>NC_140582.1:520898881-523298881 GCF_964204655.1 Triturus cristatus | reverse complement strand
CTGCTCACTCCACACCAAATACATATTTTATGCCAAGTCAGGGAATGGGTGTCCTATTCCTTTGGCTTTCATTGGGACCCCTACAATTCCCTTGCAAACAACGACAAAGTGCCATTGAAAATAGTTGTCCTTTACTATGACCCAATGCTGCTCATTTCATCGAACCTGCTGAAAGGCAGAGACAGCACTGGTGGGATTTCAACTCTGAGCTTTTACAAAGAACCTTGCAGCAGGAGCACCAGACCACTAAGCTACAAAACCATTCACTTGCGAACTGACCTCAACCTAAACCTGCGTTGGAAGTAGTCTGAGGCCATTTGTCAGTCCAGGCATGTCATTTCCAAACCAGCGCAAGCAGAACACGAAATGATAAAACGTACACATTTACGCGGCTTCGGCTTTGAGGTGGAAATCCCAGTTCCGGGGCAGCCTGAGGGACATCTTCAGGGGGAGACCTCACCTGCTGCTGCCACTTGCTTTGCTCGAGGGGGGCCAGAACTGCAAGCCCCAGCCTGCTTTGCGGCGCACACACCGCCGACGAGTTTCCTTTGCGCCAGGAGGCGTTTAAAAATGGTTCACAGCTCCCACAACGCGGGACGCGTGCGGGCCGCGCCCGGGCCAAGGGCGGGCCCATCCTTGCCCATCATTGCCAGGAAGAGGCAGGGCAGGGCCACTTCCCTTCATTGGACATTCGGATGGTGCGGGCCACGCTGCTGACGGACACTAGCTAATGAGGTACTGTGTGAAGCATTAGTTACATTTTGGGGCAATACCACGCAGAGTCAAGTCGTTAACAGTCCTCTGGGCTTATGTATGCAGCTTGGCCCATACTCAGGCCCCCCCCAAATCACGTTAGCCCTCTAATCTTAGTACAGGATCAGCGTCCCCCACAGAACGCTCAGCAGCAGCGGACCCACTCAGCTTCTCCCTTTCTGTCTCATGCCTCAAATTGTTTTATGGTTAATGTTCCCAAACTTGGCCCTAGGAGTGGTCCTGAAAATGAAGATTCTCTGATTAATAAAGCCATTCATTGGATCCGTCATGTCAGGGGGTGTTGATCAGTGATACGAGGTGACATCACCAGGGCCCGCAGATGTGCATCTTCTGTCCACCCACTTGACTGCATAGAGCTTACTTTGACAAAGACGGATCTGGCTGAGAATCTTCTCGCCTTGGAGTATCGTACCTGTCCTCCGGGTGCCTCATCCATACAGTTTAGATGGTTCCCGCTAGCCATAGTAGCCCAACCGCCTTGCAGCCATTAACTACATCAGATGGGTGGTCTACTTTGGAAGCTATCGACTGACTATCACCCACATCAGGTACCACACTTTCCTTCGAACATAGCCCCCATATTCTTTGGGACCCTTGTACAGGTTACGTGACACCCACAGACACTTTGGGAGGGAAGACGGGACAAAGCGGTCCCTCTATAGATACTCTGAGGGGTAAGGCTTTAGAATATCTTTCCTCTAAAGACTCTGCAATCCTTCCTCAAGCGTCAGGCTTGCCTAACCAACATACTCCAAGTGGAAGCAATGCCACTGCCCCAGACCCATATCATGAACTGAAGATCATATCCTGGAACGTGGCAGGGTTAAGCAGCAAATTGCCTATCCACCATTGGAATGAACTAATTGAGGGTTTCGACATTTGCATTTTCCAGGAGACTTGGAGTCTGGTTCCATTGTATAAGTCAGGTTATATCTGTTTCCATTCACCTGCGATTACCAAGGGGAGGGGGCGCCCGTCAGGAGGCCTGATTATTTGGGTGAATATAGCCTTGCGCTGCCGCATTACTGTACAACCTAGCTCTAGTCCTGACATTCTGAGACTAACTATTAGGGGGGCAAGGAGTGGTGCACTCTTGACCTGTTTAATGTGTACATCAGGGGAACTAAAGGGGGCAGATCTTCACCTATTGTCACAGCCTTGGGAGAAGTTTTAGCTAGTTGTTCGCCTCACTCTAGAATGGTGGTCGCGCAAGACTTTAACTTTACATTTGAACCCCTGGACATTGAGGACATGTTGGGGACCGAGGAAGCTGATAGCAAATGAGCAGTCCCCCGACTTAATGTACCACCCATCAAAAGATGGACACAGTTAGCTCTGCAACTCAATGCGCTTACCGTTGAATTTGGTTTAGGGCAACAAATGGAAGAACACCGTCAGATAGCCAAGGGGCTAATACTTACAATAGAGCGAGTTGCCCCTCACGCATTGACCATGTCTTACTTGATATAAGGCTTTGGGGAGGTGCGACTGATATGAATGTGGGCACCACTCTCGATAGCGACCACAACCCACTTTGTGCTAACATGAAAATTCCGTTGGCTTCCCCCCGCGACTCTGAGATTTTGCGACCCCTAATCTCCGCTAGAGAGGTTGCTCCCTCAAATTACAAAAGATTTATAAAATGGCGCAAGGTCAATCTAAAATCGCAGATATCCGGCAAGCTCTTGCCTTAAGCACATCAGAGCTTTTGGCGGCAGCTGCTGAATTAGGGGGGTTTACAGCCGTCCCCATCATTCACTCTCGCATGATGGAACAACTCAGTGCGCACTTCCTTGTACCAGGCAGGGGCGACAAACCAAGTATACATTCTAAAGGGTCACACTCATGGTACACTAAAGATTGTAGGCAGAAAAGGCAGGCCCTCACCATAGCAATTAGAAATAAGAATGGTCCCATGATCAAGGAGGCTAGGAAAGAATATAGGGTAGCCTTACACCAAGCAAAGATCAAGTGGGACGAATCACACTGGGAGGAGTTGAAGGAAGCTAGCTTAGCTAAGGATTCCAATTCATTTTGGTCTCTAGTAAACCGGGGCAACAGGAAGGACCTCTGCTCACTTCCCAACCACATTCCAAGTCTTGATTGGCAAGATCATTTCGGGAAACTTTATTCTGCCACAGACACTATGCTTTCAGAGGGGCCTTGTGACTTCTTGATCTCCGCTAGTGCTGAAAATGTTAGAGAGCACTTTGTTCTGTCTGAAATCGAAGCTGCGCTAAGTAAGATTGTCCCCGCCAAAGCACCCGGTCCGGACAACATACCAGGTGACCTGTTCCTTGCAGATCCTACAAATTGCGCACGCTATATTCTTCTACTTGCCAACGCTATTGCCAGTGGCTGCCCAGTACCGGAGTCCTGGAAGGCCTCAGAGATGGTTCCAATTTATAAAAAGGGCACAAGGGAAGACCCCTCTAACTACAGACCTATTAGTCTCATAGGCGCCATGCTGAAGGTCTTTGGAAGAGTCCTCTTACAGAGGATTCAAACTTGGGCAGAGGATGAAGCCATCTTATCCCACTACCAGGCTGGCTTTAGGACTAGTACCGGAACGGTCGATCAGGTGTTCAGGCTACTCCTCATATCTTGGAAGGTTGTGGTAATTGGAAAGGGCAGTCTTTATCTTGCCTTTATTGACTTAAAGACTGCCTTCGACTTGGAACCCAGACACAAGCTATGGCAGATATTGGGAAGTATGGGTATTCCCCGATTTATCCTGAACTTGCTGATCAGGCTCCATGAGGGTAATTATGCACAGGTAAGATGGGGATCACAAGGTCAGCTGACGAAGTAGATTCCTGTCAACAGGGGAGTCCACCAGGGTTGTCTTATGGCACCCACCCTGTTCTATGTTTATGTGAACGGGGTGGTTAGCTTCCTTCAAGAAGATCCAGCTGACACCCCAGCCCTGGCGGGCGATAAGGTACCAACTCTCCTGTTTGCTGACGACACCCTGTTGGTTTCTAAGACCCCGGCAGGGCTGCAAAAATTGCTGACCCTATTCCAATCTTTCTGTGACTCTCGGGCCTGGTCATTAGCACCTCAAAAACAAAGCTTATGGCATTTAACCCCCACAAATCCTTTAGAAGCAATCTTGTGCTGGGAGGGGCTCACCTGGTGAGAGTCACCACTTTTCATTATCTGGGAATTTGACTTTCTGACAGAATGTCGTGGAAGCCCCACCTAGCCAAGATGTTGCTGAGCCATAAACGCTCGGCCGGAGCACTAGCGAAAGAACATTGCTCGTCACAAAGTAGACCGGTTGCTCCGGTCTCGCGATTTATGATGCTAAAGTAGTCAGCACAGCCCTTTATGGTGCTGAGCTATGGGGGTTTGATAACATTGATGACATTAGCAGATCTGAGCATACGTTTCTGAGGGGTTTGGTAATGCCCCCACGTAATGTCCCACTATCACCCTTGATGTTAGACATGGGCAGGAGGCCGATTAGAAATATTGCTAAATTGCGCTCACTGCTCTTCTGGGCCCGCGTAAGATGGACCCCTGAACTTTCCAAGTATGCCGAAGCATTAACCGAAGTATTAACCAAAGTTATGAGTCTAGACGTCAGCGATAGCTATCAGCCATAGCTGGAAAACAAGTATCAGGAAAACACTGCTAGCTTTGAGTCTTGGAGAGTACTGGGATAGGCAAGCCCCACCCAGTAAATTGGAACTCAAACGAATATATTGGGAGTGGGTGGACAGCCAGGAAACAAGCAAACAAAATGCGGGCAGATTAACGGAGGAATTTTATCTCCATAAACTGAGCAGAGGTCTCAAGCCCTACTTGGACACAATTCAGGTACCCAGAGATAGGATGCTGTACACCCATTTTAGACTCGGCACGCTTCCTGTCCGTGCATTGACTGCAAAATAGCACCCACCCTATCAGACAACAGAGGATTGCCCATGCTGCAGAGCCCCGCTGGAGTGTGTCGCTCACGTCATGTTTGCTTGCCCAGCATACAAAGCAGCAAGGCTAAAATGGCTTAAACCAATCTGCCAACATTTGGGCACACTGAACCATCGGGTTGCTTTGCGCATTTTGAAATCTGACGCAAGAACTCTTTTTGTGTGTGGTGTGGCCAAGTTTCTTAGTTGTGCCTGGATAGTCAGACAAAAGGCCCTGAGAGGGGGGGACCAACATTACACCCTCGGAGCTGCAGAGTCAGTACCCCAGCCTTTGATTTAAGCTCGACCTATTGCTTAAACATGATTTTATGCACTTGCACTTTACACCAGCCTACACGCCCTTTGACAACTGGCCCAACCTTGTACTACTATGGGGCAAGTAAGGGGGGGCTAGACACCTCCGATGGGCTCAAAAATATGGACAGCCGGCCTTGCATTTTTTATTTTTTTTTATTGACACTCGTGTAACTGTATATGGTTTTTAACAAATGAATTTTTAAGCTGCTTTTATTATGTACAGTTAGACAAACTTTTAACCTTGTTGCTGAGAATTAGTGCCCTTTCATGACTTGGTTATGTATGCAATATTTGTAAAATTGTACTCTTGTAACGGCTTTTTTACTGGATGCTTTTATTATATTTGATGTCGAAATAAAGCACTGAGATATATATATATATATATATATATAATGGCGTGCTGTGTGGGTGCTGATTGCCATTAAAAACCTGGGAAGCACGAGTTGGTGTCCGTGTGCTTCTTCCTCGCCGGTTGGAGGTGGGAGACAGCCTGTTGGATTTCATATATATATATATATATATATATATATTTCAGAAAACCGCTATTCCAAACCTCCTGTCCGGCGAGAGGAAAGCACACGAACCCTCAGAAATGGTGGCAGAGATTTTTTATTTTTCCAAAGACCTCATACGTGATGTAGAGATTATATATATATATATATATATATATATATATATATATATATATATATATATATATATATATATATATATATATATATATATCTATCTATCTCTACATCTTCAGGAGACGCTAAGGGAATATCGTATCTGACATGGGGTAGCATGAAACTCCAGGATCCGTCTTGCTGCAGTGCTCCTCTTTGCCTGGGCAGCAACAATTCCCGAGGCTCACCCATGTTTAGTACCTAGCCCTGTATAAAGCGCATTAAACATCCAATGTGGACCTCGATAGAGTGCTCCCTCGCATGCTTAGATCTCTGCTTCCTCGCCCCTACATCTGCGGGTCCTGCCGGGGAGCTCCTTCGGCCATATGTACCCAGAAAGATGTTATCACCTCACCGGCAGAGCCAACCTTGAAACCTGCCTTCACCTCAGCAGGAGGCAGCCTTCTCCTCACCACCATTCCTCTTCCGTGCTTCAGCGAGGAAGTAGTTTTCCATAAAACAGAGCTTTTGGCGGGCACTGTCTCAGCTTTTCTTGCTAAGACAAGACCGGTTCCGGGGGGATTTCCGAGCCAGGTACATAACCTCGCCAGAGGTACTAGTTAGAAGACTCGACTGTTTAATTTGTGAGTCACATTGTAGAGTCCTGGCTGGGCTGACTCAGCCTTTCATCCTTCCGAGGGCCAATAAAGCACTAGTGGCTTTGGTAATTATAGTAACAGTTGCTATTTGCAGTCCTTGGAAGTCCGAGTGCGGTGTATGCTTTATGCAAATCACAGTTATTATGATTATACCACAGTGCGTGCATGAGCATCGGCACAAGAACACGAACATTCAGTAAAGTCCATTTTTACTGAACAGCTGCAGACGTTGTCCTCCCCCTCAAAAAAAGCATTTGCAATACAATTGATCTTGCATTTAGGAGAGTTTAAGCTATTGTCATTTACAATGGCAATAGCTCAAACTCTTGTAAATGAGTGACCTTGGCTGCCATTGTCCCGGGCTGCTTGAAAGTGAAAGCAGGCATGGCAGCGAAAGCACGCAATGCTCGCAGTAGGAGAAACCCATTAATGAAAACAGTGCTTGCAAACTAAATAAGACATGCCAACATGGGTGTTCGCAAATGCAGACAAGGCGGTACCAAGGAGGGAGTAACAACCCTAACAACAACTTGCTAGCCAGCGTTTACGAAGGACAATGACACAAGCCAATGAAAAATATGTGTGGAGAGTAGGCGGGGCTTCTCTTACATACTCCACGACAACAAGTCTCACAGAGCAGCGCATGCACGCTGACTGAGGCTCGACCTAAAAATGTGGTTAGCACTTTCAGTTTTTACCTTGCCCGTCTTAACCAACTCTCTACCTGATGACAGAAATACCCTTGCTTCCAGCATTTGCTGGTACACTTTGCATATTGGTGCATGTTGTCTGGCAGTTCGAAATGGACTGTTCCCATGAGGAGCAGGTTGAGTACTGATTTGCATAAAGTGGAACTTCGTCTAGAGTGGCATTATGGGTGAAAAATGATGGGTTGGACTGCTACCCTGCGCAATTGCCAATGGTTAGACTTTTTGCAAGTATTCCTTTTATCACTTTTTATTTGATTGACTTTACTTCATAAGTGGCCAAGATTATGACTAGTCCCTTGCTCACTGTAACAAAATCAAAGCTATACCTCACTGATGAAGCCTAACGAGGCTGAAAACAAGTCTAGGGTTGCTCGTTTTCCTTTCTGTGAGAGGCCTCACCTGGCAGTTTGGGGTGGACTACTCCCAAGAGGAGTAGGGTCAGTACTGATTTGCTTAAGGTGGGCCTTCGTCTAGAGTGGCACAATAGGTAAAAAAATAAGATGGGTTGAAATGCTACTTTGAGTGATTGTCAGTTAAGACTTTTTTCACACATTGGTCCCTATCACTTTTTGTGTGATTGACACATTTAAGTGCACACAGAAGAAGACCCCAGCAGTGCCACAGGTTTATGCAGAGTATGGACCTGTAAGGTTAACCACAATCATTGACACAGAAAGAAAATAACTCTCAATGAAGGCACATTCTGGACACAAGCTCATAGATACACAAGCACGCAGGAAACACGCTCCTGTTGAGATCCATGTGCATGGCACCCAAGCTTGGGCTAGAAATTGAAATGCACAGCTGGTGCAGGCCCATTACAGTCTGTGCACATGTGGCAATGAGTTAGCATCTGAGGAAGGTTAACGTGTTTCAAAATAAAAAGTAGCACTAGGGCGTCTTTAGAAGTGATTTGTAGGGGTGACAAAAAATGTTACGTTATGTTTATTTGTATGGCGCACATATCTCCCTGAAGGTTATCCTGGCGCCTTGAGAAAGAGGGTGCTACCCTGACTGGGGTCTATTTAAATAGCCAGGTTATCAGTTTCTATTTAATTCTTTGCCTGAGCTGGTGGCTCTCGTGATGGAGGCCACAGATAAAACTAGTAGGGCCCCTGGCAATGGGGATTAATGAAGGCTGTGCGCACTTATTACATATGTGTATGACCTAACTATAACTACCCAGTGGAGGTTGTCACTGGTTATATGTATATATTATTTATTAAACAACTTGCACCGATACTGGGTCTGCTTCGTCTGTTTATCTGAAAAGACTTCAGTGGCGAAAGTTCATTTATATATATATATATATATTAAGGAAAGGGCTGCTGCCTGGAGCAGCTCGTCACTGTACGAGGAGCTGAGAATCACTGTATCTCGACTCACAGCCCACCCTTCATCTGCATGAGGGGCTGGGACGTCGAAGGGGACTCGAGGAAGCCAGAGGACTACAATTTTAATCCATGACCAGCCATCTGGATATGTCACACCCTCCCTGGTTAGCAGTTGTCTATTTGGGCTGGACATATTTTTAGCTTCCCCCGCGCAATAACCCTCCCGTTATTATGAACTCTGGGAACTGTAGTCTATTACAGCAACTACAGAGGGTGTGTCATCATGTGATCGCGGGGGTGAAAGCTTCAACCAATGGGAGTTCTTTCCAGCATTTAAAGGTGTGGGTGGAGAGGAGGAGCCTAGCGCGCAACCAAGATGGCCGCGTAGGTGCGAGGCTCCCGAGGACCTCCGCAACCTCCTACATTTATCCTGAATTCATCCTGCCTCGATTGAGGGGACTGTGTTGGTGAGCCTGAGCTGAGGTGGTACCCGTTTTCCGTTCTCGAATCGGACCTCGGGTGCCGGAGTGAGCACCGATTGAAGTTTGCGGCCTTCTTCTCGCCGAACCCCGGATTTGCGTTGGGGGGTGACCCAGTGGCAAAGTGAACAACAACGGCGGGCTGGGCCTGGCGAGTCGCGTACCCCGCACTTTCGCTTTCGCTTTCGCACCGTCTCTGCAAGTGAGATCGCGGAGCCTTTTGTGTTGGTGTGGCCTCGCTGGGGGACCCTGCCTGCCTGCCGGCTGTGACCCACCCCGCCGATCTGGGGTGGCCCCCCCGGAGCTCGTGGCCCTGATTGCCTGCCCTCTACGGCGTTGCTGGTGCGATTGTGGGACCAGCGGCGATGGCCACGAAACAAGATGGGGATCGGTCAAAGACCAAGTCGACCCGGCGTGGCACCGTCCATCAGGCCAACAGCATGGACCGCTATACCCTCCAGAGGGGATCTCCCGGCGGACCGTACAAGTCCCCTGAGGGCCCTTCTGATGCCCCGGACTTGCCCACGGATCTGACTCCCCACGACGTCATGGGCGCCATTTCCGAGATGAAGGCCTCGGTGGGCCAGCGGTTCGACACCCTGGCACAGAAGATCGACGCGGTCCTTGTGGATGTTGGCCTGGTGAGGGCCGATCTTTCCAAGACCAACGATCGAGTTGATTCTTTGGCCCAAACCGCATCGGGCCTTACGACTGAGGTGGCGGCACTACAACTGGAGGTACGCCGGCTAAGTCAGGCGAGCGCACTTATGGATCGGCGCCTTGAGGATTCCGAGAGTCGGGCCCGGAGGAATAACATCCGCATCATCGGAGTACCCGAGGGACGGGAGGAAGCGGTGGCGGATCTATTTGTGGAGGACCTGATCGCTACCCATCTCCAGCCTCGGGGACTGAGTAAATATTTTGCTGTGGAGAGGGCCCGCAGGGTTCCCGGGGGAAGGCCGAAGGTCGGAGCCCCTCCGCGACCTCTCATTGCCCGGATTTTTAACTTTCGGGACAGAGACGCGATCCTGCAAGCTTCCAGACTACATGGGCCGGTTAAGCTGGAAAATATGGAGGTGAACTTTTACCCTGATTTCACCCAAGCCGTCCAGAAGGAAAGACTGAGCTTCCTGGGCGTCAAACGCCGACTCCGGGACCTGAACTTAAAGTACGCCATGCTCTTCCCGGCCAAGCTGCGAGTGGAGGTGGATGGTCGCACGCACTTTTTTGATCGTCCCGAAGCGGCTGGGGACTGGCTGGACACTCTGTCTGGGGATCGTGATCGAGATGGCGGGGGGGGGGGGCGGCGAGAGGAGACGGCCCACTGGATCGGGACTGAGGGGTCAATATTGGGCCTCACTCTGGACGAATACGATGCTACTTTCGATCAAGCGTCTGTCTTTGTACATTCCCCTCCCATGGAGGTTGTGTGGGGTCTAGAAGGGGTACTCTTTCCTCCTCTAGGGGGTCTAGCTAGTGTCATTCTATAGGGGCGACAGGCACACTGCAAGTTGGGGGGGCTGTCCGGGCTCATGCAGGGGTGCAGGAGGGGGGAGTTTTGTTGGAGTGGGTGGGTTGGGGTGGGGTGTTGTTCGTTTACACCACAAGGCAAACGTATCATTGTGTTATCTCTACAGTGCTCTCTGGGGGACGAGTGATGACTTCTGTTTATGATGGGGGGTAGGGGACTGAGTTTGTTGTCCTGGAATGTTAATGGACTGGGGGACAGGATAAAACGTGGTGTGGTCCTGCAGTTCTTGAAGCGAATTTCGCCCGATATAGTTTTTCTGCAGGAGACGCACCTCATTGGCAACTCCTTTTGCGCTATGAATCGACGGGGCTACCGCCTTGTGGCCCATTCGGGCTTCACGTCTGGTTCAAGGGGTGTGGGCATTATGGTTAAAAACTCGCTCCCGTTGGAGATTGATGAGGAGCGCCATGACGATAGGGGACGTTACACGGTTTTGGTGGGCAGAACGGAGGGCAGAGTGGTCGTTTTTGTGTCAGTATATGTCCCACCGGGGCTGCAGACGACCACCTTTGCGGACCTGGGGCGCCTCCTCCTTGGCCTTCCGGAGGGGATTCTAGTGGTGGGGGGGGATTTTAATGCTGTAGTTTCCGGAACTGTGGATCGTCACCCCCCTAGGGATCTCCCCCGGGCCCAAGCGTGGTTATCTGGCCTCTTGGATACCCTGGGGCTGGTGGATTGTTGGCGTTTAAAACATCCCACGCAGCTACAGTACACCTTCCATTCAGGGGCTCATGGTAGTCTCTCACGACTAGATTATGTCCTGGTCCCAGCGGCTTATGTGGGGAGGGTGGGAGAGGTGCGCCATTTGGCACGGGGTATTTCGGACCACTCCCCACTCTTGTTGCACTTTGATATTTTATCGAGGGGAGAGGGTAGAGTGGTCCCGATCAATCCCTGGTACCTGCGTGACCCCACTATTCGCGCAGAGCTGATTAAATCCCTTAAGCGCTATTTTGACGAGAATGTGGGGTCTGTGTCATCGGCGGTCTCACTGTGGGAGGCGTTCAAGACAGTACTCCGAGGAGAGGCCCTGTCCCTTATTTCCCACTCCCGGAGGCGCGAGCGGGAGGAGGTGACCCGTGTTGAAGCTGAGATAACCGAGTTGGAGGGTGATCTAGAATGTGGGGTGACGGATGACAAATTACATGTTCTCCAACTCAAGCAAGCGGCCTATAAGGCCCTCGTCACGGAGGCGGCCAGGGGCCTCAGTAGAGAGCAACAGGGGAGACTGTATGATGTGGGTGACAAGGCTGGTAAATTGATTGCGTGGCTGGATAAAAAAGAGAGAGCGAGTCGAGTTGTCCCGTTGATTGAGAAAACGAATGGTGTGTGTGTCACTGAACCGGAGGAAATTGTCTCCTGCTTCGCGGACTATTTCCGTGGGGTGTATTCCCCAGTGTCTTCCCGCTCTGAAGAGGATTCCCATGCCCTGCTCAGAGATATCGCGCTGCCTTCCCTTTCGGAGGAGGACAGAGTGTTGTTGGACGCCGCTCCAACCTCCGAAGAAATTGCCCTCGCCATACGCTCGGTCGCTTCCGGCAAGGCCATGGGTCCTAATGGTCTTCCCATCGAGTTGTATAAGCTGCGACCGGATACGCTGGCGCCGCATCTCCGTGCTATGTTCCTTGCGGCCCACTCGGTGGGTTCCCTCCCGCTAGACCAGCGTCTGGCTACCATCGTGGTTATCCACAAGGAGGGGAGGCCACGGGACCGGGTCACATCCTATCGACCCATTTCGTTATTGAATGCGGAGCCCAAAATTCTCGCCAAGGTTTTGGCCAATCGGCTGGTCGGCGTGGTGTGTGACTTGGTCCACCAGGACCAGTCCGGCTTTATTCCCCATCGTAACACAGCGCTTAACCTGCGGCGTTTGCATGGGGTGCTCGCACGTGTCCCGTTCATACGGGAGCCGGCCATCTTGGCATCCTTGGACGCCACTATGGCGTTTGACACACTTGAATGGCCATATATTTGGGCGACGCTCGCGAAATTTGGGTTTGGCCCAGGGTTTATCAGCTGGGTTAAATTGTTGTACTCTGGCCCACTGGCGCAGGTGGTTGTGAACGGTAGAGTGTCGGCTCCGTTTGAGTTGGGCAGGGGCATGCGGCAGGGCTGCCCGTTATCGCCGCTCCTTTTTGCGCTTGCCTTGGAGCCCCTGGCGGAGTGGCTGCGGTGGGAACCTTCTATTCGTGGTCTCCGCTGGACCCCCGAGTATGAGGACCGCGTGTCTCTATACGCTGACGATATTCTCCTGTACCTGGCTTCCCCACGTAAATCACTGATAGTACTGGTTGATGTATTGCAATCATTTGGCCGTAACTCCGGCCTTGTCATCAACTGGGCTAAATCGTGCGTGTATGTTCTCTCTGGGGAGGCTCCTATCCTTCCGCGGGGCTGTCCTATCCAGATCGCCCCGCAGGGATTTAGGTACCTGGGTATCTTCATCACCCTGGACGCGGAGGCCCGGTATGATCGAAACCTGCTTCCCCCCCTCCAGCGCCTGAAGGAGGATGTCACGCGTTGGCGGCGTTTGCCGCTCTCGCCGCTCGGCCGGGCGGCATTGTTTAAGATGATGTTGCTGCCGCGTTTCCTGTACGCTCTGCAGAATGCAATGGACCTCGTCCCGGCGCGCTACTTCCGCGAGGTGGAGAGTTTGCAACGCCGCTTGTTCTGGGACGGGAGACCGCGTATCGCCCTGGCGAAGCTGACGCTCCCATGGTATGACAGGGGGATTGCCCTCCCGGATATTAAACGGTATTATTGGGCCTCCCAGCTGGCTGCGATTAATCACGGCCTATACGGGCCCGCCCCAAACCCGGCCTTTGAAATGGATAAGATGCTGCTGCCGGGTGGTGACTATAATCGAGCGCTCTACTCCAGCTCGCTCGACGCACGTCTGACGGGCCCCACGCGTGTCATGGTACGAGTGTGGCACGCGGCTAATGTAGCGATGGGGTGGAAGGATCGTTTGACCCGGGCGTCACCACTGTACCTATCTGAGCAGTTGGGCTCCCTGTGGACCTCGAAGGGCTTCGAGAAGTGGGACATGATAGGCATCAGCAGGGTGGGGGATCTCTGGACGAGGGGGGGATTCAAAACGTTCGAGATGCTGCAGACGGAATTCCAGTTGCAAGACAGGGAGTACTTTCGGTATATGCTGATCCGTCATGCACTATGCTCCGCCTTCCCGGACGTCGCCTCCATCCCGGAGTACTCCCCTCTGGAGGATAGAGTGCTGGATGGACATGTACCGGAAAGCACGATCTCGTTAATCTATAAAAAACTGATTAATGACCGCTCGGGATTGCTGGTTGATCTTCGCGAGGCTTGGGTTGCCGATGGATTGGAGCTGGACGACGAGGACTGGGTCTCTGCGGTGGCCTCCCCGAAAGAGGTGGCCATACCAGCCCGCCTTCGCTTCGTCCAGCTCAAGATACTCCATAGGGTCTACATAACGGGGCCAAGGATATTGCGTATGGGCTATGCTGTGGACGGGTTGTGTAAGCGTGGGTGTGGTTCTTTGGGGACCTTTCTTCATATTTTGTGGGAATGCCCAGAGGTGGAGCGATTCTGGCGTGGTGTTTATGAGGTCCTGCGGGTGGTTACGCGTGTGCCGCTGCTGCCCGAAGCGAGGAGATGCCTGTTGAACGTGTGGGAACCAACCGACTATTCGGCGCCACAGACGTGGTGGGTGACTCTGGGATATATGGTGGCCAAGCGCGATATTGCTCAACTGTGGGGTTCCCAGAGGTCCCCGACTGTTTCGGCCTGGAAGGAAAATATGGACTGGTGCATGTTTCGGGAAAAGGTGGTGTATGTAGCGAGAGGTAAGCCTGGGACATGGGTGAAAGTATGGGGCCCCTGGAACGCCTACCGCGGGGGAATCTGTGCCCCGCCGTTATTGCCCGATCTATCGCCTGCCCCGTCCCCTTAGCCGGTTTAGCTCTCCGGTACCGGGCACTGAGTCCACCCAGTCCCTGTTCTGACCTTCTCCCCCCCCCTTGATACTCCTATGGATTGGTAGGGTCCCCCTTCTAGGGGAGCACATGCTGCTGTTTTCGATCGTGGGTTGCCTTGTGGTTTGATTTTGTTTGTTGTTATTTATGTTTAAAAGAAACCGTCATGTGGGGTCCGGATGGTGTGGCCATCAACGCGGCTAACTCCTGTACGTTTCCCTTTGCCGCAGCCTGCGTTCTACTGTGTGTATCTTATGCTCCTCTCGTTTGCTAGCGGCCGGCCTGAAGGTTGTAGGCCCATCTTTGTATATTCTTTGAACTTTGTAATAAACGGTTTAAAAAAAAAAAAAAAAAAAGGTGTGGGTGGAGTAGTGCCGGGATTTCTATGGCATCTGAGGAAGGCGATTACTCGCTGAAATGCATTATGCCTGTTGCCCTATTAAAGATTTCCAAGATATTCCCCGGTGTAGCCTCCAACTTCTCTTCAAATCGGAGGGGTTTTTTGTTTGTATTTTTACACGCTTCCCAGTCACATGTTATGGAGGCCCGTTCCACTAAAGAAGCCGGAGCATTGCTGGGTCAGCTGTTGCAGCGTTTGTTTTTCACCAAGGTATCGGTAGCTTCGGCCCACCTCGGAGTGCAGATTAAGGAAAGGACTACTGCCTGGAGCAGCTCGTCACTGTACGAGGAGCTGAGAATCATCACTGTATCTCGACTCACAGCCCGCCCGTCATCTGCATGAGGGGCTGGGACGTTGAAGGGGACTCGAGGAAGCCTGAGGACTACAATTTTAATCCATGGCCATCCATCTGGTTATGTCACGCCCTCCCTGGTTAGCAGTTGTCAATTTGGGCTGGACATATTTTTAGCTTCCCCCGTGCAATAACCCTCCCGTTATGATGAACTCTGGGAACTGTAGTCTATTACAGCAACTACAGAGGGTGTGTCATCATGTGATCGCGGGGGTGAAAGCTTCAACCAATGGGAGTTCTTTCCAGCATTAAAAGGTGTGGGTGGAGTAGTGCCAGGATTTCTATGGCATCTGAGGAAGGCGATTACTCGCCGAAATGCATTATGCCTGTTGCCCTATTAAAGACTTCCAAGATATTCCCCGGTGTAGCCTCCAACTTCTCTTCAAATCGGAGGGTTTTGTTTGGATTTTTACATGCTTCCCAGTCGCGTGTTATGGAGGCCCCGTTCCACTAAAGAGGCCAGAGCATTGCTGGGTCAGCTGTTGCAGCGTTTGTTTTTCACCAAGGTATTGGTAGCTTCGGCCAGCCTCGGAGTGCAGATTAAGGAAAGGGCTGCTGCCTGGAGCAGCTTGTCACTGTACGAGGAGCTGAGAATCACTGTATCTCAACTCAAAGCCTGCCTGTCATCTGCATGAGGGGCTGGGACGCCGAAGGGGACTCGAGGAAGCCTGAGGACTACAATTTTAATCCATGGCCATCCATCTGGATATGTCACACCCTCCCTGGTTAGCAGTTGTCAATTTGGGCTGGACATATTTTTAGCTTCCGCTGCGCAATAACCCTCCCGTTATGATGAACTCTGGGAACTGTAGTCTATTACAGCAACTACAGAGGGTGTGTCATCATGTGATCGCGGGGGTGAAAGCTTCAACCAATGGGAGTTCTTTCCAGCATTTAAAGGTGTGGGTGGAGTAGTGCCGGGATTTCTATGGCATCTGAGGAAGGCGATTACTCGCCGAAATGCATTATGCCTGTTGCCCTATTAAAGATTTCCAAGATATTCCCCGGTGTGGCCTCCAACTTCTCTTCAAATCGGAGGGGTTTTGTTTGGATATATATATAGATAGGCGGTGGTGCGGGCATGGGGGATGGGGACCCCAGGGCCAAAAAAATAGAAAAAGAAGGCCCCCCTCCTAAAAAACAAGAGGGAACAAAAAAAATGGGATCGGGCCGGAGGCCACATCCCCTCCTTAAACCACTCTGCAAACGCGCCCTATGGCGCGTTTGCAGTGGGGGAACTAATTCCCCTTGAATACAGGGGGTCCCTGGGGGCCAACTAGCCCACCAGGAACTTCCATTATGTGCCAGGGGGCTGCGTTGTAGAGAGGTGTAATGAGGCCACGCCCCTTTTTACACCTCTCTGCAATGCAGCTCTGTGGCGCTTACTGGAGGTACCTGGTGGCCTAGTTGGCCGCTAGGGGACCTCAGGATTCAAGGGGACTTAATCCCCCAACTTAAAACGCACCACGGGGCGTGTTTGCACAGTGGTTAAGATAGGGGGCAGGGCCTGAGGTGATGCTGTGCAAACACGCCCTGTGGCGCGTTTTAAGTTGGGGAATTCATTCCTCTTCAATCGAAAGGTCCCCTAGGGGCCAATTAGCCCACCAGGTACCTCCAGTAAGCGCCACGGAGCTGCGTTGCAGAGTGTTTAAAAAGGGGCGTGGCCTCTAAACACCTCTCTGCAACACAGCTCCCTGGCGCATACTGGAGGGACCTGGTGGGCAAGTTGGCCACCAAAGGACCTCAGGATTCAAGGGGACTTAATCCCCCAACTTAAAACACGCCACGGGGTGCGTTTGCACAGTGGTGAAGGTAGGGGGCGGGGCCTGAGGTGATATGTGTGCAAACACGCCCTGTGGTGCGTTTTAAGTTGGGGAATTAATTCCTCTTCAATCCAGAGGTCCCCTAGGGGCCAACTAGCCCACCAGGTACCTCCAGGAAGCGCCACGGAGCTGCGTTGCAGAGTGTTGTAAAAAGGGGCGTGGCCTCTGAACACCTCTCTGGAAGGCAGCTGCCTGGCGCATACTGGAGGTACCTGGTGGGCTAGTTGGCCCCCAGAGGACCGCAGGATTGAAGAGGAATGAATCCCCCAACTTAATACGCACCACAGGGCGTGTTTGCACACTTCACCTCAGGCCCCGCCCCCCTTCCTTTACCATTGTATAAATATTCCTCTAAAATCAGCCGAACTACGAATTCCGATTTACTCACCTGTTATCAGGAGAGAATCCAGGGCTGCATCTTTTAGACCAGCACTGACCCTGAAAAGTAATTCTAAGCGTACTTACCAGTAACTTGTATTTCCTTCCAGAGGAATCCATTGTGTGGTTTTCACCATGACATTTTCGGTCTATTTTCACAAACTAAAAATATTCCTAAAAAATCGTCTGTATGACTTAAACACGTTCTTTCAACTGTTTACAGGAGGTTGGCCAGTGCTGGGTCCAGGATCCACCACTGAGTAAGAAAAAGTAACGATAACACTACTTACCTGCTAAGTGAATTTTCTGCCATAGGATAACATTGGTGATTCTATGTGAAAAATGTTCTGTCGACTTTTAATATACAATAATATTCCTTAAAAATGACTACTGTAACCAAAACGCTTTTACTCAACTGTTTACAGGAGATGTCCAAGGACTGAATCTAGGATCCAGTCCTGTGGTTAGAAAAGTAATCCATAAAGTAACTAATTGCATTTAACTAGAAATTCACATTGAGCTCAATGTTGCTTTGTGTTTGAAATTGTGTTGCCCATTGCAACAACTGTAACTACTGTACTTAAAAGTCTGTTGCCTATTTGCCAAGTATTTAAACTAAAGTAATTCATTCTGAGAAAGTATATTTTGTATTATAATGTATAATGTAATTATAATGTAATTAAAAAAAATATCTAAAAATAAATAGTTAAAAAAATGTAGTAAATCAGTATAAAAAAAATAAAATCAGTATAGCAATTAATACATTAAAAATTGTCATTTACAAAACCTTTGAAATTCACTGAAAAAAACATAGGTTTCAGGCCTGATATAGTTAGGAATTAGCATTTAAAAAACCTTTGACATTCACTGAAAAAAACCATAGGTTTCAGGCCTGATATAGTTAGGAATTAGCATTTAAAAAACCTTTGAAATTCACTGAAAAAACCATAGGTTTCAGGCCTGATATAGTTAGGAATTAGCATTTAAAAAACCTTTGAAATTCACTGAAAAAAACCATAGGTTTCAGGCCTGATATAGTTAAGAATTAGCATTTAAAAAACCTTTGAAATTCACTGAAAAAACCATAGGTTTCAGGCCTGATATAGTTAGGAATTAGCATTTAAAAAACCTTAGAAATTCACTGAAAAAACAATAGTTTTTTTTTTTGATAAACACATTTTTTTATTTTCATATAGGCATCAAGATCAAAAAGGACATACAGCAATTTGAGCAATTTGGCATCAACCAGACCTGTTACATAATCATTAAAAATCAGCAGCACGAGTATTCTCTCCCACCCCCCTTCCGTTCCCGCCCTACGCATACCCTCACCTAAACAAAGCCCCCAAGCCATTTCCCCCATATTATACGAAACTTTCTGAGGCAACCCCGTGCAGCGTACAGTGTCCGTTCCTGTGCAGCGCACCAGTCCACCCCTCTCCGCCATTTGTCTCCTCTGGGTGGGTCAATCTGCTTCCAGGCGGCCGCGATATCCCGCTTGGCCACCACCAGGGCCGTGGTTAGGAAATATTGCTCATTACGGGAGCCATCCAGCCCATCCGTTATCCCCAACAGCGCTAACCGAGGGTCATGGGGGACCTCCCAACCCAGAACTTCAGTTAATTCAGTTTCAATCTCCCCCCAGAAGCTTTCCAGGCTAGGGCAAGACCAGACCATATGAAAGAAATCTGCCGGTTCCCCTCCGCACCGGGCGCACGAGGCCTCTTGACACAGGCCCGCTCGAAACAGACGTTCCGAGGTCAGGTATGCAGTGTGAAGATAATAAAGCTGGATAAGCCGCAATCGAGCCGATGCGGTGATTGTCCTGGGCGCCATAAGGGCATCCCTCCAATCATTGTCGTCCAGAGGACCCACCCAGGCCTTCCACCGCTGCTTCAGCCCACTCCAATCTATCGGGGTATTATTAACCAGGGATCGATAAATACGGGATATGCCCCCCCTCCCAAGACATCCCAGCATCACCTGAGCTTCAGGCGGGCTATGGTCGGGGAGTTTGGAGTCTAGGGGGACGTGAGATTGGAGCACATGGCGCAGCTGGAGATACCTATAGAATTGCGAGGGATGTAAAGAAAACTGACTCCGGAGCTCTTGAAAGGAGCACATGTGGCTTCCCCGCCAGACGTCACCCAGGCAGGAGATCCCCAGGAGGTCCCAGTTGCGAAAGCCGCTGAGCCCCGATACCTCCCGCATCCAAGTTCCATGCCATAGCGGTGCAACCCGGGTTAGCACCTTCGACCAGCGTGTGTGCCGTAGGGCCGCTCGCCACGCCAGAAAGGGGGCCCGCACGACCTCCGGAAGCGATTGAGGGACCGTCGCTCCATAGAGCATATTCTGAATAGAAGAGAATCCGGTTATCTGCACCTCCAGTCTATAAGCCGAATCATCCCACCCACCCGAAAACCAGTCGTGGACCACCAGCAGCCGCGTAGCGAGGTAGTACAGGTAAAGATTAGTCATGCTCAGGCCGCCGTCATAGGAAGGAACTCGACAGCGGTCTAAAGCCAGCCGGGACTTACCTCCACCCCAAAGAAATTTAGTCGCGGTCTTGTCCATGTCCCGAAACCAAGAGCGGGGGAAGGAGCAGGGCGTGTTTTGGAGCATGTATAGAAACCGAGGGAGGATCATCATCTTATAAAGAGCAATCCTTCCCAACGGGTTCAACGGGACTGACTGTCACTTTATCATATCTGATCTGGCCTTATTAACCACGGGGGCCACGTTGAGAGCCCAGCATAGTTCAGGGAGAAGGGTAACCCAAATCCCCAGGTATTTAAAGGACAGTCGTCGGAGGGGAATGTCAGACTGCCAATCAAAACACTCCCGAGAAGGGTGTAACGGAACCAAGACAGACTTCCCGGAGTTCAGACGGAGACCAGATGCCTGTCCGAACCGATGAAGAATCCGGCGCACCCGAGGACCCGAGACAGCCGGATCCAAAAGATAAAGAAGAACATCGTGCGCATATAACGCAATTTTATCAGGGACCATACCCGGCCAGTCCCAGCCACGGAGAGCAGGATCTGCCCGGATGAGCACGGCCAGGGGCTCCATCGCCAGGGCGAAGAGGAGGGGCGAGGGCGGGCAGCCCTGCCGTGTCCCCCGTCCTATGGAAAATGCGCGGGACAAGGTCCCATTAACCAGCACTCGAGCCCGTGGGTCCGCGTACAGAACCCAAACCATGGAGCGAAACTGGGGGCCGAACCCCATTTGCTCCAAGGTGTCTCCAAGGTACTCTCACCCCACCGAATCAAAGGCCTTCTTGAAGTCAACCAGTAGAAGGGCCAGATAAGGAGAAAGGCGCTCTCGGTGGGCCAGAGCAAGATGTAGGCACCGCAGGCAGTGTCTGGTTCCTCAGTTCGGCATAAACCCGCATTGGTCCGGGTGGACCAGCGAGACAAGAAGCGGGCGCAGCCGTTGTGCAAGGATGGTAGCGTATATTTTAAGCTCGGTGTTGATGAGAGATATCGGCCGGTAGTCGGAGCAGGACTGTGATGGGGGTTGCGTCTTCGGAAGGACGACTATAGTGGCGGTATCTGTTTCTCGCGGGAATAAACCCTTCTCCACCGCCTCTGCAAAGAGATCCAGAAGCCGCAGGGCCAGGGTGTCACGGAAATGGGCGTAATACTCCTGTGGAAAACCATCCGGTCCCGGGGTCTTCCCAGGCGCCAAATGGGTGATTGCCATCTCAACCTCCTGCAGTGTAATGGGCAGGTCCAAGGCCTCGCTAGCCTCCTGTCCCAACCGCTCAAGGGCCGCCCCACCCCCCCTCATCAATCCCGCAAGGGAGATCCCCTGCGCCCGCGCCCGGTATAGTTGGGAGTAGTAGTCCGCAAAGGTTTGAGCTATTGCCACCGAAACCGTGTGGGTCCCACCCGTGGCGTCCGTGATGGCCGGAATCACCCGGCCTGCATGAGGGTATGTGGCCAGTCGGTGCAGGAGCGTTCCATTCTTATCCCCCCACACGTAAACCCGGGCCACCGAGGAACGCCAAAGAGTCTTCGCCGCCTCCAGAGAGTGCATGCGTATTTCCTCACGGAGAAAGGCCAGCTGGCGCGCCCGTGTGGTGTCTCCCAACGCGTCCTGGTCGCGCTCAAGCTCCAGGGCCTGCGCCTCACAAGCTGTAAGTTGCTGGAGTTGGCGTCGACGCTGCTGCTGCAGATGCCCCTTTGCAACCCCTCTAATAGTCGCCTTGCCGGCCTCCCAGAGGACGGCTGAGGAAGAGACGGAGCCCACATTGTGAAGGTAGTACTCCGTGATCCCATTCTCCACCACCCTCCGAAAGGCTTTGTCCTGAAGGAACCAGGCATTCAAACGCCACGTCGGACGGGCAGAAAAGGGAGGTGGGCCAAGAGCGAGAAGCACCGGCGAGTGATCAGAGAGGCCTCTCGGAAGAATGCGGACATCACAAACCCCTGCACATTCGGTAGAGGGGACAAAAATGAGGTCAATCCGGGCGTGGGAATGGTGCGCCGCCGAAGTGTGGGTATATTGGCGATCGCGTGGGTGCCAAACCCTCCAAATGTCACTGTTTCGCGCGAGCGGTTCTGGTAAAGGAGACCGGACCCGTCGAGTCCAGATGGGGTGTGTAGATAGCGTTGAAGATCCACCGAGGACAAGAGACCCCGTCGGGAGTTTGGGGAGGAGATACGCGGTGTAAGAGAGAGCGGTCTGCAGCAGGGATGGCGCTGCGTAGAGGGACAACAGTATAAGCGGCCGCCCCTCCAGGGTGCCACATACCGTAACGGCCATTCCCTGGGGGTCTAGATGCACCTGAGTCAGTACAAAGGGAAAGGAGCGTTTATGCAGGATAGCCACCCCCCGGGAGCCCCTAGCGAAGCCTGAGTGCCAGACACTATCGTGTCCGTAGCGGGCGAGAAAGGGACATTTATTACCCAAAAGGTGGGTCTCTTGAAGAAGGAGCACGTCAATCTCCGCACGCTGCGCATATTTGAGGACCGCCATACGCTTGAAGCGATCCAGCAGGCCATTGACATTCCAGGACAGGACGCGCACGGCAGCCTTAGGCATGGGTGTGTCCGCCATGGGAGCAAGCAGGGGCATGCATGACAGGAGAGAGACAAGGTGGCCACGAATGGGAGCAGTGGGTGAGTCGAGAAGCGCGCATGAAGCCATCACCCAGCGGGCACCGCGCCCACACTGGGGCCAATGAGCACGTGGGCAGGAGAGCTCCCCGGAGAGAGGGACATGAAGAGATCGGACAGGAGAGCAGGTCAAACATTACATGATGCCTTAGAACCACAACAGCGAGGATTGCACCCTCTAACAACAAAAACCTCCCTAGGAGGAAGAAACAACCCCAAACCAACCCCAACCCCGCACTCCCCACCCTATACTTCGAAAAAAGAAGCATCTGTCGCCCTAACAGTGTGTAACCAAAACCAAGCTAAAACACTCGGGCCTGAGTGCCAGTGGACCCCTTAAGAAATCAGAGCAAACCCAATTCACCCGCCCTGGCCTAGAGCAACAAGTGTGTAGGAGCACCGAGGCCCGACTGCAAAGTCCAACAACCAGGAAGCACATCCCAGTCTCCCCTCCCCGACAAAAATATTACAAGCAGTAGATGGAAGTCAAATGGTAGGGCTGCGGGAAAGGTCCGAAGTGTCCACTTGAGGAGCATGCTGGGTCACAGAGTCTGCCCGCCGGGGGGACACAGCCCGCCGCCCGGCGGCATCAGGACTGGCGGGCGCCGCCGAAGAGGCAGAGGAGGCCCTGGATGCTCGGCGCGGCCACCCCCGGGAGCGCGCGACAATCACCTCCTCCCCCGCGCGCCTCCGGGGCAGCGTGCGCTGTCGTCGCCGGGATCTGGAAGATCGGGGCGCCCCTCGCCCCTCCCGCCCCCCCACCGGTGATCCCCGACCAGCGCTCTGCAGGGGACATTCCTCTGCGAGCCAAGTCCAGGCTGCCCGTGGCGTGTCGAAGAAGAAGGTCTTTTGCTGAAAAATGACTCGGAGGCGGGCTGGGAACTGCAGCTGATATTGGAGGCCCATGGATCGCAGCTTCTGCTTTACCTCCATGTAGGAGCGCCGGAGCTCCTGGACCTCTCGGGTGTAGTCCGGGAATACCATTATCGTGTGATTCTGGTAGTGGAGAGTCGTAGAGCGCCTGGCCTCCCGTAGGATCGCATTTCTGTCTCTGAAATTCAGGATCTTCAGGATAAAGGGACGGGTGGGCGCTCCCGGGGGTCTAGGATCCAGGGAGCGATGGGCCCTCTCCACCACGAAACAGGCCGAGAGGCTGTCTGCCGGCATCCATTATTTAAACCAACGCTCCAAGAAATCATCCGCATGACCCGCCTCCGCTCCCTCCGGGAAACCCACCAGGCGGAGGTTACAGCGACGGGCACGATTTTCAGCATCCTCAACCCGGCGGTGCAGTTCTTTAGAGTGGATGGTCAGTTCACGCACCTGGTCCTGCAGCTGGCGGATATCGTCTTCAGCTGTCGAAATTCTAGATTCAGCTTCAGAGATGCGGGAGGTGGCGTTACGCAGGTCTTGTCGAAGAAGGGCCACGTCCACCTTCACATCTCCCACCATACCCTCCAGGGAGGAGCGGAATGCCGTGATGGCCTGCAAGATGGCAGCAAGGTCCGTGCCAGGGGTTTGGGCCCCTTCCCCGGCGGGGCCCGGCCCTTTCTCAGAGGTCGTGAATTTGTCCATCTTAGTCTGGGTGGCCCTGGGCGTCGACCTGGAAGCCCTGTCCTTACCCATGGCAGCAGCACCGCAGGCACCGGGGGCACTTCGCCCAGTCAACGGGCAACGGAACCAGCCTCGGCGATCTCAAGGACTCGGGAGGCGAACGGCAGGAGGACACCTCGCTAGACCCGAAGGCCACTCGCCACAAGCCCCACGGTGTATCACCTCGCCAACTGCCCGATCCGGCAACCGGTGAGCCCGTAATAGCTGTTGCTCGTCCTCAGCCCTGGGATCCTGCCTGGAGGGGCACCACTCTTCACCCCGCGTCGCAGCCGGGGTCAGGCCTCCGCACACCAGCCAAAGTCACAGGGCGCCCGTCCGCGCCACAAACCCTCTCCCGGGGAGTCCAGCGCCTCCACCGCCCGTGCACAGCTCAGGCCTATAGGCTCCAGGGGCCTCCGTGGACAGGTCCACCCCCAACACACAGGACTCCGGAGGTGGATACGGAGGGGGGGGCTAAAGGAAGAAGGCGAGGGATGACCAATCACCACCCCGACCGCCGGCCTGCGGCCCGAACCCCCGACGCAGCATCACAACCACTCTCCCACCGCTGCAGGCCGTGGAGCACCAGGGCAAGTCAAGCCACGTTGGTGGGGGGAAAGGAGGGGGAGCCGGCACCCGACCGCCGGCACCCGGCCCGATGGGGAGGGCCCCCCGCCACCTCCAGCCCCCACAGCCACTCAAGTCACCCCACCGGGGAGTCCAATCAGCGCCGCATGCACCGCCTGTCCTCCAGCACAGCTTCGCATCCCGGAATGAGCCCCACAGCACCTCGCCTCCAGCTGAAGGGCATCAGGCAGGAGCCCCTCTGAACCCCCGGGGGGGCCGCCGCAGCAACAGCGACGGCCTCTATCGGCCGCCAGGACCTCCAGGCCTAGCCGCCGCGTGGGCGCCGCGGGCTCGAGTAGCCGCGCGCCCGCACCCAGCAACCAGGATCTCAGCCGCCTCCCGCCGGGCACTGACGAGAGACAGCGAGCGCAGCTCCGGGGGGGCAATCACGCCCCAAACTCCTGCCAGGGAGAGCCAGGCGGTTCAGGGCCCCAGGACAGCCAAAAGCAGCTGGCCAGGGCAGGATCAGGCGGAGTAGAGAGGATCGGCGGGGTCCGGCGTCTGGAGCTTCACCGCGAAGCGGCCATGCCGGTCAGGCGCCACCTAGCGCTCCCAAAACAATAGGTTTTAGGGGTGTTATAGTTAGCTGGACATTTTACTCGAACAAAACCATTGAAATTCCTCCGATATAGCTAGTTGTACTAACTACATCTCGTGCGCCCGTAATCCACTGCTGATGATGTCACATATTACATCATTCATGACATGGTCAGTGACATCACTGATGACATCTCAAATGACATCACTGATGACATCACTGATGGCATCATCCACGTGACAATCAGATACACCTCATCATACACTAGTATAACCTCTCATCACTCACTGTAAAATACAGAGTGACAGATTTAAAACCATTGACACACCAATACAAGTTTCTAAACACCCACTCAGTCATTCCTAGATCTATACACACATCTAATCACTTACCGATAGATTCACTTATACATGCTGTCAATGATCAATAGAATACTATCACTTATACACCTATATCGACATTACACACCAGCACACATTCTAACCACTTATGAAGTCATCCTACTCACTTATGCAAACAATGGATCATGTTTACTTTTACTTACCTATACACTTATAAAAACACCACTTCATCTATTCATATAGATAATAAATCATACTTAGTGTGTTATAAAAACACTATTACAAGTATACAGTTATCCATACAGTCACTAATACAATCACTGAGTCATATATATACTTATTTATATACAACAACTGACACATACACTGGCTTTTATTTTCCTAGTTTGTTGGACATGTACCATTGAGACATGTATTGGCTCATCACCACACCCATGAAGATATTCACTCACCCAAACAACTGTTATAACATGTAGTTTTAACTTCATATACCTACTGAATCAACTATTCACACATCGTTGGGCAGTCACACACCCCCCACCGAACCACACACACATTCACTCTCCCATACAAATACTCAGTTAACTAATCAATCAATAATATAGACTTTCACGTAGCTAGTAACCAACTGGTGCAGCAGTTTACACAACAACTTACAAAGTGATACAGATATTCACACAGTTTAGTCACTATCCAATATATTTAGTGAGACACTATAAATTAGTCAAGTAAACAGTCAATCACACTGCTAATAAATCTTCCATCCAGATATTTATATTTATATATCCACTCATTCTTCAATGAAAATTGCTATATATATATAATACATATTTAAATAACGAACCAAACCACATTCACTGGATGATGTCATCAGTGATATCATCAGTGATGTAATTTGAGATGTTATCTGTGATGTCACTGACCATGTCATGAATGACGTAATATGTGACATCATCAGCAGTGGATTGCAGGCGCGCGAGATGTAGTTAGTACAACTTACTATATCAGAGGAATTTCAATGGTTTTGTTCGAGTGAAATGTCCAGCCAACTATAACACCCCTAAAACCTATTGTTTTTTCAGTGAATTTCTAAGGTTTTTTAAATGCTAATTCCTAACTATATCAGGCCTGAAACCTATGGTTTTTTCAGTGAATATATATATATATATATATATGTATATATATATATATATATATATATATATAAAACAATCCAATCCAACAGATTTAACAGACTCCGATATAGCTGGTGCTTGTGCTGCCTATGACGCGTTTCGGCCATGTCCTGTGCCTTGATCTCATGATATATATATATATATACGCTACTTATCCAAGAACAATTACTGTTTTTACTTTATTCTATCACCATCACCATAATACCCATGTCCAACATCGCGCTGCGAGAGAGGAAAGCAGTCGCAGAAGCACTATTTGACAATCTACCTAATATTGATAGTCAAACAAAAACACCTAACACCCGAACCACAGAAGACAATGGCAATTACAAAACCTTACTGAAAAAATTGGAAAAACTATTACGCACAGAAATCACAAAATGGTGGGAGGCCAAGTCACTGCAGAAATACAGAGATGCTGGGAGAGTACCACGAGGCCTGGGGATTATACTATCACCAAGTTTTGAAAACCCAAACCCAGATATGCTAAAGGAGTGGGCAGAGAGCAATCTTGAAGCATCAATGCATCTGGTAACCATTCTGGTCAAATACGCAGAAATCGATCGAGCAACTGTGATAACTGAAATAGACAAAGTGGACAAAGAACTAGAGACTTGTGAACAAAAAGAAGCAATAGCAAAAGGAAGGGTTCAGTGACTAAATATCGAGGGACATAATATAGAATGCCCAAAATATCGACGGCAAGATATAGGACAGAATATCGACTCCCTATCTACAAACAGGTAAGTACTAAAATATTGATTCCAAAATATAGAATGTTAAAATATAGTTAGCTAAAATATCGAATTTTTCTAAATGTATTAAAAATAATATAAAAGTAATTAAATATTAAAAACAATTACATAAAACATACATAATATAATATAAAAAATCTTAAAATGTAAACATAATAAAAATAAAGTAAAAAAAGTAGAGATTTTGTTGGATAGTGAGAGCGTAAAAATTACTATTCCCACTCCAGTGAGTGCAACAATAGGGAAAACGTTGGATAGCGTAGGGGTAAAAATTACTTTTCCCACTCCAAAGAGTGCAACAGTAGGGAAAGAGTTGGATAGCGGGAAGGTAAAAATTACTATTCCCACTCCAGAGACTGTAACAGTAGGGAAAGCATTGGATAGCGGGAAGGGAAAAATTACTATTCCCACTCCAGTGAGTCCAACAGTAGGGAAAGCGTTGGATAGCATAGGGGCAAAAATTACTATTCCCACTCCAGTGAGTGCAAAAGTAGGGAAAACGTTGGATAGCGTAGGGGTAAAAATGACTATTCCCACTCCAAAGAGTGCAACAGTAGGGAAAGCATTGGATAGCGGGAGAGTAAAAATAACTATTCCCACTCCAGAGAGTGCAACAGTAGGGAAATCGTTGGATAGCAGGAGGGGGGAAATTACTATTCCCACTCCAGTGACTCCAACAGTAGGGAAAGCATTGGATAGCGTAGGGGTAAAAATTACTATTCCCACTCCAGAGAGTGCAACAGTACAGAAAGCATTGGATAGCAGGAAGAGAAAAATTACTATTCCCACTCCAATGAGTGCAACAGTAGGGAAAGCGTTGCATAGCGTAGGGGTAAAATTTACTATTTCCACTCCAGTGAGTGCAACAGTAGGGAAAACGTTGGATAGCGTAGGGGTGAAAATTACTATTCCCACTCCAGTTAGTGCAACAGTAGGGAAAACGTTGGATAGCGTAGGGGTAAAAATTACTATTCCCACTCCAAAGATTGCAACAGTAGGGAAAGCATTGGATAGCGGGAGGATAAAATTTACTATTCCCACTCCAGAGAGTGCAACAGTAGGGAAAGCGTTGGATAGCGGGAAGGAAAAAATTACTATTCCCACTCCAGTGAGTGCAACAGTAGGGAAAGCGTTGGATAGCGTAGGGGTAAAAATTACTATTCCCACTCCAGTGAATGCAACAGTAGGGAAAACGCTGGATAGTGTAGGGGTAAAAAGTTACTATTCCCACTCCAAAGAGTGTTACAGTAGGGAAAGCGTTGGATAGCAGGAGGGTAAAAATTACTATTCCCACTCCAGTGCGTGCAACAGTAGGGAAAGAGTTGGATAGCGGGAGGGTAAAAAATACTATTCCCACTCCTGAGAGTGCAAAAGTAGGGAAAGTAATGATTTAATTTTAAAATAAGATTACATTAGTTATCAATACCAATAAAAAGTAAATTAAAAATAATTACCAATTAATAAAAATTAATTAGCATTGAAAAAAATTAATTACCAATTAATAAAAATTCATTATCAATTAATAATTAAGTATCAATTAATTATCAATACATATAACTAAAAATTAATATTTACTTTATTACAATTAATTTACTTCTCACCCAATTCCCCTATAATCCCACATCTCACTCCCAATAATAAAAAATACAATTAACATCATTATAAATTAATCAATTAATACAAATTATTTAGCAATTAATAAAAATGAATTAGCAATTCATACAAATTAATTACCCATTAATTCAAATTAATTACCAATTAATAATTAATTATCAATTATCAATACACATAAATAAAAAAAAAATATTTACTTTATTACAATTAAATTACTTCCCACCCAATTCCCCTATAAACCCACAACCCGCTCCTAATAATAAAAAACATACAATCAACATAATTACCAATTAATCAATTAATATAAATTAATTACCAATTAATAAAAATTAATTACCAATTAGTAATTAATTATCAATCAATTAATTATCAAAACATATAAATATAATTAATATTTAATTAACCATAAATAAATTACTTCCCATCCTATTCCCCTATAAACCCACAACCTGCTACGGAATTAAATTACGCAAAAATTAAATTACATAACATTCATTGGTTTAAAAACATACATTAGAAAAATAATACATAATTTTAACACATATACTACCATACATAACACTAAAAAAAAATCGATATTATAGATATCTAGATTTTAAAATTCGATATTATGGTAATCTATATTTTAAAATTCGATATTATGGAATTCTATATTTTTAAATTCTATATTATGGAAATCGATATTAAAATAATAATAATAATACTGCATTTTATAGAGCGCGAACAGCTACCTCGCTAGGAGGTGTCCCGGCGCTAGGAGAACACAGTCGACCTAGAGGGCAGAAAGGAAGAGTTAGCGGGGTTGAGTGAAGAGCCACGTTTTTAGCAGTTTCTTAAAGCAAGATTCAGAAGGGGCCTGCTGGATTACTTGTGGTAAAGTGTTCCATAAAGAGGTAGCATTTGCCGAAAAAGTCCGTCCGCCCAGTCGAGCGTTTTTCGTACGTGGGACGGCCAATTGAACGCGGCAATTGGACCGCAGTGCGCGGGTTTGGGAATATCTCTGGATGCGGTTTTTCAAGTATTCTGGGCAGGAGCTATGCAAAGATCTGAACGCCAGCGTAAGTGCTTTAAATTTTATTCTGCTAGCAACTGGCAACCAGTGCAGTGATCGAAGATGCGGAGAGACTGACTGCTTGAGAGGGATTTGCAGTAGCAATCTCGCAGCCGCATTTTGAACTACCTGAAGTTTTTGCGTCAGATATTTTGGTAGGCCAAGGTAGAGTCCATTGGCGTAATCTAGCCGTGATGTTACAGTGGCATGAATAACCGTTTTCCGGCAGCTCTCCGGGAGGAGTCTCAAAATTTTACGAAGATTTCTCAGTTTGCTCAAGCAGCAGCCGGCGACTTGTTGGATGTGAGAGGTGAAGGACATACTGTCGTCCCACCTCACTCCAAGATTTTTTGCCGTGCGGCTGGGTGAGGGGGCTAGGCCCATCTCCGTCGGCCACCAGAGTTCCGAGGCGGGGGTAGGGCCTCTGCCAAAGAAGATTACTTCAGACTTATTGGCATTTAATTTTAATTTATTCGTGTTCATCCAATGGGCTATGTCTTGAAGACAGCCTTTGAAGTTCGCAAATGACTCCTCCGTCATCTCAGAGTATGGAAATACCAACTGGGTGTCATCGGCATAGGATATTGCCTTGACACCCCAGTTGGCAATCAACGTAAAGAGAGGAGCGAGGTAGATGTTGAACAAAAGGGGGCTGAGAGCCGACCCTTGCGGAACTCCGCAGGTGAGGGCCTTGGGTGCTGAAGAGATCGACCCTAGTGCCACCTTTTGAGTTCTGTGGGCCAGATAGGAATGTATCCATCCCAGTGCCTTATCCTGGATGCCTATCTCGGCCAGGCGATTGAGTAGTCTGGCATGGTCCACCGTATCGAAGGCGGCCGACAGATCCAGGAGTACCAGCATAGCTGAGTTACCTGCATCCATCGACCACCTTATTGACTCGGCTACCTCAATCAGCGCCGTTTCCGTGCTAAAGCCGGGTCGGAAGCCTGACTGTGTCTCATGGAGTACCTTGTTTATTTCTATAAATTTGCTCAGTTGGCGCTGTATGGCTTTCTCCAACATTTTCCCCGGGGCGGCTAGCAATGATATTGGGTGGAGATTACTAAGGTCTTCAGGATCCCCATTAGGTTTTTTTTTTTAGTGGGAGGAGAGTGGCGTGTTTCCAGACGTCCGGGAATATACCCGAAGCGATAGATGAGTTCCAAATGTGTTGTAGTGTGGGGGCTACAAACTCAGCTAGAGAACTCCATAATTTAGCTGGGCACGGGTCGTCTGGGGAGCCGGATTTGCAACGGATAAGTTCTTGTTTTACCTCCCTCAGGGAGATATTCATGAACTGGGTGAGGGTCTCACCTGGCTCGTCTTTAATCGCGAGGTCCTGTTTCAGCGTTTTTATTTCTGGTCTAAAAGATTCATACACCTTTTTGATCTTTTGGTCAAAGAACTCAGAAATGTGCTCGCATAGGGTAGATGACGGCGAAACCTCCCTCTCAATGCACTTGGGTTTAAAAAACGACTGTACCACCTTGAAAATCTGTTTGCTTGACTGTTCTGCCTGTAGAATAGTATCCGCATAAAATTGTTTTTTACTTTTTCTAATTGCTTTCCGTAACTTTTTAGAAGCTTCCTTATATATAGTTCTATCTTCCAGGCCGTAGTTTGCTCTCCATCGTCTTTCCAGCTTTTTACAGGCTGCTTTCTCTTTCCTCAGGTCCTGTGAAAACCAGGGAGCCGAGGGGGAGTCTCTCTTTGATAGTGCCCGTGAGGCCGGAGCTATGGTGGAGACCATCTTACTGACCCACTCATTGAGGAGCTGTGCATCTATATTGGCATTGTCAGTCAAAGAAGGGGTAGTTTGTGCCAAAACAGGGCCCATAGTATCGGGGGTCAGTCTTTTCCATTGTCTCTTCAGGAAGTAATATTTACTTGAGGCGGGGGTGTCATATGCCATGTTCAATTTAAATGGGACCAGTGAGTGGTCTGACCATGTCAGAGGGAGTGGTGCCTCAGGCAGCACAACCTTGATATTAGAGAAAATGAGATCGATCGTATGGCCCCCTGTGTGTGTAGGGCCCTCATTGATCAGTCTAAGACTGGCCGTATTTAACGTTGCTCTAAGCAGCTCTGCTGCGGCACAATCAGGTTTATCCATATGGATGTTAAAGTCTCCTACCACAATGAATTGGGGGTGGAGGAGAGAGCTCTGAACAATCGTGTCTAGCAGGGTGAGTAAGTTGGGGTCTATCCCACCCGGAGGGCGATAAATCACCAATCCTGCCAGCGATAGCTGAGGGCTAACCTGAAAGCAAAAGTGAAGCCCTTCAATTCCCTGAATAGTGGTGGGGGCCGAGGATGTTAATATTAGCTGCTCTTTAAAGATAATAGCTACACCTCCGCCTCTCTTTGCGCCAGGGCGGTTGGCGAGACATATTTTATATCCCAAAGGGACTGCTAGTGCAATAGAGGTCAAGTTGTCCTCCTTGATCCAGGTTTCTGTTAAAAACAGGACATCCCACTCCTGCTCTTCTAGTAATAACCAGACATCGTCTGCATGTTTGGCTAGGGATCTGCAGTTCAGTAGGCCAGCTCTAAGGTCTAGCTGAGTGGGAGGTTTGGGATTACGGAACCTCACAGAGCCCCTAATGCCAAAAACTATCCCACAATTGCCACAGATCTGAGGGGGGCTGAAAGTCTGAGGATCTATTGTATGCGAACAACCGTCAGCTCGGGGATCGAGAGCCCTTAAGTCCCCACCTGACCACACTATCCTTCCACCTTGGGTTCCATTACCGGCAGCATATTTGGCCCCGGCCGCGGTCTGGTCGCGGACGGGCGCAGACGGACTTGCCTTAGGCGCGCCTTCGGCGCGCAATCGGCGCTCCCGCTGCGCTCGTCCGCTGCGCTTCCGGTGGAAACACATCTTAAGTAGGAGGTGGAGGAAGAGGCGTGGCCTAACAGGTGGTGGGCGTGGCCTGCGTGTACCAGGGGAGGGCGTCCACACCAGGAAGTATCCCGTGACAGCGTTCCTGCAGCTGCCCGGGGGAGCCCAGGAGATCGGGTAGGATTGTAATATTTCACAAAGTACACAAAACAGGTAAAATCAGTTTTAAAAGCACAGCAATATCACAAGTATTATAAAAATTGCTAGAGCGACTCTCCCGGCTTCCGCCTCAGGAGGTCAATAGGTTCTGCCTCGCGCTTGCTTTGGCGCGCTATTTAGATGCTCAGCGAAAAAGGGGCGTGGCCTAACAGGTGGTGGGCGTGGCCTGCGTGTCCCAGGGGAGGGCGTCCACACCAGGAAGTATCCCGTGACAGCATTCCTGCAGCTGCCCGGGGGAGCCCAGGAGATCGGGTAGGATTGTAATATCACAAGTATTATAAAAATTGCAAGAGCGACTCTCCCGGCTTCCGCCTCAGGAGGTCAATAGGTTCTCATACCCCAATTTCGATATTCTGACCTATCTATATTTTGATAATTCGATATTCTGTCCTATCTATATTTTAGAATCGATATTCTGTCCTGTCTATATTTTGGATTCTATATTTTGGTCGTTCACCAAAGGAAGAGTAGAAATCAATGCGCGCCTCAAAAAACACGAAGAAACCATACAAACCCGTAGGATCTTTAAGTTTGTCAGAGATAAAGCAGACTATGAGTGTGGGCAAATATTCACCTTCGCTAAAAAATACGATAAAATCAGACAACAAAGGCTCGACAAATTCACCCTACAAGCGCAATCACTGAACGCAGCTGGCGGTGAAGGAGACTCTTCATCGATATCTGACCTAAGCTCGGTTATAGAAAGTGGTACTGACTCAGAAGACGGTGGGGCCACAAGAGGAAGACTCAACAAAAGCGGAGCAAGTCTGGCACAAGAATTGGATTTTTTTTCAGAAGACAAACACTGAGGCTGAGACCACCGCGGAAGCAAGGAACAAACGCACCAGACGGAGAAGGGAAAGGAGAAAGCTCAGAAAAGCCCAAACAAGAAAACAGGAGAAGAGGCAACTGGAGGAGAAGGTAAACATGCTTTCTGACACCAAAACCATTATCAACATGAGCAATATATCTCTATCCGAGGCGGAAAAAGAGTTACTGGCGCTCGGCCTAACTTGCTGTCCTGAGAGCTCCTTCAACTACTGCAACACACGCATTGATGTTTTCAGGTTCATCAGGAAACTAAAACTTATAAAATTCTTTAAACTGAAACAAAACAATGTGGCCTCTCAATCGAATGCTGTCTCCATCCCTGAGAATGTGACCAACAGTACTAACACAGGGCTGTGTGTTTCGGACATAGCAACCATACGCACCCTTACTGAGCTACAGGCGCCAGATGAAACAACCAACACACAGCAACTCTTACTAGATGTGGGCATTGACAATGCCACCAAAGTTACCAGCCCATTCAGACCCACCTCCACGTTTACTCCGATGATGCCTAGAGATGCCATAGACATTTTCAGTGACGTCATCACGGATGAACTAAAGACATTGCATCTCAAAACTGCTAGGAACTACAGCAGACGCCACTTACTGAAACACAAAAAATACCAAGACCTCATCACTAAACTACAGAATGAAAACAAGGTAATCATCAACAAGGCAGATAAGGGTGGTAACGTCGTCCTATGGCCCTGTGAACTATATTTGGAGGAAGCCAAGAGACACTTGACAGACAGTAATTGCTACGGAACATCAAGTCACAAAGAGATCAACATCAGCTATAAAGAGCTCAAAAAACACCTAAATTCATTCAGGACGTAAGGTATCATCAATAAAGAGGAACATGTATTTCTTAACATTGAATTCCCAATACAGCCTATACTGTGCTTCCTACCGAAGGTGCATAAGAACACCAGCCCAGTACCAGGACGTCCAATAATATCAGCTATAAAAAACGTATGCGAAAATTGTTTCTAAATATGTTGATTTTTATCTTCAGGAACATGTGGTTTCCCTGCCATCCTACCTTAGAGACACGAGTGACTTTTTGCTGAAAATCGGAGAAATCAAGTGGCAGAACGATTATGTACTTATGTCTCTAGATAAAACTTCATTATACACCAGTATACGCCACGCAGACGGAATCAAAGCTTGTAAACACTTTCTAGACAAAAGACCGATCCACTGCTTCAAACACAATGCCATGCTATTGTTCCTCATTGAGTGGTGCTTAACACATAACTATTTTGGTGCCGATCACGATCCTGTAAAAACCGGGTACGAACCGTCGGACGGAGCACATTCCCCGTCCGACGCGTACCCGGTCGTCAAAATATACAAACATGGAATTACGATTCGCACGGAAACACCTTTCCCGTACGAATCGTACAAAACCCCGACCGAACAAAATAAAACGTACAAATGCGATCCGGGAAAGCGCCGACGTGACGTCGGGACGCACGCAGCCTGCCATTCACGAACCAGGAATTACGATTCGCACCGACGTCATCCCGCACGGTGAATATTTTCCGGCTGCAAAAAACTGCCGGGAAATCAGGACGACGCGAACAAGGAGGACCTGTACGCGACGGACAGACAGGACGACGCGAACAAGGAGTACCTGTACGCGACGGACAGACATGGACCCGAACCTACGTGTCATCCCGGCCCTCATAGCAGTCGACCTCCTCTACAGGTTACGACGCAGACGCCGCAGAAGGTCAGAACAACACCCATGGGCAAAGGGGGGGGGGCAGGGGCAGGACACATAACCCCCACCCAAGTCACACAGCACACATGCCCTGGACATACCTGACCCTCAGGCCCTGGTCACTACGAGGGGGTGGGGGCGTGTCCAGCCAAACCAGCGACCGCCACAACGGAAGTTCTTCACGACGCGAACCGGCAACACAACCATACAGGTACGTCCCGTACCCACGCCTTAAGAGCGTGGGTATGAGTCGTACCACGCCCACACCTACCTCACCCCAACAATTGCGGGACGGCACGTACCCACGTGGCAAAGGCCTGGGGATGGCCCGCACAAGCATTCCACAGCGTGGGTACGGCAATGTACGGACCGTACCCCCACCCGCGTATGCATGGAGCGTACCCCCCACCCCAACAGTGTAAGTACGACACGTACCCCCACCCGCGTATGTACGGAGCGTACCCCCCACCCCAACAGTGTAAGTACGACACGTACCCCCACCCGCGTACGTACGGAGCGTACCCCCACCCCAACAGTGTAAGTACGACACGTACCCCCACCCGCGTACGTACGGAGCGTACCCCCCACCCCAACAGTGTAAGTATGACACGTACCCCCACCCGCGTACGTATGGAGCATTCTCCCCACCCCAACAGTGTAAGTACGACCCGTACCCTCACCCGCGTATGCATGGAGCGAACCCACACCCGTGTATGTTCGAAGCGTACATATTGTGAATTAGGAGGGGTGTGTGCAGAGTCCCCCCAGCAGTGCCCAGAGACAGGAGGGGTGGGTGCCTATCACTTCCAGCAGTGCCCAGAGACAGGAGGAGTGGGTGCAGAGTCCTCCCAGCAGTGCCCAGACACAGGAGGGGTGTGTGCAGAGTCCTCCCAGCAGTGCCCAGAGACAGGAGGGGTGTGTGCCTATCACTCCCAGCAGTGCCCAGAGACAGGAGGGGTGGGTGCAGAGTCCTCCCAGCAGTGCCCAGAGACAGGAGGGGTGGGTGCAGAGTCCCCCCAGCAGTGCCCAGAGACAGGAGGGGTGGGTGCCTATCACTCCCAGCAGTGCCCAGAGACAGGAGGGGTGTGTGCCTATCACTCCCAGCAGTGCCCAGAGACAGGAGGGGTGGGTGCAGAGTCCTCCCAGCAGTGCCCAGAGACAGGAGGGGTGTGTGCAGAGTCCCCCCCAGCAGTGCCCAGAGACAGGAGGGGTGGGTGCCTATCACTCCCAGCAGTGCCCAGAGACAGGAGGGGTGGGTGCAGAGTCCTCCCAGCAGTGCCCAGAGACAGGAGGGGTGTGTGCAGAGTCCTCCCAGCAGTGCCCAGAGACAGGAGGGGTGTGTGCAGAGTCCCCCCAGCAGTGCCCAGAGACAGGAGGGGTGGGTGCCTATCACTCCCAGCAGTGCCCAGAGACAGGAGGGGTGGGTGCCTATCACTCCCAGCAGTGCCCAGAGACAGGAGGGGTGGGTGCAGAGTCCCCCCAGCAGTGCCCAGAGACAGGAGGGGTGGGTGCCTAACACTCCCAGCAGTGCCCATGGAACGCAAAGGGTGGAGTAGCCACAGATACCATGCCCACAAATGTCAGTCAGGTGCACAAAGACACTGCAGTACATGTACCACATGTGTGCGAGGCTGGGAGTATACGCATGCATAGCGCCGAAAAGAAAACATGTCCACATGAAGTCATGTCAATAGTCCACACACACAAGTACTATGACTACCAAGGATGCCACGAATGATGCAGGTGGAGACATCGCTCAGCATGCATGTGCAAAGTTGAAGGAGTCCGTCACACACCCAGCTGATGTAGACACAGCTCAGCACCACATATTGGGAACACCCTGCAGGGAAGATGTCAGGGTGCACAGAGGAAGGAATACACCTTGGGACAATTTCACCATGCAGCAACTGCGTACATGGACAAAGAAACCTAGCTAACACCGTGTGATGGCACACAGATACCATGGTCCCCCCTATGACCAGCACACTACTACATTTCCCACACACCCAACACATGATTACCACCCAAAATCAGGTCGCAGCCCCACCAACAGCAACATCAGAAAAGCAGTAGTGTTCAAAGGAAACAAAAATGGCTTTAATCTGCATGATCTTAAATAGTGTGTTAGTAGAATGTTCAATATTTACAAAGCCCATAGGGCAGTCCATGAGTCACAGCTGGATGGGGGACACAGTGGGATGCGTGTCCCCTAGCTTGCCTGCACAGTTACATTCCGTCGTCTTCCACAGGGGTGAGGGCATCATGTGGGGGGGAAGGAACAGGCACCGCAGGGACAGGAGGGCGAAGGGTAGGCGACGTGGGTGCAGGGATGGAGGACTCCACCACAGGGGGTGGGGCAGGGCCAAAGGTGGATTCTAGGAGCGCGCTGCACACCTTGGCAAGGTCCTCCAGGGACTCCCCTGCACCCGAAGGAACCACAGGCCCCAAGGAGGGGGGGGGGTCAGAGGGATGGGTCGCAGCGCCACTGGGGGAGGGTGTGGACAGGGGGGGGACTCAAGCACCCTGACCGTGGACTTCCTTGACCGCTTGCGGGGTGGTGTCACTGTGGGGCTCAGGGACAGAGCGGCCATGAAGGAGTCTTTGGGGGAGATGTGGCCAGGAGAGCTGAGGGGAGGGGATTTGGAGGGAGTGGATTGGGTGGAATGCGGACTCCCACTCTGGCTGCGTGTCACACGTTTGCCCCCCGACCCAGTGGGTGTGCCTACTACACCCTGTGTGTGCGTGTCAGGAGGTGTGCGGCGGACCTTCCCTGCTGGTGTGGTGCCTGTGTCTGTTGTGGTGGGTGCATGCTGACGTCTGGGTGTATGTGGGACAGGCATGGGAGTGGGAAGTGTGGAAGGGGCAGGGGTAGGGGGTGGGACATAGCGCTGCAGGAGACCCACTGCTGCAGTCAGTGTCGAGTCTATGGACCTCAGCAAGTTGCGTTGGTCAGCCTGCGATGAATGAATGCCCTCCAAGTATGCCTCCATGTTGTTGAGGACCTGGCTGTGGGCATGGAGGACATTAAGGATCGCAGTCTGACCAACCTGCAACTGCCGCTGGATGTCCACAGACTCGGCATTGGCGGCAGCAGTGGAGACAGGGGCAGGTGGTGCGGTGCCTGGCAGGAAGGAGACGTGCGGTGACTGGGCACGCTGGGAAGGGACACGAGCACGTGGGAGGCGGCTGATGCCAATGGAGGGGGCGGTGCGAGATGTAGGGCTGCTGTCAGATGGTGGTGCAGCCACCGCCCACTCGGAGAGATCATCCTCGGACCCGTCAGCTTCATACTCTGTTGTGCCAGTCGACAGGTCCCCGGCTTCACTCTCCTCCGCCTCAGTCCCACTCGATGTGCCAGCCACGATGTCACCGCTGGCACTGGTGCTCGGTCCCTCTGCGCTGTCTGTGTCCATGTCTCCCTCCGTGTCCCCCGACGATGCTGTGGGCAGGGTGAAGAGACAGAAATTAATCATACACCTGTATATATATGTCACATGAGTCCAATCTACTTAGGTTACAGTGCATAGCCTGAAACAAAAGAAGAGTTACAACTACAAAACAAGGTACATATGTAGGCCCTGCAAGACACAGTTGTTTGACCCACCATGCCACGGAAAAACTATGGAGAGCATGACACAATAGCAAATGAGATGACATGGAATTTTGACTGAGGAGCAAGGCCCTGGGGACAATCCAGCACTGCATCTACACCACACAGCGTGGCAGGAAATAGGGATGAGCAGGGACCATAGCCAGGAACTAGAGGCACATGCAGCATAGGTAATACTGATAACATGCCCACCCTGACTGGCACACTGCACCTTGAGTGTATGTCCAGACAAACATCACACACTGGCCAGTCCTAGCAAGGAGATTTCAGGTCTTGACATGTAGGCCATGCCCGCACCACCCACCCCCTACATGAGACAATTCTTTGGAGACACAGGAAGCACGTACATCTCTTAGTCTGGGTGAAATACACATGGGATGCAAAAATTCAATATTGCACACAAAATACCCAAGGTGCGCCTGTCCAAATAATCATGTACAAATGGGCATCATCAGATGATTGTAACAAGACACACAGGCAATGGCCACCATGAGTATGTACTGGGAAAATCAGGTCAGGCTGGACAGTGGACACTTGTACTACATTTCACGTCAATATACATGGTGCCAGGGGACAATGGCACAGAGCACAACCTATGCTGTAGACACAGAGATTTTCGACATTTTCGGATTACACACATGATACCTAGGTAAAGATGCCCCTGGGGACAGTAGTGGCCACACAACTCTATGCTCCTGAATGGGAATGACTGCAACACACGCTAACATCCCTGCACTATGCGTACCGCACACTCATGCACATCATGTCACAGGCCACCACATAGGACATGCGTGCTGGAAGGCCTCGCACTTGAGAGATTAACTCCCATGTCTGGACTCAGCATTTGTGCCAACTGACATGGAACCCACAAGTCCAGAACTGGACAGGGCACAGGCAAGGTCCCAAAACCTGTTACACACCACCCCCACACATGATGCTGCAGGCATAGTACACTTGGAGAAGGTGCCAGGCTACATAACCTTGTGACGGAGTGACTACACACAGACCAGGGAACACATTGCAAGGAGGGGAAGGGAGGCAGGAGAGCACTGCAATACTGTGGGTAACAGGATCTGCACAGCACCATAAAACCCTGGCAGTGTATCCATGGAACAGTGCACGTACAAATGCTGGTGAAACACAACAAACACACATGTACCTACCCCCTTCCTGCTGCTGCATCTCCTGTAGGCGCCTGTCCAAGTCTGGAAAGACCACAGCCAGCACACGCTTGTGGATGTGGGAGAGACGGCGGCGCCCGCGGTTCTTATGGCTCTCAGGTGAGTCCCCCAGCAGGACCCGTGCGATCCTCCGCGTCCAGCACCGGATATCCTGCCAGCGTTTCCTCACCTGGGACAGGCGCCGCTTCCGACCATCCGCACTCCTCACGGCGCTGACGGCGGTCAGCCATATGTGCTCCTTGGCAGAGGCGTCTACCTGTGAGGATGAACAAGTGACACTACATCAATACACCTGGCACATGTCACAGAGACACATATTAGAACACATTTGCTGTTTAAAACAAGGCATAGTATGCATCCAACGCATTGCACCTTTGTCATAGGGACATGATCCTCTGGGGAAGGCCAAAAGCAGTACGTGCCATTGAAAGGACACAGGTGGAATGAGGGCAACTACACAATCAATGATCCAGGCTCACACTGTGCATCACACCCACCCCTCCTGTCTCTGGGCACTGCTGGGAGTGATAGGCACCCACCCCTCCTGTCTCTGGGCACTGCTGGGAGTGATAGGCACCCACCCCTCATATGTCTGGGCACTGCTGGGAGTGATAGGCACCCACCCCTCCTGTCTCTGGGCACTGCTGGGGGGACTCTGCACACACCCCTCCTGTCTCTGGGCACTGCTGGGAGACATCAGGCATTCCCCCCCCTGGGATCCCCCCTACAGTACATAGCATGTGTGTCACACCTGGACACAATGGCAGAAGTCACAGTCACAAAAAAGGGACACAGTCTGTGCCAGTGGACACTGCACTCACCTGATAACCTGGTCGCCCATACAGCATGGGGTACTGTGGGAGGATCACATCCACCAAAGCCATGTTCTCCTCCAGCGTGAATGGCTGTGACCTCTCCACAGCCCTTGACATGGTTCCAGGGAATCAGTAGCAGCAGCTGGGTCGTGGAATACAGAGATGTGCAGGCAAGTGCTCCCTCATGGGACCTGGCTGCCTTATATCTGCCTTGCTGGCCCATTTCATGCACAGGAGTGCAGAGTGATTGGTCACTCACATTTGCATCCTATGTTTCCTCCAATCCCTTCAAACCTAGCAGTCAGTGGGTTCTTATTCTGTTTTTTTCTTCAGCATGATGTCAACCCCACAAACACATTGCAACAAAGTAGATTAATTCCAACTGACTTCTGCTGTGCACCTTCCAGAACAAAATCAAAGTTTAAACTTGGTCTCCATGACAACCAGCATGCATGTAGGCCTTAATACTTGTCCCTCATGTGTCCCCTATGTAATTTTGAGCTTCACACACAGGTACGGTGCGTTCCGGGGCCCTAGGGCACCCCAAATGCATAGCAACGGCCCATACACGCGTGCGTACGTTCACTATCACTATGGGTGTCCTCGCGTATGCGTACTCGTAGTGGTACGGCCCGTACACATGCCTGTACGCTCCCTATCACTATGGGTGTCCTCGCGTATGCGTACTCGTAGTGGTACGGCCCGTACACACGCCTGTACGCTCACTATCACTACGTGTACGCATACGCGAGGACACCCATAGTGATAGGGAGCGTACAGGCGTGTGTACGGGCCGTACCACTACGAGTACGCATACGCGAGGACACCCATAGTGATAGGGAGCGTACAGGCGTGTGTACGGGCCGTACCACTACGAGTACGCATACTTGAGGACACCCATAGTGAAAGTGAACGTAGGCACGCGTGTACGGGCCGTACCACTATGAGTGTTCTTGCGTATGCGTACTCGTAGTGGTACTGACCGTACACATGCCTGTACGCTCACTATCACGATGGGTACACATACGGCAGCACTCCCATAGTGATACGGGAAGGTACACAGGCCCTCTTAGCAGGATTACGGTGTTTTTCACACATCACAGTGGTGACAGGCAGCACACAGGAAGGAATAGGGCTGACATACTTGTCCATGGATGGACATCAAGGCATTGTCTGGGTAGTACTACATGTGTGGGGCACAGGTGTGAAAGGCTGTGATGTGGCACAATACTCCTGAGTGGAGAAGGCACCAGATGTATGATGAGATGTGTACATATGTAATGTGTGACGGTGCAATGTGTGCCAGGCATGCCCTTGACTCCTTTGACATGTGTGCATGTCGTACTGCACACTTGGGATGAGCGTCACTGGCATGGCACGGACAACAACACACGCAAGTGTCCCCTGAGGCCCGGTACAGGGGTTACCACACCTGACATGTCACTACCCACGGTGCACGATGTGACTATGTCATGTATGTGTGGGGGGTTCACATTAGGTAGATGTTTGAGCTCCCTCAAAAGCTGCAGCCGTTGCAGCAACCAACATGTGTCTGTGTGTAGATGGCCATGGCACACTGTTCCGCACACCATGCCACATGTGGTATCGGATGTGAGGTGCGTATGTATGCATGGGACACGGAGTAGCGTAACAAGGACATGTCTGCATCCTCTCCATGAATGTGTGGTGAGTCATGACATGTGCACCTTCATGGCAAGGTGTGTGGGCTGTCCTAGTGTAATGTCATGTGACCTGTGGCTCTAGTGTTCCGCTACCAGTCTCTGCAATCGACATCCTACTTCTGCTGATGTGTGGGTGTATGTCACTCCTGTCTTGCGTCTGGCTGTTCACTTGCACTGGGACACAGCTAATCCCATGCCATGGCATGTGAAGGTTCTCAATCTGCGTGTGTAGCTGGGTCTTGGTAGGAGTGTCACCTGCCAGCCATACGTGTCCAGGGCATGTGGCACATACCTGACTCCGTATGTCGCATATGTGTATAGACAGATTAACATGTGCTCAGGACAAATTATTTGTTGTTGTGGTGCACTCACTCTTCCTTGTCACTTCCAAATTACTGCAGAGCGCAGCCTCTTCCCCGACCAATTCCGGACTTGGCTGCCATGCGGGAGAATGATTGTATCCGGTGCTACCGCTTCCCCCAACGGTTGATTCTGGATTTGACGGCGAGACTGGCACCACACCTGCAACCGCTGCACAGGTATCCTACGGCACTGACACCCAAGCTGAAGGTAATGGCAGCCCTACATTTTCTAGCAACGGGTACCTTTCAAAATACCATAGCTCATGTTGGTGGCATGTCCAAGAGCATGTTCTGCCGTGTGCTGCATGATTTCTTAGAGGCCATGTTGATTCACCTGGATGACTTCATACATTTTCCTACCCCTGAAATGTTGACTGGGGTCAAGCGTGGATTCTATGCCCTGGGAGGGATGCCCCATGTCATTGGGTCCATAGATGGGACACATGTTGCTTTGGTACCACCACACGCACAGGAGGTAGCGTACCGGAATCGCAAGCACTACCACTCCATCAATGCCCTTGTGGTGTGTCTGTCCAACATGGTGATTTCACATGTCTGTGCTCGTTTCCCAGGATCAGCACACGATGCCTACATCATGAGGCGTAGCAGGATGCCTGAAATGATGACGCAGCTGCGCAACGAACGAGCATGTGTTGTTGGTGGGTACAGTCTGTCTGTCCTGTATTTTGCGTAGACTTCCAGCACGACCGCTTCTCCTGTTCTAACGATGTCCATGTGCTTCCCATGTAGGGGACGCTGGCTATCCCAACATGCCATGGCTGATCACACCTCTCCGCAACCCCATCACGCCGGCCCAGCTCCGCTACAACACCGCCCATGGCCGGACAAGGCGAGTGATAGAGAGGACGTTTGGCCTGCTGAAGAGCCGATTCAGGTGCCTACACAAGACCGGTGGCGCACTCCCATATGCCCCGGCGAAGGTCTGCAAAATCTTCATGGTCTGCTGCATGCTGCACAACATTGCAGTTGAGAAAGCTGTGCCACTCATCCTGGATCAAGATGACGAGGACCATCCACCCGTGGAGGACGAAGGGCTTGGCAATGGGGCTAGTGATGTGGAGGATGTGGAGCCGCAAGAGGACATCCGGACTCGGCTCATACGCGACTTCTTTGCTTAGTGGTGAGTACCAGTGTCTGAGTGTGCACGCAATGGTCCCCGTGTGGCATGTGTTGTGATGTGTGTCTCCACCTGCATGTATGGCACGTGAGTCAGAGGTGTGTGTGGGTGTGTCACTGGAGTGATGGTGCCAGTGATGGTTGTATTTCCCCAGTTATAATTGTGACCTAGCATGTTGTCATCCATACATGTGTCGAGTAAATGCACATGTAAGTGGCTGTGCTTTTTGTGGCTGACTTCTTGTGTGTCTCTATTCCCCAGGTACTTGCGCATGCCGTCTGCTGCTTGCATTGTTGTGGCACTGCTATTCCTCATGGACACGTCATCGTGTGCTGACTCAGCGTTACAGGCACGGACACGTTTGGAAGTCTCCTTAGGGTAAGGGATGCATCCGGGGTGTATTGGGTGTGGCAGTTGTTCACGATGTATGCACACTGCCCCTGTCGATGTTTGGTTCCTCTGCAGCCATGTTGCATCACCATGGTCCACATGACATGCAGCTGGGTACACCTGACTAGATGGTCAGACTTGTTGACAGTCATCAGTGATGGGATAGTGGATTGTGATGATGGCATCAATGTGTGTAACACTGCCCTCGGACACATACGGTTTGCATTGGCTTGACATGCTGTGGGACTTCCACATCAGCGGATCAATGGTGTATGGCAGGCTCTCCATGAGCAGCTGTGGGTGTTTAGCTGTTAGCCGACACTTGTGTGCCAGTTCCATGGCTATCACGCATTTGTGCTGCAGAAGGGGGGTGCCAGTGTTGGACCCACATGTTACTCCACATGAAGTGTTCATGTGTACTTCAAGTTGCCTCTGCAATCCCGAAAACATGACTAATAAAGGTGTCCCTATGCCTCCAAGGTGCCTCTTCTCAGTCAATGCTGGTGTGTTGCCACGGTGCATCCAGCATGTCTGGCATGGTTTTCCCTGATAGTGGCTATGTGTCTATTGTCGAGTAGCAAGATGCAAGCTGTGTGTGTGGGATGAGACTGTGTATTGTGCAGGATGTCCATGACTGTGTGGGTATTGTGACATGTGCCATCCCCATGCATCCAACGTTGGCCAGGCCCCCATTATGTGCATCCACCGGACTCAAGCTTGCAGGACATGGTTCTGCCACCTGTCTACACATACCTGGGTGCCCCCCAGGACACTGGACATGATCCCTGACCTCTGCGCATGACTGTTGCTGTACTCAATATGTCTGTCAGCACGGTTGTGCGGCCACCCCCTCAGCTGGTTGGGCCCATCACGGGTGTGTATGGTGCTCCATGTCTGTCTTGCCTAATACACTGTGACCCGTGTGTCCTGTGCCAGACTCAGGCCCCAGGGTGTGGATGGTTGAAGTCAAAAGAGAACTCAGGCATGGTTAGACTTTACAAGACACATGTAAGGTAATAATGCAACCAGCAGGCATCTTCTCTTCATGGTGTGACTTTTTATTTTAGTGGGGGGGGGGTATGACATGAGGGGCTTTTCGGGTGTTTGGAATCCAAAGTTCAGTAGGGGAGTTGGTGTCCTTGCCATTTGAAATCCTCAGAGTCCATGCCACAGTCTTTGTCAACATTGGTCAGACAGTGACCAGCAAGGCCATGTGGCAGAGAATGTCTTTTGATGCTGTGCTGCTGTTGCTCCAGTGGGCCAGGTGCCAGGCCAGGTGTCCTGGAAGATGGTGCTGTAGCGCCGACCCTCACGGTCTTTTCCGTGGACGACCCGCCCTCCTGCGGGGAACTTCAGAAGCAGGCCGTGACGATGTCTGGGATGCTCCATCGGATGTTTCCTCCTCCTCCTCCTGATCCCTCCCTGTGGGTGGTGATGTTCTACGCCTTCTGGCACAGGGAGGGTTGCCCATGTTGTCGGCCATCCGACGGAGTGTATCGTGAATTCCCGTGTACGCCGTCACGAGCTCAGCCTGTCCGTCCTCCATCCTCCGTTGGTGTTGCAGTAGACAGGCATGTAGCTCCGCATGTTGCTGGGCCTGCTGGGTCTTGATCCCCTCGAGGACGGACACAACCTGGGCCAGGCCCGTGGTGTCCTGCCGGTATGTGTCCAGGATGTTTCGGACATGGGAATATACCGGATCCCCAGCCAACTGGTCAGGCTGGCGCCTCCGCCGTCCTCCACTCCCACCACCCCTGCCCACTTGCACCTGGCCTGCCCTTGTGGGCACATCGGGACCCCTGAGGGGCGGCATTGGCGGTGTCGCCTGCCTCCTCCTGGGTGCCCGGGACACCGTGTCCCTCCTGGCCAGCCTGGCTGCTTTGTGGTGGTGGGGCAGGGATCCTGGGTGTCTCCTGGGATGTGGCAGGAGTGGGGGTGGTGGTTGGCCCCGTTGTACCTGACGCAGGTGCTGCAGGTCGTTGGACACCAGAGGGGCCAGGTTGGTCGGGGTCGTCCACAGAGTGGTGAGAGTCGTCGCTGCCGGTGGGATAGGCCTCCCGCAGAGCCGGGTCCTGTGAGTCTTCCCCCCCAGTGTTGGGGGGTGAACCACGAGGTTGACCTGTGTGTGAGAGAGACAATGTTAATTTTGGTCCATGCAACATCCTTGTTTCATCAGTTTCAAAGTTGGAACATTTCCTCGGGGAATTTGGATCTGTCTTGCATTCCACTCACAGTGCACTTGTGCATGGGTGTGTCCCTTGGGCACAGCTTTGGCGCCTTTAACTATGTATGGCACAGTCTTACTTGCTGCATCAAGTGTGACTGCAGTCAGCAGTGGAGTGGGCAGGTGGGGCGAGCCGTGCATTGGCGCCTTCCGTGTTGCACTGTACGTGGGCACATGAAGTAGTTACACACACTTCCATGATGCAGGTAGCTGTCGTTGTGCTCGTGCACAGGTTGTGACATGGCCCTGTGTTTTGCCATGGAGGAGAGGGGCGGTGCTGGCACTGGCCACCCTTGTCTACATGCACGCAGTCCACCTGCTGACGAGCAGACATTCCCACACACCACATGGCTGATTTGCTCTCCCTGTGTCTCCCTCCCTCTCTGTCCCCCTCTCCCTCCATCCGTGTGTCAGCCTCCTCCCTCTGTCCGTGTCCCTGTGTCTCCCTCCCTCTCTGTCCTCCTCTCCCTCCCTCTGTGTGTCAGCCTCCTCCCTCTGTCCGTCTCCCTGTGTCTCCCTCCCTCTCTGTCCCCCTCTCCCTCCCTCTCTGTCCCCCTCTCCCTCCCTCTGTGTGTCACCCTCTGTCACCTCAGCCCAGCTTCCTGGGCACACACTGTTAGCAGATCTTTGAATGGCCCTTGGCTTGTTGATGTGAGTTTGTTTCTGATCTCCAGGCACCCATTGGGTGTAGTGTGTGTCTCTGCGCTGCTGCTGTGGTGGTGTGTGCTGCCACTCTTTCACAATGTTGGCTGTTCATTAGCTGCTGTCATGTGCAAAACAGTGCCTTCACCCCCATGTGTTAATGCAAGGCGTCCGCCATTTGCTGGCGAGTCTTTCCTGTGTGGGGACACACTGTTTGTCTGGCTGTGACCTAGGCCATTTGGGCAGAGGGCATTGTTGTCTGCTTCTGAGTTGCACTATGTGATTTTTTGGGCCCACCCTCCCGCCATCCGGGTTACCGTGTCATGTGTTGGTGTCTTCTGTGGCCTGTGACTTGACATTGTCCAGCTGGGTGCATGGGGCATGGTGGCGCCAGTGGCATGTGCGTGTTCATGGAGTTTGGTTGAGTCATGCGATAGCTTGGGGTGGTTGCGTGCCTGTTTGTGAGTTTGGTTGTGGATGACGTTCCCCCCATGTGAGGTGCGTTGTTTGTGTACTCACCCGGGTCTCGGAGTCCTCCTAATCCTGCGACTGCCTCCACCGGCAGTATGGCCATCACCCTCTCCTCCCAGGGATGGTAGTGTACGGGTCTGCGGGACGGCCCTCCTCCAGTGACGTTGGCCTGGTTGTGTTCATCCGTCATCTTGGCTCGGACCCTCCTCCGCAGATCGTACCACCTGGCTTGGCATTCCTGCTTGTTCCTTCTGGTGTCTGCAACAGCATTCACAGCATCGACGATGGTCTGCCACATGGCTGTTTTTTCTGAAATGCTGGTCTGTCTGACCAATGTTCCAAAGAGCTGTGGCTCGACTCTGAGGATTTCATCGACAAGGACCTCCAACTCTCGGTTACTGAACTTTGGATTCTTGTTAGTGGGCATGGTGAGGGGTGTGGGTGTGGATGGTGGGGGGGGTGTGGATGGTTGTGGGTGTGTGGGTGTGGTTGTGCAGGTGTGTGTGTGAATGTGATGAGGGGGTGTTTGTGAAGGTGGTTGTGTGAAGGTGTGCAAGTGTAAGGTGTGGTGAAGCTTCTAGTTTGGTGCTGTAGGTTGTCTGTGGGGTCTGGCAGCAGTGAGTCTGTTGCAAAGGCTCATGGTTTGTGTGTGTGGGCCCTTTTTATTGGTCCATTGGTGGGTGTGGCTGTGTTTGAAGTTTGGGTGGGTGTGTTATAAGGAGTGGTGGTGTTTTGGGCCTCTGTTTGTTTTTGGCAGTTGCAGGTCAGTGAATGTGTTTTTTTGGTAGTTGTTGGACATGTTTTGTGGCTTTGTGCCATTCGAATGGTGTATTCTTGTGTCGTTTTGGTTTGTCCTGGTTGTGTACGTGCGTTTTTTGGCGTGTATACGGTGTGTACATGGCCCATTTGGTTGTACAGTGCTGTCCTTGTGTGTGGCTTGGTACGAGTCGTACATTCGGTTGTGATGTTGGGGCCTGGGGTGCGCTCCGTCCTTAGGATGTTGTGGTGGGGGTACGCTCCATGCATGCGCGGGTGGGGGTACGACTCTGACGTACACGGGTGTAGGTACACGGGGGTACGACATGTACAGGGGTGTACATACATGGGTGGGGCTTCGACACATACACGGGTGTACATACACGAGGGGGTACGACACGTACAGGGGTGGGGGTAGGACTCGAACGTACTGGGGTGTACATACACGGTGGTACGACACGTACAGGGGTGGGGGGTAGGACTCGAACGTACTGGGGTGTACATACACGGTGGTACAACACGTACAGGGGTGTACATACACGGTGGTACGACACGTACACGGGTGTACATACACGGTGGTACGACACGTACAGGGGTGGGGGTAGGACTCGAACGTACTGGGGTGTACATACACGGTGGTACGACACGTACAGGGGTGTACATACTCGGTGGTACGACACGTACACAGGTGGGGGAACTACTCGAACGTACTGGGGTGTACATACACGGTGGTACGACAAGTACACGGGTGGGGGTACTACTCGAACGTACAGGGGTGTACATACACGGTGGTACGACACGTACAGGGGTGGGGGTAGGACTCAAACGTACTGGGGTGTACATACACGGTGGTACGACACGTACAGGGGTGTACATACACGGTGGTACGACACGTACACGGGTGGGGGTACTACTCGAACGTACTGGGGTGTACATACACGGTGGTACGACACGTACACGGGTGGGGGTACTACTCGAACGTACAGGGGTGTACATACACGGTGGTACGACACGTACAGGGGTGGGGGTAGGACTCGAACGTACTGGGGTGTACATACACGGTGGTACGACACGTACAGGGGTGTACATACACGGTGGTACGACACGTACACGGGTGGGGGTAGGACTCGAACGTACAGGGGTGTACATACACGGTGGTACGACACGTACACGGGTGGGGGTAGGACTCGAACGTACAGGGGTGTACATACACGGTGGTACGACACGTACAGGGGTGTACATACACGGTGGTACGACACGTACACGGGTGGGGGTACTACTCGAACGTACTGGGGTGTACATACACGGTGGTATGACACGTACACGGGTGGGGGTACTACTCGAACGTACAGGGGTGTACATACACGGTGGTACGACACGTACACGGGTGGGGGTAGGACTCGAACGTACAGGGGTGTACATACACGGTGGTACGACACGTACAGGGGTGTACATACACAGTGGTACGACACGTACACGGGTGGGGGTAGGACTCGAACGTACAGGGGTGTACATACACGGTGGTACGACACGTACACGGGTGGGGGTAGGACTCAAACGTACAGGGGTGTACATACACGGTGGTACGACACGTACACAGGTGGGGGTAGGACTCGAACGTACAGGGGTGTACATACACGGTGGTACGACACGTACAGGGGTGGGGGTACGACTCGAACGTACACGGGTGTACATACACGGGTGGGGGTTCGACACGTACACGGGTGTACATACAGGGGGGGTGTACATACACGGGGAGTACGACTCGAACGTATGGGTGCTGGGGGGAGTGTTGGACGCGTATGCGGGCACATGTCTCCATGGTTGATATGGGAGTTCGGTGCGGACGGTGTTTTTACCATACGGCTGTGAGATCGGACGCACGGGTTGGATCGTGATTCCTCGGTCGGACTTCACTTTTCACATTTGTACGGTAAATCGTCCGAGGACGTGCCGGACACATTTTCCGACCCGAGGACGTGTGGGGAATAATTCCCAAGGCGGTTCGTATGGACTTTTTACCATGCGAATCGTGATTGCCAGTTTGTACGGCACTTGTACGATTCGTACGGTAAAAAGACCGGATACGAGTCGGACGGGCCTTTTTTTTACCGGATCGTGATCGGCACCTTTATGTTCAATAATGCTGTCTACCAACAACTGAGGGGAGTGGCCATGGGTGCTTGTTTGTCCCCCAGCTACGCATGTGTACATGTGGGCTGGTGGGAAGAGTGGGTCCTCGGGGACACCCTCTCCATGACTTGGAACAACAACATCGTATCCTGGCTAAGATACATAGATGACATTTTTGTTATCTGGAGGGGGGATGTGGAAAGTGCTAAGGAATTCATCAATGTACTTAACCATAATCAGTTTAACCTTGAATTCAATGCTAGCATCAGTACCACCTCCATTGATATTCTTGATGTGACTGCATACATTGCTAATAAGGAAATACATTCTAAACTGCACAGGAAAACCACGGCAGGGAATTCCACACTCCATGCCTCAAGCTTTCATCCACGTCACTTCATTGCCAGTATCCCCTACGGTGAGATGCTGCGCTTGCGCAGGACATGCAGCTCAGAGAGTGACCTCAAAATGTCGCAGGAAGAGGCCTTTCAAAGGTTTAGAGCTAGGGGGTACACAAAAGCTTGCATCAAAAAAGGAATCAACAAAGCCAACAACATTCCCAGGGAAGAACTTCTCACAGGGGTACCTACGTCAGATCCCTGCACTGCCACCAGTGAACTTGCTGCACAGGAACACCCAGTAACCACAAGGTTAATCATTACCTATAATACGCAGGAAAGAGCTATAAGATCTGCCATTAACAAGCACTGGGGGATAATTAGATCAGATCCCACACTGGGCCCCTTGGTAGCCCAACGCCCCAACATCACGTACAGGCATGCGGCCTCCATGCATGACGCCCTGGTAAAAAATAGCCCTGAAGTCATCGCTAAAACTAACTGGCTCTCGAACATCAAAGGCTTTACTAAATGCAATAGTTGCAGGGCTTGCAAATTTGGCATGAATAGAACACAGGTGGTTCAGAAAACAGCCCCTTTTAATAAAACATAAACTCACCTGCAGAACAGAGTTTGCTATTTACCTGCTCGAATGTAAATGTGGCCTGCGATACATCGGAAGCACTAAGCTTCAAGCACATGCACGCATCCTGCAGCACATACGGGCCATTGTAAATAACGACCCAGCCTATCCTGTAGCCAGGCACTTCAGGGAAAAACATCGGAACAATCTTGATCATTTGCAATACTCTGTTATTGACTGCATACCGATCGCCAAAAGAGGCGGCAATAGAGAAAAGCTGCTAAGACAGCTTGAGAGTAGATACATCATTGAATTCAATACCAAAGCACTGGCAGGGCTTAATGCCAGTGAGGACTTACACCACTTCCTATGAGACATCCTTGTTACCATAGGCTAATCTAGTTGTTGATACACTGATTACTGGCCTCCTCCTCCCTTCTACTGATTTCTGTGTAAATACATATGCTGTACCTTACCGCTCTCTGTATTCTTCATTGTATATATATGGATTTGTTCACTATTATGTATTCATCTTAGATACCTGTATATACACCCCCTGTGTACTACCAGCTATACCTTATTTTTGTACCATCTTACAATTTTATTTTGTTGTGTCTTGAATAGCCATTGCGCACTAGCGCTGTGATCTCTACTTTAACGCTATTCTGCTCGTTAGCATGGTAGACCTATTTCCATGCTTAACTAAAGGAGACCTATGTCGATTGCAATCACTTGTTAATGCTTCTAATTCCTTTAAGTTCATTGAGATATGTGACACAACCTTGGTCTCACGTGGGGTGAGCCTTATACCCCTTCCTTGGATACATAACGTTTTATTTATTTCTAACATCCCCCGCTTTCTCTTTATATTTATTTTTTATATATTATTTCTTTCCAATAATTAACCCCTTCGGTGCTCATGACGGAACGGTTCCGTCATGAGCCACGGTTGAGCTGTGCTCATGACGGAACCGTTCCGTCATGACCACGCCCGCGCAGGAAAAGATCAGCACAGCAGGGGAATCCGTCCAGCATGGAAGGGGTTAAGTAGACGCTCTTTATTTCCTAAATAATTAATTACAATTATTTTATTTTATGAATCCTTTTTGACCAGCGCTCGCTCACTATTTTTTGACAATCGATTCCCCATACCTTGACACACAAGCGCTATACTAAGATCTCCATCTATACTTAGCTTTGGCCATGTCAAATAGTACCCGTGTTTGCCTGCTACATATTATACTAATCACCTTAATAGACTGGCTCTCTTTTCATAGTGTAAAAGTTCTGAGCTTACCGCAATTGAGTATTATATTGGCAACTTTGCCTCTGGAGCTCCATAGTCCTTAGTTGCAGGCACATGGCACACCTTGTTGCACTGCCATCAATCGTCCAACTGACACCAGTACTTCCTTTATTAGCCTCTAGTGCCACATGGCACAGTTAGTCTTTTTTCCATATCGCTTGATGAGTCATAATCCTGGACTTACTGTAATCTCTGACAGTAAAGCATTACTTCTGCTGTAAAAACGCAAGGCCATGTTGCAAAACGTCTACTCACTGCATGAACATAGTAAAGTTTCTATTCTTCTTATGTGTCACCATGTATGTGTATAAATATTACTCACTGCTATGCAACCCAATGTGTGAACAAGGCCGCATGTCTGGTGCCGAAACGCGTCCCTTTTGGATATCTTTATGTTGGAATAAAGACACTTGATTCATCATCGCTTGTGGAGTCTGTGCCTTGGTGTTGCGCCGGTGTTACTGGACCAGCCATATATGTGTTGTGTGTATGTATATATATATATATATAGCTTGTTTCCGGTCCAGGGAAGACATGGCTTGGCAGTTCGGGCTGGACTGTTCCCATGAGGCACAGGGTCAGACTGATTTGCATATGGCCATGTCTGAACTGGGGTGGCAGAGTGGGATAAAGAATGGTGATGGATTAAACCCAGATCAGTTGACTGGGGGTGAGTGCTTGCAATGTTCAACACTCTGTCCATCATTTCCTTTGGTGTTTGCTTTGTTCGCCATAAGTTGGCAGGGTATGCTCAGACGTGAGTCCCTTGCTCACTTTGCCACTGGATTCAAGCAAGCCTGGCTGAAGACGGCTGAAATGCCAGAAACCGGTCCTAGGAACCTTGTTTCTGGTCCAGGGAAGACATGGCTTGGCAGTTCGGGCTGGACTGTTCCCATGAGGCACAGGGTCAGACTGATTTGCATATGGCCATGTCTGAACTGGGGTGGCAGAGTGGGCTAAAGAATGGTGATGGATTAAACCCAGATCAGTTGACTGGGGGTGAGTGCTTGCAATGTTCAACACTCCGTCCATAATTTCCTTTGGTGTTTGCTTTGTTCACCATAAGTTGGCAGGGTATGCTCAGACGTGAGTCCCTTGCCTACTTTGGCACTGGATTCAAGCAAGCCTGGCTGAAGACGGCTGAAATGCCAGAAACCGGTCCTAGGAAGCTTGTTTTCGGTCCAGGGAAGACATGGCTTGGCAGTTCGGGCTGGACTGTTCCCATGAGGCACAGGGTCAGACTGATTTGCATATGGCCATGTCTGAACTGGGGTGGCAGAGTGGGCTAAAGAATGGTGATGGATTAAACCCAGATCAGTTGACTGGGGGTGAGTGCTTGCAATGTTCAACACTCCGTCCATCATTTCCTTTGGTTTTCGCTTTGTTCGCCATAAGTTGGCAGGGTATGCGACCTTTTCCATTGAGACTCCCGGGGCGGTTGCCTATCGGAGTGAGCTTCATTCTCGTAGCTTTTGAGCGAATTGCTTTTTGCACATTTAGCGCGCTGTTTTTAAAACTGTATTTTAAATCTACTCTGCATTTTATCACTGTTGGGAACTGCGCACTACCTTTTTGCACATTTAGCGCGCTGTTTTTAAAACTGTATTTTAAATTTACTCTGCATTGTGTCACTGTTGGGAACTGCACACTGCCTTTCTCTCCTGAGGCGAAAAGCTGGGAGATCTCTTGCTGCAATCTTTCTTTCTCTGGTGTGGGGGACTCGGCTCTTACCTTTTGGGGCAGTGGTGTAGTTCGCTGCTGCTCTTGAGGCCACGCCGCTCTTCCCCTGCCTTCCTCTTGCTGTGCTTTCCGGGCGACCCTCTCTCTGCCGATTCGAGCAGCGGGACAGACGCACTGGTACGGCGGCCATCTTTGGTGAGGCAGGCTTGCTAGTAGGCGGACTAGGCTTGCTGCCTCACGGGCGGGAAGTATAAAGTGAGCTTCCTCGCTGGGTTCAGATCAGACCTTTTCCATTGAGACTCCCGGGGCGGTTGCCTATCGGATTGAGCTTCATTCTCGTAGCTTTTGAGCTAATTGCTTTTTGCACATTTAGCGCGCTGTTTTTAAAACTGTACTTTAAATCTACTCTGCATTGTATCACTGTTGGGAACTGCGCACTGCCTTTTTGCACATTTAGCGCGCTGTTTTTAAAACTGTATTTTAAATTTACTCTGCATTGTGTCACTGTTGGGAACTGCGCACTGCCTTTCTCTCCTGAGGCGAAAAGCCGGGAGATCTCTTGCTGCAATCTTTCTTTCTCTGGTGTGGGGGACTCGGCTCTTACCTTTTGGGGCAGTGGTGTAGTTCGCTGCTGCTCTTGGGGCCACGCCTCTCTTCCCCTGCCTTCCTCTTGCTGTGCTTTCCGGGCGACCCTCTCTCTGCCGATTCGAGCAGCGGGACAGACGCACTGGTACGGCGGCCATCTTTGGTGAGGCAGGCTTGCTAGTCGCGGACTAGGCTTGCTGCCTCACGGGCGGGAAGTATAAAGTGAGCTTCCTCGCTGGGTTCAGATCAGACCTTTTCCATTGAGACTCCCGGGGCGGTTGCCTATCGGATTTAGCTTCATTCTCGTAGCTTTTGAGCTAATTGCTTTTTGCACATTTAGCGCGCTGTTTTTAAAACTGTACTTTAAATCTACTCTGCATTGTATCACTGTTGGGAACTGCGCACTGCCTTTTTGCACATTTAGCGCGCTGTTTTTAAAACTGTATTTTAAATTTACTCTGCATTGTGTCACTGTTGGGAACTGCGCACTGCCTTTCTCTCCTGAGGCGAAAAGCCGGGAGATCTCTTGCTGCAATCTTTCTTTCTCTGGTGTGGGGGACTCGGCTCTTACCTTTTGGGGCAGTGGTGTAGTTCGCTGCTGCTCTTGGGGCCACGCCTCTCTTCCCCTGCCTTCCTCTTGCTGTGCTTTCCGGGCGACCCTCTCTCTGCCGATTCGAGCAGCGGGACAGACGCACTGGTACGGCGGCCATCTTTGGTGAGGCAGGCTTGCTAGTCGGCGGACTAGGCTTGCTGCCTCACGGGCGGGAAGTATAAAGTGAGACGGGGATGGCTCCGCGCAGCGGACGCGTACAGCGGATGCACCTTGCCCGCGCCAAAGGAGCGCCTAAGGAAAGCCCGTCTGCGCCCGTCAGCGTCCCGGTTGCGGACGGATGCGGACGGATGCGGACGGGTTGGGGACCCAGAGACACTGTGCCACGAGGGTATCAAAGATTACACCGCCTCACAGCTATTAGCCTTAAGACCGCGTATAAATAGAGGCTGCTGTATCCATGACCTCTCCTTCCGGGGTAAATATCCTTGCACTGGCTGTGGGTGGTCATTAAAGGATGGGTGGATGGAGACAGACCTCGCAAAGCCTGGGCATCATGTAATTTCAACAACGGGGCGGAGCCCAGCTGAACGTTTATTCAGCTGCGCCCTTCTGAACACTCGGTCTGCGAGCAAACATGCGCAGGATCTGTTTAAATTTCTCTCTGATTTTAATCCCGCCTGCCTTTTCCTGACGGAAACTTGGCTTGGCGAAGCATCAGGCCCAGATGTAGCAAATGCCTTGCCCTCTAATTACTTTATGCTAAGGAAAGACCGGCGCAAAGGCAAAGGAGGGGAAGTGGCACTGGTGATAGACAGACGCTTTGAGTGTTCCATCATACCCACTGAAGACATTCTTGGGGTTGAAGCATTGGGTTTTTGTCTAACTCTCTCACCCGCTCAATCTTGCGCGGGTTTGTTGGTTTACAGACCCCCAGGTCCTATTGGATCGTTTAACGAGGAGTTGCACGCAGTGATCTCGGTAATGAGTGTTCAATTTAAGCACTTCATTCTCCTGGGCGATTTTAACGTTCACTTTGATAATGCGGATGCTGCAGATACTATTAACATTTTAGATATTACCACTCCTCTGGGCCTATCCCCCTACGTAGTGTCGCCCACTCACAACAAAGGGCATACATTGGATCAGATTTTTTCTACCTCTTCTGTTACAGTTGCGCCCCCCCTTCCAGTGTTATGGTTCGACCACCTACTGGTGACCTTTAATATCCAGTCCAAAACCACTGTGACTATTAGAGGTAACGGGTGCCAACCCCGGATGTCGCGTGCCTTCCACCGAGTAACACCGGAAATGATTGATCAGTATCGGCTAACTCACCCCTGCTCGCTTACAGGTGACTTAGAAGAGGACCTAGCCCACTTTCAAGCATGGCTCGTGCAGTGTTTGGAGGACTTGGCCCCGCCTAGGCGGTCCTATAAGAAATCTACGCGAGCGTCTGCCCCATGGTTCACGCCTGTGCTTAATACCAGCAGAAGGCTCTGTAAGAAGGCCGAAAGAGCATGGCGAGCAAACTATCTGGATCCTTTGAGGGAGGCCTATAGGTGTTGCACCAAGGCCTATCATAAGGAAATCTATCTGGCCAAGAAAGCCTACTTTGCTCAAAGGATTGAGGAGGCCGCCAACACCAGCAAAGAAATCTTCTTGATTGTGAAATAATTCACATCACCAGCCTCCATCACTCCTAAGTGCTCTTTTTCGGAACCTTGGGTTTTGCAATTAGCCAGCTTTTTTGCCAATAAAATCAAAAGCATTCAGGCAACTTTTCCATCTTTTGCGCTGGGGGGAGTGTCCTGTCTTGAAACCCAGTCTCTTGTGTCTGACCCGGGACAGCCCAGTTTGAAGAGTTTTCCACCTATTGAGCCTCAAGTCTCACTGGAATTTCTCTCTAAAATGAGATCCGGCTCTCCACTGGACCCCTGTCCCGCTAAGTTTCTAGCCAAAGTGGCTCATGCTATTAACCCTATGGTCAACCCAATTTTAAACTGCTCATTGGAAACAGGGATAGTGCCGCCTGCCTGGAAACAGGCGATGGTCATTCCTCTTCTGAAGAAGCCTTCTCTGGACCCTGCCATCCATGCTAACTACCGACCTATCTCTTTGCTCCCTGCCCTGGCTAAAGTGGCAGAAAAGCATGTACAGTCCATTCTCTCACATTTTGTTGAGTCCCACAGTGTCTTGCACTATACCCAATCCGGTTTCCGCGCGAATATGAGCACGGAGACGGCTCTGCTGGAGGTGGTTGAGGCCATTAAGGAAGTTCAGGACTCCGGGGGAAGGCACTGCTGGTGTTGCTTGATCTCTCGGCGGCGTTTGACACCGTTCCACACGATCGCCTATTGGCGAGACTTGCGGAGATTGGTGTTGGGGGAACGGTGTTCAGATGGTTTAAGTCCTTTCTGGCCAACCGTCAACAGACAGTCTGGGCTCCTCCGTACTCGGCGGCAGTGCCGCCCCTGGAAGTGGGAGTTCCTCAAGGGTCAATATTAAGCCCTACTCTCTTTAACATCTATATGTCCCCTTTGGCGGCGCTGGTTGAGTCTTTCGGCGCCCAGATTGTCTCATATGCTGATGACATCCAGCTTCTTTTCACATGTGAAAAAGACATGGACTTCAACGGAGATTGCATTAAAAGCTGTTTGGGTGCGGTTTTTACCTGGTTTCAATGCACCCAGCTTAAATGAAACTCGGATAAATTCGAGGTCCTTTTTTTCGGTTGTCCTCCTGATCCCTGTTGGATGTCCTGGTGGCCGGCGGATGTTTCCCCCTTCCGCTGTGGCCTCGGTGGCTAAAAATCTTGGTGTTAAGATGGACAACTGTCTTACTTTTAAACCACAGATTATGAGCCTGGTTGGTCAATGCTTTTGGATTCTAAAAATGTTAAGAACATTTCTTCCTTTCCTATCCATTTCTCATAGGAAAATTACGGTGCAGGCCATGATAGGATCTAGGTTGGACTATGCCAATATCCTTTATCTGGGTCTTCCGAAGTTCCTTCTCTCACGCCTACAGGTAGTGCAGAACTCGGCCGCTCGGGCAATCTTTGGCCTCGGTCTTCGCTCCCATGCTACGGGACTGTTGGAGTCTCTTCACTGGCTGCCAATTCAGAGGCGCATTGAATTCAAGGCGCTCACTATGGCATTTAAGGCCCTTTATGGCACTGGTCCCCTCTATTTGAGGAAGAGGATCGGTTTTCATCTGCCTGCCAGAGCCCTGTGTTCTGCGTCACTGTCTCTCCCCACGGTCCCGGCAATTAGGCGTGCCCGGATCGGGGGGGGGGGGGGGCGGTCTTTTAAATATCTTGCGCCCCGGGCCTGGAATGCCCTCCCACTGTCCTTAAGAAAGAGTGAGAGCTTAATGGCCTTCAGAAAGAAGCTCAAAACATGGCTGTTCGGCCAATAAGTCTTTTCTTCCCTGCTGGAGCTCTACGGTTATGGGTCTGATAGCGCCGGGACACTCTGCCTGAGTAGCTGAGCGCTTAACAAAACCCCAGTTAACATAACATAACATAACATGCTCAGACGTGAGTCCCTTGCTCACTTTGCCACTGGATTCGAGCAAGCCTGGCTGAAGACGGCTGAAATGCCAGAAACCGGTCCTAGGAAGCTTGTTTCCGGTCCAGGGAAGACATGGCTTGGCAGTTCGGGCTGGACTGTTCACATGAGGCACAGAGTCAGACTGATTTGCATATGGCCATGTCTGAATTGGGGTGGCAGAGTGGGCTAAAGAATGGTGATGGATTAAACCCAGATCAGTTGACTGGGGGTGAGTGCTTGCAATGTTCAACACTCCGTCCATCATTTCCTTTGGTTTTTGCTTTGTTCGCCATAAGTTGGCAGGGTATGCTCAGACGTGAGTCCCTTGCTCACTTTGCCACTGGATTCAAGCAAGCCTGGCTGAAGACGGCTGAAATGCCAGAAACCGGTCCTAGGAAGCTTGTTTCTGGTCCAGGGAAGACATGGCTTGGCAGTTCGGGCTCGACTGTTCCCATGAGGCACAGGATCAGACTGATTTGCATATGGCCATGTGTGAACTGGGGTGGCAGAGTGGGCTAAAGAATGGTGATGGATTAAACCCAGATCAGTTGACTGGGGGTGAGTGCTTGCAATGTTCAACACTCCATCCATCATTGCCTTTGGTTTTTGCTTCCTCTACCTGAGCCTCATTAGGCCCTGGGGACCTAATCCCCAGGCCTTTTTTTAAAATAAAGGGAAAGAGGACACGTGACCCCCTCCTCGAGCTTTTTTAGGTCCTGGGGACCCCATCCACCAGGGCCACTGCTAAAATTAAAGGGGAGAGGGCCTGTGCAGCACCCCTCCCCGAGCCTTTACCCGCCCAGGGGACCGCATCACCCAGGTTCCGCACTATTAAAGGTGGGTGCTCTGATGCCCACCCAGCGCACCCACCATACACTTGTTGGGGGCAGCGGGGGCCTGCATTGCTCCCACCAGCAAAGAGAAGCTACCAATGTTGCTCTCTCCGGGGCAGGAGCAATATTTTGCTCTGTTTCCCTGTCCACTTCACTGTGGACAAGGAAACAGACTAAAAGTTTGCTCACAGCCAGCAGGAGCATTTTTAAAGGTACAAAAGGGGGTGGTGATGGACGGAGCATCAGAACCAATCAAACACTCACACCCAGTCAACAGATCTGGGTTTGATCCATCACTGTTCTTTAGCCCACTCTGCCACCCCAGTTCAGACATGGCTATATGCAAATCAGTCTGACCCTGTGCCTCATGGGAACAGTCCAGCCCGAACTGCCAAACCATGCCTTCCCTGGACCGGAAACAAGCTTCCTAGGACCGGTTTCTGGCATTTCAGCCGTCTGTACTGGGGCAGGGTCAAGACTGATTTGCATATGGCTGGGTTCAAACTGGAACGGCATGGTGAGCAAAAAAACGATGGATTTAGGCCCAGATCTCTGTACTGGGGTGAATGTATGACATTGTTCTGCATTCTGTCCATCAATTGTTGTTTTTGCATGTGTCACCCCGAGTGGGAAGGGTATGCCCAGGTGTGGGTCCCTTGCTCTCCATGCCACTGGAATCAAGCTATCCTGGCTGAAGAGGGGTGAAACCCCGAAACCGGTCCTAGGATGTTTGTTTCCAGTCCAGGAAGGACCTGGCTTGGCAGTTCGGGCTGGACTGTTCCCATGAGGCACAGGGTCAAGACTGATTTGCATATGGCTGGGTTCAAACTGGAATGGCATGGTGAGCAAAAAAACGATGGATTTAGGCCCAGATCTCTGTACTGGGGTGAATGTATGACATTGTTCTGCATTCTGTCCATCAATTGTTGTTTTTGCATTTGTCACCCCGAGTGGGAAAGGTATGCCCAGACGTGGGTCCCTTGCTCTCCATGCCACTGGAATCAAGCTATCCTGGCTGAAGAGGGGTGAAACCCCGAAACCGGTCCTAGGATGCTTGTTTCCAGTCCAGGGAGGACCTGGCTTGGCAGTTCGGGCTGGACTGTTCCCATGAGGCACAGGGTCATGACTGATTTGCATATGGCTGGGTTCAAACTGGAACGGCATGGTGAGCAAAAAAACGATGGATTTAGGCCCAGATCTCTGTACTGGGGTGAATGTATGACATTGTTCTGCATTCTGTCCATCAATTGTTGTTTTTGCATTTTTAAAGGTCCCGCCGTCTCGTAGCCGATTTTGGGCCCGATTACAACTTTGGCGCAGATTCTCCGCCGGCGCAGCTGTGCCAAAGCTGCGTGAGGACCGCCCACCTGCCCTATAATTACATTTTTAGTCATTGTCGGGAAATTCCTTTGCCGTTTCCACAGCAGTGCCTATACACAGTGCAAATGTCAAAGGAAGTTCCAGCACGACATGTACGGAAAAGTCCATGCGGTACTGGAACTTCTGTTCATGCATCCACAGGGCGTGAGGCACATGGAGGCCCTGCAAGGCCCCCTTTCTTTCCTCATCACCCGTGTTTTCATGGAGGAAAGACCTCCATGAAATCAGTGGTGGTGATAAAAGTTGTAATTTTCTTGGCAGGACTGCGGCAGTCTAGCCAAGCATATAGATGCTGATGGAACACTGCGCCACTGCCAGGGAATGGAAGTTCCCTGGTGGAGTTGGAGGTCCCAGGATCTTAATATGGCGATGGCAAGAAGGCCACTGCCGTGCCACCACGAGTCTGGTGGTCTTCAAACCACCAGACTCGTAATAAGGCCCTTTGTGTTTGCTCCCACTTTGCGGTAGATTAAAAAGTGCTCTCGCCGAGTGGCAGCTTCTACTTCAACCAGCGAAAAGGGTTCTCTGTTATGACCATCAGAGAGAGTATGAAGATGATCGCATGACCCTTCCAGGCAAACATCATCAGTCCCGGAGTAGAGTTTCCCAAAGTGATCGTGCCAATCTTGGCTTGAAAAATGGTTGGGGATTAGATCGGAGTCCCTCTTGTCCGCCCATTTAACACGGTTCCAGAAAAAATTGGTGTCCCTTGCTATGCTAGCGTCCTTCAGATCCTGCCAGTGAGACTCATCCCATTTCAGCTATGCTTGAAGCAGAGCCACTCGATACTCTTTTCTTGCGATTTTGATCAAAGGGCAGTTCTTGCTTCTATTTGCTAAGGCTAGTGCCTGCCTGCAATCCTTAGTATACCATGACTGCCGACTCTTTGGTTGCACACCAGGTTTACTGCGCTTATTAGGTGCTTGGAAATATACACCTATCTGTTCAATTGTGTGCAAATGAATTGCAGGGACGTTTACCAACCAGTCTGTACCTATAATTGCCTCCTGGAGCTCTAAAGTGTTCTCGCTTAGTACTTGCCTGATTCCAGCTATTTTTGAGTCTTGTACGAAGACCTTACGCCATTTAAGGAACCTTCTACAATTGGAGGGGACCACCTTTTTGGTCAGCGATAGCGTGTGGATGCTCAAAGAAAGACAATGGAGGACCCATGGGATCTTCATGTTCACACAAAGGGGGTTATGGTTGCTATCAGTGGTAGTGCCCACTACCATGTCTATCATATTTCCCCATAGCCTTACGTCTAATAAGACGTAGTCAATGCGAGAAGGGCAACTAGCTCTATTGTAAGTGTTAGCCCCATGGGCATCTGATAAATTTCTGCCATTGGCTGCCCTCAGGCCAAAATCCAAGGTAAGTGCGTTTAGTTGGATTGCTATCTGAGACAATCTTTTTACGGGAGGTATACTTAGTGGGGGAACAGCCCATTTTCTGTCCTCTTCCTCAACCCCCAATATGTCCTCTGAGCTTAGAGGCTCAAAGGTAAAATCTCCTGCAACCACAACTCTAGAATGGGACTGGCAACTGAATAAACCTTGTTCCAATGCGTGACAATAGGTGATGGTTTGCCCCCTATGGTCCCCCTTATGTAAACATTAAACAAGTCAAGAGTTTCTCCCCCCCTGGGTCCCTTGATAGTGAGCCTCAAGATGTCCGGACTCGCACTTTGTTGTACAGTGATTCTGCAGCCCAAAGCGATGTTAACCCAAATGACCAAACCTCCCGAGGGGTGCCCTCTCCCCATGGTGGTTGCCGGTGACTGGAAACAGGTATAGCCTGACTTGTATAATGGGACCAAGTTTCAAGTTTCCTGAAAAATACAAATGCCAAAGCCCTCTATCAGTTTGTTCCAGTGGGGCAATGACAATTTGCTGCTGAGCCCTGCAACGTTCCAGGAAGTAATCTTTAGCTGTTGGTGTAAAGCCGAGGCAATGATTGTGTTTCTGCTAGGGATGTGTTGGCAGGGCGACACAAGGGCAGGAGGCAAAACTAGGGGATCTGGAAGTGTGGAGGGATTAAACGCCTGAGCCCTCAGAGTATCAATAGGGTGGTAGCTTCGGCCAGTAATTCCCGAACTAGTTGTCAATGGCTCGGGACCAATACGAGGGAGTAAGGTGTTTTGGAGACTGTGTTTAGTCATTATAGGGATAATGTGTGGTTTTTTATGTAGCTGGAATTCACGTTGCAGTCAATCGATGGCTTTCAAGGGGGTCCCTCCCATTCGGGCCATCGATGGTTGCTTATCATGTGGCCTGGCTACTGTAATTATTGGAAACCGCCTGAACTGTATAGATGAGGAGCCCGGAGGGCAAGTGCGATACTCCAGTGCAAGAAGATTTTCGACCAAATTGGCCTTAGACAGGGTAAGCTCAATGCAGTCCAGGGGTTGGGTGAGGGACGTGCATCTCCGGGCCCTGGCAATGTCTTCTTGAATGACTGAGTTGCAACCCCTAGCGTGGCGTATCCAGTGTATGGATTTGTTGGTTAAGGAGTCTTCATTTTCGGGGCCACTCGTTAGGTCTAACTTGGGGACATTAACCACAAAAACTTTTTGCGCCTGTGGAAGAGAGGCGGTTACTGGGTAGCTCCTCTGAAGGTGATCTTTTGCAAGGAGGCGCATGACCAGTGGTAAGCTAGGAGGTCTAGTGCAGTTTGTAGGGACCTGAGAGGGGACTTGGTCCTGGAGGTTATTAGATGTGTTGGCTTTGAGATAGTCTGCCTGATTTGACTTGGAGGTTGGAGGGACATGCTTAAATGTTGCTAAGGGGGGATGGAGAAGGCTCATTTCCTATTGGGCCTCTTTCTTTGTGAGTAAGTATGCATGCCCGGTGGGCTTGTGGGCATTGTTCGTGCAGGAGATATGCAGGCTGCTTATGGGGTATGTCCTGCGAAGATAGGAGTTTGACTGTGCCAATAAGTTCTTCGATCATGTGTCTCATGGTTCCTATCTCCAGCCTAAGGGAGCTGACAAGCTGAAAAATGTCATGTGATGGTGGAGTTTGCTCTTCAGTAATCTCAATAGGTGTTGTAAGAGATGGTTGGGACATCTCATCCCCAGAGACGTCGGGCATATCTGCCAAAGCTGCAAACCTATTTAAACAGGGGATGGAGGGACCAGGTTGACTATCATCAATACTAATAGGGAAAAATGAGTGGGAAGAAGAGTCCTTCACCAGTTCTACTGTAAGCTCCAGTGATGCATCTTTACTATGTGTTGGAACTCCCTTCTGGGAGGGTTTCTGGAGCATTGTGAGAATAATAGTTGAGCGGGGAGGGCTGGTGCTTTTGCCGTGAGGATTGGTCGTTGGTGTGGGAAACTGTTTGTTCTGCTTCTAGGATACCTTCACATTCACTAATGAGGGTGTCTATTCTATCCATCACTCAGTTGTTAGCAGCATGTTTGTGGGCTTTCCTTGTCTTTTTGCCCTTTCCTGCCCCCTGTTAGGGCCATTTCCCACCCCTGTTCCCTCCATCGTTTTCCTTTTACCCATGTTTTAGCCCGTGATAGTTATGTATAGCTCGTTGCTTACAGTGACCCACAAGATAACTATTGCCCCGATTCCTAGAATTAAACATTAAGTTTGCAGAGGTTAGTTAATACGTCCGGGGGCCCAGCTTAGAGTTTATAATCATAGAGTCTTACTGATATCTTCGTTCTACAAAGAATCTCTGCGGAAATCGTTCGTGCTTAGCACAGTACCTTGTCAGGTTGCAAGTGGCTCTGCGTTGCTACTCAGGAGTTGAGTGAAAGAGGGGTGGCCCTGTCCTGCCTCTTCCTGGCAAGGACGGGCCCACCATTTGCCCGGGCTTTGCCCGGCCGCCGCTCGCGTGCGTCCCGCACTGCGGGTGTCTTGGAGCACTTTTTAGCACGAGGCTGTGGGCTTGCTCTATCCTCCAGGGAGAGCAAAGGCTGCTGGTAGGTGGAGTCCCCCGGAGGCTGGAAAACAGAAAAGCGCATCCCGCAGTGCTGTGGTCTTGGAGTGCTTTTAAGCGCGAGGCTGTGGACTTGCTCCTTCCTCTAGGGAGAGCAAAAGATGCTGGTAGCTGGAGTCCCCAGGCGGCTGGCAAACAGAAAACATATATATATTTTTTTATCAGGGCTGCTGATATTCCAATCTATTTAGACCTACATGATTTGAATACTGGCGAGGCAGCAAGTGACGAGATTGACTGTGATCTTTCAACTCAAACTAGATTCAATAACATTAATCTGCTACAAAAAGGTGCTGGGATCAGCCCCTTCAAGAAAAAATCCAAATACATCCCCATGATGCCCAGGGATGTGTTAGACACGTTCCACGACTGTGTGGTTGAAGACATTAAAAAATTGAATAAGCAAGTACAGTCCAAAAAATTCAAACAAAGAAAACATGTTGAAAAAAAGAAAAAAGACTATGCCCAGTTAATGAAAAAACTAAGTGAAAACAACGAAATCATCATTAAGAAATCAGATAAAGGGGGCAACCTAGTAATCTGGCCCCGAGAAGACTATATCAAGGAGGCAAAACGCCAACTGGATAACAGTGATTGTTATGAGCCATCTAACACCAAAAAATATAAAGGGGCTACAGATTCTCTCAAGAAACTGCTAATGCAACTACGTAGCGATGGCCTTATTTCTAATGATGAGTTCAAGTTTATGCACAATGAGAACCCAATTGTACCCGTGTTGTATTCAATACCGAAAGTGCATAAAGGTGTTTCTCCCATTCCTGGTAGGCCTATCATTTCCGCTATAGGAAGTGCAGCGGAACAGGTGGGCCAATATATTGACTTTTTTCTGCAAAATCATGTAAAAACACTGCCTAGTTACATCAAGGATACGGGTGATTTTCTGGGTAAAATGAAGAACATTCAATGGTCAGATGGGATGTACCTAATTTCATTAGATATTGAATCCTTGTACACCAGTATAGATCACCAGGCAGGACTATCAGCTGTAAAATTCTTTTTGGACCAAAGACCGTGCGAATTCTATCAGCACAACAAGGCCCTAGTTAGCATGATGAGTTGGTGTCTTAACAACAACTTCTTTCTATTTGGAAAGGAGCTATTCAAGCAACTAAGGGGTGTGGCCATGGGCGCTTGCTTCTCCCCCAGCTATGCGTGCTTGCACGTTGGCTGGTGGGAGGAGCAGGTGCTTAAAAGGGACTATTCTTCCATCTTTGAAGAAAACATTGTGCACTACTACAGGTTTATCGATGATATTTTCATCGTGTAGCTTGGCAGTAAAGATAAAGCATTGCAATTCATTGAAAACATCAATGTCAATAATTTGAATCTCCACTTTACCCACCACATAGACAATTCCAGCTTGGAATTTCTGGATGTCAAACTGTATGTAGCGAATGGTAGAATAGAAAGTACCCTTTTCAGAAAATCCACCGCTGGCAATGTCACACTCCATGCCTCCAGTGCCCATCCTAGGCATCTGATTGCGAGCATCCCCTATGGGGAATTGCTACGCCTAAAAAGGATATGCAGCACGGATGCCGAATTTAACATTTGTGCGGCAGAATCCATGCGTCGCATGAAAGCTAGAGGCTATTCAGATAAGATCTTGACATCAGCTTTAACTAAAACATCGTCCAGACCTAGAGCCAGTTTACTTCCAGCTCCCATAGCGGAAGAGTCTGTCCCGGAGGTTCTATCTGATTCACCAGCTACTCCCGAGACAACCGATAAGGCCCAATGTCCTAGACTAATCACAGCATACAGTGAGAACGAACGCAAAATTAGATCCATCATTAATAAAAACTGGGGAATAGTACTCACTGACCCCGTTCTGAGAATGAGTCTGCCATCTAGCCCCACTATAACATTCAGTAGAGCCAGAAACATGGGGGCCGTGTTAGATCCTACCAGCCCTGAAATAAGAACTAAACCCAACTGGTTAAAACCCAAAGATGGTTTCTATAAATGCTCATCTTGCCGGGCGTGCAAGTTCGGGGTGAACACAACAGAATACTGTACTCCATTCAGCCCTACACCACACAAGATAATGGGAAACTATAACTGTAAAACTGATTTTGCAGTTTATGTTCTCACTTGTACCTGTGGGCTCAATTATATCGGAAGCACAAAGCTACAGGTACATGAGAGAATCCTTCAACATCTACGTGCCATCTTGCATAGTGATCCCAATTACCCAGTGGCACGCCACTTCAAACAAGTTCATGGTAACAATTTATCTTGTTTAAAATACTATGTGGTAGCTGCTGTCCCTAAACCACGCAGAGGAGGGAACAGAGAGGCTTTGCTCAGGAGATTGGAAACCAAATTTATTCTTAACTTCGATAGCAAATGCCCAAATGGTCTGAACAACACCGAAGATATGTACACATGCTTGTAAATAGGTATTCTGTGTGTTACCCTGAGCAGTGTGCTTTATATCGTACAGATTTTTTGAGTTTGTTTTTTGACCTGGTTCTAGATGATCTATTGTTTGAGTGTGTTGGTATTGGTAAATTTCGTGGTCACGAAAAAAATGTTCAGTGATTTTGGACTAACGTTTTATAACGGTGATTAATTGTGTGTTTCACTCATTTACACTTCGGCAGAGACACTGTATTATAGGGAAAGCATGTATTGGTCTTTAAAAAAATGGTTAAACTTCGACGTGGTCTAAGTTTACAATATAACTTTCCAAACAAAAGCTGGTGCCATCCCATAATATATTTCACTTTGTGTAATGTCTCAGCCGAGTTTGGGTTGCAAAATGCATTTTTTATTTTGTAACCATTTTACATTCATTATCTACACTAAACACCACATCAATTTGCACATGGTATATTTGTAAAATAATTCTACAATTAGCTCTGCTATGCACTTTATCTTCTTTGCACATTTCCTTCTAAAAGTCGCAAGTCTGTTAATTATTACATGCATTTATGCAGTTATAATGAATTTTTGCACTGTTTATAACGTGTATTTGGATTTATCCAGGGATTTTTAGATTGCCAAAATGAAGTCTTTTGATTTTGGAATTATATTGTAATTTCAAAAAGTTTTATTTTGCTTTTCTCCAGCCGACAACAATATACATTTCCGTTATAATATGATGGGAAATGCGGTTGGGGTTTTGTCATTATGATTTTTTTGGCACTAACGAGTATGGACATTACATTGATTATATTCGAGTCATGTAGTCTGTTTACTATGTTCTCCATTAACTTTTGGAACATGTGACTTTGGTGGGAAGGGCATATCACTTAAAATGGCGAAATCCACTCACAGCCTTTATGTGAACAAGGGCGCCTAAGCCCGAAACGCGTCATCTGTTGACTGCTGCTAGGTTTTAAATAAACATCTTGCCTGGAAAAAAGAAGTGGTTCGTTTCTCTTTCTTCGCTGCCGAGGCTTTGGTAGAGGTGGAAGGAGTGTTGTTTGCGATATATATATATATATATATATATATATATATATATATAATATATATATATTATCTACTGGCGGTCGCCAGTAGATAGTTATAGTTAGGACCGTGTTTCCATAGGAAATCCGCAACATTCTATTTGGAATAACTTTGGCGCCGGTCGACGAATCCTCGCGAAATTTTCAAAACTAATGGGGCGCTACGCTCCGCTCCTACCCTGAAAGTCTCGGGGGGATTCGTCAAGCAGGGGCTGAGAAAAAAGGGGGGTCACAAAATGCGTTTTCCCCATGCATTTTCCCATAGGACCTTTAGTCCGAGCTACAGCCCGAACGGCTGAACAGAATTACTTGAAATTTGGCAGAGAGGTAGTCCTCGGGTCAAGGATGTGCCTTTTGTAGGTCTGGTGTAAATCTGTTCAGTAGGTCCTGAGAAAATAGCATTTAAATCAATATATATATCTGTAAGCGCGCTCCGTGCGCTTACCGTAAGCTTACCGTACGCGTACGGTGCCGTGCGCGAGCTCAATTCTGATTGGTGGTTACATGACTGTAAACATTCGAATCGGTCGAAATCAGGAAGTGTCGGCCGCCATTTTCTGTCTCTCGCACTGAGAAACAAAGGTGGGGAACGTGAAAAGGGGGCAACGAAGAGAGTTGCAGACCCCCTAGTGTTTGTCAGGGGGTCCAAGAAGGACCCAAAAGTACGGAAAATACATTTAATAATTTAAAAAAAAAATCGCGGAGTGCGCGTACGGTAAGCTTACCGTACGCGCACGGCAAAAAAAAAAATAAAAAAAAAATAAAGAAGTAACAATCACATTTATTAAATAAATTAAAGGACCCACAAGGGAGAAAAAAACAAATGTTACTGTGTAAAAAAAGGCGAGGCGCGCACGGCATGGACTGCGCAACGTGGGCGCTCGGTGCGCGCAGCGCACCGAGCGCCCACAGAGCGCGCACTGTGTGCGAAGTGCACCGTGCGCGCAGGGTGTGCGCACAGTGAAAAACCAGAAAAGAATAAATAAATAAATACATAACTTAGCATTTAAAAAACCGTACAAATTCACTGAAAAAACCATAGGTTTCACACATGTTATAGTTAGGTGTACATTTCACTCGTAAAAAAACAATTAAATTCCACGTTATAGTTAGATCAGGTAACTATAACTTGCGCGACCGCAATCCACAATGTGTAATTTCAGATGTCATCATTGATGTCATGAGTGATGTCACTGACCATGTCATGAGTGATGTAATATGTGACGTCATCAGCAGTTTATTGTGGGCGCGCAAGTTATAGTTACCTGATCTAACTATAACGTGGAATTTCATTGGTTTTTTACGAGTGAAATGTACAGCTAACTATAACATGTGTGAAACCTATGGTTTTTAAAGTGAATATATATATATATATATATACATATATATATACACACACATATATATATATATTCTGCTCCTGGGGTTTCCAACAAACGAGCCGCACTCGAACATGCGTGCACCTTCCCCAAAGTGTATCAACTGGTATGGGCAGTTCCTAGTTTGGACACTTTCAAAGCACCTGATTCGCCTGACGCGTTTCGTGATCACTTCTTCAGAGGCAATCAGAGGAGTGCATTTCGGTGCCTCTCTTCCTTCATTCGGCCATATCGTGCGCCCAAATGGGCTGTTCTGTATGAAAACAACACGTTGCCTTCTGGGAGTTGAAGACCATTTATTAAAACCTGAATGGATGTGCTCCTAATTCGTGCAGGATAAGGCTCTCACATGAGCCTCAAACGTAGAAACTGTCCTCAATCCATCACGCATGTCCCACGAACTGGACTTATCGTGCTGACATGTCCCGTGGCCCCCCTTTGATCCGGGGTGGTTGATACACTTTGGGGAAGGTGCACGCATGTTTGAGTGCAGCTTGTTTGTTGGACACCCCAGGAGCAGAATGTAAAGAGCGGCCGTGCTGCCTCTGAGCCTGCACCACCCCGGATCTGACGTCATCAGCAGAGGATTGCGGTCGCGTGAGTTATAGTTGCCTGCAGTAACTATAACGGGGGAATTTCATTGGTTTTTTACGAGTGAAATGTCCAGCTAACTATAACATGTGTGAAACCTATGGTTTTTTAAGTGAATTTGCAAGGTTTTTTAAATGCTAATTCGTAACTATAACGTGTGTGAAACCTATGGTTTTTTTCAGTGAATTTGTACGGTTTTTTAAATGCTAAGTTATGTATTTATTAATTTTTTTTTTAAATCGTGAGGTGCGCGCACCCTGCGCGCACGGTGCGCTTCGCGCTGTGGGCGCTCGGTGCGTGCCGTGCGCACAGGGTGCGCGCACTTCGCGATTTTTAAACAAAAAAAAATTGTTTTTTTCTCCCTTCGGGGTCCTTCTGTGACCCCCTGACCAAGGCTAGGGGGTCAGGAACTGTCCACTCTGCCCCCATTTCACGTTCTCCACCTTTTTTTTTCACCCGCCCAGAGTGCGAGAGACAAAATGGCTGCCGAGACTTCCTGGTTTCGACCGATTCGAATGTTTACCGACATCTAACAACCAATCAGAATTGCGCTCGCGCACGGCAGGGTGCGCGCACAGTGCGCGCACGGTGCGCGCGTATAGATATTGATATGCTTTTAAATGCTATTTTCTCAGGAAATACTGAACAGATTTACACCAGACCTGCAAAAGGCACTTCCTTGACCTTATGGCTACCTCTCTGCCAAATTTCAAGTAATTCTGTTCAGCCGTTCGAGCTGTAGCTGTGTCTAAAGGTCCTATGGAAAAATGCATGGTGAAAACGCGTTTTGGGACCCCCCTTTTTTCTCGGCCCCCGCTTGACGAATCACCCCGAGACTTTCAGGGTAGGAGCTGAGCGGAGCACCCCATTAGTTTTGAAAATTTCGCGAGGATTCGTCAACCGGCGTCAAAGTTATTCAAAATAGAATTTTGAGATTTCCTATGGAAACTAGGTTGTAACTATAACTATCTACTGGCGACCGCCAGTAGCTAATATATATATATATATATATTCACTTAAAAAAACCATAGGTTTCACACATGTTATAGTTAGCTGGACATTTCACTCGTAAAAAACCAATGAAATTCCCCCGTTATAGTTCGTGCAGGCAACTATAACTCACGCGACCGCAATCCTCTGCTGATGCTAATACTGTATTTAGACACTTATTTGCCCATGTCTTCTTCCATAAAATTTTAGCTATACATATATTACAAATATTTTTTTTTCATAAAGACACATATGTCATCAGCAGAAGATTGCGGTCGCGTGAGTTATAGTTGCCTGCACTAACTATAACGGGGGAATTTCATTGGTTTTTTATCAGTAAAATTTCCGCTAACTATAACATGTCTGAAACCTATGGTTTTTTCAGTGAATTTGCAAGGTTTTTTAAATGCTAATTCCTAACTATAACGTGTGTGAAACCTATGGTTTTTTCAGTGAATTTGTACGGTTTTTTAAATGCTAAGTTACTTTACGCCATTCGTGGCGTGCACGCCCACTTAACGCAGTTCGTTCCGTGCGCGCATGGTGCGCTTCGCGCACCGTGCGCGCACAGTGAGCCCCCGGTGCGCTTCGTGCACCGCTCGCCCACTTTACGCAGTTAGTGCCGTACACGCAAGGTGGGCACGCAGTGCGCTACGCGCACCGCATGCCCACGTTACGCACCGTGCGCACATGTAGGACATATTATGCGCTTCCTTGTGATAGGTAATCTGTTAAATTTAATTTGTAAGTGATGACAATAATATGCCATGCACAGAGAGTGTTTTTTTTTATAATTAAAATTTTTAGCGTAAGCGCACTGTACGCGTACGGTAAGCGTAATCGGCGAAATTTTCAAAAAATAAAAATGTACCGTTTTTGGCCTTGGGGGATCTTTGAGGACTCAACTAACATGGCTATGTGCATGGGCGCTGTCTAAACAGCCCCTTTATATGTTTTTTGCCTTTGTTTACAGCCCCCCCTCAGAGTGCGAGAGAGAAAATGGCGGCCGCCGCTTCCTGGTTTCGACCGATTCGAATGTTTACTTAGATGTAACAGCCAATCAGAATCGCGCTCGCGCACGCCACCGTACGCGTACGGTAAGCTTACGGTAAGCGTACCGTAAGCTGGCTCAGATATATATATTGATTTAAAGGCTATTTTCTCAGAATCTACTGAACAGATTTACACCAAACCTACAAAAGGCACTTCCTTGACCTGAGGACTACCTCTCTGCCAAATTTCTAGTAATTCTGTTCAGCCGTTCGGGCTGTAGTCCTGTCTAAAGGTCCTATGGAAAAATGCATGGGAAAAACGCGTTTTGGGACCCCCCTTTTATCTCAGCCCCCGCTTGACGAAACCCCCCGAGACTTTCAGGGTAGGAGCGGAGCGTAGCGCCCCACCTATTTTGAGAAATTCGCGAGGATTCGTCGACCGGCGCCAAAGTTATTCAAAATAGAATGTTGCGGATTTCCTATGGAAACAGGGTCCTAACTATAACTACCTACTGCCGACCGCCAGTAGGTAATATATATATATATATATATATATATTACCTACTGGCGGTTGCCCGTAGGTAGTTATAGTTAGGACCGAGTTTCCATAGGAAATCTCAAAATTCTATTTTGAATAACTTTGGCGCCGGTTGACGAATCTTCGCAAAATTTTCAAAACTAATGGGGCGCTCCGCTCAGTTCCTACCCTGAAAGTTTCGGGGTGATTCGTCAAGTGGGGGCCGAGAAAAAAGGGGGGTCCCAAAACGCATTTCCCCCATGCATTTTTCCAAAGGGACTTTAGTCGCAGCTACAGCCCGAACGGCTGAACAGAATTATGTGAAATTTGGCAGAGAGGTAGCTATAAGGTCCATGAAGTGCCTTTTGCAGGTTTGGTGTAAATCTGTTCAGTATTTCCTGAGAAAATAGCATTTAAATCAATATATATATCTGTAAGCGCGCAGCGTGCGCGCACTGAGCAAGTCCTGTGCGCGCACCTTGCCGTGCGCGAGCGCACTTCTGATTGGTTGTTAGATGTCAGTAAACATTCAAATCGGTGGAAATCAGGAAGTGCCGGCCGCCATTTTGTCTGTCGCATAAAGAGGGGGTGATAAACAAAGGGGGAGAACGTGAAAAGGGGGCAGAGTGGGGAGATATTGACCCACTAGGCATTGTAAGGGGGTCACAGTAGGACCTTGTAGGGCAAAAAAAAAGATTTATATTTTGAAAAAAAATATCGCCGAGTGCGCGCACCCAGCGCGCACCCGAAATTTAAAAAAAAAAAATAATAATAAAAATTTGCAATTAAGTGAAAAGATATAAGGTGGCTCTAAAAAAAGCCCTTGTGTTTATTGTGTGTTTTTTGGTACCTACAAGTAAGTACCGATGCAGAGTCTAAAGTTCAAGAGGAAGACTCTGTTCCCTTCATCAGTGAAGTGTACACCATCTCCTCTATAAATGTCTTGCATGTTGTAACGCAAGTTGTTGTGGTATATAGAACCCATACCAAAGTCTCTGAGGAAAGCAGAAATAGATTTGTTGACGTGCTTCCTTGCTTTGTCAATCTGCGGACAATGTTGGTTGGACCAGTTCCACTTTTGCCTTTGGCATATGTTAGAATATACAAAGGCAGTTTGTGGAAAAAGTGACATCAATTGCACGAAGGTGTCCTTAATAAGCATTTCCAGACCTACCCCAGTTAAAGTGCCTAGGTCATTTCCACCACAGTGCACAATAATAAGGTTAGGCTGTGGGAGATGTAGAAAGGTTTTCACCAAAGGCATTAATTGGTGCCACTTTAACCCTCTCTGACCAATCCATTTAATGTCTACATTTGGCAAAGCAAGGTCTCTCACCATACCTCTTTTTTCTGCAAATTTTTCACTCCAGAAGACATAGCTGTGACCTACAATCCACACTGTGAACATCTTCCAAGGAGATCTGGATGCACTCAGGAGGTGTCTTTCAGTAGAAAGGCAATATGAAATGAAAGACAGTTGAAAAATGGGGGCATACATAGTTTTTTTATAAAAAGAACTCATTGGCTGTTTGAAACCATTCTACACTAAAAACTAGGCTGTTTGTTTAAATTTTAAAAAGCATGTTTTGTATTGGTACAGAAAAATGTGTTACCAAAGAACATTACTATGGATTGGCGGTTAGGGTTGAAAAGTCAAGCACTCTTGCTCTTTGGATATGAAACATTGTCTGCTGAACTTCTGACCTCTCTCCTCACAGCAGTGTTCCATGACCTGTTGCTATGGTAGCAGGCAGGAGACAAGTTGGGGGAAGGGTACATTTGGAAAGGGGTTCAAGTTTTCAACCAATAGAAATGTGTGATTTCATTTGAAAAAAAGTGGGAAGCACTGAGATTTGAAATTAACATGTATATGTGTGAAAAAAGAGAGGGAAACATTGCCATTTACTGGTTCTGCAGAGAGGAGAGAGGTGTAGAGCTCTGATATTCTGACTCTGATAGTCTGCTGTTTGAGTGGCACATTTCTTAAACAACTAACTAATTTTAAAGGTGAGTTATGAGTTTGAGAGGGAAAGTATGTGGTGATTTTTGAGATAAATATTAGAATTGTGAATCTTCTTCAAAAGTTATGTTTTACATTTTGAGGTTTGGGAGATATTTAACTGTCTTGAACTTGTAAGATATTAAGGACTATGTTTTCACCATAAGTTAATGCGTACTGGTAACAATGAGGAATACTGTTTTGTGCCTACCATCAAACCATGAGTCTGTGTGCAGAGAAGAATTGTTGACAGAGATTTAATTTGTGTTGCTGTTGAAAAGTAAGACTTGCAGTTGAAAGAAAAGGACAGCTTGTTTTTAATTGTGATGGTTAGGATTTAGCAGAAATCACTTTGAAAGAAAAGAGAGGAAAATGGCAGCACATTTGAAATTAGCATTAGTTCTGTAAGAATTGGTGACCCAGGAAAGGGGCAGCCTGTGTTTTGTGCCTACCAACACAGCAGGAGTCTGTGTGCATATAGGAATTGTTGTCTGAGATTTAATTTGTGAAGTTGTTGTTCTGTAAGGATTGCAGACCCAGGAAAGGGGCAGCCTGTGTTTTGTGCCTACCAACACAGCATGAGTCTGTGTGAATATAGGAATTGTGGCCAGAGATGTATTTTGTGTTGCAGTTGTTTTGTAAAACATGCACTTGCAGGAAAGGGACAGCTTGTTTTCTTCAAATGTGGTGGTTAGCACTCAGCAGAAATCACTTAATCGCAAATTGGAGGCAAAAGCTAAAAAATTTGAAACCAACAGGGTAGATTTCCCTTTCAAAATAGCAAAGGCACATGTAGATGCCATATGTTCAAAACTGAAAATAACCCTTAGCACACATGCACTGTTACATACATCCCTGCAGTCTTCATGCAGTTCTGGAAGTCTCTTTGCTCATCTGTCTTGCACCAGACAATACACAGTCTTCAGAAACACACTCTTGGCACACACACAGCAGCTTCTCCAACACTCTCATGTGTAGTACTCAGCTCTGTGTGCTGTTTCAGATAGCACTGTGTAATGCAAACACATTCAACGTCACCAAGGCCTCATTTAAATTGATCTAGTCTAATCACTCACCCTGTAACACATGGTCATGGTCTTAAGGAGCTGTTAGGACATGTGCTGTTTTCTGCTTCTGTAAATGATAAGGGAAATGTGTCAGGCTGTAACAGTAATTTGGTACTATTCAGGAATACTGTTTTGTTCCAAAAAACATAGCATGAGTCTGTGTGTATACAGGAATTGTGGGCAGAGATTTAATTTATGAAGTTGTTGTTCTGAAAGAAATGCAGTCCTAGGAAAGGGGCAGCCTGTGTTATGTGCCTAAAATGATGATATGACTCTGTGTGCACACAGGAATTGTGGGCAGAGATTTAATTTATGAAGTTGTTGTTCAGTAAGAATTGCAGTCCCAGGAAAGGGGCAGCCTGTGTTATGTGCCTAAAATGATGGCATGAATCTGTGTGCGCACAGGAATTGTGGGCAGAGATTTAATTTGTGAAGTTGTTGTTCAGTAAGAAATGCAGTCCCAGGAAAGGGGCAGCCTGTGTTATGTGCCTAAAATGATGGCATGAGTCTGTGTGCGCACAGGAATTGTGGGCAGAGATTTAATTTGTGAAGATGTTGTTCAGTAAGAATTGCAGTCCCAGGAAAGGGGCAGCCTGTTGTGTTTACACAAATTATCCCTTAGCACACATGCATTGTTACATACATCCCTGCAGTCTTCATGCAGTTTTGGAAGTCTCTTTGCTCATCTGTCTTGCACCAGACAATACACAGTGTCTAGAAACACACTCTTGGCACACACGCAGCAGCTTCTCCAACACTCTCATGTGTAGTACTCAGCTCTGTGTGCTGTTTCAGATAGCACTGTGTAATGCAAACACATTCAACGTCACCAAGGCCTCATTTAAATTGATCTAGTCTAATCACTCACCCTGTAACACATGGTCATGGTCTTAAGGAGCTGTTAGGACATGTGCTGTTTTCTGCTTCTGTAAATGATAAGGGAAATGTGTCAGGCTGTAACAGTAATTTGGTACTATTCAGGAACACTGTTTTGTTCCAAAAAACATAGCATGAGTCTGTGTGTATACAGGAATTGTGGGCAGAGATTTAATTTATGAAGTTGTTGTTCTGAAAGAAATGCAGTCCTAGGAAAGGGGCAGCCTGTGTTATGTGCCTAAAATGATGATATGACTCTGTGTGCACACAGGAATTGTGGGCAGAGATTTAATTTATGAAGTTGTTGTTCAGTAAGAATTGCAGTCCCAGGAAAGGGGCAGCCTGTGTTATGTGCCTAAAATGATGGCATGAATCTGTGTGCGCACAGGAATTGTGGGCAGAGATTTAATTTGTGAAGTTGTTGTTCAGTAAGAATTGCAGTCCCAGGAAAGTGGCAGCCTGTTGTGTTTACACAAATTATCCCTTAGCACACATGCACTGTTACATACATCCCTGCAGTCTTCATGCAGTTCTGGAAATCTCCTTGCTCATCTCTCTTGCAGCTGACAATACATAGTCTGCAGAAACACACTCTTGGCACACACGCAGCAGCTTCTCCAACACTCCCATGCGTACTACTCAGGTCTGTGTGTAATGCAAACACATTCAACGTCACCAAGGCCTCATTTTCTTTGCTCTACTCTAAACACTCACCCAGGTTGCAGATGCTTATGGTATGAAGTAGCTGTTAGGAAATGTGCTCTTTTCTGCCTCTGTGATCTACAAGGAAAATGTGTAAGGCTGTAACAGCAATTATCACTTGATCTACCAGAGTAGTAAATGTGCTTTGAATTTGCAAATCAAATTCTGTTTTCTGCTTAGAAGCACACCATGAGGCTGTGTGCGCACAGGAATTGTGGCCACAGATATAATTTGTGTTGCAGTTGTTCTGTAAAACATGCACTTGCAGGAAAGGGGCAGCTTGTTTTTTTTCAACTGTGGTGGTTAGCACTGTGCACAAATTAGTAAATCACAAATGAGAGGCAAATGGAAAAACATTTGAAATTAATGAAAAGTAAAAAAAATATTTTAATGAATTATAATTACAAAAAGGATTTTTTTTTAAGTTCCTTGCAGGTATTGCTGAGCAACAGTGAAAAAAAAAATTCCTTTAAGGACAAGAAAGAGGAAAGAAAAGCAACAACAAGTATATCTGGACAAAACTGGGAAAAAAAAATAGGAGGAGAAGCTGGTGATGGCAAAAAGAAAAAGTCTACTGGTAAGCAGAGCAGAGATTTCTTAAAAAGATTTTCAAAAAACAAAAAAATGGCAAAAATAACTGTAAAACAAACAGTGTTTTATGTACAAAGCAACAACACAGTCAACAGCAAAAAAAAAAAGCTAATGTACAATCAGAAGTATGTCAAACTGATTTAACACGAAAATTAGATTTTAAAAACATTCGTCGAAAAATGTTTCAGAGAAGAGTGATGTTAAATTTGCTAAAAGATGTGAAAAAATATAAGAAAAAAACAAAATTTATAAAGAAAAAATTTTTTATAGAAAATATTGTAAGTAAGGCTTTGGAAATAAAAAGAAAACTTTTTATTCTAATTTTGAATAGGATGCGTAGATTAGATAAATTAGTGAATGCAATGAAGTCACAAAGCAAAAGGAAAAGAGAAGTGAAAAAAAGTAACTTTTGTAAAGTGTTCTTGGGATAATGGAAACACAGTTCAAGTACTGAACCATTTTTTAATGAAGAGAGTTATCTTCAAAGTAATAGTTTGTTGCATGCAGTTGACACCAATGGTAGAGCATATGAAGTTAAGGGTGGTTGTGTGATGGAAAAAGAGAAAATGGTCCCAAGAAATGAGGAAGAAGTAATGGCTGCTGAGGCTATGGGGAGACGTCCAAAAGCCCCAGTGTACACTTGGAACTGTAGTAGTATTTGTACTGTGCGTCAGGAATCTATTGATAAATTACGTGACTTTCTAAGAGAATATAGTAAAAAGAGTGTAAAACAGAAGATGAAGGTGCTTCAAACACTAGATCCATGCAGAGTGAGAGAAAATACTGGTTTGCAGTGACATTCTCTGGCTTGTCTATCTAGAAAAGTGTGTAAAAGTGTTTTTCATCATTTTAGGATGCTGGCTGTTCATCATACTGAAATGAGAAAGTTTGTGAGAACATTGTATTTTGCTAAAAGTCCAGCAGTAAAGTTGAATGAGTTGAATAATGCTCTGTTCCGTGGATCTGTATCAGATGTAGTGAAGGTTACTGATGAGATTCAGTTTTGTTACTTTGGTCCAGAACAAGAAAGTGCAGAAAAGGACACAGTAAATGAGGAAAATGAGGAACAGAATGTAGAACTCATTATTACTAAAAATTTTGAGGATGAAATGACAAAATTTACTTTCACCTCTAATGAAAGACCAAATATTACTTGTATTTGTTGCCGCAGAAGTCATTATAAAATTCAAACAAGGAATGTTGATCTGTATAAAAAAAGTGAAAATGAAGATAATTATAAGTGGAAGGATTTTGCAACATATATATTTCTTGAAAATTGTTTTGAATTGGGTGAAGATCAGCGTATTTGTAAATACTGTTATAACAAGTTAGAAGAAAATAGAATGCCGACCAGAGCTGTACATAATAATTTAGAATTGGATGCTATTCCTGCCGAACTTTCTGAATTAAATACATATGAGTCTATACTCATTCAATGTGTTCATCAGTTCCAAACCATAGTGCGTATGGAGCCCAAAACTGGCAAATTACCTCCTTCTGATTTACTGAGAGGTTTAAAAGGAAGAGTGGTGTATTTGCCCTTGGATTTGAAAAAAAATATGGAAACTATTGATGCAGATACTTTGGAAACTGAACCATTAGTAATTCTGGTTAATGGTGTACCTACAAAGAATAAGAAGATTTGGCAGGAGCTGGTAGATGTACGGAAAGTAGAAAGAGCAAATTTATATTTGAAAAGGAATAATGAATGGTATGAATCAATTTATATAGATGAAGAAGAAGAAGATTTACAAGAAGACACAGAAACACCAACTGGTCAAATTGAAAAAGTGGACAAGTCAAAGGAAGAAGAAATTTATGAACATTTTAGCATACATCCTCTTCATTCAAAAGAAGTTATGGGAGACACTATTGATCTGTTTCAGATGAAGAAAGCAAAAGGAACTCCCGTGAGTGTATGGGAGAAGAGCTTGGAAGCTCGATGTTTTCCTCAGCTGTTTCCTACAGGAAAAGGTGGACGATACGATGAACGCCCAGAACAGATTCCAGCTTCTGAGTATCGGACTACAAGACTATATGCTGAAGATTCAAGATTTCGTCAAAGTATTCCTTATTTGTTTCATCTTTTATTTGAAAGCGACTTGTCTGCATTATCTTATGCAGTAAATCACATTTTAAAAAGTGGAGTACATCTACATAATGTGTCTGCTAAGGATTTTATGGAGAAAGTGCAGCACCGAGATGATAATTTGGAAACACAACTGATCAATCTGATGGCTTGTCAGCGTGGGACAAATGAATATTGGTACCGACGCCATGGTGAATTAAAATGCATGTTACGGAATTTAGGAACTCCTACATGGTTTCTAACCCTAAGCTGTGCCGAGTACGCTTGGGATGATTTACTGGATTTTCTACGAGAGGCAAATTCAAACATTAAAAACATTGAATACAAGACAGCTGGAGAACTGTGCTCATTGGATCCAGTTAATGTTTGCAGATATTTCAATCATAGATTTGAGGCTATGATGTCCTTCATCTGCAATAAAAAAAATCCACCTCTTGGAGAAGTAATGGATTTCTTTTGGAGAAAAGAGTACCAGGCAAGAGGTGCTCCTCATATTCATATGCTGTTGTGGATCAAGGATGCCCCAAAGTTTGGAACAGATGCTGATGAAGCAGTGTTATCTTTCATTGAAGAATATGCAACATGTGCTATACCTAAAAGCACAGAAGAGAAAAAGTTAAAAGAACAAGTTTTACGTTTCCAAAGTCATCGGTGTGGAAAATACTGTCGACGGAAGTACAAGACCAAAGATAAATTCTACACAAAGTGTCGATTTGGATTTCCTAGACCTGTTCTTTCAAAAGGAAGAGTCAACAGTTTTATGTCAGCTGTGCGACATACTATAACCAGAAAATCTCCCAAAAATACATACAACCTAAGAAGAGTCAAAATTTATAAATGACTTCAACCCAGTCATTTTATCCATGTGGAATGCTAACATGGATATTCAGTATGTGGCAGACAATTCTATTGCTGTTGCTCGGTATGTCACATCTTACATCACTAAATCTGAGAAAACAGAATTGAAGGAAATGTGGGAAGAGATTTCTCACGAGAAGACTGTCAGTAAGAAGCTGTACAGTTTCAGTTTAAAGATGTTATCGCATCGAGAAATTGGATCCTACGAATGCTCAGATAGGTTATCATCTGCAAGTCTTTACTCAAAATCCAGAAGAATAATTTGGGTAAGCTTAGGCCTTGCAGGAATGAGAAATCGGGTACTGAAATCTGTTGGAGAAATTGAATATTTGGCCGAGAATGACCCAGAAAGTACAGATATTTTGAAAACAAACATGTTGGACACATATTACCCAAAAAGAAGTCATCATCTTGAGAACATGTGTCTCTATGAAGTGCTGCAGAACTACATTTATTCACGGAAAGCCACAGAAGACATCAACAATGGAAAATATAAAGTCATTGGCGAGGAAGGATGTTTGGTGAAGCAAACAAAAGGAAGCTTGATAAATCACAGGAAGCTGAGTTGCGACACTACTGACAAAAAGGAATTTTACTACTTGGCTCTTTTACAGCTGTTTAAACCATGGCGTTCAGAGGACGAACTACTGGGAGAATTTCAAAGCTATGAAGATTCTTTTAATGCTAGCAAAGACAGCATAGAATGCAGTACTTTCACAACTTATGTCCAAATGTTAAATGAAGAAAATGAACAGGAAGCAAAAATTGCAGCTGAAGTAGCTAGAGACAGTTCTCAAGACAGCCAAAGTTCAGGAACACTTAGTCAAGATCCCCTAGGACAACCAATCATAGAAAATGAAGCTGCAGTAGCCATGACTGAAGTAGAAACGGCTATGAATCAAGCACAGGAAGATTCAATCGACTTACTAAATCTGGAACAACAACTGAATGAAGAACAAAAAGAAATTTATGAAGAAGTCACCAAAAAAATTGATCATGGATTACTACATGAAAAGAAAGAGTGCTCATGCACATCATTTGAACCAATCAGGATGTATGTGAGTGGACAAGCTGGAACTGGTAAAAGTTTCTTAATAAAAGTCATCAGAAGTTACATACAGCAAAAAACAGCTTCAAATTTGTCTTGTGTGGTAACTGCTCCAACTGGGTTAGCAGCCTATAACATAAAAGGAATTACCTTACATCGCTTGCTAATGTTACCAGTGGAGCATGAGAACAAAATAGAATACCACAAGCTAACTGGAGAAGCATGCTTCGAAGTTTCAAGAGTGTTGAAGAAGATGCAAGTTCTCATTATTGATGAGGTGAGCATGGTTTCAAATTTTATGCTTGCCTTTGTGCATTTAAGAATGCAACAAATTCTTAAGAGAGACTATGACGTGTTATTTGGAGGTAAACACGTCATAGTTTTTGGAGATCTTTTACAGCTCACTCCAGTTAAAGGACAACCAGTGTTTAATACTGTGACACATGAAGACACGAAGAAGTCATTAGGAAGCATTGGTAATGCGAATATTTGGTCGTTCTTTGAGTACAAAGAACTCACTACCAATATGAGACAAGCAAACGACGAAGATTATGCAAGTATTCTGAAAGATATCAGAATTGGACTACTCACAGAAGTTGGCAAAAAAGCATTACAGAGTCGGTTGCTACATAATTTATTTCGAAATGAAGAAATAGTTGCAGAGAAAATATACCAGAACATTGCAGAAAAAAATACTGTAATCTGCTTAATGCCAACACTACGTGAGTGCTCAATATTCAATGAGGAACTTTTGAAATTGGAAAAGGAAGAGATTAAGAAAATGGAAGCAGAGGACAAAATTCAGCATGAAAGAATTACTTTTACATTAACAGGCAAACTGAAAAATAAATTGGATTCACTAGAGAAGATCATTTCCAAAACAGCTGGATTAGAAAAAAATCTATATGTTTGCATGAATTGTCGAGTGATTTTAAGGAGAAATTTGGATGTAGAAAAAGGTTCAGTGAATGGAGCTATGGGAAGAGTTGTGGGTTTTATTAATTATCAGAAAAAAGAAGGAATTGAATGTTTAAAAATAAAATTTGATCAGATAGAAGAAGTTAAAGACATTTGTCGTTGTTCAGTTCGTTTCATGCTTGTGAAAGACTTATATGTACGTAGGAAGCAATTTCCATTTTCTCTAGCATATGCTGTAACTATTCACAAGTCTCAAGGATTGACTGTAGATAGTGCTTTTGTAAACATTGGTTCTACTGTGTTCAAAGAAGGTATGGCATATGTTGCTTTGTCACGAGTGAAAACATTATCTGGTTTATTTATGATAGACTTTGATGACTCAAAAGTTAGTGCTGATACAAACTGTGTAAAGGAGTATAATAGATTAAGAGGAACCTATGCTCCTCATTTAGGTCAGTATCCTGTGATTGAAAAACATGTTGCTTCTCGGAAAAGGAGATTTGAAAATATCTGTAATGTGGATGAACAGAACAAAAAAAAAAGGACTGTGATGTGATAGCAAGGAAAAAGAAAAAGGACCGTGTTGAAGAGGTTGTTGGTTGCCATTTTGAAAATAGCTCTGGTGTCAACTGCTATGCAAATGTAGTGCTGAATGTTGTATTTTATCTTGAAAAGTTGCTAGAACAGATAATAGTAAGTCATGGAAAAAGATTGTGTTCTCTGCTGAGTCTCCTTTTTGAGAAGCTGAGTACTGATAAAACTGAAATAGAAAGTGCTACTGATGTTAGAAATCTTTTAGATGTATGTTGTGGTTCTACACAGTTTAAAGAAAATGTCCAGCAAGATGCACAGGAATTCTTAATATATATTTTGAGTGTACTTGAAGATGAAGGAGTAGAAGTAGAAAACTTATTTGGTGTCTCTTACAAATGGGAAGATTGCTGTGAAAACTGTATGAACACATGTAGTAGTCATGTTGATTCAGAAAGGTTCATATTTTTACCATTACCAGAGAGTAAATCAGTGACTTTTAGTAAATTAGTTAAAGATGCCAATCACAACATGGAATGTTCTGAATGCAAATCTGACATGTTTTCCACGTTATTTTTACAGAAATATGGTCAGTATGTAATTTTAATGATGCAACGTTGTAGAGCTGATGGTTCAAAATTGGAAACTTTAATAAAGAAGTTTACAGGACAACAATTATCAATTTCTGGAAAAACTTTTGTTACAGTTGCAATAATTTTTCATGAAGGACCTACTGTAACTTCTGGACATTACACAGTTTATCTTAAATGTGAAAAAGGCTGGACACTGTGTAATGATTCCCAATTGATTTTCAAGCAACGTTTGCCTTATGATTTACCCAATTCTTATTTAATTTTTCTGAAACCTAAATTTTGAAAACTAAAAACTGCATCTGAACAAAGCATTTTTTGTAATTTTAAAGGATTATAATTGAAGATATCCCTTAAAAAGGATTTTGAAATTACTATTTGGCCTAAAGGAAAAGTAATGAAAACAATTGTGGACTCCTTTGACAGAAATTATTTTGGCATGTGTGCTTTTGCGACAAGGTTTAAAGACGGTTTGTCTAGAAAATTTTTATTCATCTAGAAAAGTACTTGTAATATATATGTAATATTTCTAACAAGGTATATTTTAGTGAGGAAAGTTTTAGGGCTTTTTTTAAACAATCTTTCAGATTGTTTTTTTTTGCCCGCTGTTAAATGATGAATACAATTGTTTTCACTATTTTAAGTGAAAAATAAAAAATTCTGAAAACAGCAAAAAAAGGGCAAAAAATTGCTTTGTAAAATATGTAAAAACATGTAATGCTTTTTGTAATGTATGATTGAATATTAATACTTTTTTTCTTTTTTTGCAGAACTGGAAAGAAAAAAAAAAAAAATTCTGTTCCCTTGCAAAATACTTTTAAAAAATGTTTTTCAATTTTTTTTTATTTTTTTAAAAAAAATAAGTGAAAAATATTAGTATTACTCAATCCTCCCTTTTCATGCTTCCATTTCTTCACCTCTTTTTGTACATTAATTTTTTTTCTTTTTTTTTTTTTTAATTTTTTAAAAAAAACCTTGGGTGCGCGCAGGGTGCGCGCAACCCAAAAAAAAAAAAAAAGAAATAAATCCCCCCAAAATTTTTTTGGGGTTTAGTTTTTAAGTGGCTCTTAAAAGAGCCCTTGAGTTAATGGAGGGAAACAGGAAGAGAAAAACGAAAAAAAAGAAAAAACATCTATGGCCTACTGCACTCATGGGCATCAAATTTTCTCTGAATGAGATCAAGACTGGTCTCACACACAGAAATAAGTTTACCGCAATCAGTGCAGCGTGTGGACAACCTCGCAAAACAAGGTGGTCCAAAACGAGGTGTGGAAGAAGGCAAAGGCACTACTGCAGAAGAAGTGCTCGGCTGAGCTGCCGAAGATGTGCTCGGCTGAGCTGCTGCAGATGTCGTCGGTTGAGCAGGTGGAGGGTTTGCTCCAGAAGCTCGACGAAAAGTCACTGGATGCATTTTGTCAACATGCCTCAACATAGTGTGAATGCTAAAAGAATACTTCTTGTTAGGATTCCCACGTGACAAGACTTTTTGACAAAGTACACATGTAACTTTAGGTGCATTTACCTTTTTTTGTCCCTCTGGAAAAGTGAAAAACTGCCATATAAAGCTGTCTTTCTGCTTCCTGCTCCTCTGCCTCTCAAGAGTGTCCTGGTCACTGTCTGAAGATGGTTGCTGTTCAGCCATTGTCTCTCAACAACAGAATAGCTCCTTCTCCAAAGGAATCAGAACTAATAATGAGGGGAGTAGGTGTGGTTTGGGAAGAATCTGGAACTGAAAGTACTTCAAACCAATCAAAAGTGATGATTCTTGATCACATGACTTGCCATGAGGGGATTGGGTGTGGTGTTGAAACAATCAGAAACTGAAAGTAATGATAACCAATAAGAAGTGTTGTTTTATTATGCATATAACCCGAGGTGCGCGCACTGCGCAAGCTCCGAGCGCGCACCTCGTGATTACGCATGCGCGAACGCGTAGGTGTGCATGTGCATACGTCATATGCGCGTACGTAGTGCGCATACGTTGAACACGCGTATACGCGAACGTTATTGCGCGTAATTTAAGCGTATGCGGAAGTAAACCGCGTGGAGCGCGTAGGACGCACGCACGCATGCGTATGTACGTACGCATACGTACTGGGTGCGCGCTCCCAGCGCGCACTATGACGTATATATGCGTCCGTAAATAACGTACGACGGTATTCATAAAAAACTTACGAAATTGTACTAGGAGCGCGCTCAGAGCGCGCACCCCAAGAATTTCTATTAAAAAAAAAGTGGAGAAAAATTCATTGCAAAAATTAAAAAAACTGTTCAACTTTATCCTATTTGAAATTTTTTTAAAAAAGCAAAAACAAATAAAAGGATACAGATAATATATAAATGGATACATAGGAATTTTATTTTTAAAATAACATTTTTTTTTTTAATTAAATAATTCAAAAATTAGCATTAAAAAAACCGTACAAATTCACTGAAAAAACCAAAGGTTTCACACACGTTATAGTTAGGAATTAGCATTTAAAAAACCTTGCAAATTCACTGAAAAAACCATAGGTTTCACACATGTTATAGTTAGCTCGACATTTCTCTCATACAATACCAATGAAATTCCCCCGTTATAGTTAGTTCAGCTAACTATAACTCGCGCCCCCGCAATGCACTGCTGATGACGTCACATATTACATCACTCATGACATGGTCAGTGACATCACTCATGACATCACTGATGACATCTCAAATGACATCACTGATGACATCACTGATGACATCATCCTTGTGATAGAGTGGCAGACCTCCTCTCACCCTAATATAACCTTTGATACACACATTCAAAAATAGAGAATAAAATTTTCAAAACAATGGACATACCAATACCAGTTACAACAACCTCTTCAGTAATTCTAAGATCCACATACACATCCACTCATTCACCAACAGTCCTGTACAGTCACTCATACATGTACTCACTCATCATATGTACTCATACACCTAAACATCCTGTTACACAATGCCTCTCATCCACAGAGTTACTGACACACATAGTCACTCATGAAAATAAAGAAACAAACATACATTTACTTGCATATACAGTTATACACACACCACCACACTTACTTCTACGGGAACTTACACATACTTAGTCTTTTAAACAATCACTTATAGAAACACATACTTATTCATACAGGAACTCTTTCAATCTCTCACTCTCACATATACTCAGTTATATACACCAATAGTCACATATACTAGTTTAAAACATATGTAGTTACTCATAGAGACACTATTGAGACAGTCATTCATTCACTAACACACCCATACACACACTCATCCACCCATACAGTCCTGCAGACATGCTGTCTTCAACACATACAAACAGTGAGTCACTCATTCATGCACCTATGCACTACGTAATACCCCCCACCAAACCATACACACACTCACACTGATACTAAAAAAAACAACTAATAACCTATATAAACACCCATGTAGCTACTCACCAACCCATGCAGCCACTTATACACAAAGTGAGAGACTGATAAAGATATTTACATATTTAAACATTACTCACTAAGCCATGTATTCACTAAGATACACTTAATCAGTCAGTTATACAATCAATTTTTCAAAAACAAATCATCCATTTAGACACTTATATACCCATTTATTCTTCCATCGACCTTGAGATATACATATATAAAACATATTTAATTTTCAGAAAAACAGACATTCACTGGATGATGTCATCAGTGATGTCATCAGTGATGTCATTTGAGATGTCATCAGTGATGTCATGAGTGATGTCACTGACCATGTCATGAGTGATGTAATATGTGACGTCATCAGCAGTGCATTGCGGGGGCGCGAGTTATAGTTAGCTGAACTAACTATAACGGGGGAATTTCATTGGTTTTGTATGAGAGAAATGTCCAGCTAACTATAACATGTGTGAAACCTATGGTTTTTTCAGTGAATTTGCAAGGTTTTTTAAATGCTAATTCCTAACTATAACGTGTGTGAAACCTTTGGTTTTTTCAGTGAATATATATATATATATATATATATATATATATATATATATATATGTGTATATATATATATATATATATATATATATATATATATATATATATATATACAGAAATTGGTCCTTCCAGGATCAATCCCTAAGTCAAGTGGTGCGTTTGCTGGCGAACCCAAATCCGGTTGCATAAATATTCAAATATCCGAGAATAACGCACTCTCAGAGGTCAGCTCTTTATTCCTTCACAAAATTGCTACGCGTTTCGACACGCAATGTGTCTTGCTCACACGATAAATACAGCTGTACTGAAAGTGCATTTATATAATAACAACATAGAAGAAGCACTTTGATTTAACCATTCCCATATATGTGCTGTTAACATGGCGGCCATCTTTAAGCAGGTACAAAGTACTGTATTTGTATTGTTACATGCCACAGCAATACTACATTTGTTCCAATTGTTGTACATATGCAAGGGTGGATATACAAGCGGACTAGTGCCATTTTAAAGCAGCTAAACAACATCGCAGTATCAATAGCCACATCATTGTTTCATTGATAGACCTCACAACCAAGTGACGCAAAAAGTGAATACGCATGTGCCCAATCAGGGGGCTGCTAGCACGTCTGCGTTCTATAAAAGTACCTGTTGCGCCCACCTGCCTACCTCCTTGGCTTCCCAGGGTTGCTGTCCTCGTTGCCGCTGATTGCCTCTCCCTCCCGCCCTCGCACAGGTGATTCCCGCGATCGCTGTGTGGAGGGAGCTGAATACTACACCTCCCAGGCTCCTCTGCTGCAGGCCACCGGAAGCGGACACACAGCATTTCGTGCCCGAAGGCGCTTCAAAAACAACTTCTCCCCCGGCAGAGCGGGGGCTGCTAGCACGTCTGCGTTCTATAAAAGTACCTGTTGCGCCCACCTGCCTACCTCCTTGGCTTCCCAGGGTTGCTGTCCTCGTTGCCGCTGATTGCCTCTCCCTCCCGCCATCGCACAGGTGATTCCCGCGACCGCTGTGTGGAGGGAGCTGAATACTACACCTCCCAGGCTCCTCTGCTGCAGGCCACCGGAAGCGGACACACAGCATTTCGCGCCCGAAGGCGCTTCAAAAACAACTTCTCCGGCAGAGCGGGGGCTGCTAGCACGTCTGCGTTCTATAAAAGTACCTGTTGCGCCCACCTGCCTACCTCCTTGGCTTCCCAGGGTTGCTGTCCTCGTTGCCGCTGATTGCCTCTCCCTCCCGCCGTCGCACAGGTGATTCCCGCGACCGCTGTGTTGAGGGAGCTGAATACTACACCTCCCAGGCTCCTCTGCTGCAGGCCACCGGAAGCGGACACACAGCATTTCGCGCCCGAAGGCGCTTCAAAAACAACTTCTCCCCCCGCGTTGCGTGACCGCGCGCGGGCTAAGCCCGGGCAAAGGGCGGGCCGTCTGTGGCCGTCCGAGGCCAAAGGAGGCCGGGCCCTGTCCCTTGCGTCTTCTACTGGGAGCTGATTTTGCAGACTGTTCATCGGCCTCACAATTTGGACTTCATTATATTTGCATCCCGCCCTGCTAATCAGGTTTTATTTAATCTTGTTAAACGTATGATATTTTGTCTATTGTTTCCAGTTAACAGTCCTGTATAGCGGGTTGTGAGGTGCCTATAACACAGTGCTGATTCGGAAACCCTAATATGTAGGCATATCTCCTCCTTATCCCGACTTAATAGTGGCGTAGCTCTGAACATCTCGATTATGGTCAAGTCAAAGAACTCTCAGCCTAGGGTGGAGGGAGGGGTAAGGGGTACCCTCGACGCTTTCATTACACGAGCTGAGTCATTGTTAGCACACGAGATCCAGTTGACGGAGCATCGGCTCTCACTGGACTCTCAAATAGCTAAGAAACGGTCCTCTTTGGGCAGCATAGCTCTCTGCCCCACGCCTGGTGGTAGGGACCCCTTATCCCAAGCTGACCAAGCCCATCTAACCCAGCCTGATTCCACTGATGCACTAATGGTCGCTGAGTGCAGCTCACAGGGGGACCTAAGGTTAGTAGGCTCAACCATAATAGACCTCACCACTAAAGTTATGTCAAAGCAAATGCCCAGCATTGTCGACACTCAGCTGGGCACTCAAAATAACACACTGGTCGGAGAAGATTCAAGGGGGGTGTCCAGTGCCCAACATGCAGTGCTTGAAACAGAAGCCATACAGACCCCCATCAGTGAAGTAGTCACATGCTCCAAAAGATCCCAACTGCGGACAGGGCCTTCAGATAGAGGCGGGACGCTCCCAGTAACTCGTCCTAATAAGCCTAGACGTAGAGGGCCATCAAAGCCGAATAAAGGAGTCAGCAAGAACCCCGAGAGCATAGTATGTCCATCGTGCCAAATTGCAAACGGGGGGGTGGGGCTGGATGAAATCATTACAGCATTTGGGGAAAAAATGGAACAGCTTTTACTTCTACATTTAGGCCCAGTATTGTTAGAAATTTCCAATATGGCAAGGAAAATAAGTAGTCTGACAGACCCGGTTAGTGGACAGCCACCCAGGAGTAATTCACAGAGGAGGGGGAAAGAGCTGGTAGTGGCTGATTGTGGGAACAAGGTCGTTACTAACATTGACCTCGGGCCTAGAGACCTCAGAGAAACATCCTGGGAACAAGTAAATACAAGTAATGGGATTCCGCGTGGTAAGGCCCAGGGTAACACGTGGATCCCTCCCGTTTCGAAGGATGTTGAAGGATGTCTGTCGGGGACTAAAAGAATCTGAAAATGCTCACAAGAATAACAGTAATGTCTGCGCCCAGAGTACTCCAGGTCTTCAGACACTGGATTTACCCCCTGCTTCCAGCCCCTACTCGATAGTGCTAGTAGGCGTGCCTGGTCTTAACAAAGATAGTGAAGAAATGACCAGCACACTGATCAACAAAGCCTCGCACTGGCTATTTAACAACACATCTGTGAGGGGACTCCAGCATAGGCACATCCTTATGGCCAGGAGGGTGGCTTGGATTGGGAACAGGGAGAAAAAATTTGCAGGCGACTGTGTTATTGTAAACTTTAGGCATCCAGAGCTAGTAAGAGACCTGCTTGATAAACGTCACGAGGAGGGAGGAAATGGGTCCTGTATAAGGATGTTACCCATACACTTTTTTTAAAGGAATAGTGCCCTAGAGATTGGGCAGAGATGGCAGGGGCCCCAGGTTCCTAAGAGAAGGAGGGTGGATGTCCTCGGCATTGAAACAAACAGATTTGCCCCTCTCTCTAGTATCTCCGCCCTGGATGAACAAGACTGACTGATGAAAACAGGGAGCAGGGAGAGCGAGACTGAACAAGTCACCAATCGCAATACCGGAGATATAAGCCCATTAGGGGCACATGATTCGGAACCAGGGGTACTGGACTCAGATTTAGCACCCGGTCCCGTAGCAGGGCCTGTGAGGGAAGCGGACACCATGCCACCACTAGTACACTGCTTAGAAACGCGCCCTCCGCCAAGAAAGTTGCATGGAGCAACTAGGGGCCCAGACTCAAACCACAAGGATTTGAGGATGATTTCCTGGAACGTTGCAGGGCTTGTAGCCAAGATTCAAAATATAGATTGGCTAGATTTCATCAAAAAACACCATGTCATTTGTCTTCAGGAAACATGGGAAATAAGCAGTAACACGCTGTTTCTTGAAGGATACAAAATGTTCTTTGTCCCTGCCCGGAAATCATCGATGGGCCGTGCCAAGGGTGGATTAATTTTGTATGTGGCACTGGCATTGCAAGGGAGGTGGGAAGACCTGGGGTGGGATTCATGCTGCCTCCAGGGTGTAAGATACACAACGAAGGGCTTAAAGCTCATTTTTATAAATTTTTATAATGCGGGACAATCTTTGTCAAACTTGGCTGAGCTGGAGGAGAGACTGGTTAGCCTACATGACACAGAGGATGCAGGCACTCAGTTAATTCTTATGGGGGATTTTAATTGCCATCAATGCCCCTACCTGAAATGGGAAGGCGGTACTTGGGATGCATGTCCCTCTATCAAGGGATGGCACCCGGAGCATTCTAGAGAGGGTCTGGCACTGAGTACAATTTTGAGCAAGTTTGCCTTAACACACACGATGGATATGATTGAGCGTGGGATGCTTAACACTATAACACCTTCCTTCAAGGGAAGGGGAAGCGACTCAATCATTGATTATATCTTTATATCCAACGTTTTAAAAAGTAGGGTAGGCCACTTTAAGATAGTGCCCAGCGTGTTTAGTGACCATAACCCCCTGGCACTGTCACTGATGGACACGATCTGCACTAATGCGATCAAAAAGACCACAGTGGGTAAATATAAGGCAAGGGATCAGGGGAGGAGAATTAGATGGAGTAATATTGACGGGGAAGAACTCCATAGAGTGCTCCTCGCCAATGCTTACAACTACACTTGGAGGTGCCTAGATCTTACCGTAGAGGGGACGGACCTGATCGCAGCGTTCAAGGGCACTGCCCAGCACATAGATAGCCTTCTAAGGAGCAAACCAAAGACACAGGCAGATTTTTGCCCGAGGTGGTTTGATAAGAACTGTTCAAGGACCCACAGGGACTTGAAGATGGCACTAATAACAATCCCAAAGGACAGAGGAATGATCGCTGCATGTAGGTCTCGCTATAAAAAGGCGACCAAGCTGCGGAAAATTTCCTTACAATGTGAGGCTTGGGACTCCCTAAGAGAGGCTGCAGAGCTGAGAGATATGAGTAGTTTCTGGAGGGTAATAAATGCGCCGTGCTTCCAACCCCCAAACAATCCCCAAGTGGCGTCTCCCATTCTGCCAGAGGCATGGGTGGCGCACTTTTCAAGTCTGTATAATCGAGGGGAACCTGAGGAGTATCTAACCCCAGTCACAGGACTTTCTAGCGGTGACTGGACACCCATCACGGTAGCCGAGGTCAAATTGGGCATAGAGGGTCTGGTAATGAGAAAGGCGCCAGGGCCTGATGGGATACCCCCCGATTTATTTAAAAGTCAGGCAGATCTCTGGGCCCCCATATTAACCAGGGTGTTTAATACAGCCATCGAAGTAGGCATGCCCAGATCTTGGTCCACGGCCGTCATTGTGCCAATATTTAAGAAGGGCAACAGAAATGAACCACAATGCTATCGCCCAATATCCCTCATAGATGTTATGGCGAAAGTCTTGGGGAGAGTCATTCTAAATCGTTTAATGGACTGGGCTGATGAAAACAACATTATCACGGATGTTCAGTATGGGTTCCGGAATGGGCGTTCCACAACCGACCAATGCCTTAATCTTTACCACCTGGTTGCAAAGTACAATGTGGCCAGGGAAGGTACTGTTTACTTGGCATTTATGGACCTCTCAGCAGCATTCGACTGTGTTAACAGAAGAAAGCTGTGGGAAATCTTGGGATCCATGGGTGTGGACCCAGGAATGATCAATGTGTTACGATTTACGAATGCTTCACCAAAACACCACGGCTCGGGTTAGATTTACTGACGAGGGGGACGTCACAGAGGACTTTCGGTGTCGTGGTGGGGTGAGACAAGGATGTATCCTTGCGCCTTTTCTGTTCACGCTTTACATCAACGGGCTTGACAAGGCGCTTGGGGCTTTGGAGGCAGACTGTCCCTGCATTGGGAGGAGACGTATACCCGTCCTCCTATATGCAGATGACGCGGTCCTCCTGGCACACACAGTAAGGAGCTTGCAGGCCCTCATCAGTGGATTTGTTAGTTTCATGGCAGACCTTGACCTAGTGCCTAACCTTACAAAGTCATACATTATGGAAGTGGGCAAAACGCCCTCTAAGAATTGTACTTTCACTATAGGAGCACATAGACTCGAGAAGGTCAAATTTTTTAACTATTTGGGGATCCTGTTTGATAAAGATCTCAATTTTAAATCTCTCGTAAGACACAAATGTAGCCAACATCCTAGCGCGGTGAGGGCAATTATGAATTACGCAAGCAGACTTGGTCGCTGGTCACCTAATGAAATATCGCACCTATATACTTCGGTATGTTGCGCCAAGACTCTGTACGGGAGTGAGGTGTGGGGTTTCACAGATGGAGAAAAAATTCAATTGGAGGAAAACAAGTTTTTAAGAAGACTCCTGCAAGTGCCTCAATGTACCCCTTCTTTTATTGTCCACGAGGAGCTGGGTATCTCCTATCTTAGTGAGAGGGCTTGCCTTAAACCTATTATTTGTTGGATTAAAATCTGGACAAATCCAGAGGCAAGTCTAAGTAGACAAATCTTGGAGGACTGTATGAGGGGGGACAAGGGGTTGCAAATACCCTGGCTTAAACACGTAAGGGACGTATTAAATAGATTAGGTCACGCTAACCTTTTCAATGATCCCTCCACAATAGCTAATAGAGATAAGGGTGTCATAAAGGCAGATTTCCTACGGTACTCAGCCAGGGTTAGAGAGGAAAGAGAAGGGCGGAAAAGCACAGTAAGACAATACCTGCTCACAAAATCTTGTTTGGGCATGGAATTTTACCTGTCCAACATTCACAATAGACAGGATAGATTCCTGATGACCAGATTCAGGTTAAATCTTCTGCACCATATCCTGTCAGTCCCAGCTGGATTTTCAAGTGATGCAAGTACAAAAGGGTGTTGCGGCTGCGATCTAAGATCTCCGCAAGATACCCTTCATTTCGTCCTAATCTGTCCCTTTTATGCATACCCAAGGTCCCGGTTTTTAAAAACTATTTTAAGACGCTCCAAAATTCGACAGGCTAAAGTGGCTCTTTTATTTCTTAAACTTGCCGCTGACCCCTTTGCCCTATTTAGCACCATACATTTTCTGCGATTGGCTGTCAAACTAAGAAACACTAGAGGAGAGGACTAACTGTGCTGGTCGCATTCAAGCTTATAGGACTTAAAAGTCTGCACCTAGATTCAGTCTGCACCAACCACTGCAAGAAATTTGTACATAATGGATTACAGTACCTGATTGTCCCGTTTTTAACTTACATGTATTTCGGGGTTCTATTATTACTGATTTTATGTGTATTGTGTATAATGATTTAAATTTTTAACGTAAGTAGGATTGTTTCATGATGTGTATCTTTTATGGATATTTTTTAAATACCCGAATAAAGATTATTTGGATATTCTTTTAATTATAATAGCCTAAATTAACGGCCTTAAATTATCCCGTATTACTCTTGTCGTTAGGTACTCTGCTGGACATTGTATTTCGGCATGTACTGCAGAAATAAATACAAATGCATACGGACTAGTGCCCGTTAGTCTTATCTGCCACGTGACTACAAGCAACTCTCAATGGGCGCCACGTGGCACATAATTCTCTCCATGCTATACTTCTCAAACAAAAAGTGACACCACAAACAATTACTACACACAAGAAAAATTCTAAATCACATATTTCCATAATTTTTCTAAAGTTTTTGTAAAGTGTTTTTTGACAATTACAAAAAAGTGACCATAAAAGAAAAAATTGAGAAAAAATGGAGATAAAAAGTAAAGAAAAGTGCAATTCTTATCTTATTTGAGGTGCAACTGATAATCCTGGTGAAGAAAAGGGTAGGGAACCCGTGCAGTGTCTTGAAACGTGATGGGTCCCTTCCTTTCCTCCTAAACAATAAGACAAGAAATACAATTAAAATCAATGACTGCTCAACCAACAATCAACATTCCAATCTTGTTGACAGTATCGAGACATCTACATTGTCCTAAAACAGCAAATTGGAGAAACATATTCGTGGAGACACTGTCCTTAACCATCATGTACATGAGTTGCCAGTTCCTCATCAAGGTTGTGTCCCCCAGGAAATCTAGTTTCTAATTCCAATATCCATTTAGATTCTCTCTTCCTGAGAATTAATTCCCTGTTTCCTCCTCTCTTACCTAGATTGACCTGTTCTATTGCAAAAAATCTTAGGAGGGAGTTGTTGGAATGATGTTTCTCCTGAAAGTGTCGTGCGATGGGATAATGAAAATCTGTATTCGTAATAGCTCTAAGGTGTTCTTGAATACGTTTCTTGACCATGCAGGTTGTGCTCCCTACATATCTGAGTTTGCATGGACATTCAAGTACATAGATTACAAAGTTAGTACTACAGGTTAGGAATTGTGTTATGACCTTGTTCTGTGTTGACCCCACAACTTCAAATTCGTTAACCATGTGGCTGGATTTACATGCCCTACAATGTCCGCAAGGGTAGAAACCTTTAAGGTTATGTAGGTTCCTACTGGGGATTTCAGTAATATCACCCTTAACCAGGATGTATTTCAGATTCTTACCTTTCCTGTATGTAACTGTATTCTGTTGTTTATATAGATAATCGTATTTCTGGCTGTAGGTTAGGATGCGTCCGCTCTCGTAATCCGTACAGTCCCTATGTAGTTTCCTTTGTTTACGTAATTTAATATCATCTTTATACCTTTTGAGTCTATCCTTGAGATCCTCTTTATATTTCTTAATATTGTCCTGCTCAGTACTGTTTTTAAACTCTTCCTCAATTGTCTCTAATTCCTTGATGATTTCATCCCTGTCCTCCCATGCATACTTAATTAGTATGCTCAGCATTTTCTTAGAACTTGAGGCCGAATTTGCTGCCCATTCCTCTAGCATACGTGGATTCCGTGCCTCGTGTGATGGAGTGATATATATTCTTAGTCCCCGTGGGACCATATTTTTATCGACATAATCTTGAAGGGAGATCGCCTCCCACCACTTGGATGATTCCTGCTTCTTTAGTTTTTCATATCTTCTCATTTTATTATTAAGAGAATTAAGTTTGGGTTTGTTGGATGCTACCCCTGCACTCGTCCCTTTACCTGGGGCTCTTGCAAAGAGTGCCTGTGCTTCCCTTCGCCTTTCACTTTCATTCTCCATGCTGTTGGATAAATTCCTTGTGTAGTAAAACACGTCGTGTGCACTTTCAAACGTGCGTGTTTCAGTACTCAAAAGGGAACAGTTCAGTCTTTGTATTCTGCTTTCCCTTCTAATTTTGAATTGTACTGAGAGACCTCCCCGCCTATCTGTAGGCGGTTCCTGATGCCAATTCTTTATATGCCTGGGATTCACGTGGAGTTTATATCGATATACTTCAAACAGCATGCGGCAAATGTCGCTATTCCGTGTAATATTGAAGTGTTAGTTATCCCGCTTTTCACTTAGGCCCCTTCACGGAGAAATAAGTACCGAACCCTTTGGCATTAACGCCGAGAGGGTGTCCGCCCGCGCACAATGTGCACGCTCGCCCCCCTCCCAGACAGTAACGCCAGGGGCCCGGCTTACCTCCATCTTTCACAGGCTCGCGTCCTCCACGAAGTTCCTTCACCAGGAGTAGTTCCACATATTCAAATGGCCGGCGTACGATCCTTCCATTATGTAAATAAACAGAAATGGGTCCTTCCAGGATCAATCCCTAAGTCAGGTGGTGCGTTTGCCGGCGAACCCAAATCCGGTTGCATAAATATTAAAAAATCCAAGAATAGCGCACTCTCAGAGGTCAGCTCTTTATTCCTTCACAAAATCGGTACGCGTTTCGACACGCAATGTGTCTTGCTCACACGATAAATACAGCTGTACTGAAAGTGCATTTATATAATAACAACATAGAAGAAGCACTTTGATTTAACCATTCCCATCTATGTGCTGTTAACATGGCGGCCATCTTTAAGCAGGTACAAAGTACTGTATTTGTATTGTTACAGGCCACAGCAATACTACATTTGTTCCAATTGTTGTACATATGCAAGGGTGGATATACAAGCGGACTAGTGCCATTTTAAAGCAGATAAACAAAATTACATTCACAGTATCAATATCCACATCATTATTTCATTGATAGACCTCACAACCAAGTGACGCAAAAAGTGAATACGCATGTGCCCAATCAGATTCACTATTTTCGAATCTCATTATTTTTACTAATGCTTTACTTGCTATTCTTTTAATTATAATATCCTAAGGGACGAGTGCAGGGGTAGCATCCAACAAACCCGAACTTAATTCTCTTAATAATAAAATGAGAAGATATGAAAAACTAAAGAAGCAGGAATCATCCAAGTGGTGGGAGGCGATCTCCCTTCAAGATTATGTCGATAAAAATATGGTCCCACGGGGACTAAGAATATATATCACTCCATCACACGAGGCACGGAATCCACGTATGCTAGAGAAATGGGCAGCAAATTCGGCCTCAAGTTCTAAGAACATGCTGAGCATACTAATTAAGTATGCATGGGAGGACAAATATGAAATCATCAAGGAATTAGAGACAATTGAGGAAGAGTTTAAAAACAGTACTGAGCAGGACAATATTAAGAAATTTAAAGAGGATCTCAAGGATAGACTCAAAAGGTATGAAGATGATATTAAATTACGTAAACAAAGGAAACTACATAGGGACTGTACGGATTACGAGAGCGGACGCATCCTAACCTACAGCCAGAAATACGATTATCTATATAAACAACAGAATACCCAGGATGGAGGATCTGAAAAACCCAGACTCGCAGAAAAAGTACAGGAAACAGTACTAAGCAGTGACTCCGATACAGATGTTTCAGTTAACACAGCCAGCACTTCCTCTGAAGTTGAAATAACAACCAAACTGGCGTCTTTTTTAGACGAATTCCGGGTCATGAGGACAAGACGACAAAAAACAGAAGAACTACCGACCACACCCCGGAGGGGATGGGGTCGAGGCCGCGGACAGGGACACGGAAGAGGAAGAGGCAGGGGCGTTCCAAACAGAAACGACTCAAGCTCAGACAAAGGAGAAGCAAACAAAGTACCCGTGGGAACCAAAAGAGGGGGAGAAAGGAAAATGTACTAACCATGGATAGTACAATGGTAAATAGAACTATCATTAATTTGTCCTCAAGATCTCTGACGCAAATGGAAAAAACCACATTATGTCTGGGTCTAACATTTTGCCCCACTGAGTTGTTTAACTATGCCAATACCAGAGGTGATATTTTAAAATTTATAAGAAAATTGAAACTGAAGAAGTGGCACAGTTTGAGGAATGATAGACCTCCAGACAATTCCAGCTGGCATGTAGATAATCTGTCTCAACCCAATTTGACTGTAGATGATGCAAATACACTTGAAACGCTGTATGAATTGGGGGATCCCACCTTGAACACAGCCATCAGTTTACCATTGGAAAATCAGAGTGCTGTCACCACTAACAGAGCTGCTTGTACTCCATTCAGACCCAAGTCCATTTTTTACCCAAGTCTCCCGCATGACTCTATTGATACATTTCACGAAGTGGTTATAAGGGAACTAATCAAGTACAAACACAGGACAGGTACACAAAACAATGTAAAATTGAATCTGTCCAAAAAACAAAGAGACTTTATTCTTTCATTAGCACAGGACAAAAATATTGTACTAAGACCATCGGACAAAGGGGGTAACATTGTCCTGTGGGACAAACAAATGTACATTGATGAAGCCCTTAAACAATTAAATGATTCCAACTTTTATTGCAAATGTACCACCAAGATTTACAACTGTAGTATAACCACGAAATGGGAAAATTTAGCAAATTGGCAGACAGAAGGGCTTATCACTTGGCAAAAATACTGTTTTCTCAAAAGAGATTTCCCTAAATTACCGATATTGTATTTACTTCCAAAAATACACAAGAACCCAGAGACACCTCTAGGCAGACCTATAGTCTCATCACTAGGAAATGTTAATGAAAACATATCAAAATATGTAGATTTCTTTCTTAGAGAATATGTTGTCTTACTTCCATCACACATTAGGGATACCAAAGATTTCCTTAATAAAATTGCAGATATCAGCCGGGAAGATGAATTCATTCTAATTACCCTGGATGTGAATTCGCTGTACACCATTATCGATCACAGCCAAGGTATAGAAGCCTGTGTACATTTTTTGAAGGCAAGAAATATTTGTTACCTCGAACATACAAACATGTTAGCTAACATGATGAGGATATGCCTCTCCAACAATATTTTTTTGTTTAATGGTGAGCTTTACAAACAGGTGAGAGGCACCGCAATGGGAACATGCTTCGCACCAAGCTTTGCGAACCTCTTCTTAGGGAAGTGGGAGGAAGAACTGCGTAAAGACAAAGATCTAGATTCTGACATCAACAAAGTCAAAGTATGGATGAGGTATATCGATGATCTTTTCATCATATGGAAAGGCAATGAAATGAAGCTACAGAGTTTATCAACAAGTTGAATAACAACATGTATAACATACAATTAACATCTAGTATGAGTAGAAATAGAATTGAATTCTTAGATACCCTTATAACAGTACAGAATGGTGTGTTGGTATCAAGCCTACATCCGAAGGAAACTGCCGGCAACAGTTTACTTCATGCCCTCAGTGCCCATCCAGAGACATTAAAATGGAGCATTCCTTTTGGGGAGTTACTGAGGGCACGGAGAAACTGTAGCACTGATGAGGCTTTTGTGCAAGAACAAAAAACTATGCTTGTCAGATTTATGGAGCGTGGCTACCCAGAATGGGTTTTAAAAAGAGCTACAGACAAAATCAGGGACATCAGTAGATCCAAGGCTCTTGAGTATACGGAAAAGGACAATGATGATGAAACACAGACTAGGGTAATAACTACATTCAACCATGGATCAAAACAGGTTCATAGGATCTTGGCTGACAATTGGAAAATTCTAAAATCAGATTCTATTATAGGCGATAACATCAGCGACAGACCTTTAGTTACATACAGGAAAGGTAAGAATCTGAAAGACATCCTGGTTAAGGGTGATATTACTGAAATCCCCAGTAGGAACCTACATAACCTTAAAGGTTTCTACCCTTGCGGACATTGTTGGGCATGTAAATCCAGCCACATGGTTAAAGAATTTGAAGTTGTGGGGTCAACACAGAACAAGGTCATAACACAATTCCTAACCTGTAGTACTAACTTTGTAATCTATGTACTTGAATGTCCATGCAAACTCAGATATGTAGGGAGCACAACCTGCATGGTCAAGAAATGTATTCAAGAACACCTTAGAGCTATTACGAATACAGATTTTCATTATCCCATCGCACGACACTTTCAGGAGAAACATCATTCCAACAACTCCCTCCTAAGAGTTTTTGCAATAGAACAGGTCAATCTAGGTAAGAGAGGAGGAAACAGGGAATTGATTCTCAGGAAGAGAGAATCCAAATGGATATTGGAATTAGAAACTAGATTTCCTGGGGGACACAACCTTGATGAAGAACTGGCAACTCATCTACATGATGGTTAAGGACAGTGTCTCCACAAATATGTTTCTCCAATTTGCTGTTTTAGGACAATGTAGATGTCTCGATACTGTCAACAAGATTGGAATGTTGATTGTTGGTTGAGCAGTCATTGATTTTAATTGTATTTCTTTTCTTATTGTTTAGGAGGAAAGGAAGGGACCCATCACTTTTCAAGACACTGCACAGGTTCCCTACCCTTTTCTTCACCAGGATTATCAGTTGCACCTCAAATAAGATAAGAATTGCACTTTTATTTACTTTTTATCTCCATTTTTTCTCCATTTTTTCTTTTATGGTCACTTTTTTGTAATTGTCAAAAAAAACTTTACAAAAACTTTAGAAAAATTATGGAAATATGTGATTTAGAATTTTTCTTGTGTGTAGTAATTGTTTGTGGTGTCACTTTTTGTTTGAGAAGTATAGCATGGAGAGAAATATGTGCCACTTGGCGCCCATTGAGAGTTGCTTGTAGTCACGTGGCAGATAAGACTAACGGGCACTAGTCCGTATGCATTTGTATCCATTTCTGCAGTACATGCCGAAATACAATGTCCAGCACAGCAGAGTACCTAACGACAAGAGTAATACGGGATAATTTAAGGCCGTTAATTTAGGCTATTATAATTAAAAGAATATCAAGTAAAGCATTAGTAAAAAATTATGAGATTCGAAAATAGTGAATCTGATTGGGCACATGCGTATTCACTTTTTGCGTCACTTGGTTGTGAGGTCTATCAATGAAACAATGATGTGGATATTGATACTGCGAATGTAATTTTGTTTATCTGCTTTAAAATGGCACTAGTCCGCTTGTATATCCACCCTTGCATATGTACAACAATTGGAACAAATGTAGTATTGCTGTGGCCTGTGACAATACAAATACAGTACTTTGTACCTGCTTAAAGATGGCCGCCATGTTAACAGCACATAGATGGGAATGGTTAAATCAAAGTGCTTCTTCTATGTTGTTATTATATAAATGCACTTTCAGTACAGCTGTATTTATCGTGTGAGCAAGACACATTGCGTGTCGAAACGTGTAGCGATTTTGTGAAGGAATAAAGAGCTGACCTCTGAGAGTGCGTTATTCTTGGATTTTTGAATATATATATATATATATATATATAAATATATATATATATATATATATATATATATGTTATAGTTAGAAACTAGCATTTAAAAAACCTTAGAAATTCACTGAAAAAACCACAGGTTTCAGGGACGTTATAGTTAGTTGGACATTTCACTCATACAAAACCAGAGAAATTCAGCCGTTATATTTAGTTAAGCTAACTATAACTCGCGTTCCCCCAATGCACTGTTTTTGACCTCACATATTACATTACTCATTACATGGTCAGTAACATCACTGATGACATCAATGATGACATCTCAAATGACTTTACTGATGGCATCCTCCACAGAACCACCCACACACCCATTAATCCCATACAACCTCTCGCATAACCACTCACACACCCACACAACCACTCACATGCTCAATCACAGTCCAATACCAGTACTCACATACCCCCTCACTCACACAACCATTTAGTCACTCATATAGCCACTCATACAATCAGTCACTGACCCATACAGGCAGCCACATAGCCACACACTCACCCTTACAACTACTCACACACCCACTTATTTACCTACATACACACTCACAAACTCACTCACTTGCCCATACAGCCTCTGAACACAGTTACTCACTCACCCATACCAGCACTCACACACTCACTCAAACACCCACACAACCAGTTATATACCCATTCACACATCCATACAATCACTCACACATCTGCTCACTAACCCATGCAGCCATTCATGCACTCACACTCTAATACAGCCACTCATACACCAACTCACTTAACCAAACACCCACTAAAGCAGCCACTCACTCACCCATACAGTTACTACGCACCCACTTATCTACCCTTGAGCCGCTCACACCGCTACTCACCCATTCAGCCACTGACATACCCTCTCACTCACCAATACAGCTACTCATACATAAAGTCACTCACCCAAACAGCCACTCACACACCCTTACACACAAGGATACATACAGTCACAAAGCCACTCACATAATATATGTTAGAAGTAGTATCACTCAGTAGTAGTGCACCTAGTATACTAATTTAACTTTTGTAGTGGGTTGGTATATATATTTAACAATCATAAACTCTTAGAAAATACTTACACTCACTAGATGATGTAATCGGTGATGTCATTTGAGATGTCATCATCAATGTCACTGACCATGGCATGAGGGATGTAATATGTGAGGTCATCAGCAGCACATTGCTGGGGCATAAGTTATAGTTAGCTCAGGTCTCTATAACTGCTGAATTTCACTGATTTTGTTTGAGTGAAATCTGTGCCAACTATAACGTCCCTGTAACCGTTGGTACTTTCAGTGAATATATATATAAATATATATATTTGTACATATACACAAACATACAAAGTTATTCAAACATTCTAAGTAGACTGTGAATTAAATATTATGATGTGTATAAGGTGTAGTGGTCTTTATAGTGTCTCAATCATTCCTGTTACCCTCTTCACACCACTCTTTTCTGGAATCTCTCAGTTACATAGTTATGCCCCTTTTCTCCTCTTATCTTCTTATTGGGTGGTTGTGGTAGTTGTGGAAGCAACAACAGGATTATTACATGGTACGCTCGTCAGTAACTGGATGTTAAAGTGACGGGCGATTTCCCCTTCTTGGTTATCTGTAATACCCAATCCTTTTCTTGATGGCTGAAGCCCCCTAGATTTTCTCAAAAGTGCCGGGCAGCACAGCAGGGGCTGTGGGGACCTCTGTAATGCCCCAGGTGACACACATGGTGTTGAGAGACTGCCCGTTCAGCAGCGATACACCAATCCATTCCCCTGACCCATTCTTTAAGCGGTGGTCATTTAGGGCTGCCACATTTTCTGGCAATGACCATATTTGCTACAAAAACCTTGATTTATGAATCCTTTATATCTGTTTAGGTCTGTGGCTTGCCATGTCCCAAGAAGTATGGTTGAAGCCCTCATTTCCATGTTTACCTTAATCATTGATTCAAATTCCCTACACTTCACGTTATAACAGCTCGCTTTTAGGGGACACTTCCATAGCGGGTCAAAGATTGCGACTTATTCTCCATATTCCAGCAAACGCCTGTCATCTTTGGCTAGCCCAAACATGATGTTTGTTCCTGGGTGTTATACATGCTGTATAGAATGTCAAGAATGATCAGCCTGAAGCTACCCTTGATCATGGGAAGCTAAGGTCTCCTTCATATGTCATCCTCCTGTGTGCCTATGTTCCATTCCTACCTATTTCTCTGTTCTATCAGGTCCTTACACATGATGCTCATTACAGTGAAGTATGTCCTCGATAATGCCCTATTGTGCATAATTATGTCCAGCCATGTTTAAGATGGAGATACCTGAAAGTCTAACATTCACTCAGGTTGTATTCTTGTCTGAGATGCAAGAAGGAGATCGTACCATTGTTACTCCAAACGCCCCCAGCATTGATATCCAGATGTTATTTCTGTCTTAAAAGTCAGTCTGTCTTGTCATGTCCTTTAGTCTTATGCCTACCCATAGTAGCATCTTAGGTGGCAGCCTTTTTGCCCAGTCTATTTCTCTATATTGAGTTTCAAATCACAGCATCAATTGCAAGTGGGGCAGTGCCTGGTAGTAAACTTCCATATAGAGTGTGCGTATATCCCTTTACTCCCATAACATGCCTGCTTATTCTAAAGGCTAATTCATTCTGGGACAAAAGGCTCATCTGTTCATTGTAATTAACAGTTTTTCATCTCTAGGCCCCCCATAGCTCCAGATTTCAAGTGGCCTCTAATCACTGACTTGTATGCCTCCCAAAGCATTAGTGCACTAATGACCAATCCTTTATTTTCGATACCATATTGTGTTAGGGGGCAGACCCAAGATGACAGTGGTACAGGTCACTCCTTGCACTTCTGTAACCGAACTAATAAGATGCCTTGTCGTTCCTCGACCCCTCAGGCCTCATATTCCATATGAGTGACCCAGAGAGATGGGAATGTCTGCCCAGGCAAAGAAAGAGGACCTATTACTGCAGGAGTGTGAGCAGGGGTTGCGGCTGCCCTCAGTGGACCAAAGAGCTGTAACATGGCAGAAGTTGTGTGAGACCGGACCAGGGAGAGGTGCACCTGGTGGAGGAGACCCACGATCCAGAAAGTGGACTTGCCTTCAAGGGTAAATTGGCAGGCCATGCTGTTTCCCCCTTACCCCCAAAGTCTCATGCATGCTGGGACTGGCCGAGAGTCTGGTTCTATGGTGCGCACCCCAGGCCTGGGAGCCTGCAGTAAAGAAGGAAAAGAGAACCTGTATTCTGGAGGAAAAAGGGTCCTGAGCCCACTAAGAGTCACATCTCCAGACACAGCGCCTGTCAGTGAAAATCTTGTGGAGGGGTGCCCCATTCTAATGCATTAGGGTGGGTGTCCAAGGGGCACAGGAGTAGTTGCTGGCCCTGCTGAAGAGATGAAGGCCTTGATGCATGTGAGTTGGGAACCCCAGAGACAGAGCAACCACTGGAGCCACAGAAGTAGGACCAACAGATGGGCTCAAATAATGCATGGGCAGGGGTGATCTAGTAGGGGTAAGACTGTAAGAAGAGCCCACAAGAATCATCCCCCCTTTGTTACATATGAGTAGTCATGGCATTGGATGGAGTACCCAGTAGCATAATGTACTGGGGTTGGTCCCATGCCCCCCACTCGCAATAGCAACATGATCCCACAGGACCATGGCCTTCAGAGCTGGATGCCCCTATCATCCATTCCTTCATGGATGATTTATTGCACAGCTTGGTGGATGACATAGCATCATTGAAGGGTAATGTGACCAAGGGGCTCCATGAGCTAAAACATGACCTGATTGACATGGGCACAAGAATCTCCTGACTGGAAAACTCGGGGACACCTGCAAAGGAAAGATTAAAATGCTTGGAAAGGAGCTACTGCAGGCAAAAGACCAACAAATCAACCTGCAAATCCAGGTAGAAGACTTAAAGAACTGCTCCTGCAGGCAGAACATCAGGATATGAGGGGTCCCCAGAGACTTGGAGAACAAGGACTTGGAAGAACTGGTCAAAAGGATTGATCAAGTGGTTCAGCAACATCCTACTGAGCTTGGAAGATGACAACATCATCTTGGGAAGAACCCACCAGGTGGTTTGCGCACCTCCCACTCGGTGGTTCCCCCTGACATCAAGACAGATATTTGCTATATTTAACAGAAGGAGGAAATCATGACGATGAGGCAGTGATCCATGGCAACATTTGAAGGAGTGATGGAGTGGGTCTATCAGAGCTATCACAATACAAAAACGGCATATATTTTACTGGATAATAGACTTACTTCACAAAAAAGTGCTCAAGTGCATATGGGGCTTCCCCTTTTGTCTGGTCTTTCAATGGAATGGCGCCCTTAACCAGTGGAGGTCACTCTCAGAAGCATCATGGCTACTGGGCCTGAATCTTCCACAAGATGCATAAGACCCCACGGAGCCATCCTCTCTGGGCCCAGTGTCCCACCTGCAGGGCTGAAGCCATCGAATGAAGGTGACACACCAAAGGAAAGGATCAAGTCCCTTTGCTAACATGAGTGCACAAATCAGGCGAGCATTGATTTATTCCTTTAAGCAAAGCACAGAGGCGGCTATTGTGAACCAACCCATCTAGTCAAATAATCATCATTGTTGTGCGCACTTCAGTGGCCTAGGTGGGTTTTTCAGGAGGATTGGACAGTTGAGGAAGATATCCACTCTCACCTTGACATAGCATGCAAAGGGGAGGAGAACGGGGAGGTGAGGACTGCCCTGCCAAAAAAAAAACTTCCATGTGGGAGACAAAGGCCCCTTGAGCAAGATGCCGGCTCCTGTACCTACAATCTCTCTAAGTATCGTACAATCTCTCGAGATGGGATGATAGGGTACAAATCTGTTTTTATATTGATTCCTGTTAAGTTAGGTGGGTTTAAAATGCAGGGGTTTCAACCGTGTTGCACACACAGATTGCCTGGCCTTAATTCCTTGCCTGAGTGCACCAATAACTCCTTTGAGCTCTCCAGGGTCACTTGGATACAGTACACACAACACAATCACTGGCATGACATTTTACAAATGAGGCAGTTTAACATTTTGAGATTGAAGGTCTGGGGCTTGACTGCTCAGCCTAAACAGCTGGCAGTGCTAGCGGCCCTGAAGGGCAAGGGATTTGAGATTTGTCTGCTACAGAAGACATTCTTGCTTAGTAAAAACAGAACCCTCATTTGCCATCTCAATTGCTCCAAAGGGTGAGGCAGACCGGGGCATTGTCCCCAGAGGGTAAACACTGGGTAACCTGTTCGGTGCGTAGGACGTCTCTGTGCCGCCCTCCACATCAGTGCTTGTGTGCCAAGGACCGCTCTAAGCTGTCCTCACACACGAGGCAGGGAATCCCACCAGAGGGATTTCCTTTCTTTACTTTAGCCTTGGGAGCTGAGGAAAAGTTTTCCCAGCAGCCCGCTGCATTCATTGTACTGAAAGCCCATTAAACACCAAGTATAACTTCTTTAAAATATATATTTGTTGGGGTGGGTGCTGCCCAGTATGGGCATGGTAATGTCCCACCACCTAAAAATGCATAAATAGTCTTTCTGCCACCCCAGGGGGGGATGGGGGCAATTACCCCATCTATCTCCCCCTTGGGAGGGTAGAAAGCCCACTGGACACCAGGTATTACTTATTTTCTAGAATTTTAGGGGTGGGGGCTGCTCAGCATGGGCAACGCCATTACCCACCGTCATAAAATGTGGAAACAGTCATTCTGCCCCCCTGGGGTCAGATGGGACAATTACCCCCATCTGTACCTCTGGTGTGACAAAATGCCCACTAGACACAAGGGATTACTTTTGTATTTATTGTTTTAGAATTGTAGGGGTAGGGGCTGCCCAGTATGGGCATGGCATGCCCCCACCCCTACCCCCACCCACAAGGAAATTGGGAAACAGTCTTTCTGCCCCCTAGAGGGGCAGATTGAGGTATTTACCCCCAATCTGCCACCCTCACCCACCAGAGGCAGAAAACCGACTAGAAGTCAGGATGTTTTTTTTTTATTATAGGAGTGGGGACTGCCCAGCATGGGCATGGCTATTCCCACACCTCAAGTAAATGGGGCAACATTTTTTCTACCCTCTGGTGGCAGATGGGGTAATTACACCTGATGTGCTCCAGAGGGGCAGAAAGCCCAAAGTATGGCAGCAATATATATTTGTAATAAAATAATGGGTGGGTCTTTCCCAGCCTAACATCTGTCCACACCCTAACCCCTAAAAACGAAACAGTCTTTCTGCTTGCCTGTGGACTAAAAGACACCTGAGGCTTGAGCCGGGTGTGCCAGGAGAGCGCGCGGCTAGCGAGGTATTGGGCTAATTTTCATTCGCTTCTACCCCCTTTTTATCCCGATTGCTGCTTATGCGATATTTGCACATTTGTTTACTCTGGTTTGCCAATTTGCACAGTTACTTACTCATTTATTGAAGCGAGGTGGAGCCGCCATCTTGGTTGCTCCTGGGGTCAGCGCTCTAGGCTTCCTCCACATTCCTCATTTAAGGCCGATGCCTGCGCGAGCGCGCTCAAAGACACCTGAGGCTTGAGCCGGGTGTGCCAGGAGAGCGCGCGCCTAGCGAGGTATTGGGCTAATTTTCATTCACTTCTACCCCCTTTTTATCCCGATTGCTGCTTATGCGATATTTGCACATTTGTTTACTCTGGTTTGCCAATTTGCACAGTTACTTACTCGTTTGTTGAAGCGAGGTGGAGCCGCCATCTTGGTTGCTCCTGGGGTCAGCGCTCTAGGCTTCCTCCACATTCCTCATTTAAGGCCGATGCCTGCGTGAGCGCGCAGCAGACGCGCGCAGCGGGCGCGCCGCCCAAGGCAAGCCCGTCTGCGCACGACCGCGCCAGGCCGGGCCCAGGGGCCAGCCACGCTGCCAAACTTACCACATATTCGGCCAAGTTTCTTACAGACCTGCAAACCTCTTACCCCCCACCTTCTCCCACCACCTCCAGACGAATCTCCATCGCCGGCCTTGCGCGTCCCGGCTTACATCTCTCTCGTCGGCTGGTGCCCCCCACTAAAGCAGTTAGGAGTGATACCCCTATCCGGGTGCTGTACTTGAACACCCGGTCTCTAATCAAACATCAAGTTGATATTTTTATTCTGTTAACTAATGTAAACCCAGATGTACTCCTACTTACAGAAACCTGGCTGACTCCAGACTCTCTCCCTGACATCTTGGCTGCCCTCCCCCCAGACTACTATATTCTTCACGCCGATCGTACCGGCAATCGTTCTGGGGGTGGGGTGGCAGCCATTTTATCTAAACGTCTTAATTTTACCACCATTCCTCCCCTCTCCCTCCCGGAAGTTGACAATTTAATTATTAGTCTGAAGACCAACTCAGGAGTCCTAATACTTCTCCTCCTATACCGTCCTCCACACTCCATGCCATCTTTCGCTATCGCCCTGACTGAACAGCTCTCCAACCTCCTGATATCGTATCCCAGGCTAGCTCTCTTTGGCGACCTCAATTACTGGTTCAATAACGTCAATGCGGGGCCACATGCCACAGCACTTTTCGAAGCTCTTCATAGCCTTAATTTGACCCAACAAATCTCCTCGCCCACTCACATCAAGGGCCACATCCTGGACCAAATCTGGACCCAAAATATAGCACTATCCCAACCGTCTGTGTCCCCCTGCGTCTGGTCAGACCGCCACCTAATTGACTCCACTCTCACTGTCACCGGCTGGACCCCCGCCCCTTTGCTGGCTGGCAGTCTCTCTCGCAAATGGAATCCCTATGATTCCCAAGGCTTTTTCACGACCTTAGCCAATACCCGCCCAGCCCTTAACACCTCCGCCAAGATTGACACGTTGGAAAGTGAAACCGCTAGTTGGCTAATGTCGGCTAGCGACCAATTTGCTCCTTTCACTAAGTTCCCCCGCACCAGACATCACAACTCTCACAGATGGTTCTCGGGCGAACTTAAGAAGCACAAACTAAGGGTGCGCCAACTGGAACGGACTTGGAGACGCAACTACTTGGAGCCTGACAGATTACTCTACACTACAGCCCGCAGAGATTATAAACACGCAATATTTTCTGCCAAATCGGAACATTTTTCAACCAGAATCCTCTCTGCGAACAATAAATCCAAGGAGGTTTTCAAAATTATGAGTGAACTTACCTCAGATGATAGAACCTTCCCGGTCCAGATTCCTACTCAAGAGACCTGTAATGCCCTCAATCTTTTCTTTGTTGAGAAAATCAATAAAATTAAGGACTCCCTTCCCTCCCTTCCCCCGATACTCTCCCCAGTCTCCCTGCCGAACAATCCATCCATTTTCACTCACCTTCCCATCCTTAATTCCAATTCCCTAGCCGATCTTGCTACCCGGGTCAAATCAGGCTCTCCTAACGACTGTTGACCCCCCTCAATCCTTCGGGACATTTGTCTCAAACTACCTGACTGCATTCTACCCCTTTTGAATGCCTCCCTCAGCACCGGTAGCGTCCCCAGCTCCTTCAAAGAGGCCATCTTGGTGCCACTCTTGAAGAAACCTCGTCTGGATCCGGCAGATTATTCGAACTACCGCCCTATATCTCTTCTTCCTTATCTTTCCAAACTACTCGAGGCCCACGTTACCTGGTGCCTCTCCAGCTTCATTGAGACCTCCGGTTACCTGGAGCCCAATCAAGCTGGCTTCAGGCCAGCTCACTCCACTGAAGCTGTTATTTTAGCAGTTTTGGACACATTGAGGAGGAACGCCAACATGGGGATCCCCCAGGCTCTTGTACTCCTGGATCTGTCCGCCGCGTTCGACCCAGTTGATCATAACATCCTTCTTCACCGTGTCGAGCAGGCGGGCATCCAGGGTCTGGCCCTCAACTGGACTCAGTCCTTTCTAATCGGTAGAACACAAGCCGTCCGCTTGGGTCCCTACACTGCACCCAAAACCCCTACTGTCTGTGGGGTCCCCCAGGGCTCCGCCTTGTCACCCTTGTTGTTCAACCTCTACCTCCGTCCCCTAATCCGTTCGCTCCGCAGCTGGGACATCACAGTGTACAATTACGCTGATGACTTGCAGATCATCTTTCCACTCGATTCTCCGGACGCTGTAAATAACTTCCACTCCACCATGATACACATCCAGGAGTGGATGGACCTCAATCAGTTAAAACTAAATACCGGCAAAATGGAGCTTCTCCTCCCTGGTTCCAGCCTCTCCCATTGGGGTCCACAGTTCTGGCCTGATAATTTTGGCCCTCCTCCGGCTCTCATGAAATCAGTAAAAAGCTTAGGAGTGACCATTGATACTGAACTCTCCCTCAGACCGCATGTGGGTACTGTGATTTCTTCATGCATGTTCCAGCTTCGTAAAATCCGCAAAGTCAGCCATCTACTACCACTAGCTGCTCTGATCCAGGTAGTCATCTCCCTGGTATTTTCCCGCTTGGATTTCTCTAACTCCCTGTACTACGGTCTCCCTAAATCTCTGCTGCATCGTCTTCAGGTCGTTCAGAATCAAGCAGCCCGTCTCATCCATAACACCCCCAAATGGCAGTTGGCCAAACCCCTGCTATACAAACTGCACTGGCTACCCCTAGAACAAAGGGCGGCCTTCAAGCTGGGCTGCCTCACGTTCAAATCTCTTCACTGTCCCAGTCCTGTTTTTTGACGACCCTCATCAACCCTCACCGCCCTACGCGCAATCTTCGCTCAGCCCTCCTCAACCTGCTTGCTGCCCCCAAGATCAAAACCAACAAATTTGGGGGCCGCCGGTTTGCCTTCCTCGCCTCCAAATGCTGGAACCCTCTTCCCCTCCCTATTAAATCTAGCAGCTCTCTCCTTCACTTTAGAAAACTGTTTAAAACTTTCCTCTTCCCTCCACCCTGCTAGTTCCTACTGCTCCTGTCCCTTCTGACTCCCCTCTGTCTTTCAGCGCCAGGAAACCTTTGGTGTCAGTGCGCTCAACAAATTTTACTTAAAATAACATAACATAACTAATGCATCCCATCCCAATAGCAATCAAGAGGACATTTGATTCTTTTGGTTGTTCTTTTCACAAATGGGCTGGATGAGTTTGACAAACTCCCAGTACTATCCCACTTTCAATTGTGAATGGCTGTACTGTTTGAGCTTGGGTAGGCTGCCACCTGGAAAAACCTACCAGACCCAGACAATTCTTAAAACTAAACATCTGGGGGAGTCCAGGGTGGTGTGCTTCGCATCAATCCCACACCATTTTCTTACCCACAATGCCCTGCAAACCTCAAATGTTGACTAAAAAACACATTTTCCTCCCATTTCTGTGACGAAAACTTCTGGGATCTGCAGGAAGCCTCAAATTTCCTACCACACAGCGTTCTCTCAAGTCACCTGATAAAAATGGTACCTTGTTTTTGTGGGTGAGCCAAGTGACCTTGACACAAAATGTCCTAAAGTGCGACATGGAGGTATCAGCAATAGGGGTAGCTGCCTGATTTGGGGCCATGGTCGCCGCCACCCATTGAAACCTACCAACCACAGACATTTTTTTAAACTAGAGGATTCCACGATGATGTGCCTTGATGGAATCCCATGAGTTTTTATTACCCACAATACCCTGCAAACCTCAAACTTTGACTGAAATTACACTTTTTCCCTACATTTGAAGTTTGCAGGGCATTGTGGGTAAAACAATTCATGGGATACTCACAAGTCACCCCATCTTGGATTCTCTATTTGTCTTGTTTTAAAAAACGTACAAGTTTGCTAGGTTTCCCTAGGTGCCGGCTGAACTAGGGTCCAAAATCCACAGCTAGGCACATTGCAAAAAAGGGTCAGTTTTGAGTGGAAAAATGTGATGCATCCATGTTGCGTTTTTTGCCATACCCTGCCACAGGCACTAGGCCTACCCACACAAATGAGGTAGCATTTTTATCAAAAGACTTACGGGGATTGAGGGTGTAAGGAAGTTTGTGTCTTCCCGCAGATTCCAGAACTTTCCATCACAGAAATGTGAGGAATTAATCAAAGGTTGAGGTTTGCAAGGGATTCTGGCTACAAGAACCTGGTGAAAGCCATGCAGGTCACCCCATCCTGGGTTCCCATAGGTGTTTATTTTTCAAACATGTACAGGTGTGCTAGGATCCCCTAGGAGCCAGCTGAGCTAGGGCCCAAAATTCACAGCTAGGCACATTGCAAAAAAGGGTCAGTTTTGAGTGGAAAAATGTGATGCATCCATGTTGCGTTTTGGGCCATATCCTGCCACAGGCACTAGGCCTACCCACACAAATGAGGTACCATTTTTATCAGAAGACTTATGGGGATTGATGGTGTAAGGAAGTTTGTGTCTTCCCGCAAATTCCAGAACTTTCCATCACATAAATGTGAGGAATTAATCAAAGGTTGAGGTTTGCAAGGGATTCTGGGTACAAGAACCTGGTGAAAGCCATGCAGGTCACCCCATCCTGGATTCCCATAGGTGTTTATTTTTCAAACATGTACAGGTATGCTAGGATCCCCTAGGAGCCAGCTGAGCTAGGGCCCAAAATTCACAGCTAGGCACATTGCAAAAAAAGGGTCAGTTTTCAGTGGAAAAAGTTGATGTGCACATGTTGCGTTTTGGGGCCTTTCCTGTAGCGGGTACTAGCCCTCGCCACACAAGTGAGGTACCATTTCATTTGGGAAACTTAGGGGAACACAGAATAGTGGAACAAGTGTTATTGCTAATTATATTTCTCTGCATTTGTAACTTTCAAATGTAAGCCAGTGTGTAAGAAAGAAGACCGTTTGAGAAATGCCCTCTAATTCACCCACAAATTTTGAGATGTGCAAATACCCACAGCTTCTAAACTCCATATCTTGTGCCCATTTCAGAACTCCATAGGTTTCCTTGATACCTATTATACCATATAAATTGCTCTACACCCACTTCACAATGAAAAACCACTGCAAGGTGCAGCTCAGTTATTGCCTCTGTGTACCTCGAGCTTTTGTAAATCATCTTTTGTGACGAGAAGTTATAAATGACCCCTTGCTGAATTCAAAATGTTGTCTAGTGTTCAGAACTGTTTTGCTTTTCAGAATCCACCATGGATTTGACACCTGTTTCCACCTCAAACTGGAAGGAGATTGAAAGCACAAAAAATTGGAAAAATAGGCTATCTCCCAGTAAAATGTTAAGAAATTTGGTTTTCTGAACCAAATCTCTGTGTTCCTGAAAGCTGGGAAAATTGTGATTTTAGTACCACAAGCCTTTTGTTGAGGCCATTTGCAGGAAAAAAAACTGCCACTCTCTTCTGCATCACTTTTTTCTACCCAAAACAAAATGTTGCTATATTTTGGCTAATTTCTTGGTTCTCCCCTCGGGAATCCACAAACCCTGGCTACCTATAGAACCCTCAGGATGTTGGAAAAGAAGGACACAAATTTGGTGTGGATAGCTTATGTGGACAAAATGTTATGGAGTCCTAAGCACAAACTACCCCAAATAGCCAAAATAAAGGCTTAGCTCTGGGGTAGAAAAGGCCTGGCAGTGAAAGGGTTAAAAGAGGTGGATTTTATAGATACATGATGCTCACACCACCCACACGTTAAGGGTACATTCAATTTTCAGCGTCCTAACGCACTTGTGGGCTATGCTGGCAAAAGTGTGGTGGGACGCTGAATAGTGGGTGTAATTCCCTGAGTTAGGTGGCAGTATCCACTTCCGGGTGGTCACTGGTGAAGTAGAGTTTACTATAGAATGGCTTAGAATATCTGGCTAGCTATGTGTCATCTGATGAGACTAACCACGTGTGTTTGTATGGTATATATTCTGTTCCTGTCATTTTCTTTCTAAACTTTCATGTCAGCAATCTGCTGACCTTATTGCTTCCTTTGCAATATTTCTGCCTGCTGGACCTCAATTTTAGAAGAAACATTGCAAATAAGTTGTTCTGTATTCATCCCGTCTATCACCTGATGTTCAAAGTTAAGGTGCACATCCTGTTGTGCCATCTCCCTTCCTCTGACACCATGCCTTTCTGTCTCTCAGTTGCTGCCATTGTCCCTAGCTTACTTTCTTCTGAGCAAATGACACAAGTTTCAGTCTGCAATGGCCTTCAGGCATGTCAGAAATGGTAATATATATTCAAGTTCTTTTTTCTGTGGGGCCCGCCTTATATTATCACTGTGTCTTTGCCATTATACCAGCAGAGTAAAATCTGGGAAAATCAAGACAGGACGATAGAATTTTCGAATTGTGTTAGACCATGTTTTCTGGATGCCTGGAGCATCACGTCCATATTTCTGGTAGCGAGCCAAATGCCCCGGTGTACTCAATTCTCTGATAAAAACTTCCGGACCTTAATTATCCAACCCCCTGCGAATAGCTCAACATATGATAGCGCATCTCTCTCCAGGATTCCTACCAGTGCAATATTATTGCACTGGGAGCTTCCCTCTGCGTCTTGCACCTGTCTGGAGCTTCTATACTGTGGTGTGTAGCAATTTATCTTCTGCAGTGGTTCCCAGCCGACTACGTTTGGTATGCTCTACAGACTCGTTCGGTTTTCAGAAGTCAACTTGTAAGAAGCTTACCTTGACATTCATCATGTTTCTGATAGCCATCAGTACCTCTATTAGAGGTGGTCCTTGCTTGTCCTGTGGGGTTTCCTGCACCTGGGTTAGTTATTTGGGCTTATTACCCAGGAATGCATATTTGTTCATCAGGTGGTGGAGAAGCAGAGGATGGGACTTTCTTTTCACTCCATCATTTGTCTCATGAGGATTTTTATTAACTGTGTATTCCAGCTCCCATGTGGGTGCAGCAACGTGATGCACTGCAATCCAAGCACAGATTGTGAAGTGGTAGCCCTCTTCTCCCAATGGTTAATACCTCCAGTCAGGTGTAGCAGCTCATAGCCCCCAGGGACAGAAAGGGCTGTAATTACCGACACCTGCTAGCAAGGGCTCCCTAGTCTCATGTAGTCTTGAAGTAACCTTCTTGCGCAAGCAGTTCTGAATTCTGAATGCTTTTACTATGGCAAACACCTATACCTTGACGTTGTGGAAGGTTAAGGAAGTTCAGGAAGCCCCTGGATTCCTCTATGGCCCTCAGCTCTTCCTTCTCGGATGAGTTGGTCTTCTCAGACTGTTAGGGCCTTCGGCTGATGACTCACTGAATCTTTAGTTACATCCCCACTGTCTCACTTTAAGTGCCCTCCTTTTATATGACTTCTTTACCCCTCTATTTCAAAGTGCCCCCCCCTCTTCCAGGACTTCCTTTCCTCCCACTTTCTCTAAGTGCTCCCCTCTAAACCGATCTTCTTCACCTTCCCCTTGGATTGCTACAGACATCATGGCTCAAAAAACCTATCCCTCCCCCGACCTCCAAGCCTAAGCAGGTCTGAACTCTTTTAAGATTATCTACCCCTCCAACCTGTCGAAGAATGCGAAAAAGAACTTCAAACACAAACTTTTCAAACGTTGGCCTGAAATGCTTATATCGGACACTTATATCTCTACCCAGGGCACTGTGGTGACAGACCTCATTTTCTACACTAACAGAAGAGCCCAGTGGAGAAGGTCTCTAACTTCTGAGCTTCGCTCCAAACAGTTGACCAAAACACCACACGGTTTCCTTTTAACCACACTACTCTCCCCTGCCCTTAAGGCAGATCTGACCATCTCTATATACAATAATGGGAACATACTTATTCAAGCCTCAGAGCTGAACCTCAAGCGCTTTGACTCTATGTTTGTGAGGATTAAGAATACACTTAATAACTCTAACCGACCTCTCTCCATCAGAGTTGTCTACCCACAATATCTGATCCCTCTGTGCCTTACGCCTCTTCTTCCCCCAATTCTGTGTCCCCATCTGTACCTATCCACTGCACTGTTCTCTCCAACAACACAGAGGATGTGTATATAACCCACCCCCTTAACCAGGACAACCCTATTATTCCTCACGTGGGCTATAATAGGTCCAACTTGAGTGCCTTCCACCAAGCTGTTGTCCCCAGTTCTGCTCCTCCTTTCCCACTACTTCCGTCAAATCTCACGTCACCCTCTGCTCAATCCAACATCAGGGGGGCTAGGCACTACACCAACAGTAACAACTATGATAACATTGCTATTCTACCCCTAAACTCAGGTTCTACCAACTTAAGGACGATTCTACCCCTAGACACAGGTTCTACTAACTCGAGGGCTTTGGATCTAGATGCTATCTCCAGTCCCGCGACCCGTAACCCATACACACCCTCTTTCTCCTATTGTGCTTCTCCAATTGCCTCTGTTAAATCCACCTTACTCGCTTCTAATCCCACTCCAGGATCTGCTCAGATCCACCTCGCACCTAATCTTAAACTCCATCATGCTAACCCTCGTGCCTTGGGGGACAGCGTGACCATTCTCAAGCAGGACTCTATCTCCCCTTGTAACTGTGGTAAAGGACTTAATCTACCCTGTAATACCCCTCTCACATTTGGGTTAGACCCATTGGCTCATCCTGGAACACCGGAAGAGGGAATTAACAGGCCCTGCCTTGAGGAGAAGATTGCTGATCTCAGGCAGGATCTCCTTGCTGTCAAAGAAATCATGCCGACCCTACTACAGTTCTCCATGAAGATGGAGAATCTCTGGAATACGCACCCCTAACAGAAGACTGATAAATGCAATCCACGGAAAATGTTCTACGCTGTTAACGATCAATCCTCTTTCCACTCCCCTCTTAGCTCCAGCTGGAGTTCTAGGCCTCTACCTAACCATCAGTCTAGACCCCATAGACTCCAGCCTCAGCTATCGGATGAGGACATTCTTGCTCTTTTATTCTTGTACAATGGCTCGGGGACTCTCTCCTCCTCTTACTCTACTCTCAACATCCCTACCATCCCCTCGGACCCTGACAGGGAACCGAGTGTCAACCACAGATCGGTTAGCAATGAAAACCTACTTCAAATAACTACCTCTCATCATAAAGTGATCACTACCAACCATCACATCAAATCAGTGCTTCTCAACTGTAGATCAGATGTGAAACATGCAGCTGATATTTCAGACTTCATCAGTTCGCAAGACTTGGACTTACTGATTCTCATTGAAACCTGGTTCAATGATACCTCCTCCCCGGTTCTCGACTTCTTAATCCCCCCTGATTACGCCATTATCAGAAGCGATTGACTTATTAAAATGGGGGGTCATTGCAAGCATTATTTGCTCTAACCTCAGTGTAAAGCAATCAAAATGCACTGTGCTGTCCTCCTGTGATCAACTGGTTACTGAAATTTGGAATAAGGGCAAGAAGACCTGTGTGCTTTACTCAATTTATCACCCACCAGGTGATAATCTGATCTTCATAGAGCAAATCATGGAGGTCATTAGCTCAATCTTGGATCAACTCTGCCATATCTTCCTCAGAGACTTTAACCTACACTGGAGTGACACAAATGATCCTTTAATCAGCTCCTATAAGGCTTTCGTCTCAGATCCTAACTTCTCACAGGTCTGTAAGGATCCTACCCACAACAAAGGTGCCACTCTTGACCTTATCATTGCCAAAGACAATAGCATACAACTGGGCGACATCCTACTCTGTGACTGGTCAGATCATCATCAAATTTCCTTCCACATCTTAGAAACGGTTGCTTGTAGACAGGGCCAACCTCTTAAAGCCAAACGACTGGCATGCTATTTGAGAGACCTCAACATTAATACTCTAACATCAATCAACAATAATAGACTTCAGCCCCCTCCCAACATGACCAACCTTGACGATCTCTCTGATCGCTACATTAACACTATGGCTAACATTCTGGATACTATAGCACCGAAGCAACTCAAAAGGATTCCAGTCAAACAATCCAAACCTTGGTTTAACGGTGCCCTAAATGATGAGCGACTCAATCTTAGACTCTCAGAGAGGCTTTTGGAGAAACACCCTCTTCACCACAAGTCTCACTCAGCTAAGAAAGGCAAGAAGTATCTATAACAAACACATCTGCATTGCTAAAACAGGCCACTTCAAGGCTCAGCTGGATGACGCTAAAAATAGACCCAAGAAGCTCTTTGAAATCATCAAGCAACAAGCTAACCACTCTCGCAATCCGATCTCGACTCACATCTCCTTGCTCCCGAATGGGGAGGATTTCACATTTCACTTCTCTGAAAAAACAAGGAAAATTGAGCTGGAGCTACTACCTGCCACCCCTATCTTGAGGCCTCTGAACTTCACCGCATCATCAGCTGAGTTGGCGGAACCCAATATCCTTGCCCAATGGTTGTTCACTCAAAAATGACGCATCTTGGAATTCCTTTCTTCTTCTAGATGCCTTCGGAGCTTCTACACAACATGGTGTCCCTTAAAATCCTTCAACCATTAAGTTTTTTAAAGATTTCAATTCAACCATTCTCCCTCTGTGGTCCAGGATCATTCATGAATCTCTCATACAGGGAAGGGTCCCTAATTCACTCAAGGTGGGGCAAGTTACTCCCATTCCTAAGAAGGCCAACTCGGATTTCTCTTATCCTAACAACTTCCAACCTAGCACCAGCATCATGACTCTGGCTAAATTGCTCAAAAAATGCGTCCACTCGCAGCTATGCAACCACAAAGAGAAATATCAGCTCCTTGACCCTTACCAGTTTCAGAACAGGGCACAGTACTGAAACGGCACTAACGCACATTGTGGATGACGCTTTGAGATCCATTGATCATAATGTCCCTTGCCTCCTGATCCTTCTTGACCTGTCCTCAGCATTTCATACCCTCAAACATGAAAAACTTATTGCTCTTCTTCAACATAGGATGGGTCTAACTGGCACTGTCCTAAATTGGTTTGCCTCTTTCCTACATAACCGCACACAAAGAATTAAAGTTAACCACTCCCTTGCAACCAGTACCCCGGTTACGATCGGAGTTCCACAGGATCCGCATTCTCCCCCACTCTTTTCAACCTTCCTATGGAATCACTTACCGTCATTCTGAACCATGCTAACATTCAGTATCACATGTATGCGGATGAGACTGTACTTGAAGATCTCCTCTCAAGAGGACATAAAAGCTCTAAATTCTGCACTTGCACAAACGCAACAATGGTTAGCCCAGAACCATCTTCTGCTAAACACTCTCAAAATTGAATTCCTTCTGACTGCCCCCCCCACCCCCCCAACCACTCTGCACCGACCCTGGACTGGCTTAAATAACTCACTGTTCTTTACTGCACCCCTCATGTGGTAGACTCTGCTAAATCTTTAGGCATCACCTTGGACAAACACCTAAATTTGCAAGCGCACATCAGTGCAACTATTAAGGGAGCCAACTTTCAACTCAACACCCTTAAGAAAATCAAGCCTTTTCTCCCCCTGAAGATTCAGGCCGTCTGTACAATCCCTGGTTATCTCGAGAGTGGAATATGGATTGGTGACCCTTGCTGGACTTCCCAAAGCTAGCTTGGCCCCATTCAGAGCTACTCTAAATATATCAGCCAGGCTCATCACGGGCTTCAGAAAGCATGACCACATCTCCCCGACCTTTTGCAACTAAATTGGCTATCTATCGCAGCTAGGATACGTTTCAAGATAGCCTGCTTGACACATAAACCCATACACTACAACAACCCGGTCTACTTGGCAAATAAGCTTGAACTTTTGGGCTCAGGCCGGAACCTAAGACGTACGTCCACCCTAATTTTGAAACCTCCCAAATTCAAAAAGAAAAAATCTTACAATCGTACTTTCACCGGTCTTGCTCCAAGAATTTGGAACGCCCTGCCTCCAGAGATCAGATCCAATTGTTCCACTTCATCCTTCAAGAAACTTGTCAAACAGCTATTCTTGAATGAACATTAACAGCATCAACCTGTTCTCCTGCTTTGTCTACAAATTTGATTCTTATTGTTCTCCGTTGTTGTGATTTATTGTCTGCTTGCCTGTTAAATGGTTAGCACGCTCTAGGGCTCTACTGATACAGTTCTGGTTGAGCCAACTCCCCAACCCCTGACCAGATATGTTTCCTCCTTTGCTTGACAATGTATGACTTGGTTAGCTACACCCTCTGTAACATTGTGTTCTGGTTACTCTTGGTTTCGCCACTTCTGTACAGTGCTCTGATATCCGTAAGGGTCTTGTTTGCGCTCTATAAAACCTTTTTTTTTAAAGTGTATTCAAATGAGTCACAGCAGCACCCTGTCAGTTTTCTTGCCTCTCTCTCACCTTTCATGGTTGCAAGAGTCTCTGTATTCAACTCTGATAAGGCTATGCAATGCAATGCTTATTGCTGCCCTGTTCTGTTATCAGCCACACCTTCTTGACCTCCTGGGTACTCTTGAATCACCCAGTCTCCATCCAATGCTTAGTTGGGGCATGTAGTAAATACATGCTGCACATCCATTCTGGGTCACACTGTACTCAGTGTTGAACCGGTCAAGTTCTCACGAGCCATTCACAGTAACATGAATGGTACAGGTAGGACAGCTGCTTTGCCCCCAGATGATGAGTGCAGGGCTTCCAGGGGTTTTTTAAGTATTGCTGAATCTTGTTATATCACATTCAGTTGGATTTATAGGGAAATGAGTGTAGAGCTCAATCACGCTACTGCCACTTTAGTCAACCACCAATCCTGCCGGGCCATCACAAAATGGTAAGTTTTGATGTTCGCCATAATTTTTAGGACCATAGTTGTGACTGTGAACATAACATGAGTCTACAGAACATCAGGGCTAGTACAAATGTATGGTTTGCAACAGCATTATGGTGAAATGATCAGGCTATTTTGTTGGCAGGAGCTTGTGTTTTTCCAACAGCTTTCAAGGTATTGTCCAAACATTTATTGGCAAAGAGGACCCTAATAGATCATTCACTTGACACAGACTTGTTTTTCATTCCTTTAGGGGAGCATTTTGAATTACTGTTATTGTTGTTTCAAGATGTATATGTTTTAGCGTCATTGGTTTCCAAAGTCTCTTCCCTTTTATCAAGAGGAATTCAGGATGTAAGAGTAAGGCACATTACTTACCATAGATTCTTATCTAGTTTTAGTCTATCAGCTCCCCTACCTTTAAAAGATCAATCTGCGCATAGTGATTCTACTTGTACAAGCCCCATAGGAAATTCGAAGTGAAAAAGTGAAAAGCCTTGGGGAAAACTTGAATTGGTGTACTGTATATGGGACCACGGTCTTGTTACAGATGTGGCACTACATGTGCTTGAGAATCCCCTTGATTATTGGCATATCATGCATTTTATGGCAGCTTTTTGGGGTGGGCATACCAATTTTAAAGGGTTGGAGTTGATAGACTATAATTAAATAAGTCATTGTAAAGAAGAGCTGGTACTGACTATGGAATGAAACATTTTTTCAAGGGATGAAGGTGGGTGTTAATGCCCAGGTGGAATGTTTACTAGTTTAGCATACAGCAGGTGTTCATCAGATATGTCTACTATATAGATACTATTTATGTAGCATAAATTCTTCAAGTTTTGTAATGTTCCCTGTTTATAGATCAAACCACACCAGTAAGCCTTGATGACCAGAAGGAAGATCAGTTGGTAGCTATCTCTTTTCAAGCACTTGAGGATGGCTCTGTTGCTGATATGGTTGAACACGCCCAAGCTCAACAAGCGAACACGAGTAGTAGCGAAACTGAAGATCCTGGGGATAATTCTGGATATTATATACAGCAAATTGACTATTTTGATGACTGTTCATCACCCAGCTTTTGTCCAGAAACACCGTACAAAATCCTGCATGACAATATGCAGTCAGCATCACATTCCAAAAGCCTGCATGATATTATGGAAGACTCTCCTCTATCTAAAATCATATATGCTTTTATGCAACCTGCATCCCAGTCCAAAAGCTTACATGCTGATATGAACCCAGAATCACAACCAAAAAGCCCAGAAGCTGATATTCAACCTGCACCACAACCCACAAGTCTGGAAACTAATATTCCATCTGCACCACAACCCACAAATCTGGAAACTAATATTCAACCTTTACCACATACCCAAAGCCTTGAAGCTGATATCAAAACATCATATACCCACATCCTGGAAACTCTTATGGAACCTGCACTACGATCCAAAAACCTCAACATGGACTTGAAACCAACATCTCAATCTAAAAGTATGCAAACTGATATGAAACCAACTTTACAATGGAAAAGCTTTCAAACTGATATCAAACCAGCATCCAAATCCAAGAGATTGCAGACTGATATGCAACCTATACTACACTCCATAAGTCTGCAAACTGATAGGGAGCCGCGGTCTAACAGGATGGTTAAGTGTATGCCACCCCCCTCACAGTCCAAAAGTCAGCAAACAGTTATGCCACCGCCCTTGCAATCTAAATGCATGCAAACTAATATTCAACCGCCCTCCCAGTCCAATAGCATGCAAACTGATATGCTGCCAACATCACACTCTAAAGGTCTGCAGACCAATATACAATTTACTTCAAAATCTAAAGGCTTGCAAACAGATATCCAACCAACAACACAGTCCGAAAACCTACAAACTGATCAGCATCCTGCAAGTGGTTCCCAGAAACAACTCGCTGAGAACTCTCAATATCAGTGTAACTTGATGACTGAACATAATACAATTATAAGAGAGCAATGCCGCCTACAATCTGAGAACAATGTGCTACAAGCAGAAATTGTTAAAGCTTTAAATTACTCAGTGAGAGCTGCAAATACACTTAATATAACCTTGAACAATTTAAGCATGGTAAACAGGACATTTTGTAGACAATTAATCGGGGCTCAAGAGATTTGTACCCAAAACTGGCAAGGCCTATCTTCTGTCCTTGGAGGCCAGGAGAAGAACAATTCAGTACATCCCATAGGTGAAGAAGGTCCGCCCACATCTGATGATAAGTCAAGTTCTCCTCAACCAGCGAGGGTGGAAAAGTCCCAAAAAAGATCTGCTTGTCAAAAAGTAGTCCTAAATAAAAAAAAGAAATGATCGTTTTTGTTAATTTCGTCTTTAAGAAGTCTAAATTACACATGCTTAATGATATGTGATTAAAATAAAACATTCTGGTTTTGAAATAAAGCACTATTAAAATATTATTTGTAATTGAAACTCTGTATGTATCTATTTAGTTGCGCGATTCTCCATTTAGAGAATGGGTTCAAGGCAAAATGAATGCTCGGTTTTGTATCATATAGCAGTAATACAGAGATGCCCCCTTTCCTGGGAAACAATTTAAAGTCTTCATAAAATTGTTCCTTCAGATGACTGAATGACTGGATTTGTTTGTTGACTTCTTGAGTTACTGAGTGAATAATTTATCTCAATTCATAGTTACATGTATAAATTATTTCCTTTTTTTCTGCCAAGAAAGGTTATAGGTGCATCACTACATAAACACTACATATAAATATAAACAGAAATTCCCAGTTGTAATGGATGGATTTTTCTGTTTGATTTTTATCCCACACGGTTTTATATCATCACCTATGGTTTTTAACATTTAAAGTGGACTATTTAGATATTTGTTGGACATCATGCATTCCCAGGAATATTCATATGGGGCACGAATAACAGTCCTTAGAGAAGCTAGATCTACATACAAGAAACACATTTTTAACCAAATGGCATCCTTCTTCCATACCCAACTCGATCGGGCCAAAAACAGACCCAGAGAACTGTTCAACATTATTCGTAACCAACTCAACTACTAGATGTGAAGAAATCGCCCACTTCTTCTCCGAAAAAATGTCCAAATTTGATCAATCCTTTCCTTCAACTCTTACCCCAACCAGCCACCTTCCTACTCCTGACATCACTTCTAAATCCTTCACCGCTGTCTCCATACCCCCGATCCCCCCTCTCACCTGCCCGCTTCTCCACCTTTCCTTACCCCCCTACATACACACCCACTGCTACACTCCCCCAGAACTTCTCCCTAATCCCACCCACAACTTCTCCTCTTACTCCCAATCACTCTAACTCTCAACTAAAAAACAATGCATCCTGGCATACTTTCCGCCCTGTTACCGAACACGAAGATCTCAACATCATCACTAAATGTAAGCCATCCTCCCACATCAAAGACCCCCTCCCCTCAAACCTTCTCCAGGACCTTTAACACATCATTGCACCATCTTGAACCACAATCATCATCCCCTCCTTGGCCACAGGATGCGTCCCTATCTCTCTTCAACTTGGTCAAATCTCCCCCATTATTAAAAACTCCAATGCCAACCCCAATGACCTAAAAAATCTCCGTCCCTATCTCTCTTCAACTTGGTCAAATCTCCCCCATTATTAAAAACTCCAATGCCAACCCCAATGACCAAAAAAATCTCCACCCCATCATCTTCTTTCTAAAGCCCTCGAAAAATGTGTCTTGTTCCAATTAGACAAACGCATCGAAAATTTTAACCTACTTGACCCCCTTCAATCAGGCTTCAGAAAAGGCTGCAGTACCGAAACTGCCATGCTAAATATTGTTGATGACATCCATCAATCTCTTGACAAGGGCGAGATGTGTCTACTCATCCTCCGTGATCTCTCCGCAGTGTTTTATACTGTCAACCACTCTACCCTACTTTATGTTCTCAGAGATCGCTTTGGCCTTAATGGTACTACCCACAAATGGTTTGTCTCCTACCTACAACACTGAATACAGTTAATCAAAATTCACGACTGTCTTTCTAGCCCCACTCTGGTTTCCCTAGGAGTCCCCCAGGGATCTATCCTATCTCCATCTCTCTTTAACCTCTTTATGGAACCCCTCACTCTTATCCTTGAAAAAGCTGGAATCAACTACCACCTCTATGCTGATGATACTCAACTGTACTACAAGATCAAAACCCACGCTGATATCTTACACCTTAACAACACCCTCGCAAAGATTCAATCCTGGTTCCAATTAAATCATCTCAAACTGAACCCTAAAAAACTGAAATCATTCTCTTCTCCCCTAAAACGAACCCTCTCCCCATCCAAACTTGGATCTCCAACCTCAATGCCCTCAACTGCTCTCTCTCCTTGTCCAACTCAGTCAAATCTCTTGGTATCTCCATTGACAATAACCTTAATCTCAATTCTCACATCAAAACTTCGGCAAAAGGAGCCCTCTTCACTCTCCGCCATCTCAAAAAAATCAAGCCCTTTATTCCATCAGAAGACTTTAAACTAGTAGTTCAATCCCTGGTCCTCTCAAGTTTTATCCATCACTTTTTATACACTGTTTGTATGTGTGGCAGGGAGGAGACCTACCAAGGAACCTGTCTTGTGGAGGTCATGATCACTGACCCTACATAAGTGCTGCGATTAACCCCAGGGAAGGTGACAGCATATGGTCAAAAAATCGCCTATACTCGGTTTCTGCAGACATTTTCCAGCTCAACCATGTCAAGGGCCAGAGAAAGTGCCTAATTGGGAATACTGAAGTACATTATCTCATAACATGTTTGTAATACTTTGGCTGAAAGAGGAGTGCAGATGAATACCTAACAGGCATACCATTCGGCCATTCCAGAAAGGGAAACAACCTTTACAACGCAGTCATTACATCGCAGTACCTTTACAACACAGTCATTACAACGCATGTCACTACAACGCATATCATTACAACGCATACCATTACAACGCATAGTTTTTACCCTTCCACTATCCAACACTTGCCCTACTGTTGCACTCACTAGAGTGGGAATAGTAATTTTTACCCCTACACTATCCAACACTTACCCTACTGTTGCACTCACTGGAGTGGGAATAATAATTTTTACCCCTACACTATCCAACACTTACCTAAATGCAATGTAATGGTATGCGTTGTAATGGTATAATGCGATGTAATGGAATGCGTTGTAAGTGTAGTTTCTAAAACTGCGTTGTGATGGCATGCGATGTAAAATCATGCATTGTAATAGATGTTGCAATGTAAAAACTGCATTGTAAAGGCATGCATTGTAAATATTTGCGTTGTAACGTTATACATTCTTCCAGAAAGTACTTGGGGATTTTTCTCCATTGCTAACAAGCCATTCAAGAGATGTATGAGAGGTCTAATACATTTGCTACCTCAATGAAGGTGCCCTGACGCCTCCTATGTCTTCCGTTTTTTCTTCCTGGGTTGGTGCACAAGCCTTTTGAGCTAATGACACTCTGAGAACATAGGCTTGTTTAATTGAGGATGGACTTAAAAGGCACTGACAACGTCCAGACAATAAACAAGTTTAAAGTCCTTTGTACCCGAGAGCCATTCAAGTATTTTCACAATGATAAGATTGTTCTTTGAACCCATCGCTCCTTCATTCTGAAAGTGCAGTCAGAATTCCATTTGAATAATGAATAGGTTCTTCTGACTTTTTTAATGCTCCTTTGCCTCCTCAGCTGAGGCCATCCATACTGTAGACAAGACAAGCACACTTCACTTCTAAGTGGATTGTACTAAAGACTTGCCATCCTCAGACCAGTTTTATGTGACTTTTGTGACTGTAGGGGACAAAGGCACTGGCTCAGCCACTGCGTAGGCCACCATTGCTAGATGGGTGACAGATTAACCATTGGTTCCTGGGCCATAGAAACCTCAGGGTCTTTTGTCATGAATATCTTTGGTTCATGGTGTTCTCTTTAGAAAAAATCTTTCATCCCATTATCCCTATATTGTGTGTTAAGTAATGCACATGGTGACATAATGAACAAGCATTGGCATAGCCAATAGGTCTCTCCTTTGGTACCTTATAAGTGTTTAGCCATGCAACAGTTAATGTTGTTTCAGTAAGGATATTGTGCTGCATAACTAAATACTTAAAAGGTCCCAAAGGCGAGACCTATTGGCTATGCCATTGCTTGTTTTATTAGTTCTAAATATGTTTATTAGCATTTTTAAGTGCATGAAAGTGACTAAATATTTGGGAGGGAATTATTGTTCTTAAAACAGTTGGGAGTGGTCTATCACTGGAGGGCGTGAGGTCTGCGGTTGGCTCCTGGGTACCCAACATTGAATACATAACTGGAAACAGAACACTAAAATGAAGTAAGGAAGTGAGAGAGTAGATAGAAGTGGAGCGGGGCATGGTGGGTGGGGTCATGTGGGTTGATGGTTAACTGCTATAGCCAGGGTTGCAAATAGAGTCTGTGCCGACATTGCGCCTCTGCTATTGGTACCTTTTAAATGGAATGCTATCATTTCAGGAAGAGGTGGCCCCAGAGGCAGCCAAAACAGCAAGGTTGCTTTGTGTCCTACTGATGCACAGTCTCTCATTAAATAAGAGAACGTACTATTAAATGGTAAGGACTCCGGCTAAAGAAAAAAAAGTGAACACACATTTCGTTGTAACCTCTTTGAACTTGGTTAAATAGCAAACACATTTAATTAAACTGGATATAGTTTTTGTTTACAACCATCTTAAGGTCTGTTGAAATTCCTATAACAAGCTATATATATATATTCTAGTACAAGTGACCTAACATGTATGAATTTAATAACTTTTTAATGGAAAGGTTGCTGATTTTGCTGTTTTGTTATCAATGTGAATGGAGAGTGTCACTATGGGTAGCTCTTGCTTTTGCACTGACACCCTCAAATTGGTTTCTGTATTCCGTCCCCCTCACTCCCTGGTAATGGCCCTTGAATGGCCTCAAAAAGGCTTTGGACAGCCGGAGAAAGTAATCTGTGTGCCATGCTAGATAAACTTCGAGCACACACTAGGTAGGACAGCTGGTGATGCGCAGGTAAAGGATGGGGACAGGTAGTAGAGCTGCGGGCAATTCCCATCCGGCTTAGAAGTTTGGGTCTCAGGAGGACACAGTAACGTAATGAGGTTACTGCATTCTTCATGAAAGAAAATATCTTTCCAGCAGATAAACTAGACTAAATGCTGAGACTGCACAAGACACCCTGGCCCATGCAGCAGATGGACTCAGTGATGTTCCTGTGGTTAGCAGACATAAGAGATGATGATTCTACACAAAGGAGTACAGGGCTTTTGCTTAACACACACAAAACTTTGTATTCAAACTTTTCTGCTTCAATCTCAACCGCAATTCAGATCCAGTATTAAAGCGTACACAGTTTTTGTTTCCCTATAAAAGGTTTACAAGCTTTCCGGGTTTCCTAGTTTACCTTCACTGGTGCAAAGATTTTCTATAAACAGCAAAATAATTTTTACTGCAGTATTTTTCAACATAAGTGTACATTTTGCTAAGCATTTCAATACACAATAGCTGTGCGAAGGAGTCAAAAACTGTTTCCTGCAAAGCATTACTTATGCAGAAGTACTTTTCGGCATTACAAAGGATATAAATAATATAGGTTGTGGCAAAGTAAAAAACCTTGTCAAGTTTTACAAAGCCTTAGTGAGCGTTGCAAAAAAAATGCTTTATGGACATGGTTTGCCAGCAGGGGGCCGGAGGGAGAGAGAGAGGGAGAGAGAGAGAGAGAGAGAGAAAAAGAGAGAGAAAGGGAAAGAGTGAGAAAGAGAAAGAGCGAGCGAGGGGGAGAGAGAGAGCAAGAGAGAGAAAGAGAGAGCAGGAGAGACAGAGAGAAAGAGAGAGAGAGAGCGAGAGAGAGCGAGCAAGAGAGAGAGAGAGAGCCTGGGAGTGCTGCGTGCGTGCGCACGCAGTCTGCTCATTTTCCAGCACTGCACTTGTGCTTGTGGCGCGACGCTGCGCGCTCCCCCAAGTGGATACCGCCACAAGCATGAGTGTGTGCTTGAAAATAACCACAGCGACGGCTAAAGGTTCTCCAAAGCAGCGCATGCGCGCTGCGTAGGCGAGACCTAAAATGGTATAGCCTTCATTCTAATTGTCATCAAATTTACAACTTTTTATAACAATGTTTGATAACATTTACTCAAATTCATCAAATGTGTGCTGCCTTGTAACAAGACCTGCTCGTGTCCCTCAATAACAATATCTCATTGGAGTACAAGAAATGTACACAACACACAGGGCGCATAACTCATAGACCTTTAAGGTTCTGACAATAGTTAACCTTAATCAAAATGAAAGTAATTAAACTTTTTGATTTACTGTGTTTAACAATTTTAGTTCAATGAGGATATAATCAAATCCAATCCAATATTTCATCACATACACTGTACTTGTGAAAATACTTTTGTCTTGTTAACAATGTTACATCACATTGCTACTATACAGTCCAAGTATTACAAATAAAAATTTTCTTCTTTGCTCTTGTCTTCCCAATGCATTTCGGATTTCAAAAACCCTTCGTCAGGGGACCTGTGAAGAAAATGTACAATCAGCTTTATTGTGCCCCTCAGGAACATGGTTCAATTCAAAGCAATATGAGATAAAAACAAAAACAAAAAAAGGGGAAGACTATGTCCAATTCCATCATGGTTAGAAATAGCCCAATTGAGACAATCTTAAGTATACACCCGAACCCTAGCTGTGCTCATGCATACTTGTGAATCGGTCTTCACTACAGCTATCGTGAGATTAAGGAATCCTTGCGTCATGCTGACCTAGTGAGTTATAGTGTGTTAAAGTCCCACCTACCGAGATTGTACAGAAAAATACCAAGTGCCCTTCCCAGTGTTCCAATATTATGAACTGCACATACCTCTAAAATGACTCTGAGACCGTGTTAGCCGAAAAACAAGGATGCGATGTGAACCTAACCGATACGGGAGGGAGTGCGCACAGTCTTCATGTGAGTGGATTGGAAGTGGCCTCTACTGTTTGTGTAAGTAATGCATTTGAGTATGTTCACCAATACGTCCAGCAATATGAGAGTATCGAGGTGGTTATACATGTTTTTTGTTCCGTAGCGGTTAGGTATTTTTCTGAACGATCTCAGTACGCGAGAATACAACACACTATAATTCATGAGGTCATCATGACGCAAGGATTCCTTAATCTCACGATAGTTGTAGTGAACTGCCAACCCAGATCCTCCCTGAACTGGAGCACAAACAACCTAGGGCCGGTTTTGCTCTTGTTACGGGCTCATCAGCCGGATATAGCTTAGTTGTGTGATATAGTGTGTACGGAACACACATCTGGGCATACCCATTCTAAAACATACAAAAAGTGATGGATGGAATGCTTGAATTAATCTTGGCCACTGGTGATTACTTGGGCTGCATCCCAGTCCATTGTTATTTTGTACGCCGTGACTTTGCAGTTCAGGCTTGACTGTTCCTATTGGGTCAGGGTCAAGACTGATTTGCATATAGCTGGGTCCAAACTGAGTTGGCATGGTGTGCAAAATAACAAAGGATTAGGATTCCGCCCGAGTAATTACCAGTGGCTGAGATTAATTCAAGCATTCCATCATCACTATTTGTATACTTTAGTATGTCACCTACAGAAATGGCACTAGGCACTATGCCCACTCATGCACTTAATTCCTGACTCTTCTTCATGGTGATGAAGTTCAATGATCCTTTTAGCTTGGCACCCATGCTTTGAACATGTTGTAACACACATAGTACAGGCATTCACTAGATAACTCTCAAGCATGCTCAAGATGCAAATGTTATGTGAAGCACCTGCTAAAATGGCTTATGGTACGATATGCATGATTATAAACTGATGAATTATGGAATAAGCTACTTAGCTGAAGAAAGAAATCGATGGAGGGAAAAACACAACGAACAGAAGCTTATAAAAGGGAACCAAAAATTAAAAAAACAGACTGGGTCCTTATGGTGACATAGATCTGCATCTCTAGATTACCTAGCTTAATGCTGGATGGTGGGGGATGGCTAAGCATCCTAATGGCTGGGGTCATCTCCGCTTGCTGGTCCAGTCAGAGGCGTTGGAGGATTTTCTGAGGGTGGAGGACATTAAAGTTTGTGCTTTTATCTGTCATACTGATCTGAGGCATGAAGTAGAGTTCTGCTTCAAAAATGGCCACTAGGCTTCTTACTTTTTGTGACTTTGGTGGGAAAGTATCTCCTAATCTTGCACGCACTGAGTAGCGTGGGTCTCCGCAAAAGCACCAGGATGATCCTATGGGAGTGACAGAGTGCTCTACAAGTACTCACTTCATTCATTCAACTGGGAAGAGGCCATTTGAATTGTGGAGCTTTGATTTCAGTCCCACAAAGCACTAAGAGTTCATCTTCGGTTATGCTCACACATTGGAAACTCTATATAGTATAGTATATGGTCCAGACACAAGGTGATTTGGCCTGATTAGTAACAACAAAAGCACCCAGGATCCCATTGAGGCACACCAGCTGCCTTGAATAAGGAGGGGACCCTGTGATTAAACATGCCATACTGGTGGGTGAGTATCCTTTTTTTAAAATATTTTATTGATTGAAGTTTTCAAACATATCAAAAATGATACAAACGACATGCCAGTTGCTCATCAATACTTCCGTTGTTGTACATCATGATATGTCCATCATAACAGTTGATAATATATATGTACACACCCTTGTCCCCATATACTGCAAATAGATGACATGCTGTCAATACATTATAAGGCCTTAGAGATTGATACAATGTGGTACCACAATATATATAAACCACCACAGCTGGAGGTCAACCACTCCCCACCTGTCTCATCCTACCCCCGCCAACAGGTACGCTGCTTTTGTCCAACTCACCCTCATGTACTAATCCCCATCACCATGACGACTGTGTTCTTCGGACGCTATAATGTCTGTCTGCGTAGTCATTGCTGTCTCCTGTTCCACCTCCCTCTCCCCGTGTTGCTCTCGAGCCCATGACACAAATGGTTCCCATATATCTTTAGGTCTTGACGCTGATGGCATCAATTCCCAAAACGTGGTTAGTTGTGTATACCCAAATGTAACGTCACGTAGCCATTCTTTAATGCTGGGTGTACCTCTCCTTCCCCAATGTATTGCTACACATCTTTTAGCGAATAGAAGCAGCATCGCATGCAGCTTCCTCTTCCCGACCGGTGTATTTTTATATAGCCAAGTATTCCCTGGATGGGGTCTGGGACATCTGGTGTGCCTATAATCTTGTGTATTGTTAAGAATATACTAACCCATTATGTCGCCACCTGTGGACAGCTCCACTCCATATGTAAGAACGAGGCAGAGCGGGCGCCACATCTCCAGCAACCATCATCTTCTTTTAGACCTATCCTGTTTAAAATAACTAGGGTTCTGTAAAACCGATGGACATATTTAAAGTGTATTTAGCAAAGTTTGTAGTTGGGTGATAGAGCCGTGAGTTGGCTACAACAATAGGCCCATTGTTCATCCGTGACCGGCACTAGCAGCTCCTCATTTCATGCCTGCAGAGCCTTTGGTTGCATCAGGGGGGCCGCTTGCTGCATATTATTGTAAATGCGTGCAATTAATATCTGCGGGAATGCTGACTTAAGAACATTTTCTAGAGCAGTCAGTGTGGGTGGCGGGCTAGGGAATGTATTGTGCAGTGTTTTACATGTGGCTCTGAGTTTGTGATATAAGAATAGTTCAGAGAACGGCACAGCTCTGTCATCCGTGGCCTCTGGTGGGGGTCTAAACGTATCATCTGGATATAAATCCACGAACGTGCGGATCTCCATTTTGAGTGCCAATGTCCTACTAGCCCCCTCCACCATTGTAGGTACCTGTGGATTGTGGGCCAAAGGCATAGATGGGGCATATAGGACCGAATGCTTAGCTCTTTTCTTTAGTCCATCCCATGCCCACCTCAGAGTATTGACTGTGTCTTTGTCGCCACGTGGTTGTTTGCCTGTTTGGTATATAGCCACTTGTAGAGGAGTGGGAGCCGCCACATCTGCCTCCACCACGTTGTGAGGCTGAAACGGGGTTGGATGCACCCAATAATGTAGGAACTGAACCTGTGCACTCAAGGCATACAATTGTATGTCCGGAGCCCCCAAGCCCCCTTGTTGCAGCGGAAGAGTAAGAAGTTCCCATGAGACTCGGGCCTGCCTGCCTGCCCAAATCAATGATACCAACTGAGATTTTACTGCTTTAAAAAAGGCTTGAGTGAGGGGAATCGGAATATTTACGAATAAGTATAGCAGTTTAGGTAGTATCACCATCTTAACCAGCGCTATCCTTCCCACCAATGAGAGTGGGAGTCTGGCCCACGCAGTAACCTTTCCTTCAAGCCAGTTCATGGCTCGACCGTAGTTCATTTCCCAGATGTCCTGTAGTTTCCTGCTTAGCCATATCCCCAGATATTTTATCAGCTCAGTAGCCCACTTCAGTGGAAATTCGGTAGATGTGGGAGTGGTGGTGTCCGTCAAGGGGAAGATAATCGATATGTTCCAATTTATGGAGATCCTGGAGAGACCCCCAAACTTGATAAATTGGCGCAGTAATGGGTCTAGGTTAATTGCAGGGTCGATGACATATAACGTTACATCGTCAGCTTATAACGAAATTAATAGGCTTCTGGTGCCGAACCCAGTTCCCCTTGCGGTGTGATGCTGCCGGATGCGGGCCGGGTGGGTGAGTATCCTTCATCTTAAGAAAAACATTTCTAGAATAGATGTCTCTTCTGCGATCCACTCTTTGTTTGGGTTCATCATACCTTTTGTATATGTTCGGTGGTAATTTGGGAGGGTATATTGTAAAGTGTTGATTTCCTCTCACTCCCCCTTCCCTCTGGGCCTGATTAGTAAACCTGTTTATCAGTTGAAACTATATTTAAAAACTATTGACATGCATTTAGGCCAGAAGATGCACATTTATAATGAAAAGCAAATAGCATGGGAATTACATTTGAAGCAATCTTCAGGATACCTTGTGAGATGAAGAGTTCACAGACTCCATTTGAACCTACAGACGATACATCTACCTGTGGATTCCTCATTTTTGAATATTCCAATGAGCCAGGATTCCACAAAAACTTTTCTTCTCAGCTCTCCCACGTCGACGAGGATGCCACAATGCCCATGGCTCAACATGCGGCTCAATGTGACGTCTTTGGAGCTATGAGAAGCCCTCATCAGCGTGCTGACGTCAGTTCCCTTTTTTCCGTGCCTTTTATTTGTAATGCTTTTTTTCCCTTGGGAGTCTTGTGACATATTTTTCAGGAAACCACAATGTTGTTGCAGATAAAATGTCTCCTCTAAGGAAGTCTTGTTTCAAACCCTGCAGGGAATGTGAGGGTCAGATGTCAATCACTGATCCTCGTGGAGATCGTCTTTGGTGTCTTAGTTCGGCCCACGATGTTGAAGCCTAGTCATCATGCCAAAAGATAAACCCCAAAGCCCTGAAGGGTGGCGAGATGAAGCTCTTCATGGTCAAGGCAAGAAAGAAGAAAATAGGGGGCCAGAGGTCTTGTCTGCATTAGGAGTCGCCTTCTTCCCATTCCTCGAAGTCAACAAAGAGGAAACACAAGAAGAAGCAGCGTCATAGTTCTTGGCATTGTTCTTCGAGAGAGGAGTATCTAAGGTTGAAGATAGAGGTGAGGTGACTCCGGTGCCATCTCCTGTGGCTCTTCTGGCATCACCGTTGACCCCAAGGCAGTCTCTGACTTCGCCTAGACGTCCGGATCTGGAGCCGGTGGTAGATCCAGTTTCTCCTCCTGCTCCACCTCCACCCCTTGAAAGGGGCAGGAGTTTTCATCTTTCTCGGCTCCAGCGTCCGACCCTTCGAATTTCCTAAATGCTATGTTAGCATTTTTAGCAGGGCGATGACTCCATCTGGCGCACCTCAGGGCCTCATAAGTCTGCTGTCCTATTCTTTAAGTGGTTTCCAGTACCAGCAGGTGCCATTCCTGCTATTTATGCCGATGGCCCAGATATCCTGGCCTCCTCTGGCGTAGAGGAAGGGGACTCCTTCGCCAGTCGAAGTTCAACAGGAATCATCATTATCATGAAAATAACTCTGTTCGATTTGACAAAGCAAATCATAACAACGTGACACACAATAAAAACATTTCACAATATTTCAGTTAAATTCATGAATAAGCATGATACACCCCTGCTAAAAACGTGTTACATAACAGCATACCTTAAAATTTTCTAAAAACTGCAAATATAATAATGCTGGCATAGCTTGTTTAAAATTCAGCGGCAAAAGAAGGGGGTGATTATACTTATGTCGTAAACTCACCCACCTAGGCGAAATAAGGGTAATATGTAAAGTGTCTTGTGCAACACCCTTGACACATGTACAGGTCGGGGGATCGGAGGGTTTGTACTACCCCCCTAAGAGTTGGGGTAACATATTTTACTGAAAATACGTTAAGAGCCTTCTCTGCAAAACTGACATATCTAGCGTGAGGTACAGTTCTACAGTGCTCGGGGAAGACACCATTACATGAGGAGTACACATTCTTTTGGTCAGAGAGCCTTTGTGGCTTCCCCCCTGCCTATGTGCCACAAAAACCCTCTTATGCAAGCAATGTCTGAGTTAGAAATCATCCCGGATCATTATACAGTTGAGATTTGCCCAGCCCCTCCAGTGTAACCTTTATGCACCTCATCCTCGGTACCTGTAGGCAAATGATCCATACCCAGGCAATCCCTAAAAACGTTCCTATTGAAATCCAGGTCAGTTTTTAACCAGACTGAAAACCATAATAATATAGGAGGCAATCTAACAAAATCCTCTGTATATCCAATACCGAGCAGCTCATGCACAATCTCTGAGGGGATACTCTGGGGTAATCGTAAAATCCTCTCCCAAAAATTATTTTGTTTTCAGCTGTTTGTATCGAAGAGCAAGAGGGCCTGTACCCCATATGTCCACATGGAATGATACAGTGGGGATGCACTTAGCTTTATATAAATGTAAAATAGACTTAATATGAGTATAGCCTAGACGTCTAGAGGAAGCATCAATACTGTGAGCTAGCTACCCTATTAAAAGATTGAACATGTGTGCACATCAAGGGGCCCCAGCTCATTTTACAGTCTCGCGAGGTTACCCAAATAACAAAATGTATCCACTTTTCCAATATGATCGTACTTGATAAAGTGTGACCTCGAGTTAATTTTCTTCAGGCCTAATGACTTCATAAATAATTTGGAATAGTTAATTTTTAAACCCACTGCATCCTTAAAATCATGAAAACGATCCAATTAAAGCTGCAGGCCATTAGGTGTATGCGCAACTAAAACAGAATAATCTGCGTACAACAAGGCGGTTACCAATGTGGTTCCTACCTTTGGGGCGTCTATGCAGGAACCTTTCAATAAAAACTGCTCTATGTGATTAATATAAAGAATAAAAAGCATCAGGCCAGGACACAGCCCTGCCAGACCCCCCTACCTAATTTAAAGTGCGATGTGCATTCCCCCATGGTTCCACATCTGACAGGCCCCAAGTGCAAATTGTTCAGGAAAGCTATGAGGGCCTTATCCATCCCCATATTCCTCAACTCTGCCCATAGTTTAGATCTAACCACTGTGTCAAAGGCCGTGCTGAGTTCCAAGAAGGCCAGATGAATCGCCTCCCTCCTAACAGCAGTATATTTAGTGATTAGTAAATATAGATTTAAATTCTGTTCCAATGTGCCTTGACCTGCTCTGAAACCGTATTGGATATCAGGTAAAATTTCTTTATGGATTAAACCCAGATCTGTGACTGGGGGTGAATGTTTTGCCAATGTGCAACATTCCGTCCATCATCTTGTGTGTTTTGCTGTTCACCCTATGCGGGAAGTGTATGCCCAGACGTGGGTCCCGTGCTCACTACGCCACTGGAGTCAAGCTATCCTGGCTGAAGAGGGGTGAAACCCCGAAACCGGTCCTAGGATGCTTGATTGCGGTCCAGGGAAGACATGGCTTGGCAGTTCGGGCTGGACTGTTCCCATGAGGCACAGGGTCAAGACTGATTTGCATATGGCCATGTCTGAACTGGGGTGGTGTGGTGAGCAAAATAACGATGGATTAAACCCAGATCTGTGACTGGGGGTGAATGTTTTGCCAATGTGCAACATTCCGTCCATCATCTTGTGTGTTTTGCTGTTCATCCTATGTGGGAAGGGTATGCCCAGACGTGGGTCCCATGCTCACTACGCCACTGGAGTCAAGCTATCCTGGCTGAAGAGGGGTGAAACCCCGAAACCGGTCCTAGGATGCTTGATTGCGGTCCAGGGAAGACATGGCTTGGCAGTTCGGGCTGGACTGTTCCCATGAGGCACAGGGTCAAGACTGATTTGCATATGGCCATGTCTGAACTGGGGTGGTGTGGTGAGCAAAATAACGATGGATTAAACCCAGATCTGTGACTGGGGGTGAATTTTTTGCCAATGTGCAACATTCCGTCCATCATCTTGTGTGTTTTAAAATGTCTTTATTATCAGCCAAATTCAATAATCTGTTGAGCATGACCCAATTCAGTATTTCCACTTCACCGTCTATCAACAATATTGGTCAATAGCATCCTGGGTCTGCTTGATTCCCCTTTTTAAAAATAGGAACAATTACTTATTGTTTCCACGTAATAGGGATCTGCCTCATGCTACTGTGTTAAGGTACAAAGTGAATAATGGAGCCCAGAGGTCTATAAGTGATTTAGAGAGGTATCTTGGCACGCCGGCCAGGCCAGGTGCTTTCCCTGGTGTGAGACCCATTATACCTTCCCTCACTTCAGTCAGATTAAAATATAATTTAGGCACTATAATCTTAGATTCAGTGTGAGAGTTTCCACCTTCGCTTGCATAAATATTTGCAAAGTGATCAACTCATTTCTGGACAGGGATGGTTTCACCCGTAAGTGGTGCTGCTATCTCGTTGAAGAGAGACTGATTCACAATTTGCCAAAAAGCTGAACTATCTCTCCTACTACAAGCCTTCCTGAATTCTTCCCAGGCTTCTCTTTTAAGGATACTAATCCTACTCCTGGGCGCCAGCGAGTATAGTCTCCTTGTCATCTTAACTGCATCTTTGGACCTTGGTTTCTGTTGAAGGGCCAGTTTAAGTTCTTTATGTGCCTTGGTGCAACTCTTGTCAAACCAATTTGTGTCTCTTCTGTCTAATCTGTTACTCTTACTGGTTAGAACGCCCTTTACCTCTACACAAATTTGAGAAAAGGAGCCCATGATGAGGTTGCAAACAAACTATGAATTCCCTATTGTAGTTCTGTACCGACTTCTTCAGAAATTCTGCAGGAAGTTTTTTTATTTTTAGTTTTATATAGCGCAAACTAGACACAAAAGTATCAGAGTGCTTTACATGAGCACCAGTTGCGTTACAGACAGACACATTAATTTTTGTTAGGCACGGGGAGATTAACTGGCACATGCATCAAGCTAGGATTTTGCGAGTCCTTAATTACGAATATTAAGGATTCGCAATTAAGGACTCGCAAAATCCTATGCATGTAGGAATCGCTTTATTAATAGCGATTCCTACACTTTCCTTATTTGCGACTCGCAAATAAGGAATAGCTTCCCATTCATTAGGAATGAATGGGAAATTGCAAGCGCAATTTGTGAGTACCAATAGGTACTCGCAAATTGCGCATGCAATTTCAGGGTGCAAGGGTGTCAAAAGGACACCCTGTTGCACCCCTGGAATTGACCTGTGCACATATGTTGCGCACACACATGCTCTAAGGGCATGTGTGTGCGCAACATGAAACTTTGAGAAATGCACAAAAGTGCATTTTTCAAAAGTTTTGCAAATTACCATGAAGTTCAACCTCATGGTAATTTGCACCCCCTATTAGCAAAATCGCTAATTTTAGTAATTTAATGCATTGCAAGGAATCTCAATTTGCGATTCCTTAAATGCAATTGCAATTTAGGTAATCGCAATTTAGAGATTACTTAAATTGCGATTTTTTTCATTTGGGATGATGCATCCCAAATGCAAATATACCGGTCGCAAAGGGGCAAATTCTGAGAATCTGCCCGTTTGCGACCGTTTTTTTTTTTATGCATGTGCCTGTAAGTGATTTGCCCAGTATCACAGGATGTTCAGCGTCCCTGCCAAGACTGGAACCCAGTACCCCAGCTTCGAGGTCAACCGATCTAGCCGTTAGGCCACATCCTAATCTTACCCCAGCCTATTGGTTTGCCATGCTCCTTAGGCACAAGAGTTTCTTTTATGTTATAGCGCTCTTAGCCTTAAAATTATACCAACAAACTCAGCTATGAGAGGATTATGGTCACTAAGGATACTCCACACAGCTTTATACTGACATTGTTCTCTCCTATTAAAACTACAAGATGTACATGGTTGTATTTTAAAACCCCTGTAACTACAATAATGGGGGAGAACGACCAGACCAATAAAGCCATGGCCCGAGATGTCTTAATTCTGATTCCAGTTCCATTACAGAAGATGGAGAGTTATATACATTAATAACCAACATTCTGACCCTATATGGAAAAGATAGAAGGACACTCAAACTACTTTTGGAAGCAAAGGGAATCAACTCAGAATCACATCCCAGCCTTAGGCTCACAAATATTGCCAGGCCCCCTTTTGCTCTACCATGTGGGTAAACTTCAGCATTGACTTGAAATGCCATATACCCGCCTAAGAAAGAGCTCCCTTCCGAATCTCAGGTCTCCTGGAGACAAAAAGTCTCACAGGACTTACAAAATTCAACACCCTGATCGTCAGCCATCAACGTTTTTATTCCTGCCACATTCCAACTAAGTACACCCAATTTATTCAGTAACATCTTGGAAGCCCCCAAAGTAGCCTGTGGGCCCTTCAGTGACTCGGTCCTACTATTGGCTTTTCGCTTCACCGTTCCTCCCTCATCCACAGATAGGGCCAAGTTCTCCCTCCTGCGAGTCAGTCTGTGTCTGCCAGAGACTCAAACCAATTATAGGTGGGAATGCTGTAGAGGCTGCCTCTGCCTCTACTTTGTACTGCTGAAGCCATTGTCGGAGCCCCCGCCCCCTTGTCTGGTTATGTACACAGGTGAAATGCCCCACTTACCAATGGCTGGGTTTATAAAAGTATCTCAAAGGTAATAGGGCAATGTTATTAGCTTCAATCTGCATACTCATGTGGCCTAATAATAAACATTTAGCTAATTGAGAATTTTTTTTACGATAATGCAGTCCCTTTATCTATCCACAGGGCCTGCCCAGCCCAGCAAGACTCACTGGCGCTGGTTGCACCCTCTTCGATGTCAGCTGGATCTTGACCAGTGTCGCATGATTCAACTACAGTACTACTAGCCTCTTCTACACAGGTTCTGAAGTTCGAGACATAGATCTCGACAGGAGGCGCAGAGGCTTCTTGAAGAGGAGCAGTACTTTTTGGTGGAACGAGACCCTGAGCTGGAGGGGGAGAAATAGTGTCACTTGATCCACAATTTGAAGGTTTGGAAGTAACAAGTGTATTAGACCCCTCCCCAGAATGTGAACTGTTGTCTCTAAAAGGCATTCATCCACTTAAGGTTACGTCATACCATTAGGTGATTAGGAAGATGGCTGATATGTTGGGCCTGTCTCTTCCTTCAACTGAACTCAAATCTAATTAGCTGACAGAAGTATTGCATTTTTCTGCCTCGTCATCAGAGCCTATATTGTCTTTTAATGAGTCACTGACTGAGCGTATGCTAGAAACTTGACAGAAGCCTACGTCATCATTTGCAGTATCTAGACCCATTGTGAGGAGATACAAGCCCGCTCCTTCAACTCCTTCAACTGAGAGTTTGGTGGTACAGGCTTCCTTTACCTTGAAGTTAACTCCTGGGTCTTTGAAGACATCCCCAGTGGACAGGGAATCAAAGAAAATGGAACAGTCTGTGAAAAAGGTGTTTTCCTCTGGTAGAATGGCTATAAATTTAACCAATGCAACCTGTTTGTTGGGATGATTCATTCATGTTCTGATAGAATCAGCCAAAACAGTGTTCCCGATATTACCTGAGGATGTTTAGGGACACTTTACAGACATACTGAATGACAGTCTGCTGCTTGACAGGTTATTCAGCGGGGCCTGGCTCCGGCCAATTCAGTGGCAAGAGCAATGGGGAATTCAGTCTCTTCAAGGAGGCACACAAGGCTGAAATATCTGGTTTCTCACTGGATGCGCAGGTTACCCTAATGGATTTACCATTTGATGGGTCAAGACTATTTGGCACTAAAGCTGATTCTGCCTTGGAGAGAATCCTGGACAATAAGGCGATGGCAAGATCTTTGGGCCTTCAATCAGAGATTGCAGGCAGTTTCGGAGGATCCGGGGGTTCAGTCATAACTTCTCCTTTTGTGGAAGGCAACAATACCAGCAGCAACACCAACAGCAGACGTCCATTCCCCACGATAGGAGTTCTAGAGGGCAGGGCAGAGGTAGACAATGAAGAGCCGCCCATCAGCCATCTTCCTCCCCTGCCAACGTCACAGGAAAGCAGCCCTAAGTTTTTCATCTTGGAGCTTGCTTTGCCGGTGGGAGGGCGGTTGTCCCATTTTCTACCACAGCGGAGAGCCATAACATGGATCAGTGGGTTTTGAATATTGTAGTAAATGGATACACCCTACCCTTCCAGGAACTTTTCCCACCCATTCTTCCCCAAACAGATTTTTTGCTCAGTAGACCATCTTCTGCTCCTTCAATAGAAGGTCCATTCCCTTCTTCAAAAGGGCACAGTAGAGTTGGTTCCTGAGTGGGAGCATGGTCAGGGATGCTATTCCGGGTACTTCCTGATTTCCAAAAAGGATGCTCATTTATGCCCGATCCTAGACCTCAGGATTTTGAACTGGTTCCCCAAGCAGGAAAAGTTCAAAATGCTGGCCCTAGCACAGGTGTTTTTTGTTCTGGAAATGGAAGACTGGATGGTCGTGATCGATTTATAGGATGCATATTTTCCCATTCACATTCTCCAATCGCAAAGGAAGTATCTCTGTTTCACGGTGGGGTCTCAACATTAGCAGTTTGCGGTTGTTTCGTTTGGGCTTACTTCTGCACCTTGAGTCTTCACGAAGGTGATGGTGATGATCCCAGCACATCTCGGAAGGTGGGAATTCCAGTATTCCTTTACGTGGGCAATTGCCTGATTTAAGCCAAGCCGCCAGACTTGGTGTTGCATCACTTGCAGTTGACAACTCAGTTGTTGTTCAACCTGGGCATTTCCATGAACCAGCCCAAGTCCCACCTAGAGCCCTCACAGCACACCCTGTTCATAGGGGCAGTACTGGACACTATGATGAATCACCCTATCCTCCTCCTCAGAGGATTTGGACATTAAGGCTATGATTCTGATGTTTCAGAATGGAGCTATGGCTCCAGTCCTGAAAGGCATGTACCAGCTAGGTCTGATAGCCTTCTGTATTCTGTTGGCCACCCATGCATGCTGGCACATGAAGACCCTCCAGTGATGCCTCTGCAGGCAGTGGCTTCAACAGAACAGGAATCTCAGAGTCAGTCAGGATCTCCAGAGACACTGCAGTGGATATTCAGTGGTGGGTTGTGTCTGGCAATCTGTCTCGAGGGAAGCCATTTTGCTCTCCACCTCCACTCTAGGGTGGGGAGCTCATATGTGGGATCTGGAGATCAAAGGTCTTTGTTGCATATCAATCTGTTGGAATTGCAGGCAATAATTCTGGCTCTCAAGGCCTTCCTCCCGTCTATTTGAACTCAGTCAGTTCAAGTCTTAACACACAATACTACAGCGATGTGGTACATGAACAAACAGAGAGGCGTAGCGTCGTATCCTCTCTGCAGAGAAGCTCTTTGACTCTGGTTTAGGGTTGAGGACTACATCATGACAAATCAATTGGCCGGAGTTCAAAACATGCATGCGGACAGTCTCAGTCAGCATTTTTCAGACAATCACAAGTGGCGTCTCCATCCGGAAGTGCTTCAACACATTTTCTGGCTTTGGGAAACCCCTCAGATAGACTTTTTTGCCACTCATGAGAACACGCATTGCCCGTCATTCTGCAGCCTCCATTATCTTATTCAGGGAGCACAGGGGGACATGTTTCAATTGGACTGGGGCTCCCAGCTGTTTTACGGATCTCCCCCATATCCTTTATTCCTCAACCTCTGTGGAAGATTCACCAAGATCAGGGCCAAGTCATATTAATAACCATGAAGGGTATAGTACACAGACCTTCTTCACCTCTCACTGTGCCCTCCGCTCTGTTTCCCTTATAGGGCAGACCTCCTCTCGCAGACACAGGTGCAGGTTCTACACCCATACCTCCAGAGCCTGCACCTACATGCCTGAAGATTGACTGAGTTCCTTTCTCTTCCCCCTGATGTGCTGGAGTTATTTTATTGGCCAGAAAACATTCTACCTAGTCTGTTTATGCTGGCAGATGGGCTAAATATGTAAAGTGATGTGAAGAAACTTCTGTTGACCCCTTAAAGGCCCTCTAGTCTGATATTTTACGTTTTGCGCTTTCCCTACCACAGCACGATTATAAAGTTGCAACAGTTAAGGGATATTTGTCTGCCCTTTTGGCATTCCTTTGTTTTCCCAATCAGACATATCTGTTTAAGTCCCCTATAGTGTTAAGGTGTAAAAAGGGACGTACCAACAAATACCCTCCCACTCCATGCATCATGCCTCAGTGGGATTTTACTTTGGTACTAACTTACCTTTTGTGTTCTCTGTTTGAACCCTTACATGGCTGCCCTTTAAGAATTCTTAATTTTAAGACAATTTTTCTGGTTGCCATAATGTCTGCTAGACGTGTTAGTGAATTGCAGGCATTAAGTGTGAAACTTCCCTTCACGACTTTCTATGCAGATAAGTTGGTATTGAGAACCAGGGCTGCTTTCTTGCCAATGGAGGTTACTCCCTTCCACTTATGCCAGCCTATCACCCATCCTACTTTCTATCCTCCTCCACATCCATCTAAAGAGGAGGAAAGGCTTCATCGGTTGGGCCCTAAACGGGCAGGTAGCTTTTATTTGGACAGAACTCATGATCTCTGGCTGGATGATAAGCTGTTTGATTGCTATGTGGGCAAGATGAAAGGAAAAGCTGTGCCTAAAAGAACATTGTCTAGTTGAATCATCTTGTGCAGAAAGATCTGCTACGCTATGGCTCACAAAGAACCTCCAGAAGGTGTTAGAGCTCATTCCACAAGAGATAAATCTTCTACTTCCTCTTTAGCTAGAGGTGTCCCTGTAGTTGACATCTGTAAAGCAGGAACTCGGGCCCCCCTCCACACTTTTAGAAAGCACTATTACTTAGACTCTGATGTGAGGAGGGACGGCCTCTTTGCTTGTTCAGTTTTGCAAGATTTTTTGGTATAGGCAGACAGGCACCCTCCAAGTGCGGGGCTGCTTTGGAATTCTGTTCAAAAGGTGAGGAATATGCAAGTAAATGTATCCATCAAAAGAACAAGGTACTTATCACATATATATATACATATATATATATATATATATATATATATATATATATTACCTACTGTCGGTCGCCAGTAGGTAGTTATAGTTAGGACCCTGTTTCCATAGGAAAACCGCAACATTCTATTTAGAATAACTTTGGCGCCGGTCGACGAATCCTCGCGAAATTTTCAAAACTAATGGGGCGCTACGCTCCGCTCCTACCCTGAAAGTCTCGGGGGGATTCGTCAAGCGGGGGCTGAGATAAAAGGGGGGTCCCAAAACGCGTTTTTCCCATGCATTTTTCCATAGGACCTTTAGACACAGCTACAGCCCGAACGGCTGAACAGAGTTCCTTGAAATTTGGCAGAGAGGTAGTCTACAGGTCAAGGAAGTGCCTTTTGTAGGTTTGGTGTAAATCTGTTCAGTAGATTCTGAGAAAATAGCCTTTAAATCAATATATATATCTGAGCCAGCTTACGGTGCGCTTACGGTGCGCTTACCGTACGCGCACGCCGCCGTGCGCGAGCGCGATTCTGATTGGCTGTTAGATCTTAGTAAACATTCGAATCGGTCGAAACCAGGAAGCGGCGGCCGCCATTTTCTCTCTCGCAGTCTGAGAGGGGGTTAAAAAACAAAGGCCAAAAACATGTAAAGGGGCTGTTTAGACAGCTCCTAAGCACCTAGCCATGTTGAGGGAGTCCTCAAAGATCCCCCAAGGCCAAAAACAGAATTTTAATTTTTTCGATAATTTCGCCGATTACGCTTACCGTACAATTAATTAAAAAAAATAAAAATATCCATACTCTCCCCACCCCATGTGCAAATGGTGCCCGAAGTGCACCATTTGTGCATGGCATATGTTTGGTGTGAAAAAATAAAATATTACCTTTCACAACGAAGCGCATCATATGTCCTCCATGTGCGCACGGTGCGCGAAGCGCATCGTGCGTACATGGCCCATCTAGCGTAACGTGGGCATGCGGTGCACGGCACTACACGGCACGAACTGCGTTAAGTGGGCGCGCACGCCACGAATGGCGTAAAGTAACTTAGCATTTAAAAAAACGTACAAATTCACTGAAAAAACCATAGGTTTCACACACGTTATAGTTAGGAATTAGCATTTAAAAAACCTTGCAAATTCAGTGAAAAAACCATAGGTTTCACACATGTTATAGTTAGCTGGAGATTTTACTGATAAAAAACCAATGAAATTCCCCCGTTATAGTTAGTGCAGGCAACTATAACTCACGCGACCGCAATCTTGCTAATACTGTATTTAGACACTTATTTGCCCATGTCTTCTTCCATTAAATTTTAGCTATACATATATTACAAATATTTTTTTTTCATAAAGACACATATGTCATCAGCAGAGGATTGCGGTCGCGTGAGTTATAGTTGCCTGCACTAACTATAACGGGGGAATTTCATTGGTTTTTTATCAGTAAAATCTCCAGCTAACTATAACATGTGTGAAACCTATGGTTTTTTCACTGAATATATATATATATATATACACATCTATATATATACACATATAAATCTTTGATTTAAGGTTTAGCATGTTAGTGCATTAGTGTTGTTTGTTTCACCTGTCACCTTCAAGGCACAAATAAGATTGGGAGGAAACTGCAGTGAGCACACCGAGGGTTACTTCTGGCTCCAGTGGCTTCACGCAGAGCCGCATGCGGAGCCATGGCCATTGTGATGTCCTAGTCGACGTTGGAGATTTGAGAAGAAAGGTTTCAGTGGAATGTTGGCACATTTAGATATTCAAAAGGTGAGAACTCTATAGGTGGATACTGTATCCACCAGATAAAGCGTTACTGAAGGTAAGTAACTTGTCTCGGGGGGATTCGTCAAGCGGGGGCTGAGATAAAAGGGGGGTCCCAAAACGCGTTTTTCCCATGCATTTTTCCATAGGACCTTTAGACACAGCTACAGCCCGAACGGCTGAACAGAGTTCCTTGAAATTTGGCAGAAAGGTAGTCTACAGGTCAAGGAAGTGCCTTTTGTAGGTTTGGTGTAAACCTGTTCAGTAGATTCTGAGAAAATAGCCTTTAAATCAATATATATATCTGAGCCAGCTTACAGTGCGCTTACGGTGCGCTTACCGTACGCGCACGCCGCCGTGCGCGAGCGCGATTCTGATTGGCTGTTAGATCTTAGTAAACATTCGAATCGGTCGAAACCAGGAAGCGGCGGCCGCCATTTTCTCTCTCGCAGTCTGAGAGGGGGTTAAAAAACAAAGGCCAAAAACATGTAAAGGGGCTGTTTAGACAGCTCCTAAGCACCTAGCCATGTTGAGGGAGTCCTCAAAGATCCCCCAAGGCCAAAAACGGAATTTTAATTTTTTCGATAATTTCGCCGATTACGCTTACCGTACAATTAATTAAAAAAAATAAAAATATCCATACTCTCCCCACCCCATGTGCAAATGGTGCCCGAAGTGCACCATTTGTGCATGGCATATGTTTGGTGTGAAAAAATAAAATATTACCTTTCACAACGAAGCGCATCATATGTCCTCCATGTGCGCACGGTGCGCGAAGCGCATCGTGCGTACATGGCCCATCTAGCGTAACGTGGGCATGCGGTGCACGGCACTACATGTCACTAACTGCGTAAAGTGGGCGCACGGTGCGCGAAGCGCACCGCGTGCTCACTGTGCGCGCACGGTGCGCGAAGCTCACCGTGCGCGCACGGAACGAACTGCGTTAAGTGGGCGCGCACGCCACGAATGGCGTAAAGTAACTTAGCATTTAAAAAAACGTACAAATTCACTGAAAAAACCATAGGTTTCACACACGTTATAGTTAGGAATCAGCATTTAAAAAACCTTGCAAATTCAGTGAAAAAACCATAGGTTTCACACATGTTATAGTTAGCTGGAGATTTTACTGATAAAAAACTAATGAAATTCCCCCGTTATAGTTAGTGCAGGCAACTATAACTCACGCGACCGCAATCTTGCTAATACTGTATTTAGACACTTATTTGCCCATGTCTTCTTCCATTAAATTTTAGCTATACATATATTACAAATATTTTTTTTTCATAAAGACACATATGTCATCAGCAGAGGATTGCGGTTGCGTGAGTTATAGTTGCCTGCACTAACTATAACGGGGGAATTTCATTGGTTTTTTATCAGTAAAATCTCCAGCTAACTATAACATGTGTGAAACCTATGGTTTTTTCACTGAATATATATATATATATATACACATCTATATATATACACATATAAATCTTTCATTTAAGGTTTAGCATGTTAGTGCATTAGTGTTGTTTGTTTCACCTGTCACCTTCAAGGCACAAATAAGATTGGGAGGAGACGACAGTCAGCACACCGACGATGGTTACTTCTGGCTCCAGTGACTTCACGCAGAGCCGCATGCAGAGCCATGGCCATTGTGATGTCCTAGTCGACGTTGGAGATTTGAGAAGAAAGGTTTCAGTGGAATGTTGGCACATTTAGATATTCAAAAGGTGAGAGGTCTATAGGTGGATACTGTATCCACCAGATAAAGCGTTACTGAAGGCAAGTAACTTGTTCATTTAGTGCTCTTCGTATTTGTACATCTGGACTAGTCATCAAGCATGCGGTTATGTTTTACATGCACTTTAAGCTATTCAGTTGTTACTTTTTCAATGATCGGTAAGTTGGAGAAGGGTCAGTAAGGTGATAGGGCCTTTGGAACATCCTTTGGTTGTTGAGGAGGACTATGATGATAGTGTGTTTCAGAAGTTGAAGAGTAACACCAAGGCAAAAGGAGCTGTAGAGCATACTAGGGACGTTTCCTCCAGAGATGGAAGGACTTGTTTTATACATAACAGCAGGAAATGATCTTCAGGCAGGTAAATACTTTGAATTTCTGGGCCAATCTGAACATATCATCCTTGATTAGTTGGTAGGCGGACATGAAGGTTGACTGACTTGGAGATTGAAAGATGAAAGGAAATGTGAGGACATGGTATTTCAAGGGAAGTAGTCCTCAGTTTTGTAGATTGTGGATTCAAAAGACAGCAAGAAGTTCTTGCACTACCATGAAGTTCTCTCAGTACTGACTGCTTATGTATGTTATTTTGTTATATTACCTGAGTTCTTTATCTCATGATACACTGAGGAAATCTCCTTTACTTGGGTTGAAGCCTCACTGATGCATTTCGTAAGGTAGGCTTTTATGTCTCTCTTGAAATCTTAATGGTAAGTTGGCCTATGTTTTTTACACTGAACATGATCATTTTCCAAAACGGATTTGTGGCATTGGCGATTATGGCTAATGTGCTTCAGCTCAGCCACTTTCCTATTCAGCCACTTATTTAGGGCCTTGGTTTTAGTCTTAGGTGTTCTGAAAGAAGCAATCTATCTTGTCAAATGTTGATGGAATAGTAGAAGGAGAGTTGGTTTTCCTGGAAGTCTCTCCCCCCAGTACTAACTGAAAGGAATGTGAGACAGACCTTACAGAGAGCGGACGTGGGTTTTAAATATTTTCCTAAATACAAATTATGAAGGAGACATTCATAACACAAGGGGAAGATTGGTCTAAAGGTGGGCAGTAAGCACAGTAAAAGATTTACTGTCTTGAGAAGATATCTTAAAACACAGAACAACGAACAGATTGTCATTAGATGACATAAGAGACCTTGTAGGCTTATATTTAACAAATCTGGATTTTAAGAAAAGCGGGCATTTCAATTAAGAAATGTAAAGACAATGTGGAGAATCTTAAAATGAATTATTTTCTGGATTGTTAACCACTGAAGCTGGTTCAAAATGGGCTTGGCAGAGGAAAACCTATATGCATGAACATCTGGTAGCTTGATTTTGTATGACTTAGATCTTCTGGATTAGGTAGTTTGTAACACAAAGGTAAAGAAAGATGCAATTATCTAGTCTAGAACCGATAAGGACTGAAATAGCTTTGTATCTACGTTCCACATTGAGAAGATGGAGAATCGTAACAGCTTTCGAAAATACAAAGCCCAAGAAGAGACCACCTCTGAATCTCTAGCTTTAGGTGATAGTTCAATTTGACATCCAGTGATTTCACAACTGCTTTGAGAGTAGTAAAAGAATCTAGAAACTTAGGCCACGTGTAAGGGGGGTGTACAAGACGAAGGGTAATTTCCCACCCTTTTGCCCTTTGTTTTGTCCACATTGACCTGAAGCTAGTTATGGCCCATTCAATACTTTGCCTTGCAGAAGCAACTTGTTAGGGCATTGGATTTAGAATCTGATTCACTAAACCTGAAAATTAATTAGGTGTCCTCTGCATAGGTATAAAACGAGCATCCAAGCTTCCTAATCATAAAAACTAGTGGTAAGACATAAATATTACACATATGGGGAAAATGTGTTCCACTAAGGGACACTGGCATTAGAAATGACAGATCGGGAGAGAAAATTATTTAGCATAATTTTTGTGACATATTAGAAAAAAAAGAGGTAAACCAGCAAAGAGCTGTGTCTATGATACCTTATTGTTCCAGGATAGACACCAAGATGCTATAGTAAATAGTATCAAATGCCACTGCGAATTCTAATAGCATTATAGCACATTATTGTGTTGTCTTTTCTTTAACCATCATAGCTGATACAGAGTGCCTTTGCCACGTGAACACCTATTTCCCCGAATTATCTTCAGGGACTCCGTAGGGGCCCATAAGATTGGCTTATCATGGATTAATGACCCATTGTTTTGTATTCTTTCTTATTCTAGTAATATTTAGGCATCTGTTTGCCAAGATAGAAAACAGGACCATCGATTGCATGTTTTCCTGCTCCCATTAGACTCAGCATCCCAGTCGCATATTCTACCCACAGACTCTAAACAGCTCTGCACCATAGGAGGAGGCTTTGTCCAGTTCATGCATATTTTCCTTCTCGCAAGTAACATCAAATAGAAGAGATTTGTCTCTGGTATTCAGCTGCATATCAACACCAGAAAAGATCAGGAAATGGCTTACCTTGATTCTAGCTCATATTATTTCTGACACTGTTTAACTTACATCAGGCCGAAATCCTTCCAGAGGTGACAGGCATCTATATTGTTCGCAGTATCCTCGACACATCTTTTGCAGCATACTCTATATCATTTCTTGAATTTTGCCCATTTGCTTGGAGTGAGGTAGATTCTGTGGAGAGTATACAGATGGTTCTCCAGTGGATTTAACTACAGAATAAAGAATAGTAATAGATACTTGCCATAAATTTGGCTTGTCTGATGACGGTAAATGGTCTTCCCATGGATGTGTCTACATTTTCAAGTTCTTATCGTCTGCATTGATATTTCCTTTTTTAGCTGCTATTTGCCCTGTATCTGGTCTTCAGATTTCTACCTTTCCCCTGCACTCCACTTCTGTGCGCTCCACCATGATGTTAACTGAACGTACTTAGGGCTTCAGAGCGAACAGCTAATAGCTGAAGTTAAATCCGCCCAAGAGATCAGATCTGGTCCCTGACGTATCTACCCCAAAATTTAAATGCTGCCTTAATCAAGGAAAGATTAAGTTGGTCTTCCAGGAAATCCAGGCTGCCTACAGGGCCCCAGATGGAAGCATTTGCTGCGTAGCCTTCAAAACCAAGAATTGTCCTAATGCTGAACAATATATCTAAAGAGGTCCTCAACACTTTCAACTTAATCTTCTTAAAAAACTTGGGACAGCCAACTTTATTAAGAAAATAATCCTGTCATAAGCCCCATCATAATTGAGAACAGTGTTTCCTACATGAGTCAGCAGGGTCTTGCCAGGAACATCCTGAAATTCTTGTAGTGAAATTCGTAATGATAAAACCTGATACCCAGCAATGCCAGACCCCCTTTACCTATATACTTTTTTTTATGTTCTCCAAGGCAGCCCACTTCCCTTAGAGACCCAGATGAAACTACCTAATTTTCCCTGGATTTTTAAGATGAGGTCTACAGAGAAGGGGAGAGGGATGTTATCAAAAGGAAAGGTTCGTTTGGGCAGAATTTACATTTTGATTGGGTTCACTTGATCATATATTGTTGCATTCAGATTCTCCCATTTCTTAAGTAACCCATCTATCTCTTTTATAACTTTCATTAGGTTGACTTTAAGTATATCATCAATCTTTGGTGTAATAGTAATACCAGGTACTTCTGCTCAGACTGACAATTATAGCTGGCTCAATTTGTGTTCTAGGTCATTATGTCGACCTTGGACTTATTTATCAGGTACCCTGAAGCTTCCTCAAATTCATCTACCATTGGCTCCAAACGTGGGATGTTTGTGCAAGAACATTGGTATGATGATGTCTTCCACATAGAGGGCTAGTCTATTCTCAAATTGTTTGGCCTTAAACTGACTCATTTTTTGTCCCATCTAATGGCCTGAGCTAGAGACCCTACATATAAATCAAAGAATAATGGAGAGAGGGAACATTCCTGCCGGTTCCCTCTAGTTATATTTATCCTCCTGGCTAGATTTCTATTAAGTAGGATCTGCACCAAGGAAACCTTATAGAAATTCTTTATTCCTTTGAGAAATTTTGTAGAAAAGACAATACTTCTAGTGTTCCCACAGGCATACCCAGTTGACTCTATCAAACGCTTTTAGCCGCATCTATCTTTACTACAGCTAATTGATTAAAAACAATCAATCAATCAGGTGACTTGTAAAGCACAACTACTCGCCCGTAAGGGTCTCAAGGTGCTGGGGTGAGGGGGGGCTGCTGATCCGCCAAAAGCACTGTTTAGTCGAAGAGCGAAGTCTTGAGGTCCTTCCTGAATTGAGGCAGTGACGGTGATTGCCTTAGATGGAGAGGCAGGGAGTTCCAGGTCTTTGCTGTGAGTTAGGAGAAGGACCTTCCTCCAGCCGTGGTCTTGTGATACATGGGACGGTGGCCAAGGGCAGATGGGTGGAGTGGAGGTCTCTGGTGGGTGCGTGGTATGAGAAGCAGTGGTTAAGGTAAATGTGTTTGTACTTATATAGCGCACAGCTACCCCAGACCGGGGTCTCCCGGCGCTGTATTCATACCGCTAGGGAACCCTTCCTGGCTTTTTCCCTGTGAAATGTCCACTCCTGGGCATCCTAGGGTGAAGCCAGGCATCCCCAGCGCTGTGGGGCCGTTGTGGAGATTAAGCAAGCTATTGCCCAGAGTTGCAGCGTGGGACCCATGATTAGAATAGGCACTGAGGCGAGAATATCCAGTCCGCGGAATTTATAGCCCGAGACCCTGCCGCGACGGGAATCGAACCCTGGTCCCGGACCAGTGCTCTGCCTCGAGGTCTGCCGCTCTAACCATTGAGCCACACTTCTCCACAGGTACCAGTTCCTGCATCGTGTAGGGCTTTGTAGGCCCATGTGAGGACCTTGAAGGTGATTCTTTTGTTGACTGGGAGCCAGTGGAGGTCTCTCAGGTGGCTGATGATGTGTCTGCAGCAGAGGATATTGAGGATGAGTCTGGTGGAGGCGTTCTCAATGTTCTGCAGTTTTTTTAGGAGTTTCTGGGTGATGCGTAGAGTGCTTTGCTGTAGTCGAGTCTGCTGCTGATGAGTGCGTGGATGACTGTCTTTCTGGACTCGGTGGGGATCCACTTGTAGATCTTTTAGAGCAGGTGTGGTGTGTGTAAGCAGGATGAAGAGACAGCGTTGATTTGGTCGTTCATGGTGAGCACGGAGTCCGGGAAGATTCCAAGTATTCGTGCTTGGTCTGTGGGTGTAGGGGGGATCCAAGATCTGTGGGCCACCAGGAGTTGTCCCACCCAGCGGGGGTGGCGCCCTTAATGAGGACTTCAGTCTTCTCTGAGTTGAGCTTGAGACAGATTAGAGTTCTCAATTGTCAAATGCATAGAAGAAATCAAAAGATGCATCTGATAGGGACTTCTAGCTGCAGATTCCTTACCTTTGAATTTCCCATGCGTCAGGCTGGATCCGGAAACATTTGTGAGCAATACCCCTTGCGTGCACCATCGGATGAGCCCATTCGGTGCTGCGTGGCGTTGTCGGCGTCAGTAGCGTTGGTTATGACATTGTGGTGTCTATATAGGCGCCACCCAGTTTCGCAGATGTCAGTTCTTTTCTTTCTGCGCCAGTTAAGTGCTGATCTAGGAAGAGCTACCCCTCTGTCACTTATTGATTGTTTTTTTCTCGACTTTTGTTGAATTCAGAATTTTTTCCACTTTGTGTGCGAGGGATGTCTTCGAGGAAGAAAGGTTTCAAGCCGTGCGGTGCCTGCCACAACATGATGTCGGTAATCGATCCCGATCTCGTTTCCTTTTGGTGTCTCGAGCGCGACCACGACTCAAAGTCGTTCTTGGACTGCCGGGCCATGGCTCCAATGGTCTTGAGGTAGCAGGCGATGAAGCTCCTCGCGGACCGGTTGTCAACACCATCGAGCGAGGCTCCGCGGAGGTCCTGATCGAAGGAGAGGAGGTCACGGGAACGCTCCCGGAGCCCTGAATCCAATTCCTCCCACTTGAGGTCTTCGGGACACTCTGGGAAGAGGCAGAAGAAGAAGAAGAAGTCCAAAAGGACTTCATCTTCCCCTCAACTAGTGTCTGTTGACGAGAGAGGTAAGGAGCATCGACGCTCTAGGCAAAGTTCCTTGGAGCCAGAGCCTGGTTCGACTTCGTGCCTCCCTCCCTTTCTGGGAACCGGAGCGACCCCCACTCAAATAAATGAATTTTACGAGGTCATGCAATGCGTATTTGCCCCACTGAGTTGAAATGGGCCCCATCGGGTTTGACGTTGTCAGCTCCGGCAATGGCGCCGAAGGGGCCTCATGGGTCTGATCCCAGATCCGAGTTGACGCCGGTCATGCCAAACGCGACCTCCTCCGGCGTCGGACACGAAGTTGATGCCTGCGGTGGCACAGTTGCCCACCGGCACTGCCAGCCCCATCGTCATCCCCGATGACACTGAGCCGGAACAAAGTCGCTCAGCGCCGATTCCGATTGAACTCAGGGGTTCTATGTTGTCGCATTAGCATTTTTAACATGTGCTAGGCTCAGGAGAGGGATGGGAGGGGTCTATGGATGCTCTGGAACACCAGGATGACTCTGCAGAGACTTTGGACTGGTATGGGGAACTTGCCGAAGACAGTGGGCTGGACACTTCTCCAGAAACTGGTATGCTCTTTCCACCAACAGTAGCTATGGAGGAGAGGGCATTCTATGCCATGGTGGTTAAAAGGGGAGCTGAGGTCCTTGGACTAGAGCTGTCCTCAGTGCTTCAACCTAAGACTTCCACTTCCAAACCCCCTCTGCCCTTTAACAAGCACTTACAGACATCCTATTAGGCACGTGGTCCAAGCCTAGCACAGGGGCTCCTGTGAATAGGATGTTTGCACGCTGCCATCCCCCACACTGGGTGATCCGAAGTTCCTCATCCAACATTTCACCCCTGAAAATTTGTGGTGCAGGCCTCTAAATCCCAGGGTGTATTCCTTTCCGCCCTACCGGATAGGGAATCCAAGAGGTTGGACTCTTTTCGGAAGAAGTTGTTATCTTCCTCCAGCCTGGAATTGCTGTCGGTGAATACCGCATGCTTATTGAGCTGTTTCTCCCACTCCCTTTCGTAGACTGGTGCTCAAGTCCTGCCATAAGTCTTGGAGGAGGCTGTGCTCTCCCTAGCAGTTAAGGATGGGAGAGATGCAGCAAAATTCACCATACAGCGTGGCCTAGATACGACAGATTCTTTGGGAAGATCGATTTCAATGACAGTTGCCTTGAGGCCCACACCTGCCTAAGAACACCTGGCTTCTTGGGCGATGCCCAGTCCGATCTGATGAACATGCCCTTTGATAGAGCCCATCTTTTTTTTGTTCCCGGTCAGGTTCAAGGACTCTCGAGCTACAGCCAAATCCTTGGGCCTCTCCTCCACTCCTCATGGCCAGTCTTCCTTTTGTCCCTTTTGTGGCAACGGAAGGAGTTCCAGCCGCATCAGCCCTATACCAGCCACTGTCCTGCACAGACTGCCCAAGCTGTGTAAGGACGTGGAAGCGGTGCATTCCGATTCAGAAATTTAGGCCAGAAGTCGTTGGCCACAATGCCCCCAGCAGCTACAGCCTCCAAGCACTCCTAGGCTGACACTGCAGGACCACACTACTCCAGTTGGTGGGAGAATTCATCATCATCTCCCCCACTGGAGATCCATAACATCGGACAAGTGGGTCTTGCAGATCGTCTAGGAGGTCTTTTCTCTTCCTTTCCTTTGTTTTCTGCCTCTCATTCGACGACTGGCTGTTGAAGGCATCCTTGCCCCAGGCAGTCGTCTCCCACCTTCAAACTGCGGCGAACCTCCTGCATTTGCTGGGGTTCTCTATAAATGTGCCAAAGTTCATAGGAGCAGTTCTGGGCACAGTGCAGTTTCGGGCCTATCCTCCTGAGCAGCTAGTCCAGGATATTCAGGTTAAGATTCTGATGTTTCCGCCTCTATCCTGGATTTCGGTGAGACTGACTCTGAGGCTGTTGGGTTTCATTGCCTCCTGCATCCTTTTGGTAAAACATGCCAGGTAGCATATGCAGGCTCTGCAGTGGGACCTGAAGTTCCAGTGGGCACAACATTAAGGAGATTGCACCGACATGGTCCAGATCTCTGAAGGAACTGCAAGAGATCTGCAGTGGTGGTTGATGAACCACGATTGGGTCAACGGCAGACCCCTCTCCCTTCCCCAACCAAAACTGACAGTAGTGACAGATGCGTCACTTCTGGGATTGGGTGGCCATCTAGGAGAAGTGGAAATCTGGTGACACTGGCCCCTGGCAGAGTTGGGGCTCCACATCAATTTGTTGGAGCTCCGGGTGATTCAATTGGCATTGAAAATATTTCTACCCTCTGTAAAGGAGAAGATAGTGCAAGTGTTCACGGACAACACCACCTCCATGTGGTACTGCAACAAGCAGGGCGGATTGGGCTCGTGGACCCTTTGTCGAGAGACCCTGCGTCTTTGGACATGGCTGGAAGGGCAGGGCATAACCCTGTTGGTTCAACACTTAGCAGGTTCTCTGAACGCCCGGGCATACTATCTCAGCCATTGATGCCTAGTGGATCATGACTGACGTCTCCAGCCGTAGAAGGTGTAAGGTCTCTTTTAGCAGTGGGAAGAACCTTGGTTAGATTGGTTCACCTCCGAAGAGAATGCGCAGTGTCAGCAGTACTGTGCTCTGGAGTTTCCAAGGCGGCTATTACTTGGCGAAATTTTTCGTCAAGAGTGGAGCTCAGGCCTCCTGTACGCCTTTCCGCCCATACCATTCCTGCCCAGGGTTCTGAAGAAAATCAGGAACGACCGGGCCCAAGTCATCTTTGTGGCTCCGGACTGGGCAAGGAGAGTTTGGTATCAAGAGCTTCTGAGAATGAGCATCGATCCTCCGATCAGGCTGCCCCTTTGGGAGGATCTTCTGTCACAGCAGCAGGGGAGGATTTTTCACCCAAACCAATCAACTCTGCGTCTCCATGTGTGGAGATTGAGCAGCTGCTGATAATAGCTTTTGACCTTCCTCCTGAAGTCTGTAATGTTATTTTGGCGGCCAGGCGGCCCTCCACTAAGATGGTATTCGCCTGTTGTTGGCAGAATTTTGTATTTTACTCTATAGAAAGGTCTATCGACCCTCTTTCTGCTTCTCTTTCCACTGTCCTTTTGTTTATTCTGAACCTTGCCCAACAGGGCTCTACTTTGGGAACTCCTAAGGGTCACCTTTCTTCTCTGTCTGCTTTTTTGTGGCTGCCAGACCAGCCCTCTCTCTTCAAACCTCCTATCGTTCGTAGATTTCTAAAAGGGCTGGCTCATTTGTTTCCACCCAAACCCTTTGTTGTGCCACAGTGGGACCTTAATTTGGTCCTCATCTACCTGATGTGTGCTCCCTCTGAGCCTTTACACAATTGTCCCCTCCGGCTGTTGACCATCAAAACAGCCTTCTTAGTGGCGATTACATCGGCCCGGAGGATGGGTGAGTTGCAGGCGTTATCTTGCTCGCCTCCTTATCTTATGTCCTTTCCGGACAAAGTGGTGTTTTGCACCCTGGCATCTTTTTTGGCAAAAGTTGTGACCCCTTTCCATCTGGTTCAGTTCATCATGTTGCCCACCTTCTTTGCTCCCCCACACACCTCCAAGGAAGAGGAGTGTCTCCACCAGCTGGACCCAAAAAGAGCATTGTCGTTCTACCTTGACCGCAAAAAAGAGTTCTGGGTGGATGACCAACTCTTTGTGGGGTACGTGGGAGTGAAGAAGGGAAGGGGGCAGTGCAGAAAAGGACAATTTCTCGCTAGTTCGTTCTCTGCATCAAGAGATGGCAAAGAAGCAGCCCCCTGAGGGATTAAGGGCTCATTCCGCCAGGGGAAAGGCTGCGACTATGGCCTAGGCTCAGGGTGTTCCAGTGCAAGACATCTGTCAGGCATCAAGGTGGGCATCTTTGCACAAATTTGAAAAACACCACTGCCTGGATGGTCAGGCCTGCCGGGTCGAGCACTTTGCCCACCCTGTCCTACAGGACTTCCTAGTATAGGATATTGGTCTGAAGCCCACCACTGGGATGGTATGGCTTGGGTATCTATTTCAAAGGTAAGGAATATGCAGCTAGTAGTCTCTAGCAGATGAACAAGTGACTTACCTTCGGTAACGCTTTATCTGGTAGAGACTCCATCTAGCTGCAGATTCCTTACAGCCCCTCCCCGCTTTGTGGACTAATATTGTAGGGCTAGGGTTACTTCCCCTTTCAGGGCCCTAGTTTTGCACACGACTACGTCAAGTACTTCATAGCACTGCGCTTCTGGCGTGGAAAAAACAAAAAGTACTGACATCCGCGCGCCTGAGTGGCGCCTATATAGGCACCGCAACGTCATAACCGACGCCGATGATGTTACGCGGAGCCAAACAGAGTCACCCGATGGCGCACGCAAGGGGTATTGCTCAGCAAAAGTTACTGCATCCAGCCTGACGCCTGGTAAAACCAAAGGAAATCCATCTGCTGGAGAGGTCCGTCCTGAAAACCAGTGAGCTCTAGGCCTGTGCTCTTCATAACTTTTAATGTGACCAGTTGGTGCATCATCCTTGTTCCTTGCTAACCTCCGTACTCACCTAGCATAATTTACTGAACATTGCCTTGCATTCTGAGAACGTCAAGTGTGTTTTTTCTAGTATCAATAACGGAACTTCAATCTCTTCAACACACTGATAAATTGATCTTTGCTTCATTTTTATGCTGAGGCTGTTCCATGTGAACACTTTAATTTATTTTACCCTCGCACCTACCCAAACTTAGCTTTACTGTTCTCCTCATTTCCTAACCCCTTCTAATTAAATTCTTGGCAAGTCTTAATCTAATCTGATGCCTATGGTGAATGAGGATTTCTTTTCTTGTTTTTTTTTTACCCATATTCTCTCCACCATATAACCCTTTCTGGGGAACTACCCCCCCCTCCCCACCCCATGCCTATTCAATCAGAGCCTCTTAGAGGAAACTTTACCTACATGTGTGTGAAAACTGCCCCCATACAAGTATCCCCACCGTTATGCTTGTCTATGTGACTGAAGCTTGTATACTTTTGATCAGTTGGCCTTCTTTCCCTACCTTCCTATTGTACATCTCATTCCTCCACATGACTTAAGCTTTTCGGGAAACCTCAGCTGCATCTTGACCCCCAGTTTCTGCAATACACCGATCTGCTGACCCAGTTCCTGCCCACTGCCTCTGCTATATAAATGTCAGATCTGATGCTATAAGAAAAGCCTTCCCCCTTAGGATTTTGGCTTTTAGGGCCAGCCCCTGAATCTGCTCTTTCACGCTTTAGGTAAAAAGGTTTATTAGGATTTTCTAGTTTAAGCCTAAAAGGGTCCTTGTGTACTCTTTGAAATCTTTTTACCCTAGTTGAGTAACTTAATCACAAAAACATTGAGGTTGAAGCCCTCCACCCCTTTAGGAAGATAGAGGATTCTGAGATTATTATGTCAGGAGGGGTTTTCTAAACTCTCCAGGTCGTCCTGCAGACTTGAGTTTTGCAAATTCAGTGCCTCAATCTCAGCAGAATTGTGTTTCAACTCCTGTTGTACTTTGTCCATACTGACTTCTAAAACCTTAGCTCCCTTACTGGTTTAATTAACTTTTGCCTTAAGGGCATGGTATGCTCCTTGAAAAGCCGTCTGGTTGGTATCTTATATCTCAAATCTTTTCTGTATCTCAGCTCGAAGATCTAGCAGAATAAACTGCAGGAAGGTTGTGTCTGAAAAAATGCCACAATTTGGTAGTAATAAATAGAATCATCATCCTTCACTGAGCTGTTCTTTGCTTGCTTCTCCCTCCCCCCACATCACAATCACCTGTACCATTTGTCAGACTCCTGAATGCCTCAAACCTATTATTGGTTGTCATTTTTATTCTGGTTACAGGGCACATTTGAGAGATTTTCTGACCTCTAGCCCCCCAACATTATGTCTCCCGGCATGCGGAGGTCTCCTCTACAGCTGCAGTTTCCATTTCTGCTGCTGGTGTAGTCACCCCAATATTCGGCACTGCTTGGGATGCTGGGCCACTATCATTGTGCACAATGATTCTAAAGAATGAGTTAAGGGATGATGTAATATTATGGCAAATAGTCATAGAGCCAATGACTATACCCTGTGTGTAGCACTCACCTTACCCTTCCCCATAGTGTGTGCAGCACCAGACTTTCTGGCTGGTGATTTAGGGGTCAGTGCCTTTATGGCTTTTATCAAAACATTGCCATCCAGATTTCTAAAACAAAGAGTGCAGACTATGCCCACAACAGTATGGTGTTCCTCTCTGCCCCTAGCTGTAGACGTAGAAAAAAACCTGTCCTCCCACCCCCAGGATCATGGTGAGAATCTTCTGCGGCTTTTCCTCAACCTTGCACAGAAGAAGGCGCCTGTGTGATGTTTGTTTCTTCCATGCACAACAAGGTAATTAAATCTGGAACCCCAACCTATTGTGGCACATAGCCCGCTCCTGTCTTGAATGTCTGGAAAGAAGTGCTGACATTACAGGGCCTGCTCAGTCTGAATGCCCAGGCTCTTGTTTCAGGGTTGCCATCATGCAGTCAATGTAAAGCTTCTGGCTCAGAATGTCCCGAGACTAGAATGAGTGAGGAACAAGCCAAACTCATGCTTGTCTGGCTCTACCTGTGCAGCCCTGAGGGAGTTGCAGACCAGAGCTTTCTACTGCTCATTTGTGAGGCAACACCATCCCAAACTATCAGCGAGTTCAAGCTCACTACCCACTCCCACATCCAGTGACATGTGGACTTATGCAGGGGTGCAGCAGGGGCAAGGCCTTCGAAGCTGATCAGGTATGAATTTACTTTTACTCCATGAGCTGCGATACGCTCTCTGTCCGAGATGTCAGCCTGTCTGCTAAAACAAAAGAGCAGCCCCTCCTGGGTGTGACTACCATTTGTCATTCCAAAGGTGGCTTCTTCCCCTTTGAAACTTGCCTTTTGGGCTCACACCCTGTTTGACACTCCTGCCACGAGAAAGTCACACCTCCTGCCTTGACAAATCCATTGTGTTCCTTCCTGAGAGTCGTTCACAACTCCCCCCTGGAGGGCAGAAGGCTGTCTCGAGGACAACAGCTTACGTGCAGTCAAACTGTCACTGGAAAACTCTGGACAACACAATGATAACTTTGTCAAGTTGCCATTTGTGCAAAAGTAGCATTAAATTCACCTGAGCATCAAGTGTAATGCACAGATTCTTTTGAAAACTTGCAGGACCATATTTAGTAGTCCCATTAAAAAGTTAGCACTGATGAGTTGTCAGCGTCTAACTCTGTACTTTCCAATGGGGCTACTAGCCTTTCCACAGTAAAAGCGACAATGCAGGGTTTTTACTGCCAGGACATGTAAAGTTACTAAGACACGTCATTCACCCTTTCTTTAGGGTTTAATTGGGCTGCCTGTGGGGTGACTTACAGATAATAAATAGAGAGGTTTGGGCTTTGCCATTACTTTAAAAGGCAAAGTCAAGGTAGGAGTTTAAAAGCTGTTCTGACAGCCAGCAATAGTGGCCTGTGAGTCATGGTTTGCTTTATCACAATTGTGGTGGCATAATATGTTCTGCTGTCACCGAGGGGCACTTTAACTTACAGGCACTGGGTACCCATGGTACCATATTCTAGGGGCTTATACATAAGTTAATTTATGCCAGTTCGTGGTGAGCCAGTTAGATATATATCCCTTTAGGGGTCAGAGCACTGGCACGAAGGCCTGATTTGCAGGACTCAGTTCACTTCCAGAGTTGAAAAATCAGCAGCATCAATCCAAAAACTTGGGTGTGATCATGCAAAAAGAGACATTTCCTCACAGGGACGATAACTGGTTAAGTCTACTCGGTCAGGGTTTATGTTTTCTCTGTAAAGGCTTGATAATGCAACGTTTCAATTCAGAAAGTACAATAACGTGGGTACTAGATATCAAGACCATCTGATGCATAGTTTTACTTAATTCAGTAATATTCTTGTGAAGGATTTTAATAGGAACAGAGCACACGGGGAAACAGATTTGCATTTCATAATAAATTCCCGCTGTTGGCTGAGTATTGGAATTTGAAACGTCCCTGAGGACACTGATAGGTGCACATTTGATTCCGGATTATTGATCAAGGCAACCTTTAAGGAGGTAAATCTGCTACTTCCGAGCAAGTTGGAGAGCATCGGCTGTTTTGAATGGTAGTGTGAATGCTAATAATTTTATCTTAAACAAACCGGGAAATTTGATTTCAAAAGCTTGAGTGGGAAGGGTAGCTGGGATATGCGAGGCCCTGTTAGCAATTTAACTTATAATAACAAAGGTCTCCTTCTAAGTTTGTTGATAAAGGGTTAAAGTAAAACTCCATAAATGTGTATACATGTCTGTTGTAGAATTAGACATTTTGCTTTTATAAAGAAGTCGTGTTTCAAAAGAGAAATCCTGGTGCCATTTTCTTTTTGCTTGTATCAGCTCTAATTTCTGTTTAGCTCATTCCTGGGTAAACCAAGGACAGCATCTCGATTTTTCACATTTTTTTAACCCCAGTCAAGGGGTCAATTTCGTGTGCAATAGATAATGCCCTTGTTGTGTAATTCGCATAGCTGTTAAGAGGTCAGTTAATATGTGCATGTAATGGGAAGGATGCTTTGATTTCTTTATCCTTGGCCTTTAGGTACTTCCTATTAAAAGTAGAATTCCTAGGCAACTGCTTCTGTTTAGAGGCCGTAGTTAGCCTGAAAAAATACCAATGAATGATCAGGGCAGATTTAGGATTCCACTTCTGGCTTCGTAATAGGGTTTAATGATGCCCATACCGGATCTAGGGTATGACTGGCTTCAACATTGGGAAAGTTGGTTTGCCGTTTTACCCCAAGGTCCCCAAAATGCGATAGGAGATGGGTGACCGGAGGATCATCATATTTATCCAAGCGTAAATTGATGTCACCTAATATGATGCACAATGCATAACTGGAATGTAAGGCATTTATATTGTCGAATAAAAGAGACCACACCTGACAACACCTGAATTTGCACCGGCACATCACACATTTCTATGTTATATGTCAACACGGTCCATGGTGTGAACCTCTAAGTGCATCAGATCTTGAACTGCCTATATGGGGAAATCCCAGGGACGGAAGACTCTGCCAATGGCTGTTTCTGCTAAGTGGCACTGCAGGGCCACCAGGATAAACATGGACATCAGGATGGTGAAGCATGCACCACTATGCTTATGTCCAATCCTGCTCTGTTGTGCACCAACCATGGCCCGGCTATCCCTCTAATGGAGAGTAATTACAAATGGTGGCTGTAGGGGGGAATATCTAGGTAGTTGTGGGGTTTATGCCCAAGCAATGGTAGTGTCTCTGCCTAGGTCTGAATCTAAGCCTTTGTTACCTGGAGGTTAAAGGCCCCAATTCCAATGAGAAAATTTAAAAAGTTGTGTGTTTGTTGCAGTGATCAATGTGTAACCTGCATGCCACAGATTCCAATCCAAGTTAGAAACCTTGGGTGGGAAGGGGTGGGGTGGTATGCTTAAGATAAAGTGCTTACTTTCATTAGAATGTTGACCCATGCGTTGAAGTCACCTATGATGATGATGTTCTTGACAACAGTGTGCTGGTGTAGGGTAAATTCTAGGAATTCATCCAGGAATGAAGGTGTATGCAGCTGCTTCTGTGACTAGGCTTTTAACGGATGGGAAAGAGATGTTGACAGGCTCTCTGTAGACGAGTCAAACGTGTAAGCTGGTGCTACCTCACTAAGACTTTGTTTCTATAGATAATTCTGAGCCATGCAGGAAGGTGGCCACTAAGAATAGTGGTTGACATCTCGAAAACCATGTTTCCATAGGTGTCCATGTAGCAGCTGATTTCTGCTAGAAAGTCATGAGTATCCAAGGTATGCTTTTGGGCCAAGTTGTGTCAATGCGGCCAATCTTCAGGTGAGGCGCATAGGCTACTGCTGATATTGGCTGCAGGTTGCGACAATTGCTCCAATGAAGTGGGTAGTTCTTGGATGATGCCAGGTGCGTCATTGAGGGGCTTCTCAGGAAGTGTATTAAGGAAAGGTAAGGAACTGTTGACTGCACCTTGGTTGGTGTTGAACCAAGATATATATGGCGCCGAGCTGCGTGATCGAGTATGGGACTCTGGAGGATTGTATGCCACCGGCTGCATTGTGTCTGAAGCAGCAGACATGAAGCATCTCTGAAAGACCTTTTGAGTTGGGAAGTGGGAACTGAAAAGATCCATGCTTTGTGTATGTGGGCTACTTTGATGTTTGAGCATTGTGTAATGCTGAGTTTCTTCCACAGTGTTGAATGCTAAGATTCTTTGTTGCTTGTGAGGGATAGAAGAGTGATTATTGTGATGTGGGTTTTTATACTTGTGTATTCATCTGCAGTCAGAATTTCAGGGAATGTATTAATCGGGTACTTTTTAACCTTTTCTTTACGTTTATGGACGTTGAGGTTGTATAGACCAATGAGAAGCTCTCTGGGCCCATGTACAGAAGGTCACCCCCTAGCTCTCAGGTGCCCATAAGTGGAGCATTGATGGACGAGTTTTTGAAAACTTGTAAGCAAGCATATTTGGATGGCCAGAGACTCCCCTCCAAATGGTGTTCTTGTGGGGGTACAAAGAATCCTCACAGCATTGCGTCCTCGAGGTGGGGTGCAGACGCCCCTCAACAAGGAGGACTCTGAAAGTGGCAGGCATGGTGGCAACCTTGAGGGATGAGCATCCATCGTGCCAGGTATGGACCCTGGGAGAGTGTTTGTCGCCGGATTCAGTGCGACATCTGCTGCAGGGGGCGTTAAAAGCCGTGAGAACGTCCTTGGCGTCATCTCCTGAAAACTATGGGGTTACCTTACCCAAAAGACTAAAAGCTTCTGTTCTCAAGGGCTGCGCTGTTCACTGTTGTAATCTCACTTGTATCATGCTTACCTTAGTGTCTTAGCTTTAGAAACCACCAGCAGAAGAAACTGATGAACGCTCCTGTTAAATATCCAAATAACATACTAGAACACATTGCAGACAGCACGAGCTACACTGAGTACGTGACGCGTTAAAAAACACATAATGCTTTCTACTTGTAGAAGCTTGACTTCTTTTAAGCTGCTTTCTTTACAGTGGCATTATAAATCAATTCACTTAGACTCAGGGGAGGACAAGGACAGACAATAGGCCCTGGCATCAAAATAGAAGTGGCCCCCATTACTGAATAAGAAAGCTAAATAAAAAAGTGGCCCGTGTTTGCAAATTGAGGCAGTTGTGAACTTGTAAAGACACGCTGTATAAGTGTTTTGCAAAGTATGGAAGCCTGGATGGATATGAACTTGCTGCTGGAAATGTTTGTTTTAATATCAGGGAAATGAACAGTAAAACCGACCTAGCCGACCACAAACAGCCCAAGGACCCAGCGCACTAACTGATCTGTCAGACTGGTCCATCGGGCACTGCTGATTGCCTTGTCGGCCAATCCAATCCTGCTTAGAGCCTCGCAAAATATGTTTCTGTGTACTGAAAATAATGACGCAAATCCATAACAACCTATCACGAGCGTCTCGTTTGAATCAAAATCTGGGATATACGGGTTCTCAAGTGACGTGAAAAAAGTGTGACATGAGATTAGCCGAATGTACATTTCAAAATATGTTAGCCCCCCCCCCCCCCCTTTAAAAAAAAAAAAAAATTATTGGAATAGCTGCTGATCATGATGGAAAACAAGCACTGGCAAAGCCAAGTCTGACCTTGGCATGCTGGTGCAATATTTCCATTTATTTTTTATAAAAAAGAAAACAGATCACCACAATAAGCTTGAAATAAAAATGTAAAATAAAAAAAAAACACTAATGTGGCTGATTTACAGGTGATTGCTTTTTTTTAAACAAACCATTCAGTTGCGCAATGCATTTTTTTCCATTACTATTTATGAAGGCGACCAGAAAAAATCAACAAGGCACTTAAATTACAGCCAGCTGAAATGTTACATGGTTCTCCTCTGTCCTCTGGCATTGATTCTACCACATACATATATACATGCACATATATACTATATGACAACTGTGGTGTAGCGCTCTAGTTGCTTGCACCACGAAATGCCGAGTTGCATGCCGGGACGGAGGGCGGTCTCTGCACTGGAGTACGGGAGTGCAGATTACCCTGGTGCTCTCTAATAGAAATAAACCTAAAGTTAAAGGTACCTGCTGTGCAGTGTGTTATTCAGCGGAAACCAGCACTACAAACTGGCGACGAGGCTCGTTGAGCCATCGAACACCGCTGTGCTTCACCCGCGCTTGCAGGAGGACAATCGGAGGCGCCCGGTGCGGCGCATTCCCTGTATAAGAGAACGTGGCAGAGGGTCGAGGGGCGTGCCCAGAGCCCCCACTGGACCGCTAGCGAGACCACGAGGGAGCCCCTGACCCCGCGCATCACACTGAGCTGAGCAGATCCGGTCCACGTGGAGACAGCCTGGACCTAAGGAGCAGGGCACAGCCCAGAGTCTGCAGAACTGCACCACGTGCTCCTGCCTAAGGCCACATCACAAGTAAGTGCCTGGAGCACCGGCTGGCCTGCCCACAAGAGGAGCCCTCCCACTGGGACTCCTTGGTGCCCCTCCACCCAGTGGTCTCAAGCACACCCTGCAGGTGTTCTTCTTAATGGGAAGGACAGGGTGATTGACACAGGGATCTTCACGACCAGCAACCCTACCGGTCATAACCCCAGGAGCCTCAAGCACACCCTGCAGGTGTTCTTCACAGAGGGAAGGATAGGAGGAGTGCCACAGGGCTCTGCTGAACCAGGAGTCCACCAGGTCATACCCCCAAAGTACCTTCCCGGAAACAGAAGGGACAGAAGAGTGGCGTGGTCCAACACACCAGCCGTTGCGCACAGGGCTCAAGACCACACAGCTACAGGACCGTACCTGCATAACCATCCAGCTTGCTGCTGCACAATCGTCACCGGCTCACACCAAGCGGATCACAGACCTGTTGCCCAGTCAGGATGTATGCACAGACTTTTTCCCTCACAAATCCAGTCCCCTTTCTGCCAAAACCGGGTGAACCTGCCATGAAATGGGAGGACTGGAAAGGATATTTTCTAAATTACCTGTCAGCTCTAGAAGACGATGGGGAGGAGGAGTTTTCCAGCAAACGGAGGAAGAAAATCCTATTGCACAATCTGGGGCCGGAAGGTCTGAGTGTGTACAAGCATATGGTAAAGGAAACAAGGCTCCCTAGTGATGACAATGTTTTTGAACACGCTCTGGAGGACTTGGATAGTCATTACCAACCAGTAGTGTGCACGGCCATAGACCGATATAATTTCTTCCAACGGAAGCAATCAGACAAGGAGTCCGTGGAAGACTACGTGGCGGCGCTAAAAAGGTTAGCGGTCACGTGCAAGTTTGGAAACCTCCATGATGACCTGGTACGTGACCAGATAATAATGCATACTGTCAACACAAACATTCAGGAAAAGCTGTGGGTCAGCAGAGATGCACCCCTAAATGAGATCATTGCTATGGTCAAGAAAGCTGAACTGTCTAAACGGTGTGCCGAGGGAGCGCAAAAGAACTGTGCCAGTAAGGCCACAGTGTGCAAGGTGACTGACTCCAAATCCCATGACAGCAAACTTCCATCCACAGGCAGGACCCCGATTAAGCGGAAACCACAACCTAGAGCAGCTGGACCCCACAAAGCACCCAGTGACCACAAGAATACCTGTTATGGGTGCGGCAGTCACATGCACGCAGCCAATGACAGACGATGTCCCGCATTTCGAGTCAAATGCTCGTATTGTGGCGTGATGGGTCATTTTGGAAAAGTGTGCAGACGCAAGCCCAGCCACTCCTCTGTAAAATGTGTCTTGCAGGATTCCTACACGGATGGGGTGGAGGGTGAAGCGGATGAGGACTGTTTTCTTTGTATTGACGACCAAGTTCTGGGTATTGATTGTAATAGCACCAAGAAACCCTCATGTCTATTGTCCATAGGGGGTGTACAAGTTGCCATAGTAGCAGACTCAGGTTCACCATACACCATCCTCCAACGTAATATCTGGGAGAGGGACTTCACACACACCTTAGGCACTCACCTACATCCCACAGACGTACACCCGGTCCCCTTCACGGGAGAGAGAATTCCCATTGTCGGCTTCCGCACACTCTGCTTTGAATTCAATGGGAGGACCTCGGGAAGAAAACTGTATGTGGCAGAAAAAGGGCCCTCTGTACTAGGCTGGGCAGAGCAAGGGCCGCTGGGGATCCAACTAAATCCAGGTGGGGCCACACAAGTGCTCATGACAGACGACCCACAGACAAGTGGCGGTGACGCATGGAAAAAAGACTTTGCAACGGTTTTTGGAGGCGCTATAGGCAAGCTCGCAAAATTCACACATAGAATTTGCCTCAAGGAAGGAGCTACACCAGTATGCCATAAAGTACAGAACATCCCTTTTAACTGCAGGGAGGCAGTGCAAATGGAACTACAGTGCCTAGAAGACAACGGGGTCATCGAAACGATTGAGAGTGCAGAGTGGTTGGCGCCCTTTGTGGTCGCATGCAAGCCCAACGGGAAGGTGCGCCTCTGCATATCCCTGCGGGAACTCAACAAAGAAATCATTGTGGACACATTCCGGCTGCCCAGAATCAATGAAATGTTGGCCCAGACGAAGGGGATTAAATGGTTTTCGACCATTGACCTCACAGCGGCCTACCATCAGATCTCGCTGCACCCCGCCTGTAGGAAACTCACATCGTTCATCACACCATTCGGCTGCTACAGGTTCCGGCGGATGCCCTTTGGCCTGGCATCCACTGCAGCAGTGTTTCAGAAGCTGATGCACAAGCTGTTTAAAGACATCAGTGGAGTGCAATACTTCCAGGATGACATTCTGATCATGGGCAAGAACAAACAAGATCACGATGCGAAGCTCTCCACGGTGTTATGCATCCTGTCACAAAACGGCCTCACAGCAGAGTGGGACAAATGCAAATTTGGCCTCCACTCCGTCACCTAATTAGAACAAGAGATAAGCGAGAAAGGCATCTCTCCCAAAAGAGCCAATGTAGAAGCAATCAAGTCTGCACCTACACCCCAAAACAAGGAAGAAGTGCGTTCCTTCCTAGGCTTGGCCGAATTTTATGGCAAATTTGTACAAAATTTCACCACTAAGACACACCATCTACGCCAGATCCTCAAGGAAAAGAATGCCTTCACCTGGTCAATTGAGGCCAATGAAGATTTTCGGCGGATCAAGGAAGACATTTGTCATGCTGTGCCCCTGCATGGCTTCGACCAATCTGCCCACTCCATCCTCACAACAGACGCCAGCAACAAAGGACTGGGAGCAGTTCTGTCACAAAGGTCCACGAACGGCGCCATGACTACCACCAGCTTTGCGTCTCGTTCTCTGGCCCCCAACGAAGAGAATTTAGCGTCATCGAGATGAGATGCTGGCAGCCATCTGGGCGATGGAAAAATTCAGACAGTTTCTTTGGGGCTCCAGGTTCCTCCTCCGGACGGACCACAAGCCGCTGGTTAAGGTCCTTACATCTAGCGGCCACGCCAGCGCCACCCCGCGCATAGCAAAAATGACCCTCTGGTTACTAGACTTCGTGTATGACATAGAATACATACCTGGCAACAAGAACAAAGTGGCCGACTACCTCAGTAGATCAGCGGCAATGGAAGGTGCACCCACACACACAGAATGGGACGAGTACACGATCGCATTCACCAATGATCAGGAAGAGGTCATAAGCACACACTATTCGAAGGAAGCGTATGACAAAGATCCGAGAGTGTGAAAAGATTCATCACGCAGGGGTGGCCAGAGAAGAAGCACTTGGACACCGACCTCCAGAAATTCTGGGAAGTGCGGGAGGAACTGTCCATTAGTGATAATGCCATATTCCTTTTACGAGGCGACAAAGTGATACCTCCACAACAATTAGTGGAACGCCTGCTCACGATCCTGCACGAAGGCCACTTAGGTATAGTGAAGACAAAGAATTGTGTCAAAGAGTCGTATTGGTGGCCTGCTGTGGACAGTCAAGTGAAGAAGCATGTTTGGGCCTGTGAGCAGTGCAACAAAGCAGGCAAGGCACAAACTATGCTACGACCACCGTTGGGAAAGTTCACCACTCCCACCAGCCCATGGGAAGAACTGTCGGTAGACATTCTGGGACCCATCCTCAACACATGGGGTGTTCCCAAGTACACCATTGTGTCGATGGATCGATACTCCAAGTGGCCAGAAGTAGAACTATGTGAAACATCAGACACGGACAGGATTGTAGCGTTCCTTACAGCCACATTCTTGAGAGAGGGTATCCCGAAAGTCATTACGAGCGACAACGGTCCTCAATTCACTTCCGAGAAATGGACTGCATTCATGAAAAGGAATGGCATCGTGACCAAACACACCCCTGTGTACCATCCAGCTGTAAATGGCCTTGCAGAGAGGTTCAACTGGGTGATCATGGGGTCGGTGCAAGCAGCCATCAGTGCAGGAAAGAACTGGGAGACGGAAGTTAGACACACCTTATGGGCTTATCGCATAACCCCCACAGCTACAGGTTATAGCCCGTTCAAGATCCTGCGAGGCCGAGACCCGTTCACACAGTCTGGATGAACCTGACACTACAAAGTAAGTGGTCCCCTGCAGTAGTCTGGAGCAATTTGGAGAAAGTCCAGAAAATTTACACTGACCACTACAAAGAGAAGCACAGGGTGAGCGATGTCTCGCTTGAAAAGGGGGAGTGGGTTCGAGTGAAGCTGGCACAACTGCGTAGGAAAGGCGACAGCAATTTCAGCTAACCACTGCAAGTACAAGAAGCCTACACACGATCAGCGTTATTGAGTGATATGTTGTGTAGCGCTCCAGTTGCTTGCACCACGGAATGCCGAGTTGCATGCCGGGATGGAGGGCGGTCACTGGAGTACGGGAGTGCAGATTACCCCGGCGCTCTCTAATAGAAATAAACCTAAAGTTAAAGGTACCTGCAGCGCAGTGTATTATTCAGCGGAGACCAGCACTACAACAACAACATTAGCAAATATTGACAAAGCCAATACGTCTCGCCTAATAGATGTTTTTTACCTATGTTCTACAGCAGTATGGCTGATGCACAGCAGACCTGAAAGTTTAACAAAACGCGATGACACGGCCAGTGCTGGCTGCGTCACAGCACTTATTTTTACTGCTGGTAGAAGGGAGGGCTGGGCAGGGGGCACAGAAGGAGTGAGGGTGTGTGGGGGACAAAACGGATATCGCAGGATATGGGGAAAAAAGAGCGATGACACAACCAGTGGTGTCCACGTGATAATGCATTTTTTATTGCTGGGTTGGTAAGAGGCAACATGGATGTTGGGCCTACAGGGAAAATGAAAGGTGTAGGAAAAAAGTATTATGGCTTTGTCTGTGGTGTCTGCATAATAGGGAGGGCAACACGGAAAATGGAGGAGCAACACAGACAATGGAGGGGGCAACAGAGGCAACAAAGGAAGACCTTTGGGAGCGACAAGATGGATAACGGAGCAGGGTGGCTGGGGGCAATACAGACAGTGGAGGGAGAGATTGCGGTTGAGGGCAAAGCTGACAAAGTAGAGAGGGTAGGTGGGTACATCATGGACAACAGAGTGTAGTCGCAAAGGGTTGGGACAAGCAGACGGACAATGGACGGTCGGAGAGAGGGTCTGGGAGCAAGCCCATGGACAACAGAGCGTATGAGGAAGGTGCTGGGGCAAGTAAACTGACAAAGGAGGTTTGGAGGGAGGTTCTAGTATCAAATAGACAGGCAGCAAAGGATCGGGGGGCTAGAGGAACCCAGCGGGGAGAAGTACCTTAGGGAGACAGTTGAGAAATACACACTCTTGTAGAAGGCAAAAACACAAATTAAACAAGCATTGGTAAATGCACTAGGTTTCGCCTATGTATTCATATTAAGCTATTTTTTGTTGTAAGTTGTAGCTTGCCGAGTGATTGTACAATATAAGTTAAAGAAAGTGTATTAAAGTGTTATGACTCATTTATGTACAAAAATGCAAGATATATTACTAGTAGTACAGAGCGGGTAAGTAATAGAAACATTTTGAAAAAATTAAATGAAACAGGGAAATAATAGACTTAATTGATGTAATAGCTATATTATGTGTTTAGAGGAGTTCTGACAACTTTTGGGCCCTGTGCCACTGCACCTGCTGCACCCTTCAAATAATGGCCCCAGTGCCTGTAAAATAATACATTTGTGACTGCCTGTTTAGTAGTTCAATTTAGCAATATTTGGTGTTTAGAGGAGTTATGACAACTTTTGTCCCCGGTGCCACTGCAGATGCTGCACCATTCAAATCAAGCCCCTTTTAACTGCAAGTTAACTGCAATTGTGACTGCCTGTTTAGTAGTCCAATATAGCAACATTATGTGTTTAGAGATGTTCTGACAATGTTTGGACCTGGTGTTACTGCACCCGCTGCATCATTCAAATCAAGACCCTGTTGTCTGCAAGGTAACTACACTTGTGGTTGCCTGTTTAGGAATAAAATATAGCAATATTAGGTGTTTAGAAGAGTTCTGACAACTTTTGGGCCTGGTGCCCCTGCACCTGCTTCACCATTCAAATTATCCTGTTGTTTGCAAGATAACTGAACTTGTGACTGCTGTTTAGAAGCAACATATAGCAATTTTAGTTGCGGTGTCTGGAGATTTTGGTTCCCCTGCCACTGCACCTGCCTCGCTATTGGAATCATGACACTTGTGCTTGCTAGATAACTGCACTTATTACTGCCTGTTTAGTAGTAACATATAGTAATCTTTGGTTTTTAGTGGAGTTATGACAACGTTTTACCCTGGTGCCACTGCACCTGCTGCACCATTTAAATCAAGCCCCTTTCAACTGCAAGGTAACTGCTATTGTTACAGCCTGTTTGGTAGTACAATATAGCAATATTAGGTGTTTAGAGGAGTTCTGACAACTTTTTGGCCTGGTGCCACTGCACCTGCTGCACCATTCAAGTCTTGACTCTAGTGCCTGAATGATAACGGCCTTTGTGACTGTCTGTCTAGTTGTAAAATATAGCAATAATCAGTGTTTAGTGGGGTGCCTGGAGCTTTTGGTCCTGGTCCCACTGCACCTGCTGTACTATTGAAATCATGAGCCTAGCGCTTGCTAGATAACTGCACTTGGGACTGCCTATAGAGTAGTAAAAGATAGCAATATGAGGTGTTTGGAGGACTTTTGACAACGTTTTGACCCGGTGCCTCTGCGCCAGCTACATCCATTCAAATCATGACCCTGTGGTCTACATATAGCAATTTTAGGTGTCAAGTGGGGTGCCTAGAGCTAGATAACTGCACTTATTACTGCTTGTTTAGTAGTAACATATAGCAATAGTTGGTGTTTAGTTGAGTTATGACAACTTTTTACCCTGGTGCCACTGCACCTGCTGCACCATTTACAGCAAGCCCCTTTCAACTGCAATGTAACTGCTATTGTTACTGCCTGTTTGGTAGTAAAATATAGCAATATTGGTTGTTTAGAGGAGTCCTGACAACTTTTCGTTCTGGTGTCACGGCATCTGCTGCACCATTCAAATCATGAACCATGTTGTCTGCAAGGTAACCACACTTGTACCTGTTGCCCGTTTAGTTTTAAATTATAGCAATAATCTGGGTTTAGTGGTGTCCCTAGAGCTTTTGGCCCCGGTGCCACTGCACCTGCTGCTCAATTCAAATTAAGTCCCTTTTAACTGCAAGGTAATTGCAATTGTGTCTGCCTGTTTAGTAGTCAAATATAGCAATATTATGTGTTTAGAGGAGTTCTGACAACTTTTGGGCTCAGTGCTACTGCACCTGCTGCACAATTCAAATCATGACCCTGTTGTCTGCAAGATAACTGCACTTGTGGCTGCCTATTTAGTAGTAAAATGTAACCTAGCTCTTGTATATTATCTTTATTTTGAATGTGCAATGTGTATTACAACATTTCGAATTTGATCATAATGATCAAATAGATTAAGTTGAAAAAATCAATCTGATAATGCCTACAAAGTGCAATGAAAGGTACTGAGGCATGAATAGAAAATGCCACAAATGTTCTAAGGCTGAAGAATCTGCTTTACACAACTAAATAATAAAAATCAAGCATTCCAGCATACTTTTAGAAGCTGTCTGCCTTTTCTATGGGAAGAGATCTTGTCTTGATAGTGATCGGGGCTTAAACAGTGTGAACAGATTTAGTATAAGAATCGTAAATGCGTGCAGCCAAAGGGAAGTTAGCAAAAAAAAGTTTCATACAAAAGTGAATGAACACAGTAATTCGGTGATGGGAACTGATAAGAGCCCCTTTTAAGATATATAAAATGCAAGAGATTTCACAAGCTTAGGTCAAGCGCTGTGCAGGCGAAATCTAAAAATGAGTCATGGAAGGACACATGTAATGCATCCATGCACCTAGGGAGGGATAAATACACAAAGAAGAAGAAAGTATTTGGCAACTGACAGATAAGAAACAAGCAAATGAGAGTGAGAATAAGTCAAACCAATAGTAAACAATGGGCTGTCTCTACGGCCACTGTTAGAAAACAAAAGGTCTCGCAAGACACCATTCATGCACTGTCTCAGGTAAGACTTAAAAATGAAATACATTGGCATCTAAATGAGCAACTGAAGTGCAAGCAAAATGAATAGTAATTTTAAGGGTAATGTACAAATATAACTTGAAAACCACAAACTTTGAAAGAGATTTCTGACTGAAGAAAAAGGAACTATATGGGACAATTTTAAGTGAGCAATGTGCACATGCTTTGTGCAGTCACTCAGAGTGAAGGGAGCCAGTGAGTACAGTGGGCTGACCCATCACCCCATGCTGTGCTATTACGTTTATTAGGATCCCAGGAGGAAGTATTGCCAGTCAACACAATCAGGTGGAATCCCCAGTATCATGAGGATGAGTGTGAGAAACTCAAATGTTGTCTTCAGAGGATCTCGATCGAGTTTAGTGGTATGGCTAATAGCTGGCACATAGCCATGGAGACTATCCAGGATAACCTGCAATACTCAAGAGCCTGCTCTGACACAAAAAAGTCACCCTACAATGGTTTCCAAGAAGGCGAAGAATTTAGACTATTGGAAAGAAAGCTACACTTGACAGCAAGCCAACTAGCAACGTGGTCCAGATATATAGTTACACTACACGCCGCAAACAGTGTAGGAGTTCCAGAGGAGCACACAAGCCATGATGTTGATTGCAACCGAGTCATTGAGCATGAAGCGCTAAGTCCAACCTATGACACAGTACCGATTGGAATCAAGTTAATCTGCACCTCAGGTGCGCCAGGGCCAAATGAGCTGCCAGCGAATACATTTAAAGCGGCTAGTCATGAATGGGTGGACTTGATGTTCCCATTATTCAAGAACTGTTTGCTATTTATCACCATTCCAGTTAGTTGGAAAGGATCCATTCTGATTCCCATACACAAGAAAGATCCCAGAGACTGGCTAGAGAACCACAGGCTCATTGCCTCGTTGGGCATTGATGGGAGAGTGTTGGAAACAGCCCACTCCCACTCCGCAGGGTGGTGGTGGACTCCCCGAACACACTGTGGTAGCTTGGCTCGAGTGGTCAGGAAACAGGCACCGTGCTAAGCATACAATATACCCATACAATAACCATGCGTGCATCCGTTCCAAAAACGACTCTACACCGTAAAAATTATGAAAATATTCTTCTTTATCTTTTTCTCTTAGTTGCTGATTGGAAAAATAAATAAGACAATCACAATATACAAATTTTAAATAGTGCAGGTCAAATAAATACTGTCTGGAGATTCAATAAATAGGGGTGATCATAAATAATAAAGGCATAAATATAAGTGCAATACATACAGGCAATTAAATATTCTGAGGCAATAAATACTGCAAACCAATAAATATTGTACACCAACAAGTCCTGTGGACCAATAAATATAGTGGAGCAATAAATAGGTTAACACAATAAATACAGTGCCCCCAATAAATAATTAAAAGTATACAGCAGCACTCATGTAATCAGATCACTTTTCAATTCCTAAGGGCTGATTTGGCCCAGGCACAGCTTGTAGGGTTGTGGAAGGCTTGAGGGGTTCTACTCCCTGGCTGGGACAAGGCTGAGGCCTAAACTGAGGTAGATCAAGGGGGGAATACCAGTGCCCTGGCTTTCTCTCTCCACACAACCTCTCTAGGTTAGTCCCAATTCACCCCTGGCACAGTCAGGTTGGTTCCAGCACCTCCCTAGCCCCTTAGAGCAGTCTCTCAGGTCTCCACAGGGCCTTAGGCGCCCCCTACTCCACTTACTGCCCTTTTTCTGATGTTCCGACGCCGCTGGAGTCGTGTCGATGCCGTGAGGCGGTTCCGGTTCGGTCTCGGCGGCCTCGGCACAATGTCAGTTCTAGACGACGCCGGTAGGCGGTTCCGGTCCGATGTCGGCGGCCTCGGTTCGATCTCGACCTCCGATTCGACGGCGTCGGGCAGTCTCTACTCGATGTCGACTTCGGGCGGCTCCGGTCCGATGGCGCTCTCGGCTTCGATGACGTCGGCCGGCCTGGCCTCGATGTCGACTTCCGGCGACTCCGGGGTGCGATCCTCACCCCCGACCTCCGGTGCTCCTCCTCTCAGGTTCCGGGCGACTCCGGAGTGCGATCCTCACTCCCGACCTCCGGTACACTTCACCTCGGTCTCCGACGACTCCGGAGGGCGGACTTCACTCCTCCGATGACGCCGCTCACTCGACCTCGGTTAACTTCCTCCTCGACCTTTGGTATTCCTCACGACCTCCGTCGGCGCCCTCTCACGACCTCAGGCGGCTCTGGGTACGACGTCTGCTTCTTCAGTCAGCGCCGCTTCTCCACCTCGGGCTCCAGGTCTTAGGCTACTCGACGCCGGACTCCAGGGAAACCAGTTTCCAGGTCAGGATTTTGCTGCTTTCTGCTTCTAAGGCCTGTTCCTGCTGTCCAGGTCCTTAGGATGAGTTTTTCTGGCTTCTTCCCACACAGGGCTACAGGCTGGGATCCATCAGTAGGGACAAGTATCAAGGGTGGGTTTATGGACCCCACTCCAGGCACAAGTTTCCACCCCTGCTGCTTCACTCCTTCCTCCTTCACTGTTGTGCTGCTCTCTCTTCACCAGTCAGGTGCCAACTGCCAGCTCCAACTGCCAACTCTCCCTCTTAGCTTCCCAACATTCTAAACCGCCTCCAACTGTCACAGGGTTCTGGAATGTTCTGGAAGGTGCTAGCAGGTTCCAGTGGATGCTGGTGATGTCACAGGTGGCCACCATTTTGTGCTCCAGGCCCTCAGACAGAAGTTTCAGGGGTAGGTAAAATGGCTCCCTGAATCTGCAGCAACACTAAAAAGTCTGGTGGTTCCCAAAAAGGAAAAATTCAAACAGGGTTTGAGGCAAAAGTGGGACAAAATAAATAATGATGAGGGGGGACCACCCAAAGGGCTGACAGGTCTAACACGCGTCCCCCCCAGCTGAAAGTGGGGAGAGCTACCCAACCCCTTGGGAGTTCTCATCACTAAGGCGGAAATACCTTGAGAGACCGTCTGCATTGGCGTGGTCCACTCCAGGCCGATGTTCCACCTGAAAGTCCATCCCCTGTAGGGAAATAGACCACCTCAATAACTTGGGATTCTCCCCCTTCATCTGCATCAGCCAACGAAGGGGTCTGTGGTCGGTCTGAACTAGGAAGTGCGAGCCAAACAGGTATGGCCGCAACTTCTTCAGAGCCCATACCACTGCAAAGGCTTCACGCTCTATTGCACTCCACTTCTGTTCCCTGGGAAGTAGTCTCCGGGATAGGAAGACCACGGGTTGATCCAGACCCTCTTCGTTGAGCTGCGATAACACTGCCCCAATGCCATGTTCTGATGCATCTGTCTGGACAATGAACTCCTTGGAAAAGTCTGGGGCCCTTAAGACCGGGGCCTCGCACATGGCTTTCTTCAATCTCTCAAAGGCTTGCTGACAAGCCTCCGTCCAGACTACCCGTCGAGGTTGTTTCTTGGACGTGAGCTCCGTGAGGGGGGCTACGATGGTACCGTACCCCTTCACGAAGCGGCGGTAGTATCCCGTGAGGCCCAAAAATGCTCGGACCTCAGTCTGTGTCTTGGGGGGTTCCCAGGCCATGATGGCCTCGATCTTCGCCTGGAGGGGTTGCACCGCTCCCCTACCCACCAAGTGTCCAAGGTACACTACCGACCCCTGCCCGATCTGGCACTTGCTGGCCTTGATCGTCAATCCAGCTTGTCTCAGGGCCTGGAGAACAGCTTGCAGGTGACGCAAGTGATCCTTCCAGCTGTTACTGAAGACGGCTATGTCATCCAGATAAGCAGCAGAGAAACTCTCCATTCCGGTGAGGATCTGGTTTACCAGGCGCTGAAACGTGGCAGGTGCGTTCTTGAGCCCAAAGGGCATCACACAGAACTGGTAGTGGCCATTGGGCGTGGAGAAGGCTGACCTTTCCCTTGCTCCATCAGTCAAAGAGATCTGCCAGTACCCTGAAGTAAGGTCAAAGGTACTTAGATATTGGGCAGCTCCCAGCCGGTCAATCAATTCATCCGCCCTAGGGATCGGATGAGCATCAGTTTTGGTCACTGAATTCAGTCCCCGATAGTCCACACAGAACCTCAGTTCTGGTTGGGCACCCGGTGGTGCAGCTTTTGGTACTAACACCACCGGACTGGACCAGGGGCTGCTAGAAGGTTCGATCACTCCTAGCTCCAGCATCTTAGTGACTTCACTGTGAATGCTGGCCTTCACCTTGTCTGACATCCGGTAGATCTTGGACTTCACAGGTGGGCTGTCTCCTGTGTCCACGTCATGGACGCACAGGTGAGTCCTACCCGGGACAAGGGAGAACAACGAGGAGTACTGCCCCAGGACCTGGCGACAGTCCTCCTGCTGTTCAGGAGTTAGAGATGGGGAGAGAATCACTCCCTCCACCGACCCATCCTTCTCTTGAGACGCAAACAGATCAGGGAGAGGCTCGCTTTCCACGTCCTCCCCTCCGTCAGTCACCATCATCAAGATGACTTCGGGCCTCTCGTGGTGGGGTTTGAGGCGGTTGGCATGCAGCACCTGCAGGGGCTGACGAGGGGTCTTCAGGTCCACCAAGTAGGTGGCCTTACCCTTCTTCTCCAACACCTCAAAGGGTCCTGACCAGCGATCCTGGAGGGCACTAAGCTCTCCGGGTTCGATCACCCACACCTTCTGGCCAGGCTCCAACTCCACCGGGTGAGCATTGTGGTCATACCACGCCTTCATCACTGCTTGGCTGGCTTCCAAGTTGTCAGAAGCTTGCTTCCACAACTTAGCCATTTGGCTCCGGAAGGCCAGCATGTAGCTCACCACATCCTGGGGAAGCTTTCTGGGAGTTCTTTCCCATCCGTCTCTCACCAGGTGGAGAGGTCCACGTACAGGGTGCCCATACAGAAGCTCGAAGGGGCTGAAGCCCACTCCCTTCTGTGGCACTTCCCTGTAGGAAAAAAGTAAACAGGGTAGGAGGACGTCCCATTTCCTCCGCAGGCTTTCAGGCAGACTTCTGATCATGCCCTTCAAGGTTTTGTTAAACCTCTCCACCAGACCATTGGTCTGGGGGTGGTAAGGAGTTGTGAACCGGTAGGTCACTCCACACTCCTTCCACATCGCCCGCATATACGCTGACATGAAGTTGGTCCCCCTGTCGGACACAACTTCCTTGGGAAAGCCCACTCGGGTAAAGATTCCCATCAGGGCCCTAGCCACAACAGGTGCTGTTATGGTCCTCAGAGGTATTGCCTCTGGGTACCGTGTGGCATGATCCACCAGAACCAGGATAAACCTGTGACCAGCTGATGTTGGCGGATCTAACGGACCCACAATGTCGATGCCCACCCTTTCAAAGGGGGTGCTAACGACAGGAAGTGGTTCCAGGGGAGCTTTCAGCTTCACCCCTGTTTTCCCACTGGCTTGGCAAGACACACATGTCCGGCAGTAGGTATCGGACGACACTTTCATCTGAGGCCAATAAAAGTGTGGGACAAGACGGGCGAAGGTCTTGTCTTGCCCCAGGTGTCCTGCCAATGGTATCTCGTGAGCCAACTCCAGAAGGAAGGCTCGATAACGTTGAGGAACTACCAAGGCTCGTGACGATCCATGTAGGGGTGCCTTGGGTTCACTGTAGAGGAGGCCATCCTCCCAGTAAACACTGTAGTTCCCTTCAACGTTCCCTGCTGCCTGGGCTTCGGCCTGTCGCCTCAGCCCCTCAAGGGTAGGGCACTCCCTCTGGCCCTGGCAGAATTCCTCCCTGGACGGGCCTCCCTCCACGTGCCACTCGGCCGGGATGGGTAGGTCCTCCAGGTTGGTAACGTCCCCCTCCGCAGACTCCTGGTCCACCACCTCCGGTGGCCTATCCGTCCTACGGGGTGGAGACGACGAGGCAGGCTCCTCCTGTCCTCGGTTCTTCCCTTGACTGGCAGCTGGCTGGGCCTTTGTTCCAGGCTCCAGCCGAAATGAACTCCCTCTTCGGGTAGTCGCGGACCTTGTGCTAACACAGGCCCAGTCAGGTGTACCCAGCATCTCGGTGTGAGTCCGGTATTCCACCTCCTTCCAAGCGTTGTGCTCCATATCATTCCCCAGCAGACAATCGACTGGCACGGCAGGGCTTACGGCAACTCGAAGTGAACCTGCAACCCCCCCCCATTCAAAGGGAACCTCGGCCACGGGATAGTGACCTGTTCTGCCGTCAGCCATCGCGGCTGGGTGGAGTACATCGGGAATTACCTGCTCTGGAGACACCAGTTGACTACGCACCATAGTCATACTGGCTCCTGTGTCTCTCAGAGCCTCCCCTCTTTGGCCGTTGATGGTGACCCACTGCCCATACTTTGCGGTATTTGCGGGCACCTGGATCTTAGGAACCATCTCCCGTTCTCCCAGGGACACTAAAGTGACACCCGCCCACTCCCTTCCCTTAGTTAAGGGCATCTCCTCCCCGAGCACTACACTAGCTACTCCGGGGGTCTTTCCTCCAGTGGGAGGGGGTGGTCGTTTCAAGCACTTCGGATCTCCTTTATAGTGTCCAACGCCACCGCACTCATAGCAATGGACAACCCTTGGCTGCTGACTCTGGCCAGGATTAGGGTTTCTGGGTGGGTTAGCCTTAGAGGTGAATCCTGTTCCCTTCCCTTGGAAGTTATTTTGGGGGCCTTTGGAGAACTCCTTTTTCTTTTCCCCTCCCTCTTTCTTCTGGGGGGCGCCCTGTCCGGCCTTTTGAGTATCCCCTCCAGTCCCCCTTGTGGACACCCGGGTACTAGCCCAAATGTCCGCCTCCTCAGCAAGCTTCCGGGGACTGGTCAGCTTGCTATCCACCAGGTGTTGCCGCAGTTCAGGGAAACATTTCTCGAGCAGGTGTTCCTTCAGTACTAGGTCAAACAACTCCTCGTAGTTCCTCACTTCACTGCCCTGAATCCAACCTTCCATTGCCTTCTTCGCATAGTCCAGGAAGTCCACCCAATTCTGCGTGCCCAGCTTGTGACTACCCCTGAACTTCTGTCTGTACTTTTCAGGTGTTAGTCCAAACTTTCTGATGAGCGCCAGTTTCATGGTGGGGTAGTGGGTTTGCTCATCCTCTTCGAGGGCCAATAAAGCATCCCTACCAGCTGGAGGCATGTACTTGTACAATCCCCCTCCCCAGTACTTCTCCGGAACCCCATGGGCCCTCAGTGAGACCTCATAGGCCGCTAGCCACTTGGCGATATCGTCGCCCACTCCATAGCTAGCCACTATGTCCTTTGGCAGGTATGGTTTAGATTCCCTGGTGATCTCTTGGGTCTGGCTGCCACCATTAGGAACAGGTTGTGCCCCGATTCTCAAGATCTGAAGATCTATTTCTTTCAGTCGCAATTCATGGGCCATCCTCTGCTCCTCCTTCTCCTTTTCCAGCCTTGCTAGGTCCCATGTGAGCTGTCTTTTCTCCCTCCGGTCTGTTAGCTCCACTTCAGACAAGCCACCGCTAGAGGCACTGCTGCCCTTCCTAGAAATGGTTCTGGGCCCTGCTGACAGGTTCCCCACCTCAGGTTGGTACATCTCAGCCCCCTCAGGGTCAGGCTCTCCATCCCTGTCTTCCTCCTCAGCCTTGCTTTCCCTGCGTGCCTCCCCCCAAGCCCTTAAGCTGGTTTGGAGTGCACCCTTCTTTGCTCCTGGGGGACAGTACACCCCCTCCCGCTGGCAAAACTCCCTGAGTTGGGCCACAGTGTACGTTTCTAGATTTTCTAGTACAAACTCCATCTTGCCCACTCAGGTTAGAGGACAGGTTTTGTGCAGTAACAATGCAGGGGGGTACCTTTAATAATACCTCCTCCCACCACCAGAGTAAATTTGGAAAAAACAAAAACCCACAATTAGGAAGGCCGCTCTTGAGAAAACTCCCGGTGTAGGCCTATGGACTACCCACAGTTATTGTTGAGTATGCGTAGGCACAGCTCAATCCCACCGCTGAACACCAACTTATGTTGGAAACAGCCCACTCCCACTCCGCAGGGTGGTGGTGGACTCCCCGAACACACTGTGGTAGCTTGGCTCGAGTGGTCAGGAAACAGGCACCGTGCTAAGCATACAATATACCCATACAATAACCATGCGTGCATCCGTTCCAAAAACGACTCTACACCGTAAAAATTATGAAAATATTCTTCTTTATCTTTTTCTCTTAGTTGCTGATTGGAAAAATAAATAAGACAATCACAATATACAAATTTTAAATAGTGCAGGTCAAATAAATACTGTCTGGAGATTCAATAAATAGGGGTGATCATAAATAATAAAGGCATAAATATAAGTGCAATACATACAGGCAATTAAATATTCTGAGGCAATAAATACTGCAAACCAATAAATATTGTACACCAACAAGTCCTGTGGACCAATAAATATAGTGGAGCAATAAATAGGTTAACACAATAAATACAGTGCCCCCAATAAATAATTAAAAGTATACAGCAGCACTCATGTAATCAGATCACTTTTCAATTCCTAAGGGCTGATTTGGCCCAGGCACAGCTTGTAGGGTTGTGGAAGGCTTGAGGGGTTCTACTCCCTGGCTGGGACAAGGCTGAGGCCTAAACTGAGGTAGATCAAGGGGGGAATACCAGTGCCCTGGCTTTCTCTCTCCACACAACCTCTCTAGGTTAGTCCCAATTCACCCCTGGCACAGTCAGGTTGGTTCCAGCACCTCCCTAGCCCCTTAGAGCAGTCTCTCAGGTCTCCACAGGGCCTTAGGCGCCCCCTACTCCACTTACTGCCCTTTTTCTGATGTTCCGACGCCGCTGGAGTCGTGTCGATGCCGTGAGGCGGTTCCGGTTCGGTCTCGGCGGCCTCGGCACAATGTCAGTTCTAGACGACGCCGGTAGGCGGTTCCGGTCCGATGTCGGCGGCCTCGGTTCGATCTCGACCTCCGATTCGACGGCGTCGGGCAGTCTCTACTCGATGTCGACTTCGGGCGGCTCCGGTCCGATGGCGCTCTCGGCTTCGATGACGTCGGCCGGCCTGGCCTCGATGTCGACTTCCGGCGACTCCGGGGTGCGATCCTCACCCCCGACCTCCGGTGCTCCTCCTCTCAGGTTCCGGGCGACTCCGGAGTGCGATCCTCACTCCCGACCTCCGGTACACTTCACCTCGGTCTCCAACGACTCCGGAGGGCGGACTTCACTCCTCCGATGACGCCGCTCACTCGACCTCGGTTAACTTCCTCCTCGACCTTTGGTATTCCTCACGACCTCCGTCGGCGCCCTCTCACGACCTCAGGCGGCTCCGGGTACGACGTCTGCTTCTTCAGTCAGCGCCGCTTCTCCACCTCGGGCTCCAGGTCTTAGGCTACTCGACGCCGGACTCCAGGGAAACCAGTTTCCAGGTCAGGATTTTGCTGCTTTCTGCTTCTAAGGCCTGTTCCTGCTGTCCAGGTCCTTAGGATGAGTTTTTCTGGCTTCTTCCCACACAGGGCTACAGGCTGGGATCCATCAGTAGGGACAAGTATCAAGGGTGGGTTTATGGACCCCACTCCAGGCACAAGTTTCCACCCCTGCTGCTTCACTCCTTCCTCCTTCACTGTTGTGCTGCTCTCTCTTCACCAGTCAGGTGCCAACTGCCAGCTCCAACTGCCAACTCTCCCTCTTAGCTTCCCAACATTCTAAACCGCCTCCAACTGTCACAGGGTTCTGGAATGTTCTGGAAGGTGCTAGCAGGTTCCAGTGGATGCTGGTGATGTCACAGGTGGCCACCATTTTGTGCTCCAGGCCCTCAGACAGAAGTTTCAGGGGTAGGTAAAATGGCTCCCTGAATCTGCAGCAACACTAAAAAGTCTGGTGGTTCCCAAAAAGGAAAAATTCAAACAGGGTTTGAGGCAAAAGTGGGACAAAATAAATAATGATGAGGGGGGACCACCCAAAGGGCTGACAGGTCTAACAGAGAGCTTTTGCAAAGGTACTTTTTAAAGAGCTGGAGCAATGGGCAACGGCAAAATATCTCAAACCAGGCACCCAGATGGGCTTGTGAAAAGGATGCGGGACCGAGGACAATCTGATAACAGTGGCCTCCCTGCTCGAAGCAGCAATGGAAAAGGCGCTGGTCCTCCGTTCACAGCTTGCATGGATTTTTCCACCGCTTTTGACTGCGTGAACAGAAGCTTATTGTGGGCCAAGCTGCAAAACTGGGGAATGCCGGCTCCATTGCTAAATTCCATCATCAGTCTCTACTTACAGAAGTGTGTGTGGGGATGAATAAAGTCCAAATGGGTTACGATGGATAAGATTGAAACATCAAGGCTGTATCCTGGCTCTCTTACTTTTCAACCTGTATCTAGCCGACATTAACACCCACCGAACAAGAGTGCAAGAGTTTCCACCGAGATTGGCAGGTCTGAAAATCCTACTTCTCCAATACGCTGATGATACCAATATTTGTGACCATACGCAAAATTAGATCATACCTGCAAGCAATTAATGCCTGCCCACTGCTGCAATCGCCCCAGCTCGCAGCCGGATTTATGAAAATAATGTGCAGTATGAGGTAAAGTTGATGCAGGCTTCTTCAGATTAACACAAGCCACAGTAAATGACGCTAAATATAAACCTGCTCCATTGAAATCCAGCTCTTCGCGGACTGTTAATCACAGGCAATTTCCAACTTCCGGCTGGCGATGCTAGACCAGGAATGAGTGGGGTGCTCCGCTCGGCGCGTTAGTCTAAAAACTATACAGTGTAAACACATTATAAGTTTTACGGTATTGAACTGTAGAATCCTAATGTACCGCCACTTTATTCGTTCCAACTATTGTGATGAAACCAATCCTCAGTGATGCAACCTATCCTGCCTACGGAAGTTTTCATTCCGGAGATCGATGCTGAGGTTGGGAAATAGGGGGATTCTTCGTACACCAGGTCAGCTTTCTAATATTTATTCATGACCTACACTAATGGTGAAAAGATGAAAATGTATCTTATTGAATGCTTCAACCAGGCCAGGCTTTTTTTTTTCCTTATGGATACGTTTATTTGGAATCTTTTTGTAATTGTTTTCAATAACTGTATAATTAATCTTAAATCTTTCAAAGACCCCATTCTGTTGTGGGCTGGAGCAAATTGTGAATGACAATGCAACAGACCAATGGATTAAGCCTACTGACCAGAAGTCCCTCTATATAGGAATATGATACATGATTTTTTGGAAAATAATTCTGTGGCGAAATGGATAAATCTGCCTCAAAGGTAAGACCTAAACACACATACACATCGTTTTTTTCCTTACGAAACAAATTTGATTTCTTCTAATAATTACAAGAAATGTTTACAATTGGACTACGTTTCTTCTATAATTTGCAGTTATATGATAAGCTTACAGGGTATTCGACATTCACATCAATCATGTTATTCTAATATATTGTGCGAAAACATAATGTACTGAAAACCAAGAGTAAATCGAGCTACTTTTCTTTGACCACAAGATGGCAGCGTCGACAAAGACAACAGTAGTAATGCCTGGCTTGAAATATATGAATGCTTTTCAATAAACTAGCTTCACCGGGGCACTCAAAATCGCCAACGTAGTAAGTTTATGGAATTAAATGTGGCTCCAGATGTATGCAACCTCTTGACATATCCTCTGAAACACTAGCAGCGAACTTTTATTGATTACCAAAAGTCAACAGTATATATATCTATATCTATATCTATATATCTCTCTCTCTCTCTCTCTCTCTCTCTTTCTCTCTCTCTCTCTCTCTCTCTCTCTCTCTCTCTCTCTCTCTCTATATATATATATATATATATATATATATATATATATATATATATATATATATATATATATGTTGAAAGCAGATTACCCCTAAAGTGGTCGGCACGCCCAAGATTCACTCCTCTGTACAGGTAGGTAAAGGATAATCCTCCTCAGACCTCAGCCAACGCATTTCAGGTGATGAACGCCCTTCATCATGGGCTAACGTGAAGTGATGACAAACGGAAGCAGTTTCCAGCATGATCCCTTTAATTCAAACAATCTGCATGTGAATCATACAATGAGGCATTCTGGGACTGGTAGTGCTAATATTCCACCCTAATGGGCGCCATCAAAGTCACGTAAAAAACAATCAAGGGATTAGAGAGCAGATTGTTTAAATTAAAGGGATCATGCTGGAAACCTACCTGTACAGAGTAGTGAATCCTGGGCGTGCAAAAACTCGTGAAAAACCATTGAAATTCCCCCGTTATAGTTAGTGCAGGCAACTATAACTCACGCGACCGCAATCGTCTGCTGATGACGTCAGATATTACATCACTGTATTTAGACACTTATTTACCCATGTCTTCTTCCATTAATTTTTAGCTATACATATATTACAAATATTTTTTTTTCAGAAAGACACATATGTCATCAGTGATGTAATATCTGACGTCATCAGCAGAGGATTGCGGTCGCGTGAGTTATAGTTGCCTGCACTAACTATAACGGGGGAATTTCAATGGTTTTTCACGAGTGAAATGTCCAGCTAACTATAACATGTGTGAAACCTATGGTTTTTTAAGTGAATTTGCAAGGTTTTTAAAATGCTAATTCCTAACTGTAACATGTGTGAAACCTATGGTTTTTTCAGTGAATTTGTACGGTTTTTTAAATGCTAAGTTATGTATTTTTTTTTTTTATGTTTTTCACCGTGCGCGTCCTTCTGGGACCCCTGACAAAGGCTAGGGGGTCAGGAATTGTCCACCCTGCCCCCTTTTCACATTCTCCACCTTTGTTTTTCACCCCCTCAGACTGCGAGAGACAAAATGGCAGCCGACACTTCCTGGTTTCGACCGATTCGAATGTTTACTAAGATCTAACAACCAATCAGAATCGCGCTCGCGCACGGCAGCGTGCGCGTACGGTAAGTTTTACCGTACGCGCACGGTGTGCGCTTATAGATATATATATGCTTTTAAATGCTATTTTCTCAGGAAATACTGAACAGATTTACACCAGAGCTGCAAAAGGCACATCCCTGACCTTATGGCTACCTCTCTGCCAAATTTCAAGTAATTCTGTTCAGCCGTTCGGGCTGTAGCTGTGTCTAAAGGTCCTATGGAAAAATGCATGGGGAAAACGCGTTTTGGGACCCCCCTTTTTTCTCGGCCCCCGCTTGACGAATCACCCCGAGACTTTCAAGGTAGGAGCTGAACGGAGCGCCCCATTAGTTTTGAAAATTTCGCGAGGATTCGTCAACCGGCGCCAAAGTTATTGAAAATAGAATTTTGAGATTTCCTATGGAAACACGGTCCTAACTATAACTATCTACTGGCGACCGCCAGTAGATAATATATATATATATATATATATATATATATTACCTACTGGCGGTCGCCAGTAGGTAGTTATAGTTAGGACCACGTTTCCATAGGAAAACCTCAACATTCTATTTTGAATAACTTTGGCGCCGGTCGACGAATCCTCGCGAATTTCTCAAAATAGGTGGGGCGCTACGCTCCGCTCCTACCCTGAAAGTCTCGGGGGGATCCGTCAAGCGGGGGCTGAGATAAAAGGGGGGTCCCAAAACGCGTTTTTCCCATGCATTTTTCCATAGGACCTTTAGAACGAGCTACAGCCCGAACGGCTGAACAGAATTACTCAAAATTTGGCAGAGAGGTTGTCCCTAGGTCAAGGAAGTGCCTTTTGTAGGTTTGGTGTAAATCTGTTCAGTAGATTCTGAGAAAATAGCCTTTAAATCAATATATATATCTGAGCCCGCTTACGGTACGCTTACCGTACGCTTACGGTAAGCGTACGGTGGCGTGCGCGAGCGCGATTCTGATTGGCTCTTAGATCTTAGTAAACATTCGAATCGGCCGAAACCAGGAAGCGGCGGCCGCCATTTTGTGTATTTCACTCTGAAAAAAAAGAGTGAAAACAAGGAAAGGGGGCAATGAGGAGAGTTACAGACCCCCTAACATTTGTAAGGGGGTCAAAGAAGGACAGAAAAGTACAAAAAAAACATTTATTGATTTTAAAAAAAATCACGGGGTACGCGTACGGTAAGCTTACGGTAAGCGTACGGTAGAAAAAAAAAAAAAAAAAATTGAAAATCAGATTTAAGTGTTTAGATATTAGGGGGCTCTAAAAAGAGCCGTTGTGTTTATGAAATGATTTTTTAGTGGTACCTACAAGTAAGTACCGATGCAGAGTCTAAGGTTCAAGAGGAAGACTCTGTTCCCTTCATCATTGAAGTGCACACCATCTCCTCTATAAATGTCTTGCATGTCATAACGCAAGTTGTTGTGGTAAATGGCACCCATACCATAGTCACGGAGGAAAGCAGAAACAGATTTGTTGACGTGCTTTCTTGCTTTGTCATCGCACCGCGTGCCCACCGTGCGTGCACGGCACTAACTGCGTAAAGTGGGCGCGCGGTGCGCGAAGCGCACCGCGTGCTCACTGTGCGCGCACGGTGCGCGAAGCGCACCGTGCGCGCACGGAACGAACTGCGTTAAGTGGGCGCGCACGCCACGAATGGCGTAAAGTAACTTAGCATTTAAAAAACCGTACAAATTCACTGAAAAAACCATAGGTTTCACACACGTTATAGTTAGGAATTAGCATTTAAAAAACCTTGCAAATTCACTGAAAAAACCATAGGTTTCACACATGTTATAGTTAGCGGAAATTTTACTGATAAAAAACCAATGAAATTCCCCCGTTATAGTTAGTGCAGGCAACTATAACTCACGCGACCGCAATCTTCTGCTGATGACATATGTGTCTTTATGAAAAAAAAATATTTGTAATATATGTATAGCTAAAAATGTATGGAAGAAGACATGGGCAAATAAGTGTCTAAATACAGTATTAGCATCAGCAGAGGATTGCGGTCGCGTGAGTTATAGTTGCCTGCACTAACTATAACGGGGGAATTTCATTGGTTTTTTATCAGTAAAATTTCCGCTAACTATAACATGTGTGAAACCTATGGTTTTTTCAGTGAATATATATATATATATAGACTTCAACTTCAAAATTCTCTGAAAGAATCAATGACATCTCTGATGACATCATCCAGTGATTGTAAATGTTTTCTAAAAATGTATGAGTGTTTAACATATATACTAAGCTCCTACAAAAGTTTAATTCGTATACTAGGTAAACTAATGAGTGATATGGGTAAGTAAGTGGTTGTGTGGGTGTGTGAGTGAGTGTGTGAGTGCTTGTATGGGTGAGTGAGTGCCTGAGTGGAGAGGCTGTATGAGTGAGTGAGTGGGTGTGTGAGAGGCTGTATAGGTGAATAGGTGGGTGTGTAGTAGCTGTATGGGTGAGTGGTTGTGTGTATGGCTGTAGGACTAAGTAAGTGGGTGTGTGAGCATGTCTATGGATCAGTAAGTGGATGTATGAGTGCTGGTATGGGTCTGTGAATGGGTATGTGAGTGGTTGTGTGAGTCGGCATATGAGAGGTTGTATGAGGGTGTGAGTGTGTGCGTCAGTTGTTCTGTGGATGATGTCATCAGTGATGTCATTTGAGATGTCACCAGTGATGTCACCGACCATGTCATGATTGATGTAATATGTGGGGTTATAAGCAGTGCATTGCGAGGCTTAAGTTATAGTTAGCTCAGGTGACTATAACTGCTGAATTTCTGTGGTTTTGTAGGAGCTAAATCTGAGCATAACTATAATGTCCCTGTAACGTATGTTTTTTTTCAGTGAATTTCTACGTTTTAAAAAAATCCTATTTCTCAATTATAACATCCCTGTAACCTTTGTTTTTTAAAGTGAATTTCTAAGGTTTTTTTAACCAACAGTCGTGCTTGCAGAGTGGTGGAGAAAGGGGGCTAGGCCTCTGACCAGCTCTAAGGAATCCTTCTGTGTCGGACTTACTGGAGGTAACAGGAGGGTTTTTTGGCCCCCAAGGACCCTAAGCATCCAAGAGGACTTCATCCTCCAACCAGTAGTTTGCCAGGAGGTGCATTTGCAGAGTGGTGGATAAAGGGGGAGGGAACTCTGACCAGCTCACAGCGATCGCGCCTTGTGGGGCTTACTGGAGGTGACAGGAGGGATTCTTGGCCCCCAATGACCCTCAGCATCTAAGGGGATTTCATCCCCCAACCAGTAGTGTGCCATGAGGCTGAGTGGCTGAAAAAAGGGACGGGCCTTCAACTCGCTCACAGCAATCCCGCTGTGTGGGACTTACTGAAGGTAACAAGAGGGTTTCTTGGCTCCCAAGAACCCTCAGCATCCAAAGGTACTTCATTCTCCAACCAGTAATGTGCCAGGAGGTGTGTTTGCAGAGTGGTGGAGGAAGACATCATGACCTCCGAAGACCTCTCAGCACTCCTGCTGTGTGTGACTTACTGGAGGTAACAGGAGGGCTTGTTGGCCCCCAAGGACACTCAGCAGCCAAGGGGACTGCATCCCCGAACCAGTAGTGCGCCAGGAGGCATGTATGCAGAGTGGTGGAAAAAGGGGGCATGGCCTATCGATGACTTCTCAGCGATCCCGCTGTTTGAGACATACAGGAGGTAACAGGAGGGCTTGTTGGTCCCCAAGGGCAATCACATTCCAAGGGAACTTCATGCTTTGACCGGTAGTGTGCCAGGAGGCGTGTTTGCAGAGTGGTGGAGCAGGGTGCAGGACTCCAACGATCTCTCAGTAATCACACTATGTGTGAATGACTGGTGGTAACAGGAGGGATAGTTGGGCCCCAAGTATCCTTAGGACCCAAGGGGATTTCATCCCCCAACTAGTTGTTGCAACAGGAGGCTCGTTTTTTTAAGAGCAATGGTGAAAGAGGGGGCTCTGGTGGCTTGCGGGCCATCTTTTTCTTTTCAAATGAATTGCTTTAATTAGGGAAGGAGGGACGATTTTGGCCCCAGGCACCCCATGCCTTGGGGCCAGGCCTTTTAGGAATGGGGAAGGAGGGCTGCGAGGGCCCCCTCCGAGGCCAATTTCAGCACTTGGGACCCCATCCCCCTGGGTCACAGCCTTTTTGTTATTATATATTTTTTATTCAGGAGAGGGGGGCCTTACGGCCTCCCTTCCCGGGCCGACTTCAGCCCTGGCGATCTCATTCCTGGGGTCTGGCCTTTCCTTTTTTACATTTGTAAAAGGGGAGTGGGCCGTGTGGCCCCCTCCCCAGGCGAATTTTGACCCCAACGGCACCATCCCCCATGGCCCGTCTTTAAATAAAAAAAACAATTCTTAAATGGGAGGGAAGCCGCACAGCCCCCCTCCCCGGCCGATTTCGGCCCCAGTGACCCCATCCTCCAATGCCCCGAATCTCCGTTGGTGACCGCAGAGGGAACCTGAATGCCCCCACGGTCCTTGCTGGCTTCTCGCCTCTTGCGTGAGCTGGCATTCCTTGACACACAGTGAGCTGCTAAACATGCAGCTCCCTGTGTGTCAAAGCAATTGTCCTCTGTTTCCCTGCCTGCATCTCTGCGGGCAGGGAAACAAAGGACACCTCAGCTCTCAGCAAGCGGGAACACAGGTCCTGCTTGCTGACAGCAGTGTTGGCTCTGACTTGGCAGGAGCTGTCAAAGCTCCTGCCAAGTCAGAGGAAACTGCTATGTCCTGGTGGTGGGCACCCCAGAACATAGTAAGAGCTGGCCCAGTGGGTTGGCAGTCCCCAGGGTAATTAGTGGCTCCAGGAGAAGGGTCCCATGGCCCTACTCCTTTCACTTTATTGGGCCGCCTGAGGAGGTGGTAGTGGTACCCCTTGCCACAAAATGGTCCAGGAGGGGGGATAAAAATATTGCCTCAAGGTGCAGGGGGGTCCGTGCAGCCCCTGCTCCATTTCTCAGTGAACCCTAGGGAGATGACTCACTCTTTCAGAATTGTCAACGCGCCGGGGAGGTGGAGGTCCATGGGGCCAGGGGGGTGCTATGTAGCACCTCTTGATAATTTAAAATAAATTCCCCGGGGAGTTGGGGGTCCCCGGGTATCATTAAACCCTGGGGGTCCCATGTGCCCCCTGCTTTATTTTTGATATGCCACAGGGATTGGGCCCACAGGGGTGCTTCCGTTAAAAGAAGCGCTTGTTTCACCTGTGAATTTGTGGCAAATTTGAAAAATAAAATCTCTTTTTAGTGCCTGGTTGTGTGGGACCCTCCCATATCTGGGGGGTCAGGGTATTCCCACCCTCCACCCTTTTCTTTATGTTTTAAACTTTTTGTGAGGCTTCAGCTTCAAGCCGAGTCTCAAGATAACTGCCAACACTGCCTGGTTGAAGCTACTGCAAAAGCAAATGGGTATACTAGCTGTACTACTAGTGAGTGATACTATGTCTAACATATATTACATCAGTGGCTGTGTGACTTTGTTTATCCATGTGTGAGTGGCTACATGGGTGTGTGAGTGGGTGTGTGAGTGGCTGTATGGGTGTATAAGTGGGTGTGTGAGTACCTGTGTGAGTTGCTGTATTGGTGAGTGAGTGGGTATGTCAGGGGCTGTATGGGTGAGTGAGTGACTGTGTAAATGGGTGTTTGGTTAAGTGAGTTGGTGTGTGAGTATCTGTTTTGGAGAGTGAGTGTCTGTGTGAATGGCCGTATGGGTGAGTAGGCTGATGTGTGGGTGCTTGTATGGATATGTGAATGGATATATAAGTGGTTGTATGGGTGTGTGAGTATGTGAGAGCTTATATGGGTGAGTGAGTGGCTGTGCTGAGTAGCTGTATAGGTGAGTGAGTGGTTGTGTAAGTGATTGTATGAGTAAGTGAGTGGGTGTGTGAGTAGCTCTATAGATGAGTAAATACTTGTATGGGTCTGTGAGTGGGTGTATGAGAGGTTGTATAGGGGTGTGAGTAGGTGTGTGAGTGGTTCTGTAGATGATGTCATCAGTGATGTAATTTGAGATGTCATCAGTGATGTCACTGACCATGTCATGAGTGATGGTCATAAGAAGTGCATTATGGTGGTGTGAGTTATAGGTAACTTAGGTAACTATATCTGCTGAATTTCTATGGTTTTGTATGAGTGTAATCTGAGCCTAACTTCAACGTCCCTGTAACTTTTATTTTTTTCAGTGACGTTTTTTTAAATGTTATTTCCTAACTATATTGTCTACGCAGCCATTATTTGTTTTCAGTGAATATCTAAGGTTTGTAATATTGTTTGCTTATCTTAACTTCCCTGTAACCTTTGTTTTTGTGTGAATTTGTAAGCTTTTTTAAATTTAATTTCCTAACTGAAACCTGTAACCTTTGAAAGTGAGTGTGTGAGTGGCTGCATGAGTGTCTGAGTGGGTCTATGAGTGTGTGTGTGAGTGTCTGAATAGGTCTGTGAGTAGGTGTGTGAGTGGGTCTGTGAGTGAGTGTGTGAGTATCTGAGTGGGTCTGTAAGTAGGTGTATCAGTGTCTCAGGGGGTCTGTCAGTGGGTGTCTAAGTGTCTGTGTGGGTATGTCAGTAGCTATGTCAGGGACTGTGCCACAACAGAACCACGTCTGCCCCACAGTTTTGCACAAAATATCTAGCCAAGTGGAGTACTTTCTACTGGTTAATTACTAAGTGCTACCTCCTTGGATAAATGTCTAGTTTGTATTCTACACTACAGCTGCATAATGGAGCATGAGGAAATATCACCAGTGACCTTGTGTGCATTTTGGCAATGGGATTGTTTTTCTTGCGTCTTTATCCAGAAATTTGTGAAAACATGACTCTTCCAAAACGACGAGCATACAAAGAGGCAAATCTCCACCAAACAAGGATCCTTCCTTTTATCAATATGAAGTAAGTGCTTCTTTGTGTGGTGGAGATATCCTCACATTCCTCAGCATCAAAAATGTGTCACCAAAATCAGAGGGGAAAGTGCAGGGGGTCTTTTTGGTAAGCTATCCATCATCCTTATAAAAGGCAGGAAGACTATTACATGCTACCAAGTTGGATGGGGCAGGGCCAAACAGGCGGACCTTTAGGTGATTTTGCACATTTATATTACTCATAGTCATTTAAAGAAAGAACCATGGACTCTGCTCTCACCAGTTAAGGGCAAGAAAGAACCCACTTGTGACATGTACTACACATTGCACTCCAATAGATCAACGATGCATTCACGATGCATGCCAAGAAAACACACTTGCTTTGCCTTTGTCAAGCCCAGGACTTCAGGATCATTTGTCCTTTACAGAAGTGGAGTTTCAATTGGTGCACCTTCTATATTTATATATGCTATTGTTTCCTGTTGAGGTTTAATTTTTATAAAAATTAAGCAGGTCCTCGTGCTAGCTCCCCCTGCGACAGTTCTCTTGTCCAGCTTGCCCGCAGTCTACTACCTTCTGCAGCCTATTTGCCTGCTGCCCTCTGTTTGTGCCTTCTCTGCTAGATTCTTGTTCTGTTTGACCTTTTCTTCTTGTTTTTCTACTCTCTGGTTTGCCTTTTCTGCTTGTTTTTTCAGCCCTGTGTTTTGTTTTTTTCTGCTTGTTTTTCTGCCCTCTGTTATGACTTTCCAACTCTCTGTTTTACCTTATCTGCTTATTTTTCTGCCCTCTGTTTTGCCCTCTTCTGCTCTGTGTTTCATTTTCTGCCCTCTGTTTTGCCTTTTTCTGCCAGTATTTCTGTCCTTTTTTTCCTTTCCTGCTCATTTTTCTGTCCTCTATACTTGCCTGTTCTGCTAGTTTTTCTGCCCTCTGTTTTGCCTATCCTGCTCATTTTTCCACCCTCTGTTTTTCTTTTTCTGCTGGTATTTCTGCCCTGTTTTGACTTTCTCTGCTAAATTTTCTTCCCTCCATTTTGCCTTTTCTGCTTGTTTTCCTGCCCTTGGTTTGCCCTCTTCTGCTCTGTTTTGCCTTTTCTGCTCAATTGTCTGTCCTCTGTTTTAGCCTTTTCTGCTTGTTTTTCTGTCTTCCGCTTATTTTTCTGCCCTCCATTTTCCCTTTCTCTGCTAGTTTTTCTGCCTTCCATTTTGCTTTTCTGCTTGTTTATCTGCCCTTTGCTGCTCAGTTTTGCCTTTTCTGCTCGTTTCTCTGCCCTCTGCTAGTTTTTTGCTCCGGATTGCCATTTTCTGCTTCTTATTCTGCCCTCTGTTTTGCCTTTCCTGCTGATTTGTCTGTTTTTCCTCTCTGCTTTTTTTCTGCCCTCTATTTTGACTGTACTGCAAAGAGGGTAAGGGGTTGCGCAGCCCCTTCCTCAGGCTGATTTTGGCCCCATGGCCTGTGGCCCAGCCATGTCCACTTGGATGCCCTGGTCCCACCCAGTGTGCTTTGATAGAGACCATGGGAGGAGCCTTAATGCCCCGCTGCCAGACATCTCCCCATGTCCATTGGGAGCCGGCATTGCTCCAGCGTGCAAGGAGCTGCTAAATATCCAATTCCCTGCGTGAGGGAGCAATCTTTCATCTGCTTTCCTGACCGCATGACAGCGGGCAGGGAAACAGATGAAAACTCTGCTCCCAGCAAGCAGGATCAGTTTGACAGCTCCCACATGCTGGGAGCGGAGTTAGTGTTTGCTCTTCTTCCGCCAAGTGAAAGCAAACAGCTATATCCTGAGGATGAGAGACAACAGGAGCTGGCCCTGGGGTTGGCAGTCCCCAGGGCCTTTAATGACTGGAGAATAGGGGCCACGTGGGCCCCCTTCTTTAGTATGCATGGGCCAGCACAGGGAAGGTGGTGGCACTCAGCGCTGTGTATTCTGTAATCGTATTTGGCCCTGTGAGGTGGTAGTGTAAGGGATCTGGGGGATCTGCGTGGCCCCTCCATTAGTATTTATTTAGCTCCGTGGAGGTGGTCGTCTCAGGGGCATATTTAGGCCCCAGGAAGGTGGGAGTCTGTGTGGCCCCCTCCTTTCTTTTAAATGAAGCCCTGGGGAGTTGGAGGTCCTCTGGGTTCTTAGAGCACAATGGAGGGGGTCCCACATCCCCCTCCTTCATTTCAGTAAAGCCCAAGAGAGGTGGTGGTCCCCGGGCTCATAAGAGCCTCAGGAGGGGTCCCCGTGCACTCACCTCCTTTATTTTTTTAATATAAGTTCAAGCCCTCTGGACCTGGCCCACCCACGGGATGTTTTAAAAACAAGCGTAGAAGCTCAAGCTTGTTTTTTTTAAAGATTTGTGCCACAAATTTGTGAATCCGTAGTGATTTCACAGCTTTTTTGCCCTAACAGGGTCCCTGGGAGACCACAAGGACATCTTAAGGATTTTGGGGGTCCTGGGACAAACATATTTAGGGGCCCCTATTCAGAGCAGATTTGAATTCATGATTCGGTTTCAGTTCTTTCGTGCCTTCTTTGGCTAGGTCACTAAGTGCACAGGCACATTGGTCCAAATTCTAAATGTGTTTACATCTAGTGTTTAGGGATAGTGACATGTGGTTTCAATATTGTAACACAGCAGAAGCTCACTAATATTACTGCAAATAATCTTTGTGACCCCCTCCCATTTCCCATATGTGAGGTCCTGTTTTGTTCTAAAAGAAAGTTTTCTTTGGATGTTGTATGAAACATAAACACGTCTGTCATAGACTCCAACACATTACCCACATTGAAAATAAATTAAAGGAAAACAGTATTTAAACAGTTTGCTGAAGAATTATTAAAGGCCATCAGGGCATGGCTCTTTGCAGAACAGAGCTGGCTGTATCATGCCCCCCCTGAAAGGCTGGGGCCCTGGGCCAGAGCCCACTTTGCCCATGCATTAAAACATCTCTGGGAGACCCCAGCACCAGAGATAGGGGGTCAGGGTATTCCTACCGTGCCCCCTTTTCTTTATTTGTTTTGATTATTTTGGGACTCGACTGAAGCCAAGTCCTATGGCTGCCAACACTACCTGGCTGAAGTGTTGGCAGCTAATCAGATCTCTGCAGGAGATCAGAGGGATCGCATCCCTAGATTTACATATTTGTATTTCTTTTAATAACTCTGAAACTACTGAACGGATTTACCACAAACAGCAAAAAGGTCGCTTTCTGGAGCAAGAGCAACCTTTCTTCCAAATTTGGTGTAATTCCATCCAGCGGTTCGGGCTGTAGTCATGTCTAAAGTCCCTATAGGAAATTGCATGGTGAAAACACGTTTTGGGGTCCCCCCTTTTTCTCTGCCCCACTTCACGAGTCACCCCAAAACTTTAAAAAGAGCAACTGAAGTGAGCGCGATACTAATTTTGAAAATTTCGTGAAGATTCGACAAACGGCCCTGAAGTTATTTGCAAAACAAAAAATGCTTTTTCTATGGAAACTAGGTTCTAACTTTAACTACCTGCTGACAACCACCAGTAGGTAATACATATATATATAAGATATCATTCCTCTTCCTCCTGAACAGATCCAGGAAAGGCAACAACACACACATGTTGGTTTGAAATCTTTTCTTTATTGTGGCCTCTACATCAAACGTTTTTGTCATCATTTAATAATCAAAAATCAAACAAAACAAAAATAACTGATATTCCTACACTTTGTGTGAAAACATGAGTGCATCCATGCTACGTCCATATCTGTTAAGACATTAATTCGAATCAGGTCTCGTATATGACTGATTAACAGAAAGTTCAACTACTTGAAAATAAAACCAGAAATGTTGTTAGTTTGGTCTGAACCATTCAGGTTTGTGGTAACATATCATGCCTTGGTCAAAGATATTTTAGACAGTCTTAGAGAAAGAATTTCTTCTGCTCATCAATCTGGGAAGGGTTAAAAACTAAGCCATTTCCAAACACTATGTAGTCTACCATTCCACGAAAATCCTTTACGACTGGAGAAAGACCCAAATGGTTGTCTATCCACTCAGGAGTGTACATTCAGCAAATTCACTCTAAGGTCATACCATATGCTACCCCAGGGTGGACATAACACAAAAGCTACATTAGGGATCTACATCCTTTGTTAATACTGTAATAGTTAAGATTCAGAATTCTACAATTTGAAAAAATATAAACCAGTAAACATGGCTTTCTCATTAGGGTAGCGAGTAGAAAATTCCATACCTTCAAACACAACATTCTTGCATGGCCTAGGTTTGTTAAATCAACATTTGAACGAACAAAAAGATATCAGGGTCAATACCCTCTGGACAGACATGATAAAAAATTGTTTGGGTGCATAACACAATAATATTTTTGGTCAAAAACCAAACACTGTTCTCCATCACAAGAATGCCATACCCTCACCACGCTTGCTGGTGGAGGGTATGGGCCTACTCTGCAGCCTAGCTGTTACTCATTTACTGAGTTGACCAGGAATTCCCCTTTAAGCTTTAGTGTTCTAAAGGGAGATGTGAGGCCGTCTGTAAAAGTTCTTCAAAAGTGGATCAGTCAACAGGACAATGATCCAAAACACACCAGTAAATCTAGGACTGATTTTCTCAAAAAGAAAAGAATCATAGTTTTGGAATGAACAAGTCTAAGTCCAGCCAACAATTCTATTGAGATGCTGTGGTGGTACCTAAAGGAACTGTGCATTAACTAATGCCCTCAAACATCACCTAGCCTATCAGTGTGTAAATAGAAGAATTCCTCCCAGTTGGATGCAAGAGACTGATGAACTCTTACAGGAAATGTTTACTTCAGGTTATTGCTGCTAAAGCAGGTTACACACAGTCATTAATCAAGAGATGTACTTACTCTTTTAACATAAGACTACTGACTGGTGGCAGATTTTGTGTTTAATAAATGTAATAAATAATGGCAAACTGAAATGTGTGTGAGTTATGTGTTACATGAGGACTAGATGAAGGTCATATATATCTTAATTTATGAAACCATATAATCATTAGAGGGTGTACTTTCTTTTTCTCATCACTTTATGTTTAACCTTGACCAACAGCAAACAGTTACTCATTCTCAAGGGTGGTACTTTTTACAGAATCTTTGTCTTCTTCACTGGTACATTTAGCCTCCTAGTAACATTCCATAAAATATGAAGAAGTACACATATTTACCCATGGGCATTACACAAACTGCGCAATGTGGTTCTCAGGTATTTTCACATATTTCAAAGACCTTAGATAAACAGGAGTGTATCCTGGTTGTTGGGCTCAGAAAGTGTGAACCTGACATTTCCCAACAATCTCTGCGGTGTAGCCAACTAAAAACATGATGCAATGAGTGGGATGTCTGGGATAGATATAGGAGGTATTGAGATGAGAGCATTGGGGAGAGTTCAAGATGTCTGAGGAAGGCCAAATACATTTTATAAAGTATCCAACATTTCTAAAGCCCTTCAAACGTGTCCAAGAATTGATGTATCTGTATATTGTACAAAACATACAGGAGGAATTAAATCTGCCACTGAAACGATTTTAACACTACTCCATTTTTAGCACTGTTGGAGAAAATCTTATGGTTAGCCTTATTCATCAAACTACCTCCACTAGCTGCTAAATAGAAGGTTGGGGTGGAGGAGGGCATTCAGATGGTGGGATTCCCACCTTCATCAGCTGTCTGCAAAACATCTGTCATGTAAGGCTGCTACTGTGGTATTCGCCACATGATTTTGCCAGGGTTTGATGGAAGGAACTTGTGGAAATGCAAGCTCCGAGCTGACAATAGCTCCCCTGCTCCAACTTCTTAAAAGCTCAAGGAATGCCTGGAGATTCACTCAGTAGGCCTTGTAGAATCCTCTAAATTTCATGAGTTCCAGGGCGGTGAGATGACTCCCATCACCTCAGCAGTGTTGGCCCACAAACCTGTCTATCTATAACCTTACCAAATGTGCACCAATGGCTCAGACTGGGAGCAGTGCTCTCCCTCCATAGACTTTGTTGCTCCCCGATTGGACCCGTCCCAATTTCGGATGATCTCACTGTAGTAATGTGGGTTATGAAGTTTTCAGTAAGAATAACAGACACAGGCCAATATTTTAGAAGTTCATATAAGGATTTATTAAGCAAAATAGGTAAAGTAGCTCATAAGTGGTTAGCAATAAAGAAAACAGATCATAGTGCAAAAAACCCAGTAACGTTTAACTGAAATTCTAGTATAGATTTGCCTTTCTAAGTGGGGAATGGGGTTCCTAGTTACAAAGGAAAGGTACATTCTTTTATAGGACTTGAGACAAAGGATTTCACATATTACTAGGCATGTACATTGCTCTCAGGATCATGGAGTGAGCCTAACTCATTAGTATGATAGATTCTGGGAAAGACTAGAGCTGCATAACAACAAACTACCCGGTTATGTGTTAACTGAAAATAAGCTGACTTACCACATACATAATAGTTGCCTTTTATACTTACATCTTATTTGGCAAATATCCTGCCTTTAATCAAATGACTATGTTCACATTCGCTACATCCCAATACCTCAACAGTTTTCCTTCCTGTTTCCTTATCATTCATAAGGACCCCTTCTTGTCAACGTCAATGCTCAGCAAGGGGAGTGGGAAAGGGGTTGATTTAAACTCTCCTTACCGCTCCCAATAATGTGTTCTAAACTAGCTTTCTTTTCCGCTTTCTCTTCAGCTGATCCAATCCTCTCATTCACCTCACCTACAAAAACTCTTTCTTCCTTGGTTATCCTACAGGTTACATCAAGCATGCTTTGATTAGTAGCGCTCATGTTAACTATAGGAGTAAAGAATCTCATCATATACTCATGCTAATCCCTTGATCTAAAAGCCTTGGAAGAGTGATAACCCTGTTTAGCAGCCCACAAATACATATTTGCATCAGTCATAACTGGCCCTTCTTCTAAAGGTTTGTCATAATTATAATAGAACAACTTGATAGAATTCTGCTGTAAATATACATTTAGAAAGACAGAACAAGAAAAGGAGTACAATAGAGGCAAATGAAATGTGCCACACCTTCAACTGCAGAGGCTGGAAGGTAAGAGCAAACATAACAATTCTCTACCTGCATAACCTGCCTATACTTGACTAGCAATTGAAAGTAAACATTATAACTACAAACCCTCTTTGCTGTGGGACGTGTGAAACTTAATTTTTATGCACTGACTTATTGGCAACAAGTTTAATTGTGGTGTTTACCGGAATACAAGGAATCTCTCCACCTAGCAAATAGATGTGAAACAGCCATCCATCCATAGAAACAGAAGTGGCAACTGGCAGAGCTACAAGTATGAATTTGCAGTGTTACTATACCATGTTAGCTTAAATCAAATCAAGGCAATCGATTGAAGTCTCAGAATGAAGTAATTAGTCCTCTAATCTCTACCCTATCATCACTACCATATCTCAAAAGATACAGTAGCTTTTATTCTGCATCAACATGAAACCTAAGGCTCTGACATCCTCTGACCATTACCCTAGATCTCTAGCTGTCCTTTAAACATTTGTCAGGGATTTGCACAGGTGACTTCCCTTTTGTGATTATCCTGACCACAAGGAGGCTAGTTAGTGTTGGTCATACAATCATCAGATTCCATATTGATCTTCGCAAGATAGATCCAATCTGGATCTGAGTACTCTCGAATTACTTTTCTCTCTTTTTTTGGTTGTTTGGATTTTGTCAAATCTATGCTCTTATCTGCGGCGTCAAATTGCTCAGCAGGCTCTAGTTCTTCTAGCTTGCTAACTTGACGTATTGTCTCTGGTCTTTTTCTAGTCATCAACAGTCTCTTTTGGGTTGTTCTAGTCTTTAGCAAGCCTTCCTCAGTCATGCCACAATCCTGAGAGGTGATTGTGATCTCTGGCTCTGATGAGGCAGATTCACTCTCAGAGGTGGAATCTTCTCTGGCCACCCCACTCTCTGATTCCTGCAACTTCTCCTCGGGTGGGTTTGATTCAGCTCTCCACAAGTCTTCACTGTCTCTGTGAATGTGTATTTTTAACTCTGTGGACAAGGACTCAGCTGTGGCTGGAAGAACAAGACACTCACCTGGCTCTTGACCCTCTTAATGCCTTGGGGTGGGAGACTGTGAGCCCTCAGACTGGTCTCTCTCTTCTTCGGAGGCCTCAGAGATTTCAAACCAAGGGTAACTATAGGAATTTGTGGATGTTGGCTCTACTTCTTCCTTTTTTTGTCTTACCCTCTTTGTTTGGGAGGCTTGTATCCAGTTCGGGAGACCAGCATACTTCATGGCAGTGTTAGTAACCAGGATCATCTGGTACCGACCTCTCCAGTGCTCTTCCAGGCAAGATTTGCGTTCGTGGTTCTTTGTGTGAACCCAATCGATCATAAATAGCGAAATACTAAGGGTCACCGCTGCAACCGCGTTGAGGTAACCAGGCAATGCTGCAGCTACTGGGTCAAGAGTTACTAAAAGTACCCAATGGGATGCATGCTTTCCTCATTCTTTGGTACTGGGTCATTGACATCAGTGTATGTCAGCCTTAGTAATGGCTTTGACACAAAAGAAAACTTCAGAATCCACTTTCTGAAGTAGCCAACCATACCCAAGAACATTCATACTTCTCTCAGTGTGGTCAGCAATTGCATCTAAAAGACTGTTTCAATACGTTAATGGGAAACTCATCTGACTAGCTCTTCTATCTCTTTGACTGTACTGAAATTTCTCGGGGGAGACTTTATGCCCATTCTCAGCAAAATGGTTAAGCAAAGCAATAGGGTCTTCTTGCAAGCTTCCTTGGTCATTGATGTAATCAGGAGATCATCGATGTTTTGGACCAAGGCCTCTGTGACCTCACGGCACCCTCAGAAAGCTTCCCAAAAGACCCTTTAAAAGTCAGCTGTAAGCACTTTCACAGCTGACTTTTAAAGGGCCTTTTAGGAACCTTCCTGTTTGGACAGAGACAGATAGAGGCAGGGACAGATAGAGGCAGAGACAGATGCAGATTGAGACAGAGATAGATAGAGACAGAAACAGATAGAGACAGATAGAGATAGAGATAGAGACAGACAGCGACAGATAGAGATTGAGACAGATAGAGACAGAGACAGACAGAGACAGACAGACAGAGATAGACAGAGACAGACAGACAGAGACAGATACAGGTACAGAGACAGATAGAGATAGATAGAAACAGATATAGATATAGATAGAGACAGATAGAGACAGATAGAGACAGATAGAGACAGATAGAGACAGATAGAGATAGAGTCAGTGAGACAGATAGAGACAGAGAAAGACAGACAGAGAGAGACAGACAGATAGAGACAGAGACAGATAGAGACAGATAGAGACCGAGACAGATAGAGACAGAGACAGGCAGAGACAGACAGAGAGAGACAGAGAAAGACTGAGACAGATAGAGTCAGAGACAGATAGAGACAGATAGAGACAGAGACAGACATATAGAGACAGACAGATACAGACAGAGACAGATAGAAACAGATAGAGATATAGATAGAGACAGAGACAGAGACCAATAGAGACAGAGACAGATAGAGACAGAGACAGAGAGAGAGAGACAGATAGAGACAGATAGAGGCAGATAGAGACATATAGAGATAGAGACAGTGAGACAGATAGAGACAGAGAAAGACAGACAGAGAGAGACAGACAGATAGAGACAGATAGATAGAGACAGAGACAGATAGAGACAGAGACAGGCAGAGACAGACAGATAGAGACAGACAGACAGAGGGAGACAGAGAGAGACAGAGACAGAGAGAGAGATAGATATATAGATAGATAGATAGATAGATAGATAGATAGATAGATAGATAGATAGATAGATAGATAGATAGATAGATAGATAGATAGATAGATAGATAGATAGATAGATAGATAGATAGATAGATAGATAGATAGATAGATAGATAGATAGATGGATAGAGACAGATGGCGAGAGAGCAAGAGATAGCAAGAGAGAGAGATAGAGAGAGAGTTAGATAGAGGGAGAGTTAGAGAGAGCGAGAGAGAGCGAGAGCGAGAGAGAGAGAGCGAGAGAGATAGAGAGAGAGAGATAGATAGATAGAGATAGCTAGAGATAGAGAGATAGAGGGAGAGAGAGAGAGAGAGAGAGAGAGAGAGAAATAGGGAGATAGAAAAAGATAGAGAGAGATAGAGAGATGTGGTGTATGCTGGGTCTGGTGGCCCAGTGGACGAATGCGTTTGCTGCAGGGGCCTGTGTTCAACTTCATGGTCATAGTTTTTTATTTTTGCTCTAGCCTTGCCACCCCCCACTGACCCCGCCCCCACCGGTGCGGCCCTCGGCCACAAACCACACTGTAATTTTGGCCCCCGAGAGAAAGTTTGTGAGTACCCATGAGCTAGAGTTTGCCATCCTAGCCAATCCCTGAGGTGGGCCCAAATCTTATTCCCCCTTTTCCTTGCATTTTTGCCTTTTCGGAAATATAACTTACTTTCCAGATTATATATTAAGAGTAGCCATGCTAGCCATTGATGCAATGTGGGTGTGACAGCGTCGAGCCAGGCTGTAGCTATGCAAATAATGACTAGAGCATTGCTATAAAAACAAAGAACTGCCCTGACCTAATGACCATACGTTTGTGACCGAATGCCCAACCTATCTCTGATTTTGGTGACCTCCCCATACATTGATTTTTGTCTGGCCCGTATCACAAGCAGATGACCCACACACTCGCTATATTATAGCATTTCTTTCTGTGTGCCATATACTTTTCTGTTGCTTTATTTGCTGAAATATTATTAATGGCAGATTTAGCTATCCCAAACCTATGCTGAATCTCTAGTAGAATTGAAAAGGTAGGAATGCCAACAAGGGATTTTGTTTGAAACACACTAATTACTTGTACAATTCAAAAAACTTAATTGGTAGGTGTATTTAAATGAGTTCACACCAAAGTGAGGTCAATCAATTGATCTAATCATCAGCTATAAACAAACAAACACACGGGGATTCAAATTTGTGAATTAAACACAATTCTTTTTATATATCCATCAAAGATAAAAAGGAGTACAGGTGAAACAATAGTTTGAGCAATATTTCATGAAAGAAGGGTTACATCTGATCCACATTTCATCAAGAAAACATCTATTCCATCATAGTTTGGACAGAGACCAATCTCATCATTGAGAAAAATAATCAACTGTGCATAACAAATAATTTGAAAATAGATGGTATAGTCGACGTTTCGGTCTTGGGTGGTGTCAATCCATCAGACCATCTTCAGGACAATTATTGCATAACAAAGACTCTTTTTGAAACTTTAGAATTTTCACGATACTTGTTTACAATCGTGAATCTAGACAGCTAGACGGCTTCCCGGACTTGGACGGACCCCCGTGCGTTTTTCGATCAATACAGAAGACAATTGTGAAATTACAGGAGGAAAGATTCCCTCGCGCTTAGATATTGTGGCAGTCAGAAATCTTGAAGACTACCTGCACCAACTAAAAACGTCTAGATTCACGATTGTAAACAAGTATCGTGAAAATTCTAAAGTATGTATATATATATATATATATATTACCCAATTCTGCTTCCCAGACGCGGCTGCCGCCTCGTGGCACCTGCCCCAGATAACACAGACACGGACCGTATTTTTTGTGCGAAAATGTATTAGCTTGTTCGCATTTTAGTCGCCATAACGTTTCGGCTCCACTTGAGCCTTGATCACATGACGATATATATATATATATATATATATATATATATATATATATATATATATATATATATATATTACCTACTGGCGGTCGCCAGTAGGTAGTTATAGTTAGGACCCTGTTTCCATAGGAAATCCGCAACATTCTATTTTGAATAACTTTGGCGCCGGTCGACGAATCCTCGCGAATTTCTCAAAATAGGTGGGGCGCTACGCTCCGCTCCTTCCCTGAAAGTCTCGGGGGGATTCGTCAAGCGGGGGCTGAGATAAAAGGGGGGTCCCAAAACGCGTTTTTCCCATGCATTTTTCCATAGGACCTTTAGACAGGGCTACAGCCCGAACGGCTGAACAGAATTACTAGACATTTGGCAGAGAGGTAGTCCTCAGGTCAAGGAAGTGCCTTTTGTAGGTTTGGTGTAAATCTGTTCAGTAGATTCTGAGAAAATAGCCTTTAAATCAATATATATATCTGAGCCAGCTTACGGTACGCTTACCGTAAGCTTACCGTACGCGTACGGTGGCGTGCGAGAGCGCGATTCTGATTGGCTGTTACATCTAAGTAAACATTCGAATCGGTCGAAACCAGGAAGCGGCGGCCGCCATTTTCTCTCTCGCACTCTGAGGGGGGGGCTGTAAACAAAGGCAAAAAACATATAAAGGGGCTGTTTAGACAGCGCCCATGCACATAGCCATGTTAGTTGAGTCCTCAAAGATCCCCCAAGGCCAAAAACGGTAAATTTTTATTTTTTGAAAATTTCGCCGATTACGCTTACCGTACGCGTACGGTGCGCTTACGCTAAAAATTTTAATAAAAAAAAAAAAACACTCTCTGTGCATGGCATATTATTGTCATCACTTACAAATTAAATTTAACAGATTACCTATCACAAGGAAGCGCATAATATGTCCTCCATGTGCGCACGGTGCGTAACGTGGGCACGCGGTGCGCGTAGCGCACTGCGTGCCCACCTTGCGTATACGGCACTAACTGCGTAAAGTGGGCGCGCGGTGCGCGAAGCGCACCGCGTGCTCACTGTGCGCGCACGGTGCGCTTCGCAATCTTCTGCTGATGACATATGTGTCTTTATGAAAAAAAAATATTTGTAATATATGTATAGCTAAAAATTTATGGAAGAAGACATGGGCAAATAAGTGTCTAAATACAGTATTAGCATCAGCAGAAGATTGCGGTCGCGTGAGTTATAGTTGCCTGCACTAACTATAACGGGGGAATTTCATTGTTTTTTTATCAGTAAAATTTCCGCTAACTATAACATGTCTGAAACCTATGGTTTTTTCAGTGAATATATATATAAATATATATATATTTTAGCAAAGAGGCATGTCCTTCTCATACCCAAGTGGAAAGCACACCACAGGAGCCATATTCAGTAAAGTGCTTTCTTGTGCAGACCCCCTGCACCGACAGACGCGTTTCGCCTTGCGGCTTTGTCAATGTCAGTTTACACTGTGCAAAACCGGAAGTATTTCCTTACTCAACATATCACATGATATCTCATTAACATAGACGATGGATTTGTGCAGTTTAGATGCTAAAATTCATGGCGGCTATCTTAACACATGTTTTTTTTGCATTTGTAGGTACTACTGCCGAAAAGAAAGTGATAAAGTGCTCTTATGATTTAAAAACCATTACACACAGGTGAACATTATCCTTTTCCGACATTAGCTGTCAAATTCAATGATTTATACTTATCAAACATTCTTAAATAATAAATATTAAAAACTGATGTTTTAAATTCATATTATTATTTTGAAATTCTATATATCATTTCACAATGTTCACTCATTTGTGTATTTATTAGGCCCTGAATGGGTAATTATGCGTCCCGAGTGACACCCAAGCGGTGGTGAGCCAAGAATTATGTATCCACTCAGGCGAAAAAAGTCGAAAGCCAAAAAATGGGCACACTCACGGATTTACAACTAAATTAAATCCTTTAAATTCTCTATTTTTTGCTAATTGGGTCTGCGCTATCATGTACTTTTCCTTTAGTCCCTTTCACTTAACTTCTAACATGTCACTGCAATATTTTGCATACTGCAGAATTTCGTCAAGGGGTCTACTCTGTCAACAAAGAACCTCTTGAATGATCTGGGTGCTAATTCCCGGTCACAGTCCTTGAACAAAGGAGGCGAGGAACCCTCCCATGTTGTCTCCAAGTGGGTCATTTTGTCCACTATGTGCCCCATAGGCCTGCAACAACCTCTCTTGGAAAATCTTGAGCCAATTTATTTTCTTTTGGGGAACCTTAGTTTTTAATTTATTATGACTTCCTTGCATTTGGTCTTAACCAAGGTGAAAGTGCATTTGTTCTTGATACCCTAAAAAGCTCCTCAGTCAGCTATTCCACTGCTCTCTCAAATAGCACATCCAAATCCTCCCACAGGACCTTTGAAATGGTCACAAGCTGATTCATCTGTGTATAACACTTTTCAGTATTTTTCTTTAACTTCGGAAGACAATTCTTAAAGTGGAAAAGATCTGCCTGGGACCACGGGACATGTACATATGCTCCTCTCTGTATTTCCCTCAGAGGGTATTCCCTCAATTCCTCTCCTGAAGGTTCTCCTTTACCTTCCTTGGCAACTCCCTTTTTTTGTTTAACCTTAACCTTTTCCTTCTTAGGCAATAATTCCCTAAACATTTCAGTCATGCTCTAATTCCTAATGTTCTCAATTAACCCTTAATCCCTTACATGGGTCTTCAATCCCCTCTGCTTTAGCAACTTCAGTTCCTTTTCACCCATCATCGTCCTAACATTCTTCTGCAACTTTTTTCACTTTGTCAAATGACTCCACACTCATTTGCCACTTTCTCCATTCTTACATATGCCACTCGAGCCATGGTCACAACTGCCTTGCTCTCATTGTAATGTCCTAAGAAACCCATTCCTATATTTGTTGAGCGCTGAGCAGGGCATGCAACATCAGTTTCTGTATAGCTTGGGGGAGAGTGAGCTTCAGTTGGGGTTCCAGTATCCGTAGTAGTCTAAGTTGCCATCAGAGCTGTAGTGCTCATTTTGGCTGTGGCATTATATGGAGGTGGGCTTATGCCGAGAAGCTCATCTATGAAGGCATCCTTCTCCTCCTCACTTTCTGCTTCTGACTTGCTTTTGGATTTCACTTTCTCCCCAGGGTTCTCCTCTCTTGTCTCTTCACTCTATTTCAAAGGGTAAGTTCCAATAGTCTCAATTACTTCTTCCCTCCACCCTTTCTGTCTCTCATCATCCTGCGCATGTATCCACAGGTAAGCCCTATTGGGGATTTTTAATGCAAACATCTTCCTTTTCCTTTCATTTGCCTCCTGTTTTCAAAGATTTAAAGCTTCAAACTGTGTGGTCTGGGCTGAGGTTTCAAATCGTACCTTCTTGGTTTCAGGTTTTCGTTTCTGGAAATATGGAAAGATCCGCTCAAGGAAAATCGTAGTTCTCCATATTTGGATGTGTATTTGTGCTATTGGCTATGACACATGCACGTGTTTAACCGTTTGCCACCATCTGCCATACTGGAGTGCAGTTGAGGGGGAATTTCTCTCTTTTATTAATATTTTTCTCCTTTCTCGAAAATTGAGTTCCCATGCTGACAAATTCTTAATCACTGGCCAAGTTTCACATGCATTTTGTGCTCTTGTTTTCACGACTTGCCCACCAATACTAATGAGCTTCTGTTAAGGTCTCAGCGCAGCTACGGAGTTTGCCATCCAATGCCTGCGTGGCACCAAGTGATGCAATGCTTGAATACTGCCAGGACTTCCTGAACGACTTTTCATTACAATTCTTTATTTGTCTGCTTTGTCTAAACAGAAATCTCTATAACAGCAAGAAGACTACCTACTTTCAAACAACGGTAGACTCTCGTCCTGTGGGAGTCGCCATACCTAGTGCGCTCACTCCTGTGCACTAAGGAATGAACCATCGCTTAGCTAGATAAATGCACATGCACAATAGAAATTTTATTTCCTTATCTTGGTGTGACTGATAGGGTCTCACAATACACTTCACTTTAGCAGACAAGTTCAATAATTCAGTAATCTACCTTTAGGTACGTCACTCCACTTAATACTGTACATGTAACAATTCACACATTTATCATGTTCAAAAGTCAAAGAGACCTCAGGACACAAGTGGACTTCATCCCCCAAGCAGCAGTGCTCCAAGAGCTGGGTTTGCGGAGTGGTGTAAAAAGGGGCGTGGCTTTGGACCATTGTCAGCAATACAGGTGTGTGGCGCTTACTGGAGGTACCTGGTGAGCTAGTTGGCCCCCAGGTACCACAGGAATTAAGGGGACTTAGTACCCCAACTTAGAATGTGCCGGAGTGGCGGGGAAAAAGTGGGTGTATCAAAGGTTATATCAGGGTGTGAGGAGGTTCATCAGATTAACACGTGGATGATGTCATTAGTGATGTCATTTGAGATGTCATCAGTGATGTCATCAGTGATGACACTGACCATGTCATAAATGATGTAATATGTGACGTCATCAGCAGTGCATTGCGGGGGCGCGAGTTATAGTTAGCTGAACTAACTATAACGGCCAAATTTCTCTGGGTTTGTACAAGTGAAATGTCCAACTATTTATAACGTCCCTGAACCCTAAGGTTTTTTCAGTGTATATATATATATTATCTACTGGCGGTCGCCAGTAGATAGTTATAGTTAGGACCGTGTTTCCATAGGAAATCTCAAAATTCTATTTTGAATAACTTTGGCGCCGGTTGCCGAATCCTCGCGAAATTTTCAAAACTAATGGGGCGCTCCGTTCAGCTCCTACCCTGAAAGTCTCGGGGTGATTCGTCAAGCGGGGACCGAGAAAAATGGGGGTCCCAAAACGCATTTTCCCCATGCATTTTCCCATAGGACACAGCTACAGCCCGAACGGCTGAACAGAATTACTTGAAATTTGGCAGAGAGGTAGCCATAAGGTCAAGGAAGTGCCTTTCACAGGTCTGGTGTAAATTTGTTCAGTATTTCCTGAGAAAATAGCATTTAAAAGCATATCAATATCTATACGCACGCAGGGTGCGCGCACAGTGCAAGCCCTGTGCGCGCACCCTGCCGTGCGCGAGCGTAATTCTGATTGGTTGTTAGATGTCAGTAAACATTCGAATCGGTCGAAATCAGGCACTGTCGGCCGCCATTTTGTCTGTCGCACTGAAAAGGAAAGGTGGAGACCATGAATAGGGGGCAGGGTAGGGAGTTCTTGACCCCCTAGCCATTGTAAGGGGGTCACAGTAGGACCACGAAGGGCAAAAAAAAAGATTTTAATTTTTTTTAAAAACATCGCGAGGTGCGCGCTCCCAGCGCGCACCCGAAAAAAAACATTAAAAAAAATAGAATTAAAAATCACGTTTAAGTGTTTAGATATAAGAGCCCTTGTGTTTATTGAGTGTTTTTCGGTACCTACAAGTAAGTACCGATGCAGAGTCTAAAGTTCAAGAGGAAGACTCTGTTCCCTTCATCATTGAAATGTACACCGTCTCCTCTATAAATGTCTTGCATGTTGTAACGCAAGTTGTTGTGGTATATAGAACCCATACCATAGTCTCTGAGGAAAGCAGAAACAGACTTATTGACGTGCTTTCTTGCTTTGTCAATTTGCGGACAAAATTGGTTGGACCAGTTCCACTTTTGCCTTTGGCATATATTAGAATATACAAAGGCAGTTTGTGGAAAAAAGTGACATCAATTGCAGAAAGGTGTCCTTAATAAGCATTTCCAGACCTACCCCAGTTAAAGTGCCTAGGTAATTACCACCACAGTGCACAATAATAAGGTTAGGCTGTGGGAGATGTAGAAAGGTTTTCACCAAAGGCATTAATTGGTGCCACTTTAACCCTCTCTGACCAATCCATTTAATGTCTTCATTTGGCAAACGAAGGTCTTTGAAAATACCTCTTTTTTCTGCATACTTTTCACTCCAGAAGACATAGCTATGACCTACAATCCACACTGTGAACATCTTCCGAGGAGAACAGGATGCACTCAGGAGGTGTCTTACAGTAGAATGGCAATATGAAAAGAAAGACAGTTGAAAAATGGAGGCATACATACTTTTTTTTAATAAAAAGAACTCATTGGCTGATTCAAACCATTTTACAGTTAAAACTAGGCTGTATGTTTACATTTTTAAAAGCATGTTTTGGACTGGTAGAGAAAAATGTGTTCCCACTGAACATTACTTTGGATTTGCTGTTAGGTTTGAAAAGTCAAGCACTCATGCTCTTTGGATTTGAAACATTGTGTGCTGAACTTCTGACCTCTCTGCTCACACCTGTGTTCCATGAGCTGTTGCTATGGTAGCAGGCAGAAGTCATGTTGGGGGAAGGGATGATTTGGAAAGGGGTTGAAAGTTGCAACCAATAGAAATGTGTGATTCCATTTGAAAAAATGTGGGAAGGACTGTGATTTTACATTAACATGTATATGTGGGAAAAAAGAGAGGGAAAGATTGCCATTTACTGGTTGTGGAGAGAGGAGAGAGGTGTACAGCTCTGAGATTGTGGCTCTGATAATCTGCTGTTTGAGTGCCACATTTCTTTCTCAACTAATTCATTTTAAAGGTGAGTTATGAGTTTGAGAGGGGAAGTATGTGGTGTATTTTGATATAAATAATAGAATTGTCATTCTTGTTTTAAAGTTGTGTTTTACATTTTGTGATTTAGGAGAAATTTAACTGTCTTGAACTAGTAAGATATTATGGAGTATGTCTTCACTGTAAGTTAAGGTGTACTGGTATCACTGAGGAATACTGTTTTCTGCCTAGAATCACATCATGAGTCTGTCTGCACACAGGATTTGTTGTCAGAGATTTAATTTATGTTGCTGTTGTTCTGTTAGCCTTGCACTCGCAGAAAAGCGGCAGTTTGCTTAAAGTGTGATGGTTAGCATTCAGCAGAAATTAGTTACTCACAAAAAAGAGGCAAATGCAAACACATTTGAAAATTGCATGGTACATTTTCCTACCACTTTAAAAGTGGTGTTTTACATTTTATGTTAAGGAAGATATTTAAGTGCCTTGAACATGTTAGATATTATGGAGTATGTCTTCACTATAAGTTAAGGTGTACTGGTATCACCCAGGAATACTGTTTTCTGGTTAGAATCACACCATGACACAGTGTGTGCACACAGGAATTGTTATCAGAGATTTAATTCATGTTGGTCTTGCTCTATTACCCTTGCACTTGCAGGAAAGGGGCAGCTTGTTTTTTGTAATACATGGTCATGGTGTCAAGGAGGTGTTAGGACATGTGCTCTTTTCTGCTTGTCTAAAATATAAGAAAAAAGTGTCAGGCTGTCACAGTAATTTTCACTTACTCCACCTCAGTACTAAATGTGCTTTCAAATTGCCAAATGAAATATCGTTTTCTGCCTAGAATCACAGCATGAGTCTGTGTGGACAGAGGAATTGTTGCCAGAAATTTTATTTGTGTTGCTGTTGTTCTGTAAAACTTGCACTTTCAGGAAAGGGCCAGCTTGTTTTGTTCAAATGTGTTGGTTAGTACTCAGCTATCGTTTTCTGCCTAGAATCACAGCATGAGTCTGTGTGGACAGAGGAATTGTTGTCAGAGATTTAATTTGTGTTGCTGTTGTTCTGTAAAACTTGCACTTTCAGGAAAGGGACAGCTTGTTTTGTTCAAATGTGTTGGTTAGTACTCAGCAGAAATCACTATCAGAAAAATGAGAGGCAAATGGTAACACATTTCAAATCAACAGGGTAGATTGTCCTTCCACTCCTGCAATGGGTGAGATAGTTCCTACATGTACAAAACTCTAATTAACCTTTACCAAAGATGTACTCTTACACACATATCTGCAGTCTTCATGCACTTGTAAAAGTCTCCATGCAGATCTCTCTTGCAACTGACAATACACAGTCTCCAGAAACACACTGTTTGCACACATGCAGCAGCTTCTCCTACACTCCCATGCATAATACTCAGCTCTGTGTTGTATTTCAGATAGCAGTGTGTAACGCAAATGCATTCAACGTCACCAAGGCTCATTTCCTTTGCTCTACTCTAATCACTCACCCTGTAACACATGCTGATGGTCTCAAGTAGCTATTAGGACATGTGCTCTTTTTTGCCTCTCTAAAATATAAGGGAATTGTGTCAGGCTGTCTCAGTAACTATCACTTGTTCCATCCACAGTACTAAATGTGCTTTCAAATTGCCAAAGGAAATATTGTTTTCTGCCTAGAATCACACCATGAGTCTGTGTGGACAGAGGAATTGTTGTCAGAGATTTTATTTGTGTTGCTGTTGTTCTGTAAAACTTGCACTTTCAGGAAAGGGCCAGCTTGTTTTGTTCAAATGTGATGGTTAGCACTCAGCAGAAATCACTATCTCACAAATGAGAGGCATATGGTAACACATTTCAAATCAACAGGGTAGATTGTCCTTCCACTCCTGCAATGGGTGAGGTAGTTCCTACATGTACAAAACTCTAATTAACCTTTACCAAACATGCACTCTTACACACATATCTGCAGTCTTCATGCACTTGTAAAAGTCTCCATGCAGATCTCTCTTGCAACTGACAATACACAGTCTCCAGAAACACACTGTTTGCACACATGCAGCAGCTTCTACACTCCCATGCATAATACTCAGCTCTGTGTTGTATTTCAGAAAGCAGTGTGTAACGCAAACACATTCAACGTCACCAAGGCTCATTTCCTTTGCTCTACTCTAATCACTCACCCTGTAACACATGCTGATGGTCTCAAGTAGCTATTAGGAGATGTGCTCTTTTTTGCCTCTCTAAAATATAAGGGAAATGTGTCATGCTGTCTCAGTAATTATCACTTGCTCCATCCACAGTACTAAATATGCTTTCAAATTGCCAAAGGAAATATCGTTTTCTGCCTAGAATCACAGCATGAGTCTGAGTGGACAGAGGAATTGTTGTCAGAAATTTTATTTGTGATGCTGTTGTTCTGTAAAACTTGCACTTTCAGGAAAGGGCCAGCTTGTTTTGTTCAAATGTGTTGGTTAGTACTCAGCAGAAATCACTATCAGAAAAATGAGAGGCAAATGGTAACACATTTCAAATCAACAGGGTAGATTGTCCTTCCACTCCTGCAATGGGTGAGGTAGTTTCTACATGTACAAAACTCAAATTAACCTTTACCAAACATGTACTCTTACACACATATCTGCAGTCTTCACGCACTTGTAACAGTCTCCATGCAGATCTCTCTTGCAACTGACAATACACAGTTTTCAGAAACACATTGTTTGCACACATGCAGCAGCTTCTCCTACACTCCCATGCATAATACTCAGCTCTGTGTTGTGTTTCAGATAGCAGTGTGTAACGCAAACAGATTGAACGTCACCAAGGCTTATTTCCTTTGCTCTACTCTAATCACTCTCCCTGTAACACATGCTGATGGTCTCAAGTAGCTATTAGGACATGTGCTCTTTTTTGCCTCTCTAAAATATAAGGGAAATGTGTCAGGCTGTCTCAGTAATTATCACTTGCTCCATCCACAGTACTAAATGTGCTTTCAAATTGCCAAAGGAAATATTGTTTTCTGCCTAGAATCACAGCATGAGTCTGAGTGGACAGAGGAATTGTTGTCAGAAATTTTATTTGTGATGCTGTTGTTCTGTAAAACTTGCATTTTCAGGAAAGGGCCAGCTTGTTTTGTTCAAATGTGTTGGTTAGTACTCAGCAGAAATCACTATCAGAAAAATGAGAGGCAAATGGTAACACATTTCAAATCAACAGGGTAGATTGTCCTTCCACTCCTGCAATGGGTGAGGTAGTTTCTACATGTACAAAACTCGAATTAACCTTTACCAAACATGTACTCTTACACACATATCTGCAGTCTTCACGCACTTGTAAAAGTCTCCATGCAGATCTCTCTTGCAACTGACAATACACAGTTTTCAGAAACACATTGTTTGCACACATGCAGCAGCTTCTCCTACACTCCCATGCATAATACTCAGCTCTGTGTTGTGTTTCAGATAGCAGTGTGTAACGCAAACAGATTGAACGTCACCAAGGCTTATTTCCTTTGCTCTACTCTAATCACTCACCCTGTAACACATGCTGATGGTCTCAAGTAGCTATTAGGACATGTGCTCTTTTTTGCCTCTCTAAAATATAAGGGAAATGTGTCAGGCTGTCTCAGTAATTATCACTTGCTCCTCAACAGAAGTAAATGTGCTTTCAAATTGCCAATCAAATATCGTTTTCTGCCTAGAATCACGCCATGAGTCTGTGTGCACACAGGAATTGTTGTCAGAGGTTTAATTCATGTTTCTCTTGTTTAGTAAGACTTGGACTCGTAGGAAAGGATCAGCTCATGTGATAGGATTTGAAAAGTTGAAAAAAAAATTGTAATGAATTAAAATTACATAAAGGTATTTTTTTTTAGTTTTTTGCAGGTATTGCTGAGCAACACTGAAAAAATATAAAGATGCCTATAACGTCAAGAAAGAGAAAAGAAAAGAAACAACAACTATATTTGAAGACGACTGGTAAAAAAAAAATAGGAGGCTAAGCGTGTGTTGGAAAACAGAAAAAGTCTTCTGGTAAGCAAACTAAAGAATTTTTAAAAAATATATTCCAAAATAAAAAAATGATCGAAAGATAAATTCAAACAGTGTTTCAAGTACAAAACAACAACAGAGTCGACAGCAAAAACAAAATGCTAATGTAGACTCAGAAGTAAGAAAGAGTGACTTAACACGGAAAATAGATTTTAAAAACATTCGTCGAAAAATGTTTCAGAGAAGAGTGATGTTAAATTTGCTAAAGGATGTGAAAAAATATAAGAAAAAAACCAAATTTTATAAGAAGAAGAAATTAATTGAAAATATTGTTACCAAGGCATTAGAAATAAAAAAAAAACTATTCATTTTAATTTTGAACAGGATGCGTAGATTAGATAAATTAGTCAATACAATGAAGTCACAAAGCAAAAGGAAAAGAGAAGTAAAAAAAAATAACTTTTGTAAAGTGTTCTTAGGAGAATGGAAGCATAGTTCAAGTACTGAACCATTTTTTAATGAAGAGAGTTATCTTCAAAGTAATAGTTTGTTGCATGCAGTTGACACCAATGGAAGAGCATTTGAAGTTAAGGATGGTTGTGTAATGGAAAAGGAGAAAATGGTTCCAAGAAATGAGGAAGAAGTGATGGCTGATGAGGTTATGTGGAGACGTCCTAAAGCCCCAGTGTACACTTGGAATTGTAGTAGTATTTGTACTGTGCGTCAGGAATCTATTGATAAATTACGTGACTTTCTAAGAGAATATAGTAAAAAGAGTGTTAAACAGAAAATTAAGGTGCTTCAAAGACTAGATCCATGCAGAGTGAGAGAGAATTCTGGTTTGCAAGGACATTCTCTGGCTTGTCTATCTAGGAAAGTGTGTCAAAGTGTTTTTCACCATTTTAGGATGCTCGCTGTTCATCATACTGAAATGAGAAAGTTTGTGAGAACATTGTATTTTGCTAAAAGTCCAGCACTAAAGTTGAATGAGTTGAATAATGCTCTGTCCGTGGATCTGTATCAGATGTAGTAGTGAAGGTTACTGATGAGATTCAGTTTTGTTACTTTGGTCCAGAACAAGAAAGTGCAGAAAATGACACAGTTATTGATGAAAATGTAGAAGAGAATGTAGAATTTACTGTTAGTAAAATTTTTGAAGATGAAATGACAAAATTTGCTATCATCTCTAATGAAAGACCAAATATTACTTGTATTTGTTGCCGGAGAAGCCATTACAAAATTCAAACAAGGAATGTTGATCTGTATAAAAAAAGTGAAAATGAAGATAATTATAAGTGGAAAGATTTTGCAACATATATATTTCTGGAAAATTGTTTTGATTTGGGTGAAGATCAGCGTATTTGTAAATACTGTTATAACAAGTTAGAAGAAAATAGAATGCCAGCAAGAGCTGTACATAATAAATTAGAATTGGTTGAAATTCCTCCAGAGCTTTCGGATGTAAATACGTATGAGTCTATACTTATTCAATGTGTCCATCCGTTTCAGACCATAGTGCGTATGGAGCCAAAAACAGGTAAATTACCTCCTTCGGATTTACAAAGAGGTTTAAAAGGAAGAGTTGTCTATTTGCCATTGGATTTGAAAAAAAATATGGAAACAATTGATGCAGATACTTTGGAAACTGAACCATTAGTTATTCTGGTTAATGGTGTACCTACGAAGAATAAGAAAATTTGGCAGGAGCTGGTGGATGTACGAAAAGTACAAAGAGAAAATTTGTATTTGAAAAAAAATAATAAATGGTATGAAGCCATTTATATGGATGAAGATGAAGAAGAAATACTAGAAGACACAGGAATACCAACTGGGCAAATTGAAAAAGTGGATAAGTCAAAAGAAGAAGAAATTTATGAACATTTCAGCATACATCCTCTTCATTCTAAAGAAGTTATGGGAAACGCTATTGATCTGTTTCAGATGAAGAAAGCAAAAGGAACTCCTGTGAGTGTATGGGAGGAGAGCTTGGAAGCTCGTTGTTTTCCCCAACTGTTTCCTACAGGAGAAGGTGGACGATATGATGAACGTCCAGTACAGATTCCTGCTTCGGAGTATCGGACTACAAGATTATATGCAGAAGATCCCAGATTTCGTCAAAGTATTCCTTATTTTTTCCATCTTTTATTTGAAAGTGACTTGTCTGCACTATCTTCTGCAGTAAATCACATTTTAAAAACTGGAGTACATCTACATAATGTGTCAGCAAAGGACTTTCTCAACAAAGTGCAACAGCGAGATGATCATTTGGAATCTCAATTGATCAATTTGATGGCTTGTCAGCGTGGAACTAATGAATATTGGTACCGACGCCATGGAGAATTGAAGTGTATGTTACGGAATTTAGGAACTCCTACATGGTTCCTTACCCTGAGCTGTGCTGAGTACGCTTGGGATGATTTACTGGATTTTCTGCGAGAGGCAAATTCAAACATTGAAAACATCCAATACAAGACAGCAGGAGAATTGTGCTCATTAGATCCGGTTAATGTTTGCAGATATTTCAATCATAGATTTGAGGCTATGATGTCCTTCATCTGCAATAAAAAAAATCCACCTCTTGGAGAAGTTGTGGATTTGTTTTGGAGAAAAGAGTACCAAGCAAGAGGTGCTCCACATATTCATATGCTGTTGTGGATCAAGGATGCCCCAAAATTTGGAACAGATGCTGATGAAGCAGTTTTATCTTTCATTGAAGGATATGCAACATGTGCTATACCTAAAAGCACAGAAGAGAAAAACTTAAAAGAGAAAGTTTTACGTTTCCAAAGTCATCGGTGTGGAAAATACTGTCGACGAAAGTACAAGAGTAAAGATACATTCTACACAAAATGTCGATTTGGATTTCCACGACCTGTTCTTTCAAAAGGAAGAGTAAACAGTTTTATGTCAGCCGTGCGACATACTATTACAAGAAAATCGCCTAAGAATACCTACAACCTAAGAAGAAAAGAAGAGTCAAAATATATAAATGACTACAACCCAGTCATTTTATCCATGTGGAATGCTAACATGGATATACAGTATGTGGCTGACAATTCTATTGCTGTTGCTCGGTATGTCACATCTTACATCACTAAATCTGAGAAAACGGAATTGAAGGAAATGTGGGAAGAGATTTCTCACGAGAAGACTGTCAGTAAGAAGCTATACAGTTTCAGTTTAAAGATGTTATCGCATCGAGAAATTGGATCCTACGAATGCTCAGATAGGTTATCATCTGCAAGCCTGTACTCGAAATCCAGAAGAATAATTTGGGTAAGTTTAGATCTTGCAGGAATGCGAAATCGGGTACTGAAATCTATTCGAGAAATTGAGTATTTAGCAGAGTTCGAACCAGAAAATACAGACATTTTAAGAACAAACATGTTGGACACATATTACCCACAAAGAAGTCATCGCCTTGAGAACATGTGTCTCTATGAAGTGCTGCAGAACTTCACTTTTAAACGGAATGCCACAGAAGATATCAACAATGGAACATATAAAGTCAGTGGTGAGGAGGGATGTTTGGTGAAGCAAAATGTAAATGTAAATGTTGTAGACTTGTAAAGCGCACAGCTGCCCCAGCAACGGGGCGTCCCGGCGCTGTAGACCGCTGGGGAACCCGTCCTGGCTATCCCTGTGAGATGGTCCCTTTCTGGGTATCTCCAAGGTGAAACCAGGCATCCCCAGCGTCTGTGGGGGGCCGTTGTAGAGATGAGGCAAGCTTAATGCCCAGAGTTGCCGAGTGTGTTCCTGGTTAGAGTAGGTACCGAGGCGAGAATTATCGAGTCCGTTTTGACCCTGGTCCACGACCCTGCCGCATCGGGAATTGAACCCTGGTCCCTGGCCGATTTTCTGCTTACGGGTCTGCCGCCTCTAACCAGTGAGCCACACCTCTCCAAAAGGAAGTTTGATAAATCACCGGAAGCTGAGTTGCGACACTCCTGACAAAAAGGAATTTTACTACTTGGCACTTTTGCAGCTGTTTAAACCATGGCGTTCAGAGGACGAACTACTTGGAGAATTCCAGAGTTATGAATATTCCTTCAATGCTAGCAAAGACAGCATAGAATGCAGTACTTTCACAACTTATGTTCAAATGTTAAATGAAGAAATTGAACAAGAAGCAACAATTGCAGCTGAAGTAGCTAGAGACAGTTCTCAAGACAAAGTTCTGGGACATTCAGTCAAGATCCTCTAGGACAACCAATCATAGAAAATGAAGCAGCAATAGCCATGAATGAAGTGGAAACAGCTATGAATCAAGCTCAGGAAAATTTAGTAGACTTAACATATTTGGAGCAGCAACTGAATGATGAACAAAAACAAATTTATGAAGAAGTCAGGAAAAAAATTGATCACGGATTACTACATGAAAAGAAAGAGTGCTCATGCACATCTTTCGAACCAATGAGAATGTATGTAGGTGGACAAGCAGGAACTGGAAAAAGTTTCTTAATTAATGTAATTAGAAGCTACCTACAGAAGAAAATGGATTCCATTTTGTCTTGTGTTGTTACTGCTCCAACTGGGTTAGCAGCGTATAACATAAAAGGAGTTACCTTACATCGCTTGCTAATGTTACCAGTAGAGCATGAGAACAAAATACAGTACCCCAAACCAGCAGGAGAAGCATGCTTGGAAGTTTCAAGAGTATTGAAGAAATTGAAAGTACTCATTATTGATGAGGTAAGCATGGTATCAAACTTAATGCTTGCCTTTGTGCATTTAAGAATGCAGCAAATTCTGAAGACAAGTATGACGTGTTATTTGGAGGAAAACACGTCATAGTTTTTGGGGATCTTTTGCAACTTACTCCAGTTAAAGGACAACCGGTATTCCATACTCTTACACATGAAGACACGAAAAAGTCGTTAGGAAGTATAGGCAATGTAAATATTTGGACATATTTTGAGTATAAGGAACTCATTACCAATATGAGGCAAGCCAATGATAAGGACTATGCAAGTATTCTGAAAGATATAAGAATTGGACTACTCACAGAACATGGCAGAAAAGCATTACAGAGTCGATTGCTGAGTAATTTGTTTACAACAGAAGAAATAGTTCCAGAGAAAATATACAAGAAAATTGCTGAAAAAAATACTGTAATCTGCTTAATATGCCAACACTACATGAATGCTCTGTATTCAATCAAGAACTTTTGAAATTGGAAAATGAAGAGATCATAAAACTGGAAGCTGTGGATAAAATTCAACATGAACGAATAACTATTATATTGACAGGCAAATTGGCTACTAAATTGGATTCTCTGGAGAAAAACATTTCAAAAACAGCTGGTTTGGAAAAGAATCTTTATGTGTGTATGAACTGTAGAGTAATTTTAAGACGCAATTTGGATGTAGAAAAAGGTTTAGTGAATGGAGCTATGGGTAAAGTTGTGGGTTTTGTAAAGTACCAGAAAAAAGATGGAATTGAATTCTTAAAAATAAAATTTGATCAGATTGAAGAGGTTAAAGTGATTAGTCGTTGTTCAGTTCGTTTTTTGCTAGTGAAAGACTTATATGTACGTAGGAAGCAGTTTCCGATTTCTCTAGCATATGCTGTAACTATTCACAAGTCTCAAGGATTAACTGTTGATAGTGCTTTTGTAAACATTGGGTCTACTGTGTTCAAAGAAGGTATGGCATATGTTGCTTTGTCACGCGTGAAAAAATTATCTGGTTTATTCATGATAGACTTTGATGACTCAAAAGTAAGTGCTGATGCAAACTGTGTAAAGGAGTATAATAGATTAAGAAAAAGCTATGCTCCTCATTTAGGTCAGTATCCTGTGTTTGAAAAACGTGTTGTTTGTCGGAAAAGGAGATTTGAGAATATCTGTAATGAGGATGTACAGAAGAGAAAACAAAAAGATAGTGATGTGACTGCAAGCAAAAAGAAAAAGGACAGTGTGGAAGAGGTTGATGGTTGTCATTTTGAAAATAGCTCTGGTGTCAACTGCTACGCAAATGTAGTGCTGACTGTTGTATTTTATCTTGAAACTTTGCAAGAGCAGATAATACTAAATCATGAAAAAAGATTCTGTTCTTTGCTGAGTCTCCTTTATGAGAAGCTGAGTAATGACAAAACTAAAATAGAAAGTGCTTCAGATATTAGAAATCTTTTAGATGTATGTTCTGGATGTACACAGTTTACACAAAATGTCCAGCAAGATGCACAGGAATTCTTGATGTATATCCTGATGGTACTGGAAGATGAAGGAGTAGAAGTAGAACATTTGTTTGGTGTCTCTTATACATGGGAACATTGTTGTGATAACTGTATGAACACAAGCAGTAGTAATGTAGATTCTGAAAGGTTCATATATTTACCATTACCAGAAAGTAAAACAGTGACTTTTAGTAAATTAGTTAAAGATGCTAATCACAACATGGAATGTTCTAAATGTAAATCTGAAATGTTGTCAACGTTATTTTTAAAGAAATTTGGACAGTATGTAATTTTAATGGTACAACGTTGTAAAACTGATGGAACAAAATTGGAAACTTTACTAAAGAAGTTTGTTGGCAACCAATTATCTATATCTGGGAAAACTTTTGTAGCAGTTGCAATAATTTTTCATGATGGTCCTTCTATAACTTCTGGTCATTACACAGTTTATCTTAAATGTGAAAAAGGATGGACACTGTGTAATGATTCTCAATTGATTTTCAAGCAACGTTTGCCTTATGATTTACCCAACTGTTACTTAATTTTTCTGAAACCCAAATTTTAAATACTAACATCATCATCGGAAGAAAGCATTATTAAAATTTAAAAGGATTAAAATTGGATATTTCACTCAAAAGGGATTTTAAACTTACCATTTGGCCTTAAGGAAAGGTAAAACAAACAATTGTGGACTTCTTTGACAGATATTATTTTGGAAAATGTTCTTTTGCAACAAGGTTTACAGACGTTATTTCTTGAAAATTGTTATTGTTCTTAAAAGGTATTTTTGACATTTCTATTAAGGTATGTTTTAGTGAGGATACATTTGGGGCTTTTTTAAACAATCTTTCAGATTGTTTTTTTTTTTGCCCGCTGTTAAATGATGAATACAATTGATTTCACTATTTTCAGTGAAAATCAAAACATTCTGAAAACAGCAAAAAAAAGGGCAAAAAATTAAATTGCTAAATATGAAAAAACATGTACTGTTTAATAAAGTGTATTGTTGAATATTAATACTTTTTTTCTTTTTTTCAGAACTAGAAAGAAAATTTAGAAGATGTTATTCAGTTTTCTTTGCAATTAAATAAAAACATTTATTTCTAAATAATTTACTTTGATGGTCAGGTAAGTTTAACATATCTGTATGTGTCACTGCTTTCGTTTCATGCTTCCTTTTCTTCACCTCTCCTTACTCTGCTTTTCTCATTTCTCTTCTCACTCTCTCTTCCTGCTTTACTACTCTTTTGTAACTCCCTCACTCCTTCTCTACTACTCCCCTACCTTTACTACCTCCATCACTAATTTTTCATCCATGTTTCTTTCTCTGTATCCATATGTCTTAGTCTTTTTAACTGCCTTACTCCTTCTCAGTTGTTTGCTGTCTGTCTCTGTATCTGTCACTCTCGGTTTGTCTGTTTTACCCTTAATTTCCTTAACATCTCTAGGGCACATTTACAAGCCACCTGCACCACCACCACGTCACTTTTCTTGACGTACTAGTGGCGCAGGGTGCTTTTCCATATTTACAAGGAGCGGATAAGCCATTCTGTGTGTCTTTCCCTCTCCTTGTAAATACAGCCAATTCAAATGCAGCACTAAAATGAGCTATTATCTTTTTTGATAGGTTTAGGGTACCTATAGGTAAGTACTGATGCAGAGTTTAAAGTTTAATAGGAAGACTCTCTTCCCTTCATGTGTAAAATGTACACCATCTCTTTTTTAATTACTTTGCCACTCCCCTCTCTTTGTCAGGGAGTCCTTGAAGGTTTACTAAAGGTAAGAAAAAAGATTTTTTCTTTTTTTTTTAAATGTCATTGGGTGCGCGCAGGGTGCGCACCCCCCCCCCAAAAAAAGGCAAATGGATTCAAAAAACAAGTTTTTGTGTTTTGATTTTAGGTGGCTCTAAAAAGAGCCCTTGAGTTAATGTAGGGACAGAGGAAGAGAAAAACGAAAAGAAAAAAAGAAAACTATGGCCTAGTGCAAGGGTGCTCCTCAAATTTCCTCTGAATGAGATCAATACTGCTCTCACCCATAGTAATAAGAGTACCACAATCCATGCACCGTGTACTCATCCTCCCAAAACAAGGACAAATATCCAGAGGTGTGTTAGAAGGTGAAGGCACCATTGCAGAAGAAGTGCTCGCCTGAGCTGCCGAAGATGTGCTCGGCTGAGCTGCTGCAGATGTCGTCGGCTGAGCAGGTGGAGGGTTTGCTCCAGAAGCTTGACGAAAAGTCACAGGATGCATTGCCTCAACGTGCCTCATCATAGTGTGAATACTAAAAGAGTACTTCTTATTAGCATTCCCACGTGACAAGGTGTGCTGACACAGTGTGCAGGTGACCTTTGGTGCATTCACCTTCTTTTGTCCCTCAGGAAAAGTGAAAAACTGCCATATAAAGGAGTCTTTCTGCTTCCTCTGCCTCTGTCTCTCAAGAGTGTCCTGCTCACTCTCAGAAGGTGGCTGGTGCTCTGCCATTGTCTCACAAAAACAGAGTAGCTCCTTCTCCAAGGGAATCAGAACTAATAATGAGGGTAGTGGGTGTGGTTTTGGAAGAATCTGGAACTGAAAGTACTTTGAACCAATGAAAAGTGATGTTTCTTGATCACATGACTTGCCATGAGGGGATTGGGTGTGGTGTTGAAACAATATGAAACTGAAAGTAATGAAAACCAATTAAAAGTGTTGTTTTATTAATCACATAACCCGAGGTGCGCGCACGGAGCAAGCTCCGAGCGCGCACGGTGCAATTACGCATGCGCGTACGCGCACATGCGCATAAGTATTATGCGCGTACGTAACGCGTATACGCAGCACGCGCCCATGCGCTAACGTCAGCGCCCGTACTCTACGCGTATACGCGAGTGTAGCGCGTGGAGCACGTACGACGCACGCATGCGTACGTACGCATGCGTACTGGGTGCGCGCTGCGAGCGCGTACTAAAACGTACGTATTCGTACGTATATAACGTATGCATACGTACACAAAAAACGTACGCATGCGTACTAGGTGCGCGCTGCGAGCGCGTACTAAAACGTATGTATGCGTACATAGATAACGTACGCCTGCATACATGAAAATCGTACGCAAACGTACTAGGTGCGCGCTCTGAGCGCGCACCCTAAGTATTTATAGAAAAAAAAATAATAAAGTGGACAAAACTTAATAGAATATATTAACTATGCTGTTCAACTTTATCCAAATTCAAAGTAAAAAAAAAATGAACCACACAAAATTAAAGGAAACAGATAATTTATAAATGTATACATGGGGAAATTTTTGGAAAAAAAATATATAAAAAATATAATTAAAAAAAAAAATTAGCATTTAAAAAACCTTTGAAATTCACTGAAAAAACCATAGGTTTCACACACGTTATAGTTAGGAATTAGCATTTAAAAAACCTTGCAAATTCACTGAAAAAAACCATAGGTTTCACACACGTTATAGTTAGGAATTAGCATTTAAAAAACCTTTCAAATTCACTGAAAAAAACCATAGGTTTCACACATGTTATAGTTAGCTGGACATTTCACTCGTAAAAAACCAATGAAATTCCCCCGTTATAGTTAGTTCAGCTAACTATAACTCGCGCGCCCGCAATCCACTGCTGATGACGTCACATATTACATCACTCATGACATGGTCAGTGACATCACTCATGACATCACTGATGACATCTCAAATGACATCACTGATGACATCACTGATGATGTCATCCATGTGAAAAAATAGCACATCTTCTCACACCCTAATATAAACTTTGATACACCGACTCAAAATTTAAGAGTTCCATTCTCAAAACCATACATACTGCAATACCAATAGCTACATACCCACTTATTAACTCTTAGGTCTACATACACCTCCACTCCTTCACCTGTACAGTCACTCATACTTGCAGTCACTCCATACAAGATTATCATATTCATTTAAACACCTATATAGACACTCACACACTACCAATCATCCATAGAGGTACTCTCACACCTAGTCAGTCATGCAAATAATCACACTCCCATTTACTCACCTATGTGGTTATACACACTCAAGTTCACTTAGTCATAAAAAAAGTACCACATTCTTACCCTCTTATAGAATCATTCATACAAGCACAGACTCATCCATACAGTCACTTTCACAATCACACACTCTCATATCTACTCATTTATATACTGTTACACGCACATATACTGCCTTTTACATATGTAGTTAGTCATAAATGTACTACTGAGATATACATTCAATCCCTAACACACCCATACAGACACTCGCTCAACCATACAGTCCATCACAGATGCACTCTTAAAACCATGCACCCATAGAATCACCAACTCACACATCTATGCACAGAGTCACTCACAGCCTACCCACACTAACACTCAGGCACCCATACAGATACTCAGACAACCAATCAATAACCCATATAGTCACTCATATAGCTATTCACAAAACCATGCAGCCACTTATACACCACCAACAGACACATACAGACATTCACACAGTTTAGTCACTAGTCTGCAATAAAATACATTTAATGACTCACTTAAAGAGTCAGTTACGCACCTACAAAATCATCTATTCACACACTTATACAACCACTCATTCTTCAACAGGTCTTTCCCTATATATATTAAACATATTAAAATTGGTGAGAAACACACATTCACTGGATGATGTCATCAGTGATGTCATTTGAGATGTCATGAGTGATGTCATTGACCATGTCATGAGTGATGTAATATGTGACGTCATCAGCAGTGGATTGCGGGCGCGTGAGTTATAGTTAGCTGAACTAACTATAACGGGGGAATTTCATTGGTTTTTTACGAGTGAAATGTCCAGCTAACTATAACAAGTGTGAAACCTATGGTTTTTTTCAGTGAATATATATATATATATATATATATATATATATATATATATATATATATATATATATATCAGTTCAGTTGCATCCCTGGCAGGGCAGCCTCCTCATAGCCCCCGCGCAACAACACAAACACGGACCACCTTCTGTAGTGCAAAGAGTTTTATTTGCTCAACTGCTCGATGTCGTCATAACGTTTCGGCTCTCCCTGAGCCTTGATCACATGACGATATATATATGTGTGTGTGTATATTTATATGCATGTGTGTATGTGTGTGTGTGTGTGTTCCAAAAGCAGGTGACAAGAGTGACATTTCCTTTGATGGCACAAAAAAGGGCAGGCTGGTACGTGTAACCAAAGGTAATAAATGAATCAAGTGAAAGACATTGAAGGATTGGGACAGTGTATGCAGACAATTACTAAGCATTATGGTAGTTGTGGTCCTTGTGATTACTGTACATGAGCAACGTGACTGCAGTGTTAAAATCTGTAAATGTGAAGTACTGTACTTTCATTGGATTGACTATCACATGGAATCTTAGAGGTTTTCATGCAATACATTTGCACAGAATGTTTTAAAAAAAATTGACCCACTGCCACTTTTAATACCTGATGAAATGCTTGGATACCTTGGTCCTTCCTCACTGTTTTTGAAGGTGCGTTTCAATAAGATCAAATGAATGCTGCATATGATTAAGACTCGTTAGAGTTGAAACATGTTATGCTGGGAGACTTGCCGTGATTAAAGGATTTTCACTGCAACACGTTGGCCGGCTTGTTTGCATGGTTCTGGAGGGCGAGCACATGCTTTGTTTGGAATATATATATACATATATACACATATATATATATTTTATGTGTGTGTATATATGTATATATATTATAAAATATAACTATAACTAAACATTTTAAAATACATTTAAATTAAAATATTAGTAGTACAGGAAAGTTAGAATTAACAAACATATACGACTAACAAGAATATCTAACCAAATGTAAATATTAAAATGAACATATAACAAATAGTTTAGTTTAGTACTTTACAGTATTTTACCAATTTAACAATCATAATAATTAATTGAAGTAATATAAAATTAATTTTTAAAAAATCCAATAAAATAAATTTTCCTAAAAATATTATAAACATTCCTAAAAAATATTAACAATAACAACAAATACAATTAAAGAACAATATAAAAATAATTAATATGAATCCTGTCTAAGCATCATTAGGGAAAGTGGTGGGCATTGGAGGGGTTAGATTTACTATTCCCACTCCAATCTGAGCAACATTTGGGAAAGCATTGGACTTCGGAGAGGTTAGATTTTCTATTCCTACACCAATCTAAGCTACACTAGGGAAAGTATTGGACTACGGAGAGGTTATAGTTACTATTCCCATCCCAATGTATGCAACAGAATGAAAGGTGATGGACTTCAGAGGGGTTAGATTTACTATTCCCTCTCCAGTCTAAACAACGGTAGGAAAAGTGTTGGAATTCAGAGTAGTTAAATCTGCTATTCCCAGTTCCATATAAGCAACAGTGGGGAAATGGGGAGGTTAGATTTACTGTTCCCATTCCAGTCTAAGAAAGGAAAGTGATGGACTTCGAAAGTGTTAGATTTACTAACATCACTCAGTAAAGTAATGAGAGTTTTAGTAGTAATCGAGTATATTAATAAATATGTTAATAAAAAATGGCTGCGGCATCAGAAGATTATCAATCTAAAGTTGGAGTATAAAATCTATAGAAGAGGATTTACCTGAAAAAGGATATATTGCAAAGAGTAGTACAAAAAAAGTATGAATTGATTCAACAAGACAAAGATGATACATAAATGTTTGAGTAGATGTTTTCAGAAAGTGGAAAGGAATGGCTCTTTCTCGACGTAGTAGTTGAGTTCCATCCTGAAGGAGCTCCATTGGCTACCCTTGCCAGACTGCTCCATCTTCAAAACCTGCTGCATTATTTACAAAGCCACAACTACCAGCAACCCTGCTTATCTTGCAGACAAGCTCACCATCTCTGGGGGATCTCTGCATACCCGTAAACAGAACATCATTACACTGCAGATTAAGAAGTGTAAAAAAAACAAGACAACATCACTTTATCCATCAAGGGTGCATCAGCGCTGGTCCAATTTAGTTAAGAGTTGAAGACTCACCTTTTTAAAGAACACTACATCTCAATGCATCCGCAAGAATCCACGACCCAGCGCTTCCACTCCAATTACTTCTTGACTTTATGCTTGTGTTTGACCATGTACAGTGCGGCACTGTCTTTTGACTAGGTTTCTGCGATAGAAATGCTATATATATACCTATATACATACATACATACATACACACATACATATATACATACATACATACAAACATGCATGCATGCATGCATATATACATACATTCATGCATACATACACTTAACGATTAATCAGATTGTTTATACCATGACTAGAGGGATAGGCAACAATACAGACACTATTTCTCAGTATATGAATACCATTGTGCAAAGGGTTCATAATAAAAGCTCTAGAATCTGATTTTTTTTTATTAGAAATGAATTTGTAAGTAAGAAAAACAAGCAGTGAATAGAGTTTAGATCTCAATAAGGATATTTTTTTTCTCAACCCCCGAGGGATGGCAGAGATTAGTACAAAAACAACACCATCTCCAAAGTTAGGAAATAACTGCTTGAAAGGAGAACAATGGTTTCCTTCAGAAATCCTATTTTGGTAGCAGGCTGAGCACAAGGCTTTCCATCATATATAATGCAGAGACAATCTAAAGATAAACAACAAATAAGAACACTAAAGGCATAGAATTATCAATATCATAACTAAGGAGTCAAAAGGAATCAACAATTTAATGAGGTTAAATTATTACAAATTAAGAAGCATAATGAAATTTCTAGCCACACCCCATTAAAACAGAATGGTAGGAAATATATATGCGAGATAGATAGCAGGCCTGGGAGAAAGTGACATGTTGAGTAATGGCTCAGATCCAGTCCCCAAACCTAAATAGGTTTCCTTAAAGTCTCGCTTTTTCTACAGCAGAGCCCACACAGTGAGGCAATCCTCAGAGAAAAGGTGTGAGTTGTTACGTGTAAGAGCACAAACATTCTTCAATCCATTTATGAAATAAAATTACTTTATTGTTAGAATCTAGTTTAGCTAAAAAAAAGACTATATTACGTGTAATACTCGGAGAGAAAATGGTTAAGGGATGAAAATGATAGCAGCAATGACATTGATAAAAAGGATATAATGAGAATTTGAGAGCAATAAAGAATGCATCAATTAAGTAGCTCATCTGCCCTATTGCCCATCAGGTGAGAGCGGTGCATTGATACTGTTCACTGAAGGGAAACACCAAGTCACAGACACACTTCTGACAAGCTCTAATGCCTAGGGAACAGTCAGTTACATTCACATGAAGCACACGGCTTCTCTCCTGTGGACGATTTAGAGAATTAAAATAAAAAATCGCAAACAATTATTTTTGCCTGTGTGCCCGAAAGCATGTCTGTGTGCACTGCGTGCAGCATCGAGAGAAGTGTCTGTGCCGTTAAGCGAATAATGACGGTCAGCGTGGTACTGTGCCACCAAAAAGCAGAAAAGTAATATACAAATGTCAACAACAACATTTAATTACAATTATTCCATTTACTATTGCAAAAGCTGCTACAGAAGCCTTCTAGGCGGGACTTTTCAGGATGGCTCAGTGAGTAAAACGGCGGTGTTGAGCTCGAGTCCCAGCAAGGCCTCTTTAGTTTTCTGTCCATGCAGAAGCGGTGCTGAGTACCATAAAGTTTGGTATTTAGAAATACCTGCTATGTTTAGGGGCCCACCACCAAAGGCCAGAAGCAGTGCGCATCTGGTCCTGTGGCGAGAGGGCTGACGCAGGACCTTACCCTAAAGCCCTCATGAATGCCCAAAGCATCCATGCCATTGTGCAGCACAGAGGGCTGGCGTTCCGAGGTGTTGTGCAGACCCTGCGTTCAACCTATGCTGTGCAGACCCTGTTGGCAGCAGGGACAGGGTGCTCAGAGGTTGTCTGCAGGGCTTGGCCATAGGCAATCTGAGTTGTTAGCATGTGAGTTCGGGAGCAGGGCGTGGCTGTAGTCCAAGCCCTGCTGCCAGCCCCTACTGTGCACTGTCTAATGTTTTCCGTTTTGTTGAGTAACCAAATATTTAACTTGAACTGTGTTTTCATAAGCCAACTTCGAAGTTTTTTTTAAAGATGCATTAATGGCTTATGCAAAGAAACCATAACTCACCATTGACATTTTTTCAATGAGTGTATATGTCTACCTCTATGGATATATCATATCAGATCTGTGGGCTTGCCGGGCTGGAATGGGACAGCTAGTGCTAAAAGTTATTCCAGCCTCACATTATTACCTTTATACCTAGCAGTTTCACCGCTGAACAACTCCCCGAGTTAAGGGTGTGCACTGAAGTTGCCCAAGAAGATTCAATCTTTCAATCTGTTTTTGTACTGGAATCTTCCAGCTCTGATGAGGACTGTTGGCAAAGCTCTGCTGACGCAATGGAGGTAAATCTGCCAGAGGTTTAAAATGGAGCCTCAGGCTGGTGCTATTGAATCAGAGCTCAGTCAGTAGGGTGGTGCCATATTTTGATCCGTGCCATGCTCATGCATGGGGTAATATACTCATGAGAAGTAGGCGCATTACATTCTGTACAGAAATTCCTTAAAAGACACTTTAGGCACTTTTCCTTTCCACATGTTTGCTATACTGAGATATATATTCAAATCTAAGTGCTGCATAGTGCCTTGGCCAACGGGGGCCATCCACTGCTTTCCTTAGGGTTCCACAAGGGAGTTTGTATGAACCAGACTCAGACCTTCTTACTGAGGTGACAGAAACTGGTTGATAGTACCATGTTCAAATGTTTCTCACAACTAGTTCAAGAGTTTGCTTTTAATAAAAGACATATTAAAATTCTTCAAAATTACAATCTTCTCTTGCTTTAAACTATAGAGATTCAATATTTTTTTCTAAACTTTAAAGAGGCAGTAAATGCCTCCTATCTCTTTTTTTCTTTGATACTCTACTGAGCGAAAGGAAGGACAGCGTCCGCCTCTGCGCATCTGAATGAGATCAATGTGGGTTGCATTGTTATGTATTCCAGAGTGATTTCCAAATGTATTTCTAGCATGCGCTCTGGTCCCACGGCAACAAAATGTACTTATTCTTTGATTTTTTTCTATGCCCATGCTTAATATTGCTAAATTGGAATAGCTGATTGTCCCAGATGTGCCAACGGGGATGCAGTCAAACTGCCTGCTTTTTTTGCTCTCTGTTAGAAATCAATTAGCCAGTATCTTCAAACGCCTGCGTGTAGTAGTGGACCAGGACTGGCATCCTGATGTGAATGCAGCATTTTTGGCTTTGGTGATGCATATCTTGAAAAAGCGAATACACTATGGGTTAAGTGCTACTAAATTAGAAATCTCATGGTGCTAGCACATGAAGCACCCTGCCAATGTCAAGGACTTGTGGACTGACCTAATGCAGCACCAAATATTGTATTATACAGTTGCCATCTCCATTAATAGATATTTAGGATATAAATGGTTCTGGCGTAGGTTCGACTAGGTGCTAGAAAGGTTTGCTATTTGTGTTAATACTTACAAATGTGTCATACCTAATTCGACTTCTCTCTTTTATTACAAAAAAATTGACCTTCAGGATTTGGGGAGTATTCCAGACCTAAAATGAATCCCTTAGAAACCACTTTGACTTGGACTAAACTGCCTTGAAATGGGAGTGGAACATAGCAAGCGATAGAATACAAGACACCTTCAGGCAATTATGCAGTGCAAAATGGGATTTGTTTTTTTCTCACGTCAACTTTCCCCATTCAGCAGCCGAAATGTATTTTATAAGTAAATGACTGCTGGGACATTTTTACTTGAGATAGATGGACCTGGCAGGGCTTGCTGAGTTATCAGGCACAACCATTTCAGCAAAGGAAATGTCACTGGGCCATGGGGTTGTGGTGAGAGGTAGGCGTGGCTAGGAAGTAGCAGTTGACCACCAGCCAAGGATCTCAGGAATGCACTGGTTTTGTTGGCAATCCTCCTGCTGACACAGTGGGAAGAAAATTCCAATACATTTGTTATTGCCCCGGCTCGCACAATTGCACAGAAATGGAGTCCCAAGGTTGGTAGAGGATACTTGATCTATTTTGTATCTGACAGGGCAGAAGCAAAGAGAATGGCTGTTCAGCGATCACCCTCACCATGCCACCGCAGTAGCCATGATTTCGTTATTCACCTGTGACTTTTTTCTCACACTGACATTTGGAGGGGGCAACTATACAATGTTTAAAGAAAAGCAGTCATACTTTGCACAAGGCAATTAAGCTCTAATTAGATTCAAATTTTGAAGAAATTTAGTTAGGCAAATAGGATTTCTGATGCCACCAAATCACACTATTGGTTGCCTGTGGTGTACATATTTTTAAATACCCCCTAAAAGGTCGGCCTTTTCCTTTCTTTTCGTTGCAAATGATGTGCGCTTGCCTTTAACAATAACAAAGGTGTTTAGGGGCTGGCCTGAATCATTAACATATGCTCAATTTCAGATTTAATAAAGTGCAACTTTCCTGGGGTTCATCCGCATTTGGTTGGCTTCTAACCCTGACAATTGTCTGTGTTGTGTGAGCTTTTGACGGTGATCTTTCTTGCATTGCATAGTTTGCTCCCTTACCACCATCTCATCTCACAGATGCTTAATTGGTCATTGCGCCCGAATACCATCCATTGATAGCAACTAATGAGGTATTTGCATCGTTGCCCCAGGCCTCCTCAGAGCGCTCTTCTGAGACTGTAAAAGAACAGTCTTGATCCCGACCCCAAAGCCCTGCTTCTTTGGTTTTTCTTTGGTGTAACCTGTGTGCCAGATAAATCCTGGTGAAAAGTACTCGAGTCGTTCATTCGTTCATTAATTAGAGTGACAAACGCATTGGAAAATGTTTATTGGGAATAGAATGTTACTGTTTAAAATGTAATCCAGTTACAGTGAGGCGTGTCAGAAGCGCTGGGTCCATTTATCCACATTCGGTATATTCCACATAATTGTGCTGGGTAAGTAAGCGAGCCCACTCACAGAGAGCTCGGCTGCAATGGCTGAACATCAGGTAATGATACAAACACGCATCCAGAAATCTGCACTCTTTATCACTCAACGGTTAGAAGTATCTCAAGCCAAGCAAAAGCATTTGCTTCATGATTTCAAATTCGTCTCATGTGTATTGCGGGTTCAACTATACCAATAACTCACTGCAAATGATCAAGATTCTTGCCAATATGTGCAAATGAGATACCCATTTGGGAGGGATCTATCCTTCCAGCTAACGTGATGTTTATTTGTGCATATGCTCTGAAAATAAAATAGCACCATTGCCCTTCAATGACTGTTGAGACAAGAGGCACAATTGTTTATGCTCACACATTCTCACTATTTGAGCATACACAATATATACTATACCGACTTCTAAATCATACTGCATCATTAGCTAAGGTTGCGCCAGAGATTGACACAGTTTGGGGATTTTTAAAAAAAAGCTTTAAACTAAAGTTTCCATGCTCCTCCTAGACTAGCCATCAACGTCTGGTCACTTTCTGATCTCACACTAACATGCCACTTCTATTGTGTCCTACAATGATCTTTGAATGGAAGGATACGCTGTCTGATAAAGGGTTCTATTGCTCTGGTTGTGCCAGTTCCCAGTGGTCAGAAAGCGATTCAGAGAGTGGACAACAATATTTGGCGTTGACAATTGGCACACCCGTCCAGCATGGGAATCTGACCACACTATTAAGACACTTACACATAATATCATTGTCATTTCAAATTAATATGAAAAGACGACCTTGAAAGATTGACTGGTGTGATAGTAACACTATTCTATTCAAGGTGGTACCAATTTTAAGTATTAATAATTTGATGAACTCAAGAAATACAGTAATCTTAAACACATTACACCGGCGACACTCCTGGAATATTTAGCGTTATATTTCCTCAGTCCTTCTAACATTATGTTTGACTTGAACTGTATGTGAATTAAGAACAATAAATCTCTGTGATTTCTGTGGTAAATAAGGCCCTGAGAAATTGGGCCTTCAAGCAACCATAAGAAATGAAGATGATGTTTCTCCGGGGAACTTTATTCTTCCAAAAATGAGATTTAGATGCTCTTTAAAATACGACAGAAAAACCCTACTATTGAGATTCAGGCAAGGCATAAAGAACTTTGAAGCAAATTCAAAAAGGCAAGCCAGACCTCAAAAAGGCTTTCTTTACTGAAGAAGGTTTAGAAGTCGGCGAATTCACTCCCTGGTAGAATTGGAGCTCTACCTTCAGCCGCATGGTGTACAACGTTGCATGATTTCGTCAATGAGAGATGATGATGATGGGGCAAGCGGGATCGGTCTTGGGCAGTTGGGACGGGAGGCTGGTGAGACTTTAGACCTGCCCATCACGCTGCAGGCAATCGGTGAAGCGATCAATCACTTGGCATCCGGGAAGACCCCGGGGCCGGACGGCTTCCCGCAGGAATATTACGCCCATTACCGTGAAACCCTCGCCCCGAGGCTTCTGGATCTCTATGCTGAAGTGGTGGGGAAGGGCTTGTTCCCGCCGGAAACGGACACGGCCACGATAGTAGTCCTTCCCAAAACACAACCCCCATCACAATCTTGCTCGGATTACCGGACGATATCTCTCATTAATACCGAACTTAAGATATACGCTACCATCCTGGCGCAACGGCTTCGCCCGCATCTTGTCTCACTGGTCCACCCGGACCAGTGTGGATTTATGCCGGCTCTGGGGACTAGGCACTGCTTGCGGCGCCTACATCTGGCCCTGGCCCACCGGGAGCGCCTATCTCCATATCTGGCTCTTCTACTGGTCGACTTTGAAAAGGCCTTTGACTCGGTGGGGTGGGTCTATCTCGGAGAGGTCTTTGAGCGCATGGGTTTCGGTCCCCAGTTTTGTGCCATGGTCCGTGTCCACGAGCCCGAGTGTTGGTGAACGGAGCTCTCTCTCTCACACGTTTTCCATAGGGCGGGGAACGCGGCAGGGCTGCCCGCTCTCGCCCCTCCTCTTCGCTCTGGCGATGGAGCCACTGGCCGTTCTGGTCCGATTGGACCCTGTTCTCCATGGGTGGGATTGGCCGGGTATGGTCCCTGATAAGATCTCCCTGTACGCGGACGACGTCCTTCTTTATATCTCAGATCCGGCTGTTTCGGGCCCTCGTGTTCGCCAGATTCTTCGCCGTTTCGGTCAGGCATCCGGTCTTCACCTGAAACCCAAAAAAATCTGTCCTGGTCCTGTTGCACCCGTCTAGGGAATGTTTCGATTGGCAGTCTGATATTCCCCTCCGGAGACTCTCCTTTAAATATTTGGGGATCTGGATCACCCTTCTTCCGGAGCTCTGCTGGACCCTCAACATGGCTCCTGTGGTTAATAGGACCAGATCGGACCTGGTGAAGTGGCAGTCGCTCCCGCTGAACCCATTGGGGAGGATAGCACTCTACAAGATGATCATACTCCGTAAGTTCCTATACATGCTGCAGAACACGCCTTGCTCCTTCTCCCGCTCCTGGTTCCGGGATATGGACAAGATTGCGACTAAGTTCCTCTGGGGTGGTGGTAGGCCCCGTCTGGCCCTGGACCGTTGCCGGATTCCCTCATATGACGGAGGCCTGAGCATGACCAACCTTTATTTGTACTATCTTGCAACTCGGCTTCTGGTGATTCATGATTGGTTCTCAGGTGGGTGGGACGATCCGGCCTATAGGTTAGAGGTACAGATCGTGGGGTTCTCCTCCATTCAAAACATGCTCTACGGGGCGGTGACCCCTTTGTCGCTCTTGGATGTTATGCGGGCCCCCTTCTTGGCATGGCATGCCGCCCTACGGCATACCCGCTGGTCGAGGACACTGACCCTAGTCACACCACTTTGGCATGGTACTTGGCTGCGGGAGGTAGCGGGGCTGGAGGGGCTTCGAGCATGGGACCTTCTTGGGATCTCTTGGTTGGGTAACTTGTGGCGGGGGAGCCGCATGTGTTCCTATCAGGAGCTTCAGGGTCGATTCTCGTTGCATCCTTCGCAATTCTATAAATACCTCCAGCTGCGCCATGCGGTTCAGACTCACGTCCCTTTGGATTCACGGATTCCCGACCACAGCCCGCCTGAGGCTCAGGTGATGTTGGGGTGCCTTGGGAAAGGAGGAATCTCCCGTATCTATCGCTCCCTGGTTAATAACACCCCAGTGGACTGGGATGGACTGAGGCAGCGCTGGGAGACCTGGGTGGGCCCATTGGATGAAGCTGACTGGAGGGACGCCCTTATGGCCCCCCAGGACGATCACCGCATCGGCTAGATTGCGGATCATCCAGCTTTATTACCTGCATGCCGCCTACCTGACCCCGGCGTGCCTCTATCGTGCAGGCCTTTCCCCGGATGCTTCATGCGCCCGCTGTGGGGTTGACCCGGCGGACTTCTTCCATGTGGTCTGGAATTGCCCGCGCTTGGGGAGTTACTGGGGTGAGATTGAACTTGAATTAACAGAGGTCCTGGGGTGGGAGGTCCCCCATGACCCCAAAATGGCTTTGCTGGGGATAACGGATGGTTTGGATGGCTCCCGCAATGACAAATATTTTCTAACTACTGCTCTGGTAGTGGCTAAAAGGGATATCACAGCCTCCTGGAAGCAGATGGATCCACCCAAATGTGCTAAATGGAGAAGGGGCGTGGACTGGTGTGCCGCACAAGAACAGACGTTGTATGCTGCACGGGGATGCCCCAAAAAGTTTCGCAAGGTGTGGGGGTAATGGTTAGGGGGCTTATTCTAGGGGGGAGAGTACGGGTAGGGGGAATGGGAGGTTAAGGGAGGGATGGGGGTCTTGCTATTGATTGTCATTGAATCCATGATATGTCATTTTGATGCCAGTTCAATCGGATTGTTGTATATGATGTCTGAGTTTTTTGTCCTTCCACAAGAGAATAAAAATTTGATTATCAAAAAAAAAAATGATGGAGCTGCACTTCACTTATCAGAGGATTCTTTATATAAGTCTCCATTTCCTCTTCTTTGCCTTTCTTGTAGACAATTGATAGGCAGGCCCTCACCCAACATGGCCACGTTGTCTTGTGTTGTTTTAAACCGAAGTCCCCACAAGTGAAATTGTAAAAGTAGTCTAGTGCTTGATAAATGTTCCTCAGTAGAAGATGGCTGCTACTTGTGAGCACAACACTCCTATCTATGTCCTCCACCTTCATCAAAGCCATGAACTAAACAGCATCCTGGAAAGAGGGTGGGGAAGAAATGGGGCATTCAGACATACAGTTTGTCCTACAGCTGTGCCTGCACTTCCATCGCTTGAGGCTTCACCAACCTATCATGCACCATGTCCAACTCTGTAGAATAGAGCGAGCGACAGCCTGGACTGAGCAGTAGAGGTCCACCCTGGACAGGGTGTGTCACAATGAAGAGAGTCCTTAAGTGAAGGCAGATAAGAGCATAGGCTGCAAAGAGAGTATTCTGTCAAGCCAAGGCATCATGGAGCAGGCCGGCCAGTCTCCCAGCTCTCGCCATACAGGCATCCACCAGTTGTGATCTGTGGCCTCCCCAAGTAGAATCCAGTTTGTGGCCACCCCAAGTAGAATCCAGAAGGGTTATTAAAAGTAAGCCCTAGTAAAGCTAAATCTCTTGATGCCATTTTTCATGTCTAGATTTCCATGGATTGCCAAACAAATGCTGTCATCCCAGACTTTCACTTCCATCTAAAAATTCTCTGTCGAGCTTATCCTATTTTTAGCTGAGACTAGATTGCTAGAACAAAATTTTGGCTGCAAATTAACTACGGTAACCGCTTGATGATTGGGGCGACAAATACAGATCTTTGCTAAATTAAAAGTCCTGCAGGATGCATGAAATAGGACAGTCTCTAAATTTGCACCAGAGACCATGTCCTCACTATCCAACGCTTGATACACTGATTCTCTGCAAAAGAAAATGTGACGCTTACTGTGCTTGTAGTAACACAAAAAGCTATTTATGGGAACACACAAGCATAATTAATAAAGAAGATCCCTTTACATCACTCCTGTAAGACTTTGCACTCAAATGCAAGTACATTCTAGTGTCTCCCAGATTCAGGCAGTTTTGGAAAAAAGTCTAAGCATTTCCATCTCAGCATTGTCATCAAAAAGTATTAGCCAAGTGATTTTTTAATGTAAGTAGGCCTGGGCAAAATTTCAATTTCGTTTGCAGAATCTGAGGAAATTTGTGCTACACTTGTTATACGAAATCCCAACAATTATATGTTTATGCCACTTTGCATAATTATGCCCCATTGAAATAAATATTTACAGTGAAATACTCCATTCACTGCAAAAATTTACTAAAAGCTCACTGGAAGAACAGAGCGCAAGTAGCTTTTTGTAGCAGTGCTTTTTTTGCACTATGTTTAGCATGAAATGCACCCTGCATTTTGCATAATAATGCATAATTTCACATACTCTTGCTGAAATTCTGCATTAGTAGCAAAAGCAAACTACGCATTCTATGAATTCTCTTACACATTCTTCAGAAGCTACTGCTTTTTTCTTTAAATATCCTATTGCTGGAATATATGACATATTTAAGTATTGCTACACTATTAATCTATATCATAAATATTCTTACATCGTGAATTCGTATAAATGAATTTGTAAACAACGCTATGCATTGTAAAACGTATGTAAACCATAATGCACGCAATTAAATCTAGACTACGAGGGGGCTGCTCAGAAGCAGAAATTGGGCAAGGCATACTACAAACTGCTCAGACGGGTGGTTGGGCTTAGGAACTACTGTAATCAAAGCCTCTGAGTGGTTGGGGGCAATATGCTAGTCTCTATTGATACCAAGATAATGACAGGCAGGTGAGGGAATAAGTGTCTGATAATCGCTCAAACTCTTCCTGGAAACCGTCAAGGTCGGAAATCTTCCTAGCTTTTTGCTGGCTACATACTCAGTTGCTGAAAATAATCCATCCAGGAGATCCTTTTTTGTCTCCTGGAAAAATCAGTAGCGGCTGCTACCAGACAGGGGTGGTGGGTAATGGAAAACAAAAACGACTTGCCTGGAACTGCCGGTCTCTGCTCCGTCCTCTTCCTTCTTCCTGTCTCCAGTCCTGGCTGGCAGAAGGAAGCACCCGGGCACACAGGCTTCCCTGAGCCAATCACAATGCTGCAATGCAGTGTTGTGATTGGTCTGAGCACTGTGGTTCAGTGCTCAGACATACACAGGGAGCCTGTGCATGTTCCTCAGTATGCTGTGTAATGCAGACTGGTGGGGAACATGCAAAGTGTGCATGACTGCTTGACCAGCCCAAGAGGTCCGGCCAAACAGTCATATGCACTTAGGGAGTGCAAACCACTCCCCTACCCCTGCTCTTGTCAGCCCCGACCTGTCACTGACTGCAATAGGAAAAATAGTATGATAATAACTAAACGTTATTATCATTTTATTTTTCCTTTTGAACAGTGCGACATCGCTCCTCCTCCTTAGCGGAGTAACCGCCACTGGTTTCAATAGAGGGGAATTTCAAGTCCCAGACGACTGAGGAAGGGAAATCACATATGGATTTGTGCAAGCCAGTCGATATATTTATTTATGAAGCAACCGTCAGTCCAGTTGGGATACCATGGGTTTTCGGAGAAGAGCTTTAGTTTTCTTTCCCCCAACTGCCCTCTTCTGATCTACCCCTTTATCTATCACTTTTGTATGTGGATCATCTCCTGTGTGATAATGTTTGTGATGGTGGATAATGGTTGTAGGAGAATGGCTTAGTATATGGTGTTCAATTATGTAAGTGTAGCACCCTGCTCTAAACCTGACAACCCTCATGGTGATTTAAGAGGTCTTAGACAACTTTAGAAAGCTCTCTATGTGGTAGCTGTGGATAGCAGCCTTCAGGCTTAGTCCAGAAGGAGTGTAAAGCAGCTTGTTTTACCAGTACTAATCAGATAGTGAAGGTTAAGTGAAAAAGAGCTACACAGTGTAGTTATAAAAATATGTATTTATTATAAATACTCACTAACACATTGCAATATCTCCTACCCGGAGATATAATCACAATACACACAATATTTTGATAAAAGAACAAGTAAGTAGCACACATACACAAAGGTCGCCGGGGGAAGACCAAACCATATACTAATAAAGTGAAATACGAACCATGACCTAAGTCGAGACTGGACCTAGAAGACATAGAAGAGTCAGGGACCCAAGGAAACACCCAAGGCAAGTACCCAGGAACCCTACAGAAGCTGTGTGCAGAGTGGGAACACGACCGTGTGCTCTTTACAAGTCAATGAGTAAATCGCGGTTGCAGTTTTTAAGAAGAAGGACCCTTTCCAGAGGTCCCTGAAAAAACCTTGTGGAAGATGGAAGGTTGGAGAGTTACCCCACCTGTGGATACCTCTGGAACCAGGATACCTACACCAGGGAAGCCGGGTGCATAGATGCGAAGTGACGGCGGAAATGAAAGAAGGTGAAAGAGTCCAATGGAACCCAAAGGTGGATTCAAGATGACAGATACCTGCAAGCAGAGGGAACAGGGTCTATTCCACTTACGAGTGATCAGGATGCTCGGAAGACGAATGCTCACCGATGTCAGAGATACAGGAGAGTTGACGGTGCCCTTGAAGCTGCAGCTGAGAAGACCAGGCAACACTGTGGAAGACCAGGAGCTGTTAAAGAACTGAACGATGTCAGATGTCAAGAGCCAGGGGGTCGGTGTCCGTCGGGAGCACCAACAAGCCTTGGCAACGGCAACAAACGTAGTAGATGAAAAAGGTGCAGTGTCTGGACCGACAAGGTCCAAGTGACTCACCACAAGCAGGTATGTCAGATCTAGCTCCCAGCTTGCAGGAGAGCCCACTGGAGCCAAAGAAGACCCTGAAGAGGACCCACGCGCTGAAGGCACAGTAGTCGCAAGAGGACCTCGAGCAGCTCACCAATGATGAAGGCCCATGGTGCAGACGATGCGGTGACGATGAAGATCTTGGTAGCAAGAGATGCTTGATGCTCGAGCTTCTCGGAGCCCGAAGATCTCTGGTGAAGAGAGTCAACAAGCCTTGTCAATGGCAAGTCAACGCTGTGCACTGTGGTACTGCTCCAGCAGTTCCGACGAGGGATACTGGCTTCAAACTTGCTGTGAAGACAGTGCAGGCCTCGTGCGAGTGTCACATCCACCACCTGTGTTGCTGAACCTTTTGGAGTCTGTAGGAGCTCAGGGACAGCAGACCGGTCAGCTTCATTGCTGTGCCTGTAGGTGCAGGGAAGTGACTCCTTCACTTCAAGGGAGATTCCTTTAGGTGTCTTGGATGTCCACAGGCCTGTAGAAGAACCTTTATGGAGCACAGGCACAGACGACGCAGAGGACCATGAGACCAGGAGCAGCAGGAGTCTTCCCAGTTGCAGTCTCGGTTCCCAAAGCAAAGTCCGGCTAAGTCCAAAGTGCCCAGACGGTTGAAGATGAAGTGGTTTTGGATCTGAATCTTGACCTACGATAGATCTAAGGAACCACCCACAGGTAAGCCCTTAAGTACCCTTAGGAAAGGATTGGGACAATTCCGGGGTCCCTCCCACTGGAGGGGCTGGAATGTGGGGGGGATACTCCCATGTCCTCCTTTGTCCAGTTTCTCACCAGAGTGGTAGCCAACGGCTCCCTGAACTGGTTCCAACTGGAGTATGCAAGGAGGGCACCAAATGTGCCCTTCAAAGCAGTCTAGTGGCCCTCCCAAGCGCCTCCATCCTGGCTCAATACACTAAGTCCTGTCTGGAAGGTGGTCATACCTCCCTGTGACAGGAAACCTATTGTCCTACCTTCCCCTGTTCGAGCTTGACTCAGCAGCAGGAGGGCAGAATCATGTCTCTGGTCGGCAGCAGACATAGTTTGTTGTCCGGGTCTAGAAGACTGTTACTAGGCAGTGGCGTAGCAGGGTGGGGCGGTGGGGGCGGTCCGCCCCAGGCGCCACTATTTTGGTGGAGGACAAATGCATTCAGATAAGGCTCGACTTGCTTTCGTGGAAGTTCGGGGACAGGCAGAGAAGGAATAGGACTCCGGCAATGTCCTCTTCTTTTTTGTGCTGGCAGCTGTCCCCCCCTCTCTACCTATTATTCCCTCTCTTTCTGTCTTGCTCCTCACTTACTGAAAACCGTGACTTGAAGAAACGGTTCACAACCTCTCTTTCCTTCTTTCATTTAGTTGCTTCCCTGTGAATTGGATCCAAAAAAGAAAAACACTCTTACGGGAAATGCCCTTTTTCTGACATTTTTCTATTCCAAAGTGCAGTGGGATGGAGAGAAATAGAAGGTTTTAAATATGAAATATAAATACATAACTAAATAAAGCAAGATAGAGTGGTTGCAAAGTGGCCAGATTGGTTTTATTTGCATTCAAATACATCAGCATCACTTTACAGAGTTTGCCAGTGAAGCGCTACTTTTGTTTTCTCGTCTTTCTTTGAACAGCATTGTTTTCCCCCAGTGGGGGAGTGCACCATTCCTGGAGGTATTGCAATACCTGGTTGATGGGTGGATTGGAAAACAAAATGTGTACCATGGCTCTGGATTTGTAAGGATATAAGCAATGGACATTGAAATGGTTCCCTTCAGGGCCCTTTAGTCATGTCCTTAACTTTTCAGGTAAAACCACTCGCTGATTTCTGAATAGTGAGTGAGAAATCGTTAAGGTAACCATGTTGTTTCTGCTTACATTTCACATGCTTTACTTAATCTTGCATTCCCTATGAGTGGTTGCTTTTACTTTTTTTTTTTAGGGAGCATATTACTCTGAGCCACATCCAAGTGTTTATAGCGAGCACAATTAGGTTATAGCTGAAGGCAGTGCGAGTTTCTCTCAGTGGGGAAGTATGGTGTTCAGTAGGGGAGAGGATGTGGCACTATGGCTAGAGCTGTCGAATTTGGAACTGGGGAACCGGGTTCAGCCTTCATGACCAGTCCACCAGACCACTCTACTGAGGGAGCATATTCCCATGCTAGACCTTAGAAGGCCCCACTAGACCTTAGAAGGCTTGATGTCTTAGCACAAGCAGGTGTACTCTAGTGGTGTCAATTGTGGGTTAACCTTGAAGGCCTGTCCGCCACAATCCATACTGAAGTTCATCTCCAGTCTTGCGGGCAGGCCGACGAAGCAGCACACCCTAGAGCGACAGTGACTCTGTCACTGAGGTCACAGGACCCTTGAGCAGGTTAGGGCGATGTGAACGGTGTGACCGCGCTGGGTACCTATTTTGGGTGGGTGCGTAGTGTTTGCAAGTATATTATGGTTTTTAAAAAACTTGCTGCCTCCTTCCTGGCCTCCAGCAATTTTCAGAAACAATAAAAATGTCATGATAACTTCGGTGATTAATGTTCTTACTAGAGAGAGATCAGAGTTTTGTCTAGTGGAAGGGTTGACTCCTGGAAAGGTAGCACAGAGGGTTAATGTGCCTGCTGCAAAGAACATGTACCATGCAGATCACTGCTTCATTGGGGGGACCATGATAAATGGTCATTTAATGTCAGCTGTAGATGATGGATCCCTGAACAGTGTCATGTATGTGCATGTTTGCATTGTGCTGAGGGGATTGCCAGGTAATTATTCACGCAGCTCTCTGATGGATGTCACATGCGGTTTTTCTGAGTTCCCAGATAGATCATGCAGTCTGTGTGTTCTCTTTTGTACTGCCAGTCACTGCCAGTCACAATGTATTCAACTGTGTAGCCTTGAACCGTGTCATGTATGGGCATGTAACTTGCATGATCGAGGTAACTATTAGCGGCGATACTACGTGTCTCTCGGACCTCTTTCAAGTGCTTGCCATCCTTTTTCCCCCCCCTCCCCAGGCGCGGCAATCTGAGGGGTAGCCCCAGGCGCCACAAGCTCTAGCTACGCCTCTGTTACTAGGAGCACCAAGGGCCTCCTGGAGGAGCTTTACAGTGCATGGAATCATACCTTGAACACCAGTTGCGGTGTTGGGGTATGATTCTAACATGTTGGGGTATGATTCCGACAGGTTTGATACCAAACACGACAGGGTTTGCTACAGCCAGTTGAGAGTTAGTCATCACATAATGGCGCATGGCCACTCTATGTATCGTAATGGCTGATGCACTTACAACCTGGGAGAATGGACCCTGTGGGTTGTAGGCATGTCTTGCTCATCCAGGAGCACCCTCACACTTATAATCGAGCTCCCTCCCTTCAGGATTGAAAGGCCTGCCTTAGGGGTGACTAATAGGTTTTGAGTGCAGTGACCTCAGATATAAGGAAACTTATCTGTCGTAATTGGTGCTAGCACCAGCTTACACATGCTGCAATGGCCGTTCTGTAGTCACAATTTGTCTGGTCTCCCATGGGTGGCATAATACATGCTCCAGCCCATGGGGGACCCCTGGTGTACCTATGCCCTTTGTACCTCAGTATCATATACTAGGGACTCACAAGAGTACACCAGTAGCAAATCTGGGGTGTACCTAAGTACTCACCATGTCCAATTTAGGGAAGAAGCACAAAGACCGGGGTCCTGATTAGCAGGATCCCAGTCAGACTAGTCAGAAAACACATAATGACACCAGCAAAAAGTGGGGGTGACCATAAAAGCAGATCCTACTTTCCAACAATGGTTCTGTACAAATACCTGCTACTCCATATACTATGTCAGTGATGGCTCTTTTGTGGTCACTACTCATTGTTCTGTGATGCCTGATGACTATGACTCACCTGTTTATTGAGAGTTATATTATGTCCATGGTGTTTCTGAAATGTTAAGAGAATAAATCAATAACATTGTTTAAAAAAAATCATCAACTCAAGAGCTGCCTAGTAGCACTTCTCCTTGAGTGTTGCTGAAAGTAGTTGGACGTTATTGTTATTGTTTACGTTTCCTTAGACTAAACTTACCAATTCTCCAGACCTAAAGATTTGTTTTCAAATACTGCCAGGGTGTCTGAATTAGGGAACATGGTGGGTATATTTTTGAAACAGTACGCCTCCTGGTTCAATGCCAGTAGGGCAGGTTTGGGGGACTTCTTTCCTTGCCAGAGCTGAGTCTCACATGAATAGACCCTTTCCTGAATTTCCTGTGGCTGTTTGTTACTTATTTTCAAGTTTTACCCTTAAGGGCATTACTTTCCCCATAACAGGTAGGCTGTTGGCAACTGTTCCTCCTTTGGACTTAACTGTGAGGACGAATCGAAGGTGACTTCTGGGGATTGGACAGAACCTCCTTTAAATCCAGACTACGTTTCGAACTATATATATGGGGTGCTGCTGCATCCTTGCATGTAAGTTATTCTATAATGATAATAGATGCATGGAATTCTAAGTTGTATTTAATGGTTTATATTCAACAAAGATTTCTTGTGAGCAGTGCTGTACAGCACACTGCCTAACATTGATGACTTGTGCTACATCGCATGTTATGCTTGCACAACCCCTTTAGAAAACAGCAACAAGGATATTTTGCTTAATACAAAGGAGGGTTGCAGCAGACATCATTGTCAAGGTTTGTTTTCTCTCACTCTAAGCCTAGGGAATGAAAGTAATTAACAAGGATATAATGCTAACACATGTGTCATAAGCGTTTGAACAATGTCCGCGCGCTCTCCACGTAGGCTGAAGTATAATCCTTTGATTGCCCATTGGCTGGGAAACAAATGCACCAATATTTGGGGCAGTCGCATGTGAAGACGCAGCACGTGTGAATCTGCGCTTTTAATTAGCTGCCATCATTGATTTTGGAGGGGTGGTTGTTCTTATGGCAATCAGTAAAAAAGAAGTCCATCGTGTTATAGTAGTACAACTGAATATCTTGTGGGCACCAGCCCAAACATTGTCAAAGCAAGTACAGACAGGACTAGTCAATACCCAGAGATGCCCTGCATATTAGTAGCGTCGCCGCAGGGTGTTTGCAGTTTGACTAGTTATATAAATTGATGATATGAACCACAACTTCCTCCGTTTTCGTACCATGATACAACGATCCCGTTTCTCAGATGGATATGTACATATTGTAATAATATTACGCCCCCCTCTGTAACATTGTGTGGTGCTATTATGAAACGGAAATAAAATGGTTCAAAACACAAAACAAGTACAGACGGGAAGTAAAAATGGGCTCAAAAAGAAAAGATTGGGCTACTGAGCTTCATCTTCACGTCCAGACTCTGTGTGCTGCCGGCAGTAATACTTTATTTGTGTTTCATCAAAAAAAGAAGAAGAACTATGTCGACAGTTTACAACGATTCTTCAATCATGGTCTCCAGAGAAACTGACAGAGACTCCATGTTTCTAGTCCCGGACTTTCATCTTGTGCCCCAGTGCATCCTGTGAGTTGTAGTCAGAGGTCAGTGGATTTGAACCAATTGCAGTAATACAGCTTAAAACGCACACGCGAGACTGACTGATGAGCAATTGCTCTCGCTTGTGTGTGAAGGCAAGAGTGGTTTGGTAATATAGTACTGACAAACGTCACGGGTACCTGTTGATCCCTGTTGCAGCAGTCTTGGAGGGGGACCCATTCACTTGACCCGTGGCCTTTGTTGCCATTGCCGGGCTCTCATTGAATGCAACAGTGCATCCTGTGAGTTGTAATCACAGGTCAATGGATTTGAACCAATTGCAGTAGCACCACTGAAAACACACCAGCGAGAGCGGTTGGCAATGCCGATCGCTCTCGCTTGTATGTTAAAATAAGGAGTGGTTTGGTAATACAGTACTGACAAAAGCTGCAAGTCAAGACGGGGGGCCTGTTAATCCCAAATGCATCCATCTTGGAGATGGACCTGTGGCTTAACCCGTTCCTTTTGTCACTACTATATTATATTATTCAAAGGAAAAAAATGGACTGAAGCAGCACATCCCACATGGACCTCGGAAGCTTTGCAGCCTTGCCGTGGGGTAGCCATGCATCTGCAGGCTGTGGGAGACAGAAGCGAGCTACCAACAATCACTGTATACAACCTATAACATGCACGCGTGGGCCATGTATTTTGATACACTCTGCACCCCTCCATGGACATTGTCGAGGCTCTCATTTGGCTACTGAAGAAACTTAGAGCTTGGCAAATCTCTGTATAGTAGTTTAGTTACTTACGCTGAAGCTGTGTCTGCCTTTAGCATGGGAAACACTACCTGCAAGTGTTATCCATTTTGTGGAACTTCTCCACAAGTTTCCCTTTTTAGGGGTGTGTTTTTTGTGAGCAGCATTTCTTGTTCTCCTTGCTGCTCCTGTACTATTAAAAATGTGCGTGTTGTTTATCCACGCTTGGACCAATAATTTACTTGCAGTATCTGCTTTTATACATTGCTTGTTCATGGACTCTTCCAAGGGTCAGGAGACAATACTCCTGAGTCTTGAGAAGCTTGATGCCCTAGATTGGTAGATTTGCACTTTGAATGAGCTGGGTTTACACCTCACCATTGTAATCTTCTGACATGCACATGATTATTATGTCTGACCCTTGCATTGAATACATTGGTACAGCACGTAGGGATGTAAAATGGAGGATTTGAAAACCTCGGGAAACAAAAAAGTTGTTACAGTAATTAAAGTGTATTTCATTAAAGTGCTACCTAGACAGCCAAAATGTAAGTTAAGTCAGTAATGTTTAATTTACGTTATTATGCCATGCACATTTAAATTGACAATTTTTTTTATTGATTTATTCAGAAAAGAAAAATTGCAATGGCCTGCTTCAACAGTACAATGCAAAATTAAATATTGAAGGGTTTCTCTTTGAATCAAAATTGGAAGCTGAAGCTAACTCAAACAATGCATTTGTAACACATCTCATGATAAAGTCAGGAAAGCATCCACTGTGAAATAACTAAGTAAGTGAAATGTGAGCATGTGGTAATATAAGTAGTGGACACAAAACCTGATTCTTCAAGGACTGTGCTAATTTTAGCAGTACAGAAGCTATATTCCAGGCCACTGAGGTAACAGAGACCCTGGGGAGTCAATGGTCACTGAAAAGGCATTAGGTGTGTAATACAAACAAAAAACTCAGGAAGCCTATTTGAAACAAAGCTGAGCTTGGACTGAAGTGGAAGGTCTGACTGCTTAAACTAAGATGGTGCACTGCCCATGGCACAGTTTGGAAAACATTATAAATACATAAATTGCTTAGTAGAGGCATGAGATAACCTGCCGCCTGATGTATTATTGTACGGATAAGGGTGCACATAGTGGGTACATATTCCACACTGCAAACACTGATATTTTATAGAATGCCCAACATTTTGCGATGAAAGAGATGTACTAAACAGCCGTAACATTTTTATTTATAGAGGGTTTCTGTTAGAACAGTCAGCCTTTGGCGTGTGGGGGGGCTTCCTCCAAAATATTTTCCTCCCTTCTCCAGTTTGATGGTCTTGATTTTGCCAGCCCTAGGACTCTGTGCACTGTACCACTGCTAACCAGTGCTAAAGTGCATGTGCTCTCTCCTTAAAACACAATAACATTGGCTAATCCCGAACTGGCATATTTAATTTACTTATGTACTGAAGTAGACCTTTAAACATCTCTCAGGCCTGCCTTTGCAGCCGGTGTGTGCAGTTTTTAAACTGCTATTTCAACCTAGCAAAATAAACCTTTTGCAAGCCCCAAACCTTAGGGTAGGCCCTCAACAACATAGAGGGCAGTGTCCAGTGTATTTAAAAAGTTGGACATGTATTTTAAAGTTTTACATATCCTGGTTGTGAAAACCCTTAAACTCATTTTTTCACTACTGCCTTAGCCATTTAGTGCATGTAGCCTGTCCCTTGCTCACATGAATGAGTGACAGCCACACACAATGGCGAGAGTTTAGGTGCACCTGGATGGGCCATCACTGGCAGGATGGGAGGGCGGAGCTTGGCCCAGCCCTACTTTCACTTGAATAGGCTGTATCCTGCATCCCCACAAAGGGTGCTTACCCCATGTAGCAAGTTTAGAGCCAGGACAGGGAAGGCAAGATGGCTGGGGACTTCAAAGGGAACAATTGAGAAGCTTCTCCCCTACCTCAAAGGCACAACTGGGTATAAATACTGGACCTCACACACCAACTCTTTAGTACACTTCTGGATCTGTGGATACTTTGCCAGAAGAAGGACTGTTGTGCTGCTGAAACGACTGCCACTCTGCTGGAATGCTACTCTAAATGACTGCTGGCTTGCTGCGCTGACTTGCTGTCCTCTTGCCTGGGTCAGAAGGACTAGAGCTACATCTCTTGAACCTAGAACCCCAGAGTGTCTCCAAGTTGTCTGGCTTCCTAATCTGAAGCCTGAGGGACACAAAGGACTTCCAACAACCTTACCAGTGCACCTGGACTCTGACATCTGTGAGTCTACCTTGCTAAGTGGTGCCATCCTAATCTCCATTGAGGTCAGCCTAAACTTGTGATGTTGTCCCTGTCAGAGGTGACCAGATATCCACAGTTGGTGCTTTGCGCTTCTTGGCACTATTTTTGCTAAATCCTTTAAAATTGAATATTTCTGGTTCTTCTGGTTGGATTCTTGTTGTTTTGGTCTTGTTTTATTTATTAAAAAGTACTCCCGTTTCTATACCTGTAGTGTGATCCTTTTGTGGTGTGTTTTTACTGAGGTACTGTTTGAAGAGTGGCACACATACTTTAGACATTGCCTCTAAGTTAAGCTTGACTACTCTGTGCCAAGCTACCTGAGGGTTCAGCACAGGTCAGTTTAGGGATTGCTTTTAAAGTCACTCTGAGAAGAATTGTGGTTGCTGCTTGAGAAGGGTTTTCACCCCACCTCAACCAGTCACCCCATTTCTAACAGTTTCCAATCCTCCTGCTTCATGAACATTAATTATCAAATTCATAGTGTGCAACCTGTATGGCTGCGAATGCAAGGATGTACGGATGGAGACCTGTGAGAGACAGTAGACCTCCATCCCTATGGATGCATTCCTAACGTGTCAATATATTTTCTTTTGAGCACTCTATGTCCCTTAAAGAGACAAGTGCTACTTAAAAAATGTTAACATGCTGGGGAGACATTGAGTGGAGCATGCAGTGATCCCATAGACTTCTGTTTACTCCTCCTAGGGAACCTGACATGGTTTCAATCAGGATAGCTTCACCCTTTATGAATCATTTACCTCCCAAACTAGGTGGTCAGTAATGGAACAATTGTTACGACAGCAGTTGTGGTCACAAACCATTGTACCATCCCAATGTCATGCACAGAAGGATAGGCACTTCCTTTTCCTGCCCCCACTTTTTCGTGATTTGAAAATGGTTGCAAAAGCCCTTTAATGTGTTTTGAAGACCGTTCGACTTGTTAAAGGGCTTTTCTACATTGCAAAAAGGTACTTGTGGTGGTAAACCCCAGTTGAACTTTGTATATCAGAACCCTACTTTCTAACAATCGTCAACACACACTGCTAGGCAGAATGAACTCAAAAGACTTTAATCTGACCCATGCTTTCTTTCTTTCCACTTCACCAATTATTGTTGCCTTCCTAACCAGGTTAATATCTATATTATGGTGGGTCCCATTTCCTGATATGGGTTTGGTACCATTAATCATGCACACAATATACATTGACAAATAAAATACTTGTCCAACCTTTATACTGGTAAACAGAGCCCAAAAGACCCCTATCCCTCAGCCTTGCTTTGTTACTGATAGCATTGGTGCTACCATGTGACACAGTTGATACTGTAAATTAGTACTAAGCTACCCCTCAATCAATTGCAATGAGGATCTACTGCCAAAAAGGCTTCTTCCCAATTAGGAATTAGTAATTCAATGCCTTGTATACTTGTCCCTAGCTTCCTGCCCAAGAAAGGCAGAACAGCAGCTGCACTGTTCATTAACTGGGCAGTGGTGACACCGGAGAAAAACATTATTCTGTCATTACGCTGGAGCATATGTGCCACTATGATGATGTCAGATGCCAGTATTCACAGTCACATCAAGAGGGCATAGGGGACATCATTATGACCTGCTCTACACTTCCACAAATTGTTCTGTTCAAGGAGCTGACAAAGCTTTTAAGCATTGTGCCAGAAGAGAGGATAGAGAGACCGTGGATGACAGTCCTTTTGCAAACAATATGTGCTTGTTGCCTTAAATCATGCACACATTGTAACTTCACACATGAAATAGTTGAGTGAAATGGGAGGTCACATACAACATTCCATTTAAAGTAGGCTACACAAGCATACATGTTTGTTACCATACATGCTTATATCGGACCCAAATAGAAAAGCCCATTAGTCTTCAGCAATTTACAGAGAGGGTCATTGTTGTCAGAGGGAGTTGTGGGATGCAGTCAGTGGGTGAGCAACTCTAGTCGTTTCTCATTAGAAACCCCCACTGTGGACTCAAACCATGTTCCCTTTAAGGTTGATGTTAGCCAGCATCCCAGCTTGTGCTCCACAAGTTAAATCTCCTGGCTTTCTCGTTTACTCAACCCTAGTCTTGTTGTGTGAGTCCCCCATCTCAGTCAATGCCAATAATGATGGCCTCTGTGCATTGGCATCTTAACTAATATCATGAACGTCGATTTACCAAAATGCCAAGGGTAGCGGAAGTGACATCACACCTCCTTGACCTTAATAACATCACAGGAAGTGACATCATCATGACCTTTGACCTTATATCATTACAGGAAGTGTGGCTACAACCTTTCGGGCACTATTTGGCAACCCATGGGAACTCTACTCCCTTCTCTTTTTATGATATAATAAATGATGTGTTTGTCTGAAGGGAATATTGTGCTACAGGACACTGGTAGCACTGGTAGCCTAACTTATTCACACCACAAAGAGCTATAGCTTAATGGTTCCCCAGTGTAAAGCACAATGGGATATCTATTAATAGATTTTAGGAAGTATTTAGGTTCACATGTATAAATTGGCATACACCTTATATTGAATATGAATATATTGTTCCTGATTGCCAATACAATTTGATTGCTGATCATTTTCAAGGATTTTTCACGTGTGCAACTCACGAAGTATAAGGTTTTTTCACACACAATATGTTTCATATATTAACAATAATGAAACAAAGCAGTAACATACATCAATATGTATGCTTTATAGTTAATTTTTGCTTAATTAGAAGAATATGCATTGCACTGCTGAAATCTTTTTTTTTTTTTACAAAACCTAAATGTAAAGCCCTAGTCTCAGAGAAAGCTGCAGAAAGTAAACAGGGCTCATTAAGATACCCCCCCCCCCCCCAAATGCCATGGGTACCCTCTTAGGCAAAAAACACTATACAATAGGCCAGTGCCACAGTTTTCCCATTAGTGTTGTCCATACACCATGGGTTACCCTTATGTCAAATATTACCTCTAGTATGCTAGGACCAAAATTTGTCCATGTTTGCCGTCTCATCAGTATGCCATGTTTGTCCTCTATTAAGTAAGGAATTACCATTAGACAATACAAGCATTTTATATGTGTACTCCTATTCCAAACATTTCCTCCAGTACTCCAGCGACTGCATTTTTCCATGACTGTCCCATATGCCAGGAATAACTCTAGCATGTTAGTCTCAGTATCATGCTAACAATTGTCTCTCGTATGCTGGCACAAGCATTTTGTCAGGGGAGGTTCTATAAACCAATTATTGCCTTCAGAATGCCTGGGCCAACTACAGACTTGCAAGTATAGCACCACATTCTCTCTCATACACACTTATTCATAAATTGTCACACACTCACTTGGGCGCACTCGTTCTTTCTCACTCAGTTCTACGTATTCTCACACTGACTCATTTATTCTCATTCTTTTGCACTCATTCTCACGTACAATTAGTCTTACTCATACTTTCTCACTCCCGCAAACTCATTTGCACTCAGTTTTACTCTAATTAATTTATTCACACTTGTTCCCACTCACTATGAAGCATTAATTCTCACTTACAGTTACATTCACTCACTGTAACTCACTCATATAATAATGGCCATTAACACTGCCTCACACTCTCTAACAATCTGCACACCCATTCTTATTCATACTCACTAACTCACCCTCACTTCCAGTGCCTCTATCACTCACTAATGCTCACTCACTCTAACTTGCTTAAAGACTTGGTCTTGCTTTTTCTCACTCACTACCAGTCACTCACTCTCTCACTTTAACATGTACATGCTCACACATACTCTATATCACACAAATGCACTCTCACACGCACACACAGACAAAACAAACATTTAAAGGCATTTACCTTACCTCAGCTATCAGTGAATATCTTATTCCAACTCTTTGAGCTACATTTATTATTACATTTAGAGAAAATAAAAGGTTATTAACTATCAGTATACTAAAAATGGGCAGAAAACAAAGAGGTGGAGTCTGATACCCTGAGGAAGATAACTGATCACACTCTCGCTTTCTTGCATATTTTCCTCTCGTTTCCCTCTATATCTCTTTCTGAGTCCTGTCACACTAGTCTCTCTTTGTTACTTTTCTTACTACTGTATCCTTAACTTCCACTCTCTTTGAACTTTCTGTCTCACCTCTCTCTCACCTATCACCCTTTTTTCTTAGATGTCTCTTTTTCACATGGCTTGCGCTCTTTCTAGACTTCCTCTTTGTCACACCTGTCCCATCCTCTCATTCTCTCTCTCTTAGCTGTGTCTTTCACATTTTTCCGCCTGTCACATCTCTCACTTTTTTCCTCTCTGCATCTGTAGTCTCCTTTTTTTGCCTTCTGCTGTTATTTCTCACCTGTCTCTGTGGTGTCTCCTCTTCCTCTCTTCTAGTCTCTCTACTGCACCGGCTCATCTATAACCCCTCTCTGTTCCTTCCCTCTCATCTGACAATGCGTGAGAGTAAGAGCTATTTAGACTCCTTTCTTGCTGTCCCTCTCAACTAGCAACAATAAATAAATTATGTTGCAAATTCTATTTTCGGTTTAAGGCTACCCCTTCACAATAGACTGTAAAGGCAGCTCATAACAGGGCCCCAAGTTCACGAATGGCAGTAACATTGAGTTTCATTGCAGTGCCAGATTCACTGCTACTGAGTTTATTCCTGTCAGCCAAACGTCCCCGTTTGCTGCAGGATATGAACGTTTTAAAAGGGTTTTTGTTCCTGGTTCTGCTGTAACAACACCCTATGCAATGCCTCTGCCGGGGCCGCAAGGGGTAATCCAGGTGTCACAGTTGCTACCCCTAGCGGCCCCTGAATGACGACCATGACTACTATGGGTGCACACTCCAGCCTACCTACATGGGTTTGACTTGCTCCATTGCCTATGGGCAGTATGTACTCAATACAGTGTATAAGGGGGCAAGCAGGCAGAAGCATAACTTAATCAGCCCTTTGGACAAAAACCCAACCTGGTGGTAAACATTTTAGTCAAGTACATTATCCTTTTATATCCTGGTGGCTCCACATTCAGACCTTAATTCATTGCTTTGATAACTGACGGTCACGCTTCCTTCCTAGGGGAAAAACCCTTCCCAAAAATCCTTCGGAAAGAGAATGGGGTAAATTGTTCTCGGACTCCAGGCAGTGACTGGCCATTCCTGTGCTCATACTGCCTCAAAAATAAGCATTTTTGGTGGCCTCTTGGCAATTGTGGCACATTGGAGTATAAGTACGCATGCTACACATGTTCCATGATCATGATGCTATCTATGGACAACCATAATGCCTGTGTCCCACACCGCATTTCACCAATGCTGTATTTACCAAACTATTGTACTAGTTTTTATTGGTCCTGGATAAATGCCTTGTGCAACCCTCTCACCAATTTTGGACTTAACCTCCATATTATCTCTGATAGCCTCCACCATTTGAATCACTTTTGCCTTCAGGGTGAAGTAGGCACCATTGTTCATGTGGCTAGTTTTAGAAATGGGTATCTTACAATCCACCCACAGTTTTTGCTTTGTGCCACAATGTTGGTGTTCCGCTCCTCATAACCAGTGCCAGCTCACATATTATCCTACAGCAAGTGCATACATGAAAACGGGTTCAGCCCAAAACTGCTTGGGCACACTTGACCCAGAGAACCTACAGTCCTGAAGAGGGCCGTTAAAGACATACGCATTCTCTTTTATCTGGCATCATCTTCTCTTATCCCCCCCCAAAAAAAACCCCACATGATTTCAGTTAAACCATCAAGAGAAAGTCCTTCTCTCCCATAAAACTGACAATAGGGAATTTACTCTTTCCTTGCAGCAAATCCCACACTGTGAGTATTAGTAGATCTTCTTATGCCACATGAATATTCTATCCTCTTTTCCCTCCTAATCACCCTCGTTGCCACTAACCCTTCGTGTATGTGAACGCTTTTGAGAGCTGATTGTGCAATCCACTGTAAGGATGGAATCAATTTCCGTAACTCTAAATATCTATGAAACATGCATTGTTAGCGAGTTCAGTGTCATATAGGCAAGTTTCTTAAGGGAGCCAGTCACGAGCCTTCCCCAGGCAAGCACTCATTCACCCTGCTGAGTTCAGGGATACTGAAGATACTGCTATTCTGATATGTGCAGAGAGCTCACCGAACTCCAGTGTGAAGGTCATTCATTAATGTAGCACTTTGCAGAGATTCCATTTCCAGACAGACACAGGATGCATTAGCATGCCCTCTAATGAGCACACAGCCACTGCTGCCTGCTGCTCCTGTAACTAAGCGTCCTACCTTCCATGTGCATACAGTGCCAATGGCTAATACCAGATGGGCTCTATAAAAGTCAAATAGATGTGCAATCAGTTTATCTGTTTGATATATTTTACAGGTGTTGCCCTCCGTGTCGCCGGTTAGCCCTCAAACTGTTGGAACAGTCAATGATATGCATGTCCAAGAACTCCTTCCTGACGGCGGTAAACACTGTTTAAAAGGGCGATCGACTCCGTTTTGGATCAAATGCTTTCAAATCACATTATGTAGCTTGCATTCTTAGGTCTATACAGTTCATACAACAAATTTAAATTCTGAACACATTTCAGGATACGTTTCTTCATCAGGGGAAAATTATTTCATTCATGAGTTTTTGTGTGGTGCATTACAAATATTTTTCACGGCATTCAGCTCTAAAAGGCACACCTCAATGATCATTTTTTTGGCCCCTAAATAACAAATAAGAGGCAGTTACTCCTTTATTTGCATGGGATGAAATGTTAAAATATTTTTATAAAATTACGCATCATGTGTGGGTGTGAGGGTTATTGGTTGAGTGGGGTGCTAATCCTGTTCAAGCAGCTGCCACAAATTCCTGTCAGGGTGACCATAAATGTCACTAAATAAATCTGTATTTTCTCTCTGGTAGCTTGGTACATAAGTTGCCAGGTTTAACTCAGAGGCATTGTGTAAAGTATTTTTGCAGCACACAAACAGTAATCAAGTGAAAACACTACATAGGACAAATCCCAATCAATTTAGATAATGGAGTACATTTGTATTATTTGACAACAAAATGACAAAGATCTAATTAGTAGAACTAGAGTTTTGAATTTTTAAAGATTAAGGTAAAAATGAGCGCCTAAACGATCAAAGCGCCAACTGAGGACATCTAGTCTCTCAAGATCGGTTCAAAGTAAAAAAAAATATGGCTGAACTCGATGCAGTACGAGTCCAATACAAAAACTTGATCAGGCCGGATCGGTGCTTACCCTCAGGCTTCAAAGAAATTTGACGAAAAAGTCTCTGAGAAGGTAAAAGTTCAGCGGGACAAAGCTGCAGGCTGTGTCTGAGGAGGAGGAGTCGTCCTTGGGGAGCCAATGGACCAAGTTGCGGTGAAGATTTCTATGTTCAGACTTAGGGTCTGATTACGATGGTGGTGAGACCGCCATGACATCCTGTCAGTGGAGGTCTCACTGCCATCGTAAGCAGGCTTTACGCCCGCCATATTACAATGGTTGGCATTTTGTTGGCGGTCGGGAAGACCGACGGCCACGGTACTGTCGGAGGGGAATTATATCCCTACAACGGTGGTGGTGCCTACCAGGTACCGCCATAGTGATTATGATGTTTCTTTCCACCCACCTGTTCGTTGTCGCTAATCCGCCATGACCAGGCGGAAAGAAAGGTAATTTGGGAGCCTGTTGCAGGCCCCCCTATCCCCCTGGCCCTAAGCTGTGGGCTTAGGGCCCCCCCTACATATCCCTGCACCATGTAGCAGGCACTGCATGGTGCCTGCCACGTAGTGCAGGAATATGTCAGGTGTCCCTATATTGCAATGTGGCGGGTGTGCAGCCAGCAGCACCCGGCACAATGCAAAACATAGTGCGTGTCTGGAAAAGTTACCTCCTAGACCATAGATTCAAAATAATTTCATACAAGAAGAGCTATAAAATTCTCCCTTTGTCAGTACAATTAATGTGTAAACATGAATCAAAATTCTTTCATGGTAATCCTAAGGTTTCCCGTATTTTTCTTTTTTCTTCTTTTCAACCACCACCCATCTAAACATCTATTTACTGCACACAAGCCAGGTATTATATGCTTCATGCATTGTATTAATTAATTTTTTATAAATTCACCCAAACATTTTTTACAAAATACAAAACTTATTTCCAATTTTTTTGCAGTGCGAACAGGGACAAATATACAAGTGTATTGTTACGTATATACAGGTGTATCAAAAACATGACACGGCCCGGGACAAGGATATCAGGCTACTGCGATCCATGGCGGATCCCAAGAGAAGAGCTCCCTGACAGCAGTAAAGAGGAGTAGCCCTCTACTCTCCGCTCAAAAAGACAATGGAAGTCCTTCCTAAATAAATTTGAGGACCCTAGGGCAAGATTCACAACCCTGTCAAGGAAGACACTCTCATTAAGAGGGTATCGCCCAGGTCCATCCGAAGATGTTGAATTGACAATTTTTTGACCACCGTGTCCCTCCACAAACCTCACCGCCCTGAGGAAGACCTTCTATTAACTCGTCCCTTAGGTCCAGAAGGTCGTAACACATCGGCATATTATAAGGGAGGTCATGAGCTGGCACCTTTAAAGAATTGGACTTTATAAGGCACTATAAACCAATGTATAGATAAATGATACTTGGCTCATGAAATAAGTTAGCCCTGTTCTGACCCCAGTAGGACCTTTTTTCTCTACTATTGAGAATATATGAGGATACAGTGATAATAGGTCCCAGAATGTAAAATAAGGTGGACACTTACACTCTGTAAACACACTATGTACAGTTAATGTTTTGATGTAATGTCTTTTTATTGTATTTCATTCACTCTTTGTCATTTGTGGTTCAGTTTGATATTCGTTGAAATCAACAGTCTTTATGTAGATATCTTTGTCATGTTTTTGATACACCTGTATATACGTAACGATACACTTGTATATTTGTCCATGTTCGCACTGCAAAAAATTGGAAATAAGTTTTGTATTTTGTGATTTTTTGGGGGGGGGGTTAATTTATAAAAAATGAATTAGAACAATGCATGAGCATAATACCTGGCTGGTGTGCAGTAAATAGATGTTTAGACGCTTGGTGGTTGAAAAGAAAAAATAGAAAATACAGGAAACTTTAGGATTACTATGAAAGAATTTTGATTCATGTTTACACATTAATTGTACTGACAAAGGGAGAATGTTATAGCTCCTCTTGTATGAAATTATTTTGAATCTATGGTCTAGGAGGTAAATTTTCCAGACACGCACTTTAGATTCCAGCCTCCATAGCCCGCAACTGAATCGACCCCCTTTTAGGAGACACAATGCAAAACATAGGCATTGTGACCACTGTGGTGGCGGTTGCATTGTAATGCCTCTTATGGGTTCGCCGACATCATGCTGGGTGGTCTAGTTTCCGATACAGTCCACCCGCCATCGTAATCAGCTCCTAAGTCTCTTTTTTGGAAGTTGAAAATCTCTAGCGGTATGGAGGTGGAAGCTGTAGCCGATGAGAGTTCCATGGGGCTGGATACCCCTTTGGCGAAAGGACCACTGAACAGGATTTGCTGCTTCAGAGAAGAACATTGTGGGGGCTGTCGCAAAGTCAGGCCAACCAGCAATGTAGATAGATGAGCATGTAAGTCTGGGTCTCCTATCATTTTTCAGAGCAATTTTTAGCTAAAAATGTTCTAAGTCCCAAGTTTAGGATTTCACTATCTGGGCACCTTTAACATCAAGGGTCCAGCACTGGAGGAGAACCACTTAGAGGGGTTAGGACTCACTCAGGCTGGGTCCAGGTGTGGGTTCAAGTCAGTTGGAGCCTTTTCTGTCCCTGACGCTGGGCCAGCCAACTAGCCCTTGCAGTCACTTTGGTAGTGCTAGGTTCAAGAAGTGGAACAGGACACGAGCAGCAGTCCCACACCCAGCAATGTGACCTGGGGACAAGCTGAAGGCCGCAAATGGTTAGGGCAAGAAATTGCCAACATTCTAGTAGCAATATTTTCAAAATTGTAACTTAAATTCCAACTTTACCATTTGAGAGGGTTTTAAATTATAATTTCTCAGACGCTAAACATAAAATGTTTACCTGGTCCCAATCAAAAATTGGCCCCTGATAAATCTAATAAGGCAACCAAATGCTATCTTGTGGGAGAGGTAGGCCTCATGGTAGTGAAAACGAATTTGGAAGATTTTCACTACCAGGACATGTAAAATTTGAAAGTACATGTTCAACCTTTTCTTTACAATGCACCCTGCCCTATGGGCTATATAGGGCCTACCTTAGAGGGTCTATCTTATATATGCTGGCCTCTGGAAATATGTCATTGAGCGGCCACAGCCTTTTTCACATCATTATAGATTTGCTGCATTTGCCACGTAATTCATCATCTGCCACATAATCTGCTGATATTAACAATTGTTTCTCAAACTATTCAAAAGTTACTAAAAGCAGAACGATACATGTTGTCGAGCAGTGTCTAGCCCTTTGCAAAACTTGTCACGTCAAATTTGTGTTGCTTATTGCTATATTGGGGTGTTAAACTGGTCCTAATGAAGTGCAACCAATGCCTGGACAGTGTTAAGTGTAAAAATGAAAAATTAATGTACTCCTATCACAAAATGTTCTGAACTACGCCACATAATGTTCCTTTTTTTGCTGCATAATTTACTCAACTCAGTTACATAATTTAGCCCTCCCTGCTGCATAATTCCAGTGACCCTGCTTATTTGCAATAAAAGCGGAGATTAAGGCTTGGCAAGGGGGTTATTTTGCCAAATCGAATTGCAGTTTAAAACTGCATTTAAGCTGCAATGGCAGACCTGGGACTACTTAAGTGGGTGGCACAATTAGTGCAGCAGGCTCACTAGTAGAATTTAATTTACAGACCCTAGGTATGTGTTACACCACTTTACTAGGGACTTATAAGTAAATTGAATATGCCTATCAGGTATAAGCCAATTTTGCCATTTTTTAGGAAGGGAGCACAAGTACTTTAGCACTGGTTAATAGTGATGAAGTGCAGTGAGTACCACGTCTTACAAAATATTGGGTTGATTTTTACTGTTCTCACATATAGCCATCTGAATGCCCCTCTACTTCTATCGGCTACAGGATTCACTGTGGTCATAGCAATGTGAGCTATTGAGCAGCAGCACCTATTCATTTACTCTTGGAATAGATGTTGAAACCTCAAAACCCCCAGGATCTGCCACTTAGCTTAACTTGCATTTTACTGCCATTAACCTGAACTTGCACATATATAATATTTAGATATGATAATCCCTCCTGTGTATCTTCAGGTCCTAGTGGAAACATTGATATAATCACCTTCCTACAGATATGAATCAACCCATATTGGATCATAAGGAGGATCTTGTAAAACAGTTGATGAAGAAATGGGTGAATGTGAAACTCGATGTGAGAAATTGGTCTGTTTATTGAGGAGGGTGTGTCATGTCTCAAGCAACAGCCACAATCCTTGTCAGGATGAAACAAACAAAACCACAAAAATTACCTGTGATTAAACATAACCATAATTTGTAAGAATACCTCAGAGGTTATCAGTATATGGAGGTGAGCTGGAGCTTCAAGGATTTGAGTACCAGTTTCAGGTTGAATAGTATAAATGATTGGGTGCTGCAGGGTGAGTCAGTGGTGAATGCTGAAATCTGAGTGGGTTCTGAAAATGAAGCAATGTAATCATGTGTCACACATAAAACACATTCAGACAAGCATGGGAGGGAAATGTTTTTTATTTTCCAAAGAAAATGTAGGTCCTAAACTTTATTTTTTTGTTTTGAGGATGTAGTTTTGTGACAATTGTGCAGATCCAGGTCACTGACTTGATGTTGCACATGTAGGCTAAGGGAATAAGTGAAAACATGATCCCGGTTTAGAAGATGGTTTAGCTTTAAAAGAAAGAAAACCACAGAACTCAAATTGATTGATGTTTGAGTACAGGAACCTTGAAATATAGAGGAAGTTAGAAAAGGCTTAAGTTAGAAGCCACTAGAGTCAAATCTCTATTTCTGACAGGGAGCTGCCCTCAGTTCAATCAGAGGCTCAAGTAGGATGCCCAGTGATGTATGGAGGATGGTATGAAAGGCCTGGCAGGTATCAATCTGCCACATATATTGTTAAATCTTTCCTGTTAGATGCCCTTAATTTCTTCTCGATCAGAAAAGAGGTTACACATAGGGGAGTGCTCTGAACATAATAGTAGGGTCATTTGAAGTATGAGTTTGGCCAGTAGCCCACACTTAGGATTAGGTAGAGGGTAAAACTATTGAAAAAGACCAGATGCATTCCAGGTGGTATTGAGCTATGAAGTAAACATTAAACAAAATAAGTAAGAAAGCGTTTCCGGTACACTCGTCTTAGATAACTCATGTTGAAAAGGTATTTGAAACCCTTGAGTCAAAGTCAGTAGTAGTTGCAGTAGATCAGGAGTGGTGCAGAGTAGGATGCTGTTCCTCATTTGTTTGATTGTTCTGATCATAACTCTTAAAAAGGAAAGCACTGAGTTAGATTAGGCAGCTCAAGTTCTGCTATTGCTCCTATACTGTGTGGTATTTTGTAAGGGTTTATTTTAGCCTCATCCTTTTTTTTCAATATGGAACTACTTAGATTTTTTTTTCAAAATGGATGCTATCACAATTGACCAGTATGTTGATGGTCCTCAACAGTACCAAAACATCTTCTTGTTCCAGGACATCAGAACATTAAACAATTGCTTTTTCAAAAATGGATGACTTGAAATGTCTTGCACTTGACCATGAAAAAACATAATTCAATTCCTTACTCAGATCTGATGACATTTAATTACATGTTAGCTAGATAATGGACTGCATTCAATCGGGATCCCTCCCTCATCAGCACAGGAGAACATTTTCTGAATCTCTGGCAAGATAACTAACTTTCCATGTCTTCCTATATTGGGGCATACAGTTATCTACAGCCTGTTAAACACTGTACTGCTCTAAAAAGTTCAAGCAGTCTGTATTCCAACTAGTTTTTCATGCTCTTGTGGTTTCTCGCATTGATTTTTGGAATGCAACTCTGATTGGAGTACCTAAATGCAACTAAATGCCCTTAAAGCTGTTTTTCTTTCAGTGGGCAGGATGATATCTAGTACAAAATAAACTGACCATATCACTCCTGTACTAGGATACCTGTGTTGGCTCTTTTTGAAAGTGAAGATTACGATCAAAATTGCCTGCATTAAGTTCAAAGCACTCCATAAAATCTACACAACTCCCTTAAAAAATATGGTGGTCAGAAAGGGATGAGGAGCAATGACGCTTCCTGGATAGAAACCCAAAAATATTAAACTACAGGGTTGCCAACTAGTTTTTACTGGTATGTCCTCAACATTGTGTGAACCGCTGCCACAAGATGTTAGATGTACCAAAGACGTATTCCGAAAAACCTCAACACACATCTGTTTCAATTTCACCTAAATGCTTAATTCACTCTTCAGTTCAATACTTTTTTCCACCTCACATTCATTTGCCATTCATGTTCCATATAAATCTTTCAGGTTAAGGTTTCTTTGTTCTCTATTTTTCTTTCACTGTTTCACCGACTTTTCCACTCCTCTTTGCTTCCAGTAACAAATGAACTGCTTCTCACGGGAGTTACATTGATACCTGCTCCTATTCAGGCTCACCATCTTCCCTTCCTTTCCTGCTGCATACTGCTCACCATATCTCTGCCATCTAGTCTGCATCTTCTTGCCCTGAGCATCCCTTCTCATCTGTTCCTCCGTTTTCTGCCATTCACTGCACATGATCTGTAACCCAACCTGGATTTCCACACTGTGCCGCCATCCTCCTGGCTGTCATTCCACCACTACTTACCTGGTTAACCTCCTTCTTTGCCAGTGCTCTCCACTTCCGTCTGCTTATGTACATCAACATCCTTCAGTAAGAATCAATATGCATTTATTGTCCCTTAATTTAGTAACGGTTTCTGGCTCCATAAAAAACAGAAGTGAGATTTGCAGTTTATAGTGATATCGATTTACAGCATGGAGGGAGGGTGGCACTAAGCTTTGACTCCCGATACAAATATCTGGATAAATATTTCTAGGGTAAGAAGCAAGATCAGATATTTTTCACTCAAAGAAAGCGAATATTTATTTGACATAAGTCTCAAAGAGTCTTGAGGGCCATATCAGTGATGTCTATAGTATACCTAATCCTATAAGCTGGTCTGAGACATAATGATGTAAATGAGGAATCACACAGTTGGTGGAGAGGGTTTTGATGTCAGCTAATTCAGATCTGTCAAACCAGGTATCCAAACCTCGGTTTGAGTATTCCAGGGTAATGGAGGTGATTAGGTTATGCATGTGACATCTATTTTGGGATTTGATCTTGCATAGATGAGGATGAATCTCAGCAAATGATAAATGGGCTGGGATTTTTCCACCCCTAGAGTTTGTGATTACAGTGTTAGGGAAATGGATGCCATTTTGAGTTGGACCCAAAGGACCAACTAAGAAATAAGGCATTACCAAGGAAATCAGAAACTCTGTGTTCAATTCCCTCATTACTTTATAATTATTCCCATATTTTTCACACATATTTAGGCTGTTTTTAGCAGCTGAAAACTCCATGTGAAAATACAGAGATCTGTAGTGTTTCTGTGGACTCTCTCAGTCCCTTGGTTCACAGCAGAGCTAAGGGCACAAAAACAAAATTGCCGCAGGCAGCAGAAAATATGGAGGTGGATTTACAACAAGGCAGAGAAGACTAGTCTCTTATTTTCAAAGAGAAAACATCCTATTCCACCATAAAGATAGAGGAAGCAAGCAATTCCTTAAAAGAGCTTTTTCAAACAGTGACTAAGTTGAAAACTGATGTATCTAATAAGACCAACTCTAGCAGCCAATCATTCTTCAATAGCTTAGCGCCTTCTTTTTGGAAAAGGTGGAAGCAGTTTGCAACCTATTCTCTTCCTCTACTCCCAAATCAGACAGTGTCAAGGCTCCCACCATTACATGCAAGAAATTATCAAGGCTCCATAATTTTACACCACCTACCCTAGAACAGGTGACTAATTTACTGGGGTCAACATCATCAGATTCCCCACAAGACCTGTACCCACCAAAGATAGCCGTCTCAGTGGCATACACCTTCGCCCGCCAACTTACAGCCATTTTCCAGCTCATGACTTCGCCTGGCCAATTCCCATCTATTTGGAAGAAAGCCTCAATTCTTGGACTATTAAAAAACAGAAACTCTGAACCCCAAAGATCCTAGCAGTTATTGTCCAATATCAAATCTCCCTCTTCCATCTAAGATTATAGAAAAAATCATAAACACTCAGTGATGGACCGTATTCAATCTAATGATCATCTAGACACCATGCAGCATGGTTTCCCGCAGCGGCCATAGCACAGACCCACTCTTGATCAAGGCAACCAAAGAAATCAGACAGGTGCTCGATTAGAGCCGAGGGGCAGCACTTATTGTGCTTGATATCTCTGTTGCTTTTGATATGGTAGATCACGAAGTGCTATTGGAACGTTTGTCTAAAATCAATGTTTTTGACACAGCCTGGGACCTACTTAAATCCTTTCTTTCTTTCTGACAGAGGACAGTCGGTCAGACTTGATGGGTTTGCATCTCATTCTTTCTTCTTTCCATGCAATGTCCCAGAAGGATCATTGCTCAGTCCCACTCTATTTAATATTTACATCACACCTATGGCTAATATAATCAAAACCTGTGACTTTTCCTTGACTTCTTACAAAGACGATACTCAGATCGTCATCTCGCTGGCCAAAGCGGACACAGGCATAAGCGCCTGATTCTCTGAGTATATGCAGGCAGTCAGCTTATGGATGAGCAGGAAACATGGAAGTGATACTCTTTGGAGCACAAACTTCATTCTGAACCCCATCCTGCCGGCCAGCAGAGATGGGCACTTAGCCTGTCCCTGTCACCAAGGCCCGAAATCTTGAAGTTTTGATTGACAATAAATTAACTTACATAAATCATTTCAATGCCTTATCATCTTCAGTATTCTTCACTTCGAGAATGCTGAGAAAGATCCTCCCATTAATTCCTTTGTACCTCCAAAAACTCTTATTGCATCATTAGTTATATCAAAATTGGTTTAATGCAACGGTTTACTTCTCACCGCACATCAGCACATCCTTAGCAGGCTTCAGGCACTACAAAAATGCAGCAGCAAGACTTCTGCTCCAAACATCACTCCGTAGCCACAGCCATTAAAAGCCTGCACTGGCTCACTATCAGACAGAGATGCACATTTAAAGCACTTTTCACTGCCTACAAGGCACTCTATGGTCTAGGCCCACCTGTCTTCAACAAAGTTTAAACCGGTACATCCCAGGCAGAACTCTATGTTCTACCTCTGCTAAACATATTGTTGTACCTAGATTCAAACTATCCACCTGCGGCGGCAGTAGCTTCTTTCTTGGCACGTCAAAAGCATGGAACACTTTACCACTACACATCAAATATGCACCCAATCTGTTGAGTTTTAAGAAACATCTGGAAACTTGGCTCTTCAGCATCTGCTAGATCATATCTTTCCATCCAATTTGTCTCCTTTATCAAAGCCAGCACCAAGACACCCTTGGATAATTGAGCATTTTAGAAGACATATCAACATAACATAACATCTCCTGGTTCCTTTTGGGCTGGTAGCAGTTGTTAACGACCCCTTCATAATACAGAGGCTACTCGCAATGAGGGCTTATGTTGTAAAGCTGGAGTGCCATGAGGGTAAAGGTGGAAAGAAGGAGAGATAGGTTTAGAGATAAACAGAAAGTAAGAGGTTGAGACTGACATGAAGGACAAACCAGATTTATATTGTGTGGATGTGTTAACTTTGATTGACTGTGAATAAGGAAAAAACGTTAGGCATGGTAGTGATGAAATCACACTGGGTGGGAGTCATTTGTCTGGATTAGAGGGGTCTGCCTAATCAGCCTGGAAATGGCTGTCATTGACCTGGAAAAGCATGCTGGAATCCTCAGCCCCACTCAGGCACCAACCACACCAGTTCCGTTGTGGCCACCAAGGGATCCGGGAGACCAGTTTTTGTTCATAAGGTAACAGAACACAGGTTAGTATTACGCTGTGCAACTAAATTCTTTAATTTCCCTTGATTTGAAGGCAGACGGGTGGAAAGAGATAGTCTCTGGCTGGGTTGCCTTGAGGCAGCAGGGGGCGAGTTGCAAAAGCCAGCGTCTGAAATCCTCTCCCCCGCTCATGCCACGATCACGCTACTCTCATTGTGGCTCCCAAGAAATCGGGCAGAGGGGTCAAAGTCCATGTAGGTCATTATGACTCAGCAAGGAAAGTCGTCAGTTTCCCTTGCAGACCGGTGCAAAGAGTCAGTGTTTGGAACTAATGGCCTGAGTTGAGTACAGAAAGGTGCAAACTGGAAAACCTAGCTGGGGAAACTTTCACTGCTACGCAGACACTGGCCATGGACTTTCATTGTGGTCCTAAAGGAATCAGACTGAATTTGTTATTTACACACAGGGCAAAGAATGCAAGTCAGTATCATACATTTGTTCATATGAAAGTTGTTTTCGACTTTGATTTTATCTTTCATCAAATGAGCCTCTACATCTCCTTTGCAATATGGAGTTTCTCCCAAGGTCCAGTCAAATGGAGTTTTAAATACTGTGAAATTTTACTTTACAAAATAACTTCAAAGAACCCTCAATCTAAAAATGCTTGAAAACAACTAGCAATTAATTAAACCTCTATATATGGCTTTACTAAGAGACGATAAACACATAGCAACAAATACATCTTCAAGACCTTCTAGGTTTAAACCTTGATTTATGTTACACAAAGTGTCTCACAATGATATTTATGATAATCATAGAGTGCTAGACACAAATTATTCTCTATGCATTTTTCTGATTGGCCTAAGGGTGGAGGATAAAGTGGTATATGATGTTGAGTAGGGCGCTCTAGGACCCTGGCTCTACCACTGGCTAGCTGTGTGGTCACAGCCTCAGCTGGAGAAGGGATATGAAATGGCGATAAAGGGACAGGATAGGAAATGGGGGAGCAAGATCATCGGGCGAGGTGTACCGTGTGGCTACCTCGCACTGACCGGGAATATAGAAATAAAGAAGTGTTCGCAAAGTTCCTCATGTTGTGTGTCTGCAAGTCTCTCAATAGAATCCACATGATATGGAATGCTCGATGTGAATTTCTCAGATTGTTCCCAAAGCGGAGGAAGTAATGCTGCTTTATTGCAGTGTGTTCTCTGTGAATTGCCTTGTTGCAGTTAATGAAGAAGGAGTTGGCATGATTGTGGTTTCCAATACAGTTGATGTTTGAAAGGGGTAGTAGAGCATGTCTGCGTGACAGCTTTAGCGTGCCAATGCCAGTTTGTGGAGTTGTTGCATGCCTTGGTCTTGGATGTGCCTTCCTCTTGTTAGTTTGGAGTTAAATTTTGTAAGTAGGTTTTTTGCACAGTTGTCTTCCTATTCATCTGTTATTTTGTTGGTATTTAGTGGTTGTAAAGGGGACTATTGTGTATACAAATGACTATCTCATATTTCAAGCTGGAGTATATGATATAAGAAGGAATACGGAAGTATTGCAGAATGTGTGCTGTGAATCTGTCCTTTTACATGACAGGTGGACATGAAGTTGAAGGAGGATGAACAGTGAAGTCATGCTTCTCTGAAATGAAACTGGAATCTAATAAAGTAGAGTTACCCGTTGGTACCTGTCTTAGTTGTGCCTGGGCCACCTACAAGCACAATAACAATGTTACGCACAGTTCAGGTGGTTGCTTTTTGGCCAAGATGATTTCTATTTCCCATGAGAACTAAAGTAAAAGTTGAGCTAAAAAAGCTTGACTGAACCATTCTGACTAAAAACTTAAGGGCGAACCAATTGGGTCCTTCTATTAAATTATTTATTTATTTATTTTAGCGTTTTCTATAGCACACTGTCACTCAAGAGCATGTGGGCACTGTACAAATAAAACTCAAGATTACATGTAACAGTAGCACTAACAATAATAGCACATAAACAGATAACACAACTGAAATGAGTACCAGGTAGAGGAAATGATTAATGAACTTGAAAAAAACTGTCTTCATCTAAATAGGAGTGGAAAGGAACCAAATGTGTAAATTGATTATGACCCAAAACAGAGGACAAATTCTCATTTGGAAGGCATCTTCTGGAAAGATGAGTTTTTAATTGTCTGTGGAAGGATGTAAAAATGGGATTTAGTCTTAATAAACTTGGTAATGAGTTCCAAAAGGTGGAAGGTGTCACCTGAAACTTAATGTTGAGCATGTGATGCTTTGAAACTAGGTCACTTGAGTAAGTTGGTGAGATAATGTAGGAAATTGGGTTATCATTTGGGAGTCGTAGAAACACCACTCAGACAACAACCACAATCTTTGTCAGGTTAAGTCGCGACATTAACCTGTGCTCAACTGTTTGGTAGCTTGCCACAAAGCAGTCAACCTTAACTTAGAAGTTATGCAGCACACAAACAGTAATAAATTGATAACACAACACAAAACAAACCCCAATCTAGACAAATAGAATAGTTTTTAATAAATAAAATGATACCAGAGCAAAAAGAATCCAAGCGGTAGAACCGGAGATATTAAGTGTAAAGGTTTCTGCAAAAATAGGGCTAAGGAATAAAAAGGGAGAATAAAATTAACTTTGTCTTTTTTGGGTATCATTTAGGAAAGTTGTTGATCATTCGCAAGTGTAGTCTTATAACACATACATGCAACAAGTTGACTTTTTGTGGGTAGGAGGTTTTTTATGTAAGCCTGTGTATCATCAGCATCTTGGTGGTCCTCGTGAGTAAAAGAATCAAAACAACCAGTAAAGCTCAAAATCTCTGTCTGTATTAGACTGCTCAACAAGGCTTACAGAGACAGAGACACCTGGCTCCCACCTTTATTGTCATGATTGCAGACCTAAATGGAGCTAAAAGGATCTTGAAAATAAAAAACATCTTGAGCACTACTTGCTCAAATCACAATGAGCCCTAGAAATACAAAAGGCTGGGTTTTGATATTTTATAAGTAGTGGAGGTGCTCCAGTATTTGATCAGAAAAGTGCTTGCTGCTCTCAGGTGAGCTCAAAATATAAGGGATGATACCCCCATATATTTTAAGCCTAAACGCAGTGATGCAAACTCAGATGAAGAGCAGTTAATGCTTTACAGACAAAATAGCGGATCTTTGAAATTCAGCCTATAATTTGTCTCATATTTATCTGCAGAAAATTGGATCTAAGAAGATTTGAGGATTCAAAAACCTAAGCTGCTCCGCAGCGTGTCCCTGCAATTAGGCACTCCACACAGACAGTGCACTACTGCAAAACGTCAATTTATAATGTAGATGGAACCATCCCACAAATTACTACAAAAAGGCCTGGAGAGACCTGGTCTTTAAGATACCAAGTAACAGCTTAGATGATGGATCATGCCCTGACAAGCACGACTTACATGACTCCCATTTGAAACACACAGTTGTTGATACTGGCCCCTCACGACCAAGGACAATGGTAAGAAAAGAAGATAAACAATGAGGTGTGCAAGCTAGACTTAATATACGCAGAGAGGGTCTTACCAGTAGAATGTGGAAGCTGTGCTTAACACTCACAACACAGCAAGACCCACAAATCGACGAACGTGATAGCTATTCTGTGGCGATCAAGACATTTCAAATTGTTTGTGTATGCGCAGCTCGTCAAAGACCAGTGGAGTGCGACCCACGTGAAAATAATGTGCGGACAGGTCACAACCTCTTAAGTCATCAATCCAAGCATCAGTCCCTCAACCTCCAACAAGAACTGAGAAATGGTTACTCTTGCTGCATTATTGCTCTTTGAATTGGAATTCTTTCCAGGCCGTAAAAATCTTATCGACTAATTTTATTTGTATTTATACATAGAGAAAGCATGTCTACAAGAATGCTATGCCTAGTGCAACAAAACAGTACATCTGATTATATTCACTAAAAATGTTAGATAGATTTCTGGTAGGCTGGTCATGAATGGAAAGATATAGTGACAATCCATTACATTGAACTGATATTCAATAAACAGCAGAATATAATTTGGTGGAGGTCCAGGATCAAGAGAGTGGGGAGAGAGTGAGCAATGGAGTAAAGGATTTGTCACCACAGTAAATTACCACATTGGTCCAAACACCTAGGGCTGCTCAGACCCCTTGAATGTTAAGAGGCTGATGACAGACACATGATGCTAATTGTGGATAGTGATTAAAGCCTGAACCTGTTGTAGGGAATTCAAGCTACAAAGGAAGATAACTGTCTGCAGGCCATCATAATCATAGACCAGAAACCCAGGTGCAAATGGTGCAAAACCCTGTAGAATCACCTCTATAATGATGGAAGAAAACAATGCAGGAGTTAAAGAGTATTTACAAGGCATTGTCCATGTCTACTAAAGACCTTAATAGATGCCTGAATTGTGATATCTAATTCCCTAAGGTGGAGCACATGCTTACTATCTCATGAAGGACATGCTACACCTACTGAACAAATAAAAATGAGTACCTGATTCCTCGAAGTTCCCATGCCTGGCATTGATTCTGGGACTGCCGCTTGACCATCCAATCTCCATAACGGAGTCCAAAACCATGGTGGCATCTAATTACTGATTTTTGCAATCTCACAGCCATAGATACATTTCAGTGGTGGTGGATAGCTACTTAACATACCTGATGGAGGAAATTGTACCTAATCCTGAAATGTAAAAGCTGCTTATCGTGGATGGGAAAACAATGCTTGACAATGGCATGTCATTTTATTACTGACAACATCCGGCTAGTCACAGGCCAATGAGAAAGTGAAATTCCTAATGAAAACTTTAAGCAAAGTCCTGCAAATCGAAATGGAGTGACATCAGAACTAGTATCCTAATGGAGTACCTAATGATGCCCCATGCTTCCACAGAGTTTTCACATGAAGATTAGCTGATTAAAAGTGCAGTAGTCATAACTATACCTATTGCATGGTCCTCCCTATTCCGTAGATTACCATTGACTGGTGCCAAGCAAAAGTAGAATAGTGCATATGAACATAGGGGCAGGCTTGCATCTTAAATTCAAGCAAAGGCGGAGCTTAAATGGTGCTGAGAAATTGCTCTATTTATATTTTGAGAGGAATGTTATGTTCAGCTACCTTATTCTGTGGCCTATTTATGGCAATGTTCTCACAAATCCACATAATCATTTATTCAAGCAAGTACACACTTTGCACTACGGATTACTGAAGATATAGCCCTGCCAGGCTTATGAAGACCTCTAATGCCAAAGTGAAGGTCACTGGTTTAAGTGGCTATTGGAGAGGCTGCTAACCTACCCCTCAAAGAAACCCAAAAAAGAACATAGCACTGAATAGTTATGGGTAGTTATGGGTTTCTAATGGTACAGTAGCACTCTAATCTCTCCAGGGTGATGGTGCTCCTTATCTCTAACAAGCTCCTTATCCACTTTGACCTGATATAACAAATTATGTGCGCTATAACCCCAACAAACAAGTGAGCCTCCCTTCTAGTGTCACTCAGTACCCTAAAGCTCTGCTGATTTTTCAGGAAATAATATGACTTTTCCAAGTTGTTAATGATGGAAAGCTGTCATTCTCTTATAAACATGGATACCAGCATTATGCCTTATTTTTCTGCTTTATTAAATACAGCAGCTAGAAATGGCAGTAATAGGAAATGGACAAATAACACAAGCCTTTAACGACATACAACTATAATACAATAACGTAATGGGCCTTGAACTTCACAAAACAAGTCCAAGGTATGTAATTAAGTCCATAAATGCTCTGTTTGCGACAGCACTTCCTCTTTCTTAATGCTGGGCACTATTTTCTGCTGTAAAGAAATAGCAACATGAGAAAGAAAGAACACATGAAACAAAGTATCAAGGACACCAGTCACTCTCCATCTTGAGAAGGTCATTCAGGTTGACTGTGGAACTCTAGCTGCAGCGGTTGAATGGAAGTGAAAAAAGACAGGAGCATCACAAAAAATAAACAGGGATAAAACTTGCCTCCATGTCTTTAATAGAATTGTGACTTTCCATCATTAACAACTTGGAACAACCGGATTTTATTGCAAGACTGAAGACTCCTAATATGCTATTTAAAGCATGTTAACAACTGAAGTATGAGCACCTACAATTGGTTATCAATAAAAGGTCTTGAAAGTAGAAGTCAAAGACTAGTCTGCTGCTCTCAGAATCTCCTCTAACCTGGAACCCAAATTATTAGCTTTAGAAGCCATAGCACCTCTAGATGATGAGCTCCAAACATGGATAGATGAATTCCTCTTTGCTGCATGACGAACAGGAAGATTAGGTTTTCTGAAAGAAATAAGGAATTGGGAAGTGGACGTTCTGAGAGCTGATGTACGATCCTCACATTCCTGAAGACACTTTACTACTCAAAACTCTGGATGATCAGGAAAGGCAGGATATTCCGTGGACATTTTGAGAACTTTAGTATGTTTGGAAATTCTAAAAAGTTTAGAAGGAGAATACTGAACATTCATTATTATCCAGAGCCCTAATGTTGAAAACATTTTTCAATAATACTAAACACAAAATCACTGTCAGTTTTTCTGATAAACTTTTTAAAGAAAGATTAGCATTATCAGAGCAAGTGTTAAACATATTCAAAACTACATCCCAAAACACTTTATATGTTGGTGGAGGAGGTATACTTTTCCTAATTCCTTTTAAGAGACAGCAAATTAAATCATGTTTACCCACTGGTTTCCCATCATTGAAAATATGATGTAGAAAAACAGCTGATATATGAGTATTCACCGTCCTATTAGACTTACTTGAGGTTGCTAAGTAACCCAAGAAATTAACCATGAGAGAGACATGTGTCATAATGGTATTGTAGTGTGCTTTACACAAACAGCAATGGCAGCAAGATTCCCAGGCTGACTTGTATATCGTTTTGTTCTGGGAGCCCAGGAATCATGAACAAATGTAATACATTCTGACAAAAGGCCTGGGATGACTAGGATGAATTGAAATCTTCTCTCTCTAAATACCGTAGAAATCCCTTGTGATTGACCTGAAACTGATTGAACGAATATCAACAAGCAACAGCCTGAGGCAGGGGTGCGTCCTGGCTCCCACTTTATTCAACCTTTTTTTAACTGAACTGATGTGGGAAACAGTGTTTACTAAACATGCAATAGATCGCATGCCATTACAACGCAAGTTGTTACTCTGCTGGAAAACCTGGCCAACCTCGGACTCAAGCAACTGGTAACCACCCCCGCCCACTACGCCGGCCACACGCTTGTCCCAGTCTTCTCATCCAGCAAATACGTCACCTTCAGCCACTCCACCAATCTCCAGTGGACTGACCACAGCTGTGTCCACTTCAGCTTCAGTAAAACGACGACCCACCACCACCCTCAACAAGCCCCCCGCAGGAGCTGGAACAAGATCACCGGCGACCAGCTCACCACCTTCCTCAGCCAGAACCCCCCCACCAGCTCAACGGACCCCAACGAAGCCACCAACAACCTCACACAGTGGATCACCAACTGCGCAGACGCCCTCGCACCACTGAAGAAGAACCCCCCCAGCAGACGTGGCAGCAAGAAAGCCTCCTAGTTCACCGACGAGCTCATCACCTCCAAGAAGAACTGCCGCTCCCTGGAGAACACCTGGCGCACCAACCAGACCACAGACAACATGACGGCCCTCAAACACGCCACCCGCAAACACCACCAACTGATCCGCGCCACAAAGAAGACAGCCTTCAAGGAACGACTGGACAACAACACAACACCCACAACAGCAAGGAACTCTTCAGCATCGTCAAAGAGCTCTCCAACCCCGACGCCGGAAACAATGACATCACTCCCTCGCAAGACCTCTGCGACTCCCTCGCAGCCTTCTTCCACGACAAGATCGCCAACATTCACAACAGCTTCGGCCCACCAACCACGAACCCCACCACCGAACCGATGCCCCCCACCGCCACCCTCCGCACCTGGACCCCAGTCAGCACCGAAGACACAACACGCACAATGAACACCATCCACTCCGGATCCCCTACAGACACCTGCCCACACCACATCTTCAACACGGCCGACCACATCATCGCACCCCACCTCCGCGACATCATCAACACCTCCTTCAACACCGCCACCTTCCCGGAGTGCTGGAAACACGCCGAGATCATTGCCCTGCTGAAGAAACCAACTGCAGACCCCTCCGACCTCAAGAACTACCGCCCCATCTCGCTCCTCCCGTTTCCTGCCAAAGTCATCGAGAAGACCGTCAACAGACAGCTAGCCGCCTTCCTCGAGACCAACGGATCCCTCGACCACTCACAATCCGGCTTCCGAGCCAACCACAGCACGGAGACCGCCCTCATCGCAGCCACAGACGACATCAGATCCCTAATGGACAACGGGGAAACTGCGGCCCTCATCCTCCTGGACCTCTCCGCAGCGTTCAACACTGTCTGCCACCGCACCCTGGTACAGCGCCTGAACAACACCGGCATCCAGGAGAAGGCCCTGGAGTGGATCACCTCATTCCTCGCCGGAAGAACCCAGAGAGTCCGCCTCCCCCCGTTCCGGTCAGCGGCCACCGAAGTCATCTGCGGCGTTCCACAAGGGTCATCGCTCAGCCCCACCCTCTTCAACGTCTACATGAGCCCCCTCGCAACCATCGCACGTCAACACAACCTCAAGATCATCACCTACGCCGATGACACCCAGCTGATCCTCTCCCTCACCAGCGACCCGGACGCCGCCAGAGCCAGCCTACACGAAGGGATGAAAGACGTCGCCGAATGGATGAAGAACAGCCGCCTGAAACTGAACTCAGACAAGACGGAGGTCCTCATCCTGGGATCATCACCCTCCGCCTGGGACGACTCCTGGTGGCCCCCCGCCCTGGGAGCCACCCCCAAGCCAACGGACCACGCACGCAACCTATGCTTCATCCTGGACTCCTCCCTCTCGATGACCAGACAAGTCAATGCCGTCTCGTCTTCATGCTTCAACACCCTGCGCATGCTTCGAAAGATCTTCCGGTGGATCCCCACCGAGACCAGGAAGACGGTCACCCAGGCCCTCGTCACCAGTCGGCTGGACTACGGGAACGCCCTCTACGCCGGCACCGCCGCCAAACTCCAGAAGAAACTCCAACGGATCCAGAACGCCTCAGCACGACTCATCCTGGACATCCCCCGACACAGCCACATCTCTGGACACCTGAGAGACCTGCACTGGCTCCCTGTCAACAAAAGAATCACGTTCCGACTCCTCACCCACACACACAAGGCCCTCCACGACCTGGGCCCCAAGTTCCTCAACAGCCGCCTGACCTTCCACAAGCCCACCCGCCAGCTCCGCTCCTCCAGCCTCGCTCTCGCCACCGTCCCCCGCATCCGCAGAGCCACCGCCGGAGGAAGATCCTTCTCCTACCTGGCAGCCAAGACATGGAACTCCCTCCCCATCCACCTCCGGACAACGCAAGACCATCTCGCCTTCAGGAAGCAACTCAAGACCTGGCTGTTCGAGCAGTAGCGTTCCCCCCCCCCAGCGCCTTGAGACCCTCCAGGTGAGCAGTGCGCTATACAAATGCCTATGATTGATTGATTGATTGAACGACTTGCGATAGGGGGCACAAGGTGTTGGTTTGTAAATCCAACACCTTCCCTGCTGTTGCACAAACTGGAGTATGATTAGTAAATAATACTAATCCTAAGTCCAGCGTGCCCCCACAGCAAGTCATTGTAATGACTTGCGATGTAATGCTTCGCGATGTAACAACGAGGTCGTTGTAACAACGGTATTGTAATGGCATGCGATCTATCGCATGCGTAGTAAAGCTACATATTCTCCGCTGCAGGTACTCAATGCCGGCAGCTCCCATGCCCCGAGCCTAGGGGTTTGGCGCTGTTGAGGTTCCTCTATGCCAATGATGTTATTTTGGTCAGTCACACTCAGGTGAGCTTACAGCATCTTCTCAACACAGCACAGAAATGCTCTGATGAAAACGGATTGAATATCAACTTGATAAGACATGCACTATGATGATCAACAACAACAGAAAAAAGCCACTGAATGGTTCTGGAGCGAGGCACAAATTCAGAGAGCAACAGAATACAAATATCTAGTGGTGATTGTCGATAAACAGGGTCAGTTTGTGTGCCAGAAGGAGACAATAAAAAGGAAAGGTCTGACACTGGCAGTGTCGCTAAAGAATGTCACATCAGAACTGAAGGGGCCAACACTGTCCCCCCCTCTTCCGGATATTTTCTTTGGACTTGCTAAGCACTCCATTTTATGTATATGATTCTGTCATTGGGTATATGGTCTCGGAGCAGTTAGGCCTTTGAGAGGCTGAGTGCTGCATTCTTATACTTCGAGTACTAATACTTGTGCATCTGATCATTTGCCAATACTGCTCTCTCTGGTGTTATTTATATGTCTGAAGTCATTTGAATAGGATCTGGTGACCATACTTGTGTTGACCAGAAATCAGTTACTAATACAAGTAGACCCCATTCTCTCATGGCTGTGGAAAGGCTGCAAGATATCATGATGACAAGGGGAATCATATGAGGAAGACACGGGTTCCAGGGGTGTACAAATTCATCTGTGTCTAGAGCTGGTTGTTGGTCCTGGATGCTAACAGATCTATGTTAAAGGACCTCAAAGATTGTGTAGGCTTTCAATAATGAGATTGTGTATATGATAGTTGCTGCAGTCTGTCTGATGGCAGGAAAAGCAATCTGCTATCAAATTGAGATTTCCTGGAATGCACTCCGCAGTATCTGAGATGTGATGATCAAGACAGTATTCCCAGAACTGTGTTGTGAGTTCTTCAAGAATCTTAGAACGAGCAACCACAAGTGGGTGATGTACTTTAGCACTGTTAATGTGTCCATTTAAAGGAGTACTGAACAACAAGCATGGGCCTCTGGGAAAGGTTGAATTGGAAAGGAGCCAGAAATTAAACAGCTCTAAATTGTATGTGCCTAGGAGAATCCTTCTGAGCCCTTACACTGACAGTCGGTAATTGCTCACAACGAGCCAGCCATCCAGACAAGCTTGCATCAGATGCTAATAGTATATCCAGAGTGGAACTGAAAATGGCCATTCCGTTTCCGGTCTAAATATACTCAAGCCACCAAGAACTTTCTTCTTTTGTTTCTACATCTAAAAGAACCATGTCTCCATAAGAAAGCCTATTTTGAGATGAAAATGTTTTAGGCGCTGAAGAGCTTTATGTTGAGGAGGGCCCAGGAATACTGCTTGAATACAAGCAAGGAGTTCTTCTATTCCTGCTAAATGTCTAAGTGAATTATGATATAGGATCAGTAAATGTGTTGGTTCCTTCTGTATGTCTGGCAGCTTTCTCTCTAGTAATGGGGAGGGGGGGAGGGGTGGAAGAAATCATGCTGACTTGAAAATCCAGGAATTCTATTGATTGGAAAGGAAGAATATGGGATTCATCTTGGTTTAATAAAATACCCAAATTATTCATTAATGAAATCGAAAGATACCACTATGTTGAGTAACTTAGTCAAACACCACGGAGATTAAGATAAACCCAACAGAAGAGAAGTAAAGTAGTATGTTTGATCCCAAGAGAACTATGGGAATTTGTTTTTGTTAATTGCAATTTGTGACTAAAATGTAAGCATCCTTAAGGTTCAATGGACCATCCAGTTTTGGGATTGTTGAGAGTCCTTGAGGTGAACAATAGATCGACAATAGCCTCCATCTTGAAATGGTAATATATAGCACAAAACGTTTGATGGCATAAATTTATAGATGGATGACATTTCTTGTTTTTCTTTTTAACTAAGAAAAGTTTACTTAGAAAACCTTTGCTGTCTAAGAGTGTTGGTCCTATAGCTTCCGTTCCAAGATGTTCCTGGTGTATTAGACCATGGTCTGTGACTGAAAGATGAAATAAGATCAGATACAAAGACTGAAAATGCAATTTGATAAAGATTTTACTGTTTAGATTATCCAGATATCTAGATAAATAGAAATCAATTTCTTTCAGAAAATATGCTATTCAACCTCTAAAATGGCGAGGTTGTATTTTTACACTTACCATTGGAACCTTGATTGGTTCTTTCGTGGCAGAAACCTTTTCTTCTTTGTGAGAAGAAAGAGGGTCTGTTGGATTGATATCCAAACTGGCCTCTGAAGTTATATAACTGGGCCCTGCTATCAAATGCAAAGTGACCAGTAAATATTAGTTATTTTACAAAATATTGTGTTTTCTTTCATAGTACTCCTACTAATCCATATTCCTCTCACTTTCCACTTCCCCTTAGGGCCCTCTAATCCACCTTGATTATTGTATAATCTATTTATACAGTATACGCGGCCCTGATTGTCAGAAAATCTGAAGCTCACACCCTCCCAATCTTACTGACCAAGCTGCTCCCCTCCATGCAATTACATGTGTATCCCCATAAAATGGGGAATAACCTGGCAGGCCTGGTTTTCCAGCAGGAATTCTGAATGGTATCACATTTACTACCTGCGTGGTGGGGGACAGCAAGACCATGTTGGTAGAAGGTGAGGGTGCTTGTGGGAGATTCTAGTCTAGCAGGGGTTACGTGCTCCTCCGTACCAAGGCTGAGGGTCATGTGGGATCAAGAAAACAGGTCTGGACTGCAATCTAGTCCCTATTATAATTGATTTTACTAAGTGGATTATCTGTCTTGTAAAACAGGGGCTGTTGTTCCCACACCCAATAAATCTGGATGTGGGAACAACAGCCTACTAATGACCCACTCAACTTATTATTGGGGTTATAGTGTGGAAATGCCCTAGAGGAGAAAAACAGTCAAAGGGTATAGCAGCCTGATCAAAATGGGAACAAGGCAGGGCTGAGGGTGTGCCTCTTATGAGAAAAGAAATTTAGAATACATTTGATTCAAAGTGTGGATTACTTAACAGAACATACTTGAATCATGTTATATGTCTTTCAAAATGCTATATTGGCGACAGTGTATTTAGCTTACAAATATATTGCACTCTTTGGAAGGACTATTAGCAAATAGCCAAAACTATTTTTGCCAAGATACTCATAGGGCATTCAGCTCCTTACAAGTAAACATATCTCAGCAGGAAGATTACGAACATTCCCAGAGTCCTGGGCAAACCACCCCGCTGACACCACAGTAAGCATTTCCCGCCACTCTTTCCTTGTGTTGTTGCTTTCTAGTTTGCACCTAACCTTTAAACTTTTTAATGATGGTCCTCTCTTCTAACATGGAAGTGCCGGTCTAATATGAACTTTCTGTTAAAATGCTTGAAGAAAGCTTGACTAACAAATAAACGTGAGAGTTACTACAGGGACATTTCAATTTTTTAAAATCAAAAATCAATGTAGAGCTTTGGTCAGATACAACATTTTATGCCCAATTTTTAACAAAATTGATAGGTTTTCCTTCTGACCCTCCAAATGATCCCAACGCATTTCAAGGACTACAAACAGACGTGATACCCAGAGCCAACAATCGAGCTGCAGTTTACAATGAATTTTCATTGTGTTTCGACACTATATCAATTCATAAGGAAAAATCCAAGGAAACAAAATGTGTAGGAAGAAAAGCTGTGCATTTTTTAAAGTGCCCAAGATCCTGGGTTTAGAAATACGAGTTATTTGTACCACTCTGAATTTGAGATTACCCATAATACAGAGGACTTTGGGGTGTATTTAAAAATATCCTTTGTACACATTGACTTATGATTGAAAGCCAAAAATAAAGAGAAATTCAATAGATAATAAATGTCCTACTGTTCCGAATTCCCACTCTTCTTCTGATAAAAACGGTACACCTCAGGTGTGAGAGGGCCTATTACACAGGATCAGAAAGGTCCAAAACATGACCATGTGAAAAAAGAAAATGATGTTTGGATAAGTTACATTATTGTGATAGTGACTGACTGTCGTATTCACCCTGGGCTTGGCAATCAGCTCCGGAAAACCGAAGTCTGAGATGTAGTGGCTTGTGTAGTTCCCATCACATTTTCACACTCTGAATATCCTGTAAAAGACATATGCACATTTCTCTGAGGGAAGGTTCCAGAGATTCTGCAGTAAATGACAAATGTTCTAACACCGAGCATCTCCACACTTGTCCTGGTGAAAAAAGTACCCTACTGGTATGGTTGAACTTATCACCTGGAAAAGCTGCAATACACAGCAGGGAAACATCTAGCTTCTTTTATTGAATTAAATTGATTCTTGGGGTAGGAGTAGGTGTGATTCTTGGGATGTTGGTGCAGCTCAACGCCAATATGTAAAGCCCCACTACTTTTACCTATCCAGAATGCCTGCAAGCATTATGCTTTGGGTGAAATAACAAACTATTCCGATATTTCTGTAAGGAAACATTCTGGATTCTTCAGAGAAAGAGACAAGTCCTACCACCCAGCTTTTTGACTCTCCTACCTATAAATAATTCACATTTGTGGGTACGCCTGTTACCCAGGACAATAAAGGACCTAAACGCTCTGTGGAAACATATTGGAAGGCACTTATAATTTATTTTTGGAATGCAGGTAGCTGTGGTGTTTGTATTCAATTTTGACTGGCTCCTAAGGAGACCTACTACTGCCTATCAAATCCCCCGTCCGGAAACGTATAAAAACCTTCCTGTTTCCATAAACTGATATGTAGTTCATGAACTTTGGCCTCTAGCGCTGGGATGCCTTTGGTAACCATGCGTTTTACAAATATTTTACAATTACAATTACAATTTTCCTCTACTTTCCAAAATAGATGGCTGCAGTATTTGGATCCTGGGTCAGTTGGCATATAGAGAACTCCACCATTCCTGAGCATTGTTGAAAATTAGAAATCCAGGGTGGCGTGGACCTCAAAATGTTCACCCCGGAATAACCCAGAATATCCTGCAAATGTCAAGGTGTTGGGTGAAAAATACATTTTCTCACATTGTTGTTATAGAAAACTCTGCTGCATTCAATGGTAATGGTCCCACAATTCTACAATTCCGCTAATTTCTCAATGAAAAAGATACTCCACATATATTGCTGGGTTTATCGTACCACCAGGAATGTGCCAAAGCTGTGACCGTATGAAGTCTAAATAGTGTTAATGTGGTCTTCACATTTTCACAAGTTTGGTCAGTTCTTATTAATTGGAATAAGACCACCCACAATTGTTGGGAACCGTTTTTTATCGGCAGGAATGCAGATATGATTTGGATTAGGATGGACATGCCAGAGTTTTTTGTTACATCAGTGCAACAAAATCAAGTTATTTGCCCATGCTTTGACTTTTGTAGGATTTTTTTGTGTAGGAAAGCGTTATGGGATTGGCAGGGCCGGACTGGGAACCAAAACCGGCCCTGGCAAAGTGCTCGGCCACCCCACCTGGGGGGTGCCGCCGAGCTCTTTGCCAGGGCCGGTTTTTAGACGATTTTGTTACAGGGACGATTTTGCAGCAATGCTGCAAAAACGTCCCTGTAATAAAAACGGCCACCAGGGGCCCAAAACCGCCCCCCACCCGTGCTGCACACTGGGGGATTGCCCGGTTCCCGCTACGGCCAGTCCGGCCCTGGTGCAAACCACACCACCTGAATTACCCTGGGTCTGTAGCTTTAAATAATGACAAGGTAGGTAAAAGATAAATTTATTGGGACAATGCCTGTAAAACAAGAATAAAATCAAATAAAAGAAAATGAATACATAATATTGGTATACATATTCAATTGAACTGGCATGGAATGTATGACCAGAGGTAGTAGGGTTTTTCTGCTGTTGGCTGAACATGGGCCAAAATACTGAGGCCACCGGTCATGAAACAGAATTTCATTATTCATGAACAAGAGGGGGTGGCTGTTCCAACACAAAGGACATATGGTTGGCGTGTATATAAAGTGAGGGGGTCTTCCTTATTGGAAGGTATTGCCCTCATACCCCCATATGGGTGTCATGCTTCATCATCTGGCTTAGCTCCTCATGGGGCTGGCACCGCAATGCTCCACGGGCCCTGTGAGAGAACTCTTTAGATGAGATCTTTTATTTTTAGCCTTGATGGTGCGTGCAGGTGTGTAGGGACTCAGTAGTGAGTATCGTGCAAAAAGGGGTCTAAAACTACCCAGAGATATATTTAATCAAGGGTCTCCTTTTTCAGGGTTAAAAACAGATAGGTGTAGATTGTCGAGGAAGTGTTACGGACCGTGACAATCTAGTGTAGGTTGACCTTCTACGCACTCTGCCCCTGATTAAATATATCTCTGGGTACCTCTTAGGTAGTTCTATACCTTCTTTTCACTATACTCACTAATGAGTACGTGCTGGACCTCTACACCCTTTCTATCACAAAACGTCCTTGGACTCTAGCTGTGCTTTCTGTTGGGGCCTTAGGTGGGGGAAGCAATTGGCTATTCCTGGGAAGCGCTTCCCCTTTAAAAATTTCCTGGTGTCTAGTGCGTGGATCTCTGTTTGGCGATCACCTTTCACCGGAGAAGTCCAAGCATGAATCTACTAGGAAGAGGTACGTTTGGAAAATGAAGATTCTCCCCTTTCCTACAGTATCTTTCCTGTTATAATTGGTTCTTTCAGGGGAATGGCTTGAGCTGTATCCAAGTTGTAATCAACTAGAGAGAGGTACCATTGCAATTGGGGGAATTTCTTCCTTGCAACTGTACCTCTCCTTTGAAACCTTCACCCAAAGAAATGCCACAGGCTACTGTGCAATATCTTTCAAAGCAGCCCTAGGTGGGGGAATATGTAGGGAATCCCTCCCGGATGGGCACCAGAAGGATACCCTGTAATGAGTGTGAGGACATGAGTGACCTGCACATCCACTATTCTAGAAAGGTAGTTTGGAGGACGTAGAGGTCACAGGCTCCACACTTAAGAGGTTACGTGTTAAGAAACCATGCACTATTTACATGGTCCTTATAAATAACTATACTCATATAGGTCACATACCTGTTGTGGATTCTGGATGCATTTTATTTTATATCCTGCCTGGAAGACAGGGTATCACACATCTTTCAGCAATGTCTGCTCTCTCCCCTTCTGCATACATGTTGATCAGTTTCTTTAGCAGTTGCTTGTCTTGCCAGAGATATTAAGGAAATATCCGCTTGCATATGCGTTTGTATTTATGATTTCAAATAGCGCATCTATGACACGAAGTAAACAGTCCATTTGAGCTCTCACGGACGCAGGCAGGTCACTTAATTACCCAAAATAAACCTAATAGAGTGTAAGGTGGTAGTCATCAGTGCCACAGTTGCAGCAAGGGCTTCAGGCCATCTCTCTTTTCAGTCTCTACTTAGTTTGTGCTGTGATAACTGCGTGGTGGCCGCATTAACTCAAATAGTGGGAACATGTCATCAGCAAACTTCAGTCTCCATGAAGGCTGCATTACAGTCTGCATGGAGAACATGCTCAGGCCCCCAGTCAGCGCCTGAGCGCCGAAACATGGCACTCAGACCAATCACAACGCTGCTGAGGCTGTGTTTAGTGAGTGGCTGACTGGTCGCCTGAGTGGGCTTCCAGTAAGGCCGAGCGAGGAAGGACTAAGGAGGCGAGGAAGCGGTGAGAAGGTAAGTTTTTTTATTTTTTATTTCTGCTTCCCCCACGTCATACCCGCTCCTGACCCCCCCCCCACCACCCACGTCCTTCCGGCTCCCAACCCGCCCCCCCCTACCTCCGATCAGTGCCTGCCGCCGCTGGTCGTGGGGGAGTCACCACACTCGGGAGGTATTTTCGCAGTGAGAATTTTCATTGCGGAGAGTCCGCCCGAGTGCAGAGACTCCCCCACGACTGTGCGCCCTCCGCCACGAGTGCAGAGGCACTATGTGAATCAGGTCCCATGTATAGAGATGCAACATTTTGCATCTATTCAGCATTTGACTGTGTGCGATCCTTGTGTTTAGAAAACGGCACACTAAGTTCTTCATCCTCATTTTACCTTGCATTATGAGTTTACCACTTGAAATGGTGTAAAGTAATCTAATAAATCAAATCTAGGTGTCCGCAGGCACATTTCATGTATCAAATATTGAGATAAGAGATCCTTAGTGATTTCAAATATTACTTTCTTAGGTGTTTTAGTCTTCTCAAAGAATAGCACGTTCCTCTGCTTGTGATGAATCCAGCATGCACAATTCAGCAGAGAGCCGCAGTGTTGAATCATACATTGAAAATGACTTGGAGTATTTCATTACCCAAACACATTTTGTAATTTCCATAGACTGCTGGAATGTGTTATTCAGCCCCTGGGAGCACCTTTGGCAGTGAAACAAAGTTTTGCTTGGCATCTCGTTTGCTTTCATTTAATCTGCTGCTCGTCTGCCCTTGTTCTCGACAAGTCATGTTCACAGCTTCAAGGAATGAAAGTTTCTCAACGTGCTTCAGCACCTAAATACTTAAATGAAGGCCTTAGTTTTTGCTTTGCAACAAAACGTTTGCAGAGTCAAACTGTAATTTTTCAATGAATTGTATAGTAACTGATTTTGGGGGTGCCGTAGAGACGGCCTTGGCAAACTGTGGTTTATCACTTCATGTTAAGCTAACTCCGAATAAATTTGGCTTCGACTTTCTCAACGGTTCATTTAAAAGGAGCACTCTTTGACTCTGTCAGTGCATGTGCTTATCCTACAGGGGTGGATTTTGCCATCATCTCACTGTATGGTCCATGTAGTTGACTTCCCCACCAAGATTTCAATGGCCTCAGTTTTAGATGCTACCACACTACCCACCAAACACCTTCTGTATGTGCTTCAAAGTACAATGAATGAGTCTTCGAAGGAAGTCTCATCAGTGGCGGCTCCTCAGCTAAGGCGGAGGAGCTTCACCCCACTTCTCCGCAGCAGGAAACATAAAATAATAATAACTAGCGTTATTATCAATTTATGTTTCCTTCTGCTGCGCCAGCTTTCTGGGTGGGACAGGGCTGCTCCGAGGACAGAGGGGAGGAGCGGCTTGCCCACTCCTAAGTGAACATGACTGTTTGGTCAGCCCTCCTGGCCCACCCAAAACAGTCATGGGCCCTTCCTATATTCTCTATACAAGCTGCATTCCAGCCTGCATAGAGAACATGCCCAGGCCCCCATTCCTTGGCTGAGCGCTGATCCACGGCACTCAGACCAATCACAACGCTGCATTACATTATGATTGGCTAGCGGAAGCCTGGGAGATGGGTGCTTCCTACTGCTTCCTGTATCCTGTATCCTGCTGCAGGACAGGAGCAGAAAGAAGAGGACGGAGGAGAGGCGGCAGCCGGCTGTAACAGGTAAGTGCTTTTTTTTAGTTTCCCTCCCAACCCCTGCCCCCGCCAGGCTACTGAGTCTCATAGTGGCTGGAACCCAGGTACATGTTTTGAATTTGTGAATTGAGTCTTTGGTCTTCTCACCCATGAAGGTTCGGATCTAGTTACTAGAGACCAAAAGTAGGAGCGGTCGGAGCATTTGTCTATGGCTTCGATCACAATTGTGGCAGATGGGAATGAGGAATTTACTGCACTCAATAAATATTGATATCTCAGAATTAGGTATTCACCTAGAACTGTAAATATTCCATATTGTGATTTTTCAGTTTGAAAATAGGCCATAACACATGAAGTTCAGTGCTTATGGAAAAACGATCTCTGCATTGATTGGTAGTTACTGGGAATTTTTCTCTGTTAACTTTTGGCAGGTTTGACCTGCCGAAACTTACCAGGGGGAAAATTATGGGGGAACGATGATGACCTAGTTACTTGACATTCCAATATGTAAGGTAACAGGACTTACCACCTGTTGGGAATTGGGATTCTTGTTGAGGAGTGTGAATCTCTACTGAAGCAGCAACCTCAATCTCTATCTAAGAAAAACACAGGCAAACCCCAAATTAACCTTTTGTTAACCCTCAGGTAGCTTTGCCCAAAGACAGTCAGGTCTAACTTAGAGGCAATGTGCAAAGTATTTATGCAGCGCTTCAACCAGTAATAAAGTGAAAACACAACAAAAGAAAAATCCCACACCAATTTAGAAAAATAGAGTAAAATTGAATTAACTATTTAAGATCAAAATGTCAAAAATCATCAGTAGAACTAGAGATATGCAATTGCAACATTTTAATTGAAAACAGTGTTTAGAAGCACAAAGTGCCAACTGTGGTTATCTGTTCACGCCAGACCGGGACCAAGTCACAAGTTCAGGCCGACCGCGATGGAGCACAGGCCGGAAACAGGGACCCAGTTGGCCCGCTGAACAAAATACCTTGAATCCCGGTTTGTGGAACATTGCGATGTCCCATGTCGAGGATTTGTCACGCAGAGATGGTTCCAAGGAGCTGCGGGGCTGGGATGTGGAGTCCTGCATTGTCATCAAGGATGCCATTGACGAGAAGCTTGTGATGCACAGCTTGCACCGAAGATACTCCATGCACCAGCGGGTTCCAAAGAAACCATGGGGCTGCGATCCAGAATGCTGCGCCATCAATGATGAAGCTGCCGATGAAGGGCTTGCAATGCGAAGGCCTGTGTCGAGAATGCATTGCACAGTGGTGGTTCTGAGAAGACTGCAGGCTGAGATTTGAGATCCGGCGTCGGGCTGGGTCGCGCTGCAGCAGTACTGATGCCACTGTGAGGAGATGCATCACGCTGCATCAGTTCTGCTCTCAGGATCACAGCTGGGCTGGCAGAGCATCTTAAGACCAACTGCCAAGGGTCCAGGACTCACAGCCGACGGAGTCCATGTCCTGCGTTCGGGGATGGTTGAGCCTTTTCTGTCCCTGAGGCTCTGATCAGGAGGCCAGCCAACTAACCCTTGGAGTCTCTCTGGTGGTCCCGGGTCCAAGATGCAGGTCCAGTCCTTTCACTTAGGCAGCAGGGCAGCAGGGCAACAGGGCAGCAGAGAAGCAGAGTAGCAGGGCCTTCTGGAAGTGTAACAAAGCAGTCCTTCTGAGTCTTCCACAGGTCCACAGGTGTACAGAAAAGCTGGATCTGAGGATCCAATGTGTATATATGGTGCCCACTTTGAAGTAGGAGAAGGTTCTTTAGGTTTCTACCACTAAAGGTAAGTGGAATTTCCTGCCCCCCTGGCCCCAGCTTGCCTAGGGTCACAAAAAAAAAGTGTCAAACCCTTTGTTATTGTGCTCTGGCAGAACCTTTGTGATGTGCAAATGTGGTAGGTGAGAGTTCCTCCCCACGTCAGGTCAGAGATGGCCCCTCATACCAACACCTATCTTCCCTTTGTATCACTGTCTGGGAGTAATACTCAAAGACCGACTGCCAGCTAGACATGTGACCCAGGGTGTAGGCTGCAGACCAGTCGCTGATGGCATTACTAGTGGGTGAGGGTGCGGGGTCGCATGGGGAGGGGGTTGTGCAGGGGTTAGGGGGGTCAATTTTAAATATAAAAAAAAAGGGAGCGTGCGTTTGACTGGTTTGGTTGGCCATGGGGCCGACCAAACATTCAGCGCCCTCAGAGTGGGCAAGCCACTCCTCCCCTGCTCTACAGCATGACCGACCAACCAAACCCTTCTGTTATCTCACAGTGCGAGAAGCAGAAACATAAAATGGTATTTATAATACCATTTTATGCTTCTGCTTCTCGTACTGCGAGAAAGCAGTGGGGCGACGCTTCTCCGCGCACATGGAGGAACCACCCTTGCTGCAGACACCAATTGGTTAGGACAAGAAAAATTGCAACTTTCTAAAAATAGGTATTGACCCTGGGCAACCCAGTATTCCCCCAAGGAACTGTGTAATGTAATCTACAAAAAATATATGTTCCTGGAGGAATTATTTATGCTCAACTAATTTAATTAAATTAAGGATTATCCAATGACATCAACAAAATACTCATGTACAATACCAATGACGTACTGTTATACACATTAATATATTTATAAGGATTGAACCATCAAAACATCATATCCATTGCACCTAATTACAGTACAAATAACATTTTGTATACAGCAGTACATCAAAGAAACAACACTGAAGCCACCTTATGATCCCTATATTACCATTCATTAGGTTTGGGGATCCTAGGAAGCGCATAATTCCTCCTAACCATTCAGGTCCGAGACACCACGGTCCGTTAGATACAAATCATCACAGTTCAACTTTAAATGAAAGGGCTGAAAGCACCATGTGGTGTCATTAATAATGTTAAAGAGGACAGACTTCCGATGTTTCAGTTTCAAATGGCACACCAGGTCCGCAAGACCATCCTCAGAACTCACTGTTTAGAAGGAGTGAAGCCTTTAAGTACTGACACAAGCACCACAAAACACTCAATGGAACAATGAACTAACAATACATCATAATATGCATTGCTTGCGCAATATCCATCACCAAAAAAATTGAGATAGAAGTGTTACTTATGAAGAACCCAAGTGTTATTGATAAACACCTCCACGTGGTGCTTTGAATGCAGTATTGAAGTCTCTGTGAAGCATGCCCTCAATTCAGCTGTAGGGATGAATAGAGCTACTTTTCCAGGGCTTTAACACATACTAATGATTATGTTGGGAAGAGCCACCAAGTGGTAAGGACTCTATAATCATACAAGCTCTCCCCCTGCCGCAACTGTTCTTTCCCTCCAGCACATTTGGTTCCAGAGGGCTTTAGAGAGGGCCTGGTGACAGGTACCTGGAATCCAGTAGCCCCAGACTTCTAGGTCCTAGGTGGGATTAGGCAGGCTTGTAGAGCACACAGACCCGGAGGCCGCAGGACGCAGATGGTTGTTACTGTTGCTGGCAGGATGATCAGCAAGGGAAATATTGGACTTTCATTACATGCCCCCTTAATCAAGGGACGCAGTAGAGGTTAGGAGGAATTCAATGTAGTCACGGGTGACCATATGTGCTACTACCCACCATTCACCAAAAGCCTCAAGGCAATGGCTAGAAGCCATGTTGTTATGCTGAACAGAGGCTACTTTGCGATTCTAAGTTCTGGATTCATGAAAATCAAACTATCCTTAAAAATGTGACACATCTGACCAAACTGAGGGTGGGCCAGTACAACCCAAGACATGTGGCATACAAGGGATGAGGCCTGAAAAAGGTGAGGAAAACAAAATGTAACAATTTATATTGCTCGAGTCCCCCTGGCATGGGAAGATTGGAGCTCAGAGTACCCGTAGTTATATACCAAGAAATCCAATGCTCCCTGCACACGAAAATTATCAGAACAAACAAGGTTTCTTTCATGCTGAGTGCACTGGTAATGAAGAGAAGATCTCCAGAGGACATTCCAAGATTCTTGGAAGGAACGTAAGATGTACTGGATTGCTTTAGCAGTAGGCAATGGGAGACTCCAACCCGCTTAGCATGATCGAGCCATTTGCAGAAACGAAAAGCCCCAACCAGGGTTGTGAATATGAATATAAAATGTCAATGTACAAAATATGTGCAGAGAAGCTTTTGCAGGCCGAGAGTACCAGGCTTCTTGAGGTGAGAAAGACAGGAACACTGGGAATCTCACACTAATGGAAAGTAGTTTTGTAGAATAGATTTGACACGCATCATTAGTCAAATTGGCGCTTTAGTCCAAGCCATGGGGGCAAAGGAAGAAAGCTGGGAGGACAATAGGATTTCAGATCGTCAGCTATTACATGTGGTACTTAAATAATAACTCAAAAGACTGAGGCAGTCCCAGAGGATCTAAGAGATATATGGAAGAAGTAAAAAAGCATAAGGATCCGATGTGAGGATGGAACTAAATAGTGAGTCACCTCACGCCTAACAATAGTAGCAGACATTCCTTAAATAGGTAGACAAGCATTGGCAATGCCCATCAGCATTACATATGTGTTCCCAGACAAGCAAGACCGATTGGCAATGCCAATGCTTGTTTTTGCATTATGGCTCTGCTGCACTGCATTACCCGGAGTCTCTGCGACCAGGGCTTTTTTTCTCTGTCCCAAGAACCCACTGCAACTGATCGTTTTTGCTCTCATGGTACTTTGGAAGTGCAGGTTTGATGTGAGGTGGCACAGTGTACTCTCCTGAAGATCTGGCATCGTACAGACATACAAAGGGCTAATGCTCTGCAGAAGCCACCACAGGGTCCCAAACCTACAGAACCGGCTGTAGGGCTCACTTTAAACCCATGGAGAGGTGATGGGATGAGAATGATTCTTTGGTGCTGGCACAAGTCCTGAGCTTGCTGTGTCATATGACTCGTTTTTTGTTTGCTGTGTATATTGGTCACTAGACATGAGGATTCTTTTTGTCAAAAATGTACATTGGCATGAATCAGTTTCGTTTGATATTTAGAAGGGCCTCAAAGTAAACTGACATTTTTTGGCTGAAAAATGAGGGTGGGGAGAACATCGACTTGTGGAAAAGTTTTGTTTTAACCAGACATAAGACATTCGGAAAGCAGTGCAATGCATAACAATATACAAAAGAGGCTTCATTGCCACCTAGACCTGGCAGGACTCAGCCTTTGGTACTTTACAACCTCCCAAAATATATCTTAAGCTAGCTACGCCTTCGGCAGCCAACCACCCCGTCAATATGATGAAAAAGGACAGGGTGTAACAGGGGAACCAACCATCAAAGATCCCTAATTTTCACGGTGGTGTACCAATGTCTCACCAGACCCACAACATCCCATGTTCTGTTGCATAACTAACAGAGCTTCTGTTGTTAAGTCTAGCACTTTGTAGTGTGCTGCTCTTGTGGGTACTATGGCCCAGACCAGTATGCATGGATGAGGACTGCTTATGGGCTTATGTTCCATCTGCCCTATCCCTGATATTGGGCATTAAAAGGGGAACTCGAGCTTTCCTGGTTATATATTTACAGCAGCATCAAGCCAAACCGGGGCCTTACCTTTCCCTGCATCTTTAGTTAAATGAATAACGTGAAAAATGGCCAAATCAGCACCGTTTTCTTTAATACATTGATCAGTTTGAAGTTTTACTTTTGACCACCACTCTGATGACTGACACATCTGCATCTCTCGGCTGTTCCAGCCATCCCGTTTCTGGGGACGTTTCTGGCAGGATGAGCCTGTATTCTGGGGTGGATCTTAACAGACCTCTAGCTTATTTTTAGAGCAGGGCTCAAGACAGAAATAACTCTTGCTGTGCACGCCTACCATTGCACCCTCTGCGACTGATGGGCCATCTCCCTAGTGCGCCACCGAAACATGAAGCAGAATTGTAATGTTATGAATCGTTATATTATGCCATGCTGTGTTCCATCTTTCCATTGTAATACCCTAATTGGAAAATAGCCATTGGAGGGGTGTCAAAAAAAAGACACACTTCACATCGATATATTAAAATTCACAATTATTACAGCATATTAAAATCCTTCACAAAAATATATCCTCAATCTAACATTCTGTATACTCATGTTTTGCAAAATGTGGGCACCAGGACCCATTTTATACATAAGCCCAAATTTGCACCAATGCACACCTTTCAAAAGGTGCGCCTGGTGCAGACAGGGAATAGTGTGCCCTATTATAATGAGTGCGCTGCCTCCAAGGTAGGCGTGAACTTGTGCTGCCTTGGGGACAGCACATCAGTCAAAGAGTGCTCAGAGATCCCCCTGCAAGCGGGTTCAGTGAGTGACTGCAAATGCTTACAGGGGAATGTCTGGGGGTGTCCATAGTATCCACTTTTTCCTCCAGGGGGCTGTCCTCAGGGGGCCCACTAACAGTTTGCCACCTTTTTGTGGCTCACTGATAGTGTATCTCCTAGGGGCATGTTTGTCTTTGCACCCCCGTCCGTAATATGGCACGAGTGCAGAAACAAAGTGATTCCCTCATTTGCATGGGGTCAGTCCCATTAGCGCTGGCACTACATGTGCACCAGTGCTATCAATGTTACAAAAGGGGCTGCACAAACGTCTGCAACCCTTTCGGTAACACCAAAATGCCATGGGGATGTACATAGCGGGTGCACTTGGCTGTTCCACCCCCAGGGCCCTTCGCGTAATACGGCACCAGGTCTCGGAAGGACCGACCACTTAGATGAACTATTTTTACTTGGGGTACATTGAGCAGAAGCTGGTGCTTAGACCATGGTACAGATAGTTCTGCTGGCGGAGTCTATAGATGGAAGCAGATACATAGCATCACTAACCATCCAGGCAGAAGAGAACTGGATGCTTTTACAATAAAATGGGGATAGTTACAGAACGTTCAGTAATCCATGTTGCAAGGGGGGGGGCTGCAAATGAGTAAAAAGATGTCAAACAAGCATAATACAAATTTGGGCAAGAATGAAAGTTGGAGAGATGAGCGGAAGCCATGCAGCTCTTTAATGGCAGGGACTGAGCCTACTGCTGTACATGTACATGTCATAAGTGTGGCAAAAAGTGGAAAAGCAGTAAAAGTTCGCAAGCTAAACAGAGAGTACTCAACCTTTTAGGGTTCAGATTTCACCTACTCCTGCTAGGCTAAAGGAGGCCAGACTTTGAGTAATGGTTCGCTCCCAAAGATCCTCTGATGCTCAAAAGCTTCTCATGGGGGGATGAGGGCCAAACAGGTCACGGGTCAAACGTTGGCAAGATTGATACACTGCACATGCCCGAGTGAGGAATAAACTCTATATAATATTAGTGGTTCCTGTTGATCTGTCAAAATATTATTCTGAAGTGCAATCAATGCCATAGAAAATAAAGTACATCAGCGAAAAATCAGTTTTTCAGGAAACATCGTTCTTGGTATAATGTATGTTGCATCGATTTTAATAAACATAGGTCCAAAAAAAAGAAATGTGATGCACAAAACAAATTGTGCAACAAGATGGTCCGTGGAAGTAAAAAGAAACACGATCCATGGGCCAGATGTATTAATAACTTGCTGTAAAATACTGTAAAACTTGGAGGCCATCACAGGGGTGGTGGCCTCCTATGATCAGCAGACCACCATGTCTGTGATCACATTTAAACAAAGCAAACTGTTTTTTAGGTCTGATGTTAGCCACAATCTTTTGATTTGACTAACATTATTAGTTGTGGCATTAGCCAAGACCTTTTGATTTTACTAAAATGATACTTTTAATATACACTTACTTAAAGGGACCTTCAAACATCTCTCTTTGTTGTGTCTTTCACACTCTGCTTCTGCCCACTACAGCATACAGCATAGGGAAATGGGTCACCCTAATTCAGCCATTGGCTAACTGCACTTTGAGTGACTGCATTTGCTGCTCCCTCAGAAAGTGCTCATTCACGCACAAAGTAGTTCCCTTCAGTGCCAGTCTTTTCGTTTATACTATTATTACTTTAGTGTTGCCTCTGTGTTTAGAGCCTGGTGTAATAGCAGGACCTTTCTTTGAGTTATCCATGTTTCTGATGTGAGCATAGGGCACATGCCAGTGTTATCAGTTCCTGTCTCCTGCTAATGGTGTTGTAAATTCCTTTTGAAGTGGCCTTTGTTTATTTGACTGCTGCTGTTTCAGATCATACCAGCTTGGGTCTGTTTGAAACTGTTTTTATAAGCTACACTCCTGTTTGGTATGCTGGTATGCATTTTAATTGAGGACCACAGTTATATTTGTAAACTAATTTATTCTGTATGTATTGTTTGTATGGCTTTCTATTTTGCTTTCAGTTCTCTTGTATGTCATGCTTATATATTTATTTTTTATTTTTTATTTTTAAAGTTTTATATAGCGCAAACATGACCCTAGTGGGTATTTATTTATTTTTATTTTTGGAAGTTTTATATAGCGCAAACATGACCCTAGTGGGTTTTAGAGCGCTCTACATAATAGTTGAGAAACCCACAAGGCAATGATATAAAGCAATAACAAGCTATATAATGATATAAGGCAAAGACCATAACAGCTGGTTAAAAAGACAACAAAAAGACGTAAAAGAGGCAGGCAATGGGGCAGTATGACTGCCATGAAAACAATGGAAGTGCAGCGACAAATGTGGCCCTGGGCCACCTTGTGCATCTGGACCTGGGGGTGCTTGCAGGGGGGTACAAGATGTGCCACCCTATAAATATGCACCCCCAGTTCCTGCACGGTGTGGCATGTATGCTACGCTGTGCAGAAAGATGCAGGCGACGCTCTGAGAGAAGCGGTCTGCCTGATTTGGTCTTTTATGAGCCTGACAGACCGCCGCTGTCAGACTGCTGCAGGACCGCCCAACAGACCAGGAATAAACTCCTGATCTGGTGGGTGGTCACACCACGGTTTTGGCAGTTTCACAGCGGATGGCGTGTTGCACGTTCTGCTGTGGGACTGCCCTAAGATTCAGACTTGGAGTTTCAAGAGTGTCTATCGTTAATCAGCCACAGTCTTTCTTCCAAACAGATGGTCAGAATGGAGACCACCTTGCATTTTAAGAATATTTTAGATCATGCACGATAAGTGAGCTAAGGCCACAAGAGCTGAGATGAAGGACTTAAAAGGTGTGCCTGCCCTTGCATTGGTCCAGTGGGGTCCAAGAAATCCCTGACAGCTTAATGCTGTTCACTCTATTCTGTGATGTAAGTTTAAAAGTTAGAATAAGATGACAATTTTACTATATTTAACATAGCATTAATGGTTTAATGTTTGTTAAAAGTGTACACATTTCAACAATGCTCATTCTGTAGTGTTGTGCGCACACTGACTGCGCTCTGAGATCAGTTTAATTAAACCAACCACGTTTTATTTCAACAGCCCTTTGATGACAGTTCTCCTGCTCTGCGACGCGATCCACACTCCATCACCATGCAGAGGACATCCGCAAGCGCCCCTCCAGGCAAAACAAGGAGACTAACAACATATGGCAGCGCGCATTCAGAAAACACTCATTCCCAACAGCCTCTTCCAAGTGTCTCGCTGGTAGAAAACCCAACACGACTTCCTGCACGAGCGAGGACTGCCAAGTGCAGCTCTTACAAATGGCTCCCAAAATCTGCGGATGCTGCCGCCAGCAGGAGGAGCCAGCAGACGAATGCCCAAGAGACTTCGAAACAAGAAGGTAGGGCATGCGAATGTGCAGTAACACGCTGAAGCCTCGCATTGTGCTGAGATTATCTGGATATCAAAAGTTCGATTTTCGTCCATAAATACAATCTTTAAGGAAGCACGGTCTTAATACACCGGGTGTTTGCTGATTCACAAAATGAAAGGCTTGGTGACCACAGGTCACTATGTACAGAAGGCACATAGCGAGTGGCTGAAGGCCTCACAACTCATAATGTGCCCCTTGGGAAGCAGTGCGGTTTGGAAGGAAGCATGCAGGGGGCACCACCCTCATTCTCCCAAATCACAGCGCCATGTATTGGTGGTTTATGGCCACAACTAATTGAATAACACATTCGAAAAGAGGTGGCATCCACTTGCATAGTATAAGCTGCTCTGAGTCTCTGCTCTCAGTTTGTGAATGTGTGTCGTCAGCATTGGGGTGAAGTCAGTGTCCCAGGCATCGAGGCTTGCTTCCCAAATGCCATTTGCGGATTGCCTCTTTCATTCCAGCCCCTGCGCCTCTATGGGACATTGGCTGAAATTTGAAAAGTAGACATTCTGTGAATGTGTATGCTCAAGTGGAGGTCTGCAGTCCATCAGTAGATGCACCAATCATTCCGTGAGGTTCGCGAACAGAATCCTGCCCCATTAATATTAATGGGACAGGGTTCTGCGAATCTTATCAAATGGCATTTCACACAGCGGGAGTAGAACATCTACCACAGCAAAATGAAGGTCTAGTCGCAAAGCAGCTCCTTGTAAAAATCCATACTGCTCAGCGATCTAGCCTTCAGTGTAAAGGGCCTCTATATTGCCCAGAAATGTACCTCCAGTGTTCAAGGCATATGTTATGAGCAATTATTTCTTGCTACATTGTTTCTGCTTTTGTCAACATAAAAGAAAATATGTTCTTTAAAGTTTCAGATGCTCCATTATAGGGTAAGTAGGAAGATGGGTTGGTCGAGAAGGCTGGTAAAGTTTGTGCCTAACCGAATATTTACCAATAGGTTTTTTCTAAAGACAGTGAAGGGGAGTGAAAATGTTATGCCTCATTCCTCAGCTATTTGCATTTGTAGATCTGATGTATGCACAAATACCTTAATTTACAAGCACAAACGCCATTTTTGAGTTTAAACTCGTTGGTTTTGCATTTGATAAAGGATTTACTCATAAGGTGGCCTCTTGGTGAGTAAATCTACTCCTTTCGGTGGCGAGCGTTTTAGGATGGGAATGCCCTTGAAGTTGTGCACACCCACAAATATCCCACTGTGCACACCCACAAGCATTCCATTTGTGGGTATTCACAGATCATTTTCCAACACCTTCCCATTCTGAAAATAGACAGATTTATGTCTGTAAAGGGCCGGTGAAAATCCCTTTCTAGATTTGGAAATAACCCTCGAAATTAGAAGGTTTATAGGGGCAAGAGTTGACCCACCTGTTAATCCCGAACCCCCATTTTCTCCTCTTTCGTCTTTCTTTTTCCTCGCTCTCCGACACCCTTGAAGTTCTCCCATCAACCCTCCCTGCTCCGTTATTTCTGCCCTGGACCTCCTTACTTCCAAGGTTTCCAGCCCCTATCTTCTTTGTACAACACTCCTTCATCTTCATCAGGCCCGGTTCTAGGGGGTGGGCCAGGTGGGCCAGGTCTACCCAAAGATGAGCCTGGCCCACCCAAACATGAGCCTTGGACCTCGCAATTAATCTGCTACCGAGGTACAACAATAACAAATGTTCAGATAGCTGGAGATTTATGATCCTGGCGGAGAGCAGCCATTTGTCTGTTGGTCATTTTTAATTGCAGATAAACTGTATTTTATGTGGGTAGCCCAGTGGGCTACTGCCTTTGTCACAGAGATCCTTGTGTTACTTGCAGTTCAGAAGTTACAATCCTAAAATAGGCCAGTGACCTCTGAACTGTCATCAAAGAGCTGCATACAAACTTAGCTTTTTTGTGTTGTGATAAAGTTAGAACTTCCCTGGTCTTTCATTATTCTAATGTTGCTAAAGGGAGTTTGTTTTGGCAGATATACATTTTTATCACTAAAGCCAATCCGCAACCACTGGAGTACTCTTTAAATCCTGAGTTTGTGCTTCTCCAGACCAAACCATCTTAAAATATATTGCTCACCAGCATGGATGACGTGATTCCTACACCTTGTAATCCTCATTGGCTTATGTGACACTCCCTGTAGACTGATTTACACACTTGCATGATTGATTGTCTCTGTATAATATGTGAGTGATGTAAAGTACTGTGACACCTTACACTGATATGAGTAACGCTATACAACAAATAAAATGCATATGCGAGAGGGGCTACAGAGAGATGAGGGACACTGGTGGAGGGTGGCAGTGAGGGAATCCGAGGAGGAGGTAAAGGGGGGGGGCTTTAGAGAGATATGGGGCACTGGAGGAGGGTGGCAGTGAGGGAGTCTGAGGAGGAGGTCATGACGTGGAGGGCTATGGAGCGATGAGGGGCACTGGAGGAGGCTACCACTGAGGGAGTCTGAGGAGGAGGTCATGGGGTGGTGGGGGGCTACGGAGAGATGAAGTGCACTATTGGAGGGTGGTAGTAAAGGTATCTGCTGAGAAAGAAATCATTGGTGGGGCACCAAAAAAGACTTTCGCACCAGCACTAAAGCCAGCCCTGTCATGGCCTTTCTGTTTTTGGTTATTTAATTAACAGTTGGGTCATTAGGGCAACTGTGGAACATACTTTAAAGTGCATGATAATTACATTTACTGCTATATTCAATGTTTAAAGATTGAAGCTGATTTTACTAATGTTTTTTTCCGGGAACAATGAAAGTGGAGCCGGATGGTGTTTGGTATGGGGCTGGGGCCCAAGGTCAGTTGTGAGATAAGGTGCACTGGAGAAGGGTGGTAGAAAAGTGGATAATCAGGCCTGGAAGGGAGTGCAGGACAGAGTCCGGGTCAGGTGGAGGTAGTAATGAACAGGGATCCTCCCTGAAGGCTCGCAAAGAGGGAGCCCGAGTAGTGTCACTTGCCTGAAACTCCCACCTCAGAAACCTCCTCTTCCCATCAAATGGACATTACATGGAAAAAAAAACACTTTTTGAGAGTGATAAGATTTAGAAAGAGATTTGGAAAACAGTGCATTTTACTAGGCTTTGTTAGACTAAGAAGAGATAAAGGAGGGCTGTGAAGCAGGCCTGGCTCGACATATAAGCAACAAATTGGGCCTGCAGTGGCCCACCCGAATGCACCCTTGGCCCACCCAAATAAAAATTCCTGGAGCCGGGCCTGATCTTCATGTAGGAAATATATAAAACCAGCTACTACAATCTGCTGCACAAAATTATATTGCCCCTTTAAAATGAACAAACGAAACTGCTTACTAGACTTACATTTCCTCTCTGTTCAAAAATTGAGATTATGAGGAGTTGCATGACTGGCATTTCATTTTGGGTCTGAACCCTCTGTATAGCAAAAGCCTGCTAATGGACTGTCTGATTGGAGTTTCACAATCTTAGATAGTTTTGGCAGGAGGTTTTGACGAATTGGCTATGGATGTACTGAAATTCTCTAGGCACGGGAAGTTTCCTCTCAGGGGGCAATGAATAACGAGAAGTTGTTGGACAACAGTAGCACTTTTTTTCGGTCAGTTCTATTTTATAGAGATATTCTTTAGTGAGTCAAAAAATAGCAATTCCTAACGGGATTCTACAAGGACAGGTTGCTTGAGCAAGATCATTTAGTTGAGGGCACAGGTAAGAGCGGTGAGGTGGGGGTTGGGTAAGTCGATACACAACAGAAGAAGTCAAATTAAATTAAAAAAACACAAATCACTTACCTTGGCTCGCTGCATCACCGAGTCTGCGATGTGGGGAGCACAGGCGAGTGCAAGGTAAGTTGTTTTACTTATTTTTTAAATTAATTTTACTTCTCCCGTCATATGTCGACTTACCTGACCCCCACCCCGCCTCACCCCTCCTCACCGCTCACCACTCTTACCTATGCCGGCCGCTACTGGTTGAGGGAATTTTAGGGAGCAGAGGCACTAAAGAGGGCATGTCAATTGAAGAAACATGGGTGTCATGTGTAAGAAATAAATCTGCCAGCACAAGGTGGGAGCGTCCCTGCAGACACATACACATGCTTTAGTTGAGCTTCTGCAAATCCATTACCAGGAAGGTTAAACTGTGGCAAACCAAATGTATCCCTTAATATCCTTGTATCACTCCTTAGCTATGTGAATAAAGCTTTAGTAGTGTGGGGCAAACCAAATGTATTCTTTTGTAACCTTGCATCACCCTTTAGCAACTTTTAGGAAGAGAATAGATGTTCAGGTGTGAAGAATTCAAAAATAAATTGAGTTAAAATTATAAACACGCATTGGCAAATGAAACACTCTTTGCATATCTTATTAATAATGAGATTTTTTCCCCGTAAGTTTTAGCTTGGTGAGCAGCTGTACAAAATAAGTTAAAGAAACTCCGTAAAAGTGTTATGACTTGTTTGAGAAAGGCAATATATTGTGCAGTAACTGGGGGTAATATAAAGTGCTCCTGTACCTTCAGGTGAACTTGGCGCTATACAAAACTGCTACATGCTATTGTTTTACACTTCGGGAGTCATCGGGGTGTACGTAGAACTGACTGCAAGTTCAACAATAAAGTGATCAAATTAAACGTGCCTGAAAATGAGGAACTGTGGACATCGTCTAACTACAACAAAATCAGATGCGTCATCTCTGTGTTAAAAATACAGGACGCACTTCTGGTGCCTTGTGGCTACAGGAAGAGCAGTGCATTTTGTGGGACCTGCTTCTGCCCAAGAATCTCGTTCTGCATTGTAATGTAAGGAATGCTATACAGTGTGGCACTTCCTGAAGCGCGGAGCTAAAGTGAAAATTGTGCTTGGCTGTCTACATACGGGTCGCAGTCTTCTATTAGTACTATTGCTATGGCAGAGATGGCGGTGCCGCTGTGAGCTTTGTGAGAGTGACCGTGGATGGTCTCGCGCTGGCCTCGGCGGTGTTTTACAATGGATGCCACTGGAATGGCAGCAGGCGTACTGCCACTTTAGATTACTTGTTTTAAAAGGTCTGTCCTGGAGATGTAATGTTAAGCTTCTGCACAATTCTGGAGCTGTGCGTTCATGGACAGTAGAGGGATGGTACATGCATATGGATGGGCATATGAGGTGTTTGAAGACAGAACAGACATAGTAACAGGCTTCCTTGCAAGGGTGCATCCACCAATAGTGCAGTGGGTGCAGTGACACTAAGGTCCAGCGTCCTGAGAAGCCCTTTGAACTCGGAGTTTTTCTGTATTTTACTATACAACCAGCAGTCATGGGGGAATGTTCCATACTTGCAGGCAGTGCCGTCTTAATACATGGGCAGGCTGGGCAGTTGCCGGGTGCCTCACGAGCATAGGGGCCCCATGCAAACCAGCATTTAACATTAATTTTCAGTTATTTTTTTTATTCCTGTGAGTGGTTGTGTAGGCAGGGCCCAGTGCACTGCTTTGCCCGGTGCCCTATAATGCTGTAAAGAGGGCCCTGCTTGCATGAGGCCCTTTGCATCCTTGCTACGCTACCGCATCCTGATGGGCGTATGAGGCCTTTAATAGAGTACAATAGGTAGATGGCTGCAGGCACTTTTGCAGGAAGCTGGTATTTCGAGTAATTTTGCAATAGGACTGAGATGGCGACAGGAATCCTCTGAGGTGTCTTACAGCACCATGCGGGCTCCATACGGACAGGCCTGACAGGAGCTTCACATTGGTGACGTTTAGGCTGTAAAAAACAGTCTGGGCTATTTGATGGATACTTTTTTACCCAAGCCACTTGAGGGGCACATGACATATGTGGTGTTATTTTTTTATGAATGCGATAAGCGTCATCATAAACATGGCATTTGTTTCACATTAGGTACAATAATCCTGCAACCACAGGCCCGCAGCTCAGTGAGGTGGTGAAGTGATATAAGGGACACAAATATGATGTGGTTCCCAGCTTCACTGGTGGCGGCTGAGCTGTCTGTCTGCTTCACTCTCTTTGTGTGCAGCTGCAGTGTATTCACTGCCCCACCTCGTTTCGATCTCTTTTCTAAAAATGTCCCTCAAGCACCGCAGCACGGCTGACCTGGATAGGTTATACGGAATGCGGTGCCTCTGCAAAAGCCGAGGATCTGTACTCACATCAATGCTGGGAGCAATCGCTTGGAATGGAGGTCAGTTCGTAGTCCTGTGCTTCTTTGTTTAAATAGACAGGCGTGCATGTAACATGCTTGTGGGAACCAAATGGCTCAGGAATTAGTCCATTGGTAGCAACAGTCACTAAGGAGAGGGGCCTGGCAAAGGATTTCAAGGCAGTATATTTTACATAAAAGTATACTGATGTTAGAGGTTAAAAACAAAAATAAGAATAAAAATAAGAGCTAACTCAGTGTGCGGATGTGTGTAACTGAGTTGGGTGATTGAGTCTGAGTACATTGTCCAAAGTTAACAATGTTAATGCAGGAATATGCACAAACAACAAAGAGTGTACGGTTACAGTCACAGCGTCCATGCTCGGTGTTCAGGAGAAGGGGCAGACCTGGCCTCCTTACCGTTTAATTTGAGAGTAGTCAAAGTAAAAATCAAAGGTGGGGAGAAGGGGAGATTGAGGCTCTCGGAAATGACCCATGGTGTGAGAAAATGGCTCCAAGTAATTAACAAGCACTGTGTAGACAAAACATGAAAAAAGTTCATCAAAAGTGGATGAAACAGTACTTGGGCCATGTGAAACAGATAAGAGAAATACATGAGGAACAATAGGAAATAGTATGCTACAGCCAATAGAAACAGAGGAAAAGTAAGTGGCAAACATATGAACCAATGAAAAGTAAGGGCGGGATGTAAGCCTCTTTTTAAGACTTATATTAAATACAATAAATTTCTCAAGCACAAAGCAAGCACTGTGCAGGCAAAACCTAAAAATGCAAAGCCGCAACCAAGTTGATTGGAAATAAACATTTATTATCCAAATATCAAAAGAACCTCAGGTAAAATTGAATAGTGAATACTATAGAAATATAGTTGTCAGAAAAATAAAGAAACAAGCTGGGTTTTATGAAGAGCAGATTAGGTGATAGCTTTGAATAATAATACTAGGCTCATAAGGACTAGAGACATGACCCCTTCTAATAAGGACTTTAAGTTACATTCACATTTTAAGCCCTCATCTCTGGCATATCTAGATTCCTTTGCAAAACCAAGCAAACCTGTGTATAGCCATGTGTTAGACCTGGCTTGTCCATCAGGTTTATCCCCAGACATTTTGCTTTTTGGCCTCCTGTTTTAGATGCTGTTTTTGTTGGTTTTATGACTCTGGGCACTTTACCACTGTGGATCAGTGCTAAAGTGCATTTGCTCTCCCTGTACATTTTTATGGATTGGTGATTCCATGATTGGCAAATTTGATTTACTAGTCAGTCCCTTGTACAGTGCACTGGGTGTGCCCAGGGCCTGTAAACCAACTGCTGTTAGTAGGCTTGCAGCACTGATTGTGCCACCTACACAAGCTGCCTTGCAAATAGGTCTCAGGCCTGCCATTGCAGAGCCTGTGGGCAGTCTAGTACTGCCATGTCAACCTAGCAAGTGCACCCACTTGCCAGGCCCTAACCTTCCCTTTTGCTACATGTTAGTCACCCCTAAGGTAGGTCCAAGGTACCCCTATGGTCAGGGTGCAGTGTATGTGAAATGTAGGACATGCCCTAATGTATGTGGCATGTCCTGATAGTGAAATACTGCCAATTCCGTTTTCACTATTGCAAGGCTACCTGTTCCCATAGGATAGGATGGGGAGTTTGCTTATAACATCTTACAAACATAACTACCCTAGGAACAAGGTAGGGAAATAAAGTTTAGTATGCCTGAACTCAGAATGTTAAAATGCATCTTTTAGTGAGGGTGATTTATACATTCTGTGTTTGAAAATACCACTTTCAGAAAGTAGGTATTTTCTTGCTTAGTCATCCAGTGCGCCTCTGCTAAGATGTGTATCGACTGTCTGGCTTTGGAGCGTGAGATAGTCCTTGCAATAGTGAAAATGGAAGTTAGCAGTATTTCACTATCAGGACTTGTAAAACACACCAGTACATGTCCTACCTTTTAAATACACTGCAGCTAATGGGTGACCAATGTGTAGTGAAAACGAAGGTTTGGGCCTGGCAAGTGGTATACTGGCCAGGTTGACATGGCAGTTTTAAAACTGCACTCACAGACACTGCAGTGGCAGGACTGAGATATCGTTGCAGGGCTAATCATGTGGGTGGCACAATCAGTGCTGCAGGACCACCAGTAGCATTTGAATTGCAAGGCCATGGGGGCACACACAATGCACTTTACTAGGGACTTACTAGTAATTCAAATATGGCAATCATGGATGACCAATCCTAATCATAATTTACACAGAGGTCACATTTTAGCACTGAACAGCAGTGGTAAAGTGCTCAGAGTCCTAGAACCAGCAAAAACGAAGTCCAGCAAACAGTCAAAGAAACAGGAGGCAGAAGCAAAAAGACAGGGGAGACCATGCCAAGGATGCCAGGTCAAACAGTATGGTTCCTGCAAAGCTTATGCAAAACTCATTACAAAATGTGCATCCTGGGTAAAATCTAATTACATGTACACTAGTTCTGGTTGTTCATCGAGACCTGTTTTAGTCATGTTGCATTTGAACATCCATTTATTCTTGGAGAGGCAAAATGGGATCAAGCTCTTTTCCCTGAAAATTGGCTTTGTACACTCCAAGTACAGTCCAAAATATGCAATTTCTTGTGTGCCCAGTTCAGATAGCAAATTTTGCATTTATAGGTTAGCATCTTGGTGGAACCTTGTGCATTGGAATGGGAAAAGGAACCCTACCTCTGTTTTGTAGTCGTCGAGGATTGATATGAGCCTCAATGTGCTTGTATACGCTTGTTTCTCTTGCAGCATCTTTAAAACAAAAAATGGTTTGTCAATTTTAAAATCACCCAAAGTAAACTTATTCTAATTGCTATCAATTACTATTAGTTCTTCTCAATTGGATTACCAGTGATAGTAAGAACACAGTATCTTACAAGTTGATTGCTTCTCAGTTGGTGTAATAAGTGCCCATCAAGCAAAAAACAAGGATTTTTCCACAATCTCTTAACCAGTAATTTTGTAAGCAAAATTCCTATTCTGCATTCATCCTTTTGGTGTTTGAAGATAAAAACAAAAGGGAATATGCATAAGCATATACAGGGTTTGTTGAAAATTGGAAACACACTAAACAAACATTCTGAATTTAAGGTGCAATAGGACACTATTGGGAATCAGAAATGTTGGTGCTTCATCATACCAATTTTAGTTCTTTATGGTCTTTTAGACAATGATGCAGTCAACAAAAACAAAAAAATGCAGAAGCTTAGGGCTTTCAATGGAAGTAGCTTACAAAAAGACAGAAAGATGAGCCAGGGGTGAATAAAAAAGAGAATTGCTAATAAAATATGGTGTTGTACCGGAGGACAGGCCCAAAGAGAAAGCACATTTAACTGAGTTGGGGACATCATCATTGCACTGAATGAAAATGTTGAACTGGTGACAGTGGGGTCTTGGCATTTGGTAATCACTTTAGGCAACCACTGAAGAGAGTGTAATTTGCAATGTGATTGCTTGTTCATTTCTGTACTGTAAGAGGGTAAGCTGAAAGTCACAGAGCATGATATGGCAACATTCACAACAATATTCAGGTTAAAGTATTTGCATATCCTGGTTCTTTTAGCAAGGTTAGAAATTTGGAGAGGTTACTCTCCCCAAAGTTCACAATGATACAATCTGTACTGCTTTCTGTGCACCACCTGTGACTATAAGTCCTACGTGGAGCATAAATGCCCTGCGGTCTGATTTTCCATGCTTCTGCCTTGGAATATAGCCATGTAAAACTTGTACTCCTTAGACCATTTTTTGATTCCACTCTCCTTTTGCCATTCATAAGCATGGCGATCCATTTGTCCAGGATCATTCTTTTTTTTTTAATGTTCATCTGTTAAAAGCCTAGGATTCCTTGAGTTTTCTCTATCCTCTAATCATGATCGTCACGATTATTACTGTGGGTGGGTGATAAATTCCACTCCACTGGCGGAGTTGGCGAAGAGTTCTGGCTAAATTCTGCCAACTGTCACGTGGCAGAGTTTTTTCTTACTGGCAGATCGCCAACGGTAAGTTGGTGAGCACGAGTGACAATTGTTGTCCCCTACTGCGATTGTCAGGCTCTAGGAGGGCACCCGGCGAGATTTTCCCTGCGAGGGCATTCGTGGGCAGTCATGGCTGTTCATAGTGAGAAAGTTGCAGATCGAGTAGAAAATCTGCTCTGGCGGCACCAAAACCAACTTGAGAAGCAGCACCCTCTGGTGTGCTGCATCATGCTGTTCGTGCTGATTTTTCAGTGCGGAACACGCTACCAGCGCTAAAAGTCAGCGCGGGCCACACAACATGCTGGTTTCCATCTGTTTGCGAAACTCTGAAGAATCTCATGGAGTTTACATGTAACTCTTGGAATACTGCAAAGTCAAACTCCGCGAGTTCCACTACCCCTAATTATTACCCTGCCATCTGGTTACCTACCCTCTGTGGTTTCAGCAGTTTGGTTGAGTAAATCATTCTGGTTTATAGATTTAACAATAACAAGGCTCTCTGATACAGCCCTATGTGACAAAATGGTGTGGGATGAAAAAAGAGATATCAGGCATTATATAACAATTTGATTATGCACTTACAACTCCACAGTATTTGATAGAAGCTAGAATTAGATGGCAGACCCTCCTACATGCTGAATATACAATGGAGGCCTAGGTCACCCTCCTGGAAAACCATCACATGGAATTAATATAAGCATGTCTCAAGTTCACATATTTTAAAATCCTGCATGGATGGTACTGGTCACCAACGAGGCACCCCAAGGCAGGTCTTACCCAGAATGATATCTGTTAGAGATGTGGCTCGCATGGATGTGTCCTCTTGCATATTCTATGATCCTGGCCGAGACTGACAGACTAATTGTGAGGTTTGCCGAGGGCCTATAGGCCACAGAGCATCATCCCTTCACACCCTCGTACATAATACCATAGACGTAGAAAAACATGTCACCTCATTGACAACTTTAAGAAAATGACTCATTTTGCTTGGTCATACCCAGGTTTGGTGGACTGATGGTGCTGGGTTTATTGCTCTGTGCACTGGGATCTAACCAGACCCCAGCGCATGCTAACATGGCGAAATTGGTTGTACTCCAAATTGGTATTTTTAACTTACCTATAAATTCCTAGTATATGGCACAAAATGTACCCAGGGCCTATAATGTAGATGTGGCTAGTAGAGTGCAGCACCCATTTGATTATAGACCTATCATTGCAGCCTGGCTGGTCAGATTTAAACTGCAAATTCGACCTGACAAAATAGCCCCTTTTTGCATTTGATGTTTTCCATTTAAATATTAATAAATCACCCCTAAGTAGTCCTTACTGCCAATAAGGCAGAGTTCCTGGTATTTGAAAGTAGGACATCTCAAATTGTAATGTTAAACAAGTCCCTACAGTGAAAAAGCCCCAGAAGCTGTAGAAGGACAGGATGTTCCTTGCAGACAAATACGTTACTTTACTACATTTAATAATGCTAGTTTCGGTTGAGAAATATAATTTTAAGATTCCTTTTAATAGTTATTTGAAATCCAATTCAATGGTAGAATACATTTTTTAATAACTATTACAAACAAGGTACTTTTAGAAAGTTCTTTTTTTTTCGTGTCTATAGCCTCTGGAGGCCCATTTCCAAGCGCTCCACTGTTAATTGGTGGCTGAATGGCCTCCATGAGGAGGTGTGAAAACTGTTCCTAGAGCAGGACAAAGGGCTTCAGGGTGGGGAGGTGTTTCTGTTCCCCTTGCAGGATGACCATCTGGGATGTGCCCAGGAACTTGGTTTACATTAAAGCGGCCTACTCTGACATACGCAATGTTAGCTGACACCTGAGCAGGGCCCTTCTCTGTTTCAAAAGTCAGATATGCACAATCATAGTGGGAGAAGAGCTGCCCCCAGAACTGGTTTGAAATGGCCATGGAGATGGGGTTGCTCATTTCTCTGGCCACACCTCTGATGTAGGCCCTTAGGTCAGATGTACGACCGTGGAAATAGCACATCACAAATTGCGAGTAATTTGCGACTCGTAATTTGCGAAACGCTATTTCCAATGTACAACAGTGTATTTCACACTGTTACCGATTCCCAATTGGGTCGCAAATTGAGAGCCTCATGAATAATAATAAGCCTCTCGCAATTTGTGACCCCATTGAGAATGGCAGGCCATCCCAGGTATGGTGGCCTGCTGGGCTCAGCAGACCACCATGTCCGGGACTGCTTTTAAATAAAGCAGTTTTTTTAATGCAGGCCGTTTTCCTTAAAGGAAAACGGGATGCATTAAAAAAATAATTGAAACGTTTTCGTTTCATTTTCTAAGGACAGGCAGTGGTCTCTGGGACCACTGCCTGCCTTCAAAAATATATTCCCCTGCATTTGCAAAGGGGTAGGGGTCCCCTCGGGACCCCTTCCCTTTTGCGAGTGCATTACCACCCTCTTGAAGAGGGTGGTAATGTGCAAGTGTTTTGCGCCTGCAATTACGGACTCAAAACATTCTTACATAGGGTTGCACTTGCTATTAGGAAGGGAACCCCCCTTCTTAATAGCGAGTCCGCAAAAATTTGCGAGTCGCAAAATAGGATTTGTACATTCCACATGCTGTTTTTGCATGCGCAAACGGGTTTGTAAACCCATTTGCGCATGCAAAAATGGTCGTACATCTGGGCCATAGGCTCTACACAAAGGAAAAATGGTTTCACCATCTTGGATTTAGGTAGAAAGGGGTACTGTGGGTTTGTTTGCTCTAGGACACAGAGGAAGTACTGCAAAATTGGGTAGGGTAGCCCCTGGGAATTTGTACCCTATTAGTTATGGAGGGGGCAGAAGTCACCCAACAATCAACAAGTGCCAGGCATAAATGTAGCACCTGCAGTATCCTATTCAGAACACTCTGGACCTATGGAAGAACTAAAGAAGGACTTCATGTGCTGCTTTAGACCTGTGAGGAGACCCGAATGGGTTCAACCTGCTTCCACTTGTACCAAGGACTGAGAAGTGGACTCCAAGGGTCAGTTGGCTGACTTCCTGTTAAGATACAGAGACATAACAAGCTACAAGAAGCCCTTTTCCTGAAGAGCCCAGCTGACCAGTTCTAAATTGACCTTCTTTGCACCAGGCTGGTTGCTACAGCTGGATTCAGTGTTGACCTCCAAGTGCTGTCCTGCGGCCCTTGGCTGTGTATTACTCCTAACATCCTGAGCCATCTGGGATTTAGAAACTATTTGGCTTCAAAGACCTGTGGAGGACCGGGACAAACCTTCCAAGATGACTGACCAAGGTGCGTTTCTACTAGGCTGTAGATTCAGATTACTAGTGCTCTGAGCTTTGTGGCAACATCAAATTCTTTTCAGCTGGACCTTGCAGAGAAGGTATCTAGCTTTGTGGACCCCTCTGTGGCTACAGCTTGCAGACTTGCCCCGCTGAATGAACCTGAGCCCCAAAACATGACTAAGTACGAATGTAGAAACGTAATTAGGCAAAGGCAACAGAAGTATCTGGCCAGTCAGAGGATTGCCCTGGCCAAGAACTTTGATATTTCCAGCTCATGGTTTTCCCTTGCTAAACCACCGGGCTTCACCAGGTCCTTGTCCAATGTCTATCTGACATTCTGGATCCCTTCTCAGATAGAGCCTGCTGCTTTACCTTGCTGTAGGACTTTGACTTCAAACAAATCTCCAACTGGATCGAATCAGGTTGGTGTATCTGACCCAGGCTCCATCGTGGTCAGCCTTAATTCACGTCAAGGTACCCGTCAGGTGCAACCAGATGACTGCAGGTGGTGCTATGTGCATTAAAAAATTTAAAAATTCAGATCCCCGGTTCCCCTTTTGGGATTTATGTCATTATTCTTTCATTTTGTTCATTAACTCATTCTCTGTTTTGAGAAATTGGAGTGGGATTTTTATTGTGTTTTCAACTTTTTAACTGTTTTGGTACTTCTAATTGTTTCACACATTTTCTTAAGTTAAGCTTGTCTGCTCTATGCCATAGCTACCAGAGGTGGGCTCAGGTTTAAATTACTGAAACCTTTAGTGGACCTCACAAGAATTGTGACATTATTACTTGCGGTGGACTCCAATCCACACCAACTAATAACCCACTTTCTCGCAATGACCTTGGAAGGCCACTGCATTGTCAATGGCCAAGATTTTTGTGCTATGATCCTGGGGAGCAGAAGATACTGTATGTAGCCTGTGCCTGAGATACTGTGAAGATGACCACACATAGGAACTTGAAAGACTCACCACAAACTACCCAGTAACCACCTTATAGGGTCTTACAAGAGCTGACTCCCACTAATGTAGGATTAGCTGATTCCTACTGTAAACATGTATTCTCCACTCAAGCATAACCCTCCTGTTATGTTATGTTATGTTATGTTAAAGGCATTTATACAGTGCGCGGCTACTCCGAAGAGTGTCCTGGCGCGTACCTACGATGAAGACTGACAGCTTCAGACAGATTATCTGAAGAGGTGTGTCTTCAGCTTCCTCCTAAAAATACTCGAGGAGTGGACAACGTGTGGATCCACCGAAAAGATCCACCGAAAGTTGATTGCAAGCCATAGCACCCAGAAGGGACAGGGAACTACCACCGGACCTTAGTTTGTGGGCCCTACGGACAATCACCAGTAGTTTGTTAGAAGAGAGAAGCTGCCTGGCAGGGGAATAGAAACCAAATCTGGATTGCAGGTAGGCCAGGCCAATGCCATATAACGCAGATTGCACTGTCACAAGGGCCTTGTACTTCACCCTCGCACCCACTGGTAGCCAGTGCAGATCATTAAGATGAGAACTGACAGTTGCCCGCTTGGGAAGGTTGAGGCACAAGTCTGGCTGCGGCATTCTGGATCACCTGCAGTTTCTTAAGCAGGTAGGCAGTCAGACCAATATAAAGAGCATTGGCTTATTCTATGCTGGAGGTAATCAGAGCTTGGATAACCGTTTTCCCAGCATAGATGGGGAGCAGTGGGAGAAACGTTTTGCTAGATTTCAGAATGCCGAAACAAGAGCCAGATAACCTTTTAATCTATGGGACAAAACAAAGTTTATCATCTAACCAAATACCAAGGTTTTTTACTGGACAGTCATGGGGAAGGTAAAGGAAACTTGTCTGGCCAGAAGGTGCATCAGAGCTGCGGTGAGCGGTTCCCAAAGAGGAGAATCTCTGTTTTGCCCATGTTGCATTTAAGTTGTGCTTCAGCTAGCCAATGAAAAACAGCAGAGAGACAGGCTTTGGCCTGGGAGCAATTGGTCCCGCTGTGCTTGTCCCAAGACAACAGCAGCTGAGCTGAGTATCATCAGCATAAGAGATCACTTTGGCCCCAAGATCTTCGGTTAACTGAATAAGGGGGAGACAAATAGATGTTGAATAAAAGAGGGCTCAATATTGAGCCCTGAGGAACCCCCGTGTCCAAGGTTTAGGGAGGGGCTGCAAAAGGCAGGATACAGACTTGCTGGGATCTATCCACCAAATATGATTTACACCACTTCCAGGCTAGACCATCTACTCTGAGAGTCCGAAGACAGGTCAGTAGCAGGGCATTGAGAACCGTTTTGAATGCCGCAGAAAGGTCCAACAGAACCAGGGCAGCCCTGCCACCCACATCAAGGGACTCCCGAATAGCTTCCAATATTTCGACCAGCACCGACTCCGTGCTATGCCAGGCTTGGAAGCCAGATTGAGCTGGATAGAGATGTTTAAATCTATCACCAAAAGCCAGACAGTTGAGTATTGACCTGTTTTTCAAGAATTTTGGACACTGACGGAAGAAGCGAGATCAGACGGTAGTTGGAAGGTAGAGAGGGGTCCAAAGATGATTTCTTGAGAAGAGGAATGATCATGACCTACTTCCAGGCCTAGGGAACCTTACCGTTGGCTAGCGACAAATTAAGAAGTGTATTAATGGCTGGGTTGATGATCTCAGCTGCCTCAGCCAGCAACTTGGACGGGCAAGGATCCATAGGAGAGCCTGATTTAAGTGACTTAAGTACCACTAGAGAGTCCTGTAGAGAAAAGGCCTTAAAGGTCACTAATTTATGTTGAGGGATCGGGATCTTCGAACTAGAGAGGTCAACCGCTGCCTTCTGAAGGTTGACTTGAATAAGTCTAATCTTATCCGTAAAGTGGTCAGCCAATACCTCGCACCAATCTTGCGATGCCGATAAGGCTCGACTTTTGGCATTGGGGTACTTTAAGTCTTTCACAATGGAAAATATTTCGCTGTCTTTTTTGCCCGACAGGGCAATACGCTCCTCATAGTATCAGCTTTTTTCTTTTACAAATGGCAGCATAGTACACCTGTTGAGCCTTTTTAAGATTCTCTTTGTCAAGTGGGCTATACTTATGCCTCCATTTACGTTCAAGCTGCTTTTTGTCTAAGAAGCCTGAGGTGGCAGCAGAACCAGGACTTGGGCGGAGATTTTCTGCTGCCTTTTACACGGAGAGGGGGGCCAATTGATCGACCACGTTAATGAGCCAGGATTGGCAGCTGCCTAGGGTCTCCTCAATATCACCAGAGAGCACAGAGATGGACCCGGCCAGTACCTCTCTAAATTCCTCAGGGTTAATCCTATTGAGAGCTCTCCAATGCGAGCTAAAGGCCTTATTACCAAGAGATGGGTTATGAAGGATACTCCGTGAGGATTTAATGAGAAAATGATCTGATCAAATCACCGGTAGGGGAGGTTCCATAGATAACGGCAAATTAGAGCATACCAGATCCAAGGTATGGCCACCTTGGTGAGCAGAACGAGTAACCTATTGCTTAAGGTATATCTAGTCTAAGGATTCGAGAAGTTCCAAAACCTCCCCTGAGTCACTGTTATCAACATGAAAATTAAAATCACCAAGAATTAGAAATTGGGAGTATTGTAGCACCAGTGGGGTTATCGCAGTATCCAGGGCTGCAGGGACTGAGCGGACCAGGCCGGTAGGTCTATAGGCCAAGACCCCAACCACAGAGCAATGGGGGAGGTTTTGACACAGAAGTCAAGAGCCTCTGCATCCGCATACTCATTAAGAACATCCCATTGGCAATCCAAATCATTACAGCACAATTGCTAAGCCCCCACCAGGGTCCCCTTTGCGGTCGAGCCAGATGATTCTAAAACCATACGGGATGGCCAGCTCAATCAACGGGCTGGAGTCCATTGATAACCAGGTTTAGGTGATAAATAGGAGGTCAAGAGGTTCATCGGTGAGTAGGTCAACAATATTCTGCATGTGCTTAGGTACAGAGCGGGCATTAATCAGTGCCGCTCTCAGCGTATGAGTACGCTGATTGCCATGAATCTGTCCTCTAATAGGGAGCAATGGAGTGTGACTCGGCCAACCTAAAGGAGCATGATCTACAATTTCTGGTGCTTACCTCTGCAAGGTCCCTGTTGCCGTCACAGCAGCTCTTGTTAGGGGCAAGTTGCAGGAGTTCAGAGCTACTGTAGATACCCTAGGAGGCCTCTTAGCGCACCCAGAACAGGCAGCGTGGCTGGCGCTGGCCACATCCGGGAGGCTGACAGGCGCAGACGGGCTTGCCTAAGGCACACCAGTGGCGTACCCGCAGCTCTTGTCTGCGCAGTGGGTGCCTATCATATCCTGGCTTAGTTAACAACTAGAGCGCGCCAGACATAAGATGGCGGCTCTGTCAGGCACACCAGGAAACAGAGACTTTCCCAACTTCCCAGCACCACCCTACACAGTCCAAATTCAGTGCAGTGAGATCAATACAGAGACGGGTGCGCAAACAGATAGGAGGAGGGTAAAACCGACGTATTAACAGGTACAACAATAAAAGGCTTAAAAGGCTAAAAAAGGCAGGAGCGAAACCTCCTGATACTGATTACACTGAACAGACCCATGAATCATGTAACCTCTCATTACCACACTTATTGTACAATCATAGGTGTTTCCTTTTGAGGAGCTGACCATAGATAATTATCCGAGAATGAGACATGAGTAGGATTGGATTGTCATGACCATATAGATGTACTAACCCTGAAATGCTCTTAATGTATACGTTGCCTTGAGACCCATTTGTTTCAAATCTATTATCATTTTGATTATATTTAATATTATTTGTGTATTCATATTACTGCAAGAAAATGTAAAAATGAAATGCTTATAGGCTCGTTCTTTACTTGCTATAATAATGGGGTTGTGTTTAATTCAGATACCCTAGTTGTGTTGGGCCATGAAGCTTAATGCAGACCTATATTATTTGTTTCTCAGCAGTAATTCAAATTCTGCATGATTGTTCTAAACTTGCGACCCTAAGGTTTGATCTGGTAGGGATTGTGCTTGCACTATAGCAATATAGTTGTTTGAATTTAGACTATCCGTTAAAAATACTGTCAAAAAGCATAAAGCCCCACCCGTGTTTATCTGCTAATGCTAGGCCAGGACAAAATCAAAAGTTAAGGCTGACCATGAAGGAGCACAGTTTGGAAACAGGGACCAAGTTTGTCCCAGTGGCAAGTTTACCTTCTGACTTAGAAATTGTTTTGGAGAAGAAGAGGTTGCTGATGAGTCGTTAGCGAGGCAAGCTGCAAGCAAGATGTGAAGCGGAGCTCGTAGATTGTGGGTTGCTGAAGCACAGGGTCCCAGTGTGGTCATCGATGAAAGAGGTAAAGCTCCAATCTGGCAGAATGCAGAGTCCATGCCGGGGATTGCCTCAACATCAATCAGTATCTGCTCTACATTGGTTTTCGTGAAGCCCTCTACATTTGGACTTACCAACTTTCCTGGAAGTCTGATCCACTTCAGCATGGAAAACTAGTAAACTGAGGGCAATCATCGATTTGATGTCAAAGGCTGTGGCTTCAACAGCGATCCTGGTCTCTGTCGGTTCTCCAGGCAGAAACTTGGCAAAAGGTTTTTTAAGTCACGGATCTTGTAGCATGGTGACAGAAGAAGTACACTTTAACCCCAGCCAAGGATCCAGGTCCCAACTTTGCGAGTTTGGACTCACTCCAACAGAGGCCAGCAGCAGGGTCCAGGGTAGTTCTAGTTGGTACTGGTCAGCAGGGCAGTTGCAGGGAAAGGTCCTCTGGAAGTTTGTTGTGTCCCTGTAGCTCTACGAGGAGGTCAGCCAACTGACTCTTGGAGCACTTCTGGGGTCTTGGGTCTAATGCGAGTAGGTCCATTCTACGTGCCTGTTCTTCAGACATACAGGCAGTCTTCCTTCTGATTTTTCACAGGTCCTGCAGTGTTCTGAGGAGTGTACTGGGTATGCCACATTTATGCCCAGTGCCAGTCTGTGAGTGAAAGAAACACCTGGCCAATCCCGTACCACTGAGGTGAAAGTTCCCAGGGGGAACCCAACCTACTGTTGCAGCACTTCCTGTGTATTTTACTGTAAACTATCACATAGTACCCATCTTTACCTACATCAAACATGACAGAACCTTTCTTGCCCTGGTCAACGCTCCCAGCGATGATGGGCAAATCCTCCCTTGTGTTCACTACAAACCAGTTCTTGCACAGCACCCCCTCACACTAGGATTGGAGCAAAGCAAACTAGCAAGACAAAAGGCTAAGTGTGACCTACGTCTGATTTGGGAGGGTAGGCATCCTTTGAAGCTCAGGAAGTGGCTGGGCCCAGCCCCCAGGTCATCATGCTTAAGGAAGAAAAACATCTGTCCACTTCCAAGCCATTTATCCACTGTCTCAGAGCAATCTACATGTCACCACAGGCAAGCCATCAGTAATCAGGTGACCCTGGACACTGGCAGAAAGCGCCCTTTTGGCTTAGACAGGAAATTGACAGCTTTCTGTAAGCACAACTTTCAATATAGCAATATACCCTACTAGTAGTATTTAATGTATATGCTCTGCGTACATATAGTACCAAATGCTCGGGCCTTATAAGTAAATTAAAGTGATAATTAGGTGTATGAGCTTTTTTACCATATTTGTTTGAGTTTTTTTTATTGTTGTATCACAGTGTAACATGCATACGTATCATTTTAAACATAGGTACATTTCCTAAAGACGTTGTACAAAGGTGTAGTTTATCAATGTACAATTGGCTTAACACACATGGCCGTGTGGATATGAGGCCATCATTTCAGTATAAGTCAGTGAAGTTGAAACATATATTAATGAACCATCAAAACAATGTGAACGCATGCAGCACTCCATACCAACTGCACTTCTGATACATGTAGTCATATTTCTTTCTCCTGCCTCCTCTTGATCCCACCAATGTGCTACATGGCATATCAACTTGCCAGGGAACGTGGCTAATTCCAGGTCCTACACTTTTCACTGGCCTCCCGGTTCCCAGATATAGCCCTAAACTGGCTCTTTGACCACACATAACCTGGGTCCTATCGTTCCTCTCGGGCCCTTAATTAACGGTGGTTGTGTGTCCAATTTCTGTTCCATTTTCTGAAGATACATTTCTCTTTGGTCCATATAGTGTCATCTCCCATCCCTAGCTCGTGTGTCTGTATGCATTGCTAACTCTGCTCCTCCCCATCTAGATCCAGCTAGATTTTCATGTTGTCGCTTTATAACACTTCGCTAGCAGCAGAGCCATGCTCTGGAAGTAGACAAGCTGTTTCATTCTTTTAGTGACTGTGAACAAGTCTAGCAAGCATCTGAATGGTACCTGTGGCAGAGTAGATGCAGTCACCTCTGAAATACATTGTGTTGCCTGTCTCCAGAATGTAAATACCAGCAGGTCCATACTATGTGCACAAAATCCGCCTACTCAGTGCAACATTGAAGACAAGTGGACTGGGCACTAGAGTACTTTTTCCCTATCATCTCTGGGGTGAAATAAGCATGATGTACATAATTAAATTGAGTGGAGCGGGACCTAGCATTCCTAGACATCGTTTTTATCGATCCAAAACAGCAAACCCATGAAGTCATCGGTAGTTTGGTCACCAGCTTGCCTTCTCGCCAGTCCTTTAGGGCCTACGATCCCCTTAAGGCACACTATAGTAATTACTTGTTTCGTCTGTCCCAAATCTAAAACCATCTCTAGCAGACCTGCAATATTAGATACATCTTGTTCCAAGCCTCACATCTTACCCATGACCTCTTGTAGTGCAGAATATAAGAGGAATTATCCTTGGCCCAGGCCATATATTTCCATCAGGTCCTCACAAGTGCGCCATTTCCTATCCCCTACTAGATCCCCCAGACCTCGATACCTGCGGCCGTCCTGTTATCTATTTGGTGCGACTCCGTCAGGCACCTGCTTTGTAGTGTTGCCCAGCGTGGAAGTTTCGGGGCATAGGATATCACCTTTCCTACCTCCATGTATATGTTCTCCACCACCACGTGACAACTTTTAGCAGTACATTGTTAATGCCTGTTAAAGACGGGGTGCTCAGGAACCATTCCAATACCGGGCAGTCATCTAGCTCTATTTGGGCCATAGCATGTTCGGGATTCAGTAGCGCCCCAGCCAGCACATTGGTTACTTGAGTTGTGCTGCTGCAGAATAAAGCTCATAATCAAAGTAATCTAAGCCTTCTGTAAATCTAGAGTACGCAGTCAGTATACATTTGTATACCTTGAATGTATGTCGATACTGCGCATACCATTACTTCGCACAATTTTAGTGCAATGTTTTTACTTAGCATAAACCATTACTTTGCAAGTTTTAACTGCGCATGCATTTATAACGCAAATGGTTAGAAGTGTACTTTAAATGCTTTTATTCCGCATTCTATTACTACGCATAGCACTACTACGTTTTTTTCCTGTAATGGTTTATGCTAATTAAAAAAATCACACACAAATCTCACACTCACATACACTACACTACCCTACACTACTCAAACACCACTGCACTACCCTAAACCCAAATACACTACCCCTTACACAACCTTCCACCTGCCTGGACCCTACACTCTAACACTAGACTTCACGACCCCCCGACACTACCCTAAACTCTAAAACACTACCCTACACTACACAAACACCACACCACTACCCTAAACCCTAATTCACCATAAAATCACATCACTACCCAAACCCTCACACACTACACTACCCTACACTACTCAAACACCACTACACTATCCTAAACCCTAATACACTACCCCCTACACGACCTTCCCCCTTCCCCCTGCCTGGACCCTACACTCTAACACTACTCCTTCACCACCCACTGACACTACCCTAAACCCTTATACGCTACCCTACACCACACAAACATCACACCACTACCCTAAACCCTAATTCACTACCCCCTGCACATCCCTCCCCCGACCCACAGTCCTGTCCCTACTCCCAAACACTACCCTTCTCGACTACCCTAAACCCAAATTACACTACACAAACACAACCCTTACACCTTAAACACAACCCCCTGCACGACCCTAAAAAATACACTGCCCCACTTACCTCTCTCCCCTCGTAGTTCCTCTCTCCACCTTCACTCTTGGATCCACTCTTCTCCTTCTTCAAGGGTGTTAAGAGCAGCACGTCGTTGTTTGGAAACGGAAGCGCCTCCTTTTCCAAACAACGATGTGGATAGTCTGCAAAGTATTTCTCTTTGTGAAGTAACGGTAATTGCGTAGTAACAGCATGCTAAGTAAAAGCATGCGTACTAAAAGTTCCTGCGAACTAAAAAATGCGCAGTAATAGTAATACGTAGAAATGCCCGCGAAGTAATGGTAGATTACTGTATTGCATCAGAAAAAAAACAGAAGGCGACATCCCAGTAAGGAAATTCTTCATATTGGTACAAATGACTGCCTCTTGAGAATTGTAGGTGAAACCCATAGTTTTCAGGCAGTCCAGAACTTTGGCTCCATAATTATTGTTTAATTTCACAACCCAAAAGTTGAAGTCATCCAAGCAAGCCCTTTGGGACAAGGTTTGGAAGACTAGCACTGAGGACAGCAGAGTTTGTAGCCTCCTTTGTAGTACATTTTCATCAGGATGCAGGAGGAATAGAGACATTTCAGGCTATCGTGAAGAAGGACCAATCAAGACAAAATTAAAAACAATCTTGCAGCACCTGCTCTTACCCTTCCCACATCTTTGACAATGGCTGGCCACGATGGTTTAACCTCTATCCAGGAGACCTTGGTCTTGAAGAAAGGGCGATGCCTTCCTGAAGCCAGCCTGCCAACAGGGAGGTGTCCCAAGTCAGCAGATGTCTTGGAAAAGGACCTACTTCTGATGGAGTAAAAGTGAGAAGCACAAAAACCTCACAAAAACGGGGCAATCCAGAAGGGCTGGAATCAAGAGAGAGGACCAACCTGGAAAAGGACACAAAAACAGAATAAACTAGTTAATAATGCGATGGACTAATTAGAAGCGTGTACACAGAACAGGAATGTTTGCGACACACTCGCTACTGATTAAGTCAGCCTTATATACTGCATGGAACAGGAAGCAAACCACAAGAAAGTAGAGATCACCGTCGGGAGAGAGGTAAGCATAGGCTCAAACTCTGATTCTCCATTGATTCCATTATAAAACCCATTGTTTATGTGTTACTTCTTCAAAAAATGTATGTCAACTACATCCTAAACCGCTTTTTTGGTAACCTTACACCTCTGCAAGGACCCTTTCTGTCAGCCATGTATTCTGAAATGAACAAACCCAGCCCTAACATTTTATGCCTAACGGAAAGAAAAGAAAAAACAGTGAAACACATGAATGTATTACAGATAATGATTCTTTAGTGTTGTGAGATTGTGGTAAATAATTTTCCTTTACCGGGACTTAATTTGATACAGAAACATAATAAAATAGCTCAGTAAAATGAGAGGCAGAATCCGTGGTATTAGAGGTTCGGAATGGGCTTTATTCCAATGAACGATTATAATCGGTTGCTCCAAGTTCCATCACCACGGAGGTTCAGGAAGTGAAGTACATACTTTATTGACAAGAAATGACTTTTATAGTACATACATTACAATGAAGCGAATGCAATAGGCGTAACAATTGATAAGGAAAATGACGATTTATCTGCGTAACCAAAAAATGGGTGTAATAAGGAGTAAAAAGGAACATAATTGGTTATGATGTCATATATAGGTGGATCTATAAGATAATACTTGGCATAGATGCGCGCGCAGCAGCATGACGTGTGATTGACGTGCAACTAGGGGGTGAAGGGGACTTGACATTTAGCTCTACATGAGGAGACGGAAAGTCTGGGGGGTCAAGTCAACCTAATCCCAAATCATATCTAACATCCTATGTTTAAAGAACTATGTTATCCACAAAAGAAGGACTCTCAGACAGAATCTATTCTATACTGACTGTGCGTGCGTGTACAAGCGTCTAAGTGTCTACACTAAATGCGAGGGGGTAGGAATATTCCATGGTAACAGGGCTATGAATTACTTGCATGAGGACAGAGAAGCCGGGCCTTTTGCTCGGTAGCTGGAAGAATGTTTACTTAAACTACTAGGCAGGAATGCATCGGCTGAGGGGGAAGCAGATAATTCGAAGGTGAAATACAGTTCTTGGCAGAGAATAGGCTGATGTCAGGCTTCGTGAGCCGCGCAGAGAATGAGACAAAGTTCATGGTCACAGATGCAGGCTCAGACTGGAGCTTTCAGAGGCAGAAGGCAAGAAGAGTTTGATGACAGAATCAGGGCCTACTTGCCTGGACTGTAAAATGGCATAAGTGAACCATATAAAGCCGGTGGCCTTTCATACTTAGGAATGGAATATCTGGCCTATTCATGGCGGATCTGACAGAGGACATGTTGACGGTGGACGCACATGTATTTGCGTCTTCATAACTGGAACTGGAGGGAACATACATGTACTTGTGACATGCACATAGAACCGTTGGGGTCCAAGATAGGGGACATAACTGACCAGAAAAATCCATATTTCCACATTCCCTCCTTGTCCCCTACTTGCCCGTTAAGAGATATCAATCTTCATTAATCCATTGATCTGTTCATATAGCATCATTTGTTCTTCTTTCTTCTTCCGTGACGAATGAAATCTTGGTGGTGGAATACACGATGTGGCACACAGACCACAGATCGCTGGTCCACATTGTAGACATAGACAGCAACTGAATAGTATGAGAAGGCCAATACCTAGGAAGGATAGAACTCTCCATCCCCAGGCTGATATCACACTCCAAAACCAACTGGACCAAGTACAAGTGCCTGGGTTCTGGTGTATCTGGTTTACAATCTTATGAAGGCGAGTTATGGCTTTATATACTGATGGCAAATTTTCTGGTATAAATACGCAGCAGCTTGATCCGATGACCCTACAAGCTCCGCCCCTATCAGCCAGGATGACGTCAAGGACAAGACGATTTTGAAGCACAACAATCCGCATAGCAGACTGCTCTTCTGTTAAATTGCCTAGGGCGGAAATAGTTTCATTCACTACTGCTTCAAGGGTTCTAGTTAATCTACGTATCAACTTACTATTAGTAACAGTACCTATATAGGGAAAGATGCCTTTATTGAAATCTGTATATTTTTCCCATGCTGTTTCAGTGTAATCGACAATTGGGAGATCTCTCCGCTCTCTGTTGTGTACTAAATGAATATTTCTATAATAATCAGGAGGAGCTAGGAAAACAGGTGGCAAAAGGAATGCAATGTAGCAGGTACCATCCCAATCTAGAGGTAGACGCATATATGCGGTCTGACCACATATAAAGTAGGAGTGGCGAGAAGCTCTAAATGAAGATTTGCCTTGATCACTGAATTCTACTGTAGTAGTGCATTTACTATGGCCCATATGTATGGAACCAACTTTTCTTACACATAATTCACCTTTCGTTGGGAATACTGACATGGTGGGTAAGACTAGTTCAACTTCGGATACGACATTTAGAATCATGAGATTAGGTGTAAAATTACCTAATCCATATACTTCATTTTCGAGATCAGTTCCTGTTCTTTTGGGGCGACCCTCCTTGTCAGGGTAGCAGACCTTGAGTAAAACTAGGTTCAGGTTTCCCCATACCCACTGATCTTGGTAAACTGCTGTGTCTGAGTCTATGGAATTGATTAAACTAAACCATGCTCCACAGGAGCCATTATGTGTAAACGGATGTGGAAAGAAAGGCAGGACTCCTTCATAATTCTGATAGGGAGGGAGCCGACCACACACCCAACAATTGGTGGCATTACTAGTCTGATGGGAATGATGTAACATACTAATGAAAGTGTTATTGCGCAGCGCAAGTCTATAAGACAATTCATGCGGCGGTAGGTCACTAAAAGAATGTTCTGCGGTAACATTGTAAACGTTTCTGGCAATAGGGTAATATATGTGCAACAATATACTTGCAGTAATTATTAAAAGACTTAAGGAAAACAAGATTATTAATGTCACTATGCAATGGCTACGCAGTGATTTACAATACGCCTGTCGTTTCAACATTTTCCGCGACTGTCCATGATTCAGGTCTAGAGGATACATGTCAGAGACAAATTCAACCGCTTCACCTTGGAGAGGACTTAAACAATCAAATTGTCTGACGTTCTAGGCCTCATTTTACTTTATAGAGTTCGGTTTTAGTCTTTTCAACCAAAGGAAGTTTTGAATCAGTCTGTGAGGGAGTGCAGGGCACAATGTCTATATCCGAGGATAGTCCATGAAATTTCTTGATATGACTTGAATGAATCCAGCCCTTGCGGCCCTCGATCTTCACGGCTGTCCTTGTAGTGAGCAGAACCAACTTGGGTGTCTTCCACCTGGGCTCCAGCTGAGTCTTTCGGTCGAAATTTCTCACAAATACGAGATCACCCGGAACTACGTCATGGGGTTTCACCTCAGTGTTGTCGGGAAAGGCTGCAGCTACCTGTGAACGACAAGATTGTAGTGCAGACATCAAGGAAGCCAAGTAATCTGTCAGCATATTACAGTCAACATCAGTTATTTTGCGTGGTATGGGCGTCCCCCACATATTTGGTGGTCTGCCGAAGATCACCTCATACGGGGATAGCCCTGTTCGAGAGTGTGCTACCATTCTCATGTAAAAGAGTGCAACTGGTAACGCTACTATCCAGTCGACACCTTTCTCTCTGCATATTTTGGACAATCTGATTTTCAGTATCTGATTATGTCTTTCTACGAGACCTGCTGCCTCGGGGTGTCGGACACAGTGGAATTTCCACTGATATCCTAACAGAAGTGAAACATGTTTCATTAATTCGGATGAGAACGGCTGGCCGTTATCTGAGTAGACAACACGTGGTAAACCGTATCGTGGGAAGAATTCTCGAACCAACTGTTTGGCAGTAGTCGGGGCAGTGTAATCTGAAACCGGGTATGCCTCCGTCCAGCGGGACAGAGCGCAGACAACTACGAGAACATATTTGAATCCTCGACATCGTTCCATCTGGATATAATCCATCTGGAGGACTTCAAAAGGGTGATCAGGAGGATGAAATCCACCCTGTTCTACGGGAACGCTTTTTCCTGGGTTGAACTGGCAACAGATCATACAGGTACGGACCTTTTGTTTGGCTGCTGCTCGCAAATGTTTATTGAACCAAATGTGTTGAATGCTGTCTAGCATAGCTTTTTCTCCGAGATGTGCTGGACTATGTGTAGTGTTAATTATAACTTGGACCATTGAATCAGGAAGGAACCATACAGACTTTTCCTTCATCATCCATCCTTGATCCGTTTGGATCCCTCCTAATTCAGTCCATTTCTTTATTTCGTCTGGTGTAGCATGTGTCTGTATGTCAATTACGTCAAGGGTAGGATCTTTAACTGTCATACAATGTGTCGGCATCGGGACTATTGTCTTTGTCATGTCGGATGTTTGGGTTTGAGCAGTCTGTTTAGCTGTTCTGTCGGCTAGATCATTGCCTTGAGAAATGATATCAGTAACCTTCGTATGAGCCTTACATTTCATAATTGATATTGCAGTAGGTAGATGTATTGCATCTAATAAGGCATGAATGAGGGGTCCGTGCTGAATGTGGGCACCGTGGGAAGTTAAATAACCTCTCTCTCGCCACAGCACGCCGAAGTCATGTACAACTCCGAATGCATAACGTGAATCAGTGTATATGTTGACTTTTTTATTCGTGGCTTGAATACAGGCTTGTGTCAGAGCGATGAGCTCTGCGGCTTGAGCTGACAAAGTATTTATACGATTAGTTTCAATGACTTCAGTATCTGTTGTGACTGCGTAAGCGGCCACTAGCTCTCCTGTACTTGTTCTCATACATGAACCATCTACATACAATGTCAGGTCTGGATCTGACAATGGGACATCGGTTAAGTCTTGTCTGGGTTTCGTCGTTATAGTAATAACTTCAATACAGTCATGGGCTAGTGGGTCTGTTCCGGTTACTGGCAAAAGTATGGCAGGATTCAATGTGTTACAGCGTCTGATTTCTATATGTGGCTGAAACAATGTAAGCTCATACCCTGTAAGTCGCGCTATAGTCAAGTGTTGTGTTTGCGTTCTATTTACAAGAACCTCTACTGCATGTGGTACTTGAACTGTCAATGGATGTCCTAACACTATGGCATCGCTTTGTCTGATTGCTAATGCTGTCGCTGCCACTGATTTTAGGCATGCAGGCAAAGCCTGAGCTACGGGATCTAATGTACTAGAAAAATAAGCACATGGTTTGTGTGCTCCTGCTTGTTCCTGTGTGAGTACTGACAAGGCAGTACCTTCGCGTTCTGTAACAAAAAGTGTAAACTGTTTTCTGTAACATGGCGTTGCTAAAACAGGTGCTTGACTTAAAGCTTTCTTTAGGCTTTCAAAAGCTTGTGCATGTTCCTGAGTCCAAGGGAGAACAGTCGATGTGGCTGCCTCCTGTGTTGTCAACTGAATGAGTGGTTTTGCTAGAAATGCGTATTGCGGGATCCACTGTCTACAGTATGAAGTGAGGCCTATGAAAGCCCGCACCTCCTTTTGTGTCTTGGGTATTTGCATGTTAGCTATTAACTGAATGCGGTCGGGTGTAAGCTGCCTTCCCTCCTTGGACAGCGAGTGTCCAAGATAAATAACTCGCTGGACACAGAATTGCAGCTTAGAAGGGGACACCTTGTGCCCCTTTTCGGCTAGAAATTGTAAAACTGTCAGTGATGCTTTTTCACATTCCGGTTCGCTTCTCGCGGTGATCAGCAGATCATCGACATATTGAAGCAGAGCAGTGTTAACTGGCATGTGGATACTATCTAGTTCTCGTTTCAGTGCTTGGCTATAGATGCTGGGGCTTTCTGTAAATCCTTGAGGTGCGCGTGAGAATTTAAAGCTACGTCCATTTAAATTAAATCCGAACAAATATTGGCTCTCCGGATCTATTGGGACGCTGAAAAAAGCATTCTTGAGATCAATTACAGTAAAGAATGTTGCTTCGGAATCAATGGCTGTCAGTAATGACGAGATATCTGGGACCACAGGGAATTGTGGCACAATGCATTTGTTTAATTCGCGCAGATCAATAACCAATCGATATACTGGCGGTGCCTTTGGATCTGTTCGTTTAAGAATCGGAATTATCGGTGAATTACATACATTGGAGTCTGTTTCTACAACTACTCCTTGGGTAATGAGCTCGTCAATGATTTGTAGTAAAGCCACTACAGCATCTGGTGGTAACTTGTATTGTCGCATTCGTGGTAGCACCACTCCTGCCTTTAATGTGACTCGATATGGTGTAATATTCATGCAACCAACATCAGTAGGGCCTTGTGCCCATAGATGTGTAGGTAAAGTCTGCAGTCGGGGATCCATGTCTCTAGACACATAGTGACCTTTAAAATCACGTAAAAACAACCTTACTCCTTCCGGAGAACAACATATTATGGCTCCTAGAGCTTTCAGCGTTTTTATTCCTAATAGATTTTCGGGACATGATTTAGTAAGCAATAAATCTGTAGTTCGGGTCAAAGGTCCTATCGTAAGTGGAAGAGGCTGTGACACTTCATTAACAATAGGCTTTCCTGAAAAACCAAGGGAAATATTCTGAGAGCCTGAGAGGGGTGCCCCTGGAACTTCACTACGTTTTATAGTTGTTCGACTTGCCCCTGTATCGAGTAAAAATTTTCTATCTTGGCCTAATAATTCACTATGTACATAAGGTCCTTCTTGATCTACAGGTATTTCAATAAGGGGTAAGTCAACTTCCCTCTCTAGGCTAGTTCATGCGTAACGCTGATACTCAGGATATTCATACTGTGCGGTCTGATACATTTGTCGTGTTGTTGTCTGTGTGGCAGCAACAGGCAACGGTGGTGCAGCTGGCACAAACTGTATTGACTGTTGTGCGGCTGGCATGGCCTGTGCATGCTGCGGAGCTCCTTGTTCATTCTGATCTTGTCTAAGTGGCCGTGGTCTTTCTTGTGTTTTACCTATGGCGATATTATGTTTTAAAACTGGACAATCGTGTACGTAATGACCTGGCTTTTTACAATAATTGCATGTCCCTTTTACAGGTCCTGCTGAATCACCGGAATGTGTCATACCCTTCTTATGTCCTTCAGCTGGAACTGTCTGAGAAACTAGCATTTTCATTTTCGTGTCTTTCATGCGTCTGTGTTCATGTTCTTGTTCCTCTCTAATTCTATTGTGATGGTATTGTAACATTTGTAACATTTGTGATGGAGTGTTACCTTGCCAGGTACTCTCGAATTTTAATACTCTATTCTTTACTTGGGGCAGGGCATTTTCTACTAATTTTGTTACGAACAGATGTGGGTATGATTCGCTACTTGCTTTTATGCCACTATTTATACCAAAACATTTTTCAAATCGGGCATAGTAATCACTAGTGTCTTCATCTTGCTTCTGCTTACAGGCTGAAATTGTACCCCAATCTTCCTTTTTCGTAGTTAATAAACGTGGCAGTACCTGTACTAATAAACCTGGTAGTGCTTTAGTTTTATCCCCAAGTCCTGCTCCTGCAGTTCGGGCCTTTTCTTCTGCTTCTAATGCTGACCATTCTATCTTTTGGTCTCCTACCTCCCACTCTTTTTCCTTGAGTTTCTCATAAATGCCAGCAGGCATCAATACCTTTAATATTGTCATAATGTCGGGATAGGTATACTCTCCCATGAGTAACATGTCTTTAATTTCTCGGTGAAAACCCGCTGGGTCTTTGTCATGACTGGGTACCACTTTCTTCATTTGTAACAATTCTATTTTTGATATGGGCGTATATACAAATACGCGCTTAAACTCGTTGTCCTCGCCTTTTATTGGGTGCACTTCTCGTAAGGGATTCTGTCTATCCATGTAATACGTGGTTCTTTCCTTGACGGGTAATGAGACACGGTCTGAACACACAAAAAGAATATACTGCTTTCTTGATTCTAGAATTTCTTTAATTAATTTAGTACCTGAACCTCTCCATTTATTCATAAGCAATTCAGTCAATATGTCAGGTAAGGGACCAGGATCTGAATGTTGACTCCGATATAGTATAATGAGTTGTTGAATCATATAAATCCCAACTAACCTCTGTTCATCTGGGGTGAGATTCAAAAATGTGCGTACTACTGTATCATCACTATATTTTCCGGGACTGTCCACCCAATGGACAGCTGCCCTGGCTAAATCTTGTTCATCCATAGAATCGAGAAAATGATAACCCCTTCGTTCTCGAAGTAGTTTGTCGGCGGTTTGGAACGAATGCTCGTTAGACCTTATATTAATTATAGGTATTTGGAAATTCCTGTTATTATCTGGACATATCGGACGTATCGGGTCAATAAGACATCTATTACTATTACAAGATCTTCCTCTTCCTACATAGGCTATGGTGTCTGACTGTCCTGTGGGCAGTCCTGATCCTTCCTCCTCGTTTTGTTCGAACTCATCTACCGCTAATCTTTCTTCGTGTAGGCGTTCTATTTCTTTACGGATCTTTCGGCACATGGCTATTATACAATTTTGTTTATCATGTCTACCTTCCGATATATTCTGGCTCCATCTGGTAAGAATTTGCATTGCTTCCGGGTCTACCCCCGGTCGGTCTTCATTTCTGATCACACAATTTATGAGGAAACGTAACAGTTCCCCCTGTATCTCTACTTTCTGGTATTCCATAGCTCTGTTAATACATTCTGGATCTCGCCCTGTTTGGACAAAATGGTATATTTTATCCAGATGCGCAGTCATTCCTGGTAACTTCCCTAAATACACTGCGGCTCGTCTGATACGCAATGATGCCAGGGTCATTTCGTCCTCTTTGCCGGGCACAGGGTCATATCTACAATCTATAAGAAGTTCCTTAAGCGTACGGGCATTTACGAGTTTGGGGGTACGTGAATGTGCTGACTCTTGAAAAGTAAGTTTATTTATTCTGGGTGGCGTAGAAAAAATATTGGTAGCACCTCCCGTAGCCCCATCTGGGGTGTCGGGTGTGAAGGGATTTGTTGAACGTGACACAGCAACTATAGGTGTGGACACAGCTATAGAAGCAGCTGTAGGAACGGATGTAGAAACAGATGTGCTTGCCGGAACTTGTGACACGATCTGTTGCTGTAGGGATACGGGCACTGGATCTTGGCGTTGAACCTCCCTGATAGGCGGTCTATGTGGGGCAGAATTAGCATACTCGGGAGCTGCGTCATCTAAATATGAGGAAAGAAAAACATCTTCTGCGGTTCTAGGATGCCCCTTAGGATGTACCTTTATTGGGAACAATGGGGGTGACAAGTCTTTCGGTTTTTCTGGAGTAGCTTTAGGTAATCCTTCGGCCAGAAGGGGATACATACCATTCATAAGGGCATTTCTTTGTCTATCTACTTGTTCTGATTTCACTCGGATACCCTCCTCAATTAATAGATTTTCTCGGACTTTATTAGAATTCTCTTTACTCTTCTCTTCCTGTCTACGTGCTTTTTCTGTGCGTCTATGAGATTCTTTACGCCATAACTCAACGGCGTCTTTCTGTGACTGTCTGACCTTCCTTTTCCATAACTCTTCCTCGACTTTCATGATGCACTCCGCATCCCAGGTTCCCGCTGCGGGCCACCTCTGACTTTCTGGTAATCCCTTGGTGTAGTCTACCCATAAATCAAGAAATAATATAGCGTCTAAGCCATGTTTGTGATACATGAAGTACCCTGGAGTGTCCCTAGGAGGAATAGGAACGGCTTCTTCGAGAACCCCTTTTCTAGTAGTGATCTGTCTTAATTTCGAAAAGAGCGGCATATTGGCAACTGATCCGATACTTAAATCTTGAATACATTTAATACAAAAGCACAATAATGAACAACCATTCATACCACAATATGCAGGACGTTTAACACATTAAACATTAAACATTAAACATTTTTAACCTTTAAAATAACCTACAATGATGATCGTCTGCATAACTAATCACCAAGCATAATTCTTTGACAATAACTAGATACTTCGGAATACTTGATATACTGCTAAACAGTACAGATACACTGCTAAAACAGTGCAGACCGGATTTGTGTACCCAAACCCGTCTTGACCGGCACAACCTATGTGCACGTCAGAAATGCCTCCCCAGCAATGGTACTCACCGGGTAGCTTCGGAAACGGAAGGCCTCGGAAACTGGACTTGGACCGGACTGGACTCGACTCGACTCGTCGGAAACTGGACTCGACTTCGAACTGGTGGGCCTCTGTATACCTCGGATCTTGCTCTCTCAGCTAGGCTCTGGTCGGGATACTTCGCACTTCTCACCGCCTCGTCTGGGTGTTGATCGCAGCCTCAGTCGCCCCCGCTTGACCGGAGGGAGATACAGGAAATCCTGCTGGTACGCGTTATTGTCCGTCCAGCTGTGGCAGGAGACCGGGCCTGCAACTCACCGCCGGCGCGTGAGATGAGAAAGTGTCCCTGTTCGGGCGCCATTCATGTGGTAAATAATTTTCCTTTACCGGGACTTAATTTGATACAGAAACATAATAAAATAGCTCAGTAAAATGAGAGGCAGAATCCGTGGTATTAGAGGTTCGGAATGGGCTTTATTCCAATGAACGATTATAATCGGTTGCTCCAAGTTCCATCACCACGGAGGTTCAGGAAGTGAAGTACATACTTTATTGACAAGAAATGACTTTTATAGTACATACATTACAATGAAGCGAATGCAATAGGCGTAACAATTGATAAGGAAAATGACGATTTATCTGCGTAACCAAAAAATGGGTGTAATAAGGAGTAAAAAGGAACATAATTGGTTATGATGTCATATATAGGTGGATCTATAAGATAATACTTGGCATAGATGCGCGCGCAGCAGCATGACGTGTGATTGACGTGCAACTAGGGGGTGAAGGGGACTTGACATTTAGCTCTACATGAGGAGACGGAAAGTCTGGGGGGTCAAGTCAACCTAATCCCAAATCATATCTAACATCCTATGTTTAAAGAACTATGTTATCCACAAAAGAAGGACTCTCGGACAGAATCTATTCTATACTGACTGTGCGTGCGTGTACAAGCGTCTAAGTGTCTACACTAAATGCGAGGGGGTAGGAATATTCCATGGTAACAGGGCTATGAATTACTTGCATGAGGACAGAGAAGCCGGGCCTTTTGCTCGGTAGCTGGAAGAATGTTTACTTAAACTACTAGGCAGGAATGCATCGGCTGAGGGGGAAGCAGATAATTCGAAGGTGAAATACAGTTCTTGGCAGAGAATAGGCTGATGTCAGGCTTCGTGAGCCGCGCAGAGAATGAGACAAAGTTCATGGTCACAGATGCAGGCTCAGACTGGAGCTTTCAGAGGCAGAAGGCAAGAAGAGTTTGATGACAGAATCAGGGCCTACTTGCCTGGACTGTAAAATGGCATAAGTGAACCATATAAAGCCGGTGGCCTTTCATACTTAGGAATGGAATATCTGGCCTATTCATGGCGGATCTGACAGAGGACATGTTGACGGTGGACGCACATGTATTTGCGTCTTCATAACTGGAACTGGAGGGAACATACATGTACTTGTGACATGCACATAGAACCGTTGGGGTCCAAGATAGGGGACATAACTGACCAGAAAAATCCATATTTCCACAAGATGATCAAGGGTAAGTAAAATCACATGGATTTTGTTTTTGCTCCTCTTCAATCCTGCTTGATTATCAATCATGGAGAGCAGCCACGTACAGGGCCGGACTGGGCGCAGCGGGAACCGGGCATTTCCCCAGTGGGCTGCCAGGGCTTGGGACGGTTTTGGTCCCCTGGGGGGCTGATTTTGTTTTAGGCCCGTTTTTGCAGCCTAGCTGCAATATCGGCCGCTGTATCGAAATCGGCCAAAACCGGCCCTGGCAAACTGTTTGGCCGCACTCCCAACCCCACAGGGGCTGGCCGAGCAATTGCCAGTGCCGATTTTGGTTCCCAGTCCGGCCCTGGCCACGGAGGTGCCTTTGTAGCTGAGTTCTGTGCGGTGTCTTACATCCTCCCTCTCATATAGGTGTTTGTAAGTTTCTGTTATTGGAATGTTTAGGTTTGACTTGCTAAAGTTCCATTGTGGTCCATTGCTGGATAGCCTGTGGATAGGCCACGTATTAAAGTATCCTCTCCACTCACTCGAGTGGCCTGTTTTGTTTGGAGTGGCCCCAAGAATCTCATTACACGATGCCTTTATTTAAACCTTTTGGACTGGATCATTAAACCCCTTTATGTCCTTAATATTTGAATTTAAACTAGTTGGTGATTTTGACTGGATCACGCAAACAGATTTGTGTTTGTTGTAACTGAATGTCAACAGTATTGAGCAAGCAACGTACATTTTGTGTTTTTCCGATATTTGAATTTGTCAGTGGTAAAAGTTGCTGGGTGATTTGAAATTATTGTATAAAGATTTACTTGAGTTGAATATCACTACCAACATTGGGAATTAAGGGCCAGATTTTTCAATATTGGGAATAATGATTAACTAATTGCAATTCCCTGCGAATCGCAATTAGGAAACTGCTATTCCTAATGCATGAAACTTATGGGGCCGGATGTAAGATGCATTTTACCAGTCACAAATGGCTCATCGGACCGTATGTGACCGGTAAAATGCATTTTCAAATGTACCAACCTTATTTTGAGTCTGTAACCTATTACCGACTCTCAAAATAGGGTTTGTGAGTCGCTATTAGGAAGTGGAATACCAAGGGCATCCCTTCCTACCAGCGAGTCGCACCGGTATGTAGGAATGTTTTGCAACCACTAACGCTTGCAAACCATCCGCAATTTACCACCAATTCCAAATTGGTGGTAAGCCATTCGCTAACGAGAAGGGGTCCCCAAGCGACCACTTCCCCTTTGTGAATGGGGGTGCCAAAAAATTTCAGAGCAGGCAGTGGTCCCACAGATCCACAGACCACTGCCCTTGGTGACCTCTTCCCGTTTGTGCACCTACTTGAAGTAGGTGGTAAAATGCGATTGTTTCGTGACTGCATTTTGGTTGCTAAACATTCTTACATACCACTGTGAATCGGTATTGGGAAGAGATGCCCTTAAAGCGCCCTTTCCTAATACCGAATCTGTATGCATTAAGCATTCCAAACTGCTATTCAGTAACATGCTACCGAATCACAAGGAAATAATAGATACATTTTTCCGGTCGTGAACTGGCTTGCCAGCGAAATAACTGCATGATACCTCTGGCCCTTAGTTGTGTAGGGCTGACATAAAGCTCTATACAAAATGCAGCTTACATTTTCTGATAAGAAAGCTACCATTTGCTCACAAAATCGTTATTACGCCATTTCAGCAAATAATGCCAACGAAGTGAAATGCATAAAATGTCTCTGGAGCAGTCCACTGTGAAACGAAGCCAGCAATGATAAATTTAGTGAGTGATACTGCTTAGTGTATTTTTACCTTGCCTCCTTCATGTAATTTGTAGACATCCTGTTTTTAAGTGGTTTTGTTTGACTGGTTTGCAAAATTGGACAGAGTACAAGCTGAAAACCACACAAACAGCCAATTGTTGAAAAATATCGCATTATACGACAGCGGGCTTGTGAAAAATGATCACGAGATGTTTTTGAATTAATTTTTAGAATCAATAAGACTTTGGGATGTCTTGAACATACTTGATGCAGTGACTCATGAAATGGAATTTGAGAAAAAGAAAGGGGATTCACCAGTCAGGTAATAATGTTGTGCATGTCTGCTCATTTACCGTATTATAAATCTCATGTGTGTCACTGTACATATAGATTTGTTCCGTTAAACGCATTGCAACTAAACTGTCCCCCTCAGAAGGCATAGAAAGCGGACTGATCCCTGACAGCACTCTAGAGTTCATGATCAGATGGGCGAATTGTAGCATTACACAAGGATCCTGGGTCAGCAACCAGTGACTCAGTCAACCAGGCGATGGAGGCCTGTAGAGAGAAATGGGGGCTCACAGGGAATGATGGCACCGCCTGCTTATTAGGACTCACTGTTCACCCCCAAGCCCCTTCAGTCAGGGTGATCTTCAATGGATGATGCTGAGTTTCAGGAGATGCCAAAGGAAAGTTATTAAGCAGCTGAAAATGAAAATACCTGTTTACGCACCGATAACCAGCAGTCTGCGGGGACGAAAGCAGTCTGCAAAATGCATGACCACGAGTTGACCAGCAAACCTCAGATACGTATTAATGTTGATGAAAGGTTAAAGCTGTCTTTGCCAGCTTAAACATCGAATTCGACATGCTACCTGAGACAGCTGCATATCTGCTGCCCTGTTCTCTGACACAAGCCCTACCTCCTTTAGATGGAGGTGTCCAGCAGTACATTCCATTAAAACAAATCTGAGGAAGGACATGAATTGCAGATGAAATATTAGCAGCCACGCAAGTACGTTTTTTTGACTCCATCCCTTGGCGGCTGGCGGGCATCCCTGCCTTCATCTTTCTTGCTATGGACACCTATTTGGACTTCCTATGTCTAAACTGTTTCCTGTCTTGACTGCCTGCAGAAGGATCGTAGGTAAACAATGCAGCCTGTAAAGTATTGCTACTCTCTGTCAGGCCTGGGATCACCCAACTCAGACAAAAGAGAATGTCTGGGTATTTTATTGCATCAGCACTAACATTATAGAAGGAAAGAAAGGTAAGGCAGTACCATGGGGTGACTGCACCGTAGATACTAAACAGGTCCTGCGGGTAGCATCTCAGAGCCAACAGCAGGAACCACATAAAGTAAAAGTGATCAAGCTGGATCTGCTTCTATAATAAGTGAAGGAGGCGTGGTTTCCACAACTGCAGAAGAGCTGCAAAATCTGGCTGCACGTGCCCTGGTCACTGGTCCCACAAGTGACCTGCTAATGCTAGACCTCTTCTTCCAGCTATGGGTGCCTTCACTCTCACCATAAACTGCAGATGCGCCTGTGCCAGCGCCAGGTCAGTTCAGCTGTCAGGACCACACCAACAAGCATGGATAGATTTCAGTAATTAATGCATAGCTAGAGTTCACCAAAACAAAAACATAGACAAAATTCACCATCATCCTAAGTATTATAAGCAAACAATTAGTGCTAATGAGCTTCATAACAAATTCTAATGCCAACACTTAACAGGATGCCTCACAGTCAGGTGTTTTAAATGGCTTAAACAAGAAAGAGAGAGGGGCTCAATATCAACCAAAAGGAAATAGAGCACCCAATAACTGTGAAGTAAACTAATTTTTTTCCTTATGGTACTGACACTCACCAAATAATTCAGACACTCACTCCGTCCTATCAAGATCCCAATGACGGGTTTGAACCATTCACTCCCACTGATGGAACACTTACACACAAAAAACAATTATGTCAGAGCAAGCTGTTTATTTGCATCAAAGAATATTTTCATAGAGATATGATCAATATAAAATATACATTTCACTTTTTGTTAAAAAAACGAAGACAATTAAAACATTTTCACATATAATCATACAGGAGAAAAAAGGGGATAAAAGACAATACACTTTGTCATATCCTGGTTAATTCAGACCAATCATGGGCAACATTGAGTAAGGATTCAATTCCCTATTTCAAATAGTTTGTATGCCCCTTCCGAACTTAACACATGTATAATGCGTCGACGCGTTTCGGAGGCTTTCACTGTTCGTAGCCTCCTTCTTCAGGACAATAAATATATATTTCTCCTTATCCAGAAATGATCACCTAATACAGAAATAAAACTTTTTTTACTTTTAACATAAATATAGAGACTATCTTATTAACAAAAAAACCATTAAATTAAGGAAAGACATCAACAAATTTAGCTTGGAAATGATCTATCCTTACACCCAGAGAAATTATTTTCAACAACCTAGGGAGGAAAGGAACTTTGAACAGAGACCCATTTACAAAAGGGGCCCGAATAAAGGGGTCACCTTTTCGGATACATCTGGATCAAGCAGTGAAGAAGAGAACCCAATGAATAAGGATAATGGGGGACAAACAGGGGGATTCAATGGAGGTAACTCTTTTTTAGAGAATCGCCAAAAGAGGGGTGGAAGAACAGATCGAACCCCATATCAGTACAGGGGACAATATCAGAGAAACCAACACCAACAGTATCAGGGAGACCAGAGAACAATGTATCAACACAACCAGGCCCCTCAAGACTATCCCAACACGAGGAGCCAGCGATATCGTCATTAGACAGGTCTAAAAGTTCCAAATTTCCTATAATTAATCTTTCTAGTCATGTCCTTAACAAAACAGAATTAGAGGTCTTAGAAAGAGGGTTCACATTTGCTCCTACTGCAAATGTTAATAAATTCAACTTAGAGAAAGATCTGAAGGCGTTTTTTCGTAAGATTAGACTGAAGGAATTTTTTGAAAATAAGGAATACAACCCACCTACTAACATCTCCGGACTCCGGGAAAAATCTACTTCGTTTTTTTAACAAAAAGTGAAATGTATATTTTATATTGATCATATCTCTATGAAAATATTCTTTGATGCAAATAAACAGCTTGCTCTGACATAATTGTTTTTTGTGTGTAAGTGTTCCATCAGTGGGAGTGAATGGTTCAAACCCGTCATTGGGATCTTGATAGGACGGAGTGAGTGTCTGAATTATTTGATGAGTGTCAGTACCATAAGGAAAAAAATTAGTTTACTTCACAGTTTTAAATGGCTGCCAGCTTTCGTAGTGATGTAATCCCGTGATATTGATCCCTGGAACCCCTTCATAAGTGAAGTCTGTATTAAAAACCATATTGAACAACCCAGTGATATATATTCCAGCAACATCTAATTTACCGAATCACCTTAATATTCATATTAAACAGAAAAAGAACAAGAATCATACTGCAGATCATTATGGTGGAACGAGAAATCTCTGTTTATTCTTTGCCTGCACCCTGAATTCCAGATGAACAAACATTGTTTGCAATTGTCCAGTCTGTAAAGAGCTGGTCTTTTGGCTGGTGAAGTATAAAGTCTTCATTTAGCTCCAATATATGACCTGTGGCTAGCGGAAAGATGAGCAGAAGAAAGCCACGCCTTACCTCCAACTCTGTACTTAGGTGCCTGTCTTATTTGCTGTTGCACCTGCTTTTCCTGGGATTTCAATACATTTAATAAAACATTGTGGTGAATTTTCTTAAGATTCTGAAAAAGGCCTTGAAGTGCTGGAAACTCTGTTTCAGTTGAAGGACATAATGGACAGGTTCTAAGATAGCCATAATTTAGAATAAATGGGCTCTAGCTAGTAAAAGAAAGTTATATGGGAATTCCACTGATGGCGGGAGGGTCTTCCGATTTGCATAATATTTAAAAACAATGTAAATACTTTTCTAAAATTTTGTTTAGCCTTTCAGTCTAGCCATTGATTTGAGGGTGGAATCCAGATGAAAGAGCTATATGGATTCCTATGTTGTAGCTAACTTGAGTACAACATTTTGAAACAAATTGAACTCCCCTATAAGAAACAATTTTCCTTGGAGGTCTATGTAGTCGGGCTATGTCAGAAAAGAAGACTATTGACAGTTCTGCAGCTTAAGAAACCTTAATCCGTGGAGAGAAATGAGTCATCTTGGAAACAGAGCCAAAAGTCACCATAATAATAGTACATACTTCAGTCCTTGACGGTGCCTCAAAACAATACCATGGAAATAATTTCTCAGGGTTGTTGAGGCAATTCTAAAGACTGCAAAACCCTAAATATAGCTTGTTTTTCTCCTGTGCACAGATACCACAAGACTTATCATATATGGTTACAACTTCATGGACAGAAGCCCTTCAAAATCTTCAAATGGTGATGTCTTCAGTCACATTTCAAACTTTATGACTGGCTAACAAAGAGTCATGACTAGTTTGTAGAATTATTTTCTGTAAACTTCTAATAGGGATGACTAATAATAGGGCAGAATAGTTTCTTACTTGAACTGTTGCTCACCAAGCATATTTCTTCAAATTGTTAGTTTCTAGTGGAACTTATGTCATGTAGGAATGTAAGTTATTCTGAAATCATATGTGTGAAAAAGTGGATTATTAGTTGGGGTGGATGGTAGTCCACCACAAGTAATAATGCCATTATTCTTGTTAGGTTCACTAAAGGTTTCAGTAATTTAAACCTGACCTCAACCACTGGTAGCTATAGCACAGAGCAGACAGGCTTAATTTAAGAAAATGTGTAAAGCAATTAGAAGTACCTAAACAGTTAAAAAGTTGACAACACATCACAAATAAAACTCCACTTCAATTTTTAAATTTGGAAATATTGAATGAATAACAAGATGCCAAAAATGCAATAAGTGAAACTGGGGATGTGAATTTTAAAATGCAAATAGCACCAACAAGGGTTAAGTGCCAACCACAGTCATCTGGCTGCACTCTGCGTGTATCTGCACATGATTTAAGACAGGCTGCAATGGAGCATAGGTCGGATACAGAAACTAGGTTTGTTGGAAGTTTTACCTTCGGACTCAGTCACTAAAATGGAAGTCAACAATGCATAGAGGGGCAAGGCAGCAGGCTGTTACTGAGAAGGGCTTCACAAAGCCAGATAGCCATTGAATGAAATCTAGGTGAAGCTGTTGACTTGTGGCAGGAAAGCTCTGAGCAGAAGAAATTTTACATTCACGCCCAAGAAGGTCCATCGCTGTCTAGATAATTTTTGCACCTTCAGCTGGTGAAGATTTTAACGTTTGGGCTTAGGGCCGATTTAAGTTTTGGCAGACGGAGTATTCTCCCTTGACTGATGAAGGGCTTAACATTCACCAGTCCAAGGGTACTCCGCTCTCCAAATTTAGAAATGAAGGCCAAGCTGACGTTCATTTCATACACATTGTCAGGAAGTACTGTCACAGCGGTTCCTGTTAATGCTTTTTTTAAGTTTGACACACTTCTCGGTCAACATTTAGTCAATCCTGTAATAGGATTTTCTTTTTGAAAATATAAACAAATTCTCCTTAGCCATGAGCTTTCTCTCCCATGGTGACGGGAGCATTGAGCAGTTTTTACTGCTTCTTACCATTAGGGCTTTCCTGGTGATGACGGACAGTGAAAACTGGCCTATATGCCCACCCATCTAAATTAGGTGGGTGGACATAGACATCAGGCTCCGATGGCCCTTATTCTGTTGGGCCATCAGAACGGTGTAACCATGGCGTGGACGCAGTAGTCTCTTCAAAATCAAAATCAAAATCTGGAGGTTGGACAATTAGGTTGGTGCTAATTACACTCCATCCCAAACATATAACTCAAACCCAAAGTCACTTTTTTTTAACCTTGGGTTCCCCCAGCAGGGCAAGGCTGCATGCTGTAGTTGAATTGGGCTCTACAAGGCTGGATATCTTCACTTTGACATCCTCCTGAAAATAATTAAATATCATAAACTAATAGACTGTGTTTTTTTTTTACTGGTCTGAAAGATACAGGACAAGTGCCATCTACGGCATTTACTATTGAAGTAGCTTATTTGTTTACAAAAATAAACTTTAGTTTTACAAAAATAAACATTATTATTTTTTACCCAATTAATAGCCTTGTAGGTTACTGAAACTCCACAGTCAGTTGGAACAGGAATTGTTCAGACTGTAGCTCAATGTGGCTTGAAGAATAATGAAACCAGGGCCTAGGCATAAGTTGAATTACTTGTTGCAGGGCTTGAAGAGTATCACTCACTACCTTCCCTTCCCTGCTTCTTGTTTTCCAAGCCTCCTTTGGTCTGAGTAGAGAATCAGGGAGAAGTTGTCCTTCCTGAACACAATGCAAATGTAAGCCAACCTCCTCCTCTGTGAGGGCAGCAGATGGCGTCCACGCTGTCTGAGCTTAGAGTCTCCAAAACTGCTGAGGTTAGCAGCCAACAACTAGGTAGATGGTAAAAGCCTAAAACAAGTATTCAGTTGGGTTAAATCATTTCAGCAAGAAATGTGGATTCTTTTCAAAGCTGTCAGAAGTTTGGCTTTTAGTATGCATACATATCTTTTTGAGTCATTTGGGTGTGAGTAAGTCACGTTTAAAGGCGTTTGAGGGACAACTAGCAGTTACAGAGAAAGTAAGTACTCAACAGGATTCTTCACTATTAAATCACTAACTGCACCTAAGGACTACAAACTCTATTGTGCAACATAATCTCAACCCTCCGAAGGTTTCTAATAAAATAGTTTTAAAAGGTTTTTCCTTTACTGGGGGATTAATATTTTAGTAAGGGAACTAAGGGGGTATTTAGGGCCAGATGTACAAAGCATTTTTCCGGTCGCAAACAGCCTGAATCGGGCTGTTTGAGACCGGAAAAATGATTTTTAAAATGTACAAAATCCAAAATGCAATTCAGTTACTTGTTTGCAATTCGGTATTCGGAAGAGGACTATTTATGGTGTGCCTTCCAAATACCGAATTGGTATGGTATGTGTTACTGTTTTGCTCCTAAATTCTGGTCTCTTAACAGTAATACTTTACCACCAGTTTAAAACTGGTGGTAGCCAATTCACAAATGGGTACAGGTCCCCTGAGGACCCCTTTCCCTTTGAGAATGTAAATACAAGTATATTATAGGTCCCACGGGCCACTGCCTACTTCTAAAAACTGAAACTGCAAAGTTTAATTGTTTCTTTTTAAATGTATCCCATTTTCCTTTAGGGATAACAGGCTGCATTTAAAACATAAAAGATTGCTTTATCAAAAGACAATCGCAGACATGGTGGTCTGCTGACCTCAGCAGGCCACCATCCCTGTGATGGTTGTGATTCCTAATGGGTCTCAAATTGCGACCTACCTTATTAATATGCATGAGGTAGGTCTATTTGCAAACCCCTAGGATTCCCTAAAGAAAGTCAAAAGAGTGTCATACATTAGGAATACCGTTTTCCTAACTGCGATCCGGAGAGAACCGCACTTAGGAAATCATTAATTCTAATGTTAGTACATGTAGCCCTTAGTTCCCATGCTCTTCCTGATATGTTATACAAACACGCTTGCATGACTGACATTTTTGGTTGGTTTTCTGCTTCATGAACCACTTTCTGAACCCACTATGTGTGATCATGTTTTCTAAAGTGATGCGCCAATGTAAACTGTAGTATATAGGGTAACTGAATAACTTCCAAGCTGGATGGGTGTAACTATGTGCTCTCTGAACTGCAACTGACCTTTCACTGTGTCTATTTCAAATAGATACAGCTGATCAAGGACTGCCTTTTAGTAATGTGTTCATTCATCCGAAAATGCATTATCGGACTGACTTGACTGTATCTTTGGGGTGGAAGCATGTGCAGTACAGATATTTGTAATGATATTTATGCTTTTTCCTACCGCTGTTTCTATGGTTACAACCATTGTGGCAGCCAAGGCAATCCTGTCAAACATGAGGAGTCCTTAGATTGATCCTTGAATTATATTACTACAATTATATTCAACGCTTTCAGGATTATATTTTTATGTGTCTCTTGTTATCAAACGTCTCATCGTGGCACATGTTCTTACATTATGTTTGCTATATATTTAGTCAGTTAGTATTTCATTTAAGAAAAGTACCTCTTTCAGATTACCTGACAGTTTTATATTTTGTTTTGACAGTGGAATATTGAATAGTCCTAATACCTCCATGAATCTCCCGGATAGTTTTAAATCTCAGAGGCAATCTACAGGTACAGTAGACAATGTCGCATGTATGTTTTTTCTGCTTTAATTGTAAATAATTCAGTGACCACACAGTTTAGAGTAGTTAGGAAATATCATTTTGCACACATCTTTAAGGTAATGCAAACTATCAGCAGATGATGCATATATATATATATATTTTAAATGTCAGTATTATATTCATTGCACAATTCATTCTAGTTAGAAAACGTAAGCCTTTTAGAGCCAGATTTGTGACTGGCAAAATGTTTTTTGTCATGTACCAACTCTTTTTTGAAGTTGGTTACCTATTACTGACTCACAAAATAGTGTTTGTGAGTCACTATTAGGAAGGGGCTTGTTAAATGCATCCCTTCCTAATAGTGAGTTGCACTGGTATGTAGAAATGTTTTGCGACTGGGTCTACGGTTGCAAAACATTCGCAGCTACCACCAACTTCAAGTTGGTGGTAACCCATTGGCAAACGGGAAGGGGGCCCAAATGGACCCATTCCCCTTTGTGAATGTGTGCACCAACATTTTTTAAGAGCAGGCAGTGGTCCCACGCACCACTGCCTATGCTTAAAAAATAAAAAGGTAGCTTTTCATTTTTATTTTTGAAATACATCTGGGTTTTCTTCAAGGAAAACGGGCTGCATTACAAAAAAAATACTTTATTTAAAAAGCAATCAGAGACATTGTGGTCTGCTGACCCTAGCAGGCCTTCATCCCTGTGAGTGTTGGCCATTCCCATTGGTAGCAAAGTGAGGCCTACCTCATGAATATTAATGAGGTAGGTCTATTTGCGACCCACTGGGAATCACAAAAGGTGTCTAAGGCACACTTGAACATGGGTGTTTGCTATTCCCTAATTTTGAATAGCAAAACTTTGGAATTAGGAAATCGTAAACTGATTTTTTGGTGCATCTGGCCCTTAGACACTACTTTAAAGAAATATGCATAGAGGCTAGCAGGAACTAATTCACAAAGAATTATTTAAATGTCGATTTTACACCTCAACAGTTACCTTCTATACTTTGCTTAGATTTCTAACTTTTATAGAATTTAAAAAATCTAAATTGTAGATTTGCATAAATTCTTCCACTGCTCTATGTTTACTCCCAGAGATTGCCTGCAGAGCAGACAACCTACTAGAGGTGGTAATCCAAACATACTCATTACTACATCTAACTTGTTCCCCTTTTCTCCATCTTATATGCAGATTTCATATTATAAATTGCTCTCCGTGCATTCCTCAAAAAATATGTTTTTGGAAAACTTTTCCACTCAATTTGCATTTTTATGCTAACTTTTTGTAGGTGTAAATTTATGCGCGCAAATGAGGTATGTTTGTGAATATGATGAAAGTTACAGCTTTCTTGCTGTCTACCTTCATCCCTTTGCCCACGAATTAAAATTGTGGTGTGGGGAACATTCACCAGATATGTAGATTTTCTTACAGTGTAAGTGGAATAAGATGAAGACACAAATACTGATAATTAGGATTTGAGATTTTTGACCCTAAATTCAAATTGTTGAACACCTGAATGACCCTTGGGTGCAACAACGATTTTGTGACTAGGGCCCTTTGATATTATAGAGCGTGTGCATAATGCAATTATCTTGTACAAAGGTAGTGGTGAAACATCGCATGGTAAAACAGAGAGCAATTACGATTCTACTGAAACGGTGTGAGGCAGTAGTAGCCTTGTATGAGACTGCTTTTGACTATGATGAACTTAACCTGACAATCTAACCTGACAATCATTTTCCAGCTAGGTAAAAAAGTCGCAGTGGCAATCAAGCACTTGAACTTTACATACTAGGAGAATAACATTTGCAGCACAACTAAGACTAACCTGAAAGACACAAACGATAAGAGAGACTTAGACAACTAATATTGAAAGAAATCTAGAGAAGGCAACTAAATGTGCCCATTCAATTGATTAAGATAGTAAAATTGCAACTCAGTTGTCAGTTTACTATATAAAGAGTTAATTATGTAATAATTTCCTGATTTATATGGACTAGGGACTCTGGCTCCAGAGGTTATATGGAGTTTGGGCTCTAACAGGCAGACATATCTGCTTATGTTGCAAGTGTGGATAATGCCTGGCACATGTGTGTGCTGGCTGTTGAGTTAGTGAGAGTGAGTGAAACAGGCCTGCAAGCAGTGGATCATTCACCCAATTATGTTTCATTTATCTTAATGAAGCCTCATTTAAAAACTGTGACATATATTATTCAAATTTCATTTAGTGTTCGGATGTTTGAAACCTTCCACACACCAGGTTGTCTTGGTGTGTGACACAATGTGTGAAAGCCTACCCCAGTTTTACCTCTTACTTTTTTGTGCAAGGTACTGATAAACATTTTTGTTGTTCATCTCAGCTCTGATGGAAGCTCAACTTTCTGCCACAATTCCTTGAGCTACATGTATTTGATTATTTTACTGCTATATTTACAGCAATCCACAGCACTAATTTTCACAGAAACGTGAAAGAACACTCACATAATCCCTCAAGAAAACAGTTCTTCATATTATTTTTTGGGGATATTGTGTAATCTTACTTTGCCGTACAGATTGATTCTGTATGCCAGAAGGTAGGGCATACTTTCTTGTTAGATGAGGTGTAGAGGGGTATCCTATAACTGACTTGAGGTTAGTGGAAGGCTTCCTAGATGACGGTCATACTTTGGTTCTTCCTGAAGGATGGAAGCTGGACAGGACCTGTACTGGGGTTCATCGGATTCCAGAGGACTACATCATACATTCATATTCAATCAGTTAAATTATTTTTGGTTGATTATAAAAGGTAAACATACCAGCCTATCGGAACATCAACCAGGGTCGGACTGGGAACCATAACCGGCCCTGGCAGAGTGCTTGGCCGGCCCCCTGGGGGGTTGGGGGTGCGGCCGAGCTGTTTGCCAGGGCTGGTTTCAGCCGTTTTGTTACAGGGGCCGATATTTGCAGCTATGCTGCAAAAACGGCCTTGTAACAAAAACGGGCCCCCATGGGCCCAAAACCAGCCCTCATCCTGGCGGCCCGCCGGAGAAATGGCCGGTGCTCGCTATGGCCGGTCCAGCCCTGGTATCAACATTAAAAAGATTCCAAATCCCACATAATTGCAAGCGGTAGCTATCAAAAGAATATAAAACTTTTCATAGTAAATAATATATAAAATTGACAAGCAACAGTTTTTTTTCCATGACACTCAACCAAGAAAATCAATTCCGCATGTGACATTCCAAAGATGTTGATAGTAACAAAAGAATACTTAGTTATTGTTGGACTTGGCCCTTCTGGCAGGTTCACCCCTAAACTTTTTTGCTTTTACTGGTGACCTGGTGGTAGTGATTTTTGGTTTCTGCGCACTTTCCCTGTGTCCCAGAGTAAAGTGCGTGCGCACTCTGAGTGCATGTGGTGAGATAGGCCTGTCCTCCCATAGGAATGCATGGGGAATGTATGTGTCCCTGATAGTTCCTGATGCGTGGGGTGTGCAGGCTCGAGTTTGGTATGTGCGGACTCGTGTGATCGAATGCTTCGCAATGATGTATAATGCGTGATTATGTCATGTGCGGAAGTGCCACTTCTAGGAGTTGGCATATTAGTGTAAAGTGTGTCTGGCGTGTGATTGGCTGGAGCTAGCTGGTGAGCCTGGCTGCAGGAGTCTGGTTGGGTCTGCCCCAGTGGTGAGTGTGAGATTAGCATGCTGATGGCTGGGGAGGAGTGCACCTTGGACCTGAATAGGGCAGGGCTTTCCCACACAATGCTGGCTCCGCACCCTGTGGTGCGACTGATGACCCTAGCCCTGCCAGTGAATAGAGTGAGGGGCTGAGCACATCAAGGGTGCTCCCCAACCAGCTGCGACTGGTTTTCCCCCTCACCCTGAACCAAGAACAAAGGGGTTTACAGTATAAGAAGGGGCTGTGTCCCCTTACAATTTGTTCTCTTCCAGGACCCTGCCTGAGGGGGGCTGCTGCTGCTGCTGCTGGACCAGAGGACTGCCACTTGGACTACCTCCCTGCCTGGAGGCCCAGTGAGCTGGGTCTGGGTCCAGCCTTGCCCCCCCACCCCTGCCTTGCTGCATGCAGGGGAGAACTTTGCTGGACTTTGTGGTTATTCTCCCCTAAAGCGCTGGGAGCGCTTTATTTGTGTCCCTAAGCGCCTGGAAGCGCTTTGATTTGCCTTTAGCCCACCCGGTGTTTGCCCCGACATTGCCGTGGTCATCGGCGGGTGCCCACCCCGTTTAATTAATTGTATCAATCGCGGGTGCCCACCCCGCTTAGTTCCACCTATTTCAATTTTAATACGAAGGCGGGAGCCCACCCCGCGCTTCGGAGGAAGCCAAGAGAATCACCGCCTCGGCCGGGCTTACCGGAAGTCAGGCAGGCCGAGGGCGGGCCTCCGGGACAGTCGGGACCGGAAATAGGAGGGCGGGAGCCTACCCCGCCTCCCACCGAAGACTCGCGGACTCGCGGCTAGTATTGAGCCCCGGAGCAGGCAGGAGCCTACCCTGCGCCCCGGGGCACTCGCCCGGAAGAGAAGCGGACGGGAGCCTACCCCGCGCTCCAGGTAAGACGTGCCGCGACTTCCCCTGCAGGGCTCCCGTGAGTGGGGAGAGCCCTGCATAACTGAGAAGCCCCGTGCCAAGACCAGAAGCGCCGCCAGAGTCCCGGTGAGTGGGGGCAGCCTTTGTTGTGCTCGGAGCGAGTGCGCTCCACCGGGGGCATTACTCTTGTCGAGCCCCGTGAGGCTCCCACGATTGGTGGCATTAGTACTTAAGAGTCCAGAGGGACTCCAACAACGGGGCCTATTTGTTCACGAGCCGTGAAGGCTCCAACGCGGCATCAGTTGAGAAGGCTCCAACGATGGGGCACGTTGTTCTTGAGCCACGGAGGCTCTAGGGGGCATTTCGCAATATTTCTCGAGCCTAGAGGGCACCAACGTTACGGGGGCATTATTGTTTTAGAGCCCAGAGAGGCTCCAAGTGCGACAGATTGGGGGTAAAGGCACAGTGGTGCCCACGCTCCTTTTCCCAGCTGCCCAGCACTTAGTGGGCAGCTGCAACGTGTAGGTTGTGCCTTGTGCGCCCTGGTTTGCGCAGCCTGCGCAGGCGCGCCCTGACTCTGCTGGACACAGGGTGTCCTAGCCCCGACAAGGCCAGTTGGCCTAGGGACTGCCACAGGTGGTGGCTAATGTGAGTTTTGCGCTATTGTTCCTAACCTGCACCTCTGAATGTGTTTTAGGCGTCATGTGTAATGTGCTTTTACCCCTACAGGTATTGTGATACTTAGGTGGTTGCTTTTCTCCTAGTACAGGTGGTGCTAGTGAGGTCCTGGTTCCCTGCGCAATATTTTCCTAAGGTGGTTAGGGTTGCGTAGGTGGTACTTACCTGTTACCAGTAGTTACTGGTTGTGTGCTACATGTGTTATTTTGTGCTACAGTAATTTTATATCCTATGTTCCAAGTGCTAAGTTCTAAGAGTGCTAATTCCTGACAGTGGTCCATGTGGCCCTGTCCCCTGCACATATAATCCCTTGTAAATTCTGCCCGTGCCTGTTGGCACATTGTAAAGTGTGTGTTTTTTATCTAATGTGTTGGTATAATACAAAGGTTATTTTTATATAATACCTTGTGTGGAGTTTCCTTTGTGGTGGGCCTTGGGTGTTGTTGCTGGGTGCGCGCGCAAACGCTTTACACATTGCCTCCGGGATAAGCCTGACTGCTCGTGCCAAGCTACCAAGGGGGTGAGCAGGGGTTATCTTTGGCGTGTAACTCCCCAGCCCTGACTGACTAGAGTGGTGGTTTCTGCCTGGCTTTGGCGCAAGCCCTAGCCAACCAGAAATCCCATTTCTAACAGTTAACATTTTCTAAAGTTTTGGATTCAGAATTTTACTCTAGAACTGTGCCAACATCTGGCTGTCTAACATGGCAAAGGGTTCAAGATTATGGTGGGTTGAAGCTTAATTACGTTGAGGTAATTTGTGGTATGTGAAAGTTCCAAAATGAAACCTATATAGATACGTGTATGGGTGCGTATGTACCTTGATAACATACATACCATCATGGTACACAGAAGTGGAGTTAAGTGTAATAACCATTATCTATCTATCTATCTATCTATCTATCTATCTATCTATCTATCTATCTATCTATCTATCTATCTATCTATCTATCTATCTATCTATCTATCTATCTATCTATCTATCTATCTATCTATCTATCTATCTATCTATCTATCTATCTATCTATCTATCTATCTATCTATCTATCTATCTATCTATCTATCTATCTATCTATCTGTCTGTCTGTCTGTCTGTCTGTCTGTCTGTCTGTCTGTCTGTCTATCTGTCTATCTGTCTGTTTGTCTGTCTTACATGTTTTGATGATTTTATTGCATCAACTGCAGTGGTGTAAAAACCCATATAGCTCAGGCAACTATGAAAAATGGAAAATATTGCATGGTTGCTCATGCAATGTGCATTTCCGAGTCTTAATGACACCCACCAAAACACTCTGCTGATCCTTACCAAGAATATGTGGCATGGAGGACCAAATTATTTGTCAAGGTTGTCATATTTATGGAGAACATTTGCAAATTATGTAGCACATTCTCTAGCAGTATTATTTTCAACCAATTGCCCTGAAAATAACATTTTGAGAAATCTGCAATTTTTTGAAGTTATGTTGCAAATCTTCAGGCAAATGCAGTAAATCCATAATTATGTGTGAAGCACTATAGCCATAGAATCCCATAAATCCTCTGACACTCACAATTGACCATTGTTTAATCAAAAAAGTATTCCGGGTCTGTTGGCTCAGTGGACTAATGCATCCACAGCAGGGACATGTGTTCAACCTCATCGTCACAGGTTCAAATCCCGGTGGGTCCACTCAGCCATTCATTCATTTAAGGTCGATAAATTGAGTACCATTGAGTTGGGTAACAATATACATCTGTTATTCAGTGCCAAGATGCCCTGTTGCTGGGGTGAACGTGCGCTTTACAAATACACATGTTATGTTATTCAAGAGAGTCAAACAGAAGCTAAACATTTTCATTGCAATCAGCCGCATTATTTGTGATAACACCACTGCTGCAATAGGCCCCATCCATCTATAACACTGCTCTCCTTCACCTTATCCCCCAGGGAGGGCCAAGCCCCTGGGGGTCACTGATGCAACTGAAACGCCCCAAAGGACCCAATCCTCCGGGACAGAAGGCACTGGTGAAGGGGGGGAGCGCCACTGTTCACCTGTGTGTTGCTGTACAGTTTCCCTGCTTTCTGTACTCGTGACTTGAAGGAGCATAGAAGGACTGCACCATTTGCAGTTTGCCCAAGAGGACCTGGGTGGGAAGCAAGTAATGCCGGCAGGGCGGGGACTGGCCAGACAGCGCAGGATTGGGCTCCCTGCACTGCTCTAATGGTTGTAAGTGGCTGGGGGTGTGATAGGTGAAACCAGGAGATGGAGAGACAAATGGCTGGATATCTAAAAAGAGACTCATGTTTTGGTAGCAGATAATCTCAGAACACCAGCATTTTATACGCTACCTAAAATACATAAAGGGACTGTTCCTCTCCTGAGCCATCCCATAGTATTTGGTATTAATTAAAATCACTCTCTAAATTCAGTCACATGTTTCGGATGGTAGAAGACACTACCACTTACATCAGGGATACAAAGGGCCTCTAACTGCACATCTGAGATATCACATTTGACCCCTCTAGAAATTTTGTGATTGGACTAGTTGTGGAAAATCTCTTTACTAGCCTACCCCCAAACAGAGACACTGTGGATGATTAAAGAACTGTTATTTTCTCTCCCCTGGCCTCACAGCACCCCTAGACATTTTGTCTTGGCATGCATTTCTCTTGCCATCACTAGGAATTACTTTGAAGCTGACTAGACATTATATCTACAGTCACACAGGAAATCCATGGGCAGTGCATTTGCCCCTAGTTTAGCATGTCTGTAGGTGCACCATCTAGAGGGAAATATAATCATGTGTGACCAGAACCCATTCAGAGTTAACAGAAAGTTGTGGAAAAGGTACATTGATGCCATGCTGCTCATCTTGTAAGGGGACTATGAGTCGACTGGGTCTTTTATGACTTGGCTTAACAATCAGAATTACTGTTTAAAATTCACAAGCACTGTTGCGTGAGAAGCTCTCCCTTTTCTAGACATCATCGTCATCCATGAGAATAGGCACCTTATCACTGACACCTACCACAAGCCAACGGACAGGATAAGGCTTCTGAAATTCGAGTGTTTTCACTCCCACTCATTATGGGAGAATCTGCAATATTGGCAATATTTACGGCTTCACAGGAACTGGACTATGGCAAGGGACAATCTGATGATCTCTGTATAAAATTCAGGGACGGAGGTACCCAGAACATATCATCCAAAAGTCACTGTTACACAGTTAGGGAAAGAGAGGAAGAGTGGGAGGGAGAGAAAACATATTGGGTACTTTTGGTTAATATTTAATAAAATTAGGGCATCACTGTTGAATTCCATTTTTAATAACTTAAATACAGTTGTGTAGCTGTTTTTCTAGCTGACCCAATTCCTGAGATATAGTGATAGTATTTTAATCTGAACCTTTTTTTTATTTGGGACCGCTATGTGTGCAACAGTGATATTAGCTTGTTGGCCCTTGTTACTGTAGGACATGATAACATTGATTTTATAATGTCCCACTTTTAAATACAATGTATTCTACCTTGTGGGCAACAAAACCTGCTAACATTTAAAAGGGGGGTTTTTACCTGTCATAAAGGGTTGTTTTAAAAGGTCACAATGTATGTTTTGCACTGCAGCAATCAGGCTATAATAGTAGGCCTGAAGCCATGTTTTCTTTTGTCACACTGCTGGATGGCACAATAACTACTGCAGTCCATGCAGTCCATGGGGGTATTTTCACACCATTTACTATGACTGTTTAGTAAAGTTAATTATGCAACAGGGCACTTGGTGTCCAGGCGTTATCACTTTCTTAATTTGCGGCCAGTGGAATGAAGAATTGGATTTAACCTACCACATAAAGCATTGGGAGTAGATATGTTTGATGGCAAATGTGTTGCTAGTCATCTCCAGGGGAAGGAAACAATCTATAAAATGTTATGCAGGCAGCACTATAAACCTGATAAATTACAGTTGATTGACAAAGGGTGGTCCAAGCCCTGCTGGTTGAAATGCAGTGAGAGGGGCATCATCACACTTATTCTGTGGAGCTGCCCCTGACTTGCCACATTTTGGGACTAGATCCTAGAGGGAATTAGGTTTATAACAGATAAAGAGGTGCACTGATGTGATTTTGATAGGTAGACCTTCCAGAGAACTACACTTCCACTCTGTGAGGGGCAAGAAAATATTCTTAAAGCTGCCATCAGCCAAGCACATAATTCTGTCTCTTTGGGGGAAAGATAAGATCTCCAATTTTAGAACTGTAGTTACAGAGGATATTGCTACTTTCGAGTCATGATAGACAGACCAAGTACAAGTCAGGCTAAGCAAAATTACCACATGGTTTTATCCAATAATTTTGCCCCGCTTGATTACAAGTTTTTTCGCATGCAATTTTTTGAAATGTGGAATTACCACACAGTAAAATTGCAAACAACCAAATCAAGTATGGAAAAAAATTGGATTTACTGTGTGATAAAGTTACATACTGTTTAAAATGTTGAGGAACAGCCATCTAAATTCCTTCTGTTCAGAGAAGGTTGTAAATATTAAAAAGTATATCAGATAACAGAAACAAAGTAAAACAATATGAAAATATGTTTAAATGATTATAGATTACGTATGAATGCAATGTTTCACATCAGTTTACTGAGAAACATTTGTTTAATTTTTTAAGAAATATATACATACATGTTAGTAAGTTTAACTGAAAACAAAACTCTCAATCAATGTTGTTTTACCTATTTTTAAAAATAATATTTTGCAATTATAAAATGTAAACATGGTAATATAAAAATGGAATTGGCATGTTTTAGGCCAATTTATTTTCACATCAATGATATAAAGATACGTAATTGAATACAATGTAAAGAATGCACGCAATACAAATGCAGGAATATTAGCATACAAGGGATGTAGAAAATACGAAACAAAATATAAAAAATGAATTTATTAGACTAAATCTATCTTTACTACTTTTCAGTAGTGAGAGAGCCCTAGAATGGTGCACTTGTCATTTATCGGATTTTTTCTCTCTTCCCACTGCGGCTATCACTCTACCATGGTGGAGGAGATCCCATCTTCTGCTGCTCTCATCTCAGGACAGCAATTTGTCCTCTGTCAATGCGTAATTTGCTGCAACGCCAATGTACTCCAGTCGACTTCCATTACATCCTTAGTAGTATCAAACATACATATAGATGGTTTTTGGAGGAAGATTGGGGACATTCCAAGCATAGGACATATTATCTACATGCCCATCCACTATCTGTTCTGATAATACTGGCTAGAGGTACCACAGATTCTCTCATCTATTGAGACAGTTGTGTCAGCATTTTCCACGATGAAACAATCACATATGATAGTTAAATCTGCATATTTTGACACAAGGGGATGAATTGATATATGAATCTCTGCATTATTAAATATGTTTTATAATATTGTAACATGTTACAAGATGGCCGACGTGGCATACACCCTCTTAGTCCAGCATTGATGTTTATTGCACTATCTTTGGATTGCACTTGATTGGTGTAAACTTTGCATGTGATCAAGGCTGTGCGGCAGCCAAAATGCGTAATGCAGAGATAAATAAATGGATTTTTTAAAGCATCTGTGCCCTGTCCTAAGAGTGCGTATTACTAAATTTGTGAAGAAAACGTGAAGGAGCGCTTCTGTTTGGGATATACAAATATGTGTATATATATCTATATTCACTGAAAAACCATAAGTTTCAGGCACGTTATAGTTAGGAATTAGCATTTAAAAAACCTTAGAAATTCACTGAAAAAACCATAGGTTTCAGGGGCGTTATAGTTAGCTGGACTTTTCACTCGTACAAAACCATTGAAATTCCCCCGTTATAGTTAGTTCAGCTAACTATAACTCGCGCGCCCGCAATGCACTGCTGATGACGTCACATATTACATCACTCATGACATCACTCATGACATCACTGATGACATCTCAAATGACATCACTGATGACATCACTGATGACATCATCCAGTGAATGTGTGTTTTTCTGAAAATTACATATGTTTTATATGTATATCTCAAGGTCGATGGAAGAGTAAATGGGTATATAAGTGTCTAAATGGATGATTTGTTTTTGAAAAATTGATTGTATAACTGACTGATTAAGTGTATCTTAGTGAATACATGGCTTAGTGAGTAATGTTTAAATATGTAAATATCTGTATCAGTCTCTCACTTGGTGTATAAGTGGCTGCATGGGTTGGTGAGTAGCTACATGAGTGTCTATATAGGTTATTAGTTGGTCTTTTGAGTATCAGTATGAGTGTCTGAGTGTCTGTATGGTTCGGTGGGGGGTATTATATAGTGCATAGGTGCATGAATGAGTAACTCACTGTTTGTATGTGTTGAAGACAGCATGTGTGCAGGACTGTATGGGTGGATGTGTGTGTGCATGGGTGTGTTAGTGAGTGAATGACTGTCTCAATCGTGTCTTTATGAGTAACTACATATGTTTTAAACTAGTATATGTGACTATTGGTGTATATAAGTGAGTATATGTGAGAGATTGAAAGAGTTCCTGTATGAATAAGTATGTGTTTCTATAAGTGATTGTTTAAAAGACTAAGTATGTGTAAGTTTCTGTAGAAGTAAGTGTGGTGGTGTGTGTATAACAGTATATACAAGTAAATGGATGTTTGATCCTTTATTAGCATGAGTGACTATGTGTGTGGTAACTCTATGGATGAGTGGTGTTGTGTAACAGGATGTATAGGTGTATGAGTACATATGATGAGTGAGTACATGTATGAGTGACTGTATAGGACTGTTGGTGAATGAGTGGATGTGTATGTGGATCTTAGAATTACTGAATAGGTTGTTGTAACTGGTATTGGTATGTCCATTGTTTTGAAAATTTTAGTTTCTATTTTTGAATGTGTGTATCAAAGGTTATATTAGGGGTAGAGGAGGTCTGCCACTCTATCACAAGGATGATGTCATCAGTGATGTCATCAGTGATGTCATTTGAGATGTCATCAGTGATGTCATGAGTGATGTCATTGACCATGTCATGAGTGATGTAATATGTGACGTGATCAGCAGTGCATTGCGGGTGCGCGAGTTATAGTTAGCTGAACTAACTATAACGGGGGAATTTCGATGGTTTTGTACGAGTGAAAAGTCCAGCTAACTATAACACCCCTGAAACCTATGGTTTTTTCAGTGAATTTCTGAGGTTTTTTAAATGCTAATTCCTAACTATGCCTACAGAGATAGGACATGTGAAGAAAGAAGAAAAAACGCACAGAAAGAAAAAAAAGAAATGCAGAAAGAAGCAACAGAAGTCCTCAAAGATGAAGAAAAGTGCAAGAAGAAGGATAACGTGCAGAAAGAACAAACAAAGGGCAGAAAGAAGCCTTGTTGCAAAATCATCCTGTACCCTCAACTTTTTCAGACGCATACTGGTGGTAACTGAGTCTGACTAACCATTCCTAGAGCCAGTGCTATGTTAAAAGACATTCAGAATACAGTGAAAACACCTTAATACACTAGGGACCACTATGCGTTGGGGTCCCCTGTGATTAGCATGACCTCCTCTGTAAGCCCCTAGTATATAATAGGGCAGGGGATTAAAACTACCTCTTAAAACACGCCACAGGGTGTGTTTGCACACGTCACCTCAAGCCCCGTCCCCAACCTTCCCCACTGTGTAAACACGCCCTGTGGCCATTTTAAGTTGGGAGATTAAGTCCCCTTGAATCCTGAGGGTCCCTAGGGTCCAACTAGACCACTAGGTACCTCCAGTAAGCGCCACAGAGCTTGCAGAGAGATGTAAAAAGAGGCACGGCCTAGACCACCTCTCTGCAACGCAGAGCAGTGGCGCTTACTGGAAGCAGCTGGTGGGCTAGTTGGCCTCCAGGGTCCCTCAGGATTGAAGGGGAATTATTTCCCCAACTTAAAACGCGCCACAGGGCGTGTTTGCACATGTTAACTCAGGCCCCATCCCCTCCCTTCACCACTGTGTAAACACGCCCTGTGGCCGTTTTTAGTTGGGAGATTAAGTTCATTTGAATCCTGAGGGTCCCTAGTGTCCAACTAGCCCACTAGGTACCTCCAGTAAGCGCCACAGAGCTGTGTTGCAGAGAGGTGTAAAAAGTGGCACAGCCTAGACCACCTCTCTACAACGCAGCTCAGTGGCGCTTACTGGAAGCACCTGGTAGGCTAGTTAGCCCCCAGGGGCTCTCAGGATTGAAGGGGAATTATTTCCCCAACTTAAAACGCGCCATAGGGCGTGTTTGCACACGTCACCTCAGGCCCCGTCCCCTCCCTTCCCCACTGTGTAAACACGCCCCGTGGCCGTTTTTTAAGTTGGGAGATTAAGTCCCCTTGAATCCTGAGGGTCCCTAGGGGCAAAATAGCCCACTAGGTACGTCCAGTAAGCGCCATTGCAGAGAGGTGTAAAAAGGGGCATGGCTTGCACCACCTCTCTGCAACGCAGAGCAGTGGCGCTTACTGGAAGCACCTGGTGGGCTAGTTGCCCCCCAGGGTCCCTCAGGATTGAAAGGGAATTATTTCCCCAACTTAAAACGCGCCACAGGGCGTGTTTGCACACGTCACCTCAGGCCCCGTCACTCCCTTCCCCACTGTAAGCGCGCCCTGTGGCCGTTCTAAGTTAAGAGATTAAGTCCCCTTGAATCCTAAGGGTCCCTAGGGTCAAACTAGCCCACTAGGTACCTCCAGTAAGCACCACAGAGCTGCGTTGCATAGAGGTGTAAAAAGGGGCGTGGCCTCAGAACACCTGTCTGCAACGCAGCTCCCTGGCGCATTCTGGAGATACCTGTTGGGCTAGTTGGCCCTCAGTATTGAAGAGGAATTAATTCCCCAACTTACAACTGGCCAGGGGGCGCGTTTGCAGAGTGCTGCAAGGAGGGGGCGTGGCCTCCGGCGCGATGCCGGTCTTTTATTTTCTTTATTTTTTTAAGAAGGAGGGCTGTGTGGCCCCCCTTCTTTTTCTAATTTATTGACCCTGGGGACCCTATCCCCTAGGGCCTGCACCCTAATTTGTTTTGTTGAAAAAAATTATTTTGGCCCTCCCAAGGCCTGAATCGGCCCCGGGGACCCCAACCCCCGGGTCATGGCCTTTTTTTTAAAAATTCTTTAGGAGGGGGGCTGCGTTGCCCCCCTCCCCAGGCCACTTATGGCCCCGGGGGACCCAATCCCCCGGGGCCGGCCTTTGTTTTTTATTATTTAAAAAAAAATATATATTTATAGAAACACCTAGGACATGCTGGACAAACCGTATGTACCTATCACCATGACGATTTGCGTGATATTCATTAAAAGGCGACTATGCAGACAATGAATCCACGTGGAATGTATTTACACCGCTAGTGAAGCTCTGACGTGTCTGACGCCCTACCGTGCCTAATCCCGGCGCCCCCGCCGGTGGGTACTCTCCAAGTAGACACCCTTGTCGTTTATTTATACAAACATGGGTAGCTATTGACGGGCACATTTAATACACACGCACACCAAGCCATTCAAAGGGGATTCGACAAAAATTCTACCAAACTATGCAAGAAACCCCCCTCACGGTTAATAAAACACACATCCACTGCCGGATGTGTAATACTTTTTATTTTACTCTCTGGAAAGGAGACGAACCTCACTTGAGAGTCACAGAGTGCTCCTGGCTGAGCCCAATGCTGTGTTACACCCACCAGTGCCCGTCGAGTGCCACACACCTCTGTGTTGTATTCCACCAGCTAGTGCGTATGCTATGACAGACAATCTCTAGCCCATGTGCACTTTAACACCACCCCGTGAATATGTCATGCCACACTTGCGTTCGCACGGGTTATATTGCCCCATCTAACGTGCCTTCCTCGATGCCCATGTTATAACGCACAGCGCTATGCCATACATATTACAATCTGGGATCCATATCTTTGTCACAGTGCATATGCAACGTTACAAACCCCAGCACATATTTAATATTACAACTTTAGAGACTAGTTAGGTTACACAACACCGCCCTGTGCATATTACACTCCAAGGCGCATATCGCATAGCACGCGCTAGTGCCTGTGCTATCTCGCGCTCTCCAATGAATCTGTCATTGCGCACAATGTATTGCATATTATATTTCACGCCCCGGTTCATCTTATATCACACTTTTTGGTGCATAGTTTATACCATGTACTATATCTAGTTTTCATTTTCAATCGTGCTCTCAGGACTATGTTCTATATAACACTGCGTCCACCTACCCTTTTCACGAGCATTACATTTTGCGATGGGGGGTGGAGGATAAGGGGGTGTTTCTGCCAAGTGAGCCCGGAGTCACAGTCACAAACGTCCTCTTCTTCATGAATAAAAGTGAGATTATGCTGCATACTTGTTCATATTTTAAGTAGTTCGCACAGACACACATTTTAAAAACAATAAAGTTCCTAATACCCACCTTCTCTGAACAGTTAGCTTGCTGCCCTAGTCACCTCCTCCCTATCCTCTGTTGTCTGAATCCATGGACTATCCTCCTCCCTCCTGCCATGCATGGTCTGATGTGCTGCCACTGCCCTCCATTTAGCATGATGTACCAGTCCACTCCTCCTGCCCTCCATTGCCCAATTCTATGGCCCATCATTGGCCTCCTCCTTAGCCTCTGTGCTTAGCTTGCTGCCCTTATTCTCCTTTCCCTTGCCCTCCGATGTCTTTGTGCATGCCCCTGCTCCATCCTTTTTGCCCACCATGTTCCATGGACCTGCCACTCCTATCTACTCTGAGTGTTCTGTTGAGCTGCCACTCCCCTCCCACCTGCCTAGCATTGTCAGATAACGGTAACCTGTCCCTGCCACCTCCACCCTGCCTGTCCACATGCCATGCCCCTATCCCCTTCCTCCTGTCCTCCATGGTCCATTTTACTGCCACACCCTTCTGCCCTCCCTGGGCTGTTGCGCTGCAACTGCTCCTCCTGTCTGCCCCGCGCGGTCTGTTGTGAGGCCCCTTCCCCTGAACTCTCTTGTCTGTGCCCAGGTCCTGACCCTCCCTTCTATCCTCCATGGTCCTTTGTGCATGCCCCTGCACCCTCCTTCTTGCCCATCATAGCCATTGTGCTGCCACTAACCCTCCCACTTGCCATGCATAGTCTTCTGTGCTGCCATGGCCCCTCCCACCTTCCCTGTGTGGTCAGCTAGCTGCCCCTGACCCCCACCCACCTTCCCTCCATGGTCTGTGTGTATGCCATCATAGTCTCACTGTTGCTCTCCATGGTGTGTCTTGTTTCTAGTGCCCATCCTGCCTGACCTCCATGGTCATCTTGCTGCTCCTGCCCTGCCCCCTTGCCCCCAGCCCTCTGTTTCCATGTGCAGACCCCTATCCCCTCACTAATGGCTTGTCTGTTCCATTGTAATGCCCCTGATCCGTCCCTCCTGCCCTTTATGGTCTGTTATGCTGCAGCTTTCTCTCCTGTCTGTCCATTATGGTCAGATAGCTACCATTGCCTCTTTCCCCTCTGTTCTCTGTTGTCCATGTGCATGGTCCTGTCCCCTCCCTATTGCTTTCTATGGATTGTTGTGCTGCACTCCCGTCCCGCATGCCCTGTGTGGTGTATTGTGCTGCTGCAAACCCTGATGCCTGCCCTGTAGGGTCAGTTTGGTGCACCTCTCCATGTCCCTCCTGTCCTCTGTTATCCGAGTCCATGTCCCTACCCCACTTCCTCCTGCGTACCATGATCCAATGTACCATACTTGCGAACATTTTGAACTTGGTAAGAGGGAGATTTTGAAAAAAAACTGGGGTATTGATTTTCCCCTTTGAGTTACAGATTGTAGACAGGAGACAGATCAAATAAAGCCCATTTGAGCTCAAAAACATTGGACGTTTCCTGGCTGAAACGGGTCTGTTGGTATGTATGGTTGTACTACCACTGCCTCTTCCTTCTGCCCACAATGGTCTATTATATTGCCACAGCCTCTCTTGCCAGTCCTGTATTGTTGGTTTGTTGCCCCTGCCCCCCTTTCCACTGCCCTCCATAGTCTGTTGTGCTGCCACTGCCCTTCCTGCCTGCCCAGTGTGGTCAAATTGTTGCCTCTGCACTCTCCTACCTGCCTTCAATTTTCAGAGTCCGTGCCCCTGGCCTCTGCCTCTCAACAGTATCCCAACGAACAACTAGATTGCTAATATTCTATATTTATTACAAAAGTGTGGAACGCCTGACATCATCTTGATGTAATCAAAACTGTAATACCTAGAGCATTTCCTTTAGAAATTACATATATGAGAGGGGCTTATTCGCATCAAAATTATGGTTAGTGCTCTAAAAAACTAAAATGAGGACATATTTTCTGAGTATTCAAACAGCGACAAAGAACTTTTAAATTATTTGTAATCTTTATGTTTTTTTATCCAGTTGACCACTTGATTAAATGTTGCACCTAGGGGAGAGGATGTGGTGTTACTTCCAGAGCTGCAGACTTTGCAACTGGGGAACCAGGTTGGAGTTTCTGCTTCAGCTCAACATTCTGTGATTCTGGTCAAATCACTTAATCTCCCCATGTCTACAACCAAAATGAATTTGATCTTGTGTGATGTAACCAATGCTCATGTAAATCACTCCAATACCTGACAAGTCTGCACTATATAAAACTGCAAATACACAAAAAATAAGTGTTTTGCACACATCTGTCATTGGCCTACATGTGGGCTACATCTGGGTGATATTTGTGCTGCATTTGGGCTCTTTTGTCTCTGGTAGCCATCTTGGGAGATTTATTTGTTATGAAGTTTCCTAATTTCCTCATTTACTGCAGTCTCCTAAGTAGGAAATGCTTTCAGTTTTACTTTGATTCCATCAAGAAGGTATTCAGATATGTCACACATTTGCCATAAATTCTGAATGTTAGCACTCTAGTTGCTCATTAGATTACTGTAGTAAAGCTACTGCTCACCACGGAAGTCTGCTGCTGGTATTAAAAGTGCATGTTTCAGTCTGCATGTCAGAATTTTTTAATGAAATAGAAGAGGATTTGAGAAGTCACTGAAAATGTGCCCTAATTTTTCTTTCTGCAGCACTAATCATAATTTCTATGGCAAAATGAACCCCCTCATTGTGTTCCTTTTTAAATTAAATGTTTTAAGAGTTACCAGTTTATTCCAATCAAGATGGCTTCAGGTGTGCCATACTTTTGTCATAAGTAAGACAGTAAGCGCTCTAGTTGTTCTTAAGAACACTCTGGGACATTCTGTCATTGGGCTATACTTGGGCTACATCTGGGTGATATTTGGGCTACATTTGGGCTCTTTTGTCTCTGGTGGCCATTTTGGGAGACTTATTTGTTATGAAGTTTCCTAATTTCCTCATTTACTACAGTCTCCTCAGTAGGAAATACTTTCAGTTTTTTACTTTGATTCCATTAAGAAGGCATTCAGATGTGTCACACATTTGCCATAAATTCAGAATGTTAGCACTCTAGTTGCTTATTAGATCACTGTAGTAAAGCTACTGCTCACCAGGGAAGTCTGCTGCTGGTATTGAAAGTGCATGTTTCAGTCTTCATGTCAGAATTTTCAATGAAATAGAAGAGGATTTGAGAAGTCACTCAAAATGTGCCCTAATTTTTCTTTCTGCAGCACTAATCATACTTTCTATGGCAAAATGAACCCCCTCATTTTGTTCCTTTTCAAATTAAACATTTTAAGAGTTACCACTTTATTCCAATCAAGATGGCTTCAGGTGTGCTATACGTTTGTCATAAGTAGGACTGTTAGCGCTCTAGTTGTTCTTTAGAACACTCTGGGAAGCTGCAGTAGAACACAAAGGAATCAACTGTCAGTCTCTGCCCTTGTTGGATGTACATGTTTTACTGAGAATGTCAGACTTCATTCTCACATGACTGAGAAAGATAATGTGAATTTACAGAAAATATGCTCTCAGTTTAGCTTATAGATCACCTTCCAAACCTCTGTGGGAAAAGCATGAGAAAATAGTTTTCTCTCAAACATGATTCCTGATATCACAGCAGAAGGCTTTTTCACATGGTAAAATCAACTTAGAACACACCACAATTCCTAAAATGAGTATGGTACCATCAACAAATGATTTATAATGTAACTAAAGTCTTAAAACCTTCTATTAACTGCAATGCTTTTTAATGAGGTGCTATCATGTATATTGGTCTCAAGATGGCTGCCAACACTTCTTGGATGAAGTACTGACAGCCAATTGGATCTCACGATGAGATGTGTGGTTAAGCTCCGCACAGATATATCTATCTTTTTAACTCTAATTTTCTCAGGAACGACTGAACGGATTTACACCATTTAAGCAAAAGGCACGAGTCTGAACTGAGGACTACCTCTTTGCCAAATTTGGTGTAATTCCGTTCAGCAGTTCGGGATGTAGCTGCGTCAACAGGTCCTATGGGAAAATGCATGGGGAAAATGTGTTTTGGGACCCCCCCTTTTTTCTCGGTCCCCGCTTGACGAATCACCGTGAAATTTTCAGGCTAGGAGCGGACCGGAGTTGGCCAAAAGTTTGGTACATTTTGCGAAGATTCGTCAATCTGCGCCAACGTTATTCCAAATAGAATGCTGCGGATTTCCTATGGAAAATAGGTCCTAACTATAACTACCTACTGGCGGCTGCCAGTAGGTAATATATATATATATATATATATCAAAGCTCCAACTCTCCTCCACATCAAAGGAAAATTCCCAAAGGAAGACAGCACTCGCGGGGCAGGTTCCGTAGTTTATTATTACGGACCGCAGGCACTTCACAACAGATGCGTTTCGGCAACGGCCTTCTTCTATGTTTACCGGAAGTGCTGGTGTTGCCTGCTTATCAACGTGATTACAAGCGTGTTTCCATTAGTAACAGCAATAAAAGACAGACAATCATGTGCAATCACAATGATGCCTAAAAGGGCGCCATCTTGGAGTGTCTCAAATGTGTGGTTACGTACATCCCTCCAACAATTGCAGATAAATATCTCGCAATCAACACTCTAATCATACACCTATCTGTCTCTACTAATAGTGGACAAAATTCTATCAACGTGAATGAAATTTGCGGACTGTGCTTATGACCAAAGCCCCTCATGAAAGGCAACTCAAAAAACGACAATAAAGCCCTGAATGGGCATGGTCATTGATTCAAACCTGGTGTAAGTAAGTTTGACCGTGACGAAAACTATTACGCGATGAGAAGAGTTTTGACTTTCTCCAGGAAATACGATACTCTGAGGAGGGAACTCCAGGACAATAAGAAGGTACAGGCACAAGCGATGGTGGAAACACTGAGGACATCAGAGTCAGAAGTGACAGAAAATTAGTCTTCTGGTGAAGATTACCCCAGGGGCTCAAGACCCGAAATGACCCTGTCCCTTTTCACGAGGAATTCAAACTTATCCGCCAGTCCTGGCAGAGAGATGGAAGAGGAAAAACCCCGGAACAGGCAGCCAGAGGAAAACGCAGAGGGAGAGGGGGCAAAAAAAAGGAACCTATTCCCACCCGCAACACGGAGCAAGAAAGCGTACAACAAGAGTAGATGATGAGGGGAGACAATCTGACCATCATCAATCTCACAGATAAACAATTGACGAATACAGAAGAATCAGTGCTCAAATTGGGTCTCACCTTTTGTCCTCAGAAGAACATCGAATTCACCCAAACACGGATTGATCTTTTTAAATTCATGCGTAAATTGAAGCTCCACAACCACTTTAAAATTAAACCTGCTGCAACTAGATTGAAAAGGAAGGAATATGTTTGACGAGAAACAGATGCCTTGACGGGAAAAGATCTTAATACCCTGATTGCTTTGGAGGAGTTAGGTGCCGACACACCCGGCCATGTGGACACCTTCAATAGTCTTTCGCAACAGATGGTAGCTATAGGCATTGAACAAAGTGGGGGCTCTACTCCCTTTAAGCCTGTCTCGCAATTCCTCCTGAAGATGCCTCCGGATGCTATTGAGACATTTTCGGAATCAGTGATTAAAGATCTGATACAGCTGCGTAGGAAGAAGAAGTATCTGAGTGGTAACAGGAATAACAGCAACTTCTTGGCCAAACAACGAGTGGCCTTGAACAAGAAAAAAATGAAAAAATTGAGAGCGCATACCACTATAGTCTGTAAACCCTCGGATAAAGGGGGAACATTGTTCTGCAGACTTAGGAAAATTACATTAAAGAGGCTATCCGACAACTCTCAGATTCACAGAATCATGTTGCCATCAAGAATAAAGAATATCATCAAAGTATCTCTGATTACCACCTGTTGATAACTAAGTGGCATAGCAAGGGCCTGCTGGAGAGGGATGAGTACCTATTTCTGAGACGATTAAATCCGACTACCCCGACTTTTTACCACCTCCCTAAGGTGCCTAAGAATAGACTAGAGCCACTTGGAAGACCTATAGTGGTATCACAGGGCAGTGTGAATGAGCACATGTCTATGTATGTAGACTTTTTTTTCTTTTCTTATACAGCATGTCAAAAAATTGAAATCTTACATACAAGATACTAAAGACTTCCTGGAGCATATTGAATCTGTGCAATGGGAGGAAGGTTACCAACTGATGGTGCTTGATATAACAAGCTTATATACATCAATTGCTCATGAACACGGTCTTGTGGCTATAAAATATTTCTCGGACATGCGTCCATTAAGGTTTATGGAACACAGCTCTTTGCTGCTTGATTTTGTCGGATTCTGTCTCCACAATAACATCTTTCTTTTCTAGGATCAAATGTTTAGACAGGTCTCAGGAACGGCCATGGGCACCTGCTTCTCCCCAGCTACGCAAACTTGTTCGTGGGCTGGTGGGAAGAGCAGGTGGCCTGGGCCGAGATCAATATTGAATGGACAGATCGAGTGGTTACATGGTACCGCTACATCGCCGACCTGTTCATTATTTGGAATGGTCCGTGTGAATCAGCCCTAGACTTTATCAAAATATTAAATGGGAACAAGGTTAACCTTGAGTTCACTGGGGAAGTTAGTTCTGAATCAGTGAATTACCTTGATCTGAATGTCTATGTGGCTAATGGTAGACTGAATACTAGGCTCTATCGGAAGAAGTCTGCAGGGAATTCTACCCTTCATGCGAAAAGCAGCCATCCTGCTAATCTCATGAACAGTATCCCCTATGGGGAACTGTTGAGATTAAAGAGATTAAAGAGAAATAGCTCTAGTGATGCAGAATTCCAAGTGGTTGCAAAAGACAGCATGAGTCACTTTAGGGTGAGAGGGTATAGCCAAACTGTGCTTGATAAAGCATTACATAAAGCAAATGCTTTGACTAGAGGAGAATTGTTGATCAACAGGGATAATGAAGCGAAAGCGGTGCAAGGAGTAGAAGATAAATTCCGTATGATAACAACCTACTCCGAAAATGCTAGTGATCTCAAAAAGATTTTGATGAAGAATTGGCATATTCTTCAGACTGACAGTACAATAGGTATGGACTTATCATCTAATCCTCTTGTTACCTTTAGAAAGGCGAGATCATTGAAGAATAATCTGGTCAGTAGCTACCTAGTTACAGAAACCCCGAGATCGGTGCTTGGCACATTGAATGGGTTTTTACCTTGTGGAAAATGCACGGCCTGCAAGGGGAGTAAAAGAGTCCAGACATATGACATCCCAGTTATAGGTATTAGGAAAAATATCAAGAAATTCCTGACATGCACTACCCCCTATACTGTGTATTGTCTAACCTGCCCATGTGGCTTCCGCTATATAAGCAGCACTATTCATCCCACCAAGATTAGGATTTTAGAACACATGAGTTTGATTGCTAATGACGATGAAGCCTATCCAGTGGCACGTCATTTTAATATGAAACATTAGCGCAACAGGGATCTGTTAAGCTATTTTTGTCTTGATCATGTGCCTATTAATCCAAGGGGTGGTGATAGAATCACTAGGTTAAGATGCTTAGAATCCCGCTTCATAATTGATCTCCAGACTAAGTCACCCCAGGGTTTGAATAGCAGCAATTATGATCTGTTTCACTGAAACCTCTATGTTTTGAATATGATGTTGCGATCTTGATCATCAGGAATTGAATTATTTAATTTAGGATTCTATAGTGTGCTCGATTTTCCAATGAAATTCACATTGTGAACTATATATTTGGATTATTGTTCGTAACAGTATTGTTGCATGTAAATTATGTATGAGAAGTTTCCGGGGTTGTCAATTGGAATCTAGGGAGAGTGTCTCTATATATGGGATAGGCCCATTCAGGGCCGACACCAGGTTGGAATCAATGACCAGGCCCATACAGGGCTTTATTGTCGTTTTTTGAGTTGCCTTTTATGAGGGGCTTTGGTCATAAGTACATTCCGCAAATTTCATACATGTTGATAGAATTGTGTCCACTATTATTAGAGACAGATAAGTGTATGATTAGAGTGTTGATTGTGAGATATTTATCTGCAATTGTTGGAGGGATGTACGTAACCACACACTTGAGACACTCCAAGATGACACCCTTTTAGACATCATTGTGATTGTACACGATTGTCTGTCTTTTATTGCTGTTACTAATGGAAACACGCTTCTAATCACGTTGATAAGCAGGCAACACCGGCACTTCCGGTAAACATAGAAGAAGGCCGTTGCCGAAAGGTGTCTGTTGTGAAGTGCCTGCGGTCGTGATAATAAACGACGGAACCTGCCCCGCGAGCGCTGTCTTCCTTTGGGAATTTTCCTTTGATGTGGAGCTTGAGTTGGAGCTTTGATGGACATGTGGATGCACCTCCGCATTTAACAAGCACCCGCACTCATCTGTTAGTGCACTAAGCTGTTGTTGTGGAGCGTTAAAAAAAAAAAAATGAAAAAAAAATAATATATATATATATATATATATATAAAACAAATCCTGGTTCCCCACCATCCACCGGTGGAGGAAAACAGGTACGGACCACTCTGTGGAACAATTTTTAATGCAGTGGTTTATTTAGATGACATCTACATGGTGACTACTCAGTCCTGGCCGGTGCCTCAGCATGACGCGTTTCGACCGAAACAGATTGGTCTTGATCACATGACGCGCTACTACGTAAAATGCATTTAAATTGTGAAAAAAGTAAGGTCACATCTTTAAAAAATTGAGCTCATGTTGCATGGTACAATAAAAATGGACAACAGACTCTAAAATGCAAATTTACAGTGGTACCAAATGCTATTGGTAATAAATATCTAAAAAACATAATACAAACAGAATCATAAATACAATGGCATTTAGCCATATATAGTTGATTAAGAACATAATGTTAAAAATTCATTTGGTCCAGGTATAGGTGCATAGTGCAATATAAAACCAACATGGGGATATTTGGAAAGAACCTAGATTAGTACCTTATATTTTTAAAGGAAGATGTGCAAATAGCAAATATAAACAAGTACTCGAGTGCAAAATAGAATCAAGATTAGTCCATCAAAAAATCCCACAATTCACATGAACTGATATATTGTCAGGCATGAAAAAAAGTGCATAACTGTGCTAGTACAGAAAAAATATAAAACTTATAATGCATTTAAAAACTTCATCCAGAGCCCCGGACGAAACACATAATTCTGTAAACAATCATCATAGTAGCATGAATTGCCCAACCAAATTTATAAATCATTTTGAAGCCATAATGGTGATATAAATAAAATAAACATCCAATGAGTCCATACTTCAAAGAAAAGAATTCATGAAGATCTAATACAGAGAATATATCTTTACACAGTGTACGGTAAAGGCCTTCATGTATATACATAATTTAGGACTACGAGAAACTCAATTGATAGGTCATCACAAGAAATTGTGGAGATCTTCTCCCATATTGAGACCATTTGGCACCTTTGTGTCGGGTTGTAATATAAATTTGGTTTCTAGTTGTCTCAGCTGACGTTCTCTGTCTCCCCCACAAATGGATTTAGGAACTGCCCCTATTACAAAATATTGTAAGTCACTAAGCATCTTATTATGAACCAATTTTAAATGTCTGACTACCGGGTAGTTTGGGTCTGAGTTGAGTGCGGCTCTAAGGTGTTGGAGTATGCGGACATGCATCTGGAGCTTAGTGCTCCCTACATACTTTAAACCACATGTGCAACTGAGTAAATAGACAGCAAACTCTGTGCAGCAAGTATGATGATCTTGTATTTTCACAGGTATGTTACTGAAAGCTGTCATGTACTCTGTCATATTGATACCAAATCTACAAGCCCGGCATGAGCTACATTTAAAACAAACACATCTTGATAACAACCAAGTGTTGGTTGAAGTGACCTCTGGGCTATTTCTAACTAAAACATCCCTCATGGATGGTGCTCTTTTAAAAGTCAAAGAAGGTTGGGAGGGTAAAATCTGAGATAGAGTCAGATCAGTTAAAACAATAGGCCAATTTTTATATACAATTTTTCCGATCGCTTTTTGTTGTCTACAATATGTAGTGATCAGTCTAACTTCATGGGGGGATCATTGATAATCTCCACATTGGTTTGACTAATGGTTTTCCGCAGACACTGATCATGTGTGAGACTGTTGGCTTTTGTGCGGGCTAAACTCAAATCCTTATCTTTGTAGCCTCTCGCTAGAAATCTGAGTGTGGCTTCATTTTGACAGTTCTCTAATTCTTTGTCTGTGCTGCATATATGGCGAATTCGCAGATATCGCCTATATGGAATACTGCGGATAAGGTGTTTTAGATGGGAGCTTTTCGCATGGAGAACTGAGTTCCCCACGTATCTTTTCTATGTAGTTTGGCCTGGAGAGATCCCTGCTCAATATAGATCGATACATCCAGACATTCTACACTGGTAGTACTTAGGGACGCAGTGAAATTGAGATTGAGAGTATTGGTATTGATGGTGTCTATGAAATGTATGACTTCTGATCTTGAACCTTTCCATATTAGACAAACATTCTCTCTCTCTCTCTCTCTCTCTCTCTCTCTCTCTATATATATATATATATATATATATATATATATATATATATATATATATATATATATATATATATATATATATACAAACACTCACACACACACACACACACACACAAAAGAAGCAGGGAACTCTGGGTAGTTCCAGCAACACCTGAGGATCTGTTCACCTCAAATGTCTGTTTTAAAGCGTAGCATTATTTGGGCGGTGAACTACACTGGCTGGCAGGAACCTGTCTTCTTTTTCCACAACCGAGGGATCGTTTTTTCACAGCCCGTCTACTCACCTTTGTTGTCCAGCAGCTGCTGCCAGTCGGCGGACTGGGATTTCCCGGTGAGCCGCTTGTATTTATCTCGCGTCTCCAGCGTTGCCAGCATCGGAGGGGCAGGCTTGGAAGTAGGGGACCCGAGGACACTTATTTCCCGAAATTTCGCTTGACATTTCCACTGCTGCACGTTATGATGCATCAAGGAGCATTCTGGTACTAGAAGTCCGTGGCAGGGGCTGTTCCGGTACCTATGTGTCAACGTGCTGCAGCTGAGCCCTTCACCACTTGGTAGGAGGAGCCTCTTATAAAGACTCACTGGGATTGTCTGTGGCGGACTGAGGCATTTGAGGAAGGCTAATCGCCGAAACCAGTCATGCCAAATCTTCACCAATAAACGTCCAAAGTACCCCGCTGTGTCCCTTGTTTCTTCTGATGGGGGAGAGGAGTTGTTTGAGAGATATATATATATATATATATATATATATATATATATATATATATATATATATATCATATCAATAAAGTCGGGTCCTTCCGGGATCCAAGCCCTCGTCAGGTGGTGCGCTGTCCGGCGAACCCACTGCCGGATAATCCAAATACCAGTATAAAGAAGCGAAAACGCACTCTCAAAGGTCAGTCGTTTTTTAATTACAAATCGCTACGCGTTTCGACACAACTCGTGTCTTGGTCACACGATTTTTGCGAGGTTCACAAGCGTACATATAGGTATATGTAAACATAAAAGAGGTGCTAACATATTGCTCACATTAAGCTGTATATGCGGCCGCCATTTCTAAACAGGTTTAAAGCCTCATGCATTTGAATGAGTATGTACATGTTCCTTTGCAAAAGCAGTTTAGACTGTACATCAACTTGATAATCAACATTACTAAGCTGTAAATTCTAGTAATGCATAAACATGTTGACAAGAAGTTGTTCACAAGAAATTGAGTTAGTGCAAAATCATACTATCAGAATCATGTTCCGAGTTTGCGATACACCACGCTGTTGGTGCAGGCTAGAGGGTATTTCAACCAACTTTATCGAATGCATGTTGCCACTCACGGACAATTACTCGTAACCAGGGTTACTGAAGCCATGTAAACTTATACTACATATGCGTCAAGCGGACTAGTGCCGCATTTGTTATTGTTAACGTGTTGGCATGCATCTATATAGTTCTCAGACTACGAACTCAATTCTTCGAATTGTCGAAGGACTAGTGCCCCATATTCAAAATACACCCGTAAAAACCGAATGCATAGCTCAAATACCAAATGGCAAATAAAAGCTAGGAGCAGTTAGCACATCCAAAATACAACCACTTGGTAGTTAGCGAAAAACAAAGTCACACAAGTGCATGCTACATAACAGAGGAAAAAAATGAATATATAAAAAATATATGAAAAAATGTGCAGTTCTTATCTCCTGGAGAGTGGGGTGTCATCCTCAAGAAGAAAAGGGTAGGGAACCTGTGCCGTGTCGTGAAGAAGTGAATGGTCCCTTCCTTTCCCCCTGGATGGTGAGAAGAACATAGGTTAAAATTACAAACAGCTCTAAATTGTTGAACAATCACATAAATGTACTAGCACATTACTTGATCTGGCATACATTTAGGAGGATATTCAAGACATATAAAAGACAGATAAAATCACTAGACATGACTCAAGGTTCAGTCATCGTGCAAATGTGTTGCCAGTTCCTCGTCCATATTGTGTCCCCCAGGAAACTTAGTCTCTAGCTCCATTATCCATTTAGATTCTCTCTTCCTCAGGGCTAATTCTCTGTTGCCCCCCCTTTTGGAAACATGCACCTGTTCTATGGCGAAGTACTTCAAAAGAGAGTTGTTGGACTGGTGTATATCTTGGAAATGTCGTGCAATTGGATAGTTCTGGTCCTTGTTGGTTATGGCTCTAAGGTGTTCCTGTATCCGCTTTTTAACCATGCAAGTTGTACTCCCAACATACCAGAGTCTGCACGGACATTCCAGAATATACACTACATAGTTTGTACTACATGTAAGGAACTGTGGGATAGTTTTATTCTGTCTTGATCCCGTAATCATGAATTCCTTCACCATGTGGCTAAATTTGCAGGCTTTGCAATGGCCACATGGATAGAAACCTTTGAGATTGAAACGGTTCCTATTAGGTATTTCTGTGATGTCCCCTCTAACCAAAATGTCTTTCAAATTTCTCCCTCTCCTGTATGTTATCAGGGGTCTATCACTGATGGTCCCACCAATGATAGAATCTGATTTCAAGATTCTCCAATTGTCAGCCAGCATTTTCTGGACCTGTTTGGATTCGTTGTTAAATGTAGTTATCACCCTTGTTGGTATTACATCTTGGTCCTTCCTAGTAGAGTAATCTAAGGCTTGGGGTCTGCTGATTTTACTGATCTTATTTTTGGCTTTATTCAATACCCATTCCGGGTACCCTCTCTCCCTGAATCTGCCTAGTACGGTACCCAGTTCCTTCTGGAAATCTTCCTCCGTGCTGCAATTTCTCTGTGCCCTTAATACCTCCCCAAAGGGGATGCTCCATTTAAGTGGCTCTGGATGAGCACTATGGGCATGGAGTAAGCTATTCCCTGAAGTTTCCTTCCGGTGCAGGCTTGAAACCATTTTACCATCCTGTATTTTGATGACGGTATCTAGGAATTCAATTTTATTGCTACTTATGTTTGAAGTGAGATGTATGTTGTAGCTGTTGTTGTTGAGTTTACTAATGAATTTCCTAGCTTCCTCTTCATTGCCCTTCCAAATGACGAAGAGATCGTCAATGTATCTCAACCACACCAGGACTTTCCCAAAGTCTGAGTCCATGTCACTGTTGGCGCGGAGCTCCTCCTCCCACTTACCCAGGAAGAGGTTCGCAAAACTAGGTGCGAAGCACGTTCCCATGGCCGTGCCGCGGACCTGTTTGTATAGTTCACCATTGAATAGGAAGATATTATTGTTCAGACAAAGACTCATCATGTCAGCTAACATGTTGGTGTGTTCCAGATAGCAGATGTTTCTTGCCTTGAGAAAGTAAAGACATGCTTCAATGCCCTGGGTGTGATCAATGATGGTATATAATGAGCTCACATCCAGGGCAATGAGCAGATATTCTTCTGCCCATACGATGTCTGAGATTTTATTCAGAAAGTCTTTGGTGTCCCTAATATGTGAGGGTAACTGGGTGACATACTCCCTAAGAAAAAAGTAAACGTATTTAGATACGTTCTCGTTGACATTACCTAATGACGATACTATAGGTCTCCCTGGTGGTACCTGTGGGTCTTTATGTATTTTAGGGAGTAAATACAGAATGGGTAATTTGGGGAAATCTTTTTTAAGAAAACAGTATTCCTGCCATGTGATGAGTCCCTCTTTTTGCCAGTTAACTAGTTTTTCCCATGTGTCGCTTATGCTGCAATTATAAGCATCGGTGGTACATTTACAATAAAAGTTCACATCAGATAGTTGTTTCAGTGCTTCATCAATGTACATACGTTTGTCCCACAAGACAATATTACCTCCTTTATCTGAGGGTCTAATTACCATACTATTGTCTTGTGCTAGAGATAGGATAAAGGTCCTTTGTTGATTGGAAAGATTAGAGTCTAAGTTCTGGCGTGTACCCATTCTATGTTTATGTTTTATCATTTCCTTCGTCACCACTTCATGAAAGGTGTCTATTGAGTCATGTGGCAGAGTCGGAAAGAAAATAGATCTGGGCTTGAAAGTAGTGCAAGCTGCCTTATGTGTACTAACACCATCTAGATCTCCTACATTCTGAGTACCTCCAGTGCCCAATACAGGCTCTGCTAGATCATACATTGTTTCAAGGACATCCGCATCACCAACATTGAGGTTCGGTTGAGACCAGATATCAGATTGTTGGTCATCGCTTTCAGGTGGTCTGGCGTTTCTTAAACTATGCCATTTTTTTAATTTAAGTTTCCTTATAAACTTAAAAATATCCACTCTAGTGTTTGCATAGTTATGCAATTCAGTGGGACAGTAAGTCAAACCTAGGCATAGCGTGGTTTTTTCCATGGGTGTAAGAAGTCTTGAGGATAAATTAATGATTGTTCTATTTACCATTTCCTCATCCATGATTAGTACATTTTCTTTTGGCCTCCTCTTTTGGTTCCCATGAGTGCCTTGCTTGTTTCTCCTTTGTCGGAGCCTGAGTCTCCTCTGCTTGGACCGCCCCTGCCTCTTCCTCTTCCTCGTCCTTGTCCCCGGCCGCGACCCCGTCCTCTCCTCGGAGTGGTCGGTTGGGCATCTTCCTTTTGTCGCCTTGTCCTCATGACCCGGAACTCGTCTAAAAAAGACGCAGGTTTGCTTGATATTTCCACCTCAGAGGAAGTGCTTGCTGTGGTATCTGAGAGTTCTGTGTCTGAGTCTTCTGTTGGTGGTGTTTCAGTTACTGCTTCCACAGTTTCGGATATGTTTCCTTGGTTGTCTTTTTGCTTGTAGAGATGGTCGTATTTTTGGCTATACGTTAAGATGCGACCACTCTCGTAGTCGGCACAATCTCTATGCAGCTTTCTCTGTTTTCGTGATTTAATGTCCTCTTCATATCTCTTGAGCCTATTCACAAGATCTTCTTTGAATTTTTTGATCTCATCCTGGTCGGTACTTTTTTTGAAGTCCTCATTAATCACTTCCAATTCCTTAATTATTTCCTCTCTGTCCTCCCATGCGTATTTAATGAGGATCAGAAGCATGTTCTTAGAACTTAGGGCCGAATTATTTGCCCAGTCTTCGAGCATCCGTGGGTTACGTGCTTCGTGTGACGGGGTGGTATATATACGCAAACCTCGTGGTACCATCTCCTTATCAACATAGTCTTGAAGTGAGACTGCCTCCCACCATTTGGATGCTTCCTGTTTCTTTAACTTCTCATACCTCCGCATTTTGGTATTCAACGTATTTACATCCGGTTTATTTGTAGGGGCTCCAGATTGGCTTCCTTTGCCTGGAGCTCTTGCAAACAAGGTTTGTGCTTCTCTACGTCTTTCACTGTCACTCTCCATAGTTCAAATCAATTTCTTCCAGATGTATCATACACTCCGTGTCTTTTGTCTGCACTTAGGGAACCAGCGGACAAACAGAACATATAGTGTCTGTTACACCATCCAATCTAATTAATAATGACAGACCTCCCCGCTATACGTAAGCGGTTCCTGATGCCTTGGGGTATATTGCTGCTCGAATCTTATGGGAGTTTAGGAATGGCCCTGCCTGCTTCCGTTATTATGGTACAGTACAATCCAAATTTTCTGGAGGCAAGTACCGGGCCCCCTCGCATCCGCGTTAGGAGGGTAAACACTCGTGCACAAAGTGCCCGCCTGCCACCCTCCCCCCCGCAACGCACTCCGGGACCCGGCTTACCTCCTGTACAAGCTGGCTCACGTTCTCCTCCCGATTCGTCTGTCCAAATAGCCTCCACGTATCCCCAAAGGCCGGCGAGTGATCCCTCCGTTTCAAATCAATAAAGTCGGGTCCTTCCGGGATCCAAGCCCTCGTCAGGTGGTGCGCTGTCCGGCGAACCCACTGCCGGATAATCCAAATACCAGTACAAAGAAGCGAAAACGCACTCTCAAAGGTCAGTCGTTTTTTAATTACAAATCGCTACGCGTTTCGACACAACTCGTGTCTTGGTCACACGATTTTTGCGAGGTTCACAAGCGTACATATAGGTATATGTAAACATAAAAGAGGTGCTAACATATTGCTCACATTAAGCTGTATATGCGGCCGCCATTTCTAAACAGGTTTATAGCCTCATGCATTTGAATGAGTATGTACATGTTCCTTTGCAAAAGCAGTTTAGACTGTACATCAACTTGATAATCAACATTACTAAGCTGTAAATTCTAGTAATGCATAAACATGTTGACAAGAAGTTGTTCACAAGAAATTGAGTTAGTGCAAAATCATATTATCAGAATCATGTTCCGAGTTTGCGATACACCACGCTGTTGGTGCAGGCTAGAGGGTATTTCAACCAACTTTATCGAATGCATGTTGCCACTCACGGACAATTACTCGTAACCAGGGTTACTGAAGCCATGTAAACTTATACTACATATGCGTCAGACTCAATAGACACCTTTCATGAAGTGGTGACGAAGGAAATGATAAAACATAAACATAGAATGGGTACACGCCAGAACTTAGACTCTAATCTTTCCAATCAACAAAGGACCTTTATCCTATCTCTAGCACAAGACAATAGTATGGTAATTAGACCCTCAGATAAAGGAGGTAATATTGTCTTGTGGGACAAACGTATGCACATTGATGAAGCACTGAAACAACTATCTGATGTGAACTTTTATTGTAAATGTACCACCGATGCTTATAATTGCAGCATAAGCGACACATGGGAAAAACTAGTTAACTGGCAAAAAGAGGGACTCATCACATGGCAGGAATACTGTTTTCTTAAAAAAAAGATTTCCCCAAATTACCCATTCTGTATTTACTCCCTAAAATACATAAAGACCCACAGGTACCACCAGGGAGACCTATAGTATCGTCATTAGGTAATGTCAACGAGAACGTATCTAAATACGTTGACTTTTTTCTTAGGGAGTATGTCACCCAGTTACCCTCACATATTAGGGACACCAAAGACTTTCTGAATAAAATCTCAGACATCGTATGGGCAGAAGAATATCTGCTCATTGCCCTGGATGTGAGCTCATTATATACCATCATTGATCACACCCAGGGCATTGAAGCATGTCTTTACTTTCTCAAGGCAAGAAACATCTGCTATCTGGAACACACCAACATGTTAGCTGACATGATGAGTCTTTGTCTGAACAATAATATCTTCCTATTCAATGGTGAACTATACAAACAGGTCCGTGGCACGGCCATGGGAACGTGCTTCGCACCTAGTTTTGCGAACCTCTTCCTGGGTAAGTGGGAGGAGGAGCTCCGCGCCAACAGTGACATGGACTCAGACTTTGGGAAAGTCCTGGTGTGGTTGAGATACATTGACGATCTCTTCGTCATTTGGAAGGGCAATGAAGAGGAAGCTAGGAAATTCATTAGTAAACTCAACAACAACAGCTACAACATACATCTCACTTCAAACATAAGTAGCAATAAAATTGAATTCCTAGATACCGTCATCAAAATACAGGATGGTAAAATGGTTTCAAGCCTGCACCGGAAGGAAACTTCCGGGAATAGCTTACTCCATGCCCATAGTGCTCATCCAGAGCCACTTAAATGGAGCATCCCCTTTGGGGAGGTATTAAGGGCACGGAGAAATTGCAGCACGGAGGAAGATTTCCAGAAGGAACTGGGTACCGTACTAGGCAGATTCAGGGAGAGAGGGTACCCGGAATGGGTATTGAATAAAGCCAAAAATAAGATCAGTAAAATCAGCAGACCCCAAGCCTTAGATTACTCTACTAGGAAGGACCAAGATGTAATACCAACAAGGGTGATAACTACATTTAATCACGAATCCAAACAGGTCCAGAAAATGCTGGCTGACAATTGGAGAATCTTGAAATCAGATTCTATCATTGGTGGGACCATCAGTGATAGACCCCTGATAACATACAGGAGAGGGAGAAATTTGAAAGACATTTTGGTCAGAGGGGACATCACAGAAATACCTAATAGGAACCGTTTCAATCTCAAAGGTTTCTATCCATGTGGCCATTGCAAAGCCTGCAAATTTAGCCACATGGTGAAGGAATTCATGATTACGGGATCAAGACAGAATAAAACTATCCCACAGTTCCTTACATGTAGTACAAACTATGTAGTGTATATTCTGGAATGTCCGTGCAGACTCTGGTATGTTGGGAGTACAACTTGCATGGTTAAAAAGCGGATACAGGAACACCTTAGAGCCATAACCAACAAGGACCAGAACTATCCAATTGCACGACATTTCCAAGATATACACCAGTCCAACAACTCTCTTTTGAAGTACTTCGCCATAGAACAGGTGCATGTTTCCAAAAGGGGGGGCAACAGAGAATTAGCCCTGAGGAAGAGAGAATCTAAATGGATAATGGAGCTAGAGACTAAGTTTCCTGGGGGACACAATATGGACGAGGAACTGGCAACACATTTGCACGATGACTGAACCTTGAGTCATGTCTAGTGATTTTATCTGTCTTTTATATGTCTTGAATATCCTCCTAAATGTATGCCAGATCAAGTAATGTGCTAGTACATTTATGTGATTGTTCAACAATTTAGAGCTGTTTGTAATTTTAACCTATGTTCTTCTCACCATCCAGGGGGAAAGGAAGGGACCATTCACTTCTTCACGACACGGCACAGGTTCCCTACCCTTTTCTTCATGAGGATGACACCCCACTCTCCAGGAGATAAGAACTGCACATTTTTTCATATATTTTTTATATATTCATTTTTTTCCTCTGTTATGTAGCATGCACTTGTGTGACTTTGTTTTTCGCTAACTACCAAGTGGTTGTATTTTGGATGTGCTAACTGCTCCTAGCTTTTATTTGCCATTTGGTATTTGAGCTATGCATTCGTTTTTTTCGGGTGTATTTTGAATATGGGGCACTAGTCCTTCAACAATTCGAAGAATTGAGTTCGTAGTCTGAGAACTATATAGATGCATGCCAACACGTTAACAATAACAAATGCGGCACTAGTCCGCTTGACGCATATGTAGTATAAGTTTACATGGCTTCAGTAACCCTGGTTACGAGTAATTGTCCGTGAGTGGCAACATGCATTCGATAAAGTTGGTTGAAATACCCTCTAGCCTGCACCAACAGCGTGGTGTATCGCAAACTCGGAACATGATTCTGATAATATGATTTTGCACTAACTCAATTTCTTGTGAACAACTTCTTGTCAACATGTTTATGCATTACTAGAATTTACAGCTTAGTAATGTTGATTATCAAGTTGATGTACAGTCTAAACTGCTTTTGCAAAGGAACATGTACATACTCATTCAAATGCATGAGGCTTTAAACCTGTTTAGAAATGGCGGCCGCATATACAGCTTAATGTGAGCAATATGTTAGCACCTCTTTTATGTTTACATATACCTATATGTACGCTTGTGAACCTCGCAAAAATCGTGTGACCAAGACACGAGTTGTGTCGAAACGCGTAGCGATTTGTAATTAAAAAACGACTGACCTTTGAGAGTGCGTTTTCGCTTCTTTATACTGATATATATATATATATATATATATATATATATATATTACCTACTGGCGGTCGCCAGTAGGTAGTTATAGTTAGGACCACGTTTCCAATGGAAATCCGCAACATTCTATTTTGAATAACTTTGGCGCCGGTCGACGAATCCTCGCAAATTTTTCAAAATAGGTGGGGCGCTACGCTCCGCTCCTACTCTGAAAGTCTCGGGGGGATTCGTCAAGCGGGGGCTGAGATAAAAGGGGGGTCCCAAAACGCGTTTTTCCCATGCATTTTTCCATAGGACCTTTAGACAGGGCTACAGCCCGAACGGCTGAACAGAATTACTAGAAATTTGGCAGAGAGGTAGTCCTCAGGTCAAGGAAGTGCCTTTTGTAGGTTTGGTGTAAATCTGTTCAGTAGATTCTGAGAAAATAGCCTTTAAATCAATATATATATCTGAGCCAGCTTACGGTGCGCTTACGGTACGCTTACTGTACGCGTACGGTGGCGTGCGCGAGCGCGATTATGATTGGCTCTTAGATCTTAGTAAACATTCGAATCGGCCGAAACCAGGAAGCGGCGGCCGCCATTTTCTCTCTCGCACTGAGAGAGATGATTAACAAACAAAGCACAAAAACATTTAAAGGGGCTGTTTTGACAGCTCCCACACACATAGCCATGTACAGGGAGTCCCCAAAGATCCCCCAAGGCCAAAAACGGAATTTTTATTTTTTCCCTAATTTCGCCGATTACGCTTACCGTACGCGTACGGTAAAAAAATATTTAAAAAAATAAAATATCCACACTAACCCCACCCCGTGTGCAATTGGTGACCGAATGTCACCAATTGTGCATGGCTTATCACATAAGTAAAAAAAAAAAATATTAAAAAAAAAATTATCCACACTCTCTCCACCCCGTGTGCAAATGGTGCCCATTTGTGCCTGGCTTATAACTACTGCGAAAAATTAAAATATTACCTTTAAAAACGAAGTGCATCATATGTCCTCCATGTGCGCACGGTGCGCGAAGCGCATCGTGCGTACATGGCCCATCTAGCGTAACGTGGGCACGCGGTGCGCGTAGCGCACCGCGTGCCCACCGTGCGTGCACGGCACTAACTGCGTAAAGTGGGCGCGCGGTGCGCGAAGCACGGAACAAACTGCGTTAAGTGGGCGCGCACGCCACGAATGGCGTAAAGTGACTTAGCATTTAAAAAAACGTACAAATTCACTGAAAAAACCATAGGTTTCACACACGTTATAGTTAGGAATTAGCATTTAAAAAACCTTGCAAATTCACTGAAAAAACCATAGGTTTCACACATGTTATAGTTAGCGGAAATTTTACTGATAAAAAACCAATGAAATTCCCCCGTTATAGTTAGTGCAGGCAACTATAACTCACGCGACCGCAATCTTCTGCTGATGACATATGTGTCTTTATGAAAAGAAAATATTTGTAATATATGTATAGCTAAAAATGTATGGAAGAAGACATGGGTAAATAAGTGTCTAAATACAGTATTAGCATCAGCAGAGGATTGCGGTCGCGTGAGTTATAGTTGCCTGCACTAACTATAACGGGGGAATTTCATTGGTTTTTTATCAGTAAAATTTCCGCTAACTATAACATGTGTGAAACCTATGGTTTTTTCAGTGAATATATATATATATATATATTATCTACTGGCGGTCGCCAGTAGATAGTTATAGTTAGGATCGTGTTTCCGTAGGAAATCTCAAAATTCTATTTTGAATAACTTTGGCGCCGGTTGACGAATCCTCGCATAATTTTCAAAACAAATGGGGCGCCCCGCTCAGCTCCTACCCTGAAAGTCTCGGGGTGATTCGTCAAGCGGGGGCCGAGAAAAAAGGGGGGTCCGAAAATGCGTTTTCTCCATGCATTTTTTCATAGGACGTTTAGTCGAAGGTACAGCCCGAACCGCTGAACAGAATTACTTGAAATTTGGCAGAGAGGTAGTCCTCAGGTCAGGGAAGTGCCTTTTGCAGGTCTGGTGTCAATCTGTTAAGGATTTCCTGAGAAAATAGCATTTAAAAGCATATACACATCTATACGCGCACGGTGCGCGCACGGTGCGCGCACCGTGCCGTGCACAAGCGAAATTCTGATTGGTTGTTAGATGTCGGTAAACATTCGAATCGGTCTAAATCAGGAAGTGTCGGACGCTTTTTTGTCTCTCACACTGAAAAGGAAAGGGGGAAAAAAGGTCGAAAACGTCAAAAGGGGGCAGGGAAGAGAGTTCCTGACCCCCTCGCCTTTGTCAGGGGGTCACAGAAGGACCCCCAAGGGGAAAGAAAACAATTTTTTTTTTTTTTTTTTAAATCGCGGGGTGCGCGCACGGTGTGCGATGCGCGCACGGTGCGCGCACTGTGAAAAAACTTGAAAAAAAAAAATGTATAAGTACATAACTTAGCATTTAAAAAAACGTACAAATTCACTTAATAAACAGTAGGTTTCACACACGTTATAGTTAGGAATTAGCATTTAAAAAACCTTGCAAATTCACTTAAAAAACCATAGGTTTCACACAGGTTATAGTTAGGTGGATATTTCACTCGTAAAAAACCAATGAAATTCCCCCGTTATAGTTAGTTCAGATAACTATAACTCGCGCGACCGCCACTCTATCACAAGGATGATGTCATCAGTGATGTCATGAGTGATGCCACTGACCATGCCATGAGTGATGTAATATGTGACGTCATGAGCAGTGGATTGCGGGCGCGCGAGTTATAGTTATCTGAACTAACTATAACGGGGGAATTTCATTGGTTTTTTACGAGTGAAATATCCACCTAACTATAACCTGTGTGAAACCTATGGTTTTTTAAGTGAACATATTATATATATGTATATATATATATATATATATATATATATATGTATGTATGTATATATATGTCTGCTCAAAGGTTGCCCTAGTAATGGGAAGCACTCCAACGCTGTTTTTAGTAGAAGACCTTTAATGGTATAAGGGGAAAAGTGTCACCAAATGCGTAGACAGTTCAACGGCGTCCTTTCCGCCTGACGCGTTTCAAAGTAAAAATCCTCTTCCTCAGAGGCGTGGACGCAGGTGAAAGTTCTGTGCCTTCAGGACCACCCTCCTTTAATGCAGGTAAGCCCGTCCTGTATGGGCCGTTCCGATAAAACGCAAGCAAAGATTGCTGGGCCAGGAGATCGGAAATTGCCGGATCTTCGTGTTGGGGACGCTGTATGGATTTAGAGGGGAGACGTGTACATCGAGGCCCATTTGGGGGCTTGGAACCTTGCGGCAGTTAATCACCTGTGCGGGGATTAAAGAAACAATCCATCAGGACTACGAGGCCCAGCAATCTTTACTTGCGTTTTATCGGAACGGCCCATACAGGGCGGGCTTACCTGCATTAAAGGAGGGTGGTCCTGAAGGCACAGAACTTTCACCTGCGTCCACGCCTCTGAGGAAGAGGATTTTTACTTCGAAACGCGTCAGGCGGAAAGGACGCCGTTGAACTGTCTACGCTTTTGGTGACACATTTCCCCTTATACCATTAAAGGTTTTCTACTAAAAACAGCGTTGGAGTGCTTCCCATTACTAGGGCAACCTTTGAGCAGACATTTTTGGCGGCAGCCCAGCCGTCGGGAGTGCACCACCCCGGAGCAGGGGGCCAGGAGATCGGAAATTGCCGGATCTTCGTGTTGGGGACGCTGTGTGGATTTAGAGGGGAGACGTGTACATCGAGGCCCATTTGGGGGCTTGGAACCTTGCGGCAGTTAATCACCTGTGCGGGGATTAAAGAAACAATCCATCAGGACTACGAGGCCCAGCAATCTTTGCTTGCGTTTTATCGGAACGGCCCATACAGGGCGGGCTTACCTACATTAAAGGAGGGTGGTCCTGAAGGCACAGAACTTTCACCTGCGTCCACGCCTCTGAGGAAGAGGATTTTTACTTCGAAACGTGTCAGGCGGAAAGGACGCCGTTGAACTGTCTACGCTTTTGGTGACACTTTTCCCCTTATACCATTAAAAACAGCGTTGGAGTGCTTCCCATTACTAGGGCAACCTTTGAGCAGAAATACATATATATATGTATATATATATATTCACTGAAAAAACCATAGGTTTCACACATGTTATAGTTAGTGGAAATTTTACTGATAAAAAACCAATGAAATTGCCCCGTTATAGTTAGCGCAGGCAACTATAACTCACGCGACCGCAATCCTCTGCTGATGCTAATACTGTATTTAGACACTTATTTGCCCATGTCTTCTTCCATACATTTTTAGCTATACATATATTACAAATATTTTTTTATCATAAAGACACATATGTCATCAGCAGAGGATTGCGGTCGCGTGAGTTATAGTTGCCTGCGCTAACTATAACGGGGCAATTTCATTGGTTTTTTATCAGTAAAATTTCCACTAACTATAACATGTGTGAAACCTATGGTTTTTTCAGTGAATTTGCAAGGTTTTTTAAATGCTAATTCCTAACTATAACGTGTGTGAAACCTATGGTTTTTTCAGTGAATTAGTACGGTTTTTTAAATGCTAAGTTTTTTTCCCTTATAATAAGCCCTGTACATTTGGTGGCCTACGGCCACCAAAAGCACAGGGGGTGGGGTAAGTGTGGATAGTGTTTTTTTCCATTGTAATAAGCCCAGCACATTTGGTGGCCTTCGGCCACCAAAAGCACAGGGGGTGGGGTAAGTGTGGATAGTGTTTTTTTTATTTTTATTTTTTTACCGTACGCTTACCGTAAGCGTACGGTAAGCGTACCCCGCGAAATTGCCGAAAAAAAAATAAAACCGTTTTTGCACTTGGGGGATGTTTGGGGACTCCCTCAACATGACTATGTGGGAGGGAGTTGTCAAAACAGCCCCTTTACATGTTTTTGGGCTTCCGATTTTAAAAATCTCTCTCAGTGCGAGAGACAAAATGGCGGCCGCCGCTTCCTGGTTTCGGCCGATTCGAATGTTTACTAAGATCTAAGAGCCAATCAGAATCGCGCTCGCGCACGCCACCGTACGCTTACCGTAAGCGTACGGTAAGCGTACCGTAAGCTGGCTCAGATATATATATTGATTTAAAGGCTATTTTCTCAGAATCTACTGAACAGATTTACACCAAACCTACAAAAGGCACTTCCTTGACCTAGGGACTACCTCTCTGCCAAATTTTGAGTAATTCTGTTCAGCCATTCGGGCTGTAGCTCGTTCTAAAGGTCCTATGGAAAAATGCATGGGAAAAACGCGTTTTGGGACCCCCCTTTTATCTCAGCCCCCGCTTGACGAATCCCCCCGAGACTTTCAGGGTAGGAGCGGAGCGTAGCGCCCCACCTATTTTGAGAAATTCGCGAGGATTCGTCGACCGGCGCCAAAGATATTCAAAATAGAATGTTGAGGTTTTCCTATGGAAACGTGGTCCTAACTATAACTACCTACTGGCTATCGCCAGTAGGTAATATATATATATATATATATTCACAGAAAAAAACCATAGGTTTCAGGGGTGTTATAGTTAGCTGGACATTTCACTCGTACAAAACCATAGAAATTCCTCCGTTATAGTTAGTTCTGCTAACTTTAACTCGCGCGCCCGCAATGCACTGCTGATGATGTCACATATCACATCATTCATGACATGGTCAGTGACATCACTGATGACATCACTGATGACATCTCAAATGACATCAATGATGACATCAATGATGACATCATCCACGTGACAATCTGATACACCTCATCATACACTAGTATAACCTTTCATCACTCACTGTAAAATACAGAGTACCATATTTGAAATCATTGACACACCAATACCAGTTACTACGTACACTCTCACGGATTCCTAAGTCTACACACACAACTACCCATTCAACAACAGAATCACTTATACATGCAGTCACTAATTAATAGAACACTATTAAATGCACTTATACACATATATAGACATTGACACATAAGCAGTCATTTTAGTCGGTTATGCAGTCATCCTACTCATGAAAAAATTAATCACACTTACATTTACTCACTTACACAATTATACACACAACACCTCATTTATTCAAACACATAGTAACTCATAGTTAATATGTTAAAAAAAATCACAATTACAATTATACACTCATTCATATAGTTACTCTCACAATCACTGACTCTTATATATACGTATTTATATACACCAACTCTCACATACAATGTCTTTTATTTTTTTACTTTGTTGAAGATGTACAACTAAAACATATATTCGCACACCAACACACAAATAAATAGGCCTGGGCGGTAAATTCCGTTCCGTTCGCGGAATTTGCGGAATTTGGGTAATTTCGCGTTCCGCGGAGAACGCGAAATTGCCCAAAAATCTGCGGTCCGCGACTTCGCGAAATTTTTTGCTTGTTCGCGTTCTCAATATGCGTGTTCGCGAGATATTTCACCCCGAGCACGCAAACAGCGATCGCGAACAGGAAAAAAGTATCGCGACCACGCAATTCCGTGTGTTCGCGGAATTTCTGCGTGTTCGCTGAGATTTTTTACCGTTTCGCGGAGATTTGCGTAACGCGATTACGCAAATTCCACCCACCCCTACAAATAAATACACTCAGTCACCCAAACAACTGTTTCCACATGCACTCTTAAACCTATACACCTAGTCAATCAACCATTCACACATTTATGCATAGAGTTACACACACCCCATCCAACCACACACAAACTCAGTGTCCCATACAAATACTCACCCAACTAATCAATAACTAATATACACACTCATGTAGTTAGTGACCACCTGATGCAGCGTGTTATACAATAACAGAGACAGTGATGCACACATTCACATAGTTTAGTTACTAATCCATGTACTAAGTGAGACACTTTTAATTTCTCACTTAAACAGACAGTCAGACAGCTACTAAATCCTCTATCCAGACAGTTATATATCCCCTCAATCTTCAATACAGATTGATATATATATAATACATATTTAAATTTCAAACTAAACCACATTCACTAGATGATGTCATCAGTGATGTCATTTGAGATGTCATCAGTGATGTCATCAGTGATGTCACTGACCATGTCATGAATGATGTAATATGTGACATCATCAGCAGTGCATTGCGGACTCGCGAGTTATAGTTAGCAGAACTAACTATAACGGAGGAATTTTTATGGTTTTGTACGAGTGTAATGTCCAGCTAACTCTAACACCCCTGAAACCTATGGTTTTTTCTCTGAATTTCTAAGGGTTTTTAAATGCTAATTTCTACCTATAACGTCTCTGAAACCTATGTTTTTTTCAGTGAATTTCAATGCTTTTTTAAATGCTAATTTCTAACTATAACGTCTCTGAAACCTATGGTTTTTTCAGTGAATACATATATACATACATATATAAACATATATATAATCTGCATATCTATAGAAATAAAATATAACGGCATGCATACATATACATATACATATATGCACACATATGCATGTGCTGTACATGAAATTTTGAAAAACACTAATACAAGCAAAGCTAAAAAGCCACCTAATTACAAACAGAATTGCTTTAACTTAAACGAGGGCGAGACCTATTGCATTTTCAATGCTTGTTTATTTTGGTTCCATCAAAAAGGCATTCAGATGTGTCACACATTTGCCATAAATTCTGAATCACTGTAGTAAAGCTACAGCTCACCAGGGATGTCTGCTGCTGGTACTCAAAGTGCATGTTTCAGTCCGCATGTCAGAATTGTTTAATGAAATAGAAGAGGATTTGAGAAATAAAAATGTGCCCTAATTTTTCTTTCTGCAGCACTAATCATAATTTCTATGGCAACATGAACCCCCTCATTTTGTTCCTTTGCAAATTAAATGTTGTAAGTGTTACCACTTTATTCCAATCAAGATGGCTTCAGGTGTGCCATACTTTTGTCATAAGTAAGACTGTTAGCGCTCTAGTTGTTCTTTAGAACACTCTGGGACATTCTGTCATTGGGCTATACTTGGGCTACATCTGGGTGATATTTGTGCTACATTTGGGCTCTTTTGTCTCTGGTGGCCATCTTGGGAGACCTATTTGTTATGAAGTTTCCTAATTTCCTCATTTACTACAGTCTCCTCAGTAGGAATACGTTCAGCTTTTTACCTTGATTCCATCAAGAAGCCATTCAGATGTGTCACACATTTGCCATAAATTCAGAATGTTAGCACTCTAGTTGCTTATTAGATCACTGTTGTAAAGCTACTACTCACCAGGGAAGTCTGCTGCTGGTATTGAAAGTGCATGGTTCAGTCTGCATGTCAGAATTTTTTAATGAAATAAAAGAGGGTTTGAGAAGTCACGCAAAATGTGCCCTAATGTTTCTTTCTGCAACACTAATCATACTTTCTTATGGCAAAATGAACCCCCTCATTTTGTTCCTTTTTAAATTAAATGTTTTAATAGTTACCACTTTATTCCAATCAAGATGGCTTCAGGTGTGCCACACGTTTGTCATAAGTAGGACTGTTAGCGCTCTAGTTGTTCTTTGGAACACTCTGGGAAGCTACAGTAGAACCCAAAGTAATCAACTGACAGTCTCTGCCCTTGTTGGATGTACATATTTTACTGACAATGTCAGACTTCATTCTCACATGACTGAGAAAGATAATGTGAATTTACAGAAAATATGCTCTCAGTTTAGCTTATAGATCACCTTCCAAACCTCTGTGGGAAAAGCATGAGAAAATAGTTTTCTCTCAAACATGTTTCATGATATCCCAGCAGAAGGCTTTTTCACATGGTAAAATCACCTTAGAACATACCACAATTCCTAAAATGAGTATGGTACCATCAACAAATGATTTATAATGTAACTAAAGTCTTAAAAGATTCTATTAACTGCAATGCTTTTTAATGAGGTGCTATCATGTATATTGGTCCCAAGATGGCTGGCAACACTTCTTGGATGAAGTACTGACAGCCAATAAGATCTCATGATGAGATGTGTGGTTAGGCTCCGCCCAGATATATATGTGATTTTACTTTTTATTTTCTCAGGAACTATTGAATGGATTTACACCATTTAAGCATAAGGCACGACTCTGAAACAAGGTCTACCTTTCTGCCAAATTTGGTGTAATTCCGTTCAGCAGTTCGGGCTGTAGCTGCCACTAAATGTCCCTATGGAAAATTGCATGGGGAAAACACGTTGTGGGACCCCTTTTTTTCTTGGCCCCCCCATTACGAATTAACCCGAGACTTTCAGGATAGGAGCGGACTACAAAATCATAAATAGTGAAAACAGACTGGTAGTTCTTTACGAAAATATCTCGTGTGTCAGCTCTCATGATTGCATTCACGACAGTTAATGTATTATCCTGACAATTTCATGCCTCAAAACTACCTATAAATTATGAAAGGTCATTACTGTATCGATTTCAAAATTTGAGGCAAACACGTCACATTTTTAAATAAAATTTGATGACATGCCAGGATACGAACCATGGACAAATATATTTACATCATTGTCGGGACAGCCCCAGTGGGCTAACCCATTGCCACAATAGACTGGTTAATATAAATGATTTCAAATAAACCAAGGTTACAGAAAATCAAGCCCAGTCGTCGACTTTCCTTTCTTGAAAGGAAACTTTTTTATATATATATATATATATATATATATATATATATATATATATATATATACACACACACACACACCCACACACACGCACAATACACAAACACACACACACACACACACACACACACACAAAAGAAGCAGGGAACTCTGGGTAGTTCCAGCAACACCTAAGAATCTGTTCACCTCAAATGTCTGTTGTAAAGCATAGGATTAGCACAGTGCTATCCACACCAGGCTAGAAAAGGACAAACGGCCTGATTTAGCTCTCTAGGGAAATGAGGGGTAATCGGTCCCAAACCCTTACTAGCCATTTTCATGGAGCAAGTGGTAATGAAGATGCTTGTCCGTGACGGGGGAGACCTCTGACCCCTAATTCCGAAAATTGATTCCAAATGAATGTTTGGACAAGCTTTAGGTATTTTCTTTTTCTGGAGTAAATTACAAAACAAGGTGTGCAGGGTGAAGATATTTAATTGTTGATTTTTTCGTGTTTGTGACTCGTTTGTACAGCTTTGAGTCGCATTCTGAATGCCGACGGACTAACACGGATATGAGGGCAATATGCCAAGACAAAACTTGAGGATTCCAACACATACCTAACCAATGAACCATCCAACCGAGAAGTTTACTCACCACGCCCTGAGGAAGCCCCAGGCTGGATGGCCATGTAAAAGGGACGAAACATGTGTTGGCTGTCACTTTTCTTTTTTTCTCTGTGGCTCAAAGCTGTACAAACGAGTCACAAACACGAAAAAATCAACAATTAAATATCTTCACCCTGCACAGCTTGTTTTGGAATTTACTCCAGAAAAAGAAAATACCTAAAGCTTGTCCAGACATTCATTTGGAACCTAATTTAGATCTTGACAGATGGATTACTCCATCAGAACAGTGATGGCTATCTCGTCTGCCAAAATATAAATCCCATAATATCCTATGGCATTTATATTTAGGCAGACAGGATATCTGTCATCGTTGTAATGGAGTAACCTGCCCGCCGAGATCTAAATCTGGCCCAAAGACTTTTGCCATTTCTACAGCAAAGTAGTTAAGCATAGGGTTAATGCAGTGCCATCCATGACGAGCTGTAAAATGACAAAAGCCTTTTGTTCAGTATTAGAGTGAGCGAACACTTTGAATGCTGAATTCGCAATCACTATTTCCTAATGACAGCCCACTGTTAGGTATTAGTCTTTTACCAATGAGAAATAATCTTACTTTTATCTCTTGATTGCCAGTGTGTTCTGTAGGCCTGTGGGTTTCAGCCTCACCTGTCCACCGTGCTTTGCAGTGAAGCCTTTTGGGTTCTTCATGCAAATTGAATCAGGGGCTAGGAACAGAGCAGTACTGGGACAATTCAAAAATAAAGTTCATAGGATGCCAATCTTCAAGTGAGCCTGGTACAACAGAAATCCCTATCATTGATACACACTTCTTTCAGGCCCACGGCTCTCGGGAATTACAGAAATATCCTCCCTGCAGGATATCCTCTAAGTAAGATGGACAAACAAATCCCTTGTTTATTTAAAATCTGCTTTTGACATGGTACATGAGTCAAGATGAGGAATGTTTTGCATGATATGGTCCAACCGAAAATGTTATTATGTCTAATTATTTGTTTCTAAGGTAGGGCCTAAATGTAGAACTAAATGAACCAATTGAGGTTGATAGGGGCGGGCAACAAGGGTTAGTTTTGACACCAACCTTATTTTTTATGTAAATAAATTCACTCATTGATGCAACTAACGGCTATTACACAAAGCCCCCTCTTGTGGGTGAAAAATTATATATCTTGCTTTTAGCAGCTGAATACCCACTAATTTCTAAGTCCCATAGGGGCCTCCAGAAACTGACAAATACCTTTTCAGAGTATTCTAAAATGTAGGTTTTGTCCATTATTGCAATCAAAATGACAATTATGACATTCACCACAATGAACCATCTAAATGTGCTCTTTATTTAGAGAAAGTTCTTCTAAAGGGTTTGTGATTTAGAATATTTTGGTACTAGGGGGGCTGCAAATGATTTTTGGATGAAGCACTTAGAGAAAAAAACACTATATTGCAGTATAGGTCAAATCTAAATTTAGAATGTTCCAGGAGATTGGGATCGCATTTTGTTTCTCCAGTTTTAGAAGTAGATTAGACGGAAGCCCAACTTGCGGCATTGCACTGCTCTGAATTTTGGTGAATATTAAATATGGGGAAACTGACAGCTGTTCAAAATCGTTTTTACAAATCGTTACTAAGGTTACCCATAAATACACCTTCTGTCCCCTGACTAAGAGTGTTGACCAGGTAGCTAAATTGAGGACACTATTGCATTAGATCTGCGTTTGGAGGAACTGTACATTTCAGTCATATGAACTTGTTCTGTGAGAGATCCTGGCAACTAGGTAATCTCACCATTTCATGGTTGATTTCTATTAATCTTGATCATATTTTTGAATCTTTGGACCCTACCCCCTTCTGGGATCACCCGATCCTTTACATTCCATATCTGCTAATCTGATCGAAAAATTATATTGGAACTTCAATGTGCAACCTAGTAGGAAAGAGGGCCCCTCACGGTATTGCTAACCTATGCATAAATTATTTTCCTGCCTTGATATACTTGTATCGTCATTAGTTGGTTGTATTTTGAGGGTTATTTAGTTGTAACAATTTGCTTTTGCGGTGCCTCTTAAATTACATTGTCAGTCATCATGACTTTTCCAATCTAAGAATGAAAATATTAATGTAGCAATTGAAAATAGGTCGGTTTACCCCATAATGCTTCCTTCCAGGGTATAACTATGATATTAACCCATAGCTGTCCGACTTCATACATTCTTGATTTCGTTTCTCCTGGTTTTTCGGGAAGTCTTCTGACAGTGTTGGATTATTTCAAACTGGCATGTTTTGTTTGAGTGGCATAATTGTATTAGGGTTGTAAACGCTAGTCCAGACTATCGCAGTTTAAAGTATCACCTTAAATTTGATCTTTCAGAAGAATTCTAGGTGTGCAAATTTTCACAGAAATCTGTGTGCATGAACATCCACAATTAATGCTAAATTTAAGTATCCTAGCTTATCAACATTTCTGAAGGCTTGCAAAATTTCTAAAGTTTATGTAAGCAGGCAGCAAACTACATTTTAATATTCGGTAGCTCCAACCCATCATATCATTTGGATTAACATACTTGAGAGTACACTCGCCATGCAGATTTGCTATTCCAAAGAAATGCATTTTGTATCAACGTTAACTTGCTAATATAGCATTTGGCTAATTAGATCAGTACTGATTCCAATAGAAATTATACCATGATTAATAGGGACACTTTGATAGTTTACCCACTCTACTATAGTCGTTCCTAGGTTCTCTACTCTTTTAGATTCCTTATTGTTGTTAGTTTGCTCATATATTTTAGATTGTGCAAATCTCTGGTGTTAGTCGATACTCAAACCTCAGAAGAAAGAAAAATACACAGGTCTTATATTCATATCTATCAGAGGATTTCGGGAAGCACATAAGGCTATGCCTAGTAGGCTGAGGGATGGCCTTGGGGCTATAGTCATTGACATTTGCTGTGGTAGCAAGGAATGTGCTATGACCTCATACTGCTTGTACCAATGCCAAGTGTACTGCTTCCACAATTATCCAACACTGGATTCTTTGAGCTTAGCTAAAATAACCAATATGTGCTAATATTACAATGAAAAATAACAGTTGCCAAGCTCACTCTCACCCTCCCACCTTGCACTCATATCATCCTACACCTCAAGGAGCTCCATCGGCTCCCAATCGACAAACAAGCACTCTTTAGGCTCCTCACACACACATATCCCATGCCTTAAACAATGTTGGCCCCACGTACCTCAACATCCACATACATTTACACAAACTACGAGACACCTCTGCTCAGCCAAAGTCCTACTCTCACACAACTGCTGACGAACCAGATCCAGCAGTTGTGCCTTCTCCTACCTTGGTCCTAAAGCCTGGAAAGACCTGTCCCTGCCCATCGGAGTCACCTCCTCAGTTCATTAATCAGGCAAGAAACTAAAGACCTGACTTTTCAATTAGCCCCGGCCCTGGATCCGTCTATACTGTTCCTGCTTCAGCACAAGGATACCCTCCTGGGTGAATTGTGTGCTATACAAATACACATAACATAATGAACTTAACAAAATATTATGGAGAAATTCACCCCTCTCACACCCTAAATTCATTATTACACCGATTGGACTAATTGAATGATGTCATGCATGTATATATTGGAGGTCAATACCAGCAATAAATGGAAAGAGACATACCAGCCGCTGATGTAATGCATAGGGCAGCAGAAAGTAACGGAGCTAATGTCAATAATTACAAAATAAAATGGAGTTTTTTACTATTTATTTGTGTAAATAAAATTGTTGTTATTTCCCTTTTCTAGTCAATACCATATACCAAGACTGGAGAGGAGTTGTTTCACAGTTGTCTTTAAAGTCAAGGCAAAAATACGACACAGGCCAAAAAGACAGCGTAGCTGTTCGAAGAGGTGTTTTAAAATGTAACAAGCAAGCCACTAAATCATCAATCTACACGGTATGAGATGAACAATATTTGTTGATTTTCTCATTGTAAATATTATATATGTTTCTTTATTGTCTGGGTGAGATTAAATTCCTAATTAACAATAGTAAAGAATATTGTGCTAGTAAGCAGTATCCTAGTGGTTCTTCCCATTCTAAATTTGCACCATTGGCTCCACTAAACTCACAGGGCCCTTGAGAAACTGAGACAAAGATGCGATACCATTACCCCATTCTAAAACATCTTCTCTAGTTTTGTCTCCAGAGTCAGACCTCCTTCCTATCCAGTCACTCGCATATCAAACCCTTTATCTTGGACTGACTCCTATCTCGGAGTCAAGAAGTCTTCTTTAGGTTTGCAGGTAATGGACATTCCTCAGAATTCTGTAGGAAGTTTTAAAGGAAAGTCAGGCTCAAGCTTTTCATTGGTGGAAGCTGTGAAAACAGAAGAATGATGTGTGAAACTAGTCTGGGCATTCTTCAAGTCAGAAGACAACAAAACCAAGACCCCTAACAGGCATTCATATCTAGCTGTTCCTTTTTAGTAGAAATGTAACAAATTCCGCCCCAGTTATCGACTTTCAAGTTCAATCAAGACTCATATCTTTGTAAACTACCTCTTTAATAGCAGACCTGTCAACTCACATGGCACCATGTGTCACACGATATTGCCTCTTTTCAATCAATCCATCTTTATTTTTGGTTCAAAGAACCATAAAAGATCATAAACATAGTATTTACAATAAAACACAATAAAATGCTTTAAGACACAATGATTACATGCATGTGTTACAGAATATTATGTGCAAGACTTTCATAAGGGATGCCATGTTTTAGGTCTATCTTCACTATCCATATTTGCAGATAGGTTATATAAAGTGCATGGTGAACAGTCACATCAACCAAAATAGTGTGCTTCAGTAAAGTTACATCGGAGCAATTCCATTGGATATCAAATTGGTCATTCTCTGTCTTCTCTATCAGAGTTTATATGAGGATTCGGCAAAGTGCGTGTGCAAAGTGAGCAGTTAAAACTACCCAAGCAATTTGTTATGATAGAACACATAAAGCTATTTCATCAAAGGATTGAAAGTTAATCATCATCATAATATGGGTAGTTTTCCAATGAAATGTACAAAAGTTGATCTATCATAGTATGCATATGTGAAGTACAGGAGTTAGAGATTCAACCCTCTCTTTTTCCGTAGATAGCCCACCCCAAGTAAGAATCTGCTGACTCCGAAGAAATTTTTTGGGGAACTATCTGTTTTTAGTATTCTTAAAGCCTTAAGGTGTTGCCTAATCATCTGTCTCACACACAGAGGATTTATCCATTTCCTTCTGAGGCTGGCATATACTGGGCAGAAGAATTATATGTGTGCAATGTCTTCCTCCGAGTCTAGCAGGCAGAGGCATCATTTGGTTTCTGGCCCCATTGCTTGGTGGCATGACCACTTAGCTGTGATTGTGTTGATCTGGAGGGTCTCATATCACAATTTCAGGTAGAGGGTTTTGGCTAACTGTGACTGGATTTCGCCCAAGAATAATTCAAAGCTTGGAGTCGGCTTGAACGATAGAAATTGTGCCGTAAGTCTTTCCACTGTACAGTTTAATGTGGACCTGTTTAGGATAAAATTTAAATAGATATGTTTGATTTATTTTTTTGCATTTGCTCAAGCCCAATTTAAAAAGCCAATATCGAAAATATATAAGCCAGGGGAATGTGAGTTTTACGTCCAAGTCCAGCAGCTCCCTCAGACCATTCCTGTATACGTGTAGTTCCTCAGTGGTCCAAAATCTGACCCAGTAGAGTAGAGGTCTCAGAGTTGCTAGGTGCTCCAGTTTCTAAATACCAATGTCATAAAATAAGGGGAGCAATGTGGTATTTTGGGGAAGTACTGCAAACATTTGCATGCCCTTATTTTCCACAGCTGTTAGTTGGGTAAGATTTTCTTCACCCCATAGATCAGACCCATAAAGTGCAGAGGATTGGGCTCTATATATGTAAACCTCCAGAGCCGGGGAGATTGCCTTGGACTCTGTTGCATGTTGTCTCCTGACAATTGGTATTGTGATTTGCATTAAAATTGTCTTGGCCTTATTTATGTGTGGCTTTCAGAAGAATATTGAGTCCAGAATCATCCCAAGTTAACAGAAATTAGATACACACTCTAGTTGTGTATCGTTCAAGACTAGCTTGTTGTTAAAGTTTTTATGCAGTGTAATGGCAATGTACTTAGTCTTGGTGGGATTGATTTCTAGGCCCTTTGTTCTACAGTAATTGCTGAAGCAGTCTAAAAATGTTTGGAGCCCCACAGGGGTCTGAGATAGAAAGATTGTATCATCTGCAAACATTAAAGCACATGTGTGAGCCCCTCTCAGTTTTAGCGATTTGTGAATGCATTTCTGGAAATGCTGAGCAAGGTCGTAAACGTATAGTAAGAAGAGGGTGGGGGCCAAGAAGCAACCCTGTCTCACCCCCTCTTGACAGGGATAGCTTCTGTGGTGTCCCCTCCAAGGCACACTTTGGCAACATTTTCTTGATGGAGCCTGACTATTTCTCTCTTTTCACAAACACCCAGTGAGGCACCAACGTCGCACAGTGGCAGAATAGTAGAGTTGAACACCCTTGCAGAGAGTATTTCCAACTCACATTGTGTGAATACAAAGCACAGATGATGTACATCAGGGTTTTTTGTAACTTGACCAGGACATCAGTGCCTTTGAAGCCTCCATTAGTTTTTTTGGGGGGGTTAGAGTGGCTCATGGGCAGTGACCTGCTTAAAGCCCTGTCCCCTCTCAATGGCCATTCCCCCTTAGAAGCACTTTCAGGATTAGGGGGTAAGGCGATCAAGCCCTGCCCCTACTGGGTCCCTCCTCTCACACAGTTAGTTGTTTGGATGCTGGCAGGTCCATGATACAAATACATGTTTCTTCAGCATTCTGCTACAGATTGTATTCATTGCTATTGTATAGCACTCCACTGCACGTGTGATGGCTTTCACAATATATAAATATTACTAATAAAAGAAAATAATGACATAAAATAGAGGTTGTTTTCGCGGAATAATTATTTTCAACATTCTACAAAGTAAATATTGTTTTTTCTTGTCATGGGCACATTCTTATTTATGTCAGAAATGAAATACTGACTAATAATATCTTTTCGGCTTTTGTTCTTACACAAATGACATTTGGTGCACTTCCTTTTCCTCGGATTAATGGTAATACGTTGCTAGAAAATAGTGTCACCTCATAGGGTTTGTGGGGCATATGCACTAGGCAGCCAAATGCCTTGTACCACCAACAAAGATGTCATAGTGTGCCCTATAGAGAGCACTGCATGTTATCTTTCTGTAAAATATTTAGGTCGTTTACATGTGGTGCATTCCCATACAATTACGTAATTGTAATTATTTAATTATTCAAGGAGTAGAACTCCATTGAATATTCACTAGATTAATTTGAGCAGTACTGTCTAATACCAACTGATGCTATAGTCACAGGGCCCTTATTGGCCCCAGTGTTTGGCTTCAGTGGAATCAGTGCATTCCAGCAGGACATAAGCTCTGAAGGACTGTTGCCCTGCTGTGCTGACCTGATGCCTGCTGCCTTCTTGCCTCAGTGAGAAGGACTGCGACTTAATGGTCCATCCTGGCAGGATGGGAGGGAGGAGCTGGACCCAGCCTCACTTACTGTTCTATAGGCTGTGTCCTGTCCCCACACAAAGAGCTACGTGCCCCCCCAGTAGTGAGTCTGGTGCCAGGGCATGGAGGGAGGACCTTTGTGCACTTCTTTGTCTTTGAAGTCTCCTCACTTCAAAGGACAACTGGGTATAAGTACTGGACCTCTAACACCACCACTTCAGTATACTTCTGGAACTGTGACCACTCTGCCAGGATGAAGGACTGCTGTGCTGCTAAAGGACTGCCACTCTACTGGACTGCTGCTTGCAGGACTCCTACTTTGCAGTGTTGGCGTGCTTCCTGCTGCTCTCTCTGCCTGGGTGAGAAGGACTAGACCTGCACCGCTGGAACCCAGAGTGACTCCATGGGGTAGCTGACTGGCTTCCGGATCTGAAGTCTCAGGGACATAAAAGACTTCCAACCACGCTGCTCCTACACCTGGACTCTGCAATCTGTGAGTCCACACTGTGAGTTGCCACCCCAGTCCTGGCCCATTGGAAGTGGGCCTCAGGTATTTGCTGCACTGGAACAAATGCATCCTCTGATGCGACAGCAGAATCGCGGCATCACCACTTTTGCAGGAACAGGTCAAGTGACTCATCCTTAGAGAGGTTGCAATGTCTCTGGAACTGCTGCCTCTGAACCAACGCATCTCAGCCACTGCATGGAGAAGATTAACACATGCCCTCTGTTGAGTGAGAAACTCGGTGCATCTCATGCAGAACTTTTGCATGTCGAAACCTACGCACCACCTTCCAAACCGACGCATCGTTGCTGCTGTCTTGAGAAAATCGACGCATCGCCCCTACTGCGTGGGGAATGCCTAATGTATCACTCAGCTGCACCCTGCATCTTCATCGATGCAGTCAGGATTAGGGTACTTTTGTTCAGTGGGCTTCAGGAGGTCCCTCTATCCAGCCCATGCCCCATCACGGTCAGCTTGAACTCTGCGCTTTGTCCCGATCCGAAGTGACCAGATATTCCAGATAGGCACTTTTTTCTTCTAAGCATTATTTTACAGTTTATTCTTTAAAAATTCATATCTCATGTTCTACCTATTGGATGTTTGCGTTTTGGCCTTGTTTTATTTATTAAATTTAGAGCTAATTTCCCAACCTGGTGTGGAATCTTTGTGTGTGGGGTTTTCACTGTTTTACTGTTTGAAGTGTTGGACAAATACTTTACACATTGCCTCTAAGTTAAGCCTGAGTGCTCTGTGCCAAGCTACCAGAGGGTGAGCACAGGTTAATTTAGGGTTTGCCTTTGTGAATATAGATTGTGGTCACAATTAGAATTTAACAAATTGAGTATGAGTTAGCGAGATTTAAATAGTTATATAGCGCCACTCATTCCAGTATTGGGTGTCAAAGCACTATGCATCACACACACATTACATAGAGACAATCAAACATACGTGTGTAAATCAGTGCATAGGAAATGTTACATAAGCCGGAGGACTACATGGTGTAGGAGTGACATGTCATCCATACTGGTAGTCAGTATAGGTTAAGAGTGCTTGGTCTAAAGGAGCACAAACTCAGATTTGAAAACAGAATACCATAGTTGGGGGTGCTCTTCAATAATAAGAATCGATTCCTACCCAAATGAACCCTTTTACAACATTAATCATCTATGCTCTAATATATTCTTTGCAGTTTGCATGCAGTTCTTTGATGACAGTTATTAATTAACTGTTCTATTTTAGGATTTCAACTTATAAACTGCAAGTAACAAAAGGATGTCTTTTAGAAAAAATGTTTTACAGGCACTTTGTGATCTGCATGGTACACTTTCTTTGCAGCAGGCATATTAATCCTCTGCGCTATTTTTAATGATCAGTCAAAGCATCAACTAGACAAAACTCCCACCTCTCTCCAGGAAGAACATTAATCACCAGAGTTATCTTGACATTTTTATTGTTCTCTGGAAATTGCTGGAGGCAAGGAACACGGAATCAGCTGCTTTTAAAACAAAAAAAACCTTGCAAACTCCATGCCTCCTGAAGTCAGCACCCGGTGCAGTGGCACCGTCCGCACTGCCCTAGAGCCGGCCCTGTTTTCTGGGTGGGAAGGGTGAGGCACATCCTCCACAATGGAGAGTGGCTAGGCTAAGATATTCCTAATGTACATTTCCAGAATAACTTCCTTCTGGAAATCCGTGTGAATTCCTGAAATTCAATCAGAATACATTTCCATATATATTTATGTTGTATTTTTCAGGGTATGCACTATTCCTGTCTCGGCTCTTTTGAAGCTCACATTTTGTTTTCATCCCCCATATCAACAAGATACAGCCTCTATCTATACTTGGTCATTGTCTGATTAGATTATCATTATCCCATCACAAACCTATTCACAAATATAAAATAGGATCATATTTCCTTCTGTACCTCCTCTCCACTTGCCAATACTAATATTTCCCCTGAACAACTGAAACTGGTTCTTGCGCATGCGCAACGGGCGTACGTCAGTTCCAGAACCTCTACTGGCTTCTTGTACATAAACGAGCTCTCAACACCTTGCTCTATGACCCCTTCATGCCCCTTAACTAAGCTGGTTGTAGCTACTTTAGCAAAAGATTCTTGTTTCTAAACAAAAGCAGGCTCCTTCGATCTTCATCTCGTTATCTGGGCCATACTCATATCCACTGGGCTTGTGATGAGGCTGGTCATTCTCCTATATGGCGACTATGCACTGGAACCAACTTCCTCTCACACTTCAATCACCAGTTCGGTCTTTGAGTTCGAACAGTGACTTCACCTGGCTTGTCTATTGTCATCCTGCCCCCTTCCATGCATCTTTGGCCAGTACGGTCTATCAACAGGATAGGGTGATATGGGTGCTAAAACAATCTGAATAACGTAAATCGTGCTCAGCTGCATTGTTGCACTTCCAATGACTGTGCTCCACCTCAAAGTTGTAATCCCTCATGTCTTATAAAAACGAATCAAATCTCAAAATCGCCCTGTCAGACCTTTTGCCTATAAATCTGTGCACCAGTTGATCTTGATTAGTGCAAACAGGAAATCGAAACCCCACAAGTAAATCTGAATGCAAAACAGCAGGCAATAGCCTCTACCTCAAAAACTGGCTGGTTGAATTCCATCCCTATAGAGATCCTTGAGGTGAAGCCTCCTCTCTTGACAAGTACTAGGAGAGTACCAGCAAACTGGGCAGCAAGCCTCTCTACGTCTCTCTAACCCTATTAATGTTCATGCTGAACAACTTGCTTTCCATCGCATCAAAGATCTGTCACACTCCCTTTCTAAAAACACTCGGTTCTACAGAGCCCTTTATGAACTTAAATGATACTTTATGAGCCAGAGAAATAATTATGACTATCTTCTGGTTCCAAATTCTCATTTAATTATTTAATTATTTTACTTTTAAGTCCTTTTTTAGCAGGAATCAGCCCCCAAAAGACATTACTGTGCTGTTCAGTAAATAGACTATGTATTGCAATAAAACATGTTACACAGGGTTTACTACGGCTTGTGAATCTCTTTGTCTAGTGCCACAGAATTTGTAATTTGGATCTTGAGATTCAGTCCCTCAAATAGACATGATGTTCAGCATCAGCAGTACCGACACATCATAATGCTACTGAGTTACTCTCCAAACACTCTGGGGCCAATTCATAAAGGTTCTCTGCACTCGTGGCGGGTGGCCTTGCACCTGTGGCGGGGGGCCTCACTCATAGTGGGGGACCCTTCACTCATGGCAGTAGCTCCCCAATGGGTAACTGAAGTACAGTGGTCCTGCCGTGACTGTAGGGTGTCCATCACAAGTCCAGGGTCTCCGTCACAAGTGATGGGCCCCAACCCACGACTGCGGTGCTGCGCCAAAAGTGCAGAGACCCTATGGGCATCTCTCTGTCAGAGACACTTTTCAAATAAATTAGCTTTTGATCAATAAACTATACAATGTATCCCCACTCTATTCTAACCAAGATGTTATCAATAAACAATAAAGATATTATTTATTTATTTAATTTATTTATTTATACAGTTTCATATAGCGCTGGCTAGACCCGAAGGTATCAGAGCGCTTTACATTAGGTTCCACAATGTAACAGAAAATGATAACAATTACACATAATGTAAAAAAAAAATTAAAAAATAAGCAATACATTGAGAGAGGAGAGAAAGGAGAGACATAAATAGTGGAGGGGGAAAGGGGAGGTGTGAAGAGGGAGGATGAGGGAAGAGACGCCAGGAGAGACGAAAGGAAGTCTGTCTAAAGACCGACTGGGTAGGTGACGTCCGAGGAGGAAATCCACGGCCCGTCTCCCCTTTAGCTAAACAAGGTAGCTCCATTGGGCATCAGTCAAAATAGCTATGTCTCAATTGACGAGGGAAAGTTCACAGATAAACAGGGTGGGGACTAAGGGCAAGGACAGGTGAGGGCAAAGGTCAGTAGCTGGAAAGAGGAGAAGAGTAGAGCGGAGAGGGGTAGGGAAAAGGGGTAGGAGGGAGATACGACGGAGAGACAAAGGGAAAGTCTGTCCAAGGTCCGGCTGGGTAGGTGAGGGCCGAGGGGGAAGTCCGCAGCCCATCTCCTCTATAGCTATCAGATAGCTCCACCGGGCATCGGCCAAATAGCTAGGTCTCAACGTAAAACATTTAAAGAGCATAAGAGACAAGAAGAATGGAGCGTAGAGGGGTAAGGGGTAGGGTGAAGGGGTAGGAGGTAGATATGACAGAGAGACAAAAGAAAAGTCTGTCCACAGCCTATCTCCTCTATAGCTAACAGGTAGCTCCACTGGGCATCAGCCAAAAAAAGGTAGGTCTCCATTGTCGGAGATAAGATCAACATGTTCTGAGTCCTGATGGGTAAGCAGGATGAGGGATAGGTTCAAAGACAGGTCGTAGTCCATTTTTTGTTCTGAAGTAGTAGCATAACGTGGTGGGGACAACTGTGGCAGCCATCTTGGAGACAGGCAAGGGAATACTAACCATGGGGGGACATTCTGACGGACCCAGTAATATCTTTAGCTCAAAGGCGGGTGTTTGTTGAGCAATGGCGCAGAGAGAGGCCATAGCCAGTGTCCGCTCGCCTCCCGAGGAGGAGAGTATTGCCGTGTTAATGAAACAAGGGGGAGAAACTGCTGCCATTTTAGGAAAAGGCGTGGCGCCTCCTTTATCCCTATCACTCTCAAATTAAGACTAATTGGCTTTCTCTTCCCTCGCGGCGCTTGGGCGTCTAAAGAGTCCGATGCCATCACAGGCAGTGGTTATGGCAGTGGCGGGCTAGTTTGATTTCCTGCTACGTTGAGCTCTTGGCTTCAAAACTGCCCGGCCGCCATCTTGTGTGTAGGCCGGCCCGTGTGTTGTGCGGGAAGTTCCTGAATTACTAAAGGCGGCAGGCGGGCCGTTACCAGCCGTAAGTTTGATTTATCCTTACAGCTCCACCGATTGCTTTGTGGGCCGCAAGTCTCTCGGGCCATTAATTGTGCTAGACCATTGCGGGGAGTGGAGTGCGGACCGCAGCACAGCCGGCAGTCTCTCTGCGAAACCGCGCCCTCACCTGAGTCAATCCGTCGTGCCTTGGCATATTATGAAATATATTTCAATTGACCGCAAGAATCATACAAAATACTCTTGAAACTTCATCCTTATAGGTTTTACTAACACTCTCTCTTCGCAAGCTTACTGAAGTGCCTTGATCTTGAAGTGGTAGATTTTTGGCAAACGTATTTGAATATATTTCGATAGACAAAGTACCTTCAGGCTAATTCACTTCACAGTGTGTTTGGCTCCACCCTAGAATGCACATAATAAAATAATGGAATACAAGGCATGTGTGAGTGTCTATTCAGCCAAATATTGAGTTTCATTGAAAGACTCCATCAACCAATTGTATCTAAATAAATGTCTCTTTAAATCACTGTTTCTGGATACGCTTAATGCTCGCTATTGCTCTAATATGCACTTGATTACAATTTCCAGTGATTTCAATGTTTTCTGAATAATCACAAGCTACTCTTTTATTTATTTCATTCTAAAAATACAAGAAGACGAATTGCACTGTTGCTCATATGATAATTAGAAAATAGATAAAATCTAAATAAATCATGTTTCTACCATTTTTCAATGAAGAAACTGAACGTACGCTCAAAAGAGCTTAAATCCCATGAGTTTACCAACATACTCATTCTTGTTTATGAGAACTGTCACAACATACTTTTCATTTCCAAACAAACCCAAAAATGAAACACTACTGAACACCAATGAATAATATGTTTTGGTTCAAGCACTTATGAAAATAATATTACGGCTTAAAACTATTGCGCTAAAGCAACTGTCCCTGCCATTGAGGAGCAGCTAAGGGTGGTTGCCAAGCACTGCTCTTTTCACTGCCCCACTCTGCCACTGCTAAATCTATTTATATATCACAAAAGCAGGTTTAGACTTCTTTTGTCATCTAATCGTGATAAGGAATGTAAACTTGTCCAAAACTAGGTGTCGCCAGAAAAACAGACGCGCCCACTTCAAGTTTGTGACCTAGTCCTACAAAAACCTCTGATGAGTCTGCGTAGGTGGGTATTTTATGTTATTGTAGTACACGTTGTTAATCAAACGATTTACATAAAACTGTCTTTTACAGAGAGCACAATTTCAACTTTTGAGCTCAACAAATTTAAACAAACATGTAATATTGAACAATAGTAGCTTTTACATTGAGTTCTGCTTTACATTTTTCATCTGTTTTACGCTACAGTATGCATTTCATCACAAAACTGCTTATTACGTGGTTATATTATCTAGAAAATGAACTTTTAATTTTAAGTTATGGGGCATGAACTAACTCCTTCGTAATCAAAGATCACACACCTAGAGATGAGGCATTAAAATCATTGACCACTAGAACCCACAATTGTTCTCTGTACTACTGTAAGAAATTGGATTTTTAGTTGCGAAGGATGGGACAACACAAAAAATAAAGGGGCATATTTACAAACCCCTATCGCCACCACAACGTCACTTTTTTAGACGTTGTGGTGGCGTTAGTGGCTTCGCCTTATTTACAAGGCAGCGTTAAGTCACATAACGTGGCTTAACGTCGCCTTTATGTAAGGCACCCTTTCACGCTATTGTTAGCGTGAAAGGGGAGGGCAATGGGTGTGGCACCGCAACATTCATTGATTTTGACGCTGTCCATTATTTACAAGGGTGGCGTAATTATGGGGCAGCCCCGAAATCAAGACCATGGAAAACCTGGTCTTACCCTGGCACGAGGAGAAATTTTTAATTTCGCCTTGTTTTTGCTGTTTCCATGTGGGCTGTGTCGTGCAGAACACAGAGAAACAGCAAACACCATTGATTGTTTATGAACAGGTTGGTGTCCCTGCCTGCACATAAACAATCATTTTTTAAAAAAACGACAAGTTGCAACTTCTATGTGTGCTGCATTCTGCAGCACACACAGAAGTTACAAAACACCATTTAAAGACTGTTTATGTGCAGGAAGGACACCTTACTGCACATAAACAATCTTCCCCTGCAACGCAGGCACTCTTGCACTGTGGTGCAAGGGTGCCTGCGTTGGTACTAGGCAGCTAAATTTAGCTCCAGCGCAGGGGGGAACGCAGGGCTGCACAATATTGTTGGAAATTTGGTGCAGACCTGCATTTCAGTAGTGGTGGAACGCGGCGTTAAGCCAAAAAGGCTAACTCTTCGCTCCTTCACTTCTATTGTAATTATGTCCCTAAGTCAGCATGTGCCTTTTTCCTAGTAAACAAGTCCCCGATTGGAGCACTTGGCTCTCTCTGCGAAACATAGCTCTCCAAGGCCTACTCATGGGAGGTGTGGGCTAGTAACCACAGCTCGCTAGTATGCAAAAACATTCAATACATAATTGACCAGTCAGTGTTTTTTCTTCCAAAAGAGGAAAAGTAACTACATACTTCTATACGACTGACTGACATAGGCAGTGTAAGGCCAATGTGCTGGAGAGAGTGTGGAAACAAAGGAGATATGCTCCACATAAGATGGTCATGCCTCAAGATAAAACCCTTTTTGGAAGTGGTATTAGGAAAAATATGATCCATCTTAGGTTATCCTCTCCTGGAGAATTTATCATACATACTATTTGGGGATGGACCACAAGAATTGCAATACCAATCTAGGAGAGACGGACTCATTACTTGGAACTGTCTGGATGCATCCGATATTGCTATTGCAGCTCACTGGAAAAGAAAAGAGGCCCCTGACATCATTTACCACCATTTTTATCTATGGAACTTCATGGCAATGGAAAAAATTACTTGCGGCGTGTCCAACAATGCTAATAACTGGACTAACTTAGGAGCCATTGATGAACTATCTGACTGAAGGTCTCCCCTGATGGGCATGAACATCACAACTTAAAGCACTGAACCTTCTTTGAAGTTAAGGAATGACAGGACTATACCATGGGAGGGGAATGGGAGGGGATAATTGGGAGAAGGTTTTCAACATAAATGTCTCACACACTTTGCATTGTGCAACAATGTAATAATATGTTGTTTGCAGATGTAGATTGCTAGAGGATTAACTGTTGATCCAATCTATATCTGTACTATCTGTGATGCTTCAACCACAAGAAGAATACCACTCCTATTGGGTACTTAGCCTATAAACACAATACCCCCACCTTTAATAAATGTAATATCACATTACAGCGTGGTGTCTTGAATAATAAGGCAGGTGTATAGGGAGTCACCACATAATTAAAAGCAGCTAACGTTATATTTCACATCTGCAACACCTTTGAAATCAAATGGGACAGTACCAATATGCAAGACATGTTATAACCCACCATTGAAGCCAGTAGTGATAGTAACAACATTGAAAATCATTAGGTATCCAGGGAAATCTAGCATTGTTATCCATCAACATTGTCAATAAAGCATTACATTTAATATGATGTGTCTCAGAGTTATGTCACTACTTTTTCTGAGCTGCTGCTGCTTCTTCAATTCCCGCGAATGGTGGTCCGTGCTCTTTCGAGCCCACGTGCAGAAGCACGGTCTCAGAGAGAGCTTTGAAAGGCAGAAAAACCTCTGAAAACATTATTACACCTGGCAGACTTTAGGCTAATTTTAAAAATAGTAAGGAGATGCTGCCCTCATGTAACCACCCAAATACTCTTTAAAAGTTGGTGGTGTCCCTGCTCAATCTTGGAGAATCCCATTAGCCAATTTACCTCTCGTGTGTGTATGTAATGAGTGGCTTCATCCAATCTGTGACTGTCCGTGCGACCGCCGACCTTGCACCACATTCCTTTTTCTTTAATTCTTGGTGCCCTGGTCTCAGCCAGGACACCCACAAACATTACTTACTTGTGGCTGAGAGGGGGCTCTGCAAGCCCGTCCGGTGCCCTATCCACCCAACACTGCTGTGCCAGGCATGCTTCTTCTCTTGCTTGGGGCGGAAATCCTGCTGCGGGATGGGCGGAGTTAGAGGGATTTGTAACCCTCTTTCTCCAGATATGGCTCAGATATGGCTCAGGGAGTGGGGCAACACCTCCTCAGTGGTGCTCAGTTGGTTCACAGCTTCCCCAGGGAGATAGGGACCCCCGGGCAGTTTCCTTTTTATCAGACCTGCATAATGGAGTCACTTGGCTGAAAGTAACCTTGGGGAGGGGCCCCTTGTACACCCCTTTCTAACGAGACTATATAGGTTGGAAATCTCGGCTCTTCCCGGGGGTAGCTTGAAGAGGTTGCCGCGGAGCACTCGTCTTCCTTTCCCGTCTCTGTCCCTCTGGGGAACGAGACTAAATCTCAGGCCTTTTGGGCCTTTTGTAATGTTTTTGGGCTCGTTTTGCTCCTGGTACCCAGCCCTAATCACAAGCAGCATTTTCTTCAGGCCTCCTGACCTTTCGAGGGTGCATTCTGCGGGAGCTGGGTTTTCAGGTTCCCCGCAGCAGACTTGTCTGCTGTCTCTCCTGGTGCTCTTCATCCGCTTCAGCTTGGACAACCCTTTTACAGCCAACAAGCAACACACCATCCCTGCTACAATCCCTTGGTCCCACAACCTCATGGCTACTTATAGGGCATCTCTGCTAGCAGAGTCAAGGGTGTTTCTACAGACGTTCCAAGTGAACCCTCTATGGTCCCCAGCAGGTCCATTTCCCAAACTGTTCCTCAGGGTGCGTAAGGTGGCCAGTGCCACTGGCCCTGGATAGAGACATCCTAGTCCTAGGGTGTCAGGTGGAGTTAAAGTCCCATAGTCCTTCCTTGCAGGGCCATCAGGTGGCTTCTTTTTTCCATCTGGGCATTCTTTCACTGTCATCTCTCATAGGCCCAGCATCTTCTCATCTGCCTCTCCCTTGTGCAGTGGTTTTTAAGTGGCAGTGGAAAAGTTCTAGAAGATAGTCACCCCCGGCCTATCCTAGGGTGCCACAATACTCTACACCTGTCCTAACTCTGCTACACAGCATTCTGGGGCATGCCAAAATGGCAACTTCAAGTAGTCTGTGGAAAGAACCTCTCTCAGAGCCTCAGCTCCGCACCAGCTGACAAAGCTACCTGATCTCTTCCCACCAAAACTTCAAAGGGGGATTCTTTTTGTGTCCCTCCTCCTTTCTTTCTGGGACTTGGTGCAGTGTGGCAACCTAGTTAACAGATTCAAATCTCTCCCCACCCCTGCTTTTTCCAGGAACAGGCTCAAGCACGGTTAATGGCGATGTTGTGCGGGGAGGCCTTTGATACTCCTGCTAGGGAGCAGATTAATTAGCATGGCCCTGTAAGATGGACAAAGGCTCTACATCTGATTATGAGATGATCAAGGGAAATATCACAATTCCTAATGTACTATAAGGAGTGCAGAAATTATATCAGGGATGTAAATCTATACTTGAGATGCATGTTCACCCCTACATTAAGACCTCTAGGACTCTGTAGTCCTAAGTGGGGTGAAAATGTATTTTAGGGCAGATTTAGCATCTACTGTGCACATCAGTTTAATCAGTACAGACCTGCCGTAATCACTACAGACCTACTCTATGAATGCCCACTCACATTATAAGGCCTACCCCCGGATAGTACCTTCCTGCAACAAGCTACCTGTGTGCAGATAGAGGACTGGGCAGGACTGTACTCTCACATGTGCAGCCTGCGCACACATGTGTTCAAGTGTAACCAGCCCGAGCCTCTTACCCTAGGGGGCGATTAATAGCCTGAACCTATTTGCCTCAGCCACAATCAAGCAAGTTAATTATTTTGGGAAAGTTCCCACCTCCCGAAAGACTAAAGACCTTATTACGATGGAGGTGAGACTGCCACAGACAGCCCATTGGTGACGGTCTCACCGCCATCCATAAAAGTGCTCTGACCGTGGCATTATGATCTGGTGATGAAAGGCATCGGTCGTAGGGACAGACTGCTGCTTTTTTTATGGGCTCAAGGAGCCCGTTGGGGCAGCAGTTGGACAGTAATCACTACAATAGGGGCGGTGCCTGCTCAGGCACCGCCAAAAGGGATTTCGATGCCGTGCTGGGACGCCCCGTTGCTGGGGCAGCCATGCGCGCTACAAATCGAACTAATAATAATAATAATTTCCCCCGACCTGTACATGGTGGTCCTACCGCCATTTGCAGGCAGATGGAAAGGGACTTTGGGGGACCATTGATCTCTGCTTTGGGGCTTAGGGGGCACATGGGGTGCCCCCCAAAACATCCATGGACCCTATGGCAGGCCCCTCATGGAGCCTGGCACACAGTGCATGGATGTTTAAAACATGCCTATTTCCATTGTGGCTTGTGCTGTGGCACTTTTCTGGGCTGCAGCACAAGCCGCAATCGAAAACTGCATGTTTCCGACCACCTGCATGACAGTCGGATCGTAATTTGACGGTTGGAACCGCTGATCACATATTATCCACCCCGCTATGATGACGGTCGGACACTTGTACGACCACCATGAAAATAAGGCCCTATGTTTTAATTGGGCTTATCTAAAAAATTGCTATAAGGTTTTGGTTCCAAACGTGCTGGCCTATCTAGAAAAGCCTAGCAGCTTAGCTTGGCTCATTACGGCAGCCTCATTAGAATTTCGTTTCTTTGATTGTTGGCATCATCAGAGCGCCCTCATTGTCTTTTTACTGCATCTGGTTTCTCCATTTCAAATTTGTCTGTTCGTCATGTCTCATTTCCCATATTTTTCACTTCAAATTTCCATCAATAAAAGTCAGGTAAGGAGAAATAAAGCTTAATATTTCGTGGCTAAATAATAAGGCCCATTACTGGAGGAGTGCCCTCATTGGAGGGTGGAGCTGAATTGATCTTGCGGCAGGGGCCTCCAGGCACTAGTCAAGAGGACCATCATTGTAAAAACGGGGCTATGTTTTTAGTGAAAAAACAGAGTGGCGGTGAGATTCCCTGTGATTAGCCGTCAGTAACATCTTTTGTCACATATGACATCACTAGGAGTAGGTGCCAAATGGGTAGCGGCTCCAAATAACCCTTAAAGGTCTCTCCCCTCATTTCTGGGCATCACACTATTGATACCTTTACGCTATAGTGGGACAAGGCAGCCGATATGATTTGGGCAAGCATGTGTCTGATTGCATTTTTAGAAGGGTTTACTAAACAAAACTGCAATGTTTTAATTGTTAAATATGTTAAGAACTATCAATGTTATAGAATAATTGTGGAAACAAATATGTCATTCTGGGGCCCCTGTTATTTATTTATTTTTTTACATGATGGGGGCGCATGGAGCTCAAAGTTGGCAAAGTAGATATCTGTCCCCAGCCGCAGCTGGAGCACTCTGACTCTAGCTTCGCACCATGCTGCCTGGTGATAAAGCAATTACAAGCAAGCATTAAAAAAAAAACATTGAATCTTATTTGCGTTTCATACTAATTAAAATCAAGATGTTTCTCCTCCGAAGACTCGTTCCGAGACATGGATGCGACACTCACCTGGGAAACAAATAGCTCTCTTTTCTACGGGATTGTAAACTACTGTTGAGCACCTCTGTGCAGGTACAAATGCATGAGGAATGTTGAGGTGAATTCAGGACATTTTGTTTATGCTGAGTTCGTACCAAGAAATGGGCGCTTTGATCATTTAAATTCAGCTGATTTTCAAGAAGATTAACCCACTCATGTATCACAGGGTACAGCAGCTTCTATATCATTGTTAGCGAAGGTGAATCTGCACCTGGCTCTTCCTGTAAAGAAAGCATACATCTATCATCTAAAATAACTTACAATGGATTCGATGTATTTCATCCTCGTTAGAGGCAAGTCATTAATAGATCTTTTCAAATTTCATATATTATTTAAACATGCAACACACTGTTTGTTCTCTCTTGTTTTGAATGTGTGCAGTTTCCCAAAATATCATTTCCATAGTGGGTTTCTTCACACTGATTTCGTTTTTAAGAACAGCACCTGTTGTCATCTATTACTGAAAAGCAAATTCAACTCTGGGGTGTAGTGATCCACAAGGGTTAATTCTGCTCAAGGCTTATAGTTCTATAAAAGAATTAAAGGAATTATTTATAATGAGAGCCATCAGCTACAAAGTATGCATTCAATACTTAATTTGTCTATGTGATCAAATCATTGTATTTTTTATGGTATAACTCTTTTTATTTGGGTTTATACGCTTCACGTCAGCAAGATATCATATTAGTACCATCAACAGTAGCTAACAGGAAATTTAGCAGTTGTATATGATTGACAAAGCTGGATACCTACAACCCAGAGGCCGGCAGCGAAAACAATGGCCAATAATAGGCTATTTACCCAAAGTATGCATAGATACCTCAGTCTCTTTGGGCCAAGTCTTGTGGAACGTGAGGGGGGAAGAACAGTGTTTAACTAAACTTGAAAAACATGAACAGGGAACTTGAGAGATGAAAAGGAAAGAAAAGCCCACTAGAAGAAAGCCTGCCCCTCCCACCCCTCCCAACTCCTCTGCACCCTGTAGTGTTCCCCTATCGCGCCTTCTATAGGGACTCCCGTTTGTTCTTTATCAGCTCCATTGGGTATCAGTGTGGTGGGTGGGATTGTATTTTTTTAAATGATCCTAGCTCTTTTGTTCTATAACCTACATTTGATCAGGAAGCAAATCTTCTTATTCTTAGGCTTGTTTTAGGGAGAAGTGTGCCCACTGTAGGACATGTTTGAAATAACACAGGAGTTTTAGGACATTCCATACAATGTGTACTGTATTATTGGCAAATACAGACTGTATTATTGGCAATACAGAATCATTTCGCCATCTGGGGAAAGGTCTCACAGGCTGAGAAGTAATTATTTACAGTACAGTAGTGCTATACACATGGGCCCTTTAGGGATTTGAAAGTGCATGAAAACGGCGGTGTCTACCATACAGAGGACCTCTAAGGAAGAGTGCCTAAGGACTGGTGCTGACCGAATAGAAGACACCTCAAGTCTTTTTGAAGCCAAGTACAGTAGTGAATCAGCAGGGAGTGGATTCTATACTCTCTGGGCACGCCTTAGTAAGATTGAATTAGGGTTTGCTTTTATCATAAAAGCATGTGTGTCAAGGCATTGCAAATCTCTGTAGAGTAATGAATGTTGTCTGTACAGGGTAGCAGCCTGTTGGTCAAGGTACTGCGGACACCCATTGTGAAAAATGCTGTGAACCAAACAAGCAATTATAAACAGGTATCTTATATCGCTGGAGCGTGAAGATTGATCAGACCAGAGTGATGTGATCAAAGTACTGTCTGTCGGAACCCAGCTGCTGATGCATCGAGGGCTGCCTTGAGGGGTAGTAGTCTGACCATTGATAATTCGATGAGAAGAGAAATTCTTTGCTCCATTCTGGACAGGATTGATTGGACTGTTGACTTAAAGTCAGTCTTCATGAGCAGAGTTCAGATGAATGTCAGTTCCTGAGATAATAATAAACATTCCTGGTAATGTTTTCACATGGAGATGGATGGGCAGTCACTCAAAGGATATGATCCTTTTTATGATAGTATGAGAAATGTCAGGTGTGTTCATCTGCGGCCCATGTGTATGGGCTGAGGGGCCACACCCACACCTTTTTCCTGGCTAGAAGGGTGTCTGTCAGGCTGAACAAAAGTCAACCTGACAGACACTCTTTTTGTTCAGGTCAGGCAGCCAGGACCTAGACATGCGCTAAATGCACATGCTCCTGGCTGTCTGAGCTGAACTTTGCCAGGCTGAGGATTTCACAGCCCTGTGTGCGTGACATTTTCAGCTCAGCCTAGAAAAGAGCTTCGAGGCCCTCCCTCTTGATGAGGGGGAGCGTCACTGATTGCCTAGGACCTGGGCTCTTTATTTTCAAGCCCTGAAGTGCCCAGGGTGGAGTGTCAATCAGTGACATCTCGTCACAGAGTCGGGTGGGATAAGCAGTTTCACTGACCACATCCCACTCTGTGGCGAGTGAGGGACTGCTGCCTTCCCTCATAGGCTGACCGATGGTCAGCTTATGAGGGAAGACAGCAGTCACAACCGTCCTGGGACCTGTGAAGCTTCTCTCTAGAAGAGCTGCAGTGAAGGTAATTTTTTTTAATGTTTGGTGCATGCGTGTATGTGTGAATGTATGTGTCTCCGTGAGTAAGTGTTGTGAATGGTGGGTGTGTGTGTATGAATGCATGGGTGTGAGTGTGTATGTGTGCCTGTGTGCCCTACTGCCCCCCCTGGTAAAATAACTGGCTGCCACTGGGTCTGTTGAAGGTAATCAGACAGGATTGCATTGGAAGGCGGGGCATCACTGAAGGGGACAATAAGGGAATTCGGTTTTCTGGAATTGGAGCTCAAGATGATCCTCAGTCATCCATGTTTGTACATTTCCTAAAGCCACTGAATGCTACAGAACATATGACTTGGTCAAATATAGCTCCATACATATTGTTGATGTACTGGTGGTAAGCTATATTCATGGCACACATCTCAGTTCAACAAGTGGCTCAGAATGAGGACTAATTTGGGCCGAAGGCTAATAGGATGGTGTACGACAGGAGTCAGCAATAAATGATGAGTGGGGGGAGCTCTTAATATTAACTTGTAGGGAGTGATTTGCAAGGTAGGGGGTTAACCACTTTAGACCTCTTGAGGTGCATGTGATAAGTCATAGGGCTTTGGAGGATTCCATAGTTGATTGTACCAATGACAGTGAGTTAATCAAGGCAAATCAGAAGGGAAGATTTACTTTGTCTTGAATGCAAAGAGCCTAATCAACAATTTGTAATAAAGTGGTCTTGAGAAATCGGTGAGGCTTGAAACCAGATTGGTGGTTTTCAAGTAAATTATTGTTAGATAATTTTTGATTTGCCAAGCTAAAAAGATTCCTATGATTTTGGCAAGCAAATAAATACCACCTATAGCCAGTAATTATTATGGCCCTGCTGGTCAGCTGTGACTGTTTAGGAGAAGCTTAAGTTGACCAACATTTAGGCAGTGTGGCAGTTGATGACAAACTCAGCAAACTCCTCACATTTGGAGCCAAGCCAGTAAGAGGGCAGTGAGATATTGATTTATGGACTGTTAGATGTAAAATATTCATTTGGGTTGATTTTCAGCCAGGTCTAACTGAGAACTGAATAAAGTTTAAACTTGAGCATGTGTGAGGCCATGCTTACTATATGCTCTTATGCTGGCCTGAAAAAAAGGACAGAAGAGGATTGGTGGAGTCTAAACAACATTTCTGCTCTTAGCTTGGACCGTCGTTCATTCCTAACCATTGATCCATGCCTGGTGTTTTGTTGAAGCTAAAAGTGGAAGTCCTTCAGAGATTAATTGACCACTCTACTATCATTCAATTATTGATCTGGAGTTGATTATCTTTGGAAATAACAAAATCATGGATGGGTCCTTTTATACATGTAGGTTTAGAAGTGTTGAACGTCATCAATGTCACTTGAGAAGTAAGCAAATTATATGATGCCACTGGCTGAGGAATTTCTCCTATTCATGTTTTGGAGACCCAGGAAGATGTTGTAGAGTAAACCTGTTGAATAGTCATAGATTTGAAGGACTGGCCTATACATTTACTGTTGGTCCCTGGAGGGCTGTAAATAATGATGGGTGTGCCTGATCCTGAGTCAGAGGATGTACTATGAACCACCAGCTAAGAAAACGTAAAATTATGATAAAACTTTAATGCACGAGTGTTTACAGCTGAGTATGTTTCTGGGGATCTGAGTGATCCTGTGACTTACTACCTTCTCTTTAGGTAGAGCAGTCATCGAAAAGTAAGGAGAAAGGAGGAGATCCATAATGTATTTAGAGGCTTCATCGAGCAAAGTTTCAATGAGAAAAATATTGTCTAAAACTTGTAAAACTGTAAGGGCTGCCAGTTCTGTGGTACACCGCTGCACTTGCAGAGGAGACAACATAGGGTAGAGCATTCCACTTTTGAAAATGGCATGATACAGACCAAGGTTTTATTTGAATCAGATTCTCAAAGTGTGCCATCTTTTTGGGTCTGAGAGGAGATTGCCATCTAGATATAAAGATAGTAGGAATAGGTACCCATTAATGAATAAACAGTCTGAGTAGAGTTGAGTAAGTAAATGACATTGTTCACTGCAAACGCGGTCAAATGAACTTTGCAGGGGAGCTATTGAGTATCATTACTAAAGGGGTCATTTCTGGGTAATCTGAAAACGAATTCCGATTTGCGATCACACTTTGAAATGCTATCTGATCATCCTTGGTGGCAATCAGGTTTGAGTTGTGTTGTGGGTGCTAAGCCCTGTGATAGGTGGTTATGGCATGAGAATAGCACTGTTGTGGTCTGAGGATTTTGAGGAATCCGTGGTAGACATCAGGCTCTCTGTCTGAAAGCAGGAAGAATGATGACAAAGATATTTGAGGCCCGAGTTTCTGATTGGTGTTGGGGCTTGCATCCTGCAAGTTTGTACTGCTAATTCTGAAAAGAAGATCAATTACTTCCGTGAAGGAAGGGATACATTGAAGGGCATCTGTTTGATCATTCCTGGATTCCTGGTTTGACTTTTACGCTTGATTTGCAGGTATTAAAGGAAGAGGCAAGGAGGAGAGAAAACGTAGGTTGTTTCAGGTGGTTGTGATATTGATAAGCAGAGGTTTCTGAAGACCAAGTAAGGCAGTCAAAATTAGATGTGGGACTTCCAAGTCTAGGAGTTCCATGTGAGGAAAATGTAAGAACAAGGAGAGAATCGTTATTAAACTCAAGAGCTGGAAAGGAATGGGTAAAGAGGAAGAGAGGAGGCTGGAAGGGTAGCGGCACGGATTTGTTACTGGGAGCCGTTTTTGTAGCAGTGCAGCAGTTGGAAAGCACCCGCTGCAGAGTCCCTTGTATATCCAATCGTTTTCAGGCAACAATAAACGTGTCACAAGAACTCTGGTGATTAATTTAGCAGATGTTTGTATAGTGGCAGTTATGACCCATCTAAGGCAGTTCAGGGGGTTATTATGCCTGCTGCAAAGGACGTGTACCATTCAGGTCACAGAAAGGTATTTTTGTGCATAGCTGAGTGGTTTACTGCTTTTGTCACAGAGACCCTTTTGGTATTGTGCAGTTCATAAATAACAATCATAATCTAGCACAGCGAGCTATGAAGTGTCATCGAATAGTTGCATGCAAACTACATGGTACAGGTTAGAAAGTTTACATTTTTTTTCTAGTCTTTCATTATTCTAATGTTGCTAAAAAGGGTTTATTTGGGTAGAAATAATTTCTTCTTAGTAAAGCCAACCCCTAACCGCTGTGTTATGTTCTGAATCCTGTGTTTGTGCCTCCCCAGACCAACCACTTTTAAATAATGCCTACCATTATGGATGACGTGAATCCGACACTTTATAATCGCCTTAGTATTATGTAACATTTTCTATAAACTGATTTACACATGTATGATTCATTGTCTCTGTATTTGTGTGTGATGTAAAGTGCTCCGAGACCCTACCCTGGTATGAGAGCCACTATAAAAAATATATATATATGTAAGAGAGGGACTATGGAAAGATGAGGGGGTGCTTTAGGAGGGTCATAGGGTGAGGGAATCATTAAAGAGCACCACAAAGATTGTTGAATCCTGCTGCACAGTAAGGTCATCATTTACTATGCCTTAAAAGCTAATACAATTGAATATATAATGAAAAATGTGTTGCACAATGCACAATTATTGCCCAAATTTTCTTTGGGGGCGAATCCCCCAAACCTTTCTTGTAGTGGTCAGGCTCGCTCGCTACACTCACTGTCAGTAACAGCCTGCACAGATAAGAGCAGTAGGGTGGAGCAGGGGCGAAGCAAGGTAGGGGTCATGGAAGTCAACAGATGGCGGGGTGAATAAAATTAAATTTAAAGAAAACGACTTACCTTGTGCTTGCTGCATCGCTGATTCGGCCTGTCACTCGCCTACTGTTCATTGGCAAGGTCATTGAAAAAGCAGTCTGCATTTAACTCCAAGATCACATCAATGTAACCATCTCCTGCACAATTATAAGTCTGGCTTCAGATCAGCCAAAAGCACAGAGACTGTTATCTTATATATCGTAGATGATGCCCTCTTGACCACAAGTGAAGATGACTCTAGCCTCCTAATACTGCTGGACCTCTCAGATGTCTTTGGCACAGTTAACCATCTCACCCTCATATTCCCTGGAGTCTCAAATGGTATTTACCAGTAATATGTCCTCCACTGGTTCACCTCCTGCCTTTCCAGCTGACACCAGTTTGTTCACTTGGACACCTCCAGGTCGCAAAAGATCTCTATCAGTTGTAGTCTCTCCTTGGGTTGAATACTGTCTCTTTTAATTTTTAACCCTTTCATGAAGCCACTTGGTGCTCTACTCACAGACAACAGCAAAAGGAACAAATGATGGACAAAATTCTGAACAATGCAAACATACAACCCCCAGTCAAAAAGATCTGGTTTTAATCCATCGTTCTTGTGCTCACCACATCCCCCAGTTGGGACCCAGCCATATGAAAATCAGTCAGATGGGACTGCCCAGACGTGGGTCCCTTGCTCACTGTGCCACTGGATTCAAGCGAGCCTGGCTGATGAGGATGTTACCCCAAAACGGGTCCCAGGATGCTTGTTTCCAGTCTAGGGAGGACCTGCCTTGGCAGTTCTGGCTGGACTGTTCCCATGAGGGACAGGGTCAAGACTGATTTGCATATGGCTAGGTCCAAACTGCGGTGGTGTAGTAAGCAAAAGACAATGGATTTAACCCAGATCTCTTGGCTGGGGGTGAATGTTTGGTTAATTCGGCATTCCGTCCATCATTTGTTGCCATAGCACTTTTCACCCTAGGTGTGATGGTATGCCCAGACGTGGCCCCCTTGCTTGCTGTGCCACTGAATTCAAGCTAGCCTGACTGATGAGGGGTGTTACCCCTAAACCGGCCCCAGGATGCTTGTTTCCTGTCAATGGAGGACCCGGCTTGGCAGTTTGGGCTGGACTGTCCCCATGAGGAACAGGGTCAAGACTGATTTGCAAATGGCTGGGTCCAAACTGGGGTGGTGTAGTGAGCACAAAGCAATAGCTCTTACCCAGATCTCTTGACTGGGGGTGGATCTTTGATTAATTCAGCATTCCGTCCATCATTTGTTTCCATAGCACTTTTCACTCTTAGTGGGATGGGTATGCCTAGACGTGGGTCCCTAGCTTGCTGTGCCACTGGATTCAAGCTAGCCTAGCTGATGAGAGGTGTTACCCCAAAACAGGTCCCAGGATGCTTGTTTCCGGTCCAGGGAGGACCCAGCTTGGCAGTCCAGGCTGGACTGTTACCATGAGGAACAGGGTCATGATTGATTTGTATATGGCTGGGCCCCAACTGGGGTTGTGTAGTGAGCAGAAGAACAATGCATTTAACCCAGATCTCTTGACTCGAGGTGAATGTTTGATTCATTCAGCATTTCATCCATCATGTGTTGCCATAGCAGTACTCACAGACAACAGCATCAATATTCACCAATATATTAATGATTCACAACTCTCTTTGAAAGTCTCCTCTTCTTCAGACATCCAACACCTCAAATGTTGCGTGAACATCATCCAGACCTGGATGTCCCTGTCTACCTGAAACTCAACCCAAACAAGACAGAATTCCTGTAATTGCCCAATAATAACAAACATGAAGCTTGGCAGCTTGAAACCCCAACTTTAACTGAATGCCAAGTTACTTGAATTCACCCTGGCCACCATTCTCAACTTTAATGAGCACATTGCGAAAAACAAAGACGGTCTGGTACTAGGTCTTTCTTCAGAGAGTCAAACCGTTTCTTCTAGAGAGCAATGCCAAAACCTCTGTTTGAACCCTCGTAATGTCCCATCTGGATGGTGGTATTGTCCTACAAAATGGGCTCCTGACTCCACAATGGCATCCCTTGGGGGCATCCCACATGCTGCAACAGGCATCATCCAGGGTTTAAAGCTAGTAGATCACCCCCATCCTGATGGAACTCCATCGGCTCCCCTTGCCGGCCCGCACCATCTTCATAACCAGATGCATCATTTACAAAGCCTTCACGAACAGTACCTCTGCTTATCTTGTAGGCAAGCTCACCATCTCAAAGGTTCTTGGCACTCCCACAGCCAGGGCATCATCAGACTGTAGACTAAGATGTGTAAAAAAGAAAAAGAACAGGACACCAGGAGTTTTCCATCTATGCACCCAGGTTCTGGAACAACATCCCCGTGTCCATCAGGACTGCCACAACATTGCTTCAATTTAGGCACGGGTTGAAGACCCACCTCTTTAAAGAACACTGCAGCACAATAAATTAACCATCCTCAACCCAGTGGATAACTCTTTGACCTTATCCTTGTACAGCGCTCTGCTGTTTTATGGTTACGTTTATGCTATAGAAAAGCCATATACATACACACTCCAAGAATGGAATGGAAGAACATCAGAAGAAAGCAAAATAGAATAACTTCTTTTGACTCTCCAGATGACTCATCAGGAATATTCAGAAACATGGACACTTAAGCTTCATATGTGTCCTGTTGAGCAAAAGCTTTAGGAAGAAGCAGAAGCAATTGAATGAATAAAAACATATTTAGGGAGGAAACAAAACATATGACAAGGTAGACAGTGGAGGGGTAATAGTCACCTCCGTGCCTTTAATAGAATCAGGACTTTCCTTCACTATTCTTGGTAGGAAAATCTGCATTTTATTAGAAGACCGGATGCTCATATTGTTGTGCTTGTTTAAAGCCAATTCACTGTTACCAAAAATGCATGAGCCCTTGGTTTGAAATAAATGCCTTAAATGTTGATATTCTGGAGCAATCAGCAGATCCAAGAATGTCCTCCAACCTTGTTCTCTGGAGGCAATGCTTCCTGTAGTACACTGTGCACTAAAGGTTTTTGTATCATTCAGAGCCAAAGATATGGCCTTAACTCAACTCGCTAAAGAAGAGAAGAGACAAGCTTGTTTATATTTTAGAAATGCATTTTGAAATCAGTACCCTTTAATTCATATTATTAAAGGCCACCACACACAACTGTATATGAGTAGAGAAATAAGGATACCTAACAGCAGTGAGTCATTCTTCATATAACAGAAAATCACACATTTGGAGGAGGATAATGCCTTGTAGAAACACATGGAGTGCTATCATTTGATACTCTTCCAAAAGGAAATTGAGCAGTTTCATGAGGTTATTCTTGCTTTGATAGGAAGTCACTGTCAGGCAATATTTGGAACAATTGAAGAATTAGTAAAACATCCCAAGTTGAAGAATAACAGAGTTTAGAGGGTGGAATATCTAATATCCATCAACAATTTATAAAGTAAAGAATGTTTCCCTATGAGTTTGTTCTCAAAAAGCTCAGGGTTAGCAGGATAGTTGATGTGTAGCCATTAAAAGTCCGGTAAGACTTGCCTTGAGATGCAAGCAGCACGGACTTTCCACACTCCAAATAACTCCAAGCTTGCCAAGCTGCTTGTCAGTCTTGATGGTGCCTGGAGTGCCCAATGGTTTTATGAGGGTAGCAGATGAAGGGCAAAGGTCTGTCATTGACCAAGAATACCAAAACGTTTCTAAGCCATCTGCAGTAGGCTATGATAGGATCAGATTGTGACTCTAGCTGTTAGGTTCTTGTTGGTGGTGAGGGTGAAATGGAAGTAATACAGGAATATCTATGACCATTTTGAGGAGAGAACCAGGCCTGAGCCATACAGAGAAGAAAAGGCATTCTGGTTAAAAGTCTGAGCCAAACACCTGGAAAGGACAAAGGGAGAACATTTGCAAATGTGACTAATCTTGTAAGGGCATGTAAATGGCAAGAGGATACTGTACAAATTGGGACCACTGAGTTCAAAGGTGAGACAAAGATCTGTGAGCAACAGCCCCAGTGACGATTCTGCATTTGAAAAACTGTTTGGAAAAATACTATATGACGTCTCCTGTTATGAAAATACCTGGAGTGCTTGCATGGCCCCATGTGAATATCAGGAAGTAATTCGTCCCTCACTGACATTTTATGATGAGGGTCAGAACTCTGAAAAAGTCTTTGCCAACTCTATCAGGGTTTTAGACTGACATCTCCAAGATGGTTTATCTATAGGATCATGTAAATGTTCATCTGCAAAGGTACTGTGAATGTGCCTTGTCCTTGGTGAAACTGAATGTCAAAGTAGCCTGAGAAAGATCTAAACAATTGATGTACATTGGCAAGTCCCTTACAGATCATGTTATCGCTTCTCAAATATCGTTCTCCAAGATTACATTGTCTCTGTAGAAAGACCCTTCTGTAAATGTCAGATTTTTAGATATTTGCATGCATCTTAATAAACAGATCATGAAAAAATGGCTTAAATCGACAATGACAAAAGTCCTACAATTCCGGTCAATTGTTCGGGCAATGTGTGAGAGTGCGATATCATCATTATTTATTTTGATAAGGGTTATATTGGACTCTGGAAATTGTAAAATGTCCTGTTGGATTCTATAGAGAAAACTGGTGAAACATGGAACAGAGGTAGAATCAAAGGAGAGTGAGATAAGTTGGTAAACTGGAAAAATAAGGAACTCCTCTATTCTAGACAAATTGGAACATAGACATAAGAATCCTTATGGTCTAGCTTTCCCACCCATTCTCCTAGAAAAAGTAAATCCCTGAGGTGAAAAATTATCTCCACTTTGAAGTGAATGTTCTTTTCTGTTTTTTACTTCCAGTTTTTGGTCACATTTTGTTCACAAATGTAACTCCAGATGTCAGTGGCGTAAAGAAAGTTGAAGGGGGCCCTCTGCAAGGTACACAGAGGGGCCCCCTCTCCACATTTAATCCGGAGCTATCAGGTCTGAGTACTGTGCCGAGGGGGCCCCCTGCAGCTCGGGGGCCCTCCGCCCCACAGGGGCTGTGGGGGCCTGTCTTACGCCCGTGCCAGACGTGAGGGTCAAGGGATTGACTAAATCAGAGACATTTTAGGCAAGGGTAAAGTAGGCACTTGCACAGGGCCCCTATCTCTCAAGGAGTCCCCCTGGTAAAGTGAGTGGACAATCGAAAATCCTGCCTTAATAACGTTGCTCATTTAAAATAAAGCTTATTTTTTTTATTTCACCTGAGCATGCTTAACAGAAACGTAGGGACACGTTTACTAATGATTCGTGTGGGCTAAACATCACACAGAATGGCGCAAAGTTGCTCAAACACATGCAAGGGTATTTACTTTCCAGTGCAAACATTATTTTGCGGTGGAAAGATGCCCTTTGTTTTTTAGTGTAAAGAGCTCTTTGTGCACTTTGTGTCAAGATGGCATTACTTGGTACGATTAGCATAGTTTTTCTATATTTGGATGCAAAGCCTGATTTACTAAAGATAGCCAGATCGTGCTTCGTGGAAAAAAAAATACCTTCTTGAAGCAGGCACTTACATGGAGACAAATATTACACACATTACATGTGTGTTGCACTGTACTGCACATATACAATATATGGAATATTTAAGAATTTGTCTAGGCATATTTGTCCAGTGCAAATCCTATGCTTGACCTCCCACACACCTCTGTACCATGTTGCAAAGATTGTGCGCTAGCATAGGAGTAGTGAGCAGCAATAGATCATTTTAATAATATGGCTCTGAGGTTCTGCGTTCCCCTTGTGAAACTCAGCACAGCAATTTTGGTTGCTGCCCTGCATTGTGCTAAAAAATAAACTAGTCCCTTTGTGTGCATGTCTGGCCTGCCCGGCCTTAACTCTTGCACTCTCAGATGACTGATTGCTTTTCTCAGGCTTTCCATGTCATTTCTCTCTCCTTACTTCACCTCACCTCATCTCCCTTTATCCTGTCTCTTAATTTCTCTGGATCTCCACATCTGTATGCACCTTCATCTTTTCTATTTCTGCTCTCTCTACCTCACCTCTCCCTCAATATACTCAAAATACCTCACTCAACTTCATCTCTACCTCTCTCTCATGACCTCGCTCCTCTATTCATCATTCTCTGTATCTATACCTGTATCTATCACTCTTGTCACCCTCCCTCATATTTCTCTCTACCTCATCCCTTTCTACCTCACTTCACTTTTCCATCTAACCTCTGTGTATCTCTCCTTCCTCTACTTCACTTCTCACAGAGCCTCATTTCTATCTTTACTTCACCTATCTATCGCTCTCCATGTCTCTGCTACCTTACCTCTCTCTACCTGTTTCCCAGTCCTTTCTCTACCTCATCACTCCACCTCACCTCTCTATCACATTTATCTCTCTACCACAGTTCTCATTTGTTCTCCTTTCTAAATATCATACTCCTTTCTGGCTACCCCTACATTTCTCTACCACTTTTCCTGTAACATCAGGTCCTTTGCCTCTCCCTCTGTCTCTCTCACACAAACAAACACATATCTGTCTATGTCCTTCCTTCTCTGTTTCGCTTTCTCTATTTCAAGTATGTCTCTCAACTTCCTCTTTTCACTCTACACCACATTTTTTCTTCTACCCTTTACCCCCTCTACCTTTATCTCTTCCCCACTACTCTCTTTACCTAGCCTTTTTATCTATACCTCTACTCATTTTGCTTTCTCTCTGCCTTTCATCTCTTTGTTTTTCCTTAACCCTCTCTGTCTACTTCTACCTCATGCTGCCTTTACCTCTGTCCATCCTTCACTTTTTTCTGCGTTATCTCTGTCTCCACCTCACAACTTGGACTACTGTACTCCTCTACGTCGCTTTACATTTCTTTCTCCCGATCTCTGTCTCCCTAAATCATACTCTCACCCTTACCTAATTCTCTGCCTCTCTTTCTCTACCTAGATTTTTCTCTTTCTACCTTATATTTTTTTCTGACTACCTCACCCTTTTTAATTTACTTTACTTCTCTCCCTACCTCCTATATCTATATACATCATCTCTATCGCTACCTCCTTGTCCCTCTACTTCACCACTACCGCAAAGTTGTTTTTTTATGTACCTGTGCATCTCTTGTATCATGCCCAGTTACATTTTTTTTTACTCAGCAGGGTCACATGTTACTCTCTAGCAAGAGAGGTGCACACATATAAAAAGGAGAAGAAGGACAAGGCAGGGAAAGAGAAAATAGGAGAAAGTTATTTAATTTTTATCAATGAAATTGTGAAAATCCTCAAGGCTTGAATTTTGCAGCAAGCTCCATTAGTCAAGGGAGATATATTTGTGATTACAAATATTCGGCAATTAAAACTACTATTCCAAAGAGCTTTGTGCCTATATCATTCTTCAATATTATGCACTATTCTGCTAAACATCTAAGAAGTCACCTTTATAGTGTTCACCCAACAACTTAAGTTACAAGCAGACACTGAATTCTACATACATTTTGCAAGTACAAATAACTCGATCCAAATTAAAAAATGGCTTTTTCAAAGTACAATTAGGCTGGTGGCCACCACACAGCTTTAGCTTTTGACTGTTTTTCCATGCCCCACTTTCTGAAGGCTTAACATATAATTAACATTGTTTGGCATCACAAGGGCTTAAATGATCTGCAAAGGTGCAACAAGTTAAAATTTGCTTCAAACAGGGGTCCCCAAAATATATCTGGCCCAGGACACCGGAAATCCTGAGGATGTCCCTGGATTAAGCGTTACTTTTGGGCAGTTAAGAACAGCTAATCGTAATACTCTAAATACTGGAATCATGGCAACCCATTGCCCTGCAGGGCCTAGACGCAGACTACCATCATCTAACCCCTCATGTGCAGCCAACCTGACACCGCGCATGACCTTAGGCCATGTGCGGCATGGTGTTGGCCACAGGACATGGCCTGTGGCCAGACCCTGCACCCAATATCACTCAGGCAGACAACCCTACGCCACGCATGGCCTTTTACCATTCCCGGTGTGGGGCTGGCCACAGGAAATGGCCTGTGGCCAGGTCCTGCATCCAACCCTCCGCTGGCACCCAGGCCCATACCACACATAGACTTTGACGCATGGGGTTGGTGGCAGGCCAGACCTTGCACACAACCCCTGCTGGGGCCAACCCTCCCGTGCCATATCCATGGACAGCAGGGTTGAGCACAAGGGCTAGGTGTAATTTTAAGGATGGCAGACCTACTGACTTTGTCAAAGGATCAGAATACAACATTTTCAATTGGATATATAGGAATTAGGATATCAACATGTGCAAAGCACATGTATTGTCTTTGTTAAAATTTGACTAGTAACTACATAATTCTGAGAGTGCAGTGTTTAATAAAAGTCATTATCATAAGAAAATGTATTAAAGTTTAATAAAATAAACAACATCTTTGATTTTTTTTAAAACATTTTTTAGCTGCAAAGTGCAGCCATAGAACCCAGTACAAGGGGGCTCTGCACTCCAGCCGAAGAGCAATGAGTTCCACCTAGGAGTGCTTAAAAAAACATATGGTAAGCTCTCCTGGGGTCATGGATTCAATCACCGAGGAGACTTGCTAATTTTTAGGTCCAGCCTAGACAGCGCTTGCGCTGTCTGCAAGACATGTTGTATTGTATTCTATGTGTATTAAAAAATTAACTGCTTTCTATTGGCTGTTAACTGTGCCAGTCAAAAATGTAGCCTTTGTAGTGGTGTTGGGTTGTAAAAGTCCCTCCCTTCTCTCCTTCTGGCGATTTCACTTAGTGAGTATTTAGTTTGGCCATCACACTGTGTAGTGTGTGATGGCCCCTGTTTACAGAGATGTGCATCTGTTAGCAATTATCCTCATCGTAACTGCAGTCTGACTTCCATTCTGACCTAAAGAAGCTCTATGGCTTTGTTTCTGTTTCAGCGTGCATCTGTTAGCAATTATCCTTATCTTAACTGTAGTTTCACTTCAATTCCGACCTGAAGAGCCCTGTGCCTTTGTTTATGTTTTAATGTGCATCTTTAGGAATTATCTTGATGGTAACTGCAGTATGACTTTTATTCCAACAGTCAGACTTAAAAATTATATTAAAAAAACACGGATTATTATATTTTACTAATATTAAACATTGCGTGTTATTAATTAAATAATACGGTAGAGTGTTTTTAGTTTCCTTTTCTGTTGAAGTTGTTGGGGTTTGTTTTCCGTTTTGCCAGCGGACATGGGCAGAGATGCTGGAGTCATGTAAGGTGTGTTTGGAAGTAAATCGCAGTGCATATGCATTTGTTTCGGCACCCGCTTTTTAGAGCTAATGATGGTGAGCATCAGCAGGACCCTGGCCAAATAAAGCTAGTGTTATTAAAAAATACGTTAGAGCATTTTTAGTTTCTTTTTCTGTTGACGTTGTCGGGGTTTGTTTTCCGTTTTGCCAGCGGACAGGGGCAGAGATGCTGGAGTCATGTAAGGTGTGGCTGGAAGTAAATTGCAGTGCATATGCACTTTTTAGAGCTAACGATGGTGAGGACCGGCAGGATCCGGGCCAATCAAAGCTGGTGTTATTGAAAAATATGTTAGATAATTTTTTATTTCCTTTTTTGTTGATGTTGTCTGGGTTTGTTTTCCGTTTTGCCAGCGGACATGGGCAGAGATGCTGGAGTCATGTAAGGTGTGGCTGGAAGTAAATCGCAGTGCATATTCACTTGTTTCGGCACCAGCTTTTTAGGGCTAACGATGGTGAGCACCGGCACGACCCGGGCCAATTAAAGCTGGTGTTATTACAAAATACATTAGAGCATTTTTAGTTTCTTTTACTGTTGACGTTGTCGGGGTTTGTTTTCCGTTTTGCCAGCGGACATGGGCAGAGATGCTGGAGTCATGGCCGGAAGTTAATCGCCGTGCATATGCACTTTTTTAAGGAAACGATGGTGAGCACCGGCAGGACCCGGGCCAATTAAAGCTGGTTCTCTTAGGCCCATTAATACAACTATATCAAACAGTCAAACTTAAAAATGATAATAAAAAACCACAGAGCATTTTATTTTTGTAATATTAAGCATTGCGTGTTATTAAAAAATACTGTAGATGATTTTCTTTCCTTTTCTGTTCATGTTGTCATGGTTTGTTTTCCGTTTTGCCAGCGGACATGGGCAGGGGTGCTGGAGTCATGAAAGGTGTGGCTGGAAGTAAATGGCAGTGCATATGCAGTTGTTTCAGCACCAGCTTTTTAGAGCTAACAATGGTGAGCACTAGCAGGACCCGGCCCAATTAAAGCTGTGTCTGTTGGTGTGATTAATACACCTATACCAAACAGTCAAATTAAAAAAAAAATATAAAAAAATCACAGATCATTTTATTTTACTAATATTAAGAACTGCGTGTTATTAAAAAATAGAGTAGATCATTTATTTTTTCCTTTTCTGTTGACGTTGTTGGGTTTGTTTTCCATTTTGCTACCACTGCTCTTTAATACTTTCACTGCTCTTTAATTCTTTTTATGTGCTTAACTCCAATATACGGCGAGGCCTATTGGCACTGCCAATGCTTGTTTTAAATGTTGCTGTCCTTGAAAATGCTTGGTGGTGTCCCTTTGCCTTCTAGGAGCACCACCAACCTGAATAAAATATGTTTAAGACACCCTTCCTGGGCATTATGGGGATCTTCTGGCAAGGAGCAGTGAATTTATTAATGAGCAGCTCCTGATGCTCATTTATTATTCATTTCTTTAAGTTTTTCAGTGTCCTGGGAAGCCCTTTTTTATAACTATTAGGAAGGGGGAGTGTGGCCCCCCACCCTGAACTTTTACAGGCCCTAGGGGCCTGTGATCGGGTCGTGGGTCGACCCTACCAACCCAACATGGAGGCCGCAATGACCCCGAGCGGAAGTGCAGGCAACGCTTCTCCCGCGAGAGAGGAGGATGGCAGAAAAAGGGCGGAAACGACGAAGGACGCAGGCATCGCTCCTAACGCGAGAGAGAAGAATGGCAGAAAAGGGGCGGAAACGAGGAAGGACGCGCTCGGGAGGTCGGCGAACGCGGAGTGTGGAGGAAGACTGGAGGACGCAACGGAGCTACAGGAGTCTGCAGAGGAGCACGCCGGAGTCGAGGATCCTCATGGAGAGCTGGAGGTCAGAGAGGATGTCGTGAAGCTGCCCGTCACCAAAGGAAACAGCTCCAGGAGCAACACGAGTGAGTCCAGCCCTTCCCCAGGAAAAGAGGAGGCTGTGGCTCCCAACCCCCCGGCCCAGGAGGGTCGTGGGTTCAGGCAAGTGACAGAGACTCTGCTATCTTTAGTTAAGGGGTAGTGGGCAGGGTTAAAGGGCACCCAAGGGTAATTGGGCACAGTTCTTCCCTCACTAAGGCACGAGGCACAGTAGGGATGGTGAAGGGTGCACTTAACCTTACCCCTTACCCACCTTTCAGATTTCCCCTACCCTTACCCCTGACTATGGTTATTTCTTTTTCCGGTACCTTTGAGAGGAAGAGGACCCAGATGGTGTAGCCCTCAGGAGCAAGACGAGAAGCCAAGAGTAGCCTGGACATACTGTTGTGTTTCGATTTAGACGTCCGTACATAGGTTTTCCTAAATCATGTCCTTATATAGGCACAATTCGCATTGCCCTTATTTAGGCATAGAATCCCAGTCCTTATTTAGGCATTAGTCATGCAATCCAAATACAGGCATGGTCACCTACATCCATCCATCCCAACGTCACAACAAGTTCTTAGAAACCAGACCCTTAAGCCATTGGGACTTTCCTTAGCTAGTATTATTGATTTCTCCAGGAACTCATCTATTATGCATGAACTTCTATTCCTTGGGGGTTCATTCATGACGTCTTCCTCTGCCCGACTTTACATCAATGCTAACATTCCTAAGCACCTTCCCGGTATAAATATACCTTCCCTTACCATGGCAAACCGCAGCTCGGCTGCACAGCTCGATACGGCTCGCCACGGCAAGTTCGGAAGAATTCGAGTCCCCGCCTGACGCACTGATCAGACGCTGTCATCCCTGCTCTCAGAGAATCCAGCTTCCAGTGTTCCGACTCCCTTTGCGGGGTGTTAGAGTTTAAGACCCGGAAAGAGATTCCCACCTCTCTCATTCTAAGGTATGGAGCTGACTAGAACCTAGAGGGACTCTTGGCATATGCAAAACTATAGCATACCATACTATAGAATACAGCACCTACTTCTTACCTTGTACTACACTTAGGTTAGGTACACTGGGGTAGAACTATTTAGAAGCATCAAACGAGTATCTACTTTTTAGCCTATGTTATTTATGTATGTGTATATGAATATATGTCATAGCTAGAAGACAATGCTGTTGCAGCATTATTTCTTCTTACTGCTTACGTTGTACATATTATATCTTGCATACTGTCTTGCAATTGTAACAGCTCATATCTCTTACACGATAAACAAAACTGTTCAATAAATCCTTTTATTGAAACGCCCATCTATCTATTTCTGTGTAACTCTGAAGAAACTAAGCATGCACGATTGACTGAGCGAAACTGTTATCTGTTGTTTCTACGATTCTGAGACATGTTCCGATTCTAAGGGAAACAAAGTTGTCATGTTTATGCGGTTTCCAGAAACTACTCCCTTCTTGTTTATTCAAGGAGTTTCTAGTGGCCTCTGAGTTAGCAGGCACATAAAGTAATTAAGTTTAATGTACTCGATAGAGGCATACTGACCACAGCACCTACTTCTTACCTTGTACTACACTTAGGTTAGGTACACTGGGGTAGAACTATTTAGAAGCATCAAACGAGTATCTACTTTTTAGCCTATGTTATTTATGTATGTGTATATGAATATATGTCATAGCTAGAAGACAATGCTGTTGCAGCATTATTTCTTCTTACTGCTTACGTTGTACATATTATATCTTGCATACTGTCTTGCAATTGTAACAGCTCATATCTCTTACACGATAAACAAAACTGTTCAATAAATCCTTTTATTGAAACGCCCATCTATCTATTTCTGTGTAACTCTGAAGAAACTAAGCATGCACGATTGACTGAGCGAAACTGTTATCTGTTGTTTCTACGATTCTGAGACATGTTCCGATTCTAAGGGAAACAAAGTTGTCATGTTTATGCGGTTTCCAGAAACTACTCCCTTCTTGTTTATTCAAGGAGTTTCTAGTGGCCTCTGAGTTAGCAGGCACATAAAGTAATTAAGTTTAATGTACTCGATAGAGGCATACTGACCTCAGTCCTATGTCACAACTATAGTGTATATTATTCCAATGTGCAGCGCCTATAAGGGAAATAGGACCTTCACTACAATACCTGTTGGCCCGGACCATATGTAGAATCACGACAAGAGAATCCCCGACATTGCTGTCTATTCCCCATCTTTTGGTTTCAACACTATAAGGACTGTGGCTAGTGCGGCTAATAAAATGATCACTAAAGCTACCCTGGGACATGTGTTTCTAGAAAAAGTGTTCTACACAGACCCTCCAGAAGCGAAGTAGATTACAAGGGTGTCAGAAGTGGGATAACGGGTGTCTAGCAATTATGACACAACCCATTACCATGGAGGCCATCATAACGCAATTGGCGGAAGGACAAAGACACCTCCAACTAGTACTCGAACAGCAAACCAAAACGCAACGCTCTTCATTCAGCCTTAAAAGAACAGACCACCCTGTTGACCACCAATCAACAAGTACAAGATACTGCCATCCTATGGTTATCTGATGCTATCTCAAGTGGTAGGGTCCATCCTAACATACCAGGCAGTGTATTATAAAAGTTCTAAGAGGGTGATGACCCAGACTTCTTTTTTGTGAATTTTGAGCGGGTTGCCACGACCGCTTCCTGGCCTCAGGAAAGGTGGGGTCAATATATTGCTCCCTTGTTATTGGGGGAATTGCAAGCCGCATATCAGGCCGCCAATCAGGCAGGAACAACAGCCTACCCTGACATAAAGAGAGCCATATTAGAGCGCTTAGGCTGTGACCAGGAGTATTACCGCAACCTGTTTCGAAAAGAGAAATAGACTGCTGGAGATAATCCATGAGCCCTGTACTATCGTATACGGGATCTGGGAAACCGTTGGCTGTAACCCACATCTTCCTCTATAGAGGACCTTACGGAAAAAAGTGTATTTGGAACAGTATCTGGAAGCCCTCCCCCCAACACCAGAGTTTGGGTCAAACAACATCCTAATCTATCGGTCACTGTGGCCGTCGACCTAGCCTGTGCCTATCATAGGTCCCCTGAGTTTAAAGCCCAACCTCCTCGCCCTCTTCCCAACCTCCCTTGACCCAGGATTAGGCCTCCCCTAGCAAAGGCAGAATCTAAACCACCAGCACTGTTAAAACAACCTTCAGACCTAACTTAGGGACGGGTGCCCTACAGGGACCCCAGTGCTTTCATTGCGCTGAGTGGGGTCACATTGCCCGTCATTGTCCTAGACGTACACCACCATAGGAACCCATGGAGGTAGGATACACTCGGGAAAGAGTACTAGTGGCAGGAGATCCTCCTGAGAGATACACGAAGAAAATACACTTTAACGGTAAACCTGTGATGGCCTTTCTGGACACTGGGTGTCACCACACGGTTATCAGTAAGGAGTTGGTACCCGACGCTCTACTCTTAGGGGGAGAATACGTATGGGTTACCTGTGTACATGGGGAGGAGAAAATGTATCCGCTAGTGGAAGTCCTGTTGGAGATAGACGGAGAACCGCAATTCAGGAAAGTAGGGGCAGTTCCTTCCCTTCCAGAAACAGTCCTATTAGGCACTGATCTCCCAAGGTTCCATGACTGCCTTGCAGCCCTGACCCCACCTTCCCCAACGGTAGGATGGTTAGAAAATGCCCCATTTTCCCAGGAAGAAGTTAGCGGGTCCTCTCCCAAAGTGCCAAAGTCTCGGAGGGAGAAACGGGAGAAAAGAGCCCTATTTAGCAAAATAGGTCCTCTCTTACCTATCCTTCTCCCCCCAGACAAGCCACAAATACCCAGCAGAAGCTTCCGAACAGTTCAGAGAGATGATTCTACCCTACACCATGCTTGGAATCAAGTACAAGAACATCAACCTGAAAAGGTAGGACCCTTCTTTTGTGAAAAGAGAGGATTATTGTATAGAGTGACGAGAGAGAATGGTCACCCAAAGGAGCAGTTGTTAGTCCCGAAAGCCTTCAGAGAACAAGTATTGGAATAGCACACAGTCAGATAGAGGATGGTCATTATGGCAAAGAACATACCTTGAAATATCTGCTAGACCGTTTTTATTGGCCAGGAGTTTATCAGGAAGTAGCACGATTCTGTGCTGCCTGTGTTAGGTGTCAGCTAGTCAATACACTGGTCCTTCCCCGAGCCCCGTTACAACCCCTTCCTATAATTGATGTTCCCTTTAGACAGGTGGGGATGGACTTAGTGGGGCCCTTACTCCCTTCTGGCAGAGGACACCAGTATATTCTGGTCTTGGTAGATTAAGCCACACGTTATCCAGAGGCCATTCCGTTGTCCAGCACTACCTCTTCAACCATAGCCCATGCCATGGTTACTTTCTTTTCTCGTGTGGGATTCCCTCGTGAAATCTTAACTGATCAAGGCACCCCATTTGTCTCAAAGTTGATGAAGCAGGTATGTGATATCCTGGGGGTCAAGCAAATACGAACAGCGGTATATCACCCACAGACAGATGGTCTAGTGGAAAGATACAACAAAACGATAAAGACAATGCTTAGGAAGGTCATAGATAAGTCTGGGCGTGACTGGGATAAACATTTGCCTGTGGTGCTCTTTGCTATCCGTACCCATGAGCAGAAATCCACAGGTTTCTCTCCATTTGAACTCCTGTTCGGTAGAAAACCCCGTACCCTTCTTGACATGGCGGTGGAACAATGGGTAGAAGAAGAAGATGAGTGCAAACCCCTGCTACAGTATAGCTCAGCCCTAAAAGATACCCTGTCAGCCCTATGGGAAGAGGTACATGGTAATATGGAAAAAGCACAAGTCCACCAAAAACATCATTATGACCAAAAGATCAAACTCAGGGAATTTCAGGTGGGAAGTCATGTACTCATCCTGTTACCAAGTACTGAGAAAAAGTTGCTGGCCACGTGGCAGGGTCCCTATCAGGTCCTAGAACAGATTACTCCTTTTACCTATAGGGTGGCAGTACCACACAAACCACGGACAGGGCAAGCCTACCATGTGAATCTCTTAAAAGCATGGGAGGGACCCTTACCAGGGTCACTTTGTACCACTTCTCGCACATGCCAGATAACCACAGAGAGACCCCTGGAGATTTCCCTGGCCCTGGTATGTCCCCACAAAAGCGAGGCTGTTCACTTCGGGGAACACCTCATAGAAGAACAGAGACAACAGTTACAGGGTCTCTGTGACTCCTTCCCTAGAGTAATCTCTTGGACTCCAGGACGGACAACCCTAGTTGAGCACAACATCGTCACAGGAAACACCAGTCTGGTTCGGTTGAGACCATACAGGATTCTGGCCGCCCGAAGAGAGTCCATAGATCAAGAGATAAAGTCTATGTTTGAGGCGGATATCATAGACCGTCTCACAGCACCTGGTCATCCCCATTTGTCTTAGTACCGAAACCAGATGGGAATATAAGATTCTGTATTGACTTTCGCGATCTAAATGCAAGGTCGAAATTGGACGCATATCCAATGCCTCGGGTCGATGAGTTGATAGAAAGGTTGGGAAAGGCCTGGGTGATGTCTACCATTGACCTGACCAAAGGTTACTGGAAAATTCCCCTCTCACCAGAAGCCAAGGAGAAGACAGCTTTTTCCACCCCGTTGGGTCTCTATCAGTTCAAAGTACTTCCCTTTGACCTTCATGGGGCCGCAGCCACCTTCCAAAGCTAATGGATCTCCTGTTACGTACCCATCAGGACTTTGCCGTAGCTTATTTAGATGATATAGTTGTGTATAGCCTGGACTGGGAGACACATCTATATCATCTAGAGAGAGTTTTACACACACTTCAGCAAGTAGGCCTCACTATTAATCCAAAGAAAACCACTTTTGGCACAGATCACATTGAATACCTAGGTTATGATATCCAGGGAGTGTGTATCAAACCCCAGATTAACAAATTGGAGGCCCTTACCAAAATCCCGCGGCCCACCACCAGGAAGGACGTCCGTTCCGTTTTGGGGTTAGTAGGATATTATAGGAGATTCATTCCCCACTTCTTCGATGTAGCCAGTTCCCTCACAGAACAAAACCAAAAGCAGGGAAGCCCATTGTTTGGAACAGCAGTTTGGAGAGCAGTTTCTGCAGGCTGAAGGAATCCTTATGTCGCGCTCCACTCCTGATGTGCCCTGACTATAACAGAACCTTTGTTCTACAAACGGACGCTTGCGACAGGGGACTCGGGGCAGTCCTGTCCCAACCTGATGGAAATGGGGATCTACATCTTGTTTTCTTCCTCAGCCAGAAACTCTTCCCCAGAGAAACCCGTTACGTGACCATAGAGAAAGAATTCCTAGCAGTAAAATGGGCCATGGAGGCACTACAGTACTATCTTCTAGGGCATTCCTTTTTCCTCCTCACAGACCACGCACCTCTGACTTGGCTTTCTTTGCATAAGGATTCCAACCCTAAAATTCTCCGATGGTTCCTTGCTTTACAGCCATTTACCTTTCAAACCATGCACATTCCTGGCAAACTCCAATTGAATGTGGATTTTCTGTCCTGGTATCCTGCTGCTGAATGGCTCTCACATCCATTCCAGGAGGGAAGCCAGTGTGATCGGGTCGTGGATCGACCCGACCAACCTAACATGGCGGCCGCAATGACCCTGAGCAGAAGTGCAGGCAACGCTCCACCCGCGAGAGAGGACAGCAGAAAAGGAGCGGAAATGAGGAAGGACGCGCTCGGGAGGTCGGCGAAGGTGGAGCTTGGAGGAAGACCGGAGGACGCGACGGAGCTACAGGAGTCTGCAGAGGAGCACGCCGGAGTCAAGGACCCTGACGGAGAGCTGGGGGTGGGAGAGGACGTAGTGAAGCTGCCCGTCACCAAAGGAAACAGCTCCAGGAGCAACGCGAGTAAGTCCAGCCCTTCCCCAGGAGAAGAGGAGGCTGTGGCTCCCAACCCCACGGCCCAGGAGGGTCATGGTTTCAGGCAAGGGACAGAGACTCTGCTATCTTTTGTTAAGGGGTGGTAGGCAGGGTTAAAGGGCACCCAAGGGTAATTGGGCACAGTTCTTCCTTCACTAAGGCACGAGGCACAGTAGGGACGGTGAAGGGTGCACTTGACCTTCCCCCTTACCCACCTTTCAGATTTCCCTTACCCTTACCCCTGCCTATGCTTATTTCTTTTTCCGGTACCTTTGAGAGGAAGAGGACCCGGATGGTGTAGCCCTCAGGAGCAAGACGAGAAGCCAAGAGTAGCCTGGACATACCTGTTGGCTTGGACCATATGTAGAATCACGACAAGAGAATCCCCGACATTGCTGTCTATTCCCCATTTTTTGGTTTCACACTATAAGGACTGTGGCTAGTGTGTGACTAATAAATTCACTAAAGCTACCCTGGGTCGTGTGTTTCTAGGAAAAGTGTTCTACCCAGACCCTCCAGAAGCGAAGTAGATTACAGGGCCCCATCCACATGGGACATTTTCCTTTTTATGGGGAGGGGATCATGTGGGCCCCCTCCCTGAGCCTTTACAGGCCTGGGGGACCGCATACCCTGGGGCCATTATTTTTTTTAAAAGGGAGGGGCGTACGCCCACTCCACTTTCATTTACACAGTGGGCGCAGGGGATCGGTCCCTAAGGCCAAAATCGGTTCAGGAAGGGGGCCCCACACACCTCCCGTTAATAATAAGCATTGACACCCCCAAGAAGCATAAAAAGAGTCTGTTACTTCAGGTGACTACTGTATATAGACTACGCTTATGAGTGACTGGTGGTTTCACCTCCCCTCAACTTGTAGTTTGTGACCTGGGGTTTGCTGTGAAGTGTAGTTTTTTGGTGCTTCATGGATGCCATAATTAAAGTAGCTGGTTAAGAAATCATATTATGAACCTCCGCTCTTCTAATAAAATTGCTAATGCACACATCTCATGTTAAGCACAAATGTGAGATATGGGATGATGTGAAGAGCCATGAAAAAGAAAAGTTAGCAGGAAATTCAGGGTGTGCATCTGATACTGGTGGGAGATTCACAAACTCAACATGTGAAACCCTAAGAAGAATTTTGGAAGGCCACTCTATGTGAACATCTCAAGGTCTGTAACTGGGGCAGACAGAGAAGATGTGGGAATCACTCCTAAAGAAGATCTAGATAAGTGACATTTTAAAACACATATGACGCATCATGATTCCCCAACCTAAGCCACTGGATTGAAAACGCACATTAGACAAAGGGTAATTAGGGTTACTGTACATGTAGGGTCTTATGTATGTAAGCACATAACCCACATACTTTGTACCTGTCTCAAAATTGTACCTTCCATCACCACAGACATCGATGTGGTCCTTCCTACTAGCCCAGAATCCAAGCTTATGGTGTACAGACCAGTCATCTGTGTGTACAGATGCACAGTCATGATGTGATTCTGCCATACTGCACAGTATAAAACTGGCACATGGGTGACCTCAAGAGACATCTTGGCCATTGGTGCTAGCAGTGAAGGTAGCTGTGTGTTAAAAGTGAACACCAATACTGCACATGTCCCTCATACTAAACTAAATCACACCTGATTTGTGTGAGGCCTTTGGTTTCTTATATATGATGATCTGGAAAATGGGTCGCACCATAGGCGTGATTAATCAGACTGTACAGCTCATGAGGCAACGTCAGTGTTGCAGTAGCTTGTAAGAGATACTATAACTCCACCATTCGCAGACACACCTCTACTTCTAAGATCTGAGGTCCTAAACAAGCTCACTACTAGCAAGTGTATTACACTGTGCTTCATGCCTAGCCAACTCCCTGTGCCAAGACACCTCTGGGCATTCGAGCGCTTTATAAATATAATTTTCATTTCATTTCTTTACCAACTCGTGCCAGTGCATGTTACACAGTTTATCCTTCAGCCAAAGTAACATTTGCTTTTTTGTTACATCTCTGTTCTCTTACTCATAATAATTAATGAAGAAATACATTACTATAACAATTACATTAATTGTGGCAATATTAATGTGTGTTTCATAGGCAGGTCGCTCCCCACGCCGCACAGCACCACCTGTGTGTCCTGCCCTTAAGCCCCAGCTGCCGCTGCTGAGGAGAGTTCGAGGCCCTCCTCCACCCGCAGGCAACCACCTGCGCCTCATCCCTGGTGGCCAGTGGTAGGCCATAGGTTTGTTTTGCTGTCATTGTATTGCTTCTGTCTTATTTGTTTATTTGTTTCTTTCCTCCTTGTTCCTTGTTTTATTTCTGTGCCCTGTGCCCTTTGCCATCTGTTTCCTTCGTCGTTCCTGCCCCCGATTTCCCACCACTGCGTCCCCTGCGGCCCTGCCCTCCGCTCGCCCATTCGTCCGCTCCCTCCTCCCAGCTGCCTCCTCCCTCCCACCTCCCCTTCTTATGGCACCCGCTGCGCAGTGAGGAGAGCGACCCTTGACCCTTTCATAGGCAGGTTGCATCCCACGCCGCATAGCACCACCTGTGTGTCCTGCCCTTAAGCCCCAGCTGCCGGTGCTGAGGAGAGTTCGAGGCCCTCCTTCACCCGCAGGCTACCACCTGCACCTCATCCCTGGTGGCCAGTGGTAGGCCGTAGGTTTGTTTTTCTGTAATTGTATTGCTTCTGTCTTATTTGTTTCCTTCCTCCTTGTTCCTTGTTTTATTTCTGTGCCCTGTGCCCTTTGCCTTCTGTTTCCTTTGCCGTTCCTGACCCCGTTTTCCCACTTCTGCGGCTCCTGCGTCCCCGCCCCCTGCTCGCCAATTCGTCCGCTCCCTCTTCCCTCCGCCCAGCTGCCTCCTCGCTCCCACCTCCCCTTCTTATGGCGGCCGCTGCGTGGTGAGGAGATAGACCCCTGACCCTTTCATAGGCAGGTCGCTCCCACGCTGCACAGCACCACCTATGTGTCCTGCCCTTAAGCCCCAGCTGCCGCTGTTGAGGAGAGTTCGAGGCCCTCCTCCACTCACAGGCTACCACCTGCGCCTCATCCCTGGTGGCCAGTGGTAGGCCGTAGGTTTGTTTTGCTGTAATTGTATTGCTTCTGTCTTATTTGTTTATTTGCTTCTTTCCTCCTTGTTCCTTGTTTTATTTCTGTGACCTGTGCCCTTTGCCTTCTGTTTCCTTTGCCGTTCCTGCCCCCGTTTTCCTGCCGCTGCGACCCCGCCCCCCGTTCGCCCATTTTTCCGCTCCCTCCTCCCAGCTACCTCCTCCCTCCCACCTCCCCTTCTTCAGACGCGCGCAGCGGGCACACCGCTGGTGCGCCTAAGGCAAACCTGTCTGCATCAATCTGTGCCTGGACTGCACCCAGCGCCAGAACCCCTGGCCCCCGTAAACACCACGATGCCCATCTTCACTACTACACCAACACCCTCCATGCACACAACACCGGACAAGCGCACACCTGCTTCCTGGCCACCCCGAAGCGCACCAAAGGACCCTTCTTCTGCCAGAGCAGCTGCTTCACCAGTCTCCGAGCTGCCAACCCGCCCACCAGGACAGGAGCAACCACCTCACATGCATTCTACTGAACAACCGCTCCGCAGGCAAACACGTCGTCGAACTCTGGGACCTGCTCGACACATCCTCCCCGAACGTCGCCTTCCTGACAGAGACCTGGATGAACGATTCCTCGGCACCGGACATCGCCATAGCCATCCCGGGCGGCTACAAGATCACCCACAGAGACCGCACCAACGGAATAGGAGGGGAATCGCCATCATCCACAAGTCTACCCTCAAGGTCTTGACCAACTCCGACGACACCCTCAGCACTGCCAAACACCTGCACTTCCAGATCCACATTGATCCCAACACCACCCTCAGAGGAACTCTGATCTACAGACCCCCAGGACCCCGGCCTCAGTTCAGCGACTCCATCGCCGACTTCGTCAGCACACACGCCATGACCTTCACAGACTACATCATCCTCGGAGACCTGAACTTCCCCCTCAAGAACAACAACGACACCAACTCCACCACCCTGATCGACAACCTTGTCAACCTCGGACTCCGACAGCTCGTCACAACGCCCACCCACTCCGCCGGCCACACCCTTCATCCCATCTTCTCCGCAAGCTTCCACGTCTCCTTCAGCCACACCACCGAACTCCACTGGACCGACCATCACTGCATCCACTTCACCTTCCAGAAACCCACCAAGCACCGCCGCACCCAACAGATCCCCCGCCGCTGCTGGAGCAAAATCACCGAAGACTAGCTAAACACCGCCCGAAGCCCAAAGCCCACCAACTGACCCCACCGACCCCGACGCCAGCAACCTCAGGCGTTGGATTGACGACTGCGCCAACACCCTCGCCCCGATCAAGAAACCCTCCAACAGACACACCAATGAGAATGCCAGCTGTTTGTCTGCAGACCTCCAGACCTCCAAACAAATCTGCCGAAGACTAGAGAAGAAATGGCACCACGAACAGACACCGGAGAACCACTCAGCCCTCAAGAACGCCATGCGCCAACACCATCACCTCATCAGATCCACCAAAAGGACCTCCTTCAAGGACCGCCTCGACAACAACGCACACAACAGCAAAGAGCTCTTCAACATCGTGAAGGAACTCTCCAACCCCAGCTCCAACACCAACGACATCCCACCATCCCAGACCTGTGCAACTCCCTGGCCACCTTCTTCCATCGCAAGATCACAGACATCCACGACAGCTTCGACAACCAGACCACCACGACAGCCAACGACACCTCAGACCCCACAACCACCACCCACAACGACCACCTGCTCACCTGGACTAACATCAACGACGACGACACCATCAAAATCATGAACACCATCCACTCCGGCTCCCTGTCAGACCCGTGCCCACACCACATCTTCAACAAAGCCAGCGCCACCATCGCATCCCATCTCCGCAAGGCCATCAACATCTCCTTCGAGACCGCGACCTTCCTGGAGAGCTGGAAGCACGCCGAGATCAACGCCTTTCTCAAGAAACCCAAGGCAGATCCGAGGGACCTTAAGAACTTCCGGCCCATCTCCCTGCTCCCGTTACCGGCAAAGGTCATCGAGAAAACCGTCAACAAGCAACTGACCCACTACCTCGAGGAGAACAACATCCTGGACCCGTCCCAGTCCGGGTTCCGCATCAACCACCTCACCAAAACTGCCCTCATCGCAGCCACCGATGGAATCCGGGCCCTGCTGGACAACGGCGAAACCACAGCCCTCATCCTCCTGGACCTAACAGCCGCCTTCGACACAGTCTGCCACCGCACCCTACGCACACGCCTCCATAACGCAGGGATCCGAGACAAGGCTCTGGAATGGACCACCTCCTTCCTCTCTGGCAGAACCCAGAACGTCCGCCTCCCCCCTTTCCGTTCCGAAGCCTCCAAGATCATCTGCGGTGTACCCCAAAGATCATCCCTCAGTCTGACATTGTTCAACATCTACATGACCCCGCTCGCCCACATCACCAGACTGCACGACCTCAACATCATCTCCTATGCCGACGACACACAGCTGATCCTCTCCCTTACCAAGGACCCCCTCACCGCCAAGACCAACCTCCATGAAAGAATGAAAGCCGTCGCCAAATGGATGAAGAACAGCCTTCTGAAGCTGAACTCGGACAAGACGGAGGTCCTCATCCTCAGCTCCACCCCCTCAGCCTGGGACGACTCCTGGTGGCCCACCGCCCTGGGAGCAGCACCAACGTCCACCGACCACGCACGCAACCTGGGGTTCATCCTCGACTCAACGCTCTCCATGACCAAGCAAGTCAACGCCGTCTCATCCTCCTGCTTCAACACCCACCGCATGCTCCGCAAGAACTACAGGTGGATCCCCACCGACACAAGAAAAACAGTCACCCAGGCCCTCTTCAGCAGCACGCTGGACTACGGAAACACCCTCTACGCGGGAGCCACGGCCAAACTGCTGAAACGACTACAACGCATGCAGAATGCCTCGGCCCGCCTGATCCTAGACATCCCTCGACACAGCCACATCACACCCCACCTGAGTGACCGGCACTGGCTGCCCATCAACAAGAGGATCCCCTTCAAGCTCCTCACCCACGACACCGGACCAGCATACCTCAACTGACGACTCACCTTCTACACCCCGAACCGCCAGCTCCGCTCCGCCGACCGTGCCCTCGCCACAATCCCCCGCATCCGAAGAGCGGCCTCCGGCATCAGATCATTCTCCCACCTCGCCACCAAGTCCTGGAACACCCTCCCCATCCTCCTACGGCAGACCCAAGACCTACTAACCTTCAGGAGGCTACTCAAGACCTGGCTGTTCGAGCAGTAGCAGCCCCCCCCCCCAGCGTCTTGAGACCCTCACGGGTGAGTAGTGCACTCTACAAATTCCTTGATTGATTGTGCCTACTGTAAGCAGGCTACTCACTGAAAAATAATGCAAAGTACCCTAAGGATTTCTTTTTAGTTTGGTGCATATGTTCTGTAAGTGATAACATAGAACAAATTATATGGGGTCTATAGCATCATTGCCTGTGTCCTGATTGTTATTGACTTCAGTGTCAATTTCTCATTGTATGGTTGTGTTGTATAGCAAAAAGGACTATGGTTCAGTCGAGTGCACCACTTCAGTGTTGGAGAGAGGTATCCCAAGGCCGATGCTTTGACTGCCCTGGTTCAGATGTATGCTGTTGTGTGATCCATCTCTGTCTTGCAGTATGGAATCCTCGTCCGTTTCATAGTGCATAGGCATTGCAACCTACTCATGACCTCCATATGGATCTCTTTCCTGAGCCTATAGTAGGTAGGACATTATTTACATGGCTAGACAACATCCAGCAGCATGTGCCCACATTGCTGTTAAGATTCATTTCTTTTGGCACCCAATTCAAAGTTTCACAAAAAACAAATGTCTTGTTTGACAATACTGTCTAACTACTGATGAAAGTTATGTTGTTTTCCACTCCAATCGTTTGGAAAATGCTGCACATTAACTGCTATGAATACATGCTTCCGATCTTTGCTTTTCATTTTCCCAGCTCCTCCGTTTTTCTACTTGCCCATCGTGTAACCAGCAACACTGTGCTGTTTATACCTCCGATACACAGATTTGCTTTTCCTCTTCTGCCTTAATGCGCCAATGAAATCTTGTTGTGAGTGTAAGAAAGTAATATTCCACGTCAATTTTGTCTCCTAAGACTGCACGGTAATTTGTTGAATGCAATGAATGGGCCTGCATTTTACCATTGTTGTAATTTATTTTCAATTACTTAGTCTAGTTTCAGCTATTTTCCGTTAGTCCAATAAAAGGTATCAAAATCTGACATGTCTGTATTTGTATACTGAAATAAACATCATGCTGGCCCCGAGTTTCGATGGTGTAAAAAAATCCAGTGTTTGGTGCAAACGGCTGCTTATACCAGAAATTGGTAAGCTAGTTGTGAGCAAATTACCCTCCCTGGGTTTTGCTCAGCTGGTTTACTCATGGGTCCAACCTGGTGTAAACGGGCTGGGCAAATAGCACACATACATAGAGCCCAATTGACAAAGGTAAACTTACATTTTTGTGCAGGTTTTTTTACGTTTTTTGCTATTTACAAACTATGAGTTAATGGTAAGTTTACGATGGTGGAAACTCCGCAGTTGGCATGGAGAACTCCGCACATAAAAAGATAGGCCTGCACTATCTTTTTATGAGCTGAGTTCGCCGCCCTCAATGCAGCGTCTCCACAGTCATAAATGTAATATTAACTTGTCACTTGATAGCAGAAAAATAATAAATTTACACAAAAGTGTTTGTTTAAGCTTGTGAATCAGGCCTTGTGTTTTTTGTGTTTTGTAAACCGAGCATTTGGGGATAAGCTCGATATTCTTCATTCGAAAATTCGAAAATTCTGCTAACAGAATGAGTCACAATTTGTAGAACTGGGAAAACATTAATGGCCAGATGTAAAAATGAACAGAATAACGATTTCCTAAAAGCACATTCTTATGCATCGCAATTTGATAATCACTAATCAGTATGTAAGAAAGGACCCACAAAAAATATAGTGATCCAATATTCAATCGTGCATTTTGCAAATTCCTAAATAATGAATGGACTCGCAAATTTAGCGAGCATCGCATTTAGCATAGAGTGAAGACATCAGAACCAGGAAGTAGTGCTTAGGTTAAAAATGGACAGTATTGGTGCTGGAGACTCTTAAGAGAATCCAATTTAAATCAGGCTGTGTGTTTGCCATCCACCCATTCTCAACCCAAAATGTCACGTAAGAACAGTGACAAGGATGCTGGGAGTAGTAAAAGAAAACTAAAGTCCCTTGAGAAAGAACTAGAAATCCGTACAGAGGAGTGCGTTGGGCACCATGATGAATTATTTGGAAAGTCATCTCTGACAGTGTCCGAAATGAATCCCAGAAACAAAAGATATGGAAGGCAATGCAGGAAAAAATCAATGCAGTAGGAGTGACCCAAAGATCTACGGAGAAGATATTTAAGAGATGGTATAATCTCAGATCACGTATCAATGAGAAGGTGGCAAGCCTGCTACATGCGGCATAAGGAACTGAAGGAGGTCCCCCCTACCATCCTGCTGCTGATGGCTCATGTACATGGCTTGCCCAGGTCACCACAGTAAGTTGTGCTGCCGTGTCTGGTAGGTGGGTGTTGGAAACGGCCCTTTTTGCAGGGTTAGCCCCAAACTTTTTGCTTCTTCCTCCTTTATTTTTCCTGACCCGTGGTTGTTAGCAATAGGACTCTGGGGACTTTACCACTGCTGATCAGTGCTAAAGTGCATATGCTCTCTGTATAAATTGTTATATTGATTGGTTATCCATGATTGGTATATTTGTTTCACCTGTTAGCCCCTAGTAAAGTGCACTGGGTGTGCCAGGGCTGGTGATTCAAATGCTACTAGTGGGCTGCAGCACTGATTGTGCCACCCACAGGAGTAGCGCTAAAATGATGTCTTAGGCCTGCTTGCAGTGCCTATGTGCAGTCCAGGACTGCCATGTCGACCTGGCCAGTGCACCCACTGACCAGGCCTTATCCTTCCCTTTCTGGACATGTCAGGCATCCCTATGGTGGCCCTAGGTACCCCCCTGGGCTGGGTGCAGTGTATCTGAAAGGTAGGGCATGTACTGAGGTGTGTACATGCCCTGGTAGTGAATTACAGCCATTTTCGTTTTTCACTGCTGAGAGGCTATCTTGCCCATAGGATAGAATGGGGAAGGCTGTTTACATGCCTATCTTCCCATAAGGGCAAGATAGAAAATCCAAGTTTGGTATCTCTGTGTTCAGAATTTAATTATACATCTTTTTAGCAAGATGGTTTTTAATTTCACTGTGTGAGAATAGCACTTTTTAGAAAGTAGCTATTCTCCTGTTTAACCTTCCTGTGTGCCTGTGTGCTGGTTGGCTGAAGGGTGTCATGTGATGGGCCAGGTGGCTCCAGGAGCCTGGATGAGTCAGCAGCAGGGTGAATAGGGAGATCTGCTTTAGATGGGTGGGAGGAGTAGTCCCTGGGTTTGAATAGGGCTGCCTCTGCCAACACAAAGCTGGCTCCACCCCCTGCTGGCCAGGCTGAGGACTCTGCCTCTGCTGGCACAAAGAAGGCTCCACCTCCTGCTGAGCGTCTAACGACCCTGCCCCTCACTCTGAAAGGAACCAGGTGCTCCAGAGCAGAGCACACCCAGGAACCGGTTTGAGCAGGGGAATCCCCTCACTGGAACAAAGAGAGACAAAGACTTGGAGGGGTATAAGAAGAGGACCACAGACACCTAAACTTTAGATCACTTTGGAACTAAGAAGAAACCTCTGCCAAGGAGAAAGCTGAAAAGGACTGAAGAGGAGAAGACTGCCTGCTTGCTGTTTTGCTTTGCTGCCAAGGAGAGGGGAAGGACTTTGCTGTGTCCCCTTCTTTTGATTCTGATCTCCAAGGGCCTGAGAAGAGCTGGCTCCCTGTTAAGAAGTCCCAGGAGCAAAAGGACTTCACCACCAGCTCCCCTGGAACTCTGCTGAGAGAGTTCTGACCTGCCTTGGAGTGCTTGCCCAGTCTTGGGGCCTCAGGAGGTCGTTTTGCTGTGTTTGGGAGCTGGGAAGCAGAAGCGTGAACAAGAGTGACTGGTACCCAACGCATCATCCGATTGCGTGTCGCAAGAACGAGAGTGCGTGGAAAATTTCATCGCGGCACCATCGCAACACGCAGGGTCCCCGCATCGCCGAGTGCGTCGAGCATCGTCCCGAAGCGTGAAGATTCCTGACATTGCGAGGGTCGTCGCAGAACCAGTTTGCGAGCCGCACCACTGCCGGTGCGTGGAAGTCTCCAGTCATCGGGTGCGTCGACGCAGAGTCCCGTTCCGTGGCTCATCGAGAGTTGCGGCGCCGGAAGTCAACGCTGCACCGCGCATCGTGCCACATCGAAGCGTGTCGCATCGAACCTGTGCGTGAAGCTTCCCCCTAAGAAACCTACGCAACGAAGGCCAAAGTCATCGCATCCTCCCCTTACAGATCGGAGCCGGCGCATCCACCTCTGCTGCGTGAAGCAGGGCTGCTGCAAAGCCTCCCCAGGATCTCAGGAGTATCGCATCGCCTTTGCAAGCTTCCTTGTTATAGCTTTTGGGAACCTTATCGCAACTACAGGTACTGTTGGGCACGAAAGTGTCGCATTTTGTGCGTTGAGAGTCGCATTGTGCAAGACACTGACTTTTACATCCTGGAGTACTTTCTGCAAACTCTTGAACTATCTTTAAAGTAACCTTTTGAATTGTATGTTGGTTTTTCTGTAGTATTTGGTCTTGTGAAGTTTTTAGTAAAGATACCTTATTTTTCTAAAACTGGTGTGGAGTAAATCTGTGGTGTTTTCACTGTGTTACTGTGAGTGTTGGTACAAATACTTTACACATTGCCTTTGATAGCCTAGACTGCGCAGGCCAAGCTACCTAGAGGGTGAGCAGGGGTTATCTTAACAGTGTATCCCCCTTTCCCTGACTAGAAGCAAGGGTCCCTACTTGGACAGTGGTACCTACCCTGCCAACTAGAGACCCCCAGATCTAACAGTGGGCATGTTGTTTGGCATGTTGTGTGAGAGTTTGTAACTTGTGCATTCCCAGAGTTGTGAGTTGCATGATTACGGAGTTGAGGTGTGTGGTATGTCCATTTGCTACTTACCAGCGAGCATGGCATTCCCATAGGTGGCAGCCTCAAAGAGCTGGTTGATGATGGACTGTCGGAAGATGAAGGAATAATGCACACTGCTTGGGTAGTTGGCGACGACATTGGTGAAGAGTCCCCGGTGGTCCACTATTGCCTGCACATTGATGGAATGCTTGTGCTTCCTGTTGTGGTAATAGTGTGCAGTGGCGGCAGGGGGCACGAGGAGTACATGTGTGCAGTCGATTGCCCCCAACACGTGCGGGAAGGCAGCTATGGCATAGAAATCTTGCTTGGTTTCCAGCTGTTCCTGTGCAGTGTGTGTGGGAAGTGAAGGTACTGGGGTACCAAGCTGATGATGGCATCCAAGACAGGTGTGAGGAACTTTGAGGGGCTGGCTGTGAGACTCCTGGTGGTGGAGGTGGGTGTTGTGGCCCTCTTGGGGCTCCGAGCTGCATGATCAGTGGCTCCATGTCATCCATCGTTCTGCAGGTGTGGCTCTGGGTTGGGCTCCCTTTCATGGTGCAGGTTGTCGCCCGACTTAACACCAGGTAAGAGCAGGTGTTAAATCCCTGCTGCTAACGCGCCTTTTCGCATGTTTTGTGAACTTATCGCCGATCTGTCTGGTCGTTGAGAATGTTGCGAGGTGGTGTTGTTGCGGCTTGTTGCAAGGGAACGCCTACTCTGCATCTCATTAGCGTTAGTTGCCGGTGTCATCTGTGGCGATGTTTTTTGCGGCTGCTATCGCCGGAAAACTGGTGATATCAGCTGTTAGCACCAGCTTGTGAATGGTGTGATTAATTTATCACCACTTTGGCTGCGATAAAGTGTCGCTAACTCTGCGATAAGTCCTTGAGAACATCTCCCTTTGTATTTTAAAAGTGAAAGTCACACAGTTATATATATAGAGAACCCATACTAATGCAGTTAATCAATACCAAATGTGGATCACTGACATAATATGGTAATCAACAATATCGTGTAACAGAAATATCGTGTCAAAAATATCATTTACAAAAATATTGGTTTCTTATCTTTATAATGGTAGGTACAAAAAAAGCAAAAAAAATATATTGTTTCACACTAATATTGTTAAAAACGTACAAAAATATTGTTTCTTAATACATATATAGTTTAAAGTAATAAATCTTACAAATTTTAAAACATACCATTCAAAGAATGTAAATTAAATAAATATCACTAATATTTAATACTATGTTTTGATATATATTTCTATAAACGGACGCACATATATTTATGTGTATGTTTATGTAGATATATTCATATATATATATACACACACACACACACATATATATATATATAATGTAACACAATTATTAAAACTTTATATTATATCGTCTTATTTAATTCTTTAAAGTTACTACAATAAAAAGCACAATATAACAATATATATTTATGTGTGACCAAGGCAGGGGATCCTGCCGAAACACGTCATAGCCCTCGAATATATGCAAATAAAATACATTTTGAAGGAAAATACCTGTGTTGCTGTGTCGGATTCCAGTGCCGAGTGAAGACGTCCTGTTTTTTTGCTTTTATGTGTATATATATATATATATAAATAAATATATATATATATATATAATATATATATATATATATATATATATATATATATATATATATATATATATATATATATATATATATATTACCTACTGGCGGTCGCCAGTAGGTAGTTATAGTTAGGACCCCTTTTCCATAGGAAAACCTCAACATTCTATTTTGAATAACTTTGGCGCCGGTTGATGAATCCTCGCAAATTTCTCAAAATAGGTGGGGCGCTACGCTCCGCTCCTACCCTGAAAGTCTCGGGGGGATTCGTCAAGCGGGGGCTGAGATAAAAGGGGGGTCCCAAAACGCGTTTTTCCCATGCATTTTTCCATAGGACCTTTAGAACGAGCTACAGCCCGAACGGCTGAACAGAATTACTAGAAATTTGGCAGAGAGGTAGTCCCTAGGTCAAGGAAGTGCCTTTTGTAGGTTTGGTGTAAATCTGTTCAGTAGATTCTGAGAAAATAGCCTTTAAATCAATATATATATCTGAGCCCGCTTACGGTACGCTTACCGTACGCTTACCGTAAGCGTACGGTGGCGTGCGCGAGCGCGATTCTGATTGGCTCTTAGATCTTAGTAAACATTCGAATCGGCCGAAACCAGGAAGCGGCGGCCGCCATTTTGTCTCTCGCACTGAGTGTTGTTTATCAAACAAGATGGCCAAAAACATGTTACGGGGCTGTTTTGACAACTCCCTCCCACATAGTCATGTTGAGGGAGTCCCCAAACATCCCCCAAGAGCAAAAACGGTTTTATTTTTTTTTCGGCAATTTCGCCGAGTACGCTTACCGTACGCTTACCGTAAGCGTACGGTAAAAAAAAAAAAAAAAAAAAAACACTATCAACACTTACCCCACCCCCTGTGCTTTTCGTGGCCGTAGGCCACCAAATGTACAGGGCTTATTAATAGGTAAAAAAAACTAAATTTTGGCAACATGAAATTATAAAATCGAAATAAAAAAAACACTATCCACATTGACCCCACCCCCTGTGCTTTTGGTGGCCGAAGGCCACCAAATGTACAGGGCTTATTAAAGTTGATAAAAACCGTGCACGGAACGAACTGCGTTAAGTGGGCGCGCACGCCTCGAATGGCGTAAAGTAACTTAGCATTTAAAAAACCGTACAAATTCACTGAAAAAACCATAGGTTTCACACACGTTATAGTTAGGAATTAGCATTTAAAAAACCTTGCAAAGTCACTGAAAAAACCATAGGTTTCACACATGTTATAGTTAGCGGAAATTTTACTGATAAAAAACCAGTGAAATTGCCCCGTTATAGTTAGTGCTGGCAACTATAACTCACGCGACCGCAATCTTCTGCTGATGACATATGTGTCTTTATGAAAAAAAAATATTTGTAATATATGTATAGCTAAAAATGTATGGAAGAAGACATGGGCAAATAAGTGTCTAAATACAGTATTAGCATCAGCAGAGGATTGCGGTCGCGTGAGTTATAGTTGCCAGCACTAACTATAACGGGGCAATTTCACTGGTTTTTTATCAGTAAAATTTCCGCTAACTATAACATGTGTGAAACCTATGGTTTTTTCAGTGACTATATATATATATATATATATATATATATTTATTATCTAGGTCGCCAGTAGATAGTTATAGTTAGGACCGTGTTTCCATAGGAAATCCGCAACATTCTATTTGGAATAACTTTGGCGCCGATTGACGAATCCTCGCGAAATACTCAAAATAGGTGGGGCGCTCCGCTCCGCTCCTTCCCTGAAAGTCTCGGGGGGATTCGTCAAGCGGGGGCTGAGAAAAAGGGGGGTCCCAAAACGCGTTTTCCCCATGCATTTTTCCATAGGACCTTCAGTCCGAGCTACAGCCCGAACGGCTGAACAGAATTACTTGAAATTTGGCAGAGAGGTAGCCCTCAGTTCAGGGATGTGCCTTTTGAAGTGTAAATCTGTTCAGAATTTCCTGAGAAAATAGCATTTAAATCAATATAAATATCTATAGGCGTGCTCCGAGCGCGTACCGTAAGCTTACCGTGCGCGAGCGCGATTCTGATTGGTTGTTAGATCTTAGTAAACATTCGAATCGGTCGAAACCAGGAAGTGTCGGCCGCCATTTTGTCTCTCACAGTCTGAGGGGGTGAAAAACAAAGGTGGAGAACGTGAAAAGGGGGCAGGGTGGACAGTTCCTGACCCCCTAGCCTTTGTCAGGGGGTCCCAGAAGGACCCCCAAGGGCAAAAATTAATTGTAATTTTTTTTGAAAAATCGCGGAATGCGCGTAGCGTACGCGCATGGCGTAAACGGAAAAATTCTGCGAACTTCGCGTAACGGTTCCGCGACTACGCGTACGGTGCGCGCACGGCAAACATTTTTTTTCAAAAAGGAGAGATTAAAAAAAAATAAAAAAAAATGTGAGGTAAGGTTGGCTCTTAAAAGAGCCGTTGTGTTAATACAGGGATAGAGGAAAGAAAGAATGGGAATATTATGAACGTCTACAAACATGCTGGTCTATCTTATTGTTAATAAGGGAAACACTGGTCTCCCCAAAAACAATAAGACCACAACACGTTGTACACCTCATTGAAACCCTCCGAAATCGAGGGTTAATGTCCAGAGGAGCTGAAGAAGGTGATGCTCCCACCTCAGAGGAAGGGCTCAGCTGAGCTGCCGATGATGTACTCGGCTGAGCTTCTGAGGTTGGGCTCCGGTGACTTACTGAAGAGTTGTCTTCAGTATGTCGAGCAAAGGTCCTGGGATGTTTATCCCTAATGTGTCTCATCATAGAGTGATTTCCAAAGGAATACTTCTTCCTTGGATTTCCTCCAGATAAAACACGGTCACAACGTGTGCAAGTGACCAATGGAGCATTGACCTTCTTCTGCCCCTCTGGAAAAGTAAAATACTCCCACACAAAAGAATCCTTTTGTTTACTCCTTCTCTGTCTGATGATGGTGCTGCTAGGCTCACTCTCAGAAGAGGACTGCTGCTCTGCCATTGTATCTCATTGTCAATTCAGCTCCTTCTCCTAGGGGATCTCAAGCAGTAATGAGGGGAATGGGTGTGGTGTTGGAAGTTTCTGGAACTGAAAGTAGTTTCAACCAATGAAAAGTGTTCTTTGTGGATCACATGACCTACCGTGCGCACTCCGTAAGCTTACGCTGCGCGCTCGTAAACAAGTACGCATGCGCAAACGTGACGTAAACATGCGCTTCCGGAGCGCTTACGGAGCGCTTCCGGAGCGTGTACGTAGGACGCACTCGCGCATGCGCAGTACACGCATCCGCGTAACCGCGATGTTGGTTCCACGCAACGCGCATGCGTGTACGCGTACGTCACGTACGTATAACGTAAGCACACCGTACTTATGACGTACGGAGCGCGTAGCATCAGCTTACCGTACGCGCATCGTATCACGTAAGTGCACCGTACTTATGACGTACGGAGCGCGTAGCGTCAGCTTACCGTACGCGCACGGCAAAAAATCCATTAAAAAAAAAAAAGTTTCAAGGGTTGTAGAAGATAATAACTGTGATGTACAACTGTATGTAAACATTAATTTTTAAAAAATTAACCATTCCATAATGCAGGATATAGTACATATATTATTTTATACATAGGTTGGATATTATTTTTTACCAAAAATCTCAAAAAAAATTTGCATTTAAAAAACCTTTGAAATTCACTGAAAAAACCATAGGTTTCACACACGTTATAGTTAGGAATCAGCATTTAAAAAACCTTGCAAATTCACTGAAAAGGCCATAGGTTTCACACATGGTATAGTTAGCAGGACATTTCACTCGTGAAAAACCAATGAAATTCCCCCGTTATAGTTAGTGCAGGCAACTATAACTCACGCGACCGCAATCCTCTGCTGATGACGTCAGATATTACATCACTGATGACATATGTGTTTTTCTGAAAAAAAAATATTTGTAATATATGTATAGCTAAAAATTAATGGAAGAAGACATGGGTAAATAAGTGTCTAAATACAGTGATGTAATATCTGACGTCATCAGCAGAGGATTGCGGTCGCGTGAGTTATAGTTGCCTGCACTAACTATAACGGGGGAATTTCATTGGTTTTTCACGAGTGAAATGTCCTGCTAACTATAACATGTGTGAAACCTATGGTTTTTTCAGTGAATTTGCAAGGTTTTTTAAATGCTAATTCCTAACTATAACGTGTGTGAAACGTATGGTTTTTTCAGTGAATATATATATATATTTATATTTATATTTATTCATATATATTTATTCCAACACTCTTCCAAACAAACCCCCACGATCCGAGAGCTTAGAAGAAAGCAGCACAGCCAGTCACCAGCAAATTGTAAGTAGTCCTTATTATTTGAATTTCATATCCACCAACAATGCAATGGAGAGACCTACCCGTTTAGGCCGGAGCCTTCAACAGGGTCATAGAGTTTGGGTGTGTAGACAACCCATTTAAAGGGAAAAATTTCCCCCAAAATCACCTTCACAATAAAAAGGAACACACACATGTTGTTACATATTATACACTCGACAGGCAAGTTGAGTTATCTAAAAGTATTGATTTGTCAAAATTCCCCACATACTATCACATAATATACAAAATTCATGTAGGTAACTACATACATATATATTTTTTACACAAAACAAAAAAATATTTATAGTTCAATTCCAAAAGGTTTAAGGGCTTCAGTACGATGGGTCCGAACCGCATCTACTGGTGTGGTCCAACAGACGCATTAGGATGTGTGCAGTCAGAGGGAGCAGTCGGAGGGACCGACCGATACCTTACGACAGGCTCATGGAGCCCATTGGTCAGTCGGAAGCTCCTCATAATCCCTTAAAGATGGCGGTTCTGCCGTCAGGATTATGATGTTGGTTTTCAACTGCCTTTCCATGTTGGTCTTTCCGACATGGCAAGGCTGTCGGATAGCAACATTGGGGGCCCCTAGCAGGGCTCCCTTCTCCCCTGGCCCTCCCCTTAGGGGCCTGGAGAGCACCATAGGCCACCCTGAAAATCCCTGCACTATGTTGCAGGCACCCTGAGGGGCCTGCCACACCGTGCAGGGATTTCCACAATCTCCCATTTCTCAATGGGAGCTTGTGCTGCGGGCATTTTCCACTCGCCGCACAAGCTCCTATTTTAAATAGGAATTTGTGACTGCACCATGTGCAGTTGCATGGTAATCAGGCGTTCGGAACTACTGACCGAGGCTCGGGTGGTTCCCTCACCAAAGCAGTGTCGATTGGAGGCAACTACGACTAACATCATAATCAGAGCCTCAATACATTTGCAAACAAATAAAATTAAAAAATTAAGAACACATTTACAAAAAAAAATAAGAAAAATCTTTAAAAACAAAGAAAAGTATAAACAAATACTTTAAAATTTAAATTATAGATATATATTTTTAAAAAGATATCTATTTAACCAATATTAGGAAAAGCGCAACAGTAGGGAAAAAGTTGGACTTTTGAGGGGTTACATTTACTATTCCTACTCCAGTCTGTGCAACAGTAGGGAAAGCATTGGACTTCGGAGGGGTTATATTTACTATTCCTACTCCAGTCCGTGCATCAGTAGGGAAAGCTTTGAAATTCGGTGGGTAAGATTTACTATTCCCACTGCAGTCTGTGCAGCAGTAGTGAAAGCGTTGGACTTCAGTGGGTTAAGATTTACTATTCCGATTCCAATCTTTGCAACTATATGGAAAGCTTTGGGCTTCAGAGGGGTAAAATAAACTATTCACACTCCAGTTTTTGCAACCGTAGGAAAAAAGGTGGGCTTCAGAGGGGTTACATTTACTATTCCCATTCCAGTCTGTGGAACAGTAGGGAAAGCGTTGGGCTTGGGAGGGGTAAAATGTACTATTCCCACTCCAGTCTAAACAACAGTAGGTAAACTTCTTCACTTAAAACACATTACATACTTGAATAACCCTATTAATTTAGAAAAAATATAAAATTCTAAATATAAACATTATTATTTATAACATATATATACATATCTATGAAGGTGTGTGCGTATATATATATTATCTACTGGCGGTCGCCAGTAGATAGTTATAGTTAGGACCCTGTTTCCATAGGAAATCCGCAACATTCTATTTGGAATAACTTTGGTGCCGGTCGATGAATCCTCGCGAAATTTTCAAAATAGGTGGGGCGCTACGCTCCGCTCCTACCCTGAAAGTCTCGGGGGGATTCGTCAAGCGGGGGCTGAGATAAAAGGGGGGTCCCAAAACGCGTTTTTCCCATGCATTTTTCCATAGGACCTTTAGACACAGCTACAGCCCGAACGGCTGAACAGAGTTACTTGAAATTTGGCAGAGAGGTAGTCCTCAGGTCAAGGAAGTGCCTTTTGTAGGTCTGGTGTAAATCTGTTCAGAAGTTCCTGAGAAAATAGCATTTAAATCAATATATATATCTGAGCCAGCTTACGGTGCGCTTACCTTGCGCTTACGGTAAGCTTACCGTACGCGTACGGTGCCGTGCGCGAGCGCGATTCTGATTGGCTGTTAGATCTTAGTAAACATTCGAATCGTTCGAAACCAGGAAGCGGCGTCTGCCATTTTCTCTCTCGCACTCTGACGAGGAGATGATAAACAAAGGCCAAAAACATGTAAAGGGACTTTTTAGACAGCTCCTAACCACCTAGCTTTGATGTATGTGTCCTCAAAGTACCCCCAAGGCCCAAAAATCATGTTTATTTTTTTACGAAAAATCGCCGATTACGCTTACCGTACCCACCCCGTGTGCAAATGGTGCCTGCAGCTTACCATTTGTGCATGGCATATATTCCCCAATTAGAAATCTAAAAGCTTACCTTTCACAACGAAGCGCACAATATGTCCTCCATGTGCGCACGGTGCGCGAAGCGCATCGTGCGTACATGGCCCATCCACGGCACTAACTGTGTAAAGTGGGCGCGCGGTGCGCGAAGCGCACCGTGTGCTCACTGTGCGCGCACGGTGCACGAAGCGCACCGTGCGTGCACGGAACGAACTGCGTTAAGTGGGCGCGCACGCCACGAATGGCGTAAAGTAACTTAGCATTTAAAAAAACGTACAAATTCACTGAAAAAACCATAGGTTTCACACACGTTATAGTTAGGAATTAGCATTTAAAAAACCTTGCAAATTCAGTGAAAAAACCATAGGTTTCACACATGTTATAGTTAGCTGGACATTTTACTGATAAAAAACCAATGAAATTCCCCCGTTATAGTTAGTGCAGGCAACTATAACTCACGCGACCGCAATCCTCTGCTGATGACATATGTGTCTTTATGAAAAAAAAATATTTGTAATATATGTATAGCTAAAATTTAATGGAAGAAGACATGGGCAAATACTTGTCTAAATACAGTATTAGCATCAGCAGAGGATTGCGGTCGCGTGAGTTATAGTTGCCTGCACTAACTATAACGGGGGAATTTCATTGGTTTTTTATCAGTAAAATGTCCAGCTAACTATAACATGTGTGAAACCTATGGTTTTTTCACTGAATATATATATATATATATATATATATATATATATATATATATATATATATATAATGTAAACAAAATTCAACAAAAATGTTCCAATTTACAAAATTCATAAACAATGTAATAATTAATTTTCAATTAAAACAATGCTTATTTCCTAAGTGACTTTCCATCCTATACCCCTACATACCTAGAAACCCACACCTAAAATATATTGAAAGATAACAAGTTTAACACAATTTATATAACTGATAATCAAATACATGATTACCGATAGCTAATTTTTCAATAATTATTACTTAATTGCCTTCCCACCCTACAATCCTACATACCCAGCAACCCACACCTAAAATATATAATTATTGCACAGTTTATATAATTATGAATCAATTGAATATTTAATTAAACATTCATATTTATTATTGTTTCATTATTCTTGAATTAATGTCCCATTTATACTTCTTTCAGTATTACATAATGCACATAATTAATAATCAATTAAATATTTAATATCACATTGTTAATTAATTGTTAATTAATCATCATTTAATTGATTTCCCACCCTATACCCCTACAAACCTAGCAGCCTGCACCTAAAATATACATAACATATATGAATATTCCACAATTTACATAATTAATAAGCAATTAAATGATTGATAATAAATTATAAATTAATTGTTAATTCATTGTTACCTAATTAAGTTCCCACCATATACCCCTACACATGCATCAATAATACATAATATACATAATGAATATCTATTATATACTTACTAATTTGATTATTAATGAATTAATAATTATTACTTAGTTAACTTCCTACCCTATCCCCATACAAACCCAACCCACTATAACACTTTAAATGACTGTCAGCAATTAAACAAAAAATTATAAACCACTTGAAAGTGCATACTATTTTCAAAACAATAATACACATTTTACAAACAATACTAACACATAAAATGTATATATAAATGAAGACTCCTTAACTGAATTAAAAAACGATAGTCTTCCCAACTATTTTATTGAAAACAATATTTAAAACAATGATATTCTTAACAACAATATTACTTACCTGAAAAAACAATATTCTTGACAACGAAATCTTTGCATCACGATATCATAGCATCACAATTTTTGTTTCTATATTTCTTTCTGGATATTTACAACTCTATATTTTGTCCAAATACCTACATTTGTAGTAGTTCATGTACTTTCAAAGGGCATTATGGGAAATGAAGTATCAATGAAACATAGCATAAGGAAAGCAAAATCCCTCCTCAAGAAAGTGGCCAATCAGAAGGGGATTGTTCAAAAGATATACATCTGCATGTATATGACCCCAATGATAGGGGCAGCCAGACCAGGTCAACACAAGCTACAAATGTAAGTCCTGCAGCTATGCAGTGCATAGACACTGCTGAAGAAGGGAGTGAGCACATCACACCGACTGTTACAAAGGAACCTGTAGTGAGGCACAACAACTGCTGGAAGACACCAACTTGTCACTTGTCGTCCTTCACACACTCAATCTCAGTCACATGTTGCAAATGTGTTCAGTGCAGAAAATCCACAAATATTTGGAGGGTCAGAAACCTCAATGCTAATGGTTCATTGCCTGCAGCAGAAGTAAATAACTGCTAACACTGGATAGCAACATTGTTACTGGATTACTAACTTTATCTAATACACTAGCTGGCAATCAGATGTCCACAAATGACAAATTTGACTGATGCAATCAAGCTGTATGTATGGAACTACATCAGGATAACATACATTACAGATGGAGGAGCGCCATTCCTCATCCCGTATTGATGGTTTAACTTGTGCAATCAATCGGCTAGCACAAGCCACAACCACTTTATCACATCGCACTGTGAACTTGAAAGTGTAAATGTGGCACTTCAGCGCAGATGTAGCAAGGGGACTCAAACAGGTTGCTGATGCAGTGGAAACTATGCAAACAACCCAAATTTCTAGTAGCACACAGGTTGGAGTGGGAGAAAGAGAGAACCAATCCAGTGTGATCAACATCTCAGCCACAGACAGTTGCAGTGATGCTGGGTAAAACGTTGGACCAAAGACATCTGCTAGCATCAAATGCATGCTTTAAAATAAGTCCCTTTCAGTGTAAAACAATTGCACATTTGTTCCATTTGTGATGAACAACCTTCTGAAAAGAGAAGTATTATTTCAGATATACATTATCTCACCTGAAAATAAAGGTACGTTTAGGCCCGGGCAGAATTATAATCCTGCTCACGAAATTGGCGGAATTTGGGTAGCTCTATTTTATACTTGTAATGCAGAGTTCCTGCAAAATCCCGCAAATCAGTGAATGGCGGAATTATTCTGCTCTGTGCGCCTCACAGAAGCAATGTGAGGCTCCACAACGCATGCTTGTGACCGAGGTTTGCCGTCCCCTGTTGTGATTTCCAGTCGCCATGGAGCCTTCTGTTGCCATTTTATAAAGCTGTCCGAGAGGTCTGCTGTTTGAGTAGATTAGCTGCTGCTACGAGCGGTAACAAAATCAATCTGAATGGGTGCGTGCTCTGTAAGCCTGGGCAAAACACTACGCTACGCTTGCGTAGTTTGCGAAGTTTGCGCTACTTCGCACTACGCGAATTGCACGTAGCACAGTGCAACCACGCGTAGCGTAGCATCGCATAGCGTAGTGCAGCGGTCATTTTTTGCTTGCTTGCGTTCCTCAACGTCAAGTTGGCGACCGCGAGCAAGCAAAATGACATCCCGGCAAGACTTTTTCCTCATTCGCGATCAGCAACATCAAGTTGCCGATCGCGAGCATGGAAAATAAACCTCCCGGCGAGAGTCAGGTTTCTCATTGCGAGTGGTCGCGTATGCTCGCGACTGCTCGCGATGAGAAACTACCAGTCCGCGTTGAGAAAGCTGCCGCTCGAGTAAAAATCTACTCGAGCGGCAGAAAAATACAGCTCGCACTGTGCAAGATGCCGTTTTCAATGATTGCACAGTGCCGGATGCTTGTCCGCACTATGTAATCATTGAAAACGGCATCTTGCATTGCGAACAGGGTACTACGCAGTTCGCGAAGTGCTACGCGTAGCTCGCGTAGTGCGAAGTGCACTTTGCGTAGCTACGCGTAGCGCTACTTCGCGAACTACGCCCAGGGTTAGTGCTCTCATGCAACACATGGTGCCATTCTCGCTGATCTTCAGTTCTGCTCGTGCTACCAGTGCTAAATTGCAGCACGAGCAGCATATTTTCTGCCTGTTGGCGGAATTCCAGGGAATTTTGCTGAGTTTTTCTGTAATTCCGCAGAGTAAAACTCTGCAAAGTTCAGCCCACCTCAGGTATATTCAGTTGCATAACCTACTATGCCTCTTTCAATGTATTGGTGCCCTAATTAGTTATTTTACATACTTACCATAAGAAATAATGATTAACTATAGTCACTTAACTCAATCACCCTTCTGCAGCTCTATTCTCATCATGTGTAGGAGTTGTTGGGGTCTGTTCTTCCTTTTCAAACTCAGAATCTGACAGTGGTACAAACAAACCATTGCTTGTAGCTATGTTGTGCAGAATAGCAAATGTTGCTACAATTTTACAACTTCAACAGCTGAAAGTTGTAGGGCACCACCACTCTTATGCAAACATCTAAAATGACTTTTTAGAAGTCCAAAAGAATGTTCAATGATGCCTCTGGGGCCACAGTGTGCCACAATTTAACTATGTTCATTACGAGTTGTGGAAGGCAGATATGGTGACATAGTGCATGAGCGTATGCACTATCACCTATAAACAAACAAAACATATTTAGCTATGGGATTAAAGTCACATTTAAGGTGTATTTGAAAATTTCTATGAGTATTTACAGAATAAATATCCATCATCAAAATCCCCTCTTTCTAGCCTCTTTCATTGTGACTGAAAATAAAAGAGCCTACCTTGCTGTCTGGATAATCGGACAACAATATCTGTGATTACATTTGTTGCAAAATCAACAGTAGATGGACAGAATGCAGAACAATGTCATACATTCACCCCAGTACAGAGATCTGGGCCTAAATCCATCGTTTTTTGCTCGCCAAGCCATTCCATTTTGAACCTAGCCATATGCAAATCAGTCTTGACCCTGTGCCTCATGGGAACAGTCCAGCCCGAACTGCCAAGCCAGGTCCTCCCTGGACTGGAAACAAGCATCCTAGGACCCGTTTCGGGATTTCAACCCTCTTCAGCCAGGATAGCTTTATTCCAGTGGCATGGAGAGCACGGGACCCACGTCTGGCCATACCCGTCCCACTCGGGGTGACAAATGCAAAAACAACAGTTGATGGACAGAATGCAAAACAATGTCATACATTCACCCCAGTACAGAGATCTGGGCTTAAATCCATCGTTTTTTTGTTCACTATGCCATTCCAGTTTGAACCCAGCCATATGCAAATCAGTCTTGACCCTGTGCCTCATGGGAACAGTCCAGCCCAAACTGCCAAGCCAGGACCTCCCTGGACTGGAAACAAGTATCCTACGACCAGTTTTGGGGTTTCACCCCTCTTCAACCAGGATAGCTTGATTCCAGTAGCATGGAGAGCATGCAACCCATGTTGGGCATACCTGTCTCACTCGGGGTGACAAATGCGAAAACAAAAGTTGATGGACAGAATGCAGAACAATATCATACATTCACCCCAGTACAGAGATCTGGGCCTAAATCCATAGGGGCAGATTTATGACGTCTGGCGCATCTCTGCTAATCAGCAGAGATGCGCCAGAAGAGTTGCGACGCATCTGCCCACCCGTGCGCCACCATTGATGCGCCGCATTTACAATGCGGCACACCGTGGCACTCGGATGGGCAGATGCGTGACCATCTCCTGTCGGAAAGGCGGTGCATTTTGCTGGAGTTGCGTCGCAAGCGCGACGCAGCTCCAGCAAGGCTCGGGGGTGCCCTATCATTACAATGCTGCATCAATCCTTACGTCTGCTTCAAGCAGGTGCAGGGTTTTGACGCAGCATGGGCTCAAAAGTGACTGAGTGAAATCTTGTAGATTTCACTCAGCCACTTTTAGGAGGTGTTCCTGCGACAGAACGCCCCCCCTGCACAGGTACGCCTACTGCTGGCGCAGGGCATTACAACGTGACGCATCTCCCAGATGCGTCACGTTGTAAATACCCCGAAGCATGACGCAGGATTTGCGCCGCCGCTGCGTCACAAAAGTGACGCAACGGCGGCGTAAATGAGGTGCAAGGGGCTCATAAATATTCCCCATTGTTTTTTTGCTCACCATGCCATTCCAGTTTGAACCCAGCCATATGCAAATCAGTCTTGACCCTGTGCCTCATAGGAACAGTCCAGACCGAACTGCCAAGCCAGGTCCTCCCTGGACTGGAAACAAACATCCTAGGACCGGTTTTTGGGTTTCACCCCTCTTCAGCCAGGATAGCTGGACTCCAGTGGCATGGAGAGCACGGGACCCACGTCTGGGCATACCCGTCCCACTCGGGGTAACAAATGCAAAAACAACAGTTGGGGGACAGAATGCAGAACAATGTCATACATTCATCCCAGTACAGAGATCTGGGCCTAAATCCATAGTTTTTTTGCTCACCATGCCATTCCAGTTTGAACCCAGCCATATGCAAATCAGTCTTGACCCTGTGCCTCAAGGGAACAGTCCAGCCCGAACTGCCAAGCCAGGTCCTCCCTGGACCGGAAACAAGCCTCCTAGGACCGGTTTCGGGGTTTCACCCCTCTTCAGCCAGGACAGCTTGATTCCAGTGGCATAGAGAGCATCTGTTTGCGTAGCACTTTTCACCCTAAGTGGGATGGGAATTCCTAAACGTGGACCTCTTGCTCACTGTGCCACTGGATTCAAGCTAGCCTGGCTCTTGAATGGTAATACCCAGAAACCGTTCTCATGATGCTTGTTTCTGGTCCAGGGAAGACCTGGCTTGGCAATTCGATCTGGACTGTTCCCATGAGACACAGGGTCAAGACTGATTTGCATATGGCTGGGTCTAAACTGGGGTGGCATGGTGAGCAAAAGAATGATGGATTTAAACCCGATCTCTTGATTGGGGGTGAATGTATGATGTATTCAGCATTCTGTCCATCATCTTTTTGCCTAGCACTTTTCACCCTAAGTGGGATGGGTATGCCCAATGTGGGTCCCTTGTTCACTGTGCCACTGGATTAAAGCTAGCCTGGCCCTTGAAGGGTAATACCCAGAAACCGGTCCCAGGATGCTTGTTTCCATTCCAGGGAGGACCTGGCTTGGCAGTTGGGTCTGGATTGTTCCCATGAGGCACAGTGTCAAGACAGATTTGCATATGGCTGGGTCTAAACTGGGGTGCCATGGTGAGCCAAAGAATGATGGATTTAACCCAGATCTCTTGACTGGGGGGGAATGTATGATTTATTCAGCATTCCGTCCATCATTTGTGTGCGTAGCACTTTTCACCCTAAGTGGGATGGGTATGCCCAAAAGTGGGTCCCTTGCTCACTGTGCCACTGGATTCAAGCTAGCCTGGCTGATGAAGGGCAATAGCCAGAAACCGGTCCCAGGATGCTTGTTTCCAGTCCAGGGAGGACCTGGCTTGGCAGTTCAGTCTGGACTGTTCCCATGAGGCACAGGGTCAAGACTGATTTGCATATGGCTGGGTCAAAACTGGGGTGGCATGGTGAGCAAAAGAACGATGGATTTAACCCAGATCTCTTGACTGGGGGGGGGGAATGTATGATTTATTCAGCATTCCGTCCATCATCTGTGTGCGTAGCACTTTTCACCCTAAGTGGGATGGGTATGCCCAGACGTGGGTCCCTTGCTCACTGTTCCACTGGATTCAAGCTAGCCTGGCTGATGAAGGGTAATACCCACAAACCAGTCCCAGAATGCTTGTTTCCGGTCCAGGGAGGACCTGGCTTGGCAGTTCGGTCTGGACTGTTCCCATGAGGCACAGGGTCAAGACTGATTTGCATATGGCTGAGTCTAAACTGGGGTGGCATGGTGAGCAAAAGAAAAATGGGTTTAACCCAGATCTCTTGACTGGGGGTGAATGTATGATTTATTCAGCATTCCGTCCATCATCTGTTTGCGTAGCACTTTTCACCCTAAGTGGGATGGGTATGCCCAGACGTGGGTCCCTTGCTCACTGTGCTACTGGATTCAAGCTAGCCTGGCTGATGAAGGGTAATACCCAGAAACTGACCCCAGGATGCTTGTTTCCGGTCCAGGGAGGACCTGGCTTGGCAGTTCGGTCTCTACTGCTCCCATGAGGCACAGTGTCAAGACTGATTTGCATATGGCTGGGTCTAAACAGGGGTGGCATGGTGAGCAAAAGAACAATGGATTTAACCCAGATCTCTTGACTTGGGGTGAATGTATGATTTATTCAGCATTCCGTCCATAATCTGTTTGCGTAGCACTTTTCACCCTAAGTGGGGTGGGTATGCCCAGACGTGGGTCCCTTGCTCACTGTGCCACTGGATTCAAGCTAGCCTGGCTGATGAAGGGTAATACCCAGAAACTGGTCCCATGATGCTTGTTTCTGGTCCTGGGAGGACCTGGCTTGGCAGTTCGTTCTAGACTGTTCCATGAGGCTCAGGGTCAAGACTGATTTGCATATGGCTGGGTCTAAACTAGGGTGGCATGGTGAGCACAAGAACAATGGATTTAACCCAGATCTCTTGACGGGGGTGAGTGTATGATTTATTCAGGATTCCGTCCATCATCTGTTTGCTTATCACTTTGCACCCTAAGTGGGATGGGTTTGCCCAGACGTGGGTCCCTTGCTCACTGTGCTACTGGATTCAAGCTAGCCTGGCTGATGAAGGGTAATACCCAGAAACCGGCCACAGGATGCTTGTTTCCGATCCAGGGAGGACATGGCTTGGCAGTTCAGTCTGGACTGTTCCCATGAGGCACACGGTAAAGACTGATTTGCATATGGCTGGATCTAAACTGGGGTGGCATGGTGAGCAAAAGAACGATAGATCTAACCCAGATCTCTTGACTGGGGGGGGAAGGTATGATTTATTCAGCATTCCGTCCAACATCTGTTTGCGTCACACTTTTCACCCTAAGCGGAATGGGTATGCCCAGGCGTGGGTCCCTTGCTCACTGTGCTACTGGATTCAAACTAGCCTGGCTCATGAAGGGTAATACCCAGAAACCGGCCACAGGATGCTTGTTAACGGTCCAGGGAGGACCTGGCTTGGCAGTTAGGTTTGGATTGTTCCCAATAAGGCACAGGGTCAAGACTGATTTGCATATGGCTGGGTCTAAACTGGGGTGGCATGGTGCGCAAAAGAACAAAGGATTTAACCCAGATCTCTTGACTGGGGGTGTATGTATGATTTATTCAGTATTCCGTCCATCATCTGTTTGCATATCACTTTTCACCCTAAGTGGGATGGGTATGCCCAGACATGAGTCCCTTGCCCACTGTGCCACTGGATTGAAGCTAGCCTGGCTGATGAAGGGTAATACCCAGAAACCGGTCCCAGGATGCTTGTTTCCGGTCCAGGGAGGACATGGCTTGGCAGTTCGGTCTGGATTGTTCCCATGAGGCACAGGGTCAAGACTGATTTGCATATGGCTGGGTCTAAGCTGGGATGGCCTGGTGAGCAAAAGAACGATGGATTTAACCCAGATCTCTTTACTGCGATTGAATGTATGATTTATTCAGCATACCGTCCGTCATCTTTTTGCGTTGTACATTTGTTGTATCACACACCACTTGGATGTTCGGGGAATTATTATTTTTTCGATTTCTGAATAAATCATCTATGTCAGATCAATCAATCAATCAATCACAATAATTTGTAAAGCGCGCTACTCACCCGTGAGGGTCTCAAGGCGCTGAGAGGAGGGGGGGTCGCTACTGCTCGAACAGCCAGGTCTTGAGTTGTTTCCTGAAGGAGAGGTGATCCTGGGTCAGCCGTAGGTGAGTGGGGAGGGAGTTCCATGTCTTGGCTGCCAGGTAGGAGAAGGATCTTCCTCCGACGGTGGATTTCCAAATTCTAGGGACGGAGGCGAGGGCGAGGCTGGCGGATCGGAGCTGGCGGGTGGGTGTGTGGAAAGTGAGGCGGCTGTTGAGGTACTTCGGACCCATGTCGTGGAGAGCCTTGTGTGCGTGGGTGAGGAGTCTGAACGTGATCCTCTTGTTGACGGGGAGCCAGTGCAGATCTCTCAGGTGGGCAGAGATGTGGCTGCGGCGCGGGATATCCAGGATGAGTCGTGCCGAGGCGTTCTGGATGCGCTGGAGTCTTTTCTGGAGTTTGGCTGTGGTTCCAGCGTAGAGGGCGTTCCCGTAGTCCAGACGGCTGGTTACGAGGGCCTGGGTGACCGTCTTCCTGGTTTCGGTGGGGATCCATCGGAAGATCTTTCGGAGCATGCGCAGGGTGTTGAAGCAGGATGATAAGACTGCGTTCACTTGGTTGGTCATCGTGAGGGAGGAGTCCAGGATGACCCCTAGGTTGCGTGCGTGGTCCGTTGGTTTGGGTGCGCTGCCCAGGGCAGGGGGCCACCAGGAGTTGTCCCAGGCGGAGAGGGATGGCCCGGGGATGAGGACTTCCGTCTTGTCTGAGTTCAGTTTCAGACGGCTGATCTTCATCCATTCCGCGACATCTTTCATTCCTTCCTGGAGGTTGGCTTTGGCGGTGGCAGGGTCGTTGGTGAGGGAGAGGATCAGCTGGGTGTCATCGGCGTAGGAGATGATGTTGAGGTTGTGTTGGCGGGCAATGGCTGCGAGGGGGCTCATGTAGACGTTGAAGAGGGTGGGGCTGAGTGAGGATCCTTGCGGGACGCCGCAGATGACTTCGGTAGCCGCGGACCGGAATGGGGGAGGCGGACTCTCTGGGTTCTTCCGGTGAGGAATGAGATGATCCACTCCAGGGCCGCTCCTTGGATTCCGGTGTTGCTGAGGCGCTGTATCAGGGTGCGGTGGCAGATGGTGTCGAAGGCTGCTGAGAGGTCCAGGAGGATGAGGGCAGCCGTTTCCCGTTGTCGAGCAGGGACCTGATGTCGTCGGTGGCTGCGATGAGGGCGGTCTCGGTGCTGTGGTTTGCTCGGAACCCGGACTGTGAGGGGTCGAGAGATCCGTTGGTCTCGAGGAAGGCGGAGAGTTGTCTGTTGACGGTCTTCTCGATGACTTTGGCTGGAAAGGGAAGGAGCGAGATGGGGCGGAAGTTCTTGAGGTCCATGGGGTCCGCGGTGGGTTTCTTCAGGAGGGCGCTCAGCTCGGCATGTTTCCAGCTCTCCGGGAAATTGGCGGATGCAAAGGAGCTGTTGATGATGTTCCGGAGTTGGGGTGCGATGGTGGAGTCGGCTTTGTTGAAGATGTGGTGTGGGCAGGGGTTGGTGGGGGAGCCGGAGTGGATGGTGTTCATCAGGTGGGTGGTGTCTTCGGTGCTGACAGGGTCCAGGTGCAGAGGGTGGTGTTTGGGGGTGCTAGTTCGGTGGTTGGGTGCGCGGTCTGTGTGCGGAAGCTGTTGTGAATGCCGGCGATCTTGCGGTGGAAGAACGAGGCGAGAGAGTCGCAGAGGTCTTGCGAGGGAGTGATGCCGGTGTTGCATGCGCTGGGATTTGAGAGCTCCTTGACGATGTTGAAGAGCTCCTTGCTGTTGTGGGTGTTGTTGTCCAGTCTTTCTTTGAATGCTGTCTTCTTGGTGCTTCAGATCAGCTGGTGGTGTTCGCGGGTGGCGTTCTTGAGGGCTGTCATGTTTTCTGTTGTCTGGTCGAGGCGCCAGGCTTTCTCGAGGGTGCGGCAGGTTTTCTTGGAGTTTTTGAGGTCGATGGTAAACCACGAGGCTCTCCTGCTGCCGGGTTTGCTGGGAGGATTCTTCAGTGGTGCGAGTTCGTCGGCGCAGTCGGTGAGCCACTGTGTGAGGTTGCGGGCTGCTTCGTTGGGGTCTGTCGTGTTGGTGGGCGGGTTCTGGCTGAGGGAGGTAGTGAGCTGGTCGGCGGTGATCTTGCTCCAGCTTCGGCGGGGAACCTGTTGCGGGTGGTGGTGGGTCGTGGTTCTCCTGAAGTTGAAGTGGACGCAGCTGTGGTCTGTCCAGTGTAGTCCGGTGGAGTGGCTGAAGGAGATGTGCTTGCTGGAGGAGAATACGGGGTCAAGCGTGTGTCCGGCGTAGTGGGTGGGGATGTTCACCAGTTGCTTGAGTCCGAGGCTGGCGAGGTTGTCCAGCAGGGTGGTGGTGTTGCAGTCCTTGTTGTTCTCCAGGTGGAAGTTGAGGTCCCCCAGGAGGATGTAGTCTGTGGAGGTGAGGGCGTGTGGGCTGACACAGTCTGCGATGGCTTCACTGAATTGTGTGCGCGGTCCCGGAGGTCTGTAGATGAGGGTGCCTCTGAGGGTGGTCTTGGGGTCGGTGTGTATCTGGAAGTGAAGGTGCTCTGCAGCGGTGAGGGTGTCGTCGGAGTTGGTCGTGATGCGGATGGTGTTCTTGTGAACGATGGCGATGCCTCCTCCGGTCTGGTTGGCTCGGTCCCTCCGGGTGATCTTGTAGCCCTCCGGGATGGCTATGGCGATGTCGGGAGATGAGGAGGCGTTCCTCCAGGTTTCCATGAGGAAGGCGACGTCTGGTGAGGTTGTGTCGAGGAGGTTCCAGAGCTCCACGGCGTGCCTGTGGACGGAGCGGTTGTTGAGTAGGATGCACTTGAGGTGGTTGTTGTTGGTGGTCGGCTTGGCGAGTGCAGTGCAGGTCCGGAGGCAGGTGAATCGGCAGGCTTGGCAGGTGAAGGGTCCGTGGGTGAGTTTCGGGGTGGCTCGGTAGCAGGCGGGGTTCCGGCCAGCGTTGAGTGCGTGGAGGGTTGCGGCGTTGTAGGTCCGTCGGGTGCGCTGGCATCGTCGAGGACCAGGGGTTCTGGCGCTAGGCGGGGTTCAGGCGTGGACGGGCATAGACGGGCCTGCCTTTGGCGCGCCTTTGGCGCACAATCGGCGCGCCCGCTGCACGTGAACGCTGCGCGTACGTGTGGACTCTGCCATAAATGGAGAGAGGGAGGAAGGAGGGAGGGAGGGGCAGCTGGGAGGCGGGAGCGGGGTGGCGCCTAGGAGGGGAGAGGGTACAGAAGAGAAAAGCGGGGCGGGGCCGCGGGGGAACAGCGGCAGGGAGCGGGGAGCGGGGAAAAAAACAGCGGGAAACAGGTGGCAGAATAAGCGCAAAAAATTAGAAAGTACAGGGGCACAGTGGGCGAACAAAATAAGGCACAGAGCAGAATACAACACACACTAAGGCACAGAGCAGAATGAATAAAATACAACCAAGAGGCACCTAGGCCCTGGGGGCAGCGGCGAACAGGTGGCAAGAGCAGGGGGGACCGGCGCACTCAGGAGGAGCCACGCGGCGGGAGGAGCGACCGGCTCTGACGAGATCAGGTCAGGTCACAGCACTCTGTCGCGTGTCCACCCTCTAAATAGCCAGTGGGAGGGAGGGGCAGCTGGGAGGCGGGAGCGGGGTGGCGACTAGGAGGGGAGAGGGTACAAACGAGAAAAGGGGCGGGCCGTGGGGGAGAAGCAGCAGGGAGCGAGGAGCGGGGAAAAAAACAGCGGGAAACAGGCGGCAGAATAAGCGCAAAAAATTAGAAAGTACAGGGGCACAGTGGGCGAAAAAAATAAGGCACAGAGCAGAATACAACACACGATAAGGCACAGAGCAGAATGAATAAAATACAACCAAGGGGCACCAAGGCCCTGGGGGCAGCGGCGAACAGACGGCAAGAGCAGGGGGGACCGGCGCACTCAGGAGGAGCCACGCGGCGGGAGGAGCGACCGGCTCTGACGAGGTCAGGTCAGGTCGCAGCACTCCGTCGCGTGTCCACCCTCTAAATAGCCAGTGGGAGGGAGGGGCAGCTGGGAGGCAGGAGCGGGGTGGCGACTAGGAGGGGAGAGGGTACAGAAGAGAAAAGGGGGGCGGGGCCGCGGGGGAGCAGCGGCAGGGAGCGGGGAAAAAAACAGCAGGAAACAGGCGGCAGAATAAGCGCAAAAAATTTGAAAGTACAGGGGCACAGTGGGCGAACAAAATAAGGCACAGAGCAGAATACAACATACAATAAGGCACAGAGCAGAATGAATAAAATACAACCAAGAGGCACCTAGGCCCTGGGGGCAGCGGCGAACAGGCGGCAAGAGCAGGGGGGACCGGCGCACTCAGGAGGAGCCACGCGGCGGGAGGAGCGACCGGCTCTGACGAGGTCAGGTCAGGTCAGATGGTGGGCAAATGGGCACATATGTACCATCTATGCATCCAATAACTAGAGAAACCTTGGTCTGAATGTGCATTACGATTCCATCAAGAAAGGCGTGAAAAAAGCGAGAAAGGGCACACTGTGACACAGCACTAGCTGCAGCAATAACACCTTGGTAACTACCAAAGGCTAAGAGATGCAGACTACATAGCACCTGCACATGGGTGGGGATGGAATTACCACACAAGGTGTTCCATTCAAACTAAGGCCATCACTCCGCTATGAGCTCCAGGGTAACAGTGCCACTTAGCCTGTACTTTGCATATATCTCTTCCTCAGTTTGGTCATATAATATAATTCTCAGTCTGAAAATCCTCTCCTGTCTTCCCCTACTTCTCGTCAACCCTGCCTTAATACGCATGCTTCTTGCCATCACATACAGAGCATCCATTTTGGAAGGCGCACATACATTCTGGGGTTGTTTTTAGATTACACTCAGTTACCACCTGGTTTGAGTTGGTGGTAATTTGTATGTGGAAAATATTTTATTTATGCGACTATTCCACTATTTGTGAATGTGATGAACATAAGGATAGCAATTCGCAATTAACAATTCCTTAATTTGCAATTGCAATTTACTGATTCGCTGTTCATTTGCATTGCTACAGAAATGCCTGCGAATAATAATAATAATAATACAGCATTTTGTAGAGCGCGAACAGCTACCTCACAAGGAGGTGTCCCGGCGCTAAAGACCGCTGGGGAACCCGTCCTGGCTTTCCCTGTGAGATGGTCCCTTCTGGGTATCTCCAAGGTGAAACCAGGCATCCCCGGGGGCCGTTGTAGAGATGAGGCAAGCTTAATACCCAGAGTTGCCGAGTGTGTTCCTGGTTAGAGTAGGTACCAAGGCGAGAATTATCGAGTCCGTTTTGACCCTGGTCCACGACCCTGCCGCGTCGGGAATTGAACCCTGGTCCCTGGCCGAATCTCTGCTTACGGGTCTGCCGCCTCTAACCAGTGAGCCACACCTCTCCACTGTCCGAATGACATACAGAACAATCCTGTGTGTTTGCCACTGGTTACTGAGTCGCAAATGTTGTTGTGTACACTTGGCCCTAGACCCCCCCTCACAATCACTATTTACTTGGAACGCCTTTAACACCTGTACGGGGATTCAGTTTGCACCCCCCTCCTTGAATCTCATTAATTGCAAACGTCAAGTAGTAAAATAGTGGAACCATTGACAGCAGTAGACTTGGTGCACGAAACATAGATATAGGTCTGTGAACTGGGTAGATTTCCGACGTTTTATTAATTGAAACCATCTCCTGGAGTACACATATGGACGTATATGCTTCACATAGGTTTCATTGCTTATTTTTCCTCCACGTGTACTCCCACAGATCCAACGCATGGCAGACGATCAATGTGGTAAATTTGCACTCGAACATTATTTTATATATATATATTCCTCCTTGACCACTTTTTCTACACACCCCAGGCAACATATGGCTACTCACTTCCAAGCAATATATGTGCATACTTTTCAGAGGTGGAAAAAGCAATTCAATATGTTTGTGAATGCTCATTAATAAACACATTTGTGAATGTTCTGTGAATTTTGCTTAGCTACTACACGCCCACATAATGCCTCTTTCCTACCTTTATGTCTAAAATTAATATACTGAGTTCGATCGCTTGTCGTACATCTCAGGTGATTCTGTGCCTATAATGATCTTGAATTGTGCAGACGAAGAAGATTTGATTTTTCGTGCGTGTAAGGTCAATTCAGGTGCGATAAAATGTCTGCGGCTAGGTTGGTTCTAATTGGCCCACCAGGGGGCAGCAGGGCCATGCAGTGCATGAATCAAGAAAAGCGTATCTGAGAATGTAGAGAAAAATGCATTACAATAAACAGCAGAAGGAAACATTTCGGAATTAAATGTTTGCTTTTACATTGTGTCTTGTAGATATTTGCTGCCTCGCCTCCAGGCGAGGATGGCTGGCTACTTAAGGGAATCTTGTAATTAGACAGAACAATTGCAGTTTTATTAGGCATCAAACCTCTGTCCTCCTGTAGAATGTAAAACAATATAAATAACCCTGGGCAAGCTGTTGAGCTCACAAAAGCACTGTGTCGAAGATTGTTGGTGTCGGTTGGTATGTGATAGATTGCATAGCGTGTGATATGGCCTTTCTATTTTTATTGTTCTTATAAAGTACTATAAACACAATTGGCGAATTATCGCTGTCTCTCTCGCCCTCTCTCTTTCTCTGTACTAGCTCTTCCATACTCATCCAATTTCTAATCCCTAAAATACACCTGCAGGTTTTCACGTGGATCCAGAAAATGTAAATATTCCCATTTTGGAATGATCACCCTGACTGCCTCATAAACACTTGTACATTATGGAACCAAGTTTTGGTGTCACCCACTTCAGTGACTTATTTACAAGCCCCTTGCACTGACAGTTTGTGAGTTTTAATATGGGAAAAAGTGACGTACCGGCGGCGCAAGGGGCTTGTAAATAAGCCCCTACGTTTTTTATTTTTCTTACAGAGCCCTGCGCGCTGATAAAATGTATGTTGTATTTTTATTTTCTTCAGCTCGAACGAACTTCAAGTCAGGGCTGGACTGGCCGTAGCGGGCACCGGGCGTTTCCTCGGTGGGCCGCCAGGCTGGGGGCCGGTTTTGGGGCCCTGGGAGTCCGTTTTTGCCATTGAGGGCCCGCCATAGCAAACAGTGCAAGGATGCCTGCGTTGAGGGGAATGATTGTTTATATGCAGGAAGGTGTCCAGTCCAATCTGAAATGGCGTTTTGAAACTTCTATGTGCAGCACACATAGATGTTGCAAAACGTCATTTTTTTAAATGATTGCTTATGTGCTGGAAAGGACACCTTCCTACATATAAACAATCAACGCAGCACACTTGGAAACAGCAAAAACAAGGAGAAATTAAACATTTCTCCTTGTTATTAAACATTTCTCCTCGTTGCACCAGGGTAAGACCAGGCTTTCCCAGGTCTTACTTTTGGCGCTGCCCCATATTTACGCCAGCCTTGTAAATATGGGGCAGCGTCAAAATCAATCGGTGTTGCGGTGGAACGCCCACCACAACACCCATTCCCTGCCCCTTTCACGCTAAGAATTGCGTGACAGGATGACTTATTCACAAGGTGGCATTAAGGCACGTTAAGTGGCTTAATGCTGACTTGTGAATAAGGTGACGCCTTTATCGCCACCACAACGTGAAGACAAGTGATATTGTGGTTCCCATAGGGGCTTGTAAACTTGCCCCTTAGTATTTCACCACCTCGCTGATGGTTCCGCTCTTTATACGCCATCTCTCACACCCAGATCTCGGGGGATGACCAAAGCATTCACTTTCTACCCAATATTCTCGTCCTTAGCGAACATTTTTAATGCCGTAGGGAAGATGTAGTGTGCTGGAAAAATAAATCTCCATTTCATATCTCAGAACCACACCCTTGTCCAACCCTTGCCCTAGAGTTATTTCCCAGACTGTCCATATGTTGTGCCTAGAGGCACCTTGCTCGAAGGGTATGTAGCTCTTTACCTCGTGCACTTAATCCAGGGCCGGTTCTGGGATTTTTGGGGCCCTGGGCAGAAAGATAATGTGTGAGGCCCCTCTAAATTGCAAAGACGTGACACATTCAGAGTTGTTTGCATCTGAATAGATGCCCCTGCTACTGAAGCTGAGCCCCTCCCTCTCAGCCACCTACAAGCACTGCTTAGCAGCTCATAAAGGGTTGAAGGTGTAAGGGTTGCTTACCTCCAGAGAAGGTTAAGACTGCCAGGGAGCTAAACAGCCCGGTAATAGACATCCCGCTGTACCTCTGCATGGGTGGAGGGAGGAGGCCTAATTTTAGGACAAAACTGAGGAATGTGCCTTCCTGGAACTGGGACTGCCCCCCACCCCTAGTTAACCTTACTACACCATAGCAGTGAGGCCAGGGGAGGGCCCCCCTAAGGTGGTGCACTTGCAAGGTAGCATCATTCATGCCATGGCCTGACTGAGTCGCATTGGTGCGAGGCCCCAAGCTGGAGGGCTGACTGCGGGGCCCTGGGTAGTGGCCCACAGTGGCCATACCCTGGCCCTGACTTAGGGGCTGATTCCGATCTGGGTCGGAAGGGCACCAAACGCGTTCCGGTCGGAAAAACTACGAGCCGTAGGCTTGTTTTCTGCCTGACTCGTACAGCTGTATGAGCGAGCAAGTACGATGCGAGCTACGTGAAATTCACCGACCGAGTCGTTTCCAGGTCTGGACCGCTCCGTACGTCTTGGTCGTAAGCTAACCGTGGCATGCAATGGATGCGATTTACGACCGAGCCAGTACAATGCACGCGTCGGACAGCCTGTGCGAGCCGTAGTGTCCGGCTCGCAAAACGTCTGGGTGGTTGCCTTTGGGGGTCCGCGTAAGGACCCCCTGTCACCTGCAGCCCTATGACTCGGACACAGAGGGAGACCCAAGGGTCCCCCCAGCACAGGCATGTATGGTGCGTATGGCACCAATGCATACCCACTGTAGGGGGCGCCCTTCCGCGAGACGTACCCATTCAGTCAATGGGAGCCCATGTACGCGTCGTACGACCGGCTCCCATTGACTTCTATGGGAGTCCGACCGAACCGGGTCTGGCAGCATACGGCCCCATCGTACTCGCTCGGTCAGACTGCAGGACTCCGGCTCGGTTGGAAAACACTCCGGTTCCGGCTCGGTCGGAGTGCTTTCTGACCCGGATCGGAATCGGCACCTTAATCTTCAATCGATTGGTGATACCACATTTGGGACTACTCAATCATTTGATGTCAATGGAATCCATCAGCACTTTTCTTCAAGTCTCAAAGTCTAATTTTCTTTTTTCTTCTGTCTTTTTAATGAGATTAAACTCTGAACTATAAAGGAGGGGGCCCTCTTTTTCAATGTTTCTTTGCTAGCGTGCACCTTCTAGTTGTATCGGCAAAGCCTCTTACAATTAAAGAGCCTAACCTTATCATAGAGCTTGAAATCTTTATGTTTTTAAGTCCAGTGGACTTCATTACTAGCTATCAACATTTAGTTTTGCACTAATTAAATAACCAGTTTATTAAAGATAGAGAGACTGTGATTAAGTTGATAATAAGGCCTTTTCTGTACCTGTGCTACTAGACAGCCGTAGATGTCACTGTTCACGGAAGGGATCCCTTGCATCGCCCAATGACCAACCCCTAGACTCCACTGGTCAATGTACTTACTGCGTTGGTTTTTTAGAAGGGGTCACTGTTATCTCACAGTCTCCACTGTTCAATGGCCTCCCGGACACTGGGCTTCTATATTTAGGAACTTGCTCTCTCACCCCTAAGAGACTGCTCTAACCTGTTGAAAAATGGAAGCTCTAGAAAGTGAAGGCGGATAAGTGTGTATAACTACTTTTTCAGGAACTTGCTGATTCAACCATTGTTATGCAAGCCATCCCTTGCCAGCCCTTCTTCACTGCACCTTTGTATGCGTTTCCTTGGGTGAGGAGGCATGCACTGGCCGAGGGTTATTGGTGGCTCAGGCTGGGACCCTTCTTCCAGACTCATATTCTTTGTCTACGGGGAGGCAACACCAAGCTTTCAGTCTAACTCCCTCCCCAGTGGCATAACGCAACATGATGAGGGGGGCCCCTGCCGAATGTGATGAGAGGCCCCGAGTCACCCGTGTCCAGCAGATATTCATTGGCCTTAGGCTGATTGGACCCCTCTGAAGGGTTGGGGGGCCCTGAACCGGTGGGGGCTCCCCTGCTCCACAGTGGCTGCAGAGGCCTGCATTACACCCCTCTCCTCCCCCTTTCTGGTGGAATGTGTGCTTTATTTATTTAAGCTGTTTCCAAAGTGTGCTGTTACCCTAAGGTGTTCTAGCGCAAAAAAGAAAATCCAAACACGATTTCACTGCCAGGAACAGATTATTTAGAGAAGAGACCAGTTGGGAGTTTCAAATCCTTTGGCCTTGACAATTTGTAGCAAGTGGGCCGATGAGGAGCAAAGGGCTCTGTTAGCTGTGTACTGTGTGACTATCTCCTTAATGAATGCCGGGCCACAATCATGCAGTGGCTTTAAGCAAACGTATTGTCTTATAAACACAATGCATTTCTCAATAGGAAGCAAATACAAGGACTGACTATGGCTGGCTACTGGGGATGGCACTGCAAATGTAGAAGGAGTCATGCAGCACAGTTTTGAAGTATTTTAAGGTGCTGTACTTGGTAGGCTGGCGGCCCTAGCTAGAGACCATTAGCATAATCCAGTCGATACCCAGATAGCACACAAAGGATTGGAAAATGTTCAAATTTTGGGTTAAAAGACAAACTCGTTAGCTGCAGATATCAAACAGAAATGATTTTCTGTGCATGTGGAGATTGGGCTAACAAGTCGTCCATAAAGACCTCCAAGTTTCTAATCATCTGTACTAGAGTGGGGCATTGTCCTAATTCAGGAAGACCAGCAACCCGAGGTCCAGCAAGAGAAGGGTCGACCAAAAACGAAGACCTCAGCCTTGTCTGAATTGAGGTTTAGGGTGTTAGTAGCTCTCCAGTCCTCCACTGCATTCAGTCCATTCACAAACTTAGAGCAAGCCAGATTGAGCATGCTATCCAGTTGCAGTATCATTTTTGCATCATCGCGACATCAACGTAACACATACATGCCAGCTGGTAGTCCTTAATGAGGCCAGGCAGTGTGTGGAGGGAGGAGATGCATAAACGTTAAAGAAAGTTGGACTTATAGCTGAACCCTTTGGTGCTCCACAGCGTAAAACATTGGGGAAACATGGAGACCGCCGATGTCAGAGCGCTAACTGCACCTTCCTACACGGTGTGGCATACATGCCACACCATGAAGGAAATTGGGGTGCAAATCCAGAGGGGCACTACATGTGCCCCCCCCCCCCACGTGCACTGCCAGGCCCAGGAGTGGCAGTGTCCCATATAGGGCCCCCTAGGTGGCCTTACCACCACCGTTGTAAAGGCAGACTCACTGCCATGGGAAGGGTGGTGGTTTAGCAACTCATGATATGCTCTGCACAGCCAGCATAATACTATGCTTGACCACCACCACTGCGCCACCGGATCCTGGATCCCGGCGGAGTCGGCGGTCCTGTGGCGGTCTGACTGTCATACTCTTAATGTGGCGCACTGTGCCGCAGTGTGGCAGTGGTCAGACTGCCACCCCAAGTACGACGGTCCTATGGACCGCCGTACTCTTAATAAGGCCCTAGGTGTCTAAATTTGCATCCACCATCTGGAAAGTGCACTCTCAAAATAAAGAGGGGTGCTGATTTGTTTCCTTTCCGAATGTCTCCAATCACGTTTCCTCCCATTCTGTATGCTCTCTTGTGCCAGTTAATGGACCTTTCACTGGTTCAGCGAGATTTTGCATGGTTTCCATCGGTGGAGCTCTGGGGCAGAGCTAAGATCTACATGAAGCTGGCCTTCCAGCATTCTGGCAATTAATGTCCCTGTCTTTTGCCTTTACTAAACATTATTCATTGGGCGTCAGTTCTAAAACGGGGTCAGGTGAGTTACTTCTTCCTATATGTCCTTCTGATTGCCAGCCTCTCCAGTATGGTTAATTATTCTAAAGAGGCTGAAGCAAAAACAAACAAAACCTTTTCATTCCCATGCTTATTGGCATGGCTCCTTAAGATTAACAGTTTCCAATGGACTGTTGGTGCATATCTCTTACCGTATGTTAAAGAAGTGTATGGGCAGAGGCAGCTATTTGGAAATATTTGAGGGAATAGCAGTGGTACAAGATGGCCAAGTTCTGTCATCTATTTGAGCAGAAAAATCATTGTCGCTCTGCTTGCCAAGTTTCAATCACATGCAAACCACTTCAATATGTTTCCAAAATAAACGCTCGAGTTTCATTTACTCTTAACCGTTTTTATAACTCAGCTTCCATAATCAGGGGTAGAAAAGTGACAACTGACATGCCAGAGAGTATTTCAAAGGCGCCATGTTTTTTTTATCACTATCGCACAATTCTCTTATTAGGCTTTTCACCTCCTGTCCTCATCTAAATGATTCTTTTAGCCAACTGAGCTCTCTATAGTTATCAGTTTGTTGATGATAGTGAGACCTACTGAGTCCCCATTGTATGGTGCATCTGGATTGATCTGAGTTACATGATCTTTCCGCCATCAATCAGATAAAATTGTGCCTTTCTGTAAAACGAGTCATTGTTCCCATTTATTAGAAAACATCTGGACTTTCTTTTGGAATTTCCAGTTGATTTTATAGTGGAATCGCTGCCGAAGAAGGTGTTGCCTACCCATGACAAATATGGGGTTTATTTACAAACCCCTTGCGCCACCCGTACGTCATTTTTACCATGTTAAAAATGACGCAAAAGTGGTGCAAGGGGCTTGTAAATAAGCCCCTATGGGGCAAATTTAGAAGCCCCTTGCGCCACTTTTACGTCACTTTTAACATGGGAAAAGTGGTGCAAGGGGCTTGTAAATCTGCCCCTATGTATTTAGGCATCGTGGATATCACAAGTTCAACTTCAGACCCAGCATTTGAAGGTCAACTCATTAATGTTGATATTATTGGAAATATTTTTTTTTAAAAGTCTGTATGTCTCAATGAATAGGTGTGCCAGTCCAAAAATGATAGATAAGACTATTCGTTACAGTATTCCATGTATTTCCATTTGTTTTCCTCGCATGTGCATTTTATTTCTTTCTTTAAGTTGTTTCATCTCATTGTTCAGATTAATTTCTACATTTTTCCAAATAACATGTTTTCATGTTCTTGATGTGTTTCTGGATCAGATCGCCCCTTCTTCAGAATTAATGTAATTTGGGGTTATTCCAAATCAAAACAAATAAATAAATTGCATTATTATCTCAAAAATTGGCAAGCAAATTCTCTCTAATTACCCCTAGTTAAAAATGCCTGCATTTAATGTGATTGCACAACTGAGTCCTTCAAATCTACATGAACAAACTTAGATAAGCAAATCCCCTCCATATTATGTACCTAAACATACCAGGAAGTTTCCCAGCATAATCCTTTCCCAGTCTTCAAGAGCATCTCATTTCTAATCAGTACCTGTGTAACAAATATCTGTTTTCCGTAATTATAGTAGTTTTTTCAAACTCATACTCCTCTAAAGAATCATGAACATATTTGCTAAAGACTGTGGCATCTTGCTCATCATTGAAATTGTGCTCTACTGTGAAGATCCAAATTTGGTATTCTATTTTTTGCTCATGGAACTTATCTTTTGAAGTTGTATTCTGTCATGAGGTGCGTTATTAAAGGTAGGGTGGATCCAACCTACATGTCTTATGCAGACTGGAACTAGTAAGTGAAGCACCCATTCATCAAATATAAAGGGGTCATCAGTGAAGGCACCCTTTTTCCTGTAAACTGTTCTGCTAGGGAGGAGGCATCTGATCTGAAGCACCCTGTCCTTCCTAGTGTCCTCAGCAGAGTGGAGCTATTTCCCAGCAGCTCTGGCAGAGGCAAGAAACATCAGTTCCTTTAAGGAAGGAATATTCCTCCTGTTGCATATCAAATTTGCCTGCAGTGCAGTAAAAAAGTATTTGTGACGTGTTGATAACCCACATGTAAGCTTTGGGCTGTGATGGAGCATGCTTACTGCGCATGTGGAGTAAGTGTGATGACGATCTCAAATACTGTCTGCATTGCACATGCACAACATAAGCGTGGTAGACATCTAGTCAGATTGGGAGAAGTATTTGCCTTAAACTGTGTTGTTTTGACAAATTTGTGCTCATCATTTCCATACCATCAGAGATACGCACACCACTCATAACCAGAATTATTTGTTTCCTATCCCAACAATGATAGAAAACTTCTCATCAGTGGCATGCACATCATTTGAATTAAGGCACATTCCTGCTTCTCTTGTTTCTTTTGATAAAATATCTTTGAGTCAACTCATGATGTGCACACCTGCCATGGAGAAAATGTTGGTCCTCTAATGGTTAGTGCATACACATGCGTTTATTGAAAGCTATAATTGAAGTGATAGAACAATCCTAGTGCATGTCTGTGGTGGAACACGAAAACACACATCAAAAATTATTAACATGAATAAAACCTGTATTGTTGCGTAAACTTTCCCTGTGGCTCAACATTACTAGGTTTGCTTTCCCATCCATGGATGACTTAACGAACTTAGTTTAATGCACCTACACTTGAATGTGACAGACAGGGTTTTGTAGCCTTGCAGAACTCCACCCAATACATAGTTGAAGTGGCATCAATGCCTTTGGGTTACTAACAGTCCTTAAAAGGGATCCAGGGACACTGTAGTGATCAGAAACAAACATTTTTAATTCTCTTCAATCACACATATACACAAGATGCACTAAGAAAAAGACACTTTTACTTAAAAGTGTGTTTATTTCAACAGGTGCACCCTGTTGCTCAATACATCTAAAATAGCCACACCGAGTGTGATTAAACCAGCACAAATGCACGTTTCAAACAACAATAAAATGAACATTCCTAACATGGTTAAAATGTAATCTAAAAGCCTAACACCCTAAAACCTACCTCTATGCGCTACACTAGGAGAGCATAGAGAGGAAAATAACTCGCATCTAGATTTTCTTAGGGAGGATGAGCGCACTGCCAACTTGTTTATAGCAGAATGCTATCATTATCAGGAGTCAAGGAAGCCACGTTCCTTGCAAAAAAACAAACACGCTTTCAGCATCAACTCCTCCGGGGCTCTGGCTCGGTATCAGCTTGCAGTAGAAAGCACAATATGGCTGCAGCATCTGTGGCTGTTAGGATTGACTTCTGGTCTGGCAGTATCTTGCTCCTGATACCATAAGGTGAAGATCCTCTTTTAACAGGTGGTCAAGTGGCAGTCCTTGTATACTGCATCTTATCTGAGATGCTTGTCTAAAACACATTCCTTAAAACATATAGGGCCGATTACGATCTCGTCTGGAAAGCATTCCGACCAAATCGGTTCCGGAATGCTTTCCGGATGACTCGGATCAGGAGAGTTTGGATGCATCCGGATACAATTTGGTCGGACTCTCACTGACTTTAATGAGAGCCTGTGTTCCGACCGACAACACAGGCTCCCAATAAAGAAATGGGTGGCTGGGGAAAATCATGCACCCTGTGGCAGGCACCCTATGGTGCCTGCCACACTGTGCATAGTTGGAAAGGGGGACCCATGGGTACCCTCACGGGGCCAACTTCGAGGACCCCAGGTGAAGGGGAGCCTGCTACGGGCCCTAAAAGACAGATTCCGACATCCGTTTAGTTCCCGGCAAACCGAATCACAACGGCTGTCTGAATCTGTCATCATAATCGCTCACTCGCTCACAAACTGTGTCCATAGAGGTGTACGAATCGTCTCCCAAAGACTCGACTTGTACGAATGCCTTTCGGCACCGATTCCGGTTTCCAGACATTTTATTAGGTCTTTTGGAACTGGGTAGGATTTGGTCAGAAACAAGGGCTCCGTGTCGGATTCATCAAACCTAAATCCGATTCGGAACCCTTCCGAACGGGATCATAATCAACCCCATACGGTGAAAGTACATCAATTCAGCCTAAACTATCTTGACGATTGTTCTTTGTTTGACCTTGAAATTGAGATAATACAGCCCACGTGCCAGACTGATGTCGCATCAGGTGTTTTGTTGATGTCAGTATAGAAAAATGTCTTGACTTTTTCCCAGTTCTTGGAAAGATAAGGACATATGACAACTGCATCAAAGGCAGAGATGTTGATGATTCCTCATAAATGCAGAAAATGGAGTCACAGGCTACTTAAAATGGAATTGGGCCATAGGCTACGCTGCCTTTGTGAAGTTTTTTCTACACTCGTCTAAACAGAGAAATTCAGTATTGCTTCTGCCTGTGTTTGTCCTCAAGCTATAACTACACTGATGGTGAACTGCCATTGCTGAAGGTGTCAAAATGCCATTAATGACTTTGGTAATCAAGACACCAAACCTATTTTGTCCAGTAAATAGAGACCTCAAGTCACTGATCGGATCAGGTTGAACAGCATGAGCACAGCTAAATTAAAATTTGAAGAATAAACATTCTTATTTTTTTCTGATTTGCTTGTTCATTTGGATATTTTTAAACATGTGCATTGGAAGACAGGGGGTGGGTAAGTAAGTGCGGCATGGTTTCTGGAAGCAACAAATAGTGAATGTGCATTCCATGGTAAAAGAGAGAAGACTGTAAAAGTAGTGCAGACAGGGAAAGACTAGCATGAGTGCCAGGATCCTAGCACAGATCCTATGAATATTAATGTATGGCTCACTGATCCAGCCACCCCAGCTCCACTGCTAGCCTCATGGTATTAACCAGAAATCAGCCAAAAGCAAGGGGGCCCGTATGCATGAGTAAAAGACTCTTTCCCTCTTTTTTGTCTTTCCAGTTCCTTTCTCCTCTCCAAAGAATGAGCTACAGCAAAAAGCTGTTGGACACCTTTTTCTTTTTTTGTTTGTGAGTGTGAGATAGAAATGGGGGCTTAGAAACCTAAGCAAAGGAGAGCCCCTGCAAAATGGACTCCTGCCCATGCTATGTAAGATCTGTACTGAAAAGCACATGCAGATATTTACTGCAGTGATTGCGACTCAATAGTGATGACGGAAAGAAGTTCTTTCCCTAGAAAGGTACCTTTGAATTAGAATGCTGAAGCAATAAAAAAAAGGAAAAAACCATAAACATAATGTAAACACAGAACAATGGCTGGCATTTATAAATTGGTATAAAGAAGCTAACATGCTTAGGCAGTATTTTCAGGTTCACGGAATGAAGCAGATCCATAAAAGACTCCAATACCAAATAAGCCCAAATAAGTCACTTTGGGGGTCAGTGTTAAGATGTTTATTTCTACTGCTTCCTCTCCTCTGTGCTTATTTCCCCAAATTATTGAACCATCTCAGAATGATGAAGAAAATGAGAAGGAGGATCTTTTGAATGTACTAAGGTTCCCATGCTGATGGTAGATGCTGCACCCGTAAATGGGTCAGCATTAGCTGCACAGTCAACAAGAAGGGCACAAGGCAAGCATTGAAGCGCTACAGGATGGTGCATGGCAAACGATGTGTACCCGGCATCTGCGCGCTACACCCCGCGTCCTCTCTGTTGCTGCTAGGGCAAGACAGACAGGGCCTGCATCTCAACCACTGGCTGCAACAGCTTGATATGCTTTGCAGGGTATGTACACCAAGAGTTAGACATTTCTATGATGAGGTGCACCCCACCTTCCAATGATGCTGATGATGACTAACTCTTCTTGGATTCCCGCTACATCCTTATCACTTAAGAGACTAGCATGGTCCCACTCTTGATCTGACCTGATTAACATAAAGAACAGTTCCTTTGCCTATTTAACAAACCTGCAAGCGTCTGTGAACAATTGCATAAACTGAAGTGGGCGAATATGACTTATTTGTTGAGAACAGTAAGTAAAGTTAGAGACAGGGTGATAGAAAAGAGTGGTTGTCTGTGACAGGCCCCTCAAAAAGTTGCAGCTTTAGCAGTGACAAACAATAGGTCTTCAAGGTTGTGATGGAGGTGTGCTCAGTCAAGGCACACTGGATGAAACCTTCCAACTGTAAACAAAACAAAGGAGAGACACAAGTAGATTATTTAGATAGGCTAGAAGCTATATATTGTTTAACATTACTGAGACGTTGCCCTTCCTCAGGACAATATCAGGAAGCTGTGAGTGTTTCTTTTGTTCGGAGATTATTACTGAAGCTATAGATTCAGCTGGGCACCTTTTGTATTGGGTAAAAAACTAAGAATTTAGCAGAGTTGGTTTTAGTGACCAATCACTGGGTGGCCATGCAGAACAGGAAAAAGGAGTCAAACAAATCTCAATTTATGTATGTTGTTTGTTCAATGTTGTTTCAACAGACTGTGAAAGGAAGGGGGATGAACCCCAAATCTGACAGGGTAAGGAGATGGACAGGTCAAAATAATAATCCTTCAGCAGAGTCATGTTTTAATTGTGGTCAAGTAGGACACTGGCAAAGAGATTGCCACTTTCTAACCTCAAGTATTCCTCCCCTACCAAACCCTCCTGAGTTTACTCAGGTCACTGAAAGTCAGTATCAGAATCTAGGAGAGCCTGAGAGTTACTGACTGTAGTGTGATGATCAAAATGGCTCTTACGCAAATGTATGATTAATAGTAATCCCATTTCATGCCTTATTGATACCGGTGCAAGTCAGTTGACCCTTGAAACTTTGTGTTCCCTTTGAAAATCTTTCAGGCAAGTCTATTGGTGCCGTATGCATCTCAAATCAACGAGTTTTCCATCACATCACTGGCCTGATAATGTTGCATTGAGTCTCATGACTGACAAACATGTTTTTTTGCTGATCCTTACTTCCTTTTCAAATCTGATTTTTTGAGACTTGCATTGTAAACTGAACTATACTATCTTTTGCACAAGTGATGGTCTGCTTCTAAACTTCTCACAAACAAATGAAAATGAGGTTTTGGTGGTGATATATGAATCAGATAATCAGAATGTCAAATGTCTAAATATTTCACTGAGTTTGTTGAGAGTGTTTCCTTGGCCTTGCGGTAAATCCCAAGAAAACATCCCCCCTGCCATTCCACAGTATCACTTATGTACAGCAGCAGACGCTGGAATTCAGCCTGTTTTTGCTGATTTAATCAAACAAGGTGTCCTAGTACCCATTGTGAGCAGATGTAATGCTCCTATTCTTCCCATCAAAAAGGCAGGCAAGGCTAATGTGTATTGTTTTTCCAATATCTCTGTCCCATCACTAGTGTGGTGATTCCCAGTTTTCCTGGACTGCCCAACCCTCTAGTCTATCCCAGACATTGCCTGATGGTTCACCATGGTTGATCTGTGTTCCATCTTCTTCTACACCCTCATCCTTTAAGAGGAAAGTGTTCTCATTCTGTGGATTTCATCTAACATGATAGAGGCTTCCTCAAGGCTTCACATAGTCTCCTTCAATGTTTTTCCAAGCTTTAAAATGCAATCTGCACACCTTGGTCTTCCCTGGCACAATATGTTGATGAGGTATTACTTGCGTCTGCCACCCTAGAACATTGCATGGTGGAATGCATTGATTCACTCACCGAATTGGCTAGAGGCAGGAGGAGAAAAAGGAAATGTTACAATTTTGTCTTCCCTGTGTAAAATATTTAGGTCTTGAAATTTTAGCCAGAGAGCACTGCCTTTCAACATATCAAGTGAAGCCATCCATAAGTTGTCTTGCTCTGTGACTATTTCTCAGGTACACACTTTATTGAGAACGTCGGGATACTGCAGACAATAGATTTAGGCTTTCCTACTATGGTAGAACCCCTTCAAAATTATGACAAAAGGGACACTCAGAACCCTTGCATTGGAGCAAGGAGGCAGGACCAGCTTTTCTACGAGTGAATCTGGCACTAGGCGCTCCACCCTCACTGTGTCTCCGATATTACAGTAAGTCGTTTATTTGGGACTGTTGTAAATGGAATGGGTATGCTGTTGGAATATTGATTCATGATCATGGGGACCAGAAAAGACCTATTCTGTATTATTCCTCTGCCTTGACCCCGCGGCTGTGGAGTTCCCTCCTTGCTTTGTGCTCTGTCCCCGCTGCTGCCCATCTTGTTGAGGTGTCGGAGAATATTGTGTTTGGCACCACCTGTATTGTTGCAGTTCCTCATGCTGGGAACGCCCTTTTCTTTCCACATAAATGAACAGTTTTCCATTTAGAGACTGTCCTGCTATGAGATTTCTTTGTTGTTTGCTTCCAATATCACTCTAATCAGCTGCCCTGCTTTCAATCCTGCCTCACTGAAGACAACCTCCCAAGAAGGCGTAGCCCTACGAGTGCATTCTGATTACTGAACACTTGACCAAACCACAGATTGACTTGTGAATGCACCAATATCCAATGGTGAACTTGCTTATTTTGCTGTTTCTGTCTTAGAAATCATATTAGAGAATGTATAACTGGAAATGCTGTCTGTACCCTCAAGTCGATGTTTGCCCCAGGTCCACTTTGCTCATGTGGATGAGCTTGTTGCATTGACTCATGCTTGCTATGAAAAAGATTGTTACTGTATTCACGGAATCCAGATATGCATTTGGAATTACACATGACTTTGAATTGTTGTAGATAAAACATGGGTTCCTAACTTTTGCAGAAACCCCTATCAAAAACGAGATGTATGTACATCTAGTGCTTCTAGTACCATTTAAAGTAACCATTATGAAATGCGTCACTCATCAATTCATACATGATTAAGTGTCCCTAGGGATTGCATATGTGCCAGAAAGTCTGCTCTGACTCACAACAGTGAAGCTTCTATTTATGTTTTGCTAACTGTTGTGTTCCCTGTTCCTACTCTTAAGGGTCTGTATGTGTTGCAGGAGTAGTGTGGAGGGATGTCCTTGGGAGAGTGGTGACATCTAAATTCGATCTCCTCAACTTGGTCAGTTGGTATCATGATAGTGCCCTTGTCAGAAGGGGGTGGGTATGATTTGTTCTGCAGCTACCCATTGGTATGCTTCTTTCTTCCCTTCTGTTGCTCTGATCTATCATCACTCCTGTGTTACCAGCCAAACCCATAACATTGGTAAAGGGAGCAATACCATATAAACTGGCCACCCACGGCCTTGGCTGCCCTTTGCACTTTTACAGATGGACTTTATTCAGATTCCTAAGTGTTGCTCTTGTTCTTATGTTCCTGTACGTGTGTATGTGTTTCTTGGGTGGGTTGAAGCTTACCTGTGTGCTTGTGCTGATACGATTACTGTAGCTACAAAGCTGCTGAGGGACTTCATACCCACAATTCAGGGTGCCCCTCTGCCTTTCCTGTGATTGGAGTAATCCCTTTGCCTTCGCTGTAATTAAGGAAGTGTGCAAAGCCCTGGAAATTAAAGAGCCTTCCCACTGTGCTTATCACCCACAGTACATTAGCAGCGTAGAAAGGTGCATATCTACTCCAAAGAAGAAGAGCCAAGATGTGTTCAGAGACCCATGTGAAATGGCAAGATGCTCTGCCTTGGCACTCTGATCAATCTGAGCCAATCCCTCACAAGGAACTAAAATAAGTCCCTATGAGGTTAACAGCCACCCCATGATGCTTCCTTCAGACTCTTCAGTTTCACCTGCTGCTTTAGAGCTGGAACTAAATGATGATATAGTTTTGCAGGCAACTGATTTGGTGTCTGCAGTTTCTGTTCTCATGTCCAAGCTGTCTTGCCTGACTGCCCTATGAAAGGCTGCCATTATCTGTAGAGCAGACACTGGGTCCTTGTGAAGGTGCACCAATAAAAGTACTCTATGCAGACACATTAATAGGAGCCCTTTGAGTGCTGCTCAGCACCAATGCCACCATGAAACGCCAAGGACTCCTTGCCTGGGTGCACTTCTCCCACTGCAAGACAGCATCTGCACCTCTGAACGCTGCCCCTGCCTCCTCTACAGTGCCTCCGGTGTCTATCCAGCCTCCTGCCGCCTCGTCTGCTCTGCTAACCTTGCCTGCTCTCAGAATACAGAATGGGACCTCAGCATCTCCACCTTTACTACCTTGACAATCACAGGATGCAACCCCTCCTGTTCACCGTTACCAACTTCATCTGTGGTGACCAGCTGGCCAACTGTTACTGGATCCCAATGTGGTTTTGGGCATCCACCTTTGCTGCAAGCGTTGTCCTCAGGATCCCTGCCTGGTACCCCATCGTAGTGAGGGGCAGCACACTGCACACTGCCTGCTGTCTGCTTGTGAGACAACCACTCTGTCTCACAGGACAACACTTGTTTGCATCTGCTGCAAGGGTACCGACAGGGTTCAATCTTTTTTCTTTGCTCGATCTGCACTCACGTACCCACTGATGCCCCGGAGGCGTGCCACTGATTCCTAGGCCCCCTAAAGGTAAAGAAGCAACTCGTCCTAATGTTTACTTTTATGGGCAGCACATAAGAGTGCAGCGGTACCCACCAAAGCAAGAAAAAGGGACACAATGGTTTCCCATTTCCCGATGCCACTATCATGCCCGCTGCCACCCATCTTGCCTCTGTTACACATGGATCAGCTTGTGAGTCCGTAACAGCAGCATCTTTGTGGGTCGTAGTGAGTGTGACATTGTCTTGATGTCATTCCTGACTAAGTCCCCCTGTTTAATTTTCGAAGTGCTTCCGAATTCTTCTATTTCTACAGCCGCTCCAACGAGTACTATGGATTATATTGTGTCTGTGTACACACGCCTAATACTGGTTGCCTGTATGTGGTCTGGGACTTGCTACCCTGCTTGTGTGTTTCCAGCTATCTGCCACACACCTCATCAGTTTCCTGATCAAGAGAACTGGCCCGATCTGTCTCAGAAACAAACCGCTTTTCCCCAGGCAAGCTAACTGAAGTCCAAACTACTACGCAAGTACCAGAAGAGGTGACGAATGCAATTGCATCTCTTTGTGACTTGTTTGTGATCAGCTGAATTCATGAAGAGCTGCCGTTTTACAGATTAGAATGTCTATGGACGTTGTCCTGGCTACCAAGGATGTGGTATGTGCCATAAAAGGCTCTGGATTTTGTACTTTTTCTTCAGTAATGCGCACAGTATCCAATAAACAGACAGACCACGGCAGAAGTAGAGCAGAGCAGCGACATAAGGTCCACGGTGCGTTTGGTCCACATCGAAGTATCATTTGGTCTTGGAGATGGGAGTGAAGACTTTTGGAATTTCCGTGCAGTATTCATTCTACATTCCATTGGGGTTCATTTATATTTCCATGCAATTACTCTTGTGTCCTTTTTGTTACTCACAGTTAATACAGGTACTGCTTGGCCATTTCCATTGACCTTTGCAGAAGATGACAAAAGCAGCAGTGATGACTACATGACAAACATACAATGAGAATGGCATTGACATAGAAAGCAGCAGACTGATGGTAATAGAGCTGCTTTAGGTTTGCAGATTCTAAACTTGTTTTGTCTTTTTGATAATAATTATTAACACATTTGCAAACTGCCATGCTGAGGAACGAACCTTCATTGTGCATGCCCAGGTTATACTAATGTGCTCGAGGTCTCTTGCCTCTGCCGTCCACAGCCTCACCTTCATGCTTGGCACTGCAAAGTGAGCATTCTCAAGTCGGATGGCTCATCATCTGAGACCTCCACTGCTGTCTCTTTCCTCATGGTCTCATTTCATTCCGTTCCTGAGACAACGAGGCACCTGGGCTTCAGTTTGTGTCACAGGTGTGCTGCTTTTACTGTCTATGTGAAGAAAGCATATACAAGTTAGGGACGTTTGGAAAGAATTAGGCATTAGATGGCCAATTGCTCGATGAGGTGACACTCTGTCTCCCAGGCTGCAATATCACTATTTTACTTCTTTTACAAAATAAAACAAGTTTTAGAATTCAAGTGGGGCACGAAGCAATGTCCTTTCACACTACTATGGCTTAGTAATTGCACCATATTTTTGACTTTTTCTATTTAATTTGTTTCTTTTCAATTTAGATTACTTTTACCTCGGGGAAACACTGTTGTTATGAATACGCTTATTTAGTATAGCATTTTGACAATTATAAATTGGTTGTTGTTCCAGAGGGTGAATTACTACAGTATAATGCGTGAATATACGCGACACTGTGAAACTATTGTTTTTAAAAACGTCCTCAAAGTTACAATATTATTCTTTGATAGTCACATGTGTAGAGCTCTTCTCTTCTTAACCCCTTCAGTGCCCGCCCCTTTCCCCGCCCAGTGCCGGCCGTTGCATTAGCGGGCGGGGTCTATGACGAGCCGGACTCGTCATGGGCACAGCGCCACCGCGGCCCATGACGAGTCCAGCTCGTCATGGGCACTGAAGGGGTTAATTGTGTATATACTGGGACAGATGTGGATGGGCTGCAAGTGAACTAAATGTGGCCTTCTTAGAAGAATGGGATTGCAGTGTCACAATGGGGCCTTTTCCACCGGTCCCATTCTAAGATCCATGTTTAAGGGAAAGAACACAATAACTTTAGCACTGGTTACCAGTGGTATAATGCACAGAGTATTAAAGCCAAAAATAGAAATCCAGCAAAGCAAGAGCTGTGATGGCAAAAGGTTTGATGGAATACCTTGCCAAGGATATCCGGTCTAACAGCGCTTCTGTCAGACTTCACAAATCAACTTAAAAGTTATTGTACTCTCTTCCTTAAACATGGTAAAACTAGCCTACACCTGATTGCCACATTTCATTTACTTATAAGTCCATAGTATATGGTACTACATGCACCCAGGGATTGTAAATTAAATACTACTAGTGGGCCTGCAGGACTCATTGTGCCACCAACTAAAATAGCACTTTTAAACATGTCTCAGTCCTGCCATTGCAACCTGTAGTACATTTCTAACCTGACGTTCCAACCTGGCAAAATAAATCTTTTGCCAGGCTTATACCTTTCTCTTTAAACCATTTAAGTCACCCCTAGGTAGACCCCAAGGGCTCATATGTTAGAGTGCATCGTATTTAAAAGGTAGGCCATGTGTTCTTATTTTTTATATGTCCTGGTAGTGAAAAACTCCTAAAGTTATTTTTACTGCTGCACGGCTTATCTCTCCCATTAGCTAACACTGGGTTATCTTATTACATTTATTACGGGCTAACTTTGGACTTTGAACAGATAGAGATGTCATGTTTACACTGAAATGAATTGTTATTTAAATCCTCTCCGTCGATCCAACGATCCGCGGGGAGGCAGTGTCCAGGAGAGGCGGTGACCTTGGTATTTGTGTTACTATAGGCACCCCTTCCCACCCGTGTTAAGGCTCATGGGGTAATACCCCTACTCAAAACAAATTTTCATAAAGTAGCATACCTATTGGGGTATTGTATATTGTGCATGTTTATTAAGGGTGGGCGGAATTTGCGAAATTGACTTTCGCAAACTATCGCGAAATTGCGCAAAATCTCCACGAGCATGCGATACTTTCGTGAAGATGCGGAGATTGCTTTTCCCGCCCGTTCGCGATGTGTTTTTGCGTGCTCGCAGGGAAATATATCTCCAACTTGCCCATGCGGTCGCTAATGGGCGCGGCCATCTTGCTTGCGATGCTTATTTCCTGTTCGCGGTCGCAATGACGTGTTCGCGATCGCAAACTCTCGCAGGATAGCGCGACCGGCCACCAACAATCCAACATCTTGTGGCGCGCGCGAACGTATAGGAAAACTCGTCGGCGAACGCAGGGACCTGGTAAGTCGCGACCGCGCGCGCGAGAATGCATTTTTAAAGCGCGAACAAGAAAAATACTTCCGTTTCGCGGCAGGTTGCGAAAGTTTTGACATTTTCGTGCTCTCTGCGGAACGCGAAAATGTCAAAATATCGCAAATTCCAGGAGCGGAACAAAATTTACCGCCCAGGCCTAATGTTTATTCAGCATGCGCACCACCTAGTAGTGACTACATGTACATACACTTTTTTCAGATATTTCTTTGTATTATATTTTTAGTGTCGAAGGGATCCTTTTGAAGAAGCCAGGGAAGGGCTTCGAGACATGTTGATATAGGAGACACTGCTCATCATAGCAATGTACCTCCAACTTATTCCCCATTTTTAACAATACCAGCTCAAAGGAACATTAAATACTTTTTTACAAAGAGCCAGGTATTTTTTAATTCATAATCACTTCTTCACTCACTCCTGACCCTTCCACTCACAGTCCTACACTACACATAGTCTTGTTTTTCATAAACAGTGCTCCCATGTAGTCGTAAGTCATAGCACGCCCCGTCCCGCAGCGGGGCAGAAAGACCCCTATGATGAAGCATGACACCAACGGTCCTTTTGGTGTGTGAGGGGTATTTAAACAAAGCTGTGTGCATTCCACCACTGTAAGAAACACGCATAGTCTGGGAGAACATGGTCATACACCTGTCAGAGGGTGGATCTCTTTGTTTCTTATATATCGCTGCCTTTGTAAGCAGTAGATAGTCGAATTGGGAGTAGGTCTTGTGAGGATTAGAGAAGAAGGTATATCATTGCTCAACTGGGTGATGTGCTCGTAAGACATCCAGGGGAGACATGTAACACATGAAAGTAGCTAGGGCATCACCACCGCAACCACAGTGGATGTTCAATCTAATCCGACATTGTGGACGTCATTGAAGTCCTCCCCCCCCCCCCCCCCCCCCCCAGGAAGATGGGAGCTGCCGGGAGCTCCATTAGTAGCCTTCTCAGCATCGCGCTAAACTCTCTGGTCAAGGGGGGAAGTGCCTAGATGCACACTAAGGACAATTGAATGCCTTTCAGGGACACGGTCGCTGTCACGTACTGCCCCAGCTGGTCATGCCACACTCATGACACCACAAAAGGAATGCAGTGCAGATAAGTTTATAAGGCTACTTATGTGGATGGCACAATAAGTGCTGCAGGCCCACTCATAGCATTTAATTTCTGGCCCTTTACTAAGTACTTACAAGTAAATTAAGTGTTCCAAATGGGTTTAAGCCAATGTTGCCATCTTTTAAGGCGAGAACGCACACACTTTAGCACTGGTATGCACTGGTAAAGTGTACAGGGTCCTTAGGACACCAAAAACGAGATCTGCAAAGATGAAAGACTAAGGCAAAAAGTTTGGGGGAAGACCACTTTAAGGCTGACAGATCTAACAATTAACTTGCTATGATAACTTTTAAAAGAAAAAACAGAAGCTGAAATGCAGCAAAGAAAACAAGCACACAATATAAGGATAGCTAAGACTCATGGTATTTCAACAACAATTCAAAATAACTAAATAACTAAATCTTAAAAAATACACCAAAGATAACTCAATGATCAATTTTTTTAGAAAGGTATTACTGTGCCTGTATTCTTAGGATCCTTTTTCTGAACTGCATTAAGTGCAAATACTTTATAGTATCAAAAATATATAGGAACATGTTACGAGAATGGCATTCTATCTGTGAATATTCACTATAAATGGATGCACAAAAACTCACTTTCATAAATTTCATGATATCTGAATTTAGCATTGTTAAACCGAATTTGAATGCATTTTTGATACTCTTTGGATTGGCCAGTGATATAGTTCAACATGAAACCCATACATTTTCACTCATATAATAATTGTTTAATGAATTGTTTGGAAGGTTTGCACAGAAGGGGCTGGTATTCAAACATGTTTCCCTAGTAAAATAATTTTGCATATTCATTTCGCTCTGGGAACATTTGCACCATACATTTTTCTTACCCATTTCCCAAAGTTCTACAGGTTTGTCCTTTACATTCAAATCCTGCCCCCATTTTGAAGCACCAGCCTTATAAGCTTCCTCCTCTTCTCTCAAATTGTTCAGCATAATTCACTCATCCTTCCTCCATATTCCCGTTCCAGACAGACTTCAGTTATGCTCTCCATCCACTTGGTCAGTTTCACTTCTACTGTGTGCACATTGACAGTGAGTGTCTGTCTATACAGTCCATCTTTCTACCCTCCAATTGTTGGGGAACAATTGCACTTATCCCACTTCCACTTGGTTTTGTGTAGCCTGAAAGAAGGATGGTGAGAAGGAAATGTCATATTCCACTAGGGTCACAATACCACAATCCCCTGAACGACTATTGGGCTCACTTGCTCGCTGAGTTCCATTTGTGGTTTGGTTCAAAGTGTGTGTGTGCGGGGTCTTTTATTTTTCATTTAGTGCTCTCTTTAGAGCCATGCTACCTTGCTCTTCTCTCTGATTCCTCTTGCTGTTTTGTACTTCCCTTTAATGTTTCATGTTTCTGATCAGCATCTCACCCAGTAATGTCTTTGAGCTCTTCTGCATGCACTCACCTTTAAGGCTCCCTTTTCAGACCTGCTTTTTATGTACTTTTCGATATTTTCAAGTGATGCCTCCTGTTGAGCCCTGAGGGTCTATATTTCCCTCTACTCTATTGGCTGAGATCTGCTCTATGCTTCTCTTTAATGACCAACATAAAGGCCTGCTCTTCCTTTTCATGATTGTTTAGTACTCATTGCTGAAACCTGCTTTTCTGCTCTAGAATTATCCTGAGTGTTGCATCTGTCCATCCTTTCAAAACCCTTGTTGAGCCCTTATGCTCTGTACTCCCTCTAATGCCTTTTGCCGAGCCTCGAGCCCTGCACCCTCTACTCCTCTCCTACATTCCCACTGATGTGCAGTTAGGTTCTTCTGCATCCATTCTCCTACATTGCCTTTTCTCTCCAGTTCATTCATGCTTCCCTGTTGTCCTGGTCAACCATACCATTCTGCATTCCCATCGTGTCCTCCTCTTGTTCTATTCCTCCATACTACACTCCAATATTGTACAGTCCCCGTGCTGTTCTATTTATCTGCACAATTTCCCACTGCTCTACAGCACTCCATGCTGCACGCAACTTCCCTCCAACCCTTTCCTAAACCAGGCTTTTCTCTACTTGCTTCTAGCCCCTGCTAAACCCTGTATTTCTGCATTTTCATCTATAACCAATGCCACACGACTGTAGTTCTTGTTGCAGATCTTTACCCCTTGAAGATCCTCCTCCCCTGCTGTTCTGTGTTGTGAGCAGTAGCAGTTCCTCATGTGAGTGCTGCGGGGGGTGGTGGAGCGGGGTTGTGGAGGGGCAGGGTGGAGGGTAGTAAACTCTGGCTTACGGCCGACCGAAGTTAAGTAAGTAAAAAAAATTTGAAAACGAATGACATTGCGCGCGCTGCATCGCTGATTGCGATGCAGCACGCGCAATGTAATTTGTTTTATTTATTTAGATTTATTCATTTTTCATTGTATCACTCTTCTATTGGACTTTTGTCAGTAAGCCTTACCTGGTAATGCACTGAGAAATGTCAGGTAGTAAATGGTTACAAATATCATAGTAATAATAAAAGTGCACGAGTGTTGTTCATTTCAGGTTATTTTTGGACGAAGTAAACTCTGCCATGCAGTTGCGGATGGCATGGCTCACGGGTGTGGGTTAGGAGCGGGGGAAGAGGGGGCGGGGTACAGGCGAGTGGTCGTGTGGGTAGGAAGGCTCACGCAGGGAGGGTGGGAGACATGTTAAATAATAATAAAAAAAATACCTTTCCCGGGTCCTGCGTTTTCCAAGCTCCGGCTCCTGCTTTACTGCCACTGCGGGAACAGGAAGCAGGCAGCCTCCCTCTCCTCCCCTCCCCTAAGTCACTCACAATGCTGCAATGGCAGCGATGTGATTGGCTGGGACGCCGAGCGCACAGGCGTCTATGGGGAGGCCATTTTCTCCATGTAGGCCAACCAAACAGTCAGGGCTCTCAATATTGGGCTAACCACTCCTCCCCTGCCCTGTGGCCGGACTAACCACCGCACCAAACCCTTCTTCTGCTTTCTCGCAGTTCTAGAAGCAGAAACATAACATGGTATTGATAATACCATTTTATGTTTCTGCTTCTCGCACTGCGAAAAAGCAGTGGGGCGACACTCCTCCACCCACATGGAGGAGCTGCCCCTGCTGCCATGCATCTTAAGGCTGTTGCAGGTCACCAAGAAGAAGTGACAATATAAAGGAAGAAGGCCAGAGACCAAGTTACTCCTTGTTATTCCATGGTGACTTGTAAAATCATTTAAAGATGTGGCAAAGGATATTTTATTCCTTATGAGTCAAAGTCAGACCATAACCCTTCCCTCAAGAAGCCTAAATCCTTGGTTTCTTGCTCCTTGAAAGTTTATGGTTACAGATATTGTAGAATAAATGCAAAATCCATGGTATGAAATTAAGAACACCAATATCAAGTTAGTTGTCTGTTGCAAAAACATATAAACAGTTTGATATAAACCACTTTATAAAACGGTTGTAGTCCAGTATATGTGTTAATGGTACTATGCAAAGAGATTTCTGCTTTTGTAACTGTTGCATGCAAAAAATAACCACTCTCCCATAGATGTCTCCTTTCTGCTTGTCCTCGAGGAAGAACACGAATATGCCCACTCTGCTACAACAGGAACCACGGGTTAAAGAATACATCAAAAAGCAAAGGTTCACTGTACACTTATTCACACAAATGGCATGCACTAAATTGATGGATGTAGTTACTATCCACAATGAAAACATTAATCGTACAGTAAAGAATAAACATCATTTAAGGATACTGAGACCATCCATGATGATAGGGTACTTAATGCAATTTATCCACAAAACTAATAATATCAAATCAAATCAAAATCACTTTATTCGTTCAATTCAAATTAATCATAAAAGTTCATATGTACATCACATTAATAAAATGGAACACCAATAAAACCAGTTAAAAACTTTAAAATACAATTCATTTCAAAAGGTGTGCAAGTTCCTGGTTTTTAGCGAAAGACATAAAAAGGAGGCAACACAGTAGCAGATTATAGGACCAGGCAGCATTCGTAAAACATACAATCCCGGGCGGCATTGTCTGAATTTATATTTACTCATGATTGGGAGTAAAAACTCTTGCGATGTTCAACATAAGATTGGGGCGAAACACCATCACATGGGCAAAACGGCAAAGCTTGATTGAAAAAGATGCGGGGGTGGAGCCCTGCTTGCATGGGATAAGATTTAGTCGAAACCTGATTAAAATGAATCTATGGCGTGGGTTTGTCACCAGATGACAAGTAAGATGGTTCCCCGTCACCAAGCATTGGGCCCTCAAGATACGCACTGACCGTGTATTTGTTAATATGAGTTGTAAGCCTAATTTCAGCTGTGTGATTTAAAAAACTCACTTGTATTGCTCTTTTAGATATAGTTGAGCGTTTGTGTGGATTTTCAAAGATAGATCCCAAACCCAATGCATTTAGGGTGTTTTAAACATACATAATCCGAGAGATCCTCTGCACGTGTTCTAATGCAAGGCCGTCCGTGATAAACTCTTGGGTGAGATTAACTGTATCTCTTCTCCATATGGAGACCCATAGGAGAATTGGAGCCACGTTTATCTGGTCGTTTACATAGGGGACATTCAGATCACAACGGCAATTAAAATTAGAGCAACTATTGGGGAGGGCCATCCGTTTTTTCCAAAAAGTGTCTTTTATTGATTTCATTGCCGTTGGATTAATGTATCCCCATACTCCGGCTCCATTAGAGGCTCCTGTGCTAGATTTTGCTGCATACACTTTTTTGACCATGTCTATCTGTTTCGAACTTAGCTTTTTCAATAAACAAATATATGGAATAATGCTTTTTCTAGCTAAATCCCTCTGTTAGAAACCATGTGGGACCATGTTGGCATATGTTCGAAAGTCTTCCCTAGATAAGAGAGCAACTCCGCCTGGGCCACTTTGCATTTAGAGATAAAAAAGCTAAAAGTTTCTTTACCTTACTGTCTATAACTAGAATAAATGACTTAGCCTCGTTTGTTTGTAGGCCCAGATTTTTCATAAAATTTATGGAAGTGTCTAACAATTTCTGGAGGGCCCTCCCCATGCGAGCAGTTAAAACCACATCATCTGCATAGAGTAATATTGGGATACGGGCCGTAGTCATTAAAGGGATGTCCAGAGTTGATCCTAACAGGGGGCCTCTACTCCATTGGTGAATAAGGAGAACAAGAAGGGGGCGAGGACACACCCTTGACGAACCCCCATGGGATCCATCTAGTTCACCCGCCCTGTTGTCCAAATCGGCCGCAAGCTGCAGCCCTCATACACAGCAGCCTGATAAATAAAATTATTGCTTGGTCAACCCTCATCTCCTTCATAATCCCCCATAAATGAGAATGGACAACACAGTCAAAGGCTGCGGATATATCCATAAAGGCCAAGTATGGGTTACTGGGTTACCTTGTTTGGCGTGAGTATACTTAGCAATGAGCAGACTCAGGTTAAGACATTGATCCTGGGTGCCTTTACACTTTTTAAAACCGTATTGCGACGGAATCATAACTTTGTTAGTCATTGCCCACTCCTCTAGTCTTTTTTAATAGGACTCTGCCAATAAGTTTTGCCGTGCTGTCCAAGAGGGAGATTGGCCTATAATTTCAGATTTGTCACTCATTTTGTAAATGGATATTAAAATTGTTTTTTGCCACGACTCTGGCTATTAAGTTAAAAACTTTAGAAAGCACTGTGCCCCAAAGTTCAGGAGACTCAGTAAAAAAAAATCAATTGGGTGCCATCTGGACTCGGGCCTTATTTCTGGTGTGCTGGGCTAGGGTTTAGCTTATTTCCAGATGATTAAAAGAAAGGACAGGATTGGTGACGGTATGGTGTCTTCCAGGGATACAAGAGTTCCCTTACATTTACCCTCAAATATTTATAGAAAGTGTACCACCCATGATTCCACATCAACATGATTATCTAAATTAGAATCTGTGGGTGTTTTCAAAAAGGGGGAATTAACTACTGCCCAAAAATTCCTGGAGTTGTTTGTAGCAGAAGCTTGATACAGTTTTTCCCAGGTTTCCTCCTTCAGTTCATTTAATCTAGACTTCCTGGCGGTATTATACGTTTGGCGGGCGAACTTAGCCAGAGCAGTGTTTCTTGGATCTATCTTAAGGGCTTAATGTAAATTAGAAAGTGCTTTAGTGCAGTGCTGGTTAAACCACTTCTGACCCTTTTGAGTTGGGGCTATACCACCTTTTGTTAGTTTTTTTTTACCTCCTGCAGGATTGAGTCGAAGGCGGGCATAATGCTAGATGGTTCGGAATTTATCTCAAGACAAGTTAAGATTTCATTGTGCCTGCTTGCTACGAACCAGGGGATGATATCTTCCCTTTTGATTTCCCCCCACTTAAGTATGATCCCATTCTTCCTTGCTACATAAGGTTTTATGTGTGAGATATGGGATCCATTAATCCCCTCCCAGTGCAATTGGCATGATATGTCCGCATGGTCACTAAAACCTGAAAAATTAGTTTTAATATCAGTGATGGCCCCATTGGATGATGATACTATTAAAACATCAATTGTAGAGCTATGTAGGCTGGAACGGAAGATCTTATGTAGCTGGCCAGTAGTTTCGGACAGAGGATTCAATATCTATAGATCTTTGGTAATAATAAATCTGTTTAATATGTTACCGTACTGGTTATGGCTAAAGTGCGCACTTCTCACTCCCTCCTCACCCACACGTTAAAATCACCCATCCATATAACTCCCGGACTTTTCTTATAATTATTGAATAAAATGTTCCTTTTTTCCTCAACTAAAACTGCAACATTATACATATTGCCTCCAAAATGACTATTATAAAAATTAATTATTAGAGCGAAGTTACCATTCGGACCTTTAGGGTGTAGCATATTGTTGTTTTGAGATTCATTATGGGAGGAAAGAACTTCTAAACTCAGGGTGTTCTTTAATAATGTCAAAATGCCGCCCCTAGCACATCCAGAATTTGAGGCAATGGCGGGAATATGGAAAGTTCTATAGCCGTCTATAAAGGTGGGACCAATTTCCCAAGTCTCTTGTAGGCAAATTAGATCAAAGGAGGTTATATACTTAAATCATTCTGGATCAGACAGTTTTTATCCCAAACCTGCAATGTTCCATGTGATGACAGTGATCTTGTCCATACCCTTGGGGAATGGAATTAGGGAATCCGCCCCCTCAAGTACGCCAGCGGCAACTGCTTTTTTGGTCACCTCCTCAGTTCTTTGTCAATCACAGGCTTCCGTATCCAACAATACCATAAAACAATTGGAGGTTGGTAGAGTCATTAAGGTGGCTACTCCATACCTCATATGATGCTAAATGTCCAATGGGTGGGGGACAGTGGTATAGTCCCTGGTTCCATTTGATCTTGGTCGTTGGAGTGCCGGTTTATAGAAAAAGCCAAGTGGCAGGGCAAATATCTGTGATGTTGTTTTGGGCAGTAAATGTAAGAGTTTTTGGGCCATTACAGGTGACTTGGGGTTAGAACTACGCAATCCCCCGAGTGTTTTATCCGAGCTACCCACCCAGGGGACTCTTCTTGCCATTAAAATGTTAAATTGCCCCTCTGCTCGTTCGTTTATATACTTGTAAATCCAGTGGTGCGCTTTGAGAATTAGATAGGTAGTTGTTTCTTTTTGAGTGTTTTTTAGTTCTGGGGTGTTAGCCAGAATAACCACGTAGTTGCACACAGCTGGTGGAAGATCTAATCTTGACCTATTGCAGACTCTCCGTGAAATATTGCAGGAACCCTCTGGCCTTGGCTCTGAATTGCCCCGGTTCATGTCCCATAATGGGGAGTGTCTTGGTGCCTCCACTATAAAGTCTGCGGTTGGATTTAAAACCGTTGCCGAATATGGATGGGTGCCAGCGGTCAGAGGTACTGATGTGGGTGGAGCTTGAGGGGCTTGGTTCTCTGAAATGATACGGCTTGGGCCATTGTAATCCAATGCATTAACTGCTCCCTCATTATCTGCTCCCTCAGGAATAGCCAATTTTGAAGCTTTGATTGAACAGTGGGGGATGCTGTCCTCACTCTCTTCTCTCAGGGGTGACAAGGATTTTATGACTGCTCGCTCTTTAATTGCTCTCTCAATGGACTCTAGACGTTGGCATATTGGGGGTAATAGCCCTGTAATTTTGTCGTAGAGATCGTCCCAATTCAAGATCTTTGGTGGCCTGTCGTTTGTGTGGAGGTGGGAAGATGATGTTTGTGCCATTGGCAGATTTGGCGAGGGTGTTTTGGACTTTCTGGGTCTCTTAGCATTACTAGGACAAGGGACTTTAGCAGGGCCTCTTTTCCTTTTACAAGCGAATTCCGATACTAAGACAGTAGGTGTTATTCCAGTGGACGTTGGGATAGAAAGGATAGAAAGGATAGGTGTAGAGGGGTTGGCTATTGCATCTTGGATGTTTGACATCTGAACCTCAATAGACGCCTCTGGTATTAACACCCTATCTCCATCAACTGGACCCAGCGATAATCTCCTCTCTGTGCGGGCAATCTCTTTAGCTATATCTGTAGAGGCTTTAACTAAAAACGGGAAGAGAAGTTAAAGTTACCTCCTCTGTTGGGGAATGGGTTATCTTCTTCTTGCCCACACTTTGTCGGCATTTTTGACGCCTTTTCGCTTCTCCTTGTCGAAATATTAGAGAGGGGGCCCAGCCTAGCCTCCTCCGGGCATGGACAGGCCCGCCCTTGGCTCAGTTGTGTCCTGCGCCGCGGGGCTGCGTTGCGCTAATAAGCATGCCCAGGAGACTAGGGGAAGCATGGAATGTGTAGTTCCCAGAGGTGCGGCAGGTAAGGCATGGCTCACTCCGCTGGCAGCAGCAATCAGGAGACAAGGAGCGCTGGTGACTACAATTAATAATAGTCATGAAAGAAAAATTTTGATTTCATAAGTTTAAGTGCTCAAATGATGAAAAGTGCATTATGAAAAAATTACTAGTGCGTATAAACAAAAAGAAGAAGATATGTGACTCTGGACTCCAAAGTTACATTGGAGTAATTCGGTCAAACAGAGTCTATATTGAGTCTGTAGTTGAAGGCAGTCCGACCTCCAGTTATTCTAAGGTTATCATCAGGCTAGTGGTGAATATTTTAGCACAGTTGATGAGTAAGAATAGCATGAAAGGGTCCAGTGGTCACCTTGGCAAATCAAGGTATAAATCTTGTAGAATTGTGGAATAGACTCCTGGTAGAACTGAGGAGGCAATAGGGCTCAGTAGGAGACATAGTGGGTTAATAGAAAAAGTCTCCCAATCACGGTGGTGTCAGCTGATCTCGGATTCCACAACAAGGAAGCTGTGCTTATGATAGCTCATTCAAAATAGCCATCTTTGAAAAATCAGTGGTGGCAGACGCCCAAACGTGTATAGGGCCAGGGGAGTGAAATGCTAAGTGAATGTCCTTCAGTGAAAATAAACCTGTGCCAGGGCTTCTCAGTGAATGGTAGGCCTCCAGTGCAGTGGGTGTGGTGTAGCGTGATCACGCGCTCCAATACAAGTGAATCCAGCAATGCAACCTTTTCTGATAGGGACTTCATTGATGGGTAACAGATCAGAAGAGCTAAACAGCTAGTTCTCATTTTCATTGTTTAGAAAACAGGGGCAGTTCTGCTTTCTCAGGATACACTGTAATGTTACAATCAGTTGTAATAAGTTATTACAGGTTGCTAACCACAAACTAAACTGAACATGTATTTATACAGGGATGGGATATGGGATCAAGTACCCACTGTCCTACTTTATAGAAATATTGCAAGTCACCAAAGAGTTCCATGATCATATAGAGAAACGAAGCCAAAGGTCGAGTTCCTTTATAGATTCTTAGAACTCCTAAGTGACTTGCCATATCCTTATTATGTACAGCATGGGGTACTTTATTCCTTATAGTACCTGGTCCGACCATCACTTTTTCCACAAATCATTTAAATCTTTGGTGTGTAGCTCTGTCATATGAAAGAGAGAGCATGTTTGCAAACATGAAGAATAAAAATAGACTCTCTAGTGCAAATTAAACATATTAAAATAAGCTGTTAGATATTTGTTTCGAAAACAGTTGAGATTCAGTCCAATATTACTGGTAGTTAAAAAACAAAAAGTCTCACTAGCTCAGAATGTATAAAAACATACAGAAAGATTCTAATTTGTAGCCATAATAAACATATTGCTATAATAGCTCCTTTCTCCTTGTCACTGTACAGCTAGAAGAGCAGAAGAAAGAACCATCTAAATATCTGCTTTATTTATGATTTATGGCATGACTGTCTTTTCCTTAAGCTGCTTCCTCTGTCAGCGACGTCAGAACTCAACTGTAATAAGTTATTACAGATGAGCGGATATGTCTTTGCAATAGGCAGCTGGGTGAATCACAAGTTGCCTATTATAACTAAATTAGAGACAGTTTTTATACAGGGATTGCAAAATCCCATTTATTATATAAATATAATAGTACCATTGTTCACAGCACTCTGTGGTAGAAAACACATCACCAATAAATAAATAAATAAATAAATGACTTTCTGTAAATATTATTATGAAACTTGCTTTATGTGTTTGACATTAGCATTAGATTTGTCAACCGAATTGATGTATTTCCATTAAAGCATATTGACTTAAATATGTATTCTCTCGTCAACATATCCCTCAGGCAAATATGTCTGATCAATGTACAATATACATACTGTCAAAAATAATTTTGGAAAACAACATACTTGTTGTTTAAATGGAAGGAAAACAATCGTAACAGTGACTTTCTTAAAGTAATTGAAGAATGAAAATGAAAATAAAGAATATGTTAATTGTAATTTCATAACTGGTCTCATCAACAAATGAAACAAATCTGTTGAAAATTAACAGATATAAAAAGAGGTGGCTCCTCCGTAATGGCATAGGAGCACCGCACTCCTGCTAAAAAAGAAAAAATACAAGGATACTGAAAAGCATTTTTTTTGCCTAACAGCTGATGAAGTGAGTCTTCTGCGGGGCGTGGCCAGGCAATCCTGTTGGAGAGACATGGCACGGGAAGGAATAGTGAGCACATATATGTTTGGCCGGCCGTCTCAGACCAGCCAAACACACATGCGCACTTACATTTCTCCAACATGGCAGTGTTGCACAGCCAGGTTGGAATGCACTGTCTAAGCGGCAAATGAAGCCGCTTAGACCAATCCTAGCGCTTTTCTCGGGCTGGGAATCGTAATATTCCCAGCATGACAGAAGTGCTGGGATTTTGCATCTAGGGGCCTGTGCAATCGGAGGAGAGAAGGAAGGTGGCGGCCGTCGGAGCGGCAGGTAGGTGTGATTTTAATTAATTTTAGTTATGCGTTTAGTTTCTGGTTGATTCCCTCCCCCCTGCCCCATCTCTTAGCAATACTAGCAGCTGCCACTGTATAACCTGAGGTTCTGTATTTACTAGCTACGAACAATTACACCAATTCCGAATGTTCCTCCAACAATGGGCATTCAGTGTGGAGTTTGGTGCATTCTGCATAAAAATTAGGTGCCATTTTGCTCTAGCATATTTCAACAAGTTTGAACTACCTGAAACACACCTGATACGTATCCGATTTTTAAAGCAAGCCTGTGTTTTCGCTATAAAGAAAAAACACGCATTCTTCAGAATTGCTCTATGTGCAGTAACAGGAGCTACCACACACACTGGATTTCACAGGGGCACTCATCTTCACCCCCTTAGTAAATTAGGCCTATCGACAGCCCCTTTGATTTTTATGAGCTCAGGCTCTAATAGTTTTTAAGATAACATAGTCAAATATTTTGGGATGGTCATTTTTTTGATTTCTGTTTTATATTCCTAAGTGTGGACTCATATTCAGAATCAAGCCCTGTAATTAGGCACGTCTACATCGCCCATGTAGTAGTTGTAATTATCTTCAGTACATATTGCAACTTTTCCCACGTTAAAAATACCCCTCCTCGAGCATCTGTGTGAGGAATATATGTCGTTACTACGCATTCCGTTGCAACGCATGCCTTTACCACGCATGCGTTACAACGGAATGATTTTTCTACGCATAACTTTTACCACGATTATTCCTTTACCACGCATAGTTTTACAACGTTTTTTGTTGTAAATTTTCGCATGGTAATGGCATACTCTCGGTAAAGGTTATACCCCTCCCCTTTATATTCCCCTTACCTCTTCATGTCGTCTCCTCGTTCTTCCTTGTTGACGTTTTACGTCTTAAAGTTGAAGCGTCATTCCCTTTCACCTAAAACGACGTCGATTTCCTCCCCGACCTGACGTTTCTTCTTGTTTTTTTTTTTTTTGAGGGGGGGGTAGACCCCCCCAAGCCCCCTTTTTTCTCACTTTTTTTTGGGGGGGGGAGTCCCCCCAAGCCCCCTTTTTTCTTTTTTTTGCCTTCTTCTCACGTCTTCGCCGGCACTAAAAAAGGACTGAATGGGATGAGGAAGAAGACGTTCGAGTCCTGCTTGCGTGGTAAAGACGGTCGTGGAAGCAATACGCGTTGTAAAGACATTTACGTGGTAAGTGTACCGTTGTAAACGTAACGCATAGAAAAGCCTTCGTGGTAAAGGCTGTTTCCCCTGTGTGAGTGTCTCAGGTCCCACCGCACCGAGGGAGGAGAGAGAGGAATTCTCCGAAGAGAGGTGGACTGAATGTCCCCTCTAAGGGACGTCTGTTAAAAACAAAGGATACTTTTAATATTTTCTTTACACTGCTAACCTACCCTTGTTAGAAAGTTCATTTTACAATAATCAGAAAGGGGTTTACAGGATGGTCATGGAAGCAGGTGAACGACAATAATATTGATGGATCAGTGCACATTACACCAGTTTCTTTTAAAGGCCGTAGAGGCATGACTGGGGTGAAAGGATCCCTGTGTGTACCTCACTGCGAATGCCATATTGCATTGGCAAAGCAAGCAGGTCTGGCCTTGGCAAGCTGGTTTGATGGTTAATATGTTAAAAAAGGTCACAGGGCAGTCAGGGGTTACTGGGCCCAGCCGAGAGGGCTGTGGCCTCAGTGCTTAATTTGTAAAAAAAGAAAGTATGTGCCAGGGCCCTCGTCCGGCGGCATCTGCAGCTTGCACCACCGCAGTCAGTCCTCTTGATTCCAGCTGCAGGTCTTGGCCGGCCGGCTTCTTGTTTCCAATGGCAGAGTAGATGCTGTAGTTACACAGGTCACAGATCCACTATAGAATTAGTCATGTGAAATGTTATTGACATAGTGCTTACTGCTCCTGGCGAGGCGTTACAAATCTTGTGGCAAGAAGCATGCTGCTCCAGAACCCAAGATAAGAGTTAACTAGTTAGTGGATTAGTAATATGTGCTTTCCATTTGGATTAATTGTGGTAAATGTGTGCTCTTGAGTTTTTGTGTGTAGGATAGGACTAGAATGGATTAGAAAAGGGGGAGTTGTAAGTTATTATTAGGAGTAGTGGACAGGCATGCCTGTTAGTAGGGTGAATTGGCTAAAAAGGAGGGCGAAGTTTGAAAAGGAAGCTTGGGAGTTCACTGTAGTGTGGAAGGTTTGAGATCGGTGTGGGAAATATATGTTCACTGACAAAAACCAAAGGTCAAAGCAACATCACAGCTGAATAAAAATGTCAGTCAAAACACAAGTCGTCAAACTCAAAAGACCACTGGAACTCACCATCCACAGCCACCCAAAGCAACTACAACAGTCGATTGCCAACAAAATGCAACCATGCACGTGAGTTTAGGCAGTCCATTACAGTGTCACTAAGCACCTTCAGTATCAAAAGAGTCATGAGTCCACAGAAAAACTGAACTGACAATGGTCACACATTAGTTTGGTCAAATGTGGAAGCAAAGAATAAGTCCCTAGTTCTTGGTTCTACAACTGATGATGCAATCACGAGAACGCAACTCCTATATATATATATATTATAGAGGAGGTTAAAGAACCTGTTGTGGTTAACATGAAAGCAGTATGCCGGAGTTACCGCTCAGCTGGCTACACGTGCCCAGAGGTGGAAGGCAGAGCCTGTGCTAGCATTTCTTCTACTTTAGCCGAAGTGACATTTTACCATCCTCCTGCACTGGCAATTTTGCCTTAGCTCATGATTCGCTAGTCCATCTGGCAGGTCACTTGCTAATGGGGCCCAGGCTCCAGTGACCTTTCCAGAATCAAAGAGCCGCTTTGAAATGCACAGAAGAGCCGGTCTCCCCCTGCCTCCAGTGTGTCCCGCCCAGCTCTCAGGAGTGCAGGCAATCCACACACATGACTGGGAGGGCTCCTCCACTTCCATATGCTTTTTCAAGGCCTTGGGTTGCCATCATGGCACACACAGTCCTCCATGGACAGTACCACACAGGGAAACATACATTACGCATGCACACTCAACACATGCATGCTACACAGCACTGAGTACTAGCTTGATGTAGGTAGGCCAAGGGTGAGTTATGTAGGGTGTCCTCACTGCAGTGACACAGGTGAAAAGGTCTGTTCACTCTATTGATCACTGTTACAAAAACGTTATGCTGCCACCACTGCACTTGTGATAACTCTTCAGAGGGCAGTCGTCCTTTACTACTACAAGGATAGTGCTTTGTAAGCCCCTCCCGGTCTAATAAGACCACAATCCACAAGACAGGACTACGTCATGGCTCACATGCATTCTCTTTTTATTAAACAGTTGTGATGGTACAGTGGGAGGCTGTGAGGCCGCCAAGCAATAAAATACAATGGTAATAGGACTCAGGACCATTTTTACAAGTAGAACACATTCTCTGCACAGCATTAGGTAGAAAGAAGATCAGCCTCCAGCTCCGCACTACGCGTTCGACTGATGGAGATATACATAGATCACCACGCAATACATTCCACTTAGCCCATTTGTGATCCCATTTCCAGGGGCAACCCCTGTGCTTAAAAACATCCTTCTCTGCAATCATCGCACTATCCATGTCATTAACCATTTCTGATATTTAGGCAAATCCCCAGATCCCCACACCTCAGCTATATTCCTCTTAGCAAGGACAAATCCCAATGATGCCCATGTGCGCTCAGTTTGTGTCAACATCAGGTATAATTTTAATAAAATATTATGTGTGGTTCCTAGCATGTAAGTGCACTTAGAACAGGCATAAAAACCCTTTGTAGTGTATTGCACATCACAGGGAAATACGATCTTAATTGGTGCAGAAAAGGGTTCTATTGGCTTTGGAGCCTGTAGACATAGTTTAACCACACACTCATGATAAAAAAGAAATTGAAAGAAAAAAAAGCAAAGTAAACTATACGTCCACCAGCCCTAACAATACAGTATACTTCTTTGTAAGGAGATATGCACATGTGATCAGGCAAAATGCTGTCACTTACAGTGTCAGAGAGCCGCTGGCTGAGGTGAGCTGACTCATTCTGCCTTTCTGTGGTGGGTGGAAGAAAAATGTAAATAAAAATTGAACCGACCTATCGATGAAGAGGACTGGTCACAAACCCCTGTATGTATATATAATATGTTTTATTATTTATGTGTTTCGTTACACAAGGGTGGCAAGACAGCAAAGTTGTTTGTAGGCCAAACCTTAAAAAGGGATTCAGATAAGCCTCATGCATGTAAGTCTACACGTGCATCTGAAGGCTTGCTTATGAAGCTGAGACACAGTAATGGTGTAGTTTGCTTATTCATTCATTACTAGGACATGGCCATTGTGGTGTGCACAAGGGCACGACATGAAGTTAATAAACGTACTCCAGATTGGTCTGCTAGGTCAAAGTTTGAAGTGTTGAGATCAAGACGTAAACAGATCAAGAAGTGTAGTATATATGGCCCAATCATAGACATGGATACATATTTTGCTGTATTATTAGAGAAGTCTTTGCCAGCTGCTTAATAAGAATTTATGTTATGTATATATGCATATGTTATCTATTATTATTAGAAAGTAGTGACGTTTGAAGTCCCTAATTGTGTTGAAGTTTTAAGAGGCTCTGGTTCGTGGGAGTCTCCAATCTTAGAGCCTGATTTAGATGAGGGGGGTAATGTGATATTTAGCAAAAACAAACAGGATTTCTAGTTTGCCCGTTTTTGTTTTCTGCTGCCACAGAGGGTGTTATTCCTGATGGCAGAGCCCCTATCTGTAAGAACATTCAATTGACGGTTTTCATAGCACCGGAAATTACGTCAGATGAGTAACCCAGGTTGAGGCAGCTCTTCGGATACTTTTTCAACCAGCATTTCTTGTGTTCCATCTTGAAACCGTAGCAGTCCTGCATGGAAGAAATATTGGAGCATATGGCATCTGATAGGCTGCCCTAAATTCGGCAGCACAACCTATGCTGTTTCAGTCAGGGTCAGATTTGTCAAATGGGTGTTCTTGATGGCAGAAGGGAATGCCACCTTAATTCATCTTCTATATGTGACTGTGGAATGCATAGGAGGGCAGATGGGACGTCTGGTATGTTTTTGGCAGCTGTCCTGTTACCGCCCACCTCTGAATCAGGATCTTAGTCTTTTGAATGGGAACTGGTGAATGAATGCATTAAAGATTATACTAGCATTCACATTGATTTGCAAGCCTTGAAGCCAATCCTCTGGGCGTAGTGGCAGAATGTTCATCTTGAAAGAGCAAGACATGGAGTTGAAATGATTAAGAAAGGCTGAATTGGGTCAAATGATGTAAGTATGCATGCCCTTGGACTGGCAGGCATGATTAGCAGTGAACGGTAGATACTCCCTATTTTATAATTCTCAGTGCGTTGTTATGTGGCATAGACTTTACAGCAAATGAGACTGGCTCCTTTCTACTGCCAGCACTGAATAACAATGAATAACATGAAACTGGTGGTGGAAAAGCACTCACCAAACAAATACCGGTTTAGCATTTGGCTGGTCTTATGTTTGGTGTGTGTAGGGATAATTGCATGCCTCTCTCAGAGCTCCTCTGTGTGTGCTGTGATATTCAGGAGCCACTTTAGCTATGTGTAGGAGGCCAAAGTGGTGCCATAGTCAAAAGTTGGCAGCACCACGCAGCCTCCACCCACCAGAGTTACTTATACTCATCTTTCCTGTGGAAATGGCCTGGCGGCTGGGAAGGTGTTTTCCAACCACTGTGGTTTAAGACGGATTAATCTTTTTAAACTCTCTTAGCACAGGCTGTTGCACTCAGCAGACATAGTTAGGGCCTCATTTATGTTTATTCCTGCAGGGCAGCGCAGCAGGCATTGCTGCTGCACTGCTCTACAGCAAAAGAAAAGGGCAGGAATGCGCCATATCTAGTAGATATGGCGCATTCCTGTCCTTTTCCCCTGCACCGGCGCATAATGGGCTGCCGTGCGCCAACGCAGGCACGTTTGCACCATGGTGCAAGGGTGCCTGCATTGTAGGGATGATTATTTTTGTGCAGGAAGGAAAACCTTCCTGCACAAAAACAATCTTAAGAGGCTTTTTCCTCTCTCTATGTGTGCTGCTGAAGCAGCGGCGGGAGGTACCTGTTAGCAGCAGTGTGGCGGGGAGTGGGGAAGGGGCGGGGGGGTAAATAGTTTTTTAAAAATGGTTTACCTCCCGGCCTGCAGGCTAGCTAGCCGTCACCTCTCCTACTTCCTCTTCCTGGCTTCTTGTGGAGGGAGACAGGAAGCAGGAAGCACCAGTGCTCCCAGGCACCCTGCAATCAGTCACAACGCTGCAATGCAGCATTGTGATTGGTCTGTGCGCCGTTAAATAGCGCTCAGCCAGGGGCTGTAGGGGTGGGTATGTTCTCCATGCAGGCTGCAATGCAGCCTCCATGGTGAAAACGGTATGTGCGCAGGACTGTCTGGGCAGCCCGAGAGGGACCGCCAAGCCCTCATGCTCACAGAGGGAGTGCAAACCACTCCTCTCGCTGCTCTAAGAGAAGCCCCACCCCACAAATATGCCGCAAAGGGGAAAAGTAAAACGATAACCTCAGGTTATTATCATGTTATTTTTCCCTTTTTTACACTTCAAAAAACAGTGGGGCAAAGCTTCTTCACCTTAGCGGAGGAGCCGCCACTGTGCAGAATGCAGTACACATATAAAGAGGAAAAACTAGGAGAAATAAAGATATTTCTCCTCGCTGTGCCTCCCTTATGCCTCCCCTGGGGAAGTGCACGTTTTTGGCGCTGCCGCAGACTTACGATTTCTTGTAAATCTGAGGCAGTCTCAAACAGCCAGGGATACTACTGTGAATGCCCCCAGCAACTCCCTTGGAACACCCTTTTCACACAGTTTTCTGCATGAAAGGGGCACATATTTATAAGGCCATGAAAAGCCATGTAATGGCCTTATAAATATGCCAGTGGCACACTGTGCCAATGGAACATCAAAACAGTGGCGGCTGGTGACATTTGAAAGTGGTGAGGTGTAAAATTATTGTCGCACTGCACTGTGGCGAGCGAGTGCAGCGAGCGAACCCGAACAACCTACGGGGAGTTTTGGGGGGGTTCTCCCCCTGAGAAAAGTTTGAAAAAACAGTGGACAAATGGTGCATTTTCAAGCTAATTTGAGGAAGCAGGAAGGTTAGTAAAGTAATATGATTGAATTATTTATCATTTAAGAAACTTTAGTGAGTTTCTATCTTTCTCACACGAAAAAGCCCTTTGCTGTTATTGCTGTTGAATTGCAGTCCAGCAATCTCACTGACTGAAGAGCCTCAGAAAATTTACATTTCCTTCTCCCCTCATCCTTGTGTCTTCATTTTAGGTATTTAGCCTTTCGAACCACTAGCAATGTGGAGGCTAACTGATTTTTAATTTAATGTGCTTTATGATATTAGAAATGTGCAAACGGTGCAGTGTAGCCTCACTGATCCCCCTAAAGCCCCATCTGACCCCTTCCCGGATATCAAAAGGCACCTAAGGTAAAGCGCTTGCCCTCCGCCTACGCCATTACCTCAACACCCGACACCCGCATCTTCTCTACCTGTGTGGGCCCAGTACATATATCAGTTAAAATGGCGCCAGCTTTCCAGAACACTGCCATGCCTGCCCCCGTTAATAATGCACCATTAATGAATCCCACACATTAACGGCGCTATCTTATTTCTTCAATCAAACCATCAGGTGTGAAAGTTTTAGTAAAATTCACGTTGGAATGGACTACTCACTCTATGCTCAATCGCCATCGATTAAGAAAAGCACAGTGTGGTTGCCATGTATGTAGTAGCATTGAATCCTTTGATTACTGGCCTTGCAAAACAATATGATAGAAACGATAGTGCAGGATGTGAAAAGCTAAAGTGACCTCTGTCAGTAGAAAGGATGAGGTCACGCCTGACTAGTTTTATACCAGCATGGCCGGTATTTTACGAGCACAACAGAACCTCACGTACGAAAGTGCTACATACCACTCAAACTTTTCAATCTTTCTTCTATTGAGGTCAATGGTCAGATGTAACTTTTTAAAACTAGAAGCAGAAATGTAGTTCGTACAGCATTTCCTATTATAGCTTACCTCTGGTGAACAGGACTGTATCAAAAGAAGCGTTTCCCAGGTTCCAATGAGATTACATTTTACTAAAAGTAGCTGGCTGTTAGTGTCATTGTCAGGGGCTATAAACCAACAGTTAGAAAGCTTATGATGAGGTTTCTGACCTGATGCATGCTATGGGCTGGAAGGCTGGTATCTATCTGTCGTAGGCAGATTAAACCGATCAATGGTCCTCCCGGTGATCAATGTGTGCCAACAAGTGTTAGATTGTCCACAGTAGATTCATTTTTTCGGGCCTCTGTTGTACAAAATGAGATTAGGCCCCCTCCGAAGCGACAGGTTCGGGCTCATGTTGCTTACTTAATGTTTTCAAAAGCAAAACTATGCAGTTTTAAACACGTGCTACAGCAAATTATTCAGAAGAGGGGCCCCCCTCCTACACCCCGCCCCCTCTCGGGATGACCAATCAACTACCTAGTTGTCTCCTGTGGCCGCAGCCTGGCCCACCCCCTCCCATTGAAATGAATACAGTTTTGTTAACTCCTTCCTGGGCTACTGTAATGTGCGCCAGAAGGCATCCTTGTAGATGGCATTGTAATTCACTACTCCCTCTAAAATGATGTCACTGCTGCAGCTTGTGGCTGCAGGTCAAGCAATACCTCGCCCTTGGCACATGCGCAGCAGGACAAATCCACAATTCAACATGTTTATTGCCGATCAGCAAGTCGTCATTTGTTTCAAGCTGTTGGGCGTTTTTGCTCATCTTGCTACTCCCTCGGGGTGGTGGCAACGCCCTCTACGCCCATTAACACCAGCCGCCCCTGCCTCAAAATAGTGACATTCTAGTAGCGCAATAGTACTTGTCACAGTGGGTAATTGGGTGCATTATCAATAGAGCAGGAGGAGAAGAAGGACAGCCACATTGACTGCCATTTGCTCTTAAAAGAGGAACTGAGAAAACAGACATATGTTCTGTCCTCTAATCTTTATTGTTTATAATTATTTAAAAGTATTACAATTAGCTACACTGGAAATGTATTCAAATATTAAAACATAAAAAGGTGATAATACATTAAATCAACATAGAAGTAGTAAGAAAATCATAGGTAACATCTTAAACAAACTTTTGCAATGCAATCGGTCTCACATTGGTGAAAGTTGGAGCTATTGGCGTTGTAAATGATATTGTTTTTCACTTCTTTTTTTGTTTGTAGTGGAGTGGATGTATGTTGTTTGTAGTGGAATTATGTGGTTTGAATTGGAGTTGTTAGTTGTGGAATTGTGTGGTGTGTAGTGGAAGTATGTGGTATGGCAAATAGGGTGAGAGCTGCATAAAATAGATAGAAAGTAAGATTGAGATGGATAGGTAGTTTGTTTAGTTGTGAATAAACTGTAGATAGAGTAGTAGAAATAGTGTGTGAGAAAGAGATAAAGAATGGAGGACGAGAAGGTTATAGGTGCATAAAGAGGTTATGTTTGTGTACGTAGAAGACACCAAAAGAAGAGGAGGAGAGTGTGTGTTTGCAGTTTGAATTTTTTGAACAGTTATGGTAAAGAAACTGGGCCTTTTAATGCAGTATTGTATGTAAGAATCGGAGCGAGCTTCTGAACTGTGTCCACATCGGAGTCAGACACATTCTTCTTGCAAGCCAGACCTGAACACACCAAGGTATTTTTCTACTAGGCACTTGTGAGTGGGAGACTGCATTCTGTTCTCACACCAATCAGGTCCTAACACACCTAGGTGTTTTTATTTCTTTAATAAATAAATGACGTGGGTATTTTAAACTTATGCACTCTGAGACTGCATTTATTTCTCGCTATAATACTGACCAAGCCACACCAAGGTATGTCATGTACATTATTAGTGCATGTATGGCAGTGTTATTGTAGATGTGTGAGTAAAAGACTACACTCTTGTCTCATACCAAGCCGGCCCTGACCACACCTAGGTGTTTGTCCGCTGAGGACTCCCTGAACTCGCTGCCCTTGATTATCTGCAGAGCTGCAGGCGGCCTTCGTCTGCCCAAGGGGGCCATGTTCAAGCGCCAGACATTGCGGCAAGCCTGACTCCTAATATGGTAAGAGGGACCGAAGCAGTGACATCATAGCGCTATGCACTATGTGTACCGCCATGTAGGTGGGACTTTAGTATTCCAAGGCAAGTTGACTAGAACACTGTTTTCCCATTGTCTCCTTCACTTTTATAAGCTTTTCATAAGGCCCGTTCTTCCCCAGGCTGCCATGAACTATGTATGTAAAAAGCTGCCAATATTGAACGTGTTTAGACTTATATGTCAAAGCCAAGGTGACATACTCTCCAAAGCTATATCTGAAGATCTTGCACAATGTAGCAGCGTTGCTATAATATTTGCCACGAGGCCGATGCTGGTGAAAGTTATCCTCTAAGGTGCCAATGCGCTTTAAAACTCTGAAGTGGTGCTACACATTTTCTGGCACCAACTCCCTTCCAGTGGAACGCATTCCAATTAGAAGTATGAACAACTTTATTATGTCAGTAGACACACTGCCAGCAAGCGGGAGCCACCACATGTAAGGTGCAGCTGCCGGAAGGCCTTGCATGCCCATTAGCCCGCCGGGGTGAGTGGCACGTTAGTATGCACAGGTCAGCACTAGGGTTCCTGTGAAGTGCCCATGATATGGTGGTTTCCTACTCCAACAGTGCAATGCTTTGGGCTTTCCTTGCAAATTGCTACTGGGGCTTTTGGTCCTTAATACAAGAGCCCGCGCCTGCTTTCAACACCAACAGATTACCATAAACTAAAAAGCATTTTTTTAAGCGGTAGTAACACAGAGGACTCACTTGGGGAGAAGCAACATGAAGGGTGCAGCTGGGGAATCAAGCATAACAGGGTGAAGCAACACAGAGGGTGGGGGCAGAATCAACACGGAAGGCACAGGTGGGGGCATCAATATGGACGGCGGGTAGGAAGCAATGTGGGAGAGAAAGCGGATGGTCTTTAATACCAGGGAGATCAGATGCAACCCTTCCATGTTAGCAGTAGTGCATGTTTACAGCCAGGCATTTTCAGTTTGTTGTCTTTTCGCCACCCAGATCTGCCAATCTTTCTCGCACATGAAAAGCATGCCGGGAAGAAAGTTCAAATTGCCCGCCCGTGTGGAGTTAGAAACAGCGCACCATGAAGCCATAATGTTGAGTGTGACAGGGGGCCTATACCATTAAAATAGGAAAATGATTCTAGTCTTTAGGCAGCTGGGTCTTCTGACCCTACTGTGCTCCAATTGTAGAGCTTTGTACCGAATGGTGTAGCGATGGCATTTAGTGTTCTAAACAAGTTGTCTGGGGCAAAGAAAGTGAACATGTTCACACCTGTCATTCAAAAAAGAACCCTCTCGAGAAGGACTTCGATAAACATGCACAAACTTTCGGACATTTTAGAAGATGTACTCCCGAGAGTATTTAACGCAACATACATTTCAACACGGAGCGAAATCAGAGAATGGTTTGTGTAGGCAACGATGAGAGACTCTAATTTTGCAGCTATAGAAAACGGCCCTGCAAACGGTACCCTGGTGCCTCACCAGGGCGCTCCTGATGCCGGGTGCAGATTGTGGAGACCCGGAGACATGCAACGCAGAGCAAGGGGCCGAAAAAGCAAAGAAAGTGCGACAGCCGTGAAGCGGGCGCCATTCTGAGCCTCCCCAAAAAGTTTAAATAAATAAATATAACATCACGCTAAGCTAGAGTGACCAACTGGCATGGGTGCAAATTCAGGACGGTCAGTGTAAAAAATCAGGACTAAGGGTCAAAATTCAGGACAGAATTCAGGACAGAAGGTCAAAATTCAGGACAAAAATTTGGGACAAAACATACATTTTACAGACATATCAGAGGATGTCGCACAATAATATATAAGTAAGTAAATAGACAACCAAAATAAATACAAGTCAAAATAAGTTTATATAAGGTTCAGACAATCGTACACTTCACAGTTTTTCAGTATGCACGCAGCTTTGCAAAGCGACATCAGGCCCTTTCTGCAATCAAGATTTGTGCTAATGTAACAATAAACATTAAATAGTATTTTTTTTATTTGTTTTTAAATGTACAGTGAAAACGCTGTTAGTTATTTGATTTTTATTTTCTTCAGCATGGCGCCAAGACAAAAGCAGAATGCCTTGGCCTAGTCTGATGCAGGAGACCACAAGCTGTCACTACAATTGGGCCCATTGTCATTCTATAAGTGCTAATCAGCTGCTCCTCAGAATGACAATGGGCCACTCCACTGTCTGCCCGAGGTCCGGGAGGGGCCGCTGCAGGCAGCCTCTTCAGTTTAAAAGATAAGTGCGAGATGCCCCGAGTGAAATCTTTTAAACTCATGGCGCCTCTCGCAGGAAAACAGCAAATCTTACTGAAATCTTAGTATGATGTTTGTGAGGCGTCCGTAATTTTTGGACCCCAAATTACGGACGCCTTGTGGACATCATACTAAAATAATGGACGGTCCGTGAAATTTATGGACGGTTGGTCACCCTAGGCTGAACGTGTGCAGGAAGCGCAGCAGCCGTGAATCGGGCGCCACACTGAGCTTCCCTAAAAAGTTTAAATAAATAAAAATAACATGGTGCGAAGCGTGTGCGCAGATTAAAAGAACATTGCCTCTATGAAGTGTGTGCCACAAGGGAAATGCTTAATTACATTTATGGGCCGTGGCCCTGAATTGGGCGCTGCGCTAAGTGAAAAGTGCTGCTCTGAATGTAAAAGAAAAGTTCCAAAAACACGAACTCTAATGGCACAAGTGGAAGAGGACAAATCCTGCGTCAATACACCATGGGAGTTAACAATTGAGAAAGAGGTGGGACAAGCAAGAACCATTGTCCACTTACAAACAGCCAATCACAAGCTGGAGGCTGTAAAAGCTGGAGGCGGCCTGTAAGCCCACAGGCTGAATACAGCATGTTTTGAGAGACAGCACATGCGCCGCCTAGGCTCTACCTAAAAACTAGTGCACTCCAGAATCGGACTTTTGTTATATACTGAATTATTTCAACTATGTGCCAAGTGTGTTCTTTCAAAAACCATGTTTACAAATTTTGCTGTGTATGCAAGTTAAGCTCACTTATGTTACCAATGTCCATGAAAAAATGTGGTTCTTCTGTACAGGTAAAATAAACAGTTTTTAAAAATATTAGTTTAATGAGTTTTCGTCTTTCTTCGGTAAACTCAGGACAGCAGCTGAGCAGATGGATTCTATCTTGTAAGTGCAAAAACTACAATGTTGTTGAGCATTTATGAATTTCTTTCTTCCCTTTCATAATTTCCTAGTGGGGAAAACCATACATCCCACCCTCGGTATGTTCTGCCTGTAAGCCTTAGTGCCCTCAAATAGTATTGCATTTTAGATGTTTCATAACAGGAGCTAATTAATTCTGCATAACTGAATGATATTTTTTCTAAATCAGATATTATTGCCTCATTAATTTAGTTTTCAATACGGAATATATGAAAGGGCAATGTTAGAAATGGGGTTTCTGGGTGGCTAGGGTATACACCTATGCCAGGCAGAACCGACCACTCTAGTCAGGGTAAGGGAGTTACACACAGAAGATAACCCCTGCTCACCCCCTTGGTAGCTAGGCAGAGCAGTCAAGCTTATCCCAGAGGCAATGTGTAAAGCGTTTGTGCAACACACACACACGCACACCATTGACACACTAGGCCCACCACAAAAAGAGACTCTACATAAGGTTATATAAAATTATCCTTTGTATTGTACATAAAACACTTTAGACCATAATCACATAAATTACTTCACCACCTAGGCAATTGTAACAACGTCAGATAGATCATAAATCACTTTGCCACTAGGCAATGGTCATAACAGCATAGATAGTTCAATAGGGTACAATACTCATAGATTGCACACGTTATAAAAACATTATAACCACAACACCTTACATCATCACTGTGTAGATATTATACCACTGCTGACATAAGCCATATACAGGGCACACCATTAGGGTAAAGCAGACAGTAGTTAGGGGGTACATCAATCACCAGAAATGTACAGAGCACAGTATTTTTGTGCTAGTACTATGCCTTCTTAGGTATGATGGTTTCCCCATAGGCTTCAGGACCACTGGCTCACCTACCACTGTGAATGCGGCAAGGGAAAAAGAAGGAAGGAGCCCCCAGCAGTGTATGATATATCAGCTACCCACAGCAATGCTGCGCAGCTGGGAACTCTTGTCGTGGCTCAATCCCCCTTCCGTTTTAAACAAACCGCTGGAAGACTGTGTTGGGCCTTCCCCGTCACTGGCTGTACCGGAGCAGCTGCCCGTGACCTCGTTGTGCATCTGCCAAAGACAATGCAGCCACATCCGGGCCGATACCATCAGCAGGACATGCTCCACTCACTGACAGGAGTGCCGCATTCACCACTGTGGCTGGGGTCTTTTTGTCGGGCCCTGCAGCTGGCACTTGCAGCACTACGCTGGGAGTGAACCCGGTCCCAGGCACAGGCTCATTGCTCTCCCTCCTGGGAGGGAACACGGCGGAGGTCTGGGGCTTCCTTGTAGGCGGCCCGGGCCGTGATCCCTCACTTCCAGATCCTACTCACCACGGCAACCTGCCACGGCCTGGCCAAGCTTCCCTGCAGACGGGGCCCCCTGAGGAGGGGTCTCTGCCATACGGCCGGCGTTGCGGTTCTCATCATGCAAACCACCTCGGCAAAGCAGCACTCACCATGTGCTGGTTGTGGTTTGCCCCTTCAGCATTTTATTCGCTGGCGAAGAGAAATCTTGCGCTCCCCCATGCGCTTTGAGGAAGCTAGAAACAAAGGGGCAAATTTACAAACCCCTTGCGCCACTTTTGAGTCACTTTTCCCATGTTAAAAGTGATGCAAAAGTGGCGCAAGGGGCTTGTAAATCTGCCCCAAAGTGCTCAGCCTGCACTCCACCCCAGGGAAAGATAAATAAAACATAAAGCGCTCACCAGTGCTGCTTTCTCATTAGCACAGGGCAAACAACCAGGAGCAGTCCACAGCGCTCACTTCGCAGTGAGCACCTTTGAGAGCACTGGGGGCAGGTTCCAGGGGCGTAACACAGGCCCCCGCAGCCCCCACGGTGTAGGGGACCCCAAGCTCCAGGGGGCCCCCTCAGCACAGCACTCGGGCTGCAGAGCTCCTGATTGAGCCCGGAGGGGGCCCCCTCAAGTGCCTTGCAGGGAGGCCCCCTCAAGTTTCGTTACGCCAGTGGCAGGTTCAGGAGAGCAGGCATCAGGCCAGCACACAGGACCCTTGGGGCAAAGATGTGACTCTCTAGAGTGAATGCACACACCCCTCTCCTGTCAGTCAATGTAGATGTTGAATACACAACCAAGCAAGGCACAAAGAGTCATACGCACACAGAAATACCTTCTTCTAAAAGCAGCATTTCTTAAAATAGTTATAACAAATCCACTTTCACCAATAAGCAGGATTTATTACTACTATTCCAAACATACCAAACATGGCCACACTACCTCTTTCATATTAGATATTTCCACTAAAGCAGATATCAGGGAATTCTCAATGCAAACCTTTGAGATGGCAGCTTCGCACCAGTGAGAAGCCAAATCACTGCACCAGGGAACTGTGCGTGCAGGACCCTCACTGGGAGAAGCCTGATACAGGTTTGAGAGGCTACGTTGGTGGGTGACGAAAGCAGCGCTGCAGGCCCACTAGTAGCATTTCATTTACAGGCCCTGGGTATATAAGATACCACTGTACAAGGGATTTATAGGTAAATTAAAGATGCCAAACAGGTATAGACCAATCTTACCAAGTTTACCAGACAGAGCACATGCACTTTAGCACTAAACCACAGTGGTAAAATGCCCAGAGTCAGAAAACCAACAAAATCAGGTCAGAAAAATACAAAAGGAAGCTAAAAAGTTATGGGATGAACCTGCAAAAAGGGGCCGGTCCAACAGCCAATGTGTGAGATTTCGTTTTATGCATACACGTTCATATTAAAGCTTTGTTTGCAGTGGCAAGGTACATGTTTGAAGATTTATTGTTGAACCTAATGATTCATTGAAAATTAACTGTAAGGAGTCTGGGTTTACCTGCATCTTGGAGTGGTGATAGTTAATCCAAGAGGGGTTGTACATTAAATCCTGATTGGGCAACATGGACCCTAAACTTATCTGTGTACACTGAGTACACTGAGGCAATTGAAAAATCCTCCTGTAGTCACTACATTGCAATTTATCCATAAGTGGGTGCCAATTTAGATGGAAAAACATACCTGTAGGATATAGTCAGCAAAAACATGGATTTTATGACCCTTAAAATTGCTTCCACAGTGGGTCATAAAGATGATTTTGCATTTACTGTTGAAGTAGCCGGGTTCCGCATTCTATATCTACTCTGGAACCCCAAGCTGATGACTCTTTTTATCAGCATGAAAGCGTGGAGGGGAGAGAAATCAATAGCCAATCAATCATTACAGTTCCAATGAACTATGCCTCCGGAGAATCACTGACTCCCAATTAGGTTTAGTTAGTTTATTACAAAGCCAAGAACAGTTGGACATACAAGCACCTCAAGATGAGGGTGTAGAAATACATTGGAACCAATACAAAGCCCAACCTACGGGTGAAGTTAAGGAGGTGCAGCATGCACAGAATAATCAGTTCATGAAGCAGAATACAGAAGATGACAGCACAAACGTCGAAATTCCCCTTCATTGGAGGTTCGTGGGTACAAACCATCAGTCTGTCCCTACACTAACACTAACGTGACACGTGACACGTGTTATAACTCTATTGGCTTTTTAAAATACTGTTCTTAAACTTTAATTTTGTCGCGCTTGTGCTCGCGCTTGTGCTATAATCTGTGCAGTCGCGCTGAGGGGTGATTAGTGAGTCTTACCTGCATTATAAATTGGAACTTGACCCACATTTGTGGGACTTAGTGTGTAGGGCTTCCTGGGAGGTGTACATCGCGGCGTTAGCCGCCATCTTGGGTGAGTGCTTGGAAAACGGGCCGGGGACTAGGCGCCATCTTGGTTGGCGGCCTAGACTTTCGCTTAGGCGGCTTCCCGCGCACTGCATTGCATCTCGCTTCACTTTCTGCATTTAAGGCGATCCTCCTCTTCCAACAGGTAGATCTCTGAACCTGTATGCATGTTATAGCTCTATTGGCTTTTTAAAATACTGTTCTTAAACTTTAATTTTGTCGCGCTTGTGCCATAATCTGTGCAGTCGCACTGAGGGGTGATTAGTGAGTCTTACCTGCATTATAAATTGGAACTTCACCCACATTTGTGGGACTTAGTGTGTAGGGCTTCCTGGGAGGTGTACATCGCAGCGTTAGCCGCCATCTTGGGTGAGTGCTTGGAAAACGGGCCGGGGAATAGGCGCCATCTTGGTTGGCGGCCTAGACTTTCGCTTAGGCGGCTTCCCGCGCTCCACGGGGATAAAAAGGAATGGAGGGCCCAGCGCGCAGCGTTGGTGCGCAGCGGTCGCGTCGTGGGCGCGCCGGAGGTGCGCCAGAGGTAAGCCCGTTTGCGCCCGTTCGCGCACAGGGCGCGCTGGCAGCTGATATTGTGGCGCCGGTCTCACATAGGCGCAAAACATATACAAAAGAGGATCTTTGTGTTCTGAATCCTGCTGTCCAGGTACAATATCAGCACTCTACTACCGTCAAAGGCCCTCAGTCCTTGGCCTGTGGCCTGTTGAATGTTAGATCTCTGGGTAGACATCAAACAGAGATCGCGTTCCTCACAGAACAACATGATTTAGACGCCTTGTTCATGACTGAAACATGGACAAGGATAGATAGTGGAGTTGAATTGGGGCAAGCTTGTCCCCCAGGATATAAGATTAGGCATAACCCACGTACTGGTGCTAGAGGGGGAGGCGTAGGACTGATCTATAGAGATTCACTGGACTTCTCCCTGTTAGAAATTAAGAAAATCAGGGAATATGAACTGATGAGCTTTTCACTAAAAGGACAGGGGGGGTGCTAATCACTGTTCTTTTGTGTTATAGACCTCCAGTTGGCGCCATGTCGGCTGTGTCCGAGCTCGTTGATTTGAACTATGATCTATCTAACTCTCATGCCAGATTAATAGTATTGGGGGATTTCAATCTGTGGCCAGATGGGCCAACAGATTCAGCCTATACATGCCTTACTCAGGCATGTAGTAACATCAGTCTGGAGCAGTTGGTGGCCTCGAAAACCCATCAGAAGGGTCATATCTTAGATTTGATCTTTGCCAACTCTGGTCAGGTGAGGGTGGGAAACATCCTACCGCAATGCTGGACGGATCATGCCCTAGTTCTCTTCTCCGTAGATCTTCCTGTAGGCCACTTAAAGTGCAGTAGCACGGGAAATGTCAAGATTGGGAGACAATGGTCAAGGCTCTTGAGGGATGAACCCCTTCCTGATCTGCTCTCGAAAACTTTTCATCTGGAAAAAAATGTGGAGGATAGTTATAATACCCTTATCCAGCGAATTACGGCTTCTCTAGACAAGCTGGCTCCACTAAGAAAAATGCGAGACAGAACAAGAGTAGCCATGCCTTGGTTCTCGAGAGAGCTCCTCCAACTTAAACATCAATGCAAACGGGCAGAGCGGAGATGGAGGAAACACTATATGGCATCAGATCTAGCACTTTTTAAGCAAGAGCTGGCAGCTTATAAATCACAGATCAAATGTGCAAAAGCAAGGTTCCTAGAGGAGACTTTATTGTCAGCCTCCAATAAGGCTCAGGCCTTGTTTAAAATTGTCAACGAGCTGTCTCGACGGGCTAGTGCTTCTACAGTCATCCCTGCTTCTCAGTTACTCTGTGACTCGTTGGCTACGGCCTTCGAAGATAAGATCGCGACCATCTTGAGTAAAATGAGCCCTAATACTTCAGAGGCTGCTCCCTTGCTTATTTCTGAGCCGGAGGCTGAGAGAGCAAGGTTGGACAGCTTTCCCTCCCCCTCCTTTACAGAATTTGTTGCCTTGGCAAATAGTGTGTCTTCAGGTTCTCCCCTTGATGTTCTTCCGCACAAGCTCTGGAAGGTGTTTGGCCAGGAGTTGTTTCCTCCTCTTCATGCAATCTGCTGTCAGTCTCTTGGCTCTGCCCAGGTTCCGGACAGCTGGAAGCTTGCGGTAGTCTCTCCACTGTGAAAGAAGGAATCACTGGACCCCTTATCTCCCGCTAATTACAGACCTATTTCATTGCTTCCTTTCCCGATTAAGATCTTGGAGAAACTGGTCACGAAACATCTGTCCAGTTTTCTGGAAGTCAATGACTGTCTGGATACAGCACAGTTTGGGTTCAGGCCAGCACATGGAACTGAATCGGCTCTGGTGACCGTTTTGAGTGGCCTTCGTTCGCGTGCCGACTATGGTCAAGCAGCCTTTTTAGTGCTGCTTGACATGTCGGCAGCGTTCGATACGGTCAATCATGCCATTTTGACCAGGAGATTGGAGGAGGCTGGCGTGATGGGTCTGGCCCGATATTGGCTTGTTTCATACTTGGCCAATAGACATCAGGTGGTTGCCCTGCCTCCCTTCAAGTCCACCATCAGAAGGGTAGGGCAGGGCGTACCCCAGGGATCAGCCATCAGTCCCATCCTTTTCAATCTCTACCTCCGCCCCCTGGTCGAATTAATTAAATCTTTTGGCATAACGGTCACCAATTATGCTGATGACACCCAACTTATCTTTTCCTTTGAGGGGGAGAAGGCGGTGTCACTGGAGACCTTTCACCATTGTATGGTCTCCACGGCAACATGGCTAAGTAACAACTCGCTGCAATTTAACAGCTCCAAGACGTAGGTGCTGCATTGTTCAGCGGACCGTGCTCCACGACCTCTACCGCAAGACTTCTAGCCTCCCTCCTTTCAGGGCACGGTAGCAGCGGCAAGCTCGGTTCGTAACCTGGGCGTGACAATGGAACCCAATCTCCAACTCGAGGGTTTCATTGATAAAACAGTGTCTTCCTGTATGGGGCTGCTGCGCTCTCTGCGGAAGATTCTTCCTCTGCTCCCCGCCCATGCCAGACCAGAAGTAGTGCGCAGTATCATTCTAAGTAGACTTGACTACTGCAACGCACTGCTTCTGGGGGCACCTACCACGGCACTGGGCAAACTTCAACGGGTACAGAACTTCGCTGCTAAGTTAGCACTCTCTCGCCGACGCTCTGACTCGTCATCTGCAGCACTTAAAGATCTGCATTGGCTGCCTATCTCTCAGCGGGTTGAATTTAAAGCATTATGCTTGGTCTTCCGGGCCTTGCATGGTTTAGGACCACTTCCCCTACAGGAGATGTTCTCCTGGTACATCCCCACCAGATCTCTCCGCTCTGCTTCAGCTAATTTGGTAACTGTCCTCAAAATCCGGAGAAAGCGGATGGGGGGACGCTCCTTTGTCTACATGGCATCTAAGCTGTGGAATAATTTGCCACTGCCGCTTAGATGCTCTGGAGACCTTTTTTCTTTTAAAAAAGAATTGAAAACTCATCTGTTCCCTAGGACTGAGTAGCTTGCCGATGCAGTATTAACTTTCTTGCAGGATTAGTTAGATCACAGCGCCGGGATGCCCGTTGGGTGATTGGAGCGCTATACAAATATGCCATACATACATACATACATACATCCCAACTTAGCATTTACCAAGGCAAGATCCATAAATTTATAGATGGCAGAATTTGCCTTTGACCATTTATGGACGAGTAAACCTCGTTAAGATGGTTATCTTGCCAAAACTGAGTTATCTGTTTAGTACTATCCTTCTTGATTTCCCCGGAAAGCTCTTAGATAAGATACAAGGTAAGATTGGAAGTTTTGTCTGGTCTAATAAAAGGGCCAGGCTTTCCTGGAAGAAGCTGAGACGAAGGCTCCTTAAGGAAGGCTTGGCTCTTCCTGATGTCTTTTGGTATTGCGTCTCCTTTCAGTTTAAAAATATACGTTCTCTGCTTATTAGTCCAGGCGAAACTAACTGGGGGAAGATTTTAAGCGAGATGGCCAGCTTCGAGGGGGGCGGGGGTGGATTTCTTTATAAGTTTGGGGCACCAAGGTTTTTTAAGAGGGTTCGTCTAAAATGCTTAAGAACAGCTTTAAATCTATGGTATAGAGTTAGAGTGAGATGGGGTATTGGTTATTATTCAGACTTTGCTCCCATTTGGGACTCTCCTGGCCTACCGTTATGCTTGCGAGATAGTCTTGCACTACCAATTAAAAAGGCAGGAATAGTTATCTGGTCCGACCTTATATCACCTGACGGTGTTCTCCCTTGGGAGATTTTAAGACTCAAAATTGGCAGTTCTCTCTCTAAATTTAAATACATACAATTATGTTCCTGGTAATTGGGAAATTGAACACCGTTTACAAAATACAAAGTTAATTAAAAAAGAAGTTGGACTGTGGTATAAGAGTCTATTGAATGCTGATGATGTAGATATCCCTCCATTATACTCAATTTGGAACTCATCTATACTGTGTGAAATAGCCATTAACTCAAATGCCTCATCTCTTCAAACTCTATATAGGTATGTCAGGCCAGCCTCTCTTAAGAAAAATCATTTCTTTGTTATTAATAGGCTCCATTATACCCCCAAGAAGATAGCGAAGTTTGCCCCATGTTCCTCCCCGAAGTGTCCTAGATGCAAGTGTGTGGAAGCTGGTGACGTACATATGTTCTTTGATTGCCCCTCTCTATGCGGTTTTTGGCATAATGTGGAAAATGCTCTTGAGGCCATTTTTAGATGTAAGCCAATCAAAAGCTTTTATTTCGGTATAATACCATAAGTTAGCTTAAACTAAATTTAGAAATAGTGTTCTTTGGGGTGGATAATGGGGTAACAAGTTTGTTTTCTAGCGCACATAAGGGTTTACTTCTCTGCCTCATTATAATCGCCCGGAGGGAAATCTGTAAACTCTGGAAAGACGCTAATCCCCCGTTGTACGAGAACTGGCTGGCAGCTGCATTTAGTATGGCCCGATTAGGCCAGGGATGTTCAAAGGACCATAACCAAATCATCTGGTTATCATTTTTATCTTGGGGTATCATAATGAGGTTGGTTTAAAGTTCCTGTTTTTGGTCCTATGATTACACCAAGCCTCGTACCAAGAAGCTGGCCTGGTTCGGTCTAAGCTAACGCAGTAAACAGAAGCCAGAGGGTGCTTAGGTTGGAAAGGGCTTTCCGTTGATATTGCAGACGCTTATGGTGAGATGAGGACAAAAGAAAAAAAATAAAAGATCCATAAAGGTGTCAGCGCGTGAAGTCTTCCTAAGAAGTCTCTTCACGTTAGATGGGTCGAGCAGCATAATGCTACAGAGCTTGCTCTAAGATGCTCTCTCTCTCTCAAGGCAAGGCAGAAGTCCTCAGACACTCTCCCTAACTTCGATACTTCACTTTTGCAGGTGGTATCGCAAGATGTATTGCAGCATTACACCATCCAGTCAAGCCACCTCCTTGTAGATAATGTTTCACGTGGCAGTGATGCTCCCAGACCAGACAAGATGGCCTTGATTCCCAGGCTTATTCTGATGAGAAAGTACAACAGTTCTTTATTTTTTTCATTTTTTTATTTATTTATTGAAATACAGAATAGTCTAGACCGCACCCATGCATTACAGATAAATGTTTCGACTTACTATACGTTGTCTTTGCTTAACAAGAGAATAGCTAAATTCCCATCTCATACATTTGCTGTCCACTTATGTGCATAGTAGAAACCACAGTAAGATTCAGGTGCATCAACAATTGAATTCCATCTACATATACTTTATCAGTAAAAATGGTTAATACACATTGGTGCCGATCACGATCCGGTAAAAAATGTCCCCGTACGACTCGTATCTGGTCTTTTTACCGTACGAATCGTACAAGTGCCGTACGAACTGGCAATCACGATTCGCATGGTAAAAAGTCCATACGAACCGCACTGGGAATCATTCCCCACACGTCCTCGGGTCGGAAAATGTGTCCGACACGTCCTCGGACGAATTACCTTACAAACGTGAAAAGCCAAGTCCGACCGAGGAATCACGATCCATCCCGTGCGTCCGAGCTTACAACCGTATGGAAAAAACACCGTCCGCACCGAACTCCTATAGCAACCATGGAGACATGTGCCCGCATACGCGCCCAACACTCCCCCCAGCCCCCGTACATCCGACACGTACCCCCCGTGTATGTATACCCCCACCCGTCTAGGTACACCCCAGTATGTTCCAGTCGTACCCCCACCCCAGTACGTGTCGTACCACCGCCTATGTACACCCCAGTACGTTCGAGCCCCACCCCCACCCCCACCCCAGTACGTGTCATACCCCCGTGTACCTACACCCCAGTACGTTCCAGTCGTACCCCCACCCCAGTACGTGTCATACCCCCGTGTACCTACACCCCAGTACGTTCCAGTCGTACCCCCACCCAAGTACGTGTCGTACCACCGCCTATGTACACCCCAGTACGTTCGAGCCCCACCCCCACCCCAGTACGTGTCATACCCCCCGTGTACCTACACCCCAGTACGTTCCAGTCGTACCCCCACCCCAGTACGTGTCGTACCACCGTCTATGTACACCCCAGTACGTTCGAGCCCCACCCCAGTACGTGTCATACCCCCCGTGTACCTACACCCCAGTACAATCCAGTCGTACCCCCACCCCAGTACGTGTCATACCCCCGTGTACCTACACCCCAGTACGTTCCAGTCGTACCCCCACCCCAGTACGTGTCGTACCACCGCCTATGTACACCCCAGTACGTTCGAGCCCCACCCCACCCCAGTACGTGTCATACCCCCCGTGTACCTACACCCCAGTACGTTCCAGTCGTACCCCCACCCCAGTACGTGTCGTACCACCGTCTATGTACACCCCAGTACGTTCGAGCCCCACCCCCACCCCAGTACGTGTCATACCCCCCGTGTACCTACACCCCAGTACGTTCCAGTCGTACCCCCACCCCAGTACGTGTCATACCCCCCGTGTACCTACACCCCAGTACGTTCCAGTCGTACCCCCACCCCAGTACGTGTCATACCCCCGTGTACCTACACCCCAGTACGTTCCAGTCGTACCCCCACCCCAGTACGTGTCATACCCCCGTGTACCTACACCCCAGTACGTTCCAGTCGTACCCCCACCCCAGTACGTGTCGTACCACCGCCTATGTACACCCCAGTACGTTCGAGCCCCACCCCCACCCCAGTACGTGTCATACCCCCCGTGTACCTACACCCCAGTACGTTCCAGTCGTACCCCCACCCCAGTACGTGTCATACCCCGTGTACCTACACCCCAGTACATTCCAGTCGTACCCCCACCCCAGTACGTGTCGTACCACCGTCTATGTACACCCCAGTACGTTCGAGCCCCACCCCCACCCCAGTACGTGTCATACCCCCTGTGTACCTACACCCCAGTACGTTCCAGTCGTACCCCCACCCCAGTACGTGTCGTACCACCGTCTATGTACACCCCAGTACATTCGAGCCCCACTCCCACCCCAGTACGTGTCATACCCCCGTGTACCTACACCCCAGTACGTTCCAGTCGTACCCCCACCCCAGTACGTGTCATACCCCCCGTGTACCTACACCCCAGTACGTTCCAGTCGTACCCCCACCCCAGTACGTGTCATACCCCCGTGTACCTACACCCCAGTACGTTCCAGTTGTACCCCCACCCCAGTACGTGTCATACCCCCGTGTACCTACACCCCAGTACGTTCCAGTCGTACCCCCACCCCAGTTCGTGTCGTACCACCGTCTATGTACACCCCAGTACGTTCGAGCCCCACCCCCACCCCCACCCTAGTACGTGTCATACCCCCGTGTACCTACACCCCAGTACGTTCCAGTCGTACCCCCACCCCAGTATGTGTCGTACCACCGTCTATGTACACCCCAGTACGTTCGAGCCCCACCCCCACCCCAGTACGTGTCATACCCCCCGTGTACCTACACCCCAGTACGTTCCAGTCGTACCCCCACCCCAGTACGTGTCATACCCCCCGTGTACCTACACCCCAGTACGTTCCAGTCGTACCCCCACCCCAGTACGTGTCATACCCCCGTGTACCTACACCCCAGTACGTTCCAGTCGTACCCCCACCCCAGTACGTGTCGTACCACCGTCTATGTACACCACAGTACGTTCCGGTCCTACCCCCAACACAACCTCCTAAGTACGGAGCGCACCCCAGGGCCCAACAGCACAACCGCATGTACGAGTCGTACCAACCCACACACAAGGACAGCACCGTACAACCAAATGGCCCATCTACACACCGTAGACACGCTCAAAACGCACGTACACAACCAGGACAAAACAAAACAACACAAGAAGACACTATTCGAATGGCACAAAGCCACTAAACATGGCCAACAAACACTACAAATACACCTTCACTGACCTGCAACTGCCAAAGACAAACAGAGGGCCAAAACACCACCTCTACTTATAACACACCCACCCAATTTTCAAACACTGCCACACCCACCCATGGACCAATAAAAAGGGCCCACACACACAAACCATGAGCCTTTGCAACAGACTCACTGCTGCCAGACACCACAGAACCATACAACAAGCTACACCACACCTTACACTTGCACACCTTCACACAACCACCCTCACAAACACCCCCTCATCACATTCACACACACACACACAACCATCCAAACCCCCCCCAACATCCACACCCCCCCCACCATCCCCACCCACACCCCTCACCATGCCCACTACCAAGAATCCAAAGTTCAGTAACCGAGAGTTGGAGGTCCTTGTTGATCAAATCCTCAGAGTCGAGCCACAGATCTTTGGAACTGTTGGACAGGCCACATGAAGGGCTTGCTCCCTCCCCGCATGACAGGGCCCAAGCCCCGGACTCCCAGGTGTTACCCACAAGGGCAACCCGCACCCCGTCTCCCAACGGAACTCCTGCCCCCGGACAGCCGTGTATCATGGGGCCGAACCACTACCGGCTCCCCCGGCCGGATCAGCCGCCATCTTGGGCGCTGCGCCACGCGGCCGCGTGGCCTCGGCTCGACCCTAACCCTGGGCCTGGCCGGCACCGACATCCCGGCACCACCATCCACCCAGGAGGAGAGCGGACTACTTGGCAGGTCAATGGGAGAAAGAAGTGTCGATGGCTCTCCCCCGCCAGGTGCCGATCACCCTCCAGCTCCCCCAGGCGCTGGCTCCACCCCCTGCTGGGTGTCTGGACTCCCTCATCCTGGACCCCCCGACCACCAAGTGCGAGGGTCCAGACATCAAAGGGCGCCAGACCTATAACTAGGGCAGCTCCAGAGCAGGAGGGCAGTTGTATCCTGGAGTCGAGAGACACCGAGAGAACTCAGCCTTGACGGACCACTGGCGCTGCCGTAGCCCTGCCTTGTGAACTATCGTCCTGCCTGCTGGCGCTGCCGCGGCCTTCTGCATCATCCATCCTCGTCGGGACCTGCTGGCGCTGCCGCGGACCGTGTAACGACCACCTTCATCGGGACCTGCTGGCGCTGCCACGGACCGTGTAACGACCACCTCCATCGGGACCTGCTGGCGCTGCCGCGGACCGTGTAACGACCATCTTCACCGGGACCTGCTGGCGCTGCCGCGGCCCGTCCAAGCTAGAACACCGAGCTCGAGGATTGTGAGCTATCCACCATACCATTTCAGCTACCAGATTGGTAACCAGACTGTCCCGCTACCCCCTTTCCCCAAACCAAGAGACTCGAATCGAGGGGACCCCTGAGTCCAGACCTCCTTGTACCATTCCATCGTACCTTAAGAAATCACCTATAAAGAACGCTAAAGCCTATCCTTGTGTGGTGTATATCTGTGGGGGGGGGAGTTATTCATCTGTACGATCGCTGGAGACGGCTCTCCCCGGAGACCTCTCCTCTTGTCCTCGGCCGACCCTCCCGGTCCGTCTAACATTGGTGGCCAGCGGCGCGATCCGAATCAACGCGTAATCGTACAGAGAGTAGCTCACCCCACGACAAAACCACGATGTCAACCAAAGAGAGCGGATCCACCGAGAAATTCCAGATGGATAAATTGGAAGAGTATAGCCATCGTGAACTTAAACAATTCTGCATGGAACTAGGCATTGCTACCACCGGCCTGAGTACCAAAGACGATTTGAAGCACGCCATTGAGTCGTGGGCGGAAACCGGGGTCGCCGGATCCCCAGACCAAAACGGTGCAGCATCGGAGGGGAACGCCACAGCTCCCGAGGAGCGAGGAACGGGCCTCTCGCAGGAAGAGATCCAAGAAAGAGAAAGAAACAGATTACATGAGTTGGAAATGGCACGACTCAAGATGGACGGTGAATTAAAATTGGCCGAGCAAAAACTGAACCTAGAACATCTGCGGCTCCGAGAAGAACGGGAAGAAAAACAGAGGCAAAGAGAGCTCGAAGAAAAAAGACTAACATTCGAACACGAGCGCAAACTGGCGGAAATAGAACTTCGGAAACAGAATAAAGAACCGGAGGTGCCTGAGCGACCGCGCACCCCGGGAGCAACCGAGAAGAAAGTCCACATCCCCAAGGATGTTGTCCGAGAGTATGTCCGAGAGGACGACATACAACAGTGGTTCAAAGCCTACGAGATCGCCATGACCTCCCACCGGATCGATCGGAGTGACTGGGGAGCCGGCCTATGGGGGAGGTTTGTCAACGAAGGCCGCGATGCCCTACTGCAGCTCCCAGACCATCAGATGTCATCCTATGACCACATGAAGGCTGCCCTCCTCACCCGATATGGGCTCACACCCGAAATGTACCGCCAGAGGTTCCGAGACTGCACCCGGATCCCGGGTACAACTTGGGTGGAATATGTCAACTATTTCAGCCGAGCCTTCGAGGGTTGGATCAAGGGAAGCCACGTAACGACCTACGAGCAACTCTTTAATCTCATGGTGTGGGAGCACCTGTCTAACAACTGCTTCGTCGAGCTCAGGCAGCACCTCCTCGACAGTAAATTGACTGACCCACGGCAACTCGCCGCCGAAGCTGACCGGTGGGAAAGCACCCGAGTGGGCCGGAGAGGGCCGCACGAGCAAAACCGAAACAACCAAGGTCAGCACCGTCCCCGAGGAGGAGGAGGAGGCCAGGGGCGAGGGAGAGACACCGTCCCGGCCACTCCCGCGGCCAGCACCCCGCCCCCGGCCGGCCGGGGCAACCCCCCGATGCGGCCGGGGTTCCGAGCCAACGTCACGTGTCACCGATGCCAGCGAGTCGGCCACTACGCCAATGACCCGAGCTGCCCGCAGAACCAAACGCCAAAGCCCCGCCAGGTAGCTGCCGCCGCCCTGGGGGGAGAACAAATCTCCGAGGAACAAGAAGAATATGAGCAGGCACAACAAGAGTGGGAACCGGCCGCCATGGTTCTAGCGTGCCTAGGGGGAAAAGACATGGTCCCGCGGGCTCCCCTACCCGCCAACACCAGGAAATATGGCCAGTGGGTGAACATTAATGGGCGCCGGGCCGAAGCTCTACGTGACACAGGGGCCAGTGTGACGGCCGTCCGCTGTCACCTGGTAAAACCAGAGCAGATCCTGCCGAACATTCTCTGCCCCGTCCGCTCAGCCGACAATTCCGAAAGTCTATGTCGGATGGCCTGCGTCCCCTTCGAATGGGGAGGGGTCTCCGGCATGTTGAAGGTGACGGTCCGGGATGATGCCCCCGTGGACTGTCTCCTGGGGAATGACCTTGAGAGTTCCCCGTGGGCCGCCGTCGAAAGAAGAGAGCACCTGGGGATGCTGGGCCTCCTGGACTGGGCATGCGTAACCACCCGGTCCATGGCCGCCCGTGCCATCCCCCGACCAGAAGAACCAGAATGGCCAGCACCTCCTCCCCCGGTCGCTCCAGTAGAGGACAACGACTATACCGACCCCCCAGAGCCAACCCCCGAAGGGGTCGCCCAGCCCCAGGACCTTCCCGGCCTGGCTCAGTGGCGTCAAGAAGGGGGGCCCACCCAGGAACAGTTCCGCCAGGAGCAGAAGACTTGCCCCTCCCTCGAGGGACTCCGCCAGCAAGCCAGCGCCCAGAGCGCAGGGGACTCCACCGGAACCCATTGGGTCTATTGGGATAACAACCTGCTATACAGTGAACAAAGAATCGCGGAGTTAGGGGCCAGTCGAGTGCTGGTGGTGCCCCTCCGTTTCAGAGACTTCCTGCTAAATTTGGCCCACGATGTCCCCCTGGCTGGACACCTGGGCCAGGACAAAACCTACAGTCGCCTGGTGACCCACTTTTTCTGGCCGAGGATGCGAAACGACGTCCTCAACCACTGCCGGTCCTGCCCCACGTGCCAGGCCAGCGGGAAGAGCGGCCGCAAGCTCAAGGCACCTCTGCAACCCTTCCCAGTGGTCACCACCCCGTTCGAGAGGGTAGGAATAGACATTGTGGGGCCCCTGGACCCCCGCACAGCACAAGGACATCGGTTCATCCTGGTACTGGTGGACCACGCCACCCGCTACCCCGAGGCTGTGCCCCTGCGAACTATAACAGCTCCGGTGGTCGGCCGGGCCCTAATGGGGATCTTCTCCCGGGTGGGCTTCCCCCGAGAAGTCGTCAGCGACCGAGGCACAAACTTTATCTCGAAATATATGAAGTCCCTCTGGCAACAGTGCGGGGTCACCTACCGATTCACGACCCCCTATCACCCTCAAGGGAACGGACTAGTTGAGCGATTCAACCGCACACTCAAGGGAATGATTGGGGGATTGGAAGAGCCCCTCCGTCGCCAGTGGGATGTACTACTTCCGTGCCTCCTCTTCGCCTATCGAGAAGTTCCCCAGAAGTCCCTCGGCTTTAGCCCTTTCGAACTCCTGTACGGGCACCCTGTGTGAGGGGCCCTCAGCCTAGTGAAAGAAGGTTGGGAGATGGCCCCCTTAAAGACCCCTCCAGACGTCTTCAAGTACCTCCTGGCACTACGCAATCAGACCCGGCGCTTCAGGGAAATGGCAAAAGCGAATCTTGAGGCCAGTCAGGAGGACATGAAAAAATGGTACGATCAGAATGCCTCCTCCGTCGAATTCGAACCTGGTCAACAAGTGTGGGTGATGTCCCCCACCGAACCAGGTGCCTTACAAGATAAGTGGACGGGGCCCTTCAAAGTGGTCGAACGCAAAAGCCCCGTCACCTATCTCATCGACATGGAGTCCCCCCGAAACCCCCTCCGGGTCCTCCACACCAACAGACTCAAACCCCACTTTGTGCGCTCGGAACTCAGCCTCCTGATGGCTACAGACAGTGGGGCGGAAGAAGACTCCGAGCCCCTCCCTGATCTCCTGAAGACCCAGGAGAAAGACGGTTTCGTGGACGGGGTCCGGCTCTCCGATGCCCTCACCCCAGAGCAACGCCAGGGCTGCCGGGACCTCCTGCTGCAGTTTGCTACTCTGTTTTCCCTCACCCCAGGGATCACCCCTTGGTGCTTGCACGACGTGGACACTGGGGACAGTCCCCCTATCCGACACCGGGCCTACCGCGTACCAGATCGGGTGCGGGCCTGCATCCAAGAGGAAGTATCCAAGATGCTCACGCTCGGGGTCATCGAGCCCTCGGACAGCCCCTGGGCCAGCCCAGTCGTGCTGGTCCCCAAAGCCGCTGCCCCCGGCACCACTCCTGAACTCCGGTTCTGCGTCGACTATCGGGGCTTGAACGCTGTCACCAGGACCGACGCCCATCCTATCCCCCGGGCGGATGAATTGATCGACCGCCTGGGGGCCGCCCGCTACCTCAGCATCTTCGACCTGACAGCGGGCTACTGGCAGATCGGTCTCACACCCCGGGCCCAAGAACGGTCCGCCTTTTCTACCCCCGATGGCCACTACCACTTCAAGGTCATGCCCTTCGGCATGAAGAATGCCCCAGCTACTTTTCAGCATCTAGTGAACCAGGTCTTGGCGGGGCTCGAAGAGTTCAGCGCCGCCTACCTGGACGACATCGCTGTATACAGCCGCCACTGGTCCGACCACCTCCACCACCTCCGAGAGGTCCTGCAAGCCCTCCAGCGGGCCGGCCTCACGATTAAGGCCGGCAAGTGCCAAATTGGTCAGGGGTCCGTGACCTACCTCGGACACCAGGTGGGAAGCGGTCTGGTGGCCCCTCTGCAACTCAAAATTGCTGCCATCCAGTCCTGACAACCCCCAGTCACGCAGACCGAGGTCCGAGCCTTCTTGGGACTCACCGGCTACTACCGGCGGTTCGTGAGGGACTATGGCAGCATTGTGGGGCCCCTCACGGGTCTCACGTCCAAAAACCACCCGAAGAAGATTAACTGGACCCCCGACTGTCAAGCGGCCTTCGAGAAGCTGAAGGCCGCCCTGTGCACCGCCCCTGTGCTCCAGGCCCCCGATTACAGTCGGGAATTCATTGTACAAACGGACGCCTCCGACCATGGCATCGGGGCGGTTCTTTCCCAGCTGAACCCCGAGGGTCTTGACCAGCCGGTGGCCTTCATCAGCAGACGCCTCCTGGCCCGAGAACAGCGCTGGAGCACAATCGAGAGGGAGGCCTTCGCAGTGGTGTGGGCCCTCAAGAAGCTCCGGCCCTATCTCTTCGGTACCCACTTCCGGGTGCAAACCGATCATCGACCCCTGCAGTGGCTAATGCAGATGCGGGGGGAAAACCCAAAACTATTGCGCTGGTCCATCTCCCTGCAGGGAATGGACTTCACTGTGGAACATCGACCGGGCCAAGAGCACGCCAATGCAGACGGCCTGTCACGCTTTTTCCGCCTCGACGAGGAGAGTCCCCAAGAGGATGGGTGACTCTCTCCGCCTTCAGCTGGGGGGGACGCATGTTGGACAGGCCACATGAAGGGCTTGCTCCCTCCCCGCATGACAGGGCCCAAGCCCCGGACTCCCAGGTGTTACCCACAAGGGCAACCCGCACCCCGTCTCCCAACGGAACTCCTGCCCCCGGACAGCCGTGTATCATGGGGCCGAACCACTACCGGCTCCCCCGGCCAGATCAGCCGCCATCTTGGGTGCTGCGCCACGCAGCCGCGTGGCCTCGGCTCGACCCTAACCCTGGGCCTGGCCGGCCCCGACATCCCGGCACCACCATCCACCCAGGAGGTGAGCGGACTACTTGGCAGGTCAATGGGAGAAAGAAGTGTCGATGGCTCTCCCCCGCCAGGTGCCGATCACCCTCCAGCTCCCCCAGGCGCTGGCTCCACCCCCTGCTGGGTGTCTGGACTCCCTCATCCCGGACCCCCAACCTCCAAGTGCGAGGGTCCGGACATCAAAGGGCGCCAGACCTATAACTAGGGCAGCTCCAGAGCAGGAGGGCAGCTGTATCCTGGAGTCGAGAGACACCGAGAGAACTCAGCCTTGACGGACTACTGGCGCTGCCGTAGCCCTGCCTTGTGAACTATCGTCCTGCCTGCTGGCGCTGCCGCGGCCTTCTGCATCATCCATCCTCGTCGGGACCTGCTGGCGCTGCCGCGGACCGTTGTAACGACCACCTTCATCGGGACCTGCTGGCGCTGCCGCGGACCGTGTAACGACCACCTCCATCGGGACCTGCTGGCGCTGCCGCGGACCGTGTAACGACCATCTTCACCGGGACCTGCTGGCGCTGCCGCGGCCCGTCCAAGCTAGAACACCGAGCTCGAGGATTGTGAGCTATCCACCATACCATTTCAGCTACCTGATTGGTAACCAGACTGTCCCGCTACCCCCTTTCCCCAAACCAAGAGACTCGAATCGAGGGGACCCCTGAGTCCAGACCTCCTTGTACCATTCCATCGTACCTTAAGAAATCACCTATAAAGAACGCTAAAGCCTATCCTTGTGTGGTGTATATCTGTGGGGGGGGAAGTTATTCATCTGTAATATCGCTGGAGACGGCTCTCCCCGGAGACCTCTCCTCTTGTCCTCGGCCGACCCTCCCGGTCCGTCTAACAGGAACATTGGTCAGAAACACCAGCCAGGCAGCAAAAACAGCCATGTGGCAGACCATCGTCGATGCTGTGAATGCTGTTGCGGACACCAGGAGGACCAGGCAGGAATGCCAGAACAGGTGGTACGATCTGCGGAGGAGGGTCAGAGCCAAGAGGCAGGAGGAACACGACCAGGCCAACGCCACCGGAGGAGGGCCCTCCCGCAGACCCGTACAGTACCATCCCTGGGAGGAGAGGGTGATGGCCATACTGCTGGTGGAGGCAGTCGAAGGATTAGAAGGACTCCGAGACCCGGGTGAGTACACAAACAACGCACCTCACATGGGGGGAACGGCATCCACAACCAAAATCACTAACAGGCACGCAACCACCACAAGCCATCGCATTACTCAACCACACTCCATGAGCACGCACATGCCACTGCTGCCACCATGCCCCATGCACCCAGCTGGACAATGGCAAGTCACAGAAGACAACAACACATGACACGGTAACCCGGATGGCGGGAGGCTGGACCCCAAAAATCACATAGTGCGACTATGCACTCTGCCCATATGGCCTAGGTCACAGCCAGACAAACAGTGTGTCCCAACACAGGAATGACTTGCCAGCAAATGGCGGACGCCTTGCATCAACACATGGGGGTGAAGGCACTGTTTTGCACATGACAGCAGCTAATGAACAGCCAACATTGTGAAAGAGTGGCAGCACACACCACCACAGCAGCAGCGCACAGACACACATCACACCCAATGGGTGCCTGGAGATCAGAAACAAACTCACATCAACAAGCCAAGGGCCACTCAAAGATCTGCTAACAGTGTGTGCCCAGGAAGCTGGGCTGAGGTGACAGAGGGTGACACACAGAGGGAGGGAGAGGGGGACAGAGAGGGAGGGAGAGGGGGACAGAGAGGGAGGGAGAGGGGGACAGAGAGGGAGGGAGACACAGGGAGACGGACAGAGGGAGGAGGCTGACACACAGAGGGAGGGAGAAGGGGACAGAGAGGGAGGGAGAGGGGGACAGAGAGGGAGGGAGAGGGGGACAGAGAGGGAGGGAGACACAGGGAGACGGACAGAGGGAGGAGGCTGACACACAGAGGGAGGGAGAGGGTGACAGGGAGGGAGGGAGAGGGGGACAGAGAGGGAGGGAGAGGGGGACAGAGAGGGAGCGAGACACAGGGAGAGCAAATCAGCCGTGTGGTGTGTGGGAATGTCTGCTCGTCAGCAGGTAGACTGCGTGCATGTAGCCAAGGGTGGCCCGTGCCAGAACCCCCCCTCTTCACCATGGCAAAACACAGGGCCATGTCACAACCTGTGCACGAGCACAATGACAGCTACCTGCATCACATAAGTGTGTGGAACAAATCCATGTGCACATGTACAGTGCTACACGGAAGGCGCCAATGCATGGCTCGCAACACCGGCCCACCCCACTGCTGACTGCAGTCACACTTGACGCAGCAAGTAAGACTGTGCCACACTTAGTTAAAGGTGCAAAAGTGGTGCCCAAGGGACACACCCATGCACAAGTGCACTGTGAGTGGAATGCAAGACAGATCCTAATTCCAAGAGGAAATGTGCCAACTTATGAAATGATGAAACATGGATGTTGCATGGACCAAAATTAACATTGTCTCTCTTACACACAGGTCAACGTCGTGGTGCACCCCCCAACACTGGGGGGGAACACTCACAGGACCCGGATCTGCAGGAGCCCGATCCCACCGGCAGCGACCACTCTCACCACTCTGTGGACGACCCCGACCAACCTGGCCCCTCTGGTGTCCAACCTCCTGCAGCACCTGCGTCAGGTACAACTGTGCCAACCACCACCCCCACTCCTGCCACATCCCAGGAGACACCCAGGATCCCTGCCCCAACACCACAATGCAGCCAGGCTGGCCAGGAGGGACACGGTGTCCCAGGCACCCAGGAGGAGGCAGGCGACAACACCAATGCCACCCCTCAGGGGTCCCGGAGACACGATGTGCCCGCAAGGGCAGGCCAGGCGCAAGTGGGCAGGGGTGGTGGGAGTGGAGGACGGCGGAGGCACGAGCCTGACCAGTTGGCTGGGGATCCGGTATTTTCCCATGTCCGTAACATCCTGGACTCATACCGGCAGGACACCACGGGCATGGCCCAGGTTGTGTCCACCCTCAATGAGATCAAGGGGAGCCTCGATGAGATAAAGACCCAGCAGGCCCAGCAACATGCGGAGCTACATGCCTGTCTACTGGTACACCAACGGAGGATGGAGGACAGACAGGCTGAGCAAGTGACGGCATTCCAGGGGATTCACGCTACACTCCGTCGGATGGCCGACAACATGGCCGACCCTCCCTGTGCCAGAAGGCGGAGAACATCACCACCCACAGGGAGGGATCAGGAGGAGGAGGAGGAAACATCCGACGGAGCATCCCAGATGTCGTCACGGCCTGCTGGTGAGGTTCCCCGCAGGAGGCCGGGTCGTCCACGGAAAGGACCGTGAGGGTCGGCGCTACATCACCATCTCCCAGGACACCTGGCCTGGCACCTGGCCCACTGGAGCAACAGCATCACAGCATCAAGAGACATTCTCTGCCACATGGCCCTGCTGGTCACTGGCTGACCAATGTTGACAAAGACTGTGGCATGGACTCTGAGGACATCCAATGGCAAGGACACCAACTCCCCTACTGAACTTTGGATTCAAACTACCCGGAAAGACACTCACTTTGTTTCCCCCCCCCCCCCCCCCCAATAATAAATCACACTATGAAGAGTAGATGGCTGCTGGTAGCATTATTACCTAACATGTGACATGTAAAGTCAAAACATGCCTGAGTCATCTTTTGTCTTCAACCACCCACACCACAGGCGTGTGTACGCTCCCTATCAGTATGTGTGGCCTCGCGTATGCGTACTCGTAGTGGTACGGGCCGTACACACGCCTGTACGCTCCCCATCAGTATGTGTGGCCTCGCGTATGCCTACTCGTAGTGGTACGGGCCGTACACACGCCTGTACGCTCCCCATCAGTATGTGTGGCCTCGCGTATGCGTACTCGTAGTGATAGGGAGCGTACAGGCGTGTGTACGGCCCGTACCACTACGAGTACGCATACGCGAGGCCACACATACTGATAGGGAGCGTACACAGGCGTGTGTGCGCTCCCTATCAGTATGTGTGGCCTCGCGTATGCGTACTCGTAGTGGTACGGGCCGTACACACGCCTGTACGCTCCCCATCAGTATGTGTGGCCTCGCGTATGCGTACTCGTAGTGATAGGGAGCGTACAGGCGTGTGTACGGCCCGTACCACTACGAGTACGCATACGCGAGGCCACACATACTGATAGTGAACGTAGTCACACGTGTACGGGCCGTTGCAATGCATATGGGGTGCCCTAGGGCCCTGGAACGCACCGTACCTGTGTGTGGAGCTCAGAATTACATAGGGGACACATGAGGGACAAGTATTAAGGCCTACATGCATGCTGGTTGTCATGGAGACCAAGTTCAAAATTCGAATTTCTTCTGGAAGGTGAACAGCAGAAGTCAGTTGGAATAAAAATACTTTGTTGCAATGTGTTTGTGGAGCTGACATCATGCAGGAGAATGAAACCGATGGAGTACACACAGACTGCTAGGTTTGAAGGGATTGGTGGAAACATAGGATGCAAATGTGAGTGACCAATCACTCTGTACTCCTGTGCATGAGACAGGGCAGAAAGGCACATATAAGGCAGCCAGGTCCCATGAGGGAGTACTTGCCTGCACATCTTTGAATTCGTCGACCCAGCTGCTGCTACTGATTCCCTGGAACCATGTCAAGGGCTGTGGAGAGGTCACAGCCATTCACCCTGGAGGAGAACATGGCATTGCTGGATGTGATCCTCCCACAGTACCCCATGCTGTATGGGCGACCAGGGTATCAGGTGAGTGCATAGGCCAGTGGCACAGACTGTCCCTATGTTGTGACTGTGACTTCTGCCATTGTGTCCTGGTGTGACACACATGCCATGTACTGTTGGGGGGGTCCCGGGGGGGGATGCCTGATGTCTCCCAGCAGTGCCCTGAGACAGGAGGGGTGGGTACAGAGTGCTCCCAGCAGTGCCCTGAGACAGGAGGGGTGGGTACAGAGTGCTCCCAGCAGTGCCCTGAGACGGGAGGGGTGGGTACAGAGTGCTCCCAGCAGTGCCCTGAGACAGGAGGGGTGGGTACAGAGTGCTCCCAGCAGTGCCCTGAGACAGGAGGGGTGTGTGCCTATCACTAACAGCAGTGCCCTGAGACAGGAGGGGTGTGTGCCTATCACTAACATCAGTGCCCTGAGACAGGAGGGGTGGGTACAGAGTGCTCCCAGCAGTGCCCTGAGACAGGAGGGGTGTGTGCCTATCACTAACAGCAGTGCCCTGAGACAGGAGGGGTGTGTGCCTATCACTAACAGCAGTGCCCTGAGACAGGAGGGGTGTGTGCCTATCACTAACAGCAGTGCCCTGAGACAGGAGGGGTGTGTGCCTATCACTAACAGCAGTGCCCTGAGACAGGAGGGGCGGGTACAGAGTGCTCCCAGCAGTGCCCTGAGACAGGAGGGGTGGGTACAGAGTGCTCCCAGCAGTGCCCTGAGACAGGAGGGGTGGGTGTGATGCACAGTCTGAGCCTTGATCATTGATTGTGACATTGCCATCATTCCACCTGTGTACCCACTATGGCACGTACTGCTTTTTCCCTCACCAGAGGATCATGTCCCTATGACAAAGGTGCAATGCGTTGGCTGCATGACATGCCTTGTTGTTACCAGCTAATTTGTTATAAAATGTCTCTCTGTGACATGTGGCTGGTGTATTGATGTGGTGTCACTTGTACTTCCTCACAGGTAGGCGCCACTGCCAAGGAGCAGATCTGGCTGACCGCCGTCAGTGCCGTGAGGGGTGTGGATGGTCGGAGGCGGAGCATGTCCCAGGTGAGGAAACGCTGGCAGGATATCCGGTGCTGGACGCGGAGGATTGCACGGGTCCTGCTGGGGGACTCACCTGAGAGCCACAAGAACCGCGGGCGCCGCCGTCTGAGCCACCTCCACAGGCGTGTGCTGCCGGTGGTCTTTCCAGACTTGGATCGGCGCTTACAGGCGAAGCAGCAGCCGGAAGGGGGTAGGTACATGTGTGTGTTGTGTGTCACCGGCATTTGTAAGGGCACAGTAGCATGAATTCACTGCCAGGGTTTAAAGGTGCTGTGCAGATCCATTTTGCCCCAGTATAGCGCTGCGCCCCTGCCACCCTTCCCCTCCTTGCAAAGTGTTCCCTGGTCTGTGTGTAGCCACTCCTTCACAAGGTAATGTAGGCTGGCGCTTTGTCCACGAGAACTATGCCTGTAGCATCATGTGTGGGGGTGGTGGGTAACAGGTTTTGGGACCTTGGCTGTGCCCTGTCAAGTTCACTGCATGTGGGTTCCATGTCAGTTGGCACTGATGCCGACTCCAGGCATGGGAGTTGGTCTCTCATGTGTCATGCCTTACAGCGCGCATGTCCTATGTAGTGGCCTGTGACATGATGTGCATGAGTGTGCGATACACATAGTGCAGGGATGGTGGCGTGTGTTGCAGTCGTTACCATTCAGGAGCATGGAGTTGCGTGGCCACTACTGTCCCCTGGGGCACCTTTTCATCAGTGTTGTATGTGTCATCATGAACGTGGACACTCTCAGTGTCTACAGCGTAGGTTGTGCTCTGTGCCATTGTCCCCTGGCACCATGTATATAGACGTGCTATTTTGTACAGGTGTCCACTGTGCAGCCTGACCTGAATGTCCTTCTTCATACTCACAGTTGCTAGTGCCTGTGTGTCTTGTTATACTCATCTGAGGATGGGCACTGGTGCCTCATTATTTGTACAGGCGCACCTTGGCTGTTTGGCGTCCAATCTTGCATTTTGCCTGCCCCTGTGTTTATCACCCAGACTATGAGATGTTGGTGCCACCTGTGTCTCAACTATTTGCCTCGTGTAGGGGGTGGTTGGGGTGGGCAAAGCCTATATGTCAAATCCAGATTTCTACTTGCTGGGTCTGGGCAGTGTGTGATGTTTGTCTGGACACACACGCAAGGTGCAGTGACCGAGTCATGTTGTGCATGTTTTCAGCATTACCTATGCAGCATGTGTCTCAAGTTCATGGATATGGTCCCTGGTCATCGGTATTTTCGCCAACGCTGTGTGGTGCAGATGCAGTGCTGGATTGTCCCCAGGGCCTGGGTGCTATGTCAGACTCCGTTTCCTGTCTTTAGCTATTGTCTCATGCTCTCCATGGTATTTCAGTGGCATGGTGGCTCAACCAACTGTGTGTTTCATGCCCTACATCGGTACCTTGTTTAGTAGATGTTAGGGATCTTCCTTTTCAGGCTATGCAATGTTACCTATGTAGATTGGACTCATGTGACAGATGTGTACAGGTGTCTGATTAATTTCTGTCTCTCCACCCTGCCCACAGCATCGTCGGGGGACACAGAGGGAGACATGGACACGGACCAGGCGGAGGGACCGAGCACCAGTGCCAGCCGTGACATCGGGGCTGGCACATCGAGTGGACAGAGGCGGAGGAGAGTGTGGCCGAGGACCTGTCGACTGGCACATCAGAATACGAAGCTGACAGGTCCGAGGAGGATGTCTCCGAGTGGGCGGAGGCTGCACCAGCAGCTGACAGCGGAACAACACCTCGCACCGCCCCCTCAGTTCCCATCAGCCGCCTCCCACTTGCTCGTGTCCCTTCCCAGCGTGCCCGGTCACCGCATGTCTCCTTCATGCCAGGCACCGCACCCCCTGCCCCTGTCTCCACTGCTGCCGCCAATGCTGAGTCTGTGGACATCCAGCGGCAACTGCAGGTTGGTCAGGCTGCGATCCTTAATGTCCTCCATGCCCACGGGCAGACACTCAACAACATCGAGGCATACTTGGAGGGCATTCATTCATCGCAGGCTGACCAACGCAACTTGCTGAGGTCCATAGACTCGACACTGACTGCAGCAGTGGGTCTCCTGCAGCGCGACCTCCCCCCACCTACCCCTGCTCCATCCACACTTCCCACTCCCATGCCTGTCCCACGTACACCCAGACGTCGGCATGCACCCACATCAACAGACACAGGCACCACACCAGCAGGGAAGGTCCACCGCACTCCTCCTGACACGCACACACAGGGTGAGGTAGGCACACCCACTGGGTCGGGGGGCAAACGTGTGACACGCAGCCATAGTGGGAGTCTGCATTCCACCCAGTCCACTCCCTCCAAATCCCCTCCCCTAAGCTCTCCTGGCCACATCTCCCCCAAGGACTCCTTCATGGCCGCTCTGTCCCTGAGCCCCACAGTGACACCACCCCGCAAGCGGTCAAGGAAGTCCTCGGTCACGGTGGTTGATTCTCCCCCCCTGTCTACGCCCTCCCCCGGTGGCGCTGCGACCCATCCCTCTGACCCCCCCCCCTCCTTGGGGCCGGTGGATCCTTCGGGTGCAGGGTACTCCCTGGAGGACCTTGCAAAGGTGTGTAGTGCCATCCTGGCCTCCGCCTTTGGCCCTGCCCCACCCCCTGTGGTGGAGTCCTCCATCCCTGCACCCACAACGCCTCCCCTTTGCCCTGATGTCCCTGCGGTGCCTGGTGCTTCCCCCCCCCCCTGATGGCCTCACCCCTGTGGAAGACGACGGCATGTAACTGTGCAGGCAAGCTAGGGGACACGCATCCCACTGTGTCCCCCATCCAGCTGAGACTTATTGACTGCCCTATGGGCTTTGTGAATATTTAACTGCCTGCAATCCACGGACACTGTGATCATGCTGAATAAAGTTTAATTTTTTTTCCATTCTGACACTACTGCTATGCTGGTATTGGTGTTGGTGGGGCTGCTACATGGTTTTGGGTGGTGTTTATGTGTTGGGTGTGTGGGAAATGTAGTAGTGGGCTGCTCATTGGGGGGACCCTGGGATCTGTGTGCCATCACAAGGTGTTAGCTAACTTTCTTTGTTCATGTCAGCAGTTACTGCATGGTGCAATTGTCCCAGGGTGTATTCCTCCCTCTGTGTACCCTGATATCTTCCCTGCAGGGTGTTCCCAATGTTTAGCGCAGAGCTGTGTCTACATGAGCTGTGTGTGTGACGGAGCCCTTCTACTTTGGCCATGCATGCAGGGCCATGTCTCCACCTGCAACATTCGTGGCATCCTTGGTGATCACTGTACTTGTGTGTGGAGTCTGTTGACATGAGTTCATGGGGACATGTTCCCTTGTAGGCAGTATGCATGTGGGTACTTCCAGCCTCACACACATGTGTTGCACACCTCCTGTCTCAGGGCACTGCTGGGAGGACTCAGCACCCACCCCTCCTGTCTCAGGGCACTGCTGGGAGTGTTAGGCACACACCCCTCCTGTCTCAGGGCACTGCTGGGAGGACTCAGCACCCACCCCTCCTGTCTCAGGGCACTGCTGGGAGTGTTAGGCACCCACCCCTCCTGTGTCTGGGCACTGCTGGGAGGACTCTGCACCCACCCCTCCTGTCTCAGGGCACTGCTGGGAGTGTTAGGCACCCACCCCTCCTGTCTCAGGGCACTGCTGGGAGTGTTAGGCACCCACCCCTCCTGTCTCAGGGCACTGCTGGGAGTGTTAGGCACACACCCCTCCTGTCTCAGGGCACTGCTGGGAGTGTTAGGCACCCACCCCTCCTGTCTCAGGGCACTGCTGGGAGGACTCTGCACCCACCCCTCCTGTCTCAGGGCACTGCTGGGAGTGTTAGGCACCCACCCCTCCTGTCTCAGGGCACTGCTGGGAGTGTTAGGCACCCACCCCTCCTGTCTCAGGGCACTGCTGGGAGGACTCAGCACCCACCCCTCCTGTCTCAGGGCACTGCTGGGAGTGTTAGGCACACACCCCTCCTGTCTCAGGGCACTGCTGGGAGTGTTAGGCACCCACCCCTCCTGTCTCAGGGCACTGCTGGGAGGACTCTGCACCCACCCCTCCTGTCTCAGGGCACTGCTGGGAGTGTTAGGCACCCACCCCTCCTGTCTCAGGGCACTGCTGGGAGGACTCAGCACCCACCCCTCCTTTCTCAGGGCACTGCTGGGAGTGTTAGGCACCCACCCCTCCTGTGTCTGGGCACTGCTGGGAGGACTCTGCACCCACCCCTCCTGTCTCAGGGCACTGCTGGGAGTGTTAGGCACACACCCCTCCTGTCTCAGGGCACTGCTGGGAGGACTCAGCACCCACCCCTCCTGTCTCAGGGCACTGCTGGGAGTGTTAGGCACCCACCCCTCCTGTGTCTGGGCACTGCTGGGAGTGTTAGGCACCCACCCCTCCTGTCTCAGGGCACTGCTGGGAGTGTTAGGCACACACCCCTCCTGTCTCAGGGCACTGCTGGGAGTGTTAGGCACCCACCCCTCCTGTCTCAGGGCACTGCTGGGAGGACTCTGCACCCACCCCTCCTGTCTCAGGGCACTGCTGGGAGTGTTAGGCACACACCCCTCCTGTCTCAGGGCACTGCTGGGAGTGTTAGGCACCCACCCCTCCTGTCTCAGGGCACTGCTGGGAGGACTCAGCACCCACCCCTCCTGTCTCAGGGCACTGCTGGGAGTGTTAGGCACCCACCCCTCCTGTGTCTGGGCACTGCTGGGAGGACTCTGCACCCACCCCTCCTGTCTCAGGGCACTGCTGGGAGTGTTAGGCACCCACCCCTCCTGTCTCAGGGCACTGCTGGGAGGACTCTGCACCCACCCCTCCTGTCTCAGGGCACTGCTGGGAGGACTCTGCACACACACCTCCTATTTCTGGATATGTACGCTTGGAACATACACGGTGGGGGTACGCTCCATGCATACGCGGGTGAGGGTACGGGTCGTACTTACACTGTTGGGGTGGGGGTACGTTCCATGCATACGCGGGTGAGGGTACGGGTCGTACTTACACTGTTGGGGTGGGGGTACGCTCCATGCATACGCGGGTGAGGGTACGGTACATACATACGCGGTTGGGGTGGGGGTACGCTCCATGCATACGCGGGTGAGGGTACGGGTCGTACTTACACTGTTGGGGTGGGGGTACGGTACGTACATACGCGGTTGGGGTGGGGGTACGCTCCATGCATACGCGGGTGAGGGTACGGGTCGTACTTACACTGTTGGGGTGGGGGTACGGTACGTACATGCGCGGTTGGGATGGGGGTACGCTCCATGCATACGCGGGTGAGGGTACGGGTCGTACTTACACTGTTGGGGTGGGGGTACGGTACGTACATACGCGGTTGGGGTGGGGGTATGCTCCATGCATACGCGGGTGAGGGTACGGGTCGTACTTACACTGTTGGGGTGGGGGTACGCTCCATGCATACGAGGGTGAGGGTACGGGTCGTACTTACACTGTTGGGGTGGGGGTACGGTACGTACATACGCGGTTGGGGTGGGGGTACGCTCCATGCATACGCGGGTGAGGGTACGGGTCGTACTTACACTGTTGGGGTGGGGGTACGCTCCATGCATACGAGGGTGAGGGTACGGGTCGTACTTACACTGTTGGGGTGGGGGTACGGTACGTACATACGCGGTTGGGGTGGGGGTACGCTCCATGCATACGCGGGTGAGGGTACGGGTCGTACTTACACTGTTGGGGTGGGGGTACGTTCCATGCATAGGGGGGGTGGGGGTAGGGTCCGTACATCTCTATCCCCACGCTATGTGATGCTTGTGCGGGCCGTACCCAGGCCTTTGTCACGTGGGTACGATCCGTCCCGCCATTGTTGGGGTGACGTGGGTGTGGGCGTGGTACGTCTCGTACCCACGCTCTTGAGGCGTGGGTACGGGACGTACCGGTCTGGTTGTGTTGCCGGTTCGCGTGGTGACGGACTTCCGTTGTGGCGGTCGCTGGCTTAGCTGGACACGCCCCCACCCCCTCGTAGTGACCAGGGCATGGGTGTCAGGTATGTCCTGGGCATGTGTGGTGTGTGACTTTGGTGTGGGTTTTGTGGCCTGCCCTGGTCCTGCCACCCCCACCCCCCCCCCGTTCCCCCCTCCCTTAGTTGTTCTGACCTTCTGCAGCGTCTGCGTCGTAACCTGTAGAGGAGGTGGACTGCTATGAGGCCCGGGATGACCCGTAGGTTCGGGTCCATGTCTGTCCGTCTCGTACGGGTCCTCCTTGTTCGCGTCGTCCTGTCGCGTACTGGTCCTCCTTGTTCGCATCGTGCTGTCTGTCCGTCGCGTACTGGTACTCCTTGTTCACGTCGTCCTGTCGCGTACTGGTCCTCCTTGTTCGCGGCGTCCTGTGTGTCCGTCGCGTACTGGTGGTCCTTGTTCGCGTCGTCCTGATTTCCCGGCAGTTTTTGGCAGCCGGAAAATATTCACCGTGCGGGATGACGTCGGTGCGAATCGTGATTCCTGGTTCGTGAATGGCAGGCTGCGAGCGTCCCGACGTCAGGTCGGCCCTTTCCCGGATCGCATTGGTAGGTTTATTTTGTTCGGTCGGGCTTTTTTACGAATCGTACGGAAATGGTGTTCCGTGCGAATCGTAATTCCTTGTTTGTACATTTTGACGACCGGGTACGCGTCGGACGGAGAATATGCTCCGTCCGACGGTTCGTACCCGGTTTTTACCGGATCGTGATCGGCACCATTGTCTGTATCTTGGCATACACGTAACGCCCATACTCAGTAGTTTCAGCACCTGCTCTCGCTATGTTACCTCTCTATTATTCTCCTCTGTGTCACTAATATCAGCTACCATTTCCATACTGAGTAAGTATGAGTGGTAGGGACCCCAACAGCTTTTGGGTCTACTGGTGGGTGGGAGCAGGTCATTATATGTGTCTGTTTGTGTATTGCAATAGATCATATCCGTGTGCCATTCCCTTTTTTGGGGCAGAGGACTATCAGCCTATTACATTGCCACCCGCGAGCAATAGGCCAATAGATATTAAGGGGCGTGATGTTTTTTCCTTATCCAGGTCCCAACCCAGTAACACTATTTTTGGATTCGGCTCCAATTCCGCACTTATAATGATGTCAAGCAGGTAAAATATCTGCTGGCAAAAATCCTGTATCCCCGTGCATTGGCAGGCCAAGTACATAAACCCTGCCCATTTGCTCCCACATCTCTGATACTTGGAGTCCTCCCTTAGTCCATATCTATATTGTCTTTCTGGGTGTAGTAGGATCTGTGTAAAAATGTATAATGAATAAGCCTGTGTCTGCCATTCATGGAGACAGTTTTTGTGCGCTCGCAGCAGTATTGCCACTCTTTGTCGCTTAGTTGGCTACCTTTACCCCTCTGACAATGTAGTCTGACTTTTAATACTCCAGACTGATGTGTTTCTTGCAAACTCGAGTAAAATTTGGTGATCAGTTTGGTTGGCGTTTCACATTTTATTAGTGCAGTCAGGGCACCCATAGGTTGTGGTTCTATCATATCTTCCCCCAAAAGTGCTTGTCAATGATGGCTAGACCTATAAAAGTGGTATTTAGCTACTGTTGGTGTTTGCTGTGTCTTCTCTGAAAGCGTGTCCCACCCACACACTACTCCATCTGTGAAGAAGTCTCCGATCTTCTGGATGCCCAACGTTTGCAAGGCCTGCCTCGCTCCACCTTCTTGACCTAACGGGAACCATTAACACCAATGCAATGGGACCTCTGGTGGATTTAATAAAGCCCTGGCTTGTTTTTGTAATAGCGCTTGCCTTGCTTGTACTGTAGTGGCTAATGAATCAAAAACCTGGTGTCATCTGGATGGAGGCAGAAAGAGGGTCTGGGGAAGTGTAAGCGGGTCAGCAGCTTCCCTTTCTATGCATATATAAGGAGTGTTATGTGGGGCGTGTATCCAGTAATGCGCAAATGTACTTTGGGCTGCTCTATAATACATTTCCAAGTCTAGTGCTCCCAGCCCTCCTAAGTCGTAAGGTAATGTGAGCTAGTCCCACCGCACTCATGGTTGTTTCCCCGCCCATGCCAGCCTGATCTGTTGTGCACGTAGTTGTTGGAACAGTGTGTGGGGCAATAAGATTAGTATACTTTGGAATAGAAAAATGAATCTGGGCAAGACTACCATTTTCATGAGTGCTACTCGCCCCATCAGTGACAGGGAAGCCTGATCCATCTGTCAACATTATCTGATAATGTCTGTATTGCCATACCACATTTTTTAGCATTACAATGGATGGGCCTGGGTGGACTCTGATGCCTAGGTACCTTACCGATTCAGTGGTCCACTGCGGCGGGTATCCCATGACTGGCAGAGTTGTTACTGGTGAAATATGATTGACTTATCCCAGTTTATGTGAAGCCCTGAGTGCCCACCGAATCTGACCACTTCTCGCAGTACAGGAGAAAGGTTTAAGTCCGGGCTACGAATATACAACAAAGTATCATCTGCGTAAGCGGAGATGTTAAGCGTGTACCCTAGATTTAGCTCAACCCTCTGTGGCCATCTTATTCATGAATTGTGCACGCCAGTGGCTCCGCTACCATTGCATTTAGCAAAAGAGACAATGGGCAGCGTTGCCTTGTGCCCCATGTGATGCTGAGCATATTGGATACCACGTTCCCTATTCTGACCCTGGCGGTAGGAAGTGTGTATAATACGGAGACTAATCGCAGGAATACCTCCCCAACTCTGATTTTAAGTAAGACTGCAAACATGAATTCCCACTCTATAGAGTCAAAAGCCTTCTCTGCATCCAGGAACACTGCTGCAGCTTTAACCTCCGGGTTTAATCTCTGTAGAACTCCGAAGAGTGTTCTCAAGTTTGCATTAGGTTCCAACCCGGGACAAACCCTGCCTGATCTGGATGTATGATAGTTGGCGATAAAAGTGGCAGTCTATTGGCTACAATTTTTGCGTAAATTTTAGTGTCAATGTTTAACAAGGACAATGGCCTGTATGAGCAACAGTGGGCGGGTGGCTTGCCCAGTTTGAGCAGTGTCACTATCATAGCGTGGGGGGCATCACTCCTGTTTCTGCCATTTCCTCATATAATGTTTTGAGGTGTGGGATCAGTAACCCCTGGGGTGAGCAGCCAAAATATCGAAACTAAAATATCTACCTACACAAATATCGAGTTTTCAATATCGAAAGGACAGAATATCGATGTCAAAAATATCTATGGACAGAATATCGATCCTAAGGTAAGTATTTTAATATCGATGTTAGTAATATCGAAGTTAGTAATATCGACATCAAATATATCCATTTTACTAATATTGATGTTACTAATATCGATATTTATATTATTGTTATGTATTTTATTATGTATTTAATATGTATGTGTTATATGTTTTTAGTTAAGTGTTCTACTGGTTTTAACATATATGTATACAATTTTTATATGTTAACAATGGTTTTTTAAGTCAATTTTGTGTTTTAGTACCGTAGCGGGTTGTGGGTTTATAGGGGAATAGGGTGGGAAGTAATTTAATTATATGGAATTAATTATACATTTTTAGGAATTATAAATTAATTTTAATTAATTTTTGCGTTTAAGTTCTGTAGCAGGTTGTGGGTTTATAGGGGAATAGGGTGGGAAGTAATTTAATTATATGGAATTAATTATACATTTTTAGGAATTATAAATTGATTTTAATAAATTTTTGCGTTTAAGTTCTATAGCGGGTTGTGGGTTTATAGGGGAATAGGGTGGGAAGTAATTTAATTGTAATTAATTAATAATTTATTTTCATTTATTGGTATTGATAATTATATTATTGTTAATTAAGTATTAATTGGTCATTAATTTTTATTAATTTTAATTGATAATTATGTTAAGTGTATTATTTTATTAGTGGAGTGTGTCGTGCGTTTATAGGGGAATAGTGTTGGAAGTAATTGAAATCTAATTAAGTAATTATTAAATTAGTTGTTGGGTATTGATAATTAATTAATTGGACAGTAATTATTAATTGGTAAATATTTTAAATTATAATATTTTGGTTATGAAAAATAATTAATTGTTGATTAATCATTAATTGTGAATTAAAGATTATGCATTGATATTTCTAATTAATATATTAATAAGTAATTATTAATTGGTAATTAATGTGTAATATTTATTATTTTGGCGTATGAAAAATATTTAATAGTTCAATATTTTTTAATTGGTAATTAATGTTTCATAATTATTATTTTGCGGTATCTATTTCATTAAATGGTTAAATATATTTTAATTGGTATTTACTTTTTAATAATTCATATGTTTTTGGTTATGAAAAATATTGTTTCGTTTAATATTTATTATTTGGTAATTAATATTTATTAATTATTATTTATTGGTATTTATTATTAATGTATTGTTAATTAATTATTCTTTGGTAGTTATGTGTGTAATAATTATTTATTGGTATTTGTAAATAATTTTGAGTTATTTAATCATTAAATCACTAATTATTTTAAATAATTATTTTATTTATAACTATGGTATTTTTAACTTCTACGCTATCCAACACTTTCCCTACTGTTGCACCCTCTGGAGTTGGAATAGTAAATTTTATTACTACGCTATCCAACACTTTCCGTACTGTTGCATTCTCTGGAGTTGGAATAGTAATTTTTACCCCTACGCTATCCAACACTTTCCCTACTGTTGCACTCTCTGGAGTGGGAATAGTAATTTTTACACCTACGCTATCCTACACTTTCCCTTCTGTTGCACTCTTTGGAGTTGGAATAGTAATTTTTACCCCTTCGCTATCCACCACTTTCCCTACTGTTGCACTTTGTGGAGTTGGAATAGTAATTTTTACCCCTACACTATCCAACACTTTCCCTATTGTTGCACTCTCTGGAGTGGGAATAGTAATTTTTACCCCTACGCTATCCAACACTTTCCCTACTGTTGCACTCTCTGGAGTTGGAATAGTAATTTTTACCCTTACGCTATCCAACACTTTCCCTACTGTTGCACTCTCTGGAGTTGGAATAGTAATTTGTACCCCTACGCTATCCAACACTTTCCCTACTGTTGCACTCTCTGGAGTTGGAATAGTAATTTGTACCCCTACGCTATCCAACACTTTCCCTACTGTTGCACTCTCTGGAGTGGGAATAGTAATTTTTTCCCCTTCGCTATCCAACATTTTCCCTACTGTTGCACTCTCTGGAGTTGGAATAGTAATTTTTACCCCTACGCTATCCAACACTTTCCCTACTGTTGCACTCTCTGGAGTGGGAATAGTAATTTTTACCCCTACGCTATCCAACACTTTCCCTACTGTTGCACTCTGTGGAGTTGGAATAGTAAGTTTTTACCCCTACGCTATCCAACACTTTCCCTACTGTTGCACTCTCTGGAGTGGGAATAGTAATTTTTACCCCTACGCTATCCAACACTTTCCCTACTGTTGCACTCTCTGGAGTGGGAATAGTAATTTTTACCCCTACGCTATCCAACACTTTCCCTACTGTTGCACTCTGTGGAGTTGGAATAGTAATTTTTACCCCTCCGCTATCCAACACTTTCCCTACTGTTGCACTCTCTGGAGTTGGAATAGTAATTTTTACCCCTCCGCTATCCAACACTTTCCCTACTGTTGCACTCTCTGGAGTGGGAATAGTAATTTTTACCCCTACGCTATCCAACACTTTCCCTATTGTTACACTCCCTGGAGTGGAAATAGTAATTTTTAGCTCTACGCTATCCAACATTTTCTTTACTGTTTTTTTTTTGGAGCTGGAGTAGTAGCTTTATTGTCGGTGCTATTTAATATTTTTTGTATTGTTTTAGCTAATGTAATATATAATTAATTTTAACAATATTCAAATTAAATGTAATTTTTTAAATGTGTTATATATAATTATTTAATTTTTATTCATGGTATTGTTTTATATGTATGATGTATTTGTAATTTATAATAATTTTTAACAAGTTATAAGTCATTAAAATAATTATTAAAATGTATTATTAAGTAAGTATATATATTATATATTATATGTATATGTTTAATTAATGTGTTATTACATTATATATATTAATTATTAATTTTAAACATTATAACATATATTTAATTATGTTTATTTTATTTATAAATCTTATTTGGTTTATTTGACATTTTTTTTTTAACTAAAAAATACTTTATATTTTTAATAACGATATTTTTGACATTCTATATTTTATTTTCGATATTTTTTTACTTACCATGTTGTAGATAGGATCTCGATATTCTTGTCATCGATATTTTTGTGTCGATATTTTTGTAGGTCGATTTTCTGTCCGTCGATATTCTGTCAGACATTCACCCCTGGAACTCCTTGTAGAATGCCACCATTAGTCCTTTGGAGCCCGAGGCTTTCCCTGTTGCCATGCTCTGCAACGCACCTCTGATTTCAGTTGTCTGTAGATGGCCCATTAGGTGCTCTCTATGCTCTGTGGTCAGCCAGGTCATTTTAATACATGACTGGTATTCAGATAGTTCTGCGCTATCTGTCTGAATTTGTGGGGTATACAGAGTAGAGTAGTATGTTCTAAACTGCTGAATGATTTCATCTGGCGTCTGTAAGGTATGCCCTTCATCATCAACAATTTCAGACATCAAATTCAAATTTGTCTGTGGTCTCAGTAACCCCACTAATGTAGCACCTGGTCTGTCCCGCTCCCCATATGCACGTACAGTAGCATTCTTCCCCATGTGTTTAATTTTGTCGTTAGCTGTTTTCTGAAATTCCGCTAATTTCTGCCTAAGTTCCACAGCGTAGTGAAGCCCCCCGCTTCCCAGCGAGGACCTTTCAATGTTTCAGATGTCCTGTTCCAGCGTCTCTAGTCTACTACATATAGAGCGGAGAACTCCCGTGTGTGAGGATATCACCACCCACCTGATATATAACTTCAAGGTTTCCCACACAATGGCGAAGGACTGCGCTGACCCTATGTTACTCGCAAACAATTCTTCTATAGCTTGTGTCAATTCTGCCTTGAAAACTGTGTCCAGTAGAGAATATGGTGGGAATCTCCATGTTTATGCGGGAATCCGAGGCGCGCTATACTCTAGGGCTAGTTGAACTGATGAATGGTCAGAATATGTTCTAAAGAGATGGCTGCATGCTACCACTCTCGTTCCCAGTCCTATCGACAGCAGCCAGAAGTCTATATGAGTATGTGTATCGTACACTGAGGAGTAGTGTGTGTAGCCCTCTACGTTTGGGGATTTGTGTCACCATATATCTATGAGGTTGCTCCTTTTCATTATGTACAATATAGTCAAAGCAGATGCTGCAGGGCGCCTGACGGTTTCTTAGATCGGTCTATGTCTGTGTTGAGTATACAATTGAAGTCGCCCCCCCCAAATCTGCGGTAGTACAGCCCATTGCATTAGTTTTGTCTCAATGGTATTGTAGAAATGGGGGTCGCTGTAGTTCGGTCCATAAATGCCAGGTCACCTTTGCTACATTTCTCTACTGCATACCTCCCATTTGCATCTGTAAGGAGTCCCGTCAGAGCCACACCGGCTCTCTTATCTGCCAATAAAAGTACTCCCTTGCATGTAACGTGTAATCAGCTGAGTAACACGTGTCCTGCATTTTGAGTTGCACTGCTTCACTGTTGTCTGGGTAGAGGTGTATTTCTTACAGAACTGCTACGTCCACATTGTGCCTTTTTAAATAGGCTACTATCTTCCTCGTTTTTATGCTGTTGTTGAGGCCCCTAACATTACAGGTCAGTTGCAGTGACTGTGGATTCAAACCATTATGCGTTATTGGGTTTATGTTTTTTTATTTGATTGGCTCGCAACACAATGTTGGTGTAGTGCCTGGTATTATGTTGGTCTCCCTCCCTCTGCAGTTTGAACGTCTTGGTTTCCATAACTCTGAAAGTCCCACCCACACTATGGTGCCGATCACGATCCGGTAAAAAATTCCCCCGTGCGACTCGTATCGGGTCTTTTTACCGTACGAATCGTACAAGTGCCGTACGAACTGGCAATCACGATTCGCATGGTAAAAAGTCCATACGAACCGCACTGGGAATCATTCCCCACACGTCCTCGGGTCGGAAAATGTGTCCGACACGTCCTCGGACGATTTACCTTACAAACGTGAAAAGCCAAGTCCGACCGAGGAATCACGATCCATCCCGTGCGTCCGAGGTTACAACCGTATGGAAAAAACACCGTCCGCACCGAACTCCTACAGCAACCATGGAGACATGTGCCCGCATACGCGCCCAACACTCCCCCCAGCCCCCGTACGTCCGACACGTACCCCCCGTATATGTATACCCCCACCCGTCTATGTACACCCCAGTACGTTCCAGTCGTACCCCCACCCCAGTACGTGTCGTACCACCGTCAGTGTACACCCCCCCACCCCTGTACGTGTCGTACCACCGTCTATGTACACCCCAGTACGTTCCAGTCGTACCCCCACCCCAGTACGTGTCGTACCACCGTGAACCTACACCCCAGTACGTTCGAGCCCCACCCCCACCCCAGTACATGTCATAGCCCCGTCTACCCACACCCCAGTATGTTCCAGTCGTACCCCCACCCCAGTACGTGTCGTACCACCGTCAATGTACACCCCCCCACCCCTGTACGTGTCGTACCACCGTCTATGTACACCCCAGTACGTTCCAGTCGTACCCCTACCCCAGTATGTGTCATACCACCGTGAACCTACACCCCAGTACGTTCGAGCCCCACCCCCACCCCAGTACGTGTCATACCCCCCGTGTACCCACACCCCAGTACGTTCCAGTCGTACCCCCACCCCAGTATGTGTCGTACCACCGTCAATGTACACCCCCCCACCCCTGTACGTGTCGTACCACTGTCTATGTACACCCCAGTACGTTCCAGTCGTACCCCCACCCCAGTACGTGTCGTACCACCGTGAACCTACACCCCAGTACGTTCGAGCCCCACCCCCACCCCAGTACGTGTCATACCCCCCGTGTACCTACACCCCAGTACGTTCCAGTCGTACCCCCACCCCAGTACGTGTCGTACCCCCCGTGTACCTACACCCCAGTACGTTCGAGCCCCACCCCCACCCCAGTACGTGTCATACCCCCCGTGTACCTACACCCCAGTACGTTCCAGTCGTACCCCCACCCCAGTACGTGTCGTACCACCGTGAACCTACACCCCAGTACGTTCGAGCCCCACCCCCACCCCAGTACATGTCATAGCCCCGTCTACCCACACCCCAGTATGTTCCAGTCGTACCCCCACCCCAGTACGTGTCGTACCACCGTCAATGTACACCCCCCCACCCCTGTACGTGTCGTACCACCGTCTATGTACACCCCAGTACGTTCCAGTCGTACCCCTACCCCAGTATGTGTCGTACCACCGTGAACCTACACCCCAGTACGTTCGAGCCCCACCCCCACCCCAGTACGTGTCATACCCCCCGTGTACCCACACCCCAGTACGTTCCAGTCGTACCCCCACCCCAGTATGTGTCGTACCACCGTCAATGTACACCCCCCCACCCCTGTACGTGTCGTACCACTGTCTAGGTACACCCCAGTACGTTCCAGTCGTACCCCCACCCCAGTACGTGTCGTACCACCGTGAACCTACACCCCAGTACGTTCGAGCCCCACCCCCACCCCAGTACGTGTCATACCCCCCGTGTACCTACACCCCAGTACGTTCCAGTCGTACCCCCACCCCAGTACGTGTCGTACCCCCCGTGTACCTACACCCCAGTACGTTCGAGCCCCACCCCCACCCCAGTACGTGTCATACCCCCCGTGTACCTACACCCCAGTACGTTCCAGTCATACCCCCACCCCAGTACGTGTCGTACCACCGTGAACCTACACCCCAGTACGTTCGAGCCACACCCCCACCCCAGTACGTGTCATACCCCCGTGTACCCACACCCCAGTACGTTCCAGTCGTACCCCCACCCCAGTACGTGTCGTACCACCGTGAACCTACACCCCAGTACGTTCGAGCCACACCCCCACCCCAGTACGTGTCATACCCCCCGTGTACCTACACCCCAGTACGTTCGAGCCACACCCCCACCCCAGTACGTGTCATACCCCCGTGTACCTACACCCCAGTACGTTCGAGCCACACCCCCACCCCAGTACGTGTCATACCCCCCGTTTACCTACACCCCAGTACGTTCCTGGCGCACCCCCAACACAACCTCCTAAGTACGGAGCGCACCCCATGCCCCAACATCACAACCGCATGTACGAGTCGTACAAAGCCACACACAAGGACATAATCGTACAACCAAATGGCCCATGTACACACCGTACACATGCTCAAAACGCACGTACACAACAAGGACAAAACAAAACAACACAAGAATACACCATTCGAAAGGCACACAGCCACTAAACATGGCCAACAACCACTAAAATAACACAATCACTGACCTGCAACTGTCAAAAACAAACAGAGGCCCAATACACCACCACTCCTTATAACACACCCACCCAAAATTCAAACACTGCCACACCCACCCATGGACCAATAAAAAGGGCCCACACACACAAACCATGAGCCTTTGCAACAGACTCACTGCTGCCAGACACCACAGAACCAGACTACAAGCTACACCACACCTTACACTTGCACACCTTCACACGACCACCCTCACAAACACCCTCTCATCACATTCACACACACACACAACCATCCACACCCCCCCCAACATCCACACACCCCCCACACCCACACCATCCCCACCCACACCCCTCACCATGCCCACTACCAAGAATCCAAAGTTCAGTCACCGAGAGTTGGAGGTCCTTGTTGATCAAATCCTCAGAGTTGAGCCACAGATCTTTGGAACATTGGTCAGAAGCACCAGCCAGGCAGCCAAAACAGCCATGTGGCAGACCATCGTCGATGCTGTGAATGCCGTTGCGGACACCAGGAGGACCAAGCAGGATTGCCAGAACAGGTGGTACGATCTGCGGAGGAGGGTCAGAGCCAAGAGGCAGGAGGAACACGACCAGGCCAACGCCACCGGAGGAGGGCCCTCCCGCAGACCCGTACAGTACCATCCCTGGGAGGAGAGGGTGATGGCCATACTGCCGGTGGAGGCAGTTGAAGGAGTAGAAGGACTCCGAGACCCGGGTGAGTACACAAACAACGCACCTCACATGGGGGGAACTGCAACCACAACCAAAATTACTAACAGGCACGCAACCACCACAAGCCATAGCATGACTCAACCACACTCCATGAGCAGGCACATGCCACTGCTGCCACCATGCCCCATGCACCCAGCTGGACAATGTCAAGTCACAGGCCACAGAAGACAACAACACATGACACGGTAACCCGGATGGCGGGAGGCTGGGCACCAAAAATCACATAGTGCGACTCCAAAGCAGACAACAATGCCCTCTGCCCATATGGCCTAGGTCACAGCCAGACAAACACTGTGTCCCAACACAGGAATGACTTGCCAGCAAATGGCGGACGCCTTGCATCAACACATGGGGGTGAAGGCACTGTTTTGCACATGACAGCAGCTAATGAACAGCCAACATTGTGAAAGAGTGGCAGCACACACCACCACAGCAGCAGCGCACAGACACACAGCTGACAAAATGGGTGCCTGGAGATCAGAAACAAACTCACATCAACAGGCCAAGGGCCACTCAAAGATCTGCCAACAGTGTGTGCCCAGGAAGCTGGGCCAAGGTGACAGAGGGTGACACACGGAGGGAGGGAGAGGGGGACAGAGAGGGAGGGAGAGGGGGACAGAGGGAGGGAGAGGGGGACAGAGATGGAGGGAGAGGGGGACAGAGAGGGAGGGAGAGGGGGACAGAGAGGGAGGGAGACGGACAGAGGGAGGAGGCTGACACACGGAGGGAGGGAGAGGGGGACAGAGAGGGAGGGAGAGGGGGACAGAGAGGGAGGGAGACGGACAGAGGGAGGAGGCTGACACACGGAGGGAGGGAGAGGGGGACAGAGAGGGAGGGAGAGGGGGACAGAGAGGGAGGGAGACGGACAGAGGGAGGAGGCTGACACACGGAGGGAGGGAGAGGGGGACAGAGAGGGAGGGAGAGGGGGACAGAGAAGGAGGGAGACACAGGGAGAGCAAATCAGTCCTTTGGTGTGTGGGAATGTCTGCTCGTCAGCAGGTGGACTGCGTGCATGTAGACAAGGGTGGCCAGTGCCAGAACCCCCCCTCTTCATCATGGCAAAACGCAGGGCCATGTCACAACCTGTACACGAGCACAAGGACAGCCACCTGCATCATATAAGTGTGTGGATCCACTCCATGTGCACATGTACAGTGCTACAAGGAAGGCGCAAATGCATGGCTCGCCACACATGCACACTCCACTGCTGACTGCAGTCACACTTGACGCAGCAAGTAAGACTGTGCCACACATAGTTAAAGGGGCCAAATTGGTGCCCAAGGGACACACCCATGCACAAGTGCACTGTGAGTGGAATGCAAGACAGATCCTAATTCCAAGAGGAAATGTGCCAACTTTGTAACGGATGAAACATGGATGTTGCATGGACCAAAATTAACAGTTTCTCTCTCACACACAGGTCAACGTCGTGCTGCACCCCCCAACACTGGGGGGGAACACTCACAGGACCCGGATCTGCAGGAGACCGATCCCACCGGCAGCGACCACTCTCACCACTCTGCGGACGACCCCGACCGACCTGGCCCCTCTGGTGTCCAACCACCTGCAGCACCTGCGTCAGGTACAACCGTGCCAACCACCACCCCCACTCCTGCCACATCCCAGGAGACACCCAGGATCCCTGCCCCAACACCACAATGCAGCCAGGCTCGCCAGGAGGGACACGGTGTCCCGGGCACCCAGGAGGAGGCAGGCGACAACGCCAATGCCACCCCTCAGGGGTCCCGGAGACCCGATGTTCCCACAAGTGCAGGCCAGAAGCAAGTGGGCAGGGGTGGTGGGAGTGGAGGACGGCGGAGGCGCGAGCCTGACCAGTTGGCTGGGGATCCGGTATTTTCCCATGTCCGTAACATCCTGGACTCATACCGGCAGGACACCACGGGCATGGCCCAGGTTGTGTCCGTCCTCGAGGGGATCAAGGTCCAGCAGGCCCAGCAACATGCGGAGCTAATAGCCTGTCTACAGGTACACCAACGGAGGATGGAGGACAGACAGGCTGAGCAAGTGACGGCGTCCCAGGGGATTCACGCTGAACTCCGTCGGATGGCCGACACCATGGCCGACCCTCCCTGTGCCAGAAGGCGGAGAACATCACCACCCACAGGGAGGGATCATGAGGAGGAGGAGGAAACATCCGACGGAGCATCCCAGACGTCGTCACGGCCTGCTGCTGAGGTTCCCCGCAGGAAGCCGGGTCGTCCACGGAAAGGACCGTGAGGGTGGCTGCTACATCACCATCTCCCAGGACACCTGGCCTGGCACCTGGCCCACTGGAGCAACAGCATCACAGCATCAAGAGACATTCTCTGCCACATGGCCCTGCTGGTCACAGGCTGACCAATGTTGACAAAGACTGTGGCATGGACTCTGAGGATTTCCAATGGCAAGGACACCAACTCCCCTACTGAACTTTGGATTCCCTAATCCCGGAAAGCCCCTCACTTTGTCCCCCCCCCCCAATAATAAATCACACTATTAAGAGTAGATGCCTGCTGGTAGCATTATTACCTAACATGTGTCTTGTACAGTCTAAACATGCCTGAGTCATCTGTTCACTTCAACCATCCACACCCTGGGGCCTGAGTCTGGCACAGGACACATGGGTCACAGTTTATTAGGCAAGACAGACATGGAGCACCATACACACCCGTGATGGGCACAACCAGCTGAGGGGGTGGCCGAACAACCGTGCTGACAGACACATTGAGTACAGCAACAGTCATGCGCAGAGGTCAGGGATCCTGGCCCGTGTCCTGGGGGGCACCCAGGTATGTGTAGACAGGTGGCAGAACCATGTCCTGCAAGCTTGAGTCCGGTGGATGCAGAGAATGGGGTCATGGACAACGTTGGATGCATGGGGATGGCACATGTCACAATACCCACACAGTCATGGACATCATGCCCAATACACAGTCTCAGCACACACACACAGCTTGCATCTTGCCACTCGACACATTGACACAGAGCCACAATCAGGGAATACCATGCCAGACATGCAGGATGCACCGTGCCAACACACCAGCATTGACTGAGAAGAGGCACCTTGGAGGCATAGGGACACCTTTATTAGTCATGTTTTTGGGATTGCAGAGGCAACTTGAAGTACACATGAACACATCATGTGGAGTAACATGTGGCTCCAACCCTGGCACCTCCCTTCTGCAGCACAAATGCGTGATAGCCATGGAACTGGCACACAAGCGTCGGCTAACAGCTAAACACCCACAGCTGCTCACGGAGAGCCTGCCATACACCATACATCCGCTGATGTGGAAGTCCCACGCCATGTCAAGACAATGTTAACCGTATGTGTCCGAGGGCAGTGTCACACACATTGATGCCATCATCACAATCCACTATCCCATCACTGATGACTGACAACCAGGCAGCCCATCTATTCAGGTGTACCCAGCTGCATGTCGTGTCCCATGGGGATGCCACATGTCTGCAGAGGAACCAAACCCCGACCGGGGCAGTGTGCACACATCGTGAACAACTGCCACACCCAATACACCCCAGATGCATCCCTTACCCCATGGAGACTTCCAAACGTGTCCGTGCCTGTAACGCTGAGTCAGCCCACGATGTCATGTCCATGAGGAATAGCAGTGCCACAACAATGCAACCAGCAAACGGCATGCGCAGGTACCTGGGGAAGAGAGACACACAAGAAGTCAGCCACAAAAAGCACAGCCACTTGCATGTGCAGTTACTCGACACATGTATGGATGACAACATGCTAGGTCACAATTATGACTGGGGAAATACTACCATCACTGCCACCATCACTCCAGTGACACACCCACACACACCTCTGACCCACGTGCCATACATGCAGGTGGAGACACACATCACAACGCATGCCACACGGGGACCAATGCGTGCACACTCAGACCCTGGTACTCACCACTAAGCAAAGAAGTCGCGTATGAGCCGAGTCCGGATGTCCTCTTGCGGTTCCACATCCTCCACATCACTAGCCCCATTGCCAAGCCCTTCGTCCTCCAAGGGTGGATGGTCCTCGTCATGTTGATTCAGGATGAGTGGCACAGCTCTTTCAACTGCCATGTTGTGCAGCATGCAGCAGACCATGAAGATCTTGCAGACCTTCGCCGGGGCATAAGGGAGTGCACCGCCGGTCTTGTGGAGGCACCGGAATCGGCTCTTCAGCATGCCAAACGTCCTCTCTATCACTCGCCTTGTCCGGCCATGGGCGGTGTTATAGCGGAGCTGGGCCGGCGTGATGGGGTTGCGGAGAGGTGTCAGCAGCCAAGGCATGTTGGGATAGCCAGCGTCCCCTACATGGGAAGCACATGGACATCGTTAGAACTGGTGTAGCGGTCGTGCTGGTCGGCTATACAGAATACAGGACAGACAGACTGCACCCACCAACAACACATGCCCGTTCGTTGCGCAGCTGCATCATCATATCAGGCATCCCGCTACGCCTCATGATGTAGGCATCGTGTGCTGATCCTGGGAAACGAGCACAGACATGTGAAATCACCATATTGGACAGACACACCACAAGGGCATTGATGGAGTGGTAGTGCTTCCGATTGCGGTACGCCACCTCCCGTGCGTGTGGTGGTACCAAACCTACATGTGTCCCATCTATGGACCCAATGACATGGGGCATCCCTCCCAGGGCATAGAATCCACGCTTGACCTCAGTCATCTGTTCAGGGGTTGGGAACTTGATGAAGTCATCCAGGTGAATCAACATGGCCTCCAAGAAATCATGCAGCACACCGCTGAACATGCTCTGGGACATGCCACCAACATGAGCTATGGTATTTTGGAAGGTACCCGTGGCCAGAAAATGTAGGGCAGCCATTACCTTCAGCTGGGGTGTCAGTGCCGTAGGATACCTGTGCTGCGGTTGCAGGTGTGGTTCCAGTCTCGCCGTCAGCTCCAGAATCAACGGTTGGGTGAAGCGGTAGAGCCGGATCCTGTCATTCTCCTGCATGGTAGCCAAGTCTGGAATTCTTCGGGCTACAGGAGGCGCTCTGCAGTAATTTGGAAGTGACAAGGAAGAGTGAGTGCACTACGAGAACAACTCATGTCTACTGAGCACATGTAAATCTGGCAATACACACATGCCACATAGGGAGTCAGGCATGTGCCACATGCCCAGGACACGTATGGATGCAAGGTGACACTCCTTCCAAGACCCAGCTACACACGGTGATTGAGAACCTCCCCATGCCACGCCATGGAAATAGCTGTGTCCCAGTGCAAGTGCACTGCCCGACGCAAGACAGGAGTGACATACACCCACACATCAGCAGAAGTGTGATGCCGATTGCAGAGACTGGTAGCGGAACACTGGAGCCACAGGTCACATGACATTACACTAGTCCAGCCCACACACCTTGCCATGAAGGTGCACATGTCATGACTCACCACACATTCCTTGTGAGTTTGCTGACATGGCCTTGTCACGCTACTCCGTGTCCCATGCATACATGTGCACCTCACATCCGATAACACATGTGGCATGGTGTTGGGAACAGTGTGCAATGACAATCTACACACAGCCACATGTTGGTTGCTGCAACGGCTGCAGCTTTTGAGGGTGCTACAACATCAACCTGATGTAAATCCCGGACACATATATGACATAGTCACATTGTGCACTGTGGGTAGTGACAAGTCATGTGTCATGACCCCTGTACCGGGCATCATGGGACACTTCCGTGTGTTGGTGTCCATGCCATGCCAGTGACGCGCACCCCAAGTGCGCAGTCCCACATGCACACATGTCAAAGGAGTCAAGGGCATGCCTGGCACACATTGCACCCTCACACAGTACACATGTACACATCTCATCATACATCTGGTGCCTTCTCCACTCAGGAGGCATGTTCCACATCACAGCCTGTGACACCTGTGCCCCACACATGTAGTAATGCACAGACGATGCCTTGATGTCCATTCCTGGACAAGTATGTCCATCCATGGACAAGTATGTCCGCCCTATTCCTACATGTGTGTCGCCTATCACCACAGTGATGTGTAAAAACCGCCGTACTTCTGCTGAGAGGGCCTGTGCATGTTCCCAAATCACTGTGGGAGTGCTGCGTATGTGTACCCATCGTGATGGCGAGCGTACAGGCATTTGTACGGTCCGTAGCACTACGGGTACGCATACGCGTGCAGACCCATAGTGATAGTGAGCGTAGATGCGTGTGTACGTTCCGTACCACTACGGGTACGCATACGCGTGCAGACCCATAGTGATAGTGAGCGTAGATGCGTGTGTACGGCCCTATCACTATGGGTCTGCACGCGTATGCGTACCCGTAGTGCTACGGACCGTACACACGCATGTACGCTCACTATCACTATGGGTCTGCACGCGTATGCGTACCCGTAGTGGTACGGACCGTACACTCGCATGTACGCTCACTATCACTAGGAGTACGCATACGCGTGCAGACCCATAGTGATATAGAGCGTACATGCGTGTGTACGGTCCGTAACACTACGGGTACGCATACGCGTGCAGACCCATAGTGATAGAGAGCGTAGATGCGTGTGTACGGTCCGTACCACTACGGGTACGCATACGCGTGCAGACCCATAGTGATATAGAGCGTACATGCGTGTGTACGGTCCGTAACACTACGGGTACGCATACGCGTGCAGACCCATAGTGATAGAGAGCGTAGATGCGTGTGTACGGTCCGTACCACTACGGGTACGCATACGCGTGCAGACCCATAGTGATAGTGAGCGTAGATGCGTGTGTACGGCCCGTACCACTACGGGTACGCATACGCGTGCAGACCCATAGTGATAGTGAGCGTAGGCATGCATGTACGGGCCGTTGCCATGCATTTGGGGTGCCCTAGGGCCCCGAAACGCACCGTACCTGTGTGTGATGCTCCAAATTACATAGGGGACAAGTATTAAGGCCTACATGCATGCTGGTTGTCATGGAGACCAAGTTCAAAATTCGAAATTGTTCTGGAAGGTGCACAGCAGAAGTCAGTTGGAATTCTTCTACTTTGTTGCAATGTGTTTGTGGGGCTGACATCATGCAGGAGAATGAAACCGATAGAGAACCCACAGACTGCTAGGTTTGAAGGGATTGGTGGAAACATAGGATGCAAATGTGAGTGACCAATCACTCTGTACTCCTGTGCATGAGACTGGGCAGAAGGGCACATATAAGGCAGCCAGGTCCCATGAGGGAGCACTTGCCTGCACATCTTTGCATTCGTCGACCCAGCTGCTGCTACTGATTCCCTGGAACCATGTCAAGGGCTGTGGAGAGGACACAGCCATTCACCCTGGAGGAGAACATGGCTCTGCTGGATGTGATCCTCCCACAGTACTCCATGCTGTATGGGCGACCAGGGTATCAGGTGAGTGCATAGGCCACTGGCACAGACTGTCCCTATGTTGTGACTGTGACTTCTGCCATTGTGTCCTGGTGTGACACACATGCCATGTACTGTTGGGGGGGTCCCAGGGGGGGGGATGCCTGATGTCTCCCAGCAGTGCCCTGAGACAGGAGGGGTGGGTACAGTGTGCTCCCAGCAGTGCCCTGAGACAGGAGGGGTGTGTGCCCATCACTAACAGCAGTGCCCTGAGACAGGAGGGGTGTGTGCCTATCACTAACAGCAGTGCCCTGAGACAGGAGGGGTGGGGGCCTATCACTCACAGCAGTGCCCTGAGACAGGAGGGGTGGGGGCCTATCACTCACAGCAGTGCCCTGAGACAGGAGGGGTGGGGGCCTATCACTCACAGCAGTGCCCTGAGACAGGAGGGGTGGGGGCCTATCACTCACAGCAGTGCCCTGAGACAGGAGGGGTGGGGGCCTATCACTCACAGCAGTGCCCTGAGACAGGAGGGGTGGGGGCCTATCACTCACAGCAGTGCCCTGAGACAGGAGGGGTGGGGGCCTATCACTCACGGCAGTGCCCTGAGACAGGAGGGGTGGGGGCCTATCACTCACAGCAGTGCCCTGAGACAGGAGGGGTGGGTGTGATGCACAGTGTGAGCCTTGATCATTGATTGTGACATTGCCATCATTCCACCTGTGTACCCACTGTGGCACGTACAGCTTTTTCCCTCACCAGGGGATGATGTCCCTATGACAAAGGTGCAATGCGTTGGCTGCATGACATGCCTTGTTGTAACCAGCTAATTTGTACCCATATGTCTCTCTGTGACATGTGGCTGGTGTATTGATGTGGTGTCACTTGTTCCTCCTCACAGGTAGGCACCACTGCCAAGGAGCAGATCTGGCTGACCGCCGTCAGTGCCGTGAGGGGTGTGGATGGTCGGAGGCGGAGCCTGCCCCAGGTGAGAAAACGCTGGCAGGATATCCGGTGCTGGACGCGGAGGATTGCACGGCTCCTGCTGGGGGACTCACCTGAGAGCCACAAGAACCGCGGCCGCCGCCGTCTGAGCCACCTCCACAGGCGTGTGCTGCCGGTGGTCTTTCCAGACCTGGAGAGGCGCTTACAGGCGATGCAGCAGCCGGAAGGGGGTAGGTACATGTGTGTTTGTTGTGTGTCACCGGCATTTGTAAGGGCACAGTAGCATGAATTCACTGGCAGGGTTTAAAGGTGCTGTGCTGATCCTGTTTGCCCCAGTATAGCGCTGTGCCCCTGCCACCCTTCCCCTCCTTGCAATGTGTTCCCTGGTCTGTGTGTAGTCACTCCTTCACAAGGTGATGTAGGCTGGCGCTTTGTCCACGAGAACAATGACTGTAGCATCATGTGTGGGGGTGGTGTGTAACAGGTTGTGGGACCTTGCCTGTGCACTGTCAAGTTCACTGCATGTGGGTTCCATGTCAGTTGGCACTGATGCTGACTCCAGACATGGGAGTTGGTCTCTCATGTGTCATGCCTTACAGCGCGCATGTCCTATGTAGTGGCCTGTGACATGATGTGCATGAGTGTGCGATACACATAGTGCAGGGATGGTGACGTGTGTTGCAGTCATTAACATTCAGTAGCATGTAGTTGCGTGCCCACTACTGTCCCCTGGGGCACCTTTTCCTCAGTGGTGTATGTGTCATCATAAACGTGGACAATCTCAGTGTCTACAGCGTAGGTTGTGCTCTGTGCCATTGTCCCCTGTCACCATGTATATAGACGTGCTATTTTGTACAGGTGTCCACTGTGCAGCCTGACCTGATTGTCCTTCTTCATACTCACAGTTGCCAGTGCCTGTGTGTCTTGTTATACTCATCTGAGGATGGGCACTGGTACCTCATTATTTGTACAGGCGCACCTTGGCTGTTTGGCGTACACTCTTGCTTTTTGCCTGCCCCTGTGTGTATCAGCCAGACTATGAGATGTTGGTGCCACCTGTGTCTCAACAATTTGCCTCGTGTAGGGTCTTGTTGGTGCGGGCAATGCCTATGTGTCAAATCCTGATTTCTACTTGCTGGGTCTGGGCAGTGTGTGATGTGTCTGGACACACACGCAATGTGCAGTGACCGAGTCATGTTGGGCATGTTTTCAGCATTACCTATGCAGCATGTGTCTCAAGTTCATGGATATGGTCCCTGGTCATCGGTATTTTCGCCAACGCTGTGTGGTGCAGATGCAGTGCTGGATTGTCCCCAGGGCCTGGGTGCTCTGTCAGACTCCGTTTCCTGTGTTTAGCTATTGTCTCATGCTCTCCATGGTATTTCAGTGGCATGGTGGCTCAACCAACTGTGTGTTTCATGCCCTACATCGGTACCTTGTTTAGTAGATGTTAGGGATCTTCCTTTTCAGGCTATGCAGTGTTACCTATGTCGATTGTACTCATGTGACTGATGTGTACAGCTGTCTGATTAATTTCTGTCTCTCCACCCTGCCCACAGCATCGTCGGGGGACACAGAGGGAGACATGGACACAGGCAAGGCGGAGGGACCGAGCACCAGTGCCAGCCGTGACATCGGGGCTGGCACATCGAGTGGGACAGAGGTGGAGGATAGTGCGGCCGAGGACCTGTCGACTGGCACGTCAGAATACGAAGCTGACAGGTCCGAGGAGGATGTCTCCGAGTGGGCGGTGGCTGCACCAGCAGCTGACAGCGGAACAACACCTCGCACCGCCCCCTCAGTTCCCACCAGCCGCCTCCCACTTGCTCGTGTCCCTTCCCAGCGTGCCCGGTCACAGCATGTCTCCTTCCTGCCAGGCACCGCACCCCCTGCCCCTGTCTCCACTGCTGCCGCCAATGCAGAGTCTGTGGACATCCAGCGGCAACTGCAGGTTGGTCAGGCTGCGATCCTTAATGTCCTCCATGCCCACGGCAAAACCCTCACCAACATCGAGGCTTTCTTGGAGGGCATTCATTCATCGCAGGCTGACCAACGCAACTTGCTGAGGTCCATCGACTCCACACTGACTGCAGCAGTGGGTCTCCTGCAGCGCGACCTCCCCCCACCTACCCCTGCCCCATCCACACTTCCCACTCCCATGCCTGTCCCACGTACACCCAGACGTCGGCATGCACCCACATCAACGGACACGGGCACCACACCAGCAGGGAAGGTCCACCGCACTCCTCCTGACACGCACACACAGGGTGAGGTAGGCACACCCACTGGGTCGGGGGGCAAATGTGTGACACACAGCCATAGTGGGAGTCCGCATTCCACCCAGTCCACTCCCTCCAAATCCCCTCCCCTCAGCTCTCCTGGCCACATCTCCCCCAAGGACTCCTTCATGGCCGCTCTGTCCCTGAGCCCCACAGTTACACCACCACGCAAGCGGTCAAGGAGGTCCCCGGTCAGGGTGGTTGAGTCTCCCCCCTGTCTCCACCCTCCCCCGGTGGCGCTGCGACCCATCCCTCTGACCCCCCCCCTCCTTGGGGCCTGAGGTCCCTTCGGGTGCAGGGGACTCCCTGGAGGACCTTGCAAAGGTGTGTAGTGCCATCCTGGCCTCCGCCTTTGGCACTGACCCACCCCCTGTGGTGGAGTCCTCCATCCCTGCACCCACAACGCCGCCCCTTTGCCCTGATGTCCCTGTGGTGCCTGTTGCTTCCCCCCCCCCTGATGCCCTCACCAGTGTGGAAGACGATGCCATTTGACTGTGCAGGCAAGGTAGGGAACACGCATCCCACTGTGTCCCCCATCCAGCTGAGAATCATTGACTGCCCTATGGGCTTTGTGAAGATTGAACTGCCTGCGATCCACGGACATTGTGCTCATGCTGAATAAAGCTTAATTTTGTTTTCATTATCACACTACTGCTATGCTGGTATTGGTGTTGGTGGGGCTGCTACATGGTTTTGGGTGGTGTGTAAGGGTTTGGGTGTGTGGGATATGTAGTAGTGTACTGCTCATTGGTGGGACCCTGGGATCTGTGTGCCATCACAAGGTGTTGGCTAACTTTCTTTGTTCATGTAAGCAGTTACTGCATGGTGCACTTGTCCCAGGGTGTATTCCTTCCTCTGTGTACCCAGCTTTCTTCCCTGCAGGGTGTTCCCAATGTTTAGCGCAGAGCTGTGTCTACATGAGCTGTGTGTGATGGAGCCCTTCTACTTTGGCCATGCATGCAGGGCCATGTCTCCACCTGCAACAATCGTGGCATCCTTGATGATCACTGTACTTGTGTGTGGAGTGTGTTGACATGAGTTCATGGGGACATGTTCCCTTGTAGCCAGTATGCATGTGGATAATTCTGGCCTCACACACATGTGTTACACCCCTCCTGTCTCAGGGCACAGCTGGGAGGACTCCACACCCACCCCTCCTGTCTCAGGGCACTGCTGGGAGTGATAGGCCCCCACCCCTCCTGTCTCAGGGCACTGCTGGGAGGACTCCACACCCACCCCTCCTGTCTCAGGGCACTGCTGGGTGGACTCTGCACACACACCTCCGATTTCAGGATATGTACGCTTGGCACATACACGGTGGGGGTACGCTCAATGCATTCGAGGTGAGGGTACGAGTCTACTTACACTGGTGTGGTGGGGGTACGCTCCATGCATACGCGGGTGAGGGTACGGGTCGAACTTACACTGTTGGCATGGGGGGTACGCTCCTTGCATACGCGGGTGGGGGTACGGGTCGTACTTACACTGTTGGCATGGGGGGTACGCTCCTTGCATACGCGGGTGGGGGTACGGGTCGTACTTACACTGTTGGGCTGGGGGGTACGCTCCTTGCATTCGCGGGTGGGGGTACGGGTCGTACTTACACTGTTGGCATGGGGGGTACGCTCCTTGCATGCGCGGGTGGGGGTACGGGTCGTACTTACACTGTTGGGCTGGGGGGTACGCTCCTTGCATTCGCGGGTGGGGGTACGGGTCGTACTTACACTGTTGGCATGGGGGTACGCTCCTTGCATACGCGGGTGGGGGTACGGGTCGTACTTACACTGTTGGCATGGGGGGTACGCTCCTTGCATACGCGGGTGGGGGTACGGGTCGTACTTACACTGTTGGGCTGGGGGGTACGCTCCTTGCATTCGCGGGTGGGGGTACGGGTCGTACTTACACTGTTGGCATGGGGGGTACGCTCCTTGCATACGCGGGTGGGGGTACGGGTCGTACTTACACTGTTGGCATGGGGGGTACGCTCCTTGCATACGCGGGTGGGGGTACGGGTCGAACTTACACTGTTGGGGTGGGGGTACGGTCCGTGAGTCCGCGGGTGGGGGTTCGAGTCGTACTTACACTGTTGGCATGGGGGGTACGCTCCATGCATACGCGGGTGAGGGTACGGGTCGAACTTACACTGTTGGGGTGGGGGTACGGTCCGTACGTCCGCGGGTGGGGGTACGGGTCGTACTAACACTGTTGGCATGGGGGGTACGCTCCTTGCATACGCGGGTGAGGGTTCGCGTCGTACTTGCACTGTTGGCATGGGGGGTACGCTCCATGCATACGCGGGTGGGGGTACGGGTCGTACTTGCACTGTTGGGCTGGGGGGTACGCTCCTTGCATACGGGGTGGGGGTAGGGTCCGTACATGTCCGTCCCCACGCTATGTGATGTTTGTGCGGCCCGTACCCAAGCCTTTGCCACGTGGGTGCGATCCGTCCCGCCATTGTTGGGGTGACGTGTGTGGGCGTGGTCCGACTCGTACCCACGCTCTTCAGGCGTGGGTACGGGACGTACCTGTCTGGTTGTGTTGCCGGTTCGCGTGGTGACGGACTTCCGTTGTGGCGGTCGCTGGCTTATCAGGACACGCCCCCACCCCCTCGTGGTGACCAGGGCATGGGAGTCAGGTATGTCCAGGCCATGTGTGGTGTGTGACTTATGTGGTTGTTTTGTGGCCTGCCCTGGTCGTGCCACCCCCACCCCACCCCACTTTCCCCCCTCCCTTAGTTATTCTGACCTTCTGCGGCGTCTGCGTCGTAACCTGTAGAGGAGGTGGACTGCTATGAGGGCAGGGATGACTCGTAGGTTCGGGTCCATGTCTGTCCGTCGCGTACTGGTACTCCTTGCTCGCGTCGTCCTGTCGCGTACGGGTCCTCCTTGATCGCGTCGTCCTGTCGCGTACGGGTCCTCCTTGGTGGCGTCGTCCTGTGTGTCCGTCACGTACTGGTCCTCCTTGTTCGCGTCGTCGTCTGTCCGTCGCGTACTGGTGGTCCTTGTTCGCGTCGTCCTGATTTCCCGGCAGTTTTTGGCTGCCGCAAAATATTCACCGTGCGGGGTGACGTCGGTGCGAATCGTGATTCCTGTGTCGTGAATGGCTGGCTGCGAGCGTCCCGACGTCAGGTCGGCGCTTTCCCGGATCGCATTGGTAGGTGTTTTTTTGTTCGGTCGGGCTTTTTTACGATTCGTACGGTAATGGTGTACCCGTGCGAATCGTAATTCCTTGTTTGTGAAAATTGACGACCGGGTACGCGTCGGGCGGAGATTGTGCTCCGTCCGACGGTTCGTACCCGGTTTTTGCAGGATCGTGATCGGCACCTAAGTGTAACCCCAACTTCCATAGCCTCTATGGTTCCCTCCCCCCCTTCCCTAGCAACATCCCAATTCAAAACATTCAGAGTAGTGTGGAACACTTGGGGGCAGATGCTACCTACTCTCTTTGGCCTGTAGTGCCACCTTTCAGTCAAAAGTGGTGCCTTCAATCGTCAGTTACACTCTCCAGATTCTAGCAGCTATCTTGTTACAAATTTATCACTGCAAGTGAATACCTCTATACATATCTTATTGGTCTACATCTCTTAATAGAGCTTTACTAATAGTATTTCAACATACAATATGCGCACAAACAGGATTTGCGATACTTATCAGTGTTAGTCCCGTGAACTTCAATCCCAGATCTGGTAGGGCCATCTCTCCACCGGTGCCATATAGCCCCCCACGGATAGAGAGGGACTTGGCATTTGGGAAGAAAAAAGAAAGGGGAAAGAAAATTGTTTTTCCTCTCCTATGGTTTCCACATTTGCTTCATCCGACCTCAGTGTCTTGTGTCCCTCTTTCTCCTAGGCGAGGACTGCTCGGGGAGCCACGGTGCGTGGTTGTTATATCCTTGTGTTTGAGGAACTACATTACTGCCTTTGGGTCTGTGAAAAGTGCACCTCCCCATCCAGTTTTACCCTTAACTTAGCTGGGTATTGCATATTGTAGTCAAGGTTTAGTTCTCTGTCTTTTTTGGCGGGAATGAACAGTTGCCTTGCTTTCTGAACTTGCATCGTAAAGTCCGGCAATAGCGATATGTCTGAGCCTTCCAATCTTAATTTTCCCACTTCTCTTGCCTTCTTCAGGGCTGCATCGCGATCCCTGTTATTTCACAGCCTTGCTATTATCAGTCTCTGAGGTGCCCCAGGGACTGGTTTGGGTGCCAGGGTGCGATGGGCATGTTCCACGATGAAAATCTCAGACAAAGTGTCTCTACCCAAGAGTTCAATCAATATGTTTTCAATGTACTGTTCCACGTTTTCAATATTTGACAATTCCGCAATACTCAAGATGCGGATGTTGTTTAGTCTTGATCGCGATTCGTGGTCTCAGCCTTTGATTGAAGTGTTTGCAAGAGTTTGCCCATTGTGTTACGTGCCTCTGCTTCTGTGCTCACCTTGTCCTCCATGTCCAAGACTCTTTGCTCCACCATATCAGGCCTATCACTGTGCTTGTCGAGGCGCTCAGACATCCTGTTCATTCGGAACGATAGGGCATCAATTTTACTGTCTATTTTAGATAGACTCTGTTACATGGTGCGCACAATTTGTTTTAGATAATTGTCGGTTGCTGCTTCGTGTTCATCAGGTGTTGCCTCAGGCTCTGTGGGGGTAGCCTCTCATGACCTGGGAGTTTTACGCAGCTCAAATTGTACCTTTGACAGAGTTTTGCCTGCTTTGCCCATGTTGTGTTTTTGGGATATGGCAGACAAGTCTCCTGACACTGTCAGTGTGGTTCCGGGTGCCTACGTTGTTGAAAAAATTCCTTGCTGTAAGAGTGGAGGGAACAGTGTGCTTGCTGGAGAGCCCGGACTCTGGCACCCCTCAGGGAGTCGTTCTCATTCCCTGCCTGCAGCACACTTTTGCCTATGACGGGCAGAGTGAATTAGTCCAGTAGTAAGCTGCTTTTACTGTGCAATCAACTGGAGAGTGCAGGTACCAGACAGTCTGTGCTGGTTGACTGCCTTATTTTGGGGTAGGCAGAGGGGTCTATTCTGCAGTTCTGAGCACTTTATTGATTTGCGGTGGCGCTTTTGGCTGCGCAGAACTTATTACCGCCCTGCTGCCTGTGGGGCCCCTCCACTGCAGTTCTTACTTATGAGCCATGGCGGTCCGGCCTCAGCTCAAAGCATTGGGTTGCCTGGTCTATGTGCTCTGATATTGGGCTATGTCTCCCGCCCCACCGCGGCTGCAATTACTGTTCTGCATTTTCTGCAGGTGGGGTATGAGTGGGGTCTCTGGGTTCCTTTACTGATGCTAGGCTGATCTCCCTTGAATCGCTCTTGGCCTTACTCGGCCCTCCCCATCTGGTAACGTGCTGATTAGTCCTCGCCGCAGGCCTGTGTGGTTGTCCACAGTGCACTGTCGCTCCAGCCACATAGTGTTTGCTCACTGCTACGGAGCTCTTTGTCATCTATACCCCCTCCAGCATGAATGGGAGAACCACACCTTGATTTCCACCTATTTTTCGAGGAGCGTGTGTCAAGTCTGTGGGCTATTCAGCACAACCTTATACCGGGCTTCCGTAGGCCGCTCGAGCCATTCCCACAATCCCACTCTGTGGCCTAGGTTCCTTTTGATACACCCTGTGCTCTTTTATATGCTCGCTACCCAGCTGCTTACTGTGAACGATGCACAGAGGTCACTCTCCTCCATTCGAAGTTGACATAGTTCCCTGAATGACTGCGCCCACTTGCTGCTCCTGCCCGATTCCGCAGTAGTCACTCGTACTTTTGTGCAGGCCTCTGCCCCTGCTCTCACCGGTCTGACTCTGAGCGTCACCTAATTCTTCGCACCAGGACAGTCCTCTGTAGTCGCTCACCACTCTCCGGGGCCTATGGTGCGCTTACATGCAAGGCCGGTCTCTAGCGATCGCCTTATTGTTTGTGTGTTGTTACTGGGCCTGCGTGTGCTTCTCTGTGGGCCTCTGCCAAGCCACGGCAATCTCACTCTAAGTTTCACCCAGATCTTGGAAACTTCGGGTTTGTTTGCTGCCTGTGACTGTCACCGCGACTTACATCGTGCTGCGGGAAGTTCAGTGCAGGATTTGCACCAGGATTCTGACGGATATTGGTGGCAGCTGACGGAGCTGCCTCAGTTAGCTGCCATCTTGGTATCAGGCATGCTCCGCCCCCCACAATAGTTCTTTATTATCCGTATCAATGTTCAATATATCTTCTTCTTCTCCCTAAGCCTAACTTCTAAAACAAAGACATTCTAGCTAACAGGGATGAATTCTCCACCTGTGAAAGAAATGTGAGAAAGAACAAATCCAACATGCACATGAAATTCTCTAATAAATCTAATGTTAGAGCTTCCAGGTGAAAATATAATTCAGGCCTTCAGATATCAGCCAGCATAAAAAAAATGACACAAAGCCTCACGAAATTACACATAAAGTGAACATTATTACTGAGCACATCTAAATGAACACGTTGCATAAGCACATCAGCTGTGTGAATACTTGTCAATGACTTGTACGAATTCGGCACATTAATGTTTTCAGATAAACACATGTAGTTGCAACGTTAATTTCTTCACGTTTATATTGAAAATATCTCTAATATGTCACCTTTCACTTTATTACAGTTCACGTTCTAATGGCCTAAGATAATACAATAAAGGATTACATGCAGGTGTGGACTATCCATGGTTATAATGCACCCCTACAAATGAAAGAGCAAAATTTGCGTACTAACACCCTGCAGGTTGCTGAAATTAAAGTGCTTTCTTTTTTCTCAATATGGCTTAAATTGGTTCATGGCTTACTGGTGTCTGATAGCCAAACTCCTAAATAGTTGTATGTTTGTGTGTACGTCAACTTAAAATGGCCAAGGACCCAGGTTTTCTTTGTTTGATTCTTATATTTTCCAAAGACTGACCTTTGTTTTGGAAATGTTTACCACCAGTTTATTACATTTATTGTATTTGTTCAGTGTTTCCAATTCCCACTGCGAGGCCACATCTGTTTGATCTAGTATTAGAAAATCATCAGCATGTTGTGGTATCTGGACCTTTTTTCAGGCCAATTCTTGGAGGATGAGACCTGGCTCTCTACAAAGCCTCTCCAACGACGGCTGTACAGAGGGCAAATAGTAGGGGAGCCAATATAGACCTCTGTTTAAGGCCTCTATTTGTATCTACATGCTCTGGCATTTTATGGCCGTTTCCGACCCTCACCCTCACCCAGGTCTTGGAGTAAAGAGCGAAAATGTCTTTCTCCAAGCATAGAGGGGTGCACAATTTAGTTATTTTGGCCCATAAGATGCGTTGATTAATTCTGTCAAATGCCATCAAACAAACTGCAAACAGGCAAACACGGGGGATGGAAAAGCCAGTGTAGTGTTAGATACCAAATAGCTGAGGTCTAAAATATCAATGGTAGAAATCTTTTGTCTAAAGCTAGTCTGATTTAAAGGGTTTTCTTTCTTCTTTGGCCCATTCTTCCAACTCACCTAGTATGAACCTGGCAACAGCCATTTATCCACACAATATTAAATGTTTTCTTCCCATAAGGTTGTTTGAAATCTTCTCTGTGAGTTTCTAAGGGTGAAGGCCACTTCGGGTTGATTTTCTTTCTCCAATATGTATACTTTCTGAGCTTGCTAAAGATCTGATTTGCAGCTCTTTAGGTGACCTGTGCACCAGGGTATGGTCTTGAGGCATATAACTCTCCAACGTTTTACTCAGTTGTCATTATTTTTACTTTTGAAACTATTACTGAGAAAGTCAATTATTCTTGGCTAATCTACTTTGTAAAATAGTTTTCAGTTGGTAAGGTTTACACTTTTTGTTTTTTCCCCTTGGATATTCTACTCCATTTTATCCTCTTTAAAGTGTTTAAGTCATTTATGTTTCCTACCACATTTAAATTTTCGGTGCTATTACGTTCAAGGCCAAATGATGTAGCAAGAGGCACGTAATCACTTTCCTTATGTTGCAAAATTTTAAAAGATGTGCAAAAAGCGTAGGAGATGAGAAACAAGTATACAATCCAGAATTGATAGTCCACCATAAGTAAAGTGCATGTTAGAGTTTGTAATATAAGATCTACACAACTTTGCAAATAATAAAGAGTATATAAGAAGATATCTGCAACCCTTTGTGCTATCTTATGTGATTCAACTGTGGGCCTGAGAAAAGAGGCACTTGACAATTTGCCCAAATTATTTAGATTAAAGTCGCCTGCTACAATAATGTTGTGGTTTAGATCGTTGCAGAGTACGTCCTCAATTGATTCACAAAAGTCTTATTTTTGTGCTTTTTGGTCACTCTTCTGCAGATTTAAGTAAACATTTATACGAATTGACATATTTCAACCACCCAGATGGCAATAGTCCAGAGACAGGTATATGCAAAGGGTGCAAACACTACAAAAAAACTGTTAAAAAACAAGAGACGATGCAGAAAAAACAATGTAAAACAACTAATAAAACATTATTTTACCATTAATGTATTTTTTTTCTTTTTTATCTTATCCTTATTTTTTTTTAGATAAAAAGTACTGTTGATGATCATGATACTAAGAAATCTTTGGCTGACCTTAAAAACCCAGAAGATTTGAGGTAATTTATTTACTATCAAATTTTCTAATGTGGCCAGAATCTATTGTGTGTTTTTTATAAAATACTGCTGCATCCTACATTTCTACATCGATATTAAACTTTACAAACAATGTCTTTTTAGGTCGCTACTGAGTTAGGTGTGAAAATGTGAAAGTTAGAGCATATTGAAATACGAGTAGCATCTTCTCCCGGGAAGCAGTAGTGGGGTGGGGTGGGGGCAAATAAAAAAGATCACTTACCTGCTAGATGACCGCTGCCTCTCCTCCGTCTTCTCTGTCCTGTTCCTGGCTTCTGTGCGAGCAGGAAGCACCCAAGCTCCCCTATGCCAATCATACTGCTGTAATGCAGCACTGTGATTGGTCTGAGCGCCGTGGCTCGGCACTCAGACAGGGAGTGGAAGCCTGGGCATGTTCTCCACCCAGGCTGTAATGCAGCCTGGGTGGAGAACATGCAAAATGCACATGACTGTTTGGCCGGCCCAAGACGGCTAGCCAAACAGTCATGAGCACTAAGGGAGTGCCACCATTCTTCCTCCCAGCGCTGCCCAGCCCAGCCCAGCCCAGCAAAACTGCCTCAGCACAGATAAATCAAATGCTAATAACCTTGTGTTATTATCATTTTGTTTTTCCTTTTTTACAGTGCTAAAAGGCAGTGGGGCGACGCTCCTCCGCCATAGCGGAGGAGCCACCGCTAGAAAATGTGAATGATTCTTGTTTTTATAGGGGAGATGTATAACTTTAACTCGTAGTTCTAAGGTTGTGGGTTTGCTTCTATGTTCAGGTTTTTCTTTGACATCTCATCTGCAATTATGCATTTATAAAGTTTGTCATGTGAATATTTACTTGTCCAACACTCCTCTTCTTAATTGTTTCAACACAACTGCTACCAGGTGAAAAGAGAAAGGCATATGTGAGAAGAAAAATTACAGACTGGCAAATTCTCCAATAGAATAGATGCATGCATGTTTGGTACTAAGATGTTATTACGTCATTGAGCAGCAAAATACACATGCATCTAATCACAAAAGGAAATAGATATCAGTAACAACAGTAATGGCAAAGCCATGCTTGTGCCTAAAAATGAATATATATTATCTACAATACAAGGCAGACAAGCAGAAAGAGAGAAAGAGAACATATCAATTAAGAAAACCAAACAGGACAGTGAGATCATCAAGAGTAAACCATCTATACGGGCACAAACATGCATTCAGTTCTATAAATACACTTCATATGTTGGTGTGCCTCCACGCTTCCTCTTAGACACATGATCATTTTGTTTCCAGAGTGGCCAGACTGCAAAGATCCTGGCCCAGTCTTCTTCCAGAGGTGCTCTTTCACACCTTTCAAACTCTTCGTGAAGAGATACCAATATTCCAAACTTCAGCTGACTGTTGGAGTAGTTTTTGACTCTGCTCCTCAGATTCCCTTCAGTTTGTGTCCAGCATCGTGGAATTGACCCCCCCACCCCCATCACTATAGGCTGCTCTTGCCTTTCAGGCAGAAAAAAAAGAAATAAAAAAAACACTTAGCAGCTCCTTCATTTCTTTTCTGTGGTTTCAGTTGTCCCATCCAGGGACTTGGAGTAAGAGGAAAATTAAAACGTTGGCATTCTCATCCTCCAAAACTAAGAGGGTGGTGTGTAGTTTGCTCAGCAACGTGAAAATTCCTGCTGCAGTGCAGGCCTGTTGTAGCTACCACATTTCAGTGAGTGCATCTCCTGTCTGAGATGGCCACACTGTCCCAAAAAGGCCTTCAGATTTCAGGCATAGCCACCATGTGTCATGAATAATCATCAAATGCCTTAAATTACTATGAGATGGCAGGGAGGGCCATCTTATGAAAGGGATGTCCACCAAGTGCCAAGGTTACGTCACAATATGCTTTGAGGGATGCTGTATGTTTGGGTATGCCACCGTATGCCACAAATGGCCGCTGAACGGCTGGCATATCCACTGCTTATAGGCCTGTGAATCATTGACCTTCATATGTCCTCGCATTCAAATTCACTCACTTTCTCTTTTTTAATGTATCTCTCTCTCCTTCTTTCTCTCTCTCACACACATACTCACACATATACGTGCAGCATCCAAAGAAAAAGATAGACACATAAATGCTCTCACATGAATATGAATACACAGAGAGCCAAACACTGGTTTGCCCTGCCCTTCATTTAGCCACCTATCTTGTTCAGTAAATGTAAATGTCCAGTATTTGTAAAGCGCAAACAATTACCCGAAGGTGTCAAGGCGCTGGGGGCCGTCGGGAAAATTAAGCGAGCTATTGCCCAGAGTCGCATGGTGCTGGGCTATTCTGCCCCTGGCACCGGGGATCGAACCATGAGCTCCCGGGCTCCGGAGTCAGACGCCCTGGCCGCTGCGCCACACCTCTTCCCTTGCAGCCATCCAGTGTCCTACAGCTCCCCATGGCCTTTTCACAATGGTTATAACACGAGACCTTGCCTAGTGCTACGTGTATTATGTGGGCTTACACTGTGGAGTGATGTGTGCCAGAGCACTCTGCCCCTGGAGTTCTGTAACCAGTTACGCCCAGACCCAGTACATCGAACGAAGACAACGCATCATGAATGACGGCAGTATAGGATACAAGAGCAAGGCCGGCTTCAGGGAGGTGTGACAGGTGAGGCCACACTGGGCGCTGGCATGGAGGGGGGGCACTGACCTCAGGGGGGAGGGGTGCTGTGTTTAGCAATAAGGTACAATGTGAATGCACTTGTTTCAGAGTTGCTTGTGTGTCCAGCTTTCAAACCGCAATACAAATGTCATGCTAACTCTTGTGATTAATGTTCATGCTAGAGAGAGAGATTGGAGTTGTCTTTAGTGGCAGTTTTGACTCTCCATAAATTAGTGCAGAGGGTTAATATACGTGCTGCAAAGAACAGGACTGTAGTTTATGTGGATTGCTGAGTGGAGTAGTAAACCCAGCCTTTACCTTCGCTTTAAAACAAAATGTATTTGAGAGAGGGTCAATGGAGAGATGAGGGGCACTTTTGCCGGGTGGTAGTGAGGGAATCTGAGGAGTTTATATGGGTGGGGTGGGCGCCAAAAAAGATTGTTGCATTGGGCGTCACCAGTGCTAATCTGGCCTTGTATGAGAGGTCAGGGTACAAAGGATGGGACGGGATGCCCATAGACTGTAATAGCTGCAATGCATTCTTCACTGTCCAGCCCAGATCTCCAACTCCTTCTCCGATTGACCCAGGGACAAAGGGGCGGCTCCTCCACTAAGGCGGAGGAGCGTCACCCCACTTAGCAGGTCAAAATGGTAAAAATAAAATGATATTAACTAATTGTTATTATCATTTTATTTTTCCATTGTTACTCAGCTGGGTAGGGGCGCGACGGGACTGTACTCTCATGGAGTAGTAGTTCGCACTCTCTTAAGTGCGCATGATGGTTTAGCTGCCCGAGTCTTGGGCTGACCAAACCGTCATACGCACTTTGCATGTTCTCCACCCAGGCTGCATTACAGCCTGGGTGGAGAACATGCCCAGGCTTTCTTTTACCGTCTGAGCGCCGAACCATGGTGCTCAGACCAATCACAACACTGCATTGCAGCGTTGTGATTGGCTTAGGGGAGCCTGGGTGCTTCCTGTTCCTGCTTCCTACCCTGGAGTCCCGAAAGCAGATGAAGAGGAACGAGAGGCGGCGGCGGTGGCACACAGATAAGTAAATGTTTAATTTTGTTTTCATTCCCTCCCTCCTTCCCCCACATTATCTGCTCCCCCACTGCCGTTAAATAGCAGCTGCCTATGAGTCGGGGAGACAGTGCCCCACATAGGGGTAGTAAGCCCAATATAAACGTTCTCTGACAATGCAATACAATCTAACCATCTAGACACTTAAATCCTGCAACTGGCATGCCATAATATTTAAGCTCAATATGTGAGAAGCCCAGGCCTCTACTCTCCCAGGGTGGTTTCAGTGTTATAAGTTCCATGTACTCCATTTGCCTGTCCAAGCCAATAAGACCAGAAGTTGGTCTAACTCAGTGAACTGCTGTTATGGCATAGATGAGTTTGAGTCCAGCAAGACATATAAAAGGTGTGGTAGAAATACCATCTTTGCCATAGAGACTCTCCTTATCATTCAAAGCGGCAGAGTTTTGTAGACAGAAATAGCTCATCTTAAACTCCCTGCTCACATGAAGCACATGCTGCACTAGACTGTTGTGTGTTACATGGCTACTCAAATAAAGGAATCTCACCACTTTCAATTCTACACCAACCTCTGGGTAGTCAATTCTGCTTAGAGATCTTAGTCAAAATAATGGAAACCACCTGGATTTGTCTCAGTTAGAGGGCACGGCTGATGCTTCACCATACTGATTTAGATCCCCCGGCAGTATTGGCACTGAACTCTAAGGGCCCCTCAAATAGATGAGGGTGTTGTACCCATACATATATACTAAGTGTGGTCGTGCTTGCCACTGTGAATCCCCATTCTCAGGGTTCTCCCTTAGATGGCATCGCAGCGGTTCTACTGCTAATGTAAATAATAAAAGTTAGAGGGACATTCTTGCCTTCTCCCTTGCTCCACAGCCAAGCTATTAGTCATCAAATGGAAAGTTATGACTCTGGTGTCTGGTGTCTAGTACAGAAGTATGACCCATTTAAAATATCCGTGCCATATCCCATGTGCTCGAGCACCATCCATATATATTCAATTGCATAGCATAACATGCTTTTTCTATGTCCAGTATTTGTAGTGCATTCTATGTTTCTGCCAGTGATAAAGTATGCATAGCATGTGTAATTTCACTTAAGGTTTGCATATGCAAGGCACAAACCCACATTGATTTCCATGCTCCAGTTCTTCTACCACCCTCATCTGTCTCTTTGCCTGGCTCTTACTTAACATTTTCACATCAGTGTTACTCACAGAGAGAGGTCGTTTTGATCCTACATTCATTAGGTCTATCTATGGCTGGGAAACCAATGCCATCAATGCCTTTGCATAGTGATTGACTGTTGCCATTCATCATATACCTCTACATCTGCATTAGTTTCTTTAATTGGAAATGGAATCCCGGGGCCAAACATGTCAATACTCTCTCGCATAAGTGGAAACATTTGTTGCATATAGTTGCCCTTGCTATTTTTATGTCGATTTTTATTGCTCTCCGATGTGTGCCTCCTGCAGCATGGTGAATACAGCACCATGCCGCTTCAGATAATAATCTACCCTATATACCTTCGGATAATCGTCAGGCCTAAAACAGTCTTCTTAGTATGAAAATACAAATCTCAGCTCCAAGTATGGTATCCTGTATTAGCCTCAGAAAATATTTACATGGATATCTCTGCATTGTAGGAAAGTGATCATCCAGGCTCTAATAAGAGTCGACTGGCCCTTTATGCTGGCATGGATGATTAATTATTGACACGTCTAGGCTGATTTGTTTCCTTCCTTCTAGATCTGCACCCATCACAAGCTTGAAAACCTTTCATTGGTTGCCAATGTGTAAGCAAACTATTTTCAAATGTTTGTCTCACGTCCATAGGGTGCTTTATATCAAGGGTCCAGGGTGCTTCTACTGTACCATTCATTTCTACAAGCCAACCAAGGCCCTCAGGTCACTTTCTTTTGCTTGTGCCTAACCCGATATATCTTTTGAGAAAGAATAGGAGCTAGATCATGTACTTGTCTAGCGGCCTGCCACCGTAACACGCTGCCAAACTATATATGCCTAATGTCCAATCTAGTGAAGTTCAGGAAAATGATGGAAACTTGGTTGTTTCCAGACAAACTAGTACCATCTGTTTGTACCCTAGAAAGACCTCTTTGTTCTTTGTGCCGAGATACTGCTCCTGGCGTGAGCCAGCACACTGTAAAAATCTCTCACATTACATTCCTTGTAATGAATGTCTTCAATCCCCCATCTTATCTCTGGTATGTTATGCTTTGTTTGTTCATATCATTCCTCAATGTAGCTAGTTTTGTTTGCGGGAATTTCTTCAAGACCCTCTGAGCTCCTCTAGACGAATATACGATGTTACATCGCGGTCTTCACACCGCGATATCATTACAACGCAGGCATTACAACACAAGTCATTACAACGACTTGCTCTGGAGGGCACTGGATTTAGGAATAGTATGATTTACTATTCCAACTCCAGCCTACTTTACAGTAGGGAAGGTGTTGGAATAGTAAATCATACTATTCCTTAGCTTAGAGCGCCATCCAGTGCAAGTCATTGTAATGACTTGCTTGTAATGCACGCATTGTAAAGGTATTGCGGTGTGAAGACCGCGATGTAACTGATGTTTTCCCCTCTAGACTTGCCTGACAGTTCACGTTTCTGTCTTTCCCCAGGTCCTGCACTGCGACATACTTTAACATAACTTTATTCTTCTACTCACGAATACAGGTAGTTACTCTCGAACTAGAACCCACAGTCATCAAATTCTGGGTATCCCCCCGCAAACCACCCAACACTCAATTGCTAAATTTGAGAGTTGCGCTTCTCTTCTTTTCCTTTAGCCTCTTTCCTGCATAGGTGCCTCGATGTATTCCCTTAAAGTTTGGCTAGAACTAGTACATTTTAGCTGTCTATTATATATTGCAGATCTTTTCACTCTTATTCATCAGCTTGTAACTCTCATTACAGTCAGTTTTTCAATTGGCAATAATTTCCCACCACCTTCTTTTGCAAACTTACAGCCTACTTGTGTGACCCCCAGGCAGCATTCGGTTGCAAGCTGTAGTCTGTTGTGAATGTTTGGTGTTTTTTTGTGGTGATATTGATGTGTCATTTGTGGGCTGCTCTGCACATGGACTGATCTATGAGCCAAGGTTCCAACATCTTGAAATAAATTCTCTATGTTGCCCGTCTTAGGATGTGCCACCTCTGCATGGCCGACGTTTCTGGAGTGCCCTTTCTTCCTTGTGAAGTATCTGTATTCAAGCAGGGTTCTGGTGTTCTTTCCTGAGGGACATCATTATCACAAATTCAGGCCTTTTCCAGACACTGTGGGGGTCAATAAAGAAATGGGATTTGCACCCCTAAATAACAGAATTTTGATATATACTTCCGCATATACTTCACATGGAGTGCTCTTTACTTCGGTTCCAAAGATTAAAATGATTTCCTTTGGTCTTGTACTTGCTTTGTGCAATCTCAGAAAATTTGGCTTTCAGTGATTATAGTATTGCAAAGTGCCCTCTTCTGGCATGCTGCAGGATAATATCACTGGCTCCTAAATAAATATGTGCATAAAGATAGCTCTAGGGTAATACAGTGCAGTAGTGGTGCTGTCAGCACCCTGTGCATTTTCCCTGTTTTTTTTTTATGTTTGAAATGCTTTATTGAAGAAAAAGCATAGTGAACAACAAAATACAGGTCATATATAGAACATTGTCATACAGAATCAAAAAGAGAAAAATAATAGAGGGTCATCATGCGTTAAACATAAGAAACCTGAGGAAAAATTTAAAAAGCATTTTGTAAAATTTTAATGGCAACCAGGTGGAAAAGGGGGGAAGAGGAGAAAAAGGGAGGAGAAAGGAAGGAAGGGAAAGGAGAAAGAGAAAGGTAAATATGAGGCGTTAGGAGAAGAATAGATGATGAGATCAGAGAGAAAGTAGGTAGAATAGAAAGAGCAAATAAGCCAAGGGTAGGGAATAGTTGAAAGGCAGGAAAGAAAAATGCAAATGCAAAAGATCTAAGAGGAGTAGAGAAGAAGAAAGGAAGAAGAGGGACAGAGCAAAAGTCACTCATGGGGGTTTGAAATTCTCAGAGGATAAAGGAGAGATAGATTTCGATTTCAGAGCCATGCGGTCAAGATATGCTGTGAGAGGCAACCAGAATAAATCTCTATTGAGGGTAGGAGTGGAAGCAGCAGCGAAACGAACATCAAGCCTGTGATAGTGACAGAGAGAATTCCACAAACATTGTATAGAGAGCTTAGAGAGATCCTTCCAGTTAAAAGAAATGTGTTGGAAAGCCAAAGCCAACATAAGATCTAATAGACCAGAGGAGCGAGAAGGAATATCAAGAGTGTCAGAGATACTACCTAAAAAAAGGAGAGGGATAGAGTATGGGATAGAGATAGAAAAGAGACGAGAGATATGAGACCACACCTGATCCCAGAGTGCGAGAACAGAAGGGCATAGAAAAAGTAAATGAAAAAGATCAGCATTAGGGACAGAGCAGGTCCAACAGGTAGAGTCCTTATCAGGAGAAAAACGAGAAATAGAAACGGGAGAGAGATAAAGTCTATGGTATAGAAAGAACATAGATTGAGTTAGTGAGGCGGAACGGGAGATTTTTAAGGACCTGGCCCAAACTTTGTCCCAAACAGCTATAGACCAGTCACAGCCCAAATCAAGCTCCCAAGCAAGTTCCAATTTAGATTTCGGGCGGGTCGGATTAGGGGAGGAGAAAAATTTATAAATAAGAGAGGCTTTAGGGAGAGTAGACAGGATATGAAGAAGCGGGGAATGGGAAACAGAAGAGGATGATAAGGGAAGAGAATAGTAGACATCAAGTATGATGGCCATGAGGACAGTGAATCGGTGGAAAAAAGACTGGGGACAGTGAAACAGAAGTCGGAATTGAGGAAAGGAACATGGGAGAAAGCCATCGAAAAGTTGGTTAACCCATATCAGACCCTTTGATCTCCACACAGTCCAACAAATAGGATGATTATTGAGGAGAATAAGCGAATTGTACCAGATAGGGGAGGCCAAAAAGGATTCACGAGAGACCGGGTCAGGACGGACCAGAGCATGTAAAAGAGAAGAAGTGTGCTTGAACAGGGGTAGAGGAGTGGTTAAATTCTTAGCAGTGAAATGTACAATTTCAGATAGGGAGAAAGGGGAGAGGAGTGAGCGTTCAATAGAGAGCCAAAGAGGAGCAAGAGGGGAAGGTGCAAGAACAAGCCAATTAGAAGCTTGACGAAGAGAAAAAGATTTATGATAAAGACGGAAATCCAGAAAGTTGACTCCGCCATTGGACTTCGGTTTACGAAGAGCAGCTAGCGCAACTCTCGATTTTTTATTATTCCAAAGAAACTTAGAGAGACAGGAATCAATGCGTTTGAAATAAATATCAGGGATATGAATGGGGAGCATGGAAAAGATGTATATAAGAATGGGAGATATCATCATTTTGATCGAGTCCAGCCGACCCCACCATGAGAGAAAGAGAGGATTCCAAGAAGAGAACAACTTATCCATACGGGATAGTACAGCAGACATGTTCAACCGAATAGATGAAGAGATGGAGTTAGAGAACAAAATTCCAAGGTACTTAATTTTAGAGGAGTTCCATGCAAAACCAGTGGTCGAAAACTGATGAGGGAGACAAAATTTAGTAAGAGGAAGGATCTCAGTTTTATCAGAGTTAATCTTGTAACCAGAAACTTGGGAAAAGGAGTTAAACTCAAGTAGTAAGGCCGGAATGGATTGGTCAGGATCAGAAATAAACAAAAGAATGTCATCTGCATACGCAGAGAGTTTCAAATGAGTCTTATCATAAGGGAAGCCAGAAATAGAAACGTTGTTTCTAATAGACGTAAGAAATGGCTCTAAAGCTAAGACAAAAAGTAAAGGGGACAAAGGACAGCCCTGACGGACGCCACGTTGCAAGGGAAAATAAGGGGATAGCTGGCCATTAACTAGAACAGACGCTTTAGGGGAGGAGTAAAGTAAAGAAACAAGAGAAATAAAATTAGGACCAAAACCGTGCCAACGAAGGGAGGCAAAAAGAAAGGACCAATCTACTCTATCAAAAGCCTTCTCAGCATCAACCGATATGGCAGCTAGAGAAAAGTTGAGAGAAGGTACCTTATTGAGAACATTGAGAAAAAGGCGGGAATTATCTGAGGTGAGTCTGCCCTTTACGAATCCACATTGTTCCTTACCTATAAGGTGTGGGAGGAAAGGATCTAAGCGCCGGGCAAGAAGTTTAGCAAATAATTTATAGTCTACATTGACAAGGGATATTGGGCGATAATTTTTACAAAATTGCGGGTCACGACCCTCTTTGGGTATTAGGCAAATCGTAGCCTTGTGAAAGGTACCAGCAGCTGTACCGGAGGTAAAGAAGGATTGGAAAAGGGAGAGAAGTTTAGGAAGCAAAAGATCTGAAAAATGTAGATAAAACTCCACAGAGAAACCGTCTGGGCCCGGAGATTTACCCTTGGTTAGAGATGTTAAGGCGCTATCTAGTTCGGTAATAGAAAGGTCAAGTTCAAGATCAGGGAAGTTAAGATGAGAAGTGGAGGGGGCAGGAATTTTGTCCAAGTAGGATTGAATAAGAGCAGCCGAAGGGGGGGATTCAGGAGTATAAAGAGATTGATAGAACTGTTGAAATTGGGCGAGTATATCCTGCTCCTTATGCAAGAGAAGATTATCAGTGGAATATATTGAATCAATCAGATTACGCTCCCTGCGAGACTTAAGGTAGTTGGCCAAAAGTTTACCTGACTTGTTGCGACCTCCGTAGTAGCGGGCGCTGCTGCGGAGTAGTGATGAGGAAGCGTTGTCAGTGGAGATTTTGTTAAAATCGAGTTTGGCGCGTATAAGGTCTGGTAAAACCGTTGTAGTAGAAGAGGTGTAGAATTTATGCTCCAGGGATTTAATATGGGAGAGAAGGTCTTTCTGTTTCTTAAGATAAGACTTCTTTTTCTTTGAGACAAAGTCAATCACTAAACCGCGAGCGGTAGCCTTAAAAGAGTCCCAGATAACATGAGGGGGCAAAGAAGGATCAGAATTGAGTAGGAAAAATTCCGTAGCAAAGGAAAGAAAAGAAGAAGAAAAGAGGGGATCCAGGAGGAGAGAATTATTGAAGCGCCAGCGGGAGGATTTGGGATGAGGAGGAAGAAGATCAAGAACAGTGACAATGGGAGCATGGTCTGAGATAACTATCGGCTCTATAGATGAGGAAAGAAGATTTTGAGAAAGAGACTGAGAAAGGAAGATGTAGTCAATCCGAGAGAAAGAGGCATGAGGAGGTGAAAAGAAAGAATAGTCCAAAGAGTCAGGGTGGGACAGTCTCCATGAGTCAAGAAGGTGAGATTTGGAGATAGTGTCAAGGAATTGTGTATGTGATTTGTGGGGGGTGAAGCGGGCAGAGGATTTGCGATCGAGAAACGGATCAACAATTTGATTACAGTCCCCCCCCAGAATGAACAGGGAATCACTGTATTGAAAGCACTTAGAAGTTATTAGAGGCCAAAAATTACAGTCAGGATGAGTGGGGCCATATACATTAAAAACCGTCAGAGATACAGAGTTGATTAACAGTTTGACTAAGACCCAACGACCCTCGGTATCATTTTTTTGACAAAGAACTTTACATTTGAGCTTCTTGTGACACAAAATGGCCACACCATTCTTTTTGTTAGATGTAGGAGCAAATAAAACCTTTCCCACCCAGCCTCTTTTTAACTTAAGAGACTCCGCCTCAGAAAGATGAGTTTCTTGTAAAAGAACTAAGTCAGGAGTGTAAGAGGCTAGATGGGAAAGCACTCTCTGCCGTTTAATAGGGCTAACAAAACCTTTCACATTCCATGAGATAACTTTGAATTAAATAACAATAAAATGTGCAAGGAACAGAGAAAAGACATAGAACCAAAAACGCCATAAAGGAGAATAACAAGCGAGTGAAAGAAAAGAGCAAGACAAAAGAAAGTCAGAAGACATAGTAAAAGAAGAACAAGGAAAAAGGAAAGAAAGGAAAAGGGAGGAAAAGAGGAGTAGAAGAAGAGACAGTACATATCCAAAACGGATGACTGAGGAAAACATACCTGAAGGGGGAAGGGAGATGACAAGATGACGATGGGGTGTGGGAGGATTCGACAAGAACAGCCCCCCAAGCCGGAGAGCAACACACCGCACCAGGACGGAATATGAGGAAGACGGATCATATGATACGAAGAGGACTACAAGAGGGTTGATCGAACAGAAAATCTAAGGGAGGGAAAAAGAAACATGTTATGCAGAAGTCATGGGGAGGTAAACAGTACAAAAACAAACAATTGTATGCAAAACAGAAAACCCAAACGACAACCATTATACAATCACATCAGGCAGAAGAAGAATCAAACAAGGAGGGAAAAAATTCCAGCAGGAACCTGTAAGGAGAAAAAACCAAACAAGTAAATAGTCAACCAGTAGGAGGATTGGATGTGTCCATGCCAGCATTAGTCTGAATGTGAATGAAATTCTTAAGTTCAGCCGGGTCTTGGAAAGTCCAGGTGTTGTTTTGATGAGTTACCTTGAAGGTACAAGGGTGAAAAAGGCCATATCTAGCTCCCATAGAGCGCAGAGGAGCACGAAGAGATAGAAATTATTTTCTTCTTGCAGCAGTGACATTAGAGACATCCTGAGAGAGAAAAACTCTCTGACCCATCCAGGACACTTGGCGTTTCGCTCGAGCTGTGGAGAGGACCAGAAGGAGATCCGTAAATTTGAGGAAGAGGATGATGACCCCTCGCGGTTTGGTTGAGGAGGAGGAGCGAGGGCCAAGTCTATGGGCTCGTTGGATACTGAGAGAGGTAGTAGCAGGAAGGTCCAACAATTTCAGAAGGAAAGAAGAGAAAAACGTGACAGGATCATCTCCTTCCAAGGATTCCGGCAGGCCATAAACGCGTAGGTTATTCCTCCTGTTCCTGTTTTCCAAGTCTTCAGTGTGTTGTTGAAGGGCGAGAAGAGATTTTTCCAGAGAGGAGATGCGTTGAGAATTTGACTGAATTTCTGGAACCTGCTGCTCCACAGAAGAAACACGAGCCTCCATAGTTGACCATTTGGCCTCAAAAAGCTGCATCTTAGTATTAGTCTCCTCCACGAACGGGCGCAAAGCGCGAATCTCCTCAAGTATCAACTCCATAGATATAGGGGGTGGAGATGACTCGGGTGGAGGAGGAGAGGAGTCCTGCTTCAAGCGCTTAGGTAAGGAGGCAGGAGGAGAAGACTTACAGGAGGTAAGTTGTGATGGAGAAGAGCGGGTGGAGGCTGTTGTCGCCATTTGATCCGTGGAAGGAGGATGAGGAGAATGACCTGTTGATGAGGAGGAGGCAGAGGAATGTGGAGTCTTCGAGGGCACAAAGACAAACTTTGGGTTGCGTAGCTTGCCCATAGAAGCCTAAACGTGCCAGTGACAGTGACCAGAAGGCAAAGAAGCAAACCAACACAACGACCTGCACTCAAAAGCAGAGAATGTCAATATGTCCAGTCTGAAGAGCCCAGTGGTCATCAGGAGTAGCAGAGGACACTTGGAAAAATCATGAAGAAACCCCGGACCTGGAGGTAATGCCAGCAGATGTTAGAAGATGTTTCCAGTAATAACCAGGAGATCACCAGTGGGCGCGAAAGCCGTGTGCACTAAGACTTGGTGAGCATACTTGCAAAAAAGGAACTAGAAAAATAAGTCTTATGCCTTGGAACTGAAGTAGGTTATCATTGAAGAGCACAGCATATGCGGCATATTGCGAGGAAAGCATGAAGGCAGAGGTCTCAGAAAACGGAGCGCCAACATGAGGAGTAAGTTGGAAGCATAGCACACTGACAGGGCGCAAAACACAAAGGAGAGGTCCTTAGTTGCCTAGAGTACAGACCAGTGACTGGAGAAAGAGCAGGAAGATCATGACTGTAATCACCTCAGCGACAAGCGGACATCGCGCATAATACAAAATGGCGGTCGCGCTGAGGGACTTACATCAAGAGATATGAATGGGCGAATCACTTGCAGAAAAACGAAGTCTGGCCATCACATCTTCAGCACGAAGCCAACCGCTTACAGGAGTCACAAGAAGTCTCAGAAGCTGGCATGAATAAAGAGACCACGTGGAGCCAAATGACATATCCCCCTGATGCAGCCACCAGAAACAGTTCATACAGGATTGGTGATTAAATAACGTTGCCCAATAGTAGATTTAGCGCCATATGAGATTTGGCTGAAAGGAAACAAATTCTGCGACGTTTCATTAAAATTGTGTAAATGTCACAGCAAGAGAGTCTCTGGTGCAAAATCTATCTTTATGCGCCCACATAATGTAGATATCAATTTAAATCACCTCTCTGAAGCGTTGAAGCAGATGTGACAGACTCAGGGAGTAGCAGAGAGCCACAGTAGAGGCATTCCCCTCAGACGCGGTGGCATCGTAAAATCATCCCAAAATGGCAGACGCGCTGAGGCGATTAGCAGATTCGGCGAAAATGAGGCATTTTTCACAGAAGAGCGGACCCCCAGACCTCACCAGGTGCACATCACGCTCCGATGCTGGGAACCGCCAAAAGAAACGGAAAAAATGCAGGAACGCCTCCGAACGGGTTGAAAGTCCGTCCCGGTGTTGCGGAGCTCCAAAGTCAGGCGGCCATTCCAGTCGGCGTCCAAGCCACGCCCCATTTTCCCTGTTTTTAAGAGGCAAGGCAGGCCCTTGGGCTTCGATGTGTTCAGTAACCTATCTGTCAGGAAATTCTCTGAAGACAGTCTCTTTACTCATTCTGGAAAGCAAAGAATCTGGAGGTTGTTTCTTTGGGACAGGCCCTCTGCATCTTATGCATTTTCCTGTGGCTTTCATGTTAAAGATACAAAGGAACTAGCAGTGTCTTGTAGATATTTAATTTCTTGTTGTAACAGTCCTATTGATTCTTCCATGTTATCCACTCTCTCTGATATCTTTCTCATTTCTATTCTCAGTAGTTTTACTTTCATGGACACATGTTCAATTGCAGAGCAGCCCTGAAGTGTGGAATTGACAATATAATATCTTTGGAAGATGTTTCTGTTCCAGCTTCTCCCTGGGAGCTATTTATTGTCTTTGATTTGTTTCTGTTCTACTCTGTGTCACCATGAATTGAACAACGGTCCTCCTTAGATTGAACTTGTTCACTGTCTTTCTTCATGCTCAAGCTCATTGCACAGTATCTCACTGTGAAAGATGAATCTCACCTATGCCCACTTTGTCACTGTCTCTCTCATCAACTGCATGTGATTTCTGCTTCTGTTGGTCATCCAGAAGCTGTTAACGGTTGTCTATTGCTTGGTTCCTCTCTCTATCACAGTAATGTCACATATGATTATTTTATCTTTATCTTCACATTTTCCTTGGCCTTTATCTTCATCTCCTATTCTTTTCTGGCATGCTTAGCTCTGCTTTTGCTCTTTTTCCATGAGCATCATCAGTGGGTTGAATCAGTATTTCCTAATTCATTCCAGGGCTTGCTTCATATTCTATTCACGATACATAACAGCCTATGTTTGCCATGTCTAGGGCACCTTCTTCATATGTGCTAATCCCTCCAAGGTCTGTTTAGCAGCAGGGTGGCATCCCATGTGTTAGTGAGCTCCAAGCTCATTTCACTATGAATGGACACAAACACAAGAATAGACACTATATGAATATATTTTAAACCTTTATTTAAATCAACATCCTAATCTAGTGCAGATAATGTGTGTAGATATAATAATGAAAATAAACAAAGTAGTGGTAATAAATGCAATCAATAAGCAGTATATAAGAATAGCAACACTGTAATAGTATTTCATAAATTCATCCAGTTGTATGATTCTAATCATTCTCTGTTCTACGAACACTTCCTTCAAGCCCCAGGCTGATCTGTCTTAGCATCAAAAGTGCCTGTCTACGTTTCTTGAGGTGGCCTCCTAGCAGTATACCTTAGCCAAACAACCTACCTTTAATCTGTACTTTGAGAAAGTCGTTCTCTCCCTCTGCATTTCATTTTATAGTGTTCCCCAAACTAGCTGTTAGAAGCCTATGGCCTTCACTGAGGATGTTTACAGCTTCAACTGCACAAACCCTCCCAAGTCTTCCAAGTCCTCCAGAAAGTTGAAGAGTTCTCTCTGCCTAATATACAGAGCTGTAACAAGCTTAAATTCACTTTTTGGGTTATTTTTAAAATCTCTTGCAGAATGATGTAAAGTGCAAGAATTAACATATTAATTTTGATACACTTTCACAAAATTCAGGCACATATTATATATTACATGAATTGCTCCAAGACACTTTTTAGCGTGGTCAAGAAGCTCTCAGGCTCCAAAACTCAACCCAGGCCGCCCTCACTTAACATTTGTCAATGCCAAGTTCTGGCTAAATTCTTTCTCCATAAGGTAAGGAAAATATATTCAGACATAGTGAGCTCCCAGAGCAATAGCCCCCCTGCACTGCAAAACATAAGCTCCTCACAGTTAACTACACTGTTACTAGGCGAAAATACTCAACCCGATCAGTAGAAGTTGCCTTGTGCCCCCAAAAACAGATTGGCTATATGGCCTCAGTTAAACTTTGATTTCTTTAAATATTTTTTAAATCAGTATCAAATCAGGATCACATAGGGACCCTCTTCCTGTTTCTGTGCTTAAACAGCTTGAGCCGGCATCTCTACTAATTATCATGGACGTTTTGAATGCTTCCCTCCTGGAGGCTAGAGTTCCATTAGAGTGGAAGCACGCGATGGTGCTCCCCATTTTGAAGAAGGCCAACGCGGATCCCGATCCGCCTTCTAACTATCGGCCTATCTCCTTGCTACCAGTTTTTTCTAAGATTTTAGAAAAGCACATACATGTGCAGCTGTCAAATTTTGTGAAATCACAAAATATCCTTCACTCATCTCAATTGGGCTTCAGAGCTGGTTTTTCTACTGAAACCACGCTTCTTGGGGTGACGGAAAGATTGCGTAAACATCTAGATGCTGGAGACACCGTGGCCCTTATATTGCTTGATTTAAGCGCTGCCTTTGACACGGTGTCTCATACCATGTTACTGGCAAGCTTGAGGTCGCTAAGCATCTGCGACTCAGCTCTCGATTGGCTTATTTCTTTCTTTGCCAATCGGACTTTCCAAGTGTCCTCCCCCACTGCCAGCTCCGATAGCCTTACTTCACCTTATGGGGTACCTCAGGGCTCCATTTTTAGTCCTCTTCTTTTCAATCTGTACGTCAGACCTTTGGCAGATGTTGCCGAAGAGGCCAGACTGTCCCTATTCTCCTACGCGGACGACTCTCAGATAATTTTTTTGTTGTCTGTAGAGAGTGAAGCAGACACCTCCCTCCTCCAGGTGGGCTTGAGCAAGATTGCCTCATGGATGCAGGCTAATTATCTTAAACTCAACAGAGAGAAGACTGAGGTCTTGCTCTTAGGAAAAAACAAGAACCTTTGGGGGCCCCAACATTGGCCTACTGTGATGGGGCACTTCCTCAACCCTCCTGCCAAGTCTGTAATTTAGGTGTCATCATTGATGATTCACTGACTATGCAACATCAAGCTGTTAAAGTTGCAGCTACATGCTTTACCATCTTAAAATGGCTAAACAAGATCATTTGGATGTTGCCTGAGCCTGCCTAGATAACAGTAGTCCAGGCGCTTGTCACCTCTCGACTGGACTACAGAAATGTTCTTTATCTGGGGGCCAACAAGGTGGTGACTTGCAGGTTACAGTTGGTCCAGAACTCGGCTGCTAGACTTCTTCGCCGGATTCCTACAGCTATTTCTGTTTACGGCCACCTGCGGGACCTGCACTCACTGCCTCAAGGTGGAGAACCGTATTAAGTTAAAGGCCTGAGCTATATGTTTAAAATAAAAAAAGGCGTGGCCCCTCAGTATTTGCAGTCCCTGGTGAACCCCTATATGCCTTCTAGCTGTCTCCGCTCATCTACTCAGGGTAAATTTACTGTACTTAGGGTCAAACTATCTCGGATGGGTGGTTGATCGTTCGCATATCTTGGTCCCTCCCTATGGAATTCTCTGCCCACTTCGATTCGTAATGAAACGGTGTTTGTCCAATTTCATTAGTCCCTAAAAACATGGCTTTTTAACCAATAATCCTTCAGTGGTTGCTTATTCCTTGGTCTGGCTGGCGCCGGGAAACCCTTTTTGGGCAGCTGTTGCGCCTTACAAATTCAATTACAATTACATGAATACATATATATTAATAAATGATGTGATATTAAACTGTCATGAAACAAATTTTATTTGTTAGACATTTTCAATCAATAGTGAGAACTATAGAAGGAACTGTGCCTTCGAATTCATGAATTTATAAAATGCAATCGGGGGTACTTATGCAGAAAAACGCAAGGATCACATCACCTCTTCTTGACCTTGAGCTCCTAGTGTCATTTTTGGACAGCTAAATCTGACCTGCATCTCACAGACTGAGCACCACACTTTCAAACACTGTGTCTCACCAGAGTGTTGAGCCCTAGGTTCCAGCACTTACTTCATCATCTGGGCTTGCTTTCTCTTCTATCGTTCATTGTCTCTCTCCACGTCACACCCAATTATGTTGGTGAGGAGGGCATTCACTCAGCCTCATTTTACCGTTCTCCAACTCTCATCTAACCCAAACTGCACACTGTAGTACCTGAGTATGAAAAAGAGAAGGGAAATCCAGAGAGAAAATGACTCTCTTTAAAGGATTTCCCTTCCCCTTCAACGCTCACCTGGCATGACGTCATTCCTTAACTTCTCCACTAGTGAGAAGTAAGCAGTGTGAGCAGCGCACAACGATGTGCCTGCGGTCACTGCAGTCCCGAAAAAAACACAGACCGCCTGTGCCAGAGCACAAAACAGAGCCCGATAGAGACCCGTTTCGAGGCCCCTTTTAAAAACCTGCTGGTCCTGAGCACCAGTGAGACCCGGCCCACTTAAAGCCCTGTGCACACGGACATCACTTCCTTACTGTTTTTGGTTATGGAGCTGACCTTAGGGTTGCAAATGATATGTCATTTATTATGGGTGAAGGGCTGCTATCCAGCCATCTTGCTAGGCCACGCCTATAGTGCTGCAATAGCCTTACGTGGGTATTTATATATTTTAAGATGATTTATGTAGAGCCGTACAGAGGTAGCTGTTCAGAAAATGTGCACTAGAGCAATCAAAGTGTTTTAAAATCGACACCGTCTTGCCAAAGTGGATGCTGTGAGAAACAAAACACATAATTTCCTGATGGCAGGCACTTTTATTAATCTGTGAACTTCATCATTGCTAGTACACAGGGCCCACCGTCAAGGGATAGTGTCAATGTGTAACACTCGGGCTTCCCTGTTTCAAAACCTATTTAAGATTTACAGAGCATGCTTCTTTAATAATTCAATTCTTTTTATTGCATATTTAAAATCCTTGCAATGCAAAAATAATTACGAAAATTGACTCTATAATCTATAAAAATGATTTATTATCTTGGGTTTTTTAGACATCTTACATTAAATAAAACTTCTTGAGTTAATAAAACATATTTTTAAACTAATCACTAGAATAAGTCAATGTAAAATGGTGCATTGAAGGCCATGCCCATCCGTGATGAATCAGTTAGATTGCTCACTGGTAAGAGCAACTGGAAGCATCGTCAAACCACTGCTCTGTTATAGCCTAGTCAGTTCCCTTTAGCTGCCTGCCAGCTGCTGCCAAGTTAGCAACTTACGACAGGACACTTGGGATCCACCAAGTTAGACAGACGTTTATTGCTTCCTTGAAGGACCAATGACCGTGACTGTCACAAATGCGCCGTTTGTATCACACTGTTTACAGACGAACAATGAACGCTTTAATTTTTCGAATGACGTGGATCCTAGTCTACACTACTCATGGTTTTCATCAACCTCAACCCTAAGTCTCGTTAATGAAAGCTCTGGAATTTGTAAGCAATGAAGGCAAATTATTTTGGGCTTGAGTTAGAGCTTGGTGGATTCAGATTGGCCATAAACATCGTCTGTTTACCCTTCCACGTCCATGGAGGTCGCCTGTCATATATAGAGTATGGTAGTATGATGGACTCAAGGCCGTCAACCATCCACCACCTCTGCCTCATTTTCTGTACTCTGTTGATGGCGTATAACCGAAAGACAACAGAGGGAGAAATGGAAGCCACTACTACATCCGCCATATTTAGCGTGCAATTGCCGTCAATGGAAACATGATGGATCCTCCTCCACTCTTGAGTTGGAGCAAAAAGTGGATAAATAGCCAAACCCTACCCACAACAAACACAAAACTTACTCTATAGAAAGGACTCTGCTGTTCGAAGGCCTGGGAATCTATGTGACAATAGTGGATGAAAAACAAATAAATGTACAACAAAATATAAGGTGCATACAACTTTTGAAACTATTTTAATTGCATTAATTAAAAAGAACTAATATAAAGTTTATATACACAAAACCATATCTAACAGAAATGTATCCTCTCTCCCTGCCTGGGCATATGCCTCACACTACATGCCCATGTTAAATGCGCATCTAATATAATATTACTACCTCCTCACGCCCCACGTCTGTAAGTGAATGCACATGTTTTATAAATCTACGTGGTCAGACAAACATAATGTTAACACCCTATCATTAATGCTCTTTACATTTTTGGGGGAAAATGTATAATTATAACATCCCCACAGTGTAGTGCTTAAAATAAATCACACAACTATTCTGAGCCTACACAGCTTCATTGGACGGACCACAGCTGCGTCCACTTCACCTTCAAGAGAACGACGACCCACCAACACCAGCAACACACCGCCCGCAGAAGCTGGAACAAGATCACAGCAGACCAGCTCGCAACCTCCCTGAGCCAACACCCTCCGGCCAGCTCAGCGAACCCCAGCCAGGCCGCCGATAACATCACGAAGTGGATCAGCAACTGCGCGGACGAGCTCGCCCCGCTGAGGACCCCGCCCAACAGACCCGGCAGCAAGAAGGCCCCATGGTTCACCGACGAACTCAAGAGCTCCAAGAAGAACTGCCGAGCCCTCGAGAAAGTCTGGAAAAGGGACCCGACACCGGACAACAGGACCTCCTACAAACTGGCCACCCGGAAACACCACCAGCTGATCCGCGCCGCCAAAAGAACAGCATTCAAGGACCGGCTGGACAACAACGCACACAACAGCAAGGAACTCTTCAACATCGTGAAAGAGCTCTCCAACCCCAACGCAGGAAACAACGACATCACCCCATCACAAGACCTCTGCAACTCCCTCGCCTCATACTTCCACAACAAGATCACGGACATACACAGCAGTTTCAACAACCAACCAACGCACACCACGGCCGACCAGCCACCCCCCCCCACCACCACCCTCCACGCCTGGACCCCGATCAGCACAGAAGACACCATCCGCACGATGAACTCCATCCACTCCGGATCACCAACCGACCCCTGCCCTCACCACGTCTTCAACAAGGCCGACGCTGTCATCGCACCCCACCTGAGAGACATCATCAACACATCCTTCGACACCGCCATCTTCCCTGAAAGCTGGAAACACGCCGAACTCAGCGCTCTACTCAAGAAACCAACAGCGGACCCCACCGACCTCAAGAACTACCGCCCCATCTCGCTTCTCCCGTTTCCAGCCAAAGTCATCGAGAAGACCGTCAACAAGCAGATGGCCGCCTTCCTCGAGACGAACGGATCCCTCGACCCCTCACAGTCCGGCTTCCGAGCCAAACACAGCACCGAGACCGCCCTCATCGCCGCCACAGATGACATCCGAGCCCTGATGGACAACGGAGAAACAGCGGCCCTCATCCTCCTAGACCTCTCCGCGGCATTCGACACGGTCTGCCACCGCACCCTAATACGGCGCCTCAGCAACATCGGAATCCAGGACAAGGCGCTGGAATGGATCATCTCCTTCCTCAACGGAAGAACACAGCGAGTCCGCCTACCACCGTACAAGTCAGAGGCCTCCGAAGTCATCTGCGGCGTCCCCCAAGGATCATCCCTGAGCCCCACCCTCTTCAACGTCTACATGAGCCCCCTCGCGGCCATCGTACGCAAACACCACCTCAGCATCATCTCCTACGCCGACGACACACAGCTGATCCTCTCCCTGACCAACGACCCCGCCGCCGCCAGAGCCAACCTGCACGAAGGGATGAAAGAGGTAGCCGAGTGGATGACGACCAGCCGCCTGAAACTGAACTCGGACAAGACGGAAGTCCTCATCCTGGGCCCTTCACCCTCCGCCTGGGACGACTCCTGGTGGCCCCCCGCCCTGGGCACCGCACCCAAACCAACTGACCATGCACGAAACCTGGGCTTCATCCTGGACTCCTCCCTCTCCATGACCAGACAAGTCAACAGCGTCTCCTCGGCGTGCTTCAACATCCTACGCATGCTACGGAAGATCTTCTGGTGGATCCCCACAGAGACCAGGAAGACCGTCACCCAGGCCCTCGTCACCAGCCGACTGGACTACGGCAACGCCCTCTACGCCGGGACCACCGCCAAGCTCCAGAAGAGACTCCAGCGGATCCAAAACGCCTCAGCCAGACTCATCCTCGACATCCCACGATCCAGCCACATCTCCGGACATCTGAGAGGCCTTCACTGGCTCCCCGTCAACAAGAGAATCACATTCCGCCTCCTCACCCACGCACACAAAGCCCTACACGACCAAGGCCCGAGCTACCTCAACAGCCGAGTCAACTTCTACGCTCCCAAACGCCACCTCCGATCAGCTAACCACGCCCTCGCCGCTGTCCCCCGCATCCGAAGAGCGACTACAGGAGGAAGATCCTTCTCCTACCTGGCCGCCAAGTCCTGGAACTCCCTCCCGTCCGACCTGCGCCTGACCCAAGACCACCTCTCCTTCAGGAAGAAGCTGAAGACCTGGCTGTTCGAGCAGTAGCGGCACCACCCCTCCCCAGCGCCTTGAGACCCTACGGGTATGTAGCGCGCTCTATAAGTGTCACTGATTGATTGATTGATTGATTGATCCCACTTTACCCACTTACCACACACTTCACAATCATGTGATGCAACCATGTACCCCAAGGAGACATTTTCACAGCCCAATCACCACTATGTTAGAATGAATTAAATTAAATTAAATGTATAAAGCACACAATTAACCAGACATATCAAGGAGCTAGAAACCAAAACATCCCTATGAAAAGACTGGACTGCATATAAATTACAATCCCTGAGAGCGATCCTGGCAGGCAAAAAGTCATGTTTTCAGACACTTCCTGAAAGAGAGATGATTATCTATTTCTGAGATATGGCTAGGAAGTGTGTTCCAAATTTGACAGAGGCCAGGACATAAGAATTGCCTCCCCTTCGACAAGTTGTCTGCTTTGAGCAGAACACTGTGCTATGGTCGGGAGATACCACTGAAATTTTGATCTGAAAAATAGCGGTAGCATGTCCCTACCGTTTTGTCTTCTGGTGGTACCACTCCATGTGGGAAGGTGAGGGGGGCAGGCAGGGGAGAGGGAAGCCTTACCCCTGACTCCTGTCCAGCCTAAGGGTACAGACCCTGGGCTGGGAGACCAGTTGTGGGATAGCACCCCAGAACTGGAAGGTGAACTGTTTAGGACACTTGTCACAGGTGCCTTGACAGTTCTGGAGTCTGGGGTGCCTCTCCACAGTGGAGGGTATAGGACCCCAGAAGTTAGAAAGGGGTGTGAGAGAGCCCACCCCAGTCTCCTGTCCAGCATCAGGGTACAGACCCTGGGCTGGTGGACCAGTGTCAGGACGCCACCCCTGAACTGGCAGGAGGGAAAGTGGACAAAGGATGCCAAGCACCTGGGGCTACTGCCCACCCCCACTCTCAGATGCCAGAGGTTAGAGAGCGCTGAGAAGCCTGAGGCCTGGCTCTCATCACTGACAGCTGTCAGTAGCCATTGTGGCTTGCTGTCCTGGTAGACAGAGTTGCACCAGAGGGGGAAAGGAGTTCGCCCCCCTTGGGTGGACTTACTCACACTACTGTCTGCCTACTGGAAGACATCTGTGAGCCAAGTAAGGTTAGGTGCTGCACAGAAGGGCCCCCAATTGAAGAGAAAGGTTCCACATCGGTTAGCTAGTGGGTCCTGAGAGTATGGACAGAGGGATCCAACTGGGTTCAGAAAGGCCTAGAACTGGGATACCCCTGTTGTTGCAAGCCAGGGTCCATGTTCTATCGCCCCAATCGGTGACGTCTGTCAAGGTATTGATTGGTCTCCCCTGGCTTTAGGCTGGTGGGGGGTTGTGTTGGACCAGACCCTTTTGTTTGCGGGTTCATCCCCAAACATTTTGCCTGCTATTTTTCTGACCTGTTTTTGTTGGCTTTAGGACTCTGGCACGTTACCACTACTGATCAGTGCTAAAGTACATATGCTCTCTTTGTAAATTGTAAATCTGATTGGTTATCCACGATTGGCATATTTGATTTACTGGTAAGTCCTAGTAAAGCACAGTTGGTGTGTCCAGGTCCTGTAAACCAAGTGCTAATAGTGGGCCTGCAGCACTGGTTGTGCCACCCACATGAGTAGCCCTGTAAACTTGTCTCAGGTCTGCTATTGCAGTGTCTGTGAGTGCAGTTTTAAACTGCCATGTCAACCTGGCAAGTGCCCATTCAACTAACCTCAATAAAAGGATTCCCAACACTATCACCGATGCCGTGGTTACCGCTCACTGGGTGAGCGCAGCACTGACCTCGACGACACTGCAGCCCTGGTCTCACCAAAGCCGCCAATTCACATTGTCATCAACACGGCTGCCTGCACCGTGGCAACTGACTTTGACAACACCGCAGACCTGGTCTCAACGCTGCAGCTTCACACCACCACAAAGCCACTGTCTGCACAGTAGCTATGGTTATTGCCCTTGATGACACTGCAGCCCCTGGTCTGCTGATGACAGCATCATTGACTCCGACATCGTCACCTGATGCTATTGCCTGAACCTAAGCCACAGTCACCGCCTCATGAGGAGCACGAGACACCGACCGCAATGACACCGCAGCCCCGGGTCGACTGACTCTGCTACCTGCAACCAACCCACAGAGACCACATCGTGAAGTGCACAACACACCGCCCGTGATGACACCGCAGCCCTGGCAATGACGATGTCAGCCATGGAGTCTGATATGCAATGTGTGTGACTTCAAGGACTCCCCGACTTTTGCACCGACTTGCAGCACAGACGCCCGCGACGCCTTACCTCTCTACATCATCACATGTTCCTCGAGGCCTTTTCAACTCCAAGATACTGTTTGTGGGTCTTCCCTGATGCAATAGCCAGCCCTTGACTCCATTGACGTAGGACTGAACTATTGGATTTGTTGGTCACGACCCAGTGATAGCTGCAGTTGGCGCTGTTGACTTCATGGAACTGTATTTTTTAGATATTCTTAAGAAATTCCTATCTTTGCTTGTGTATGTTGGATGTTTGTCATTTTGGTCTTGTTTTGATTAGATACATATTGTCTATTTATCTACACTGGTGTGTTGTCCATTTTTTTTGTGTTTTCCCTGTGCTACTGACTGTGTTTTGTACAAATGCTTTACACATTGCCTGTGAGATAAGCCTGACTGCTCATGCCAAGCTACCAAGGGGGTAAGCGGGATTATTTTAGCTGTATAATCCCTTTACCCTGACTATCAATCAATCAAACAATCATGGTCTTGTAGAGCGCACCACCTACCTGTGAGGGTCTCAAGGCGCTGAAGGAGGGGGAGGTGAGCAGCTCCGTTGGGGGTCATTCGAAGAACAAGGTCTTGAGGTCCTGTCTGAATTGGTGCAGTGTCGGGCTTCGTCTGAGGTGAAGGGGGAGTTTGTTCCAGGTCTTGTCTGGGAAGTAGAAGAAGGATCTTCCCCCTGCTTTGGTCCTGAAGAAACGAGGGACGGTGGCTAAGGCGAGGTCAGCTGAGCGGAAGTTTCTCTTGGGGGCTAGGAAGGAAATTCGGTTGTAACGGTATTGCAGTCCGGTGTTGTGGAGGGCTTTGTAGGCGAGTGTGAGCAGTTTGAAGGTTATTCTTCTTTCAACAGGGAGCCAGTGGAGATCGCAGAGATGTTGGGTGATGTGGTCATGTTGTGGGATATCTAGGAAAAGTCTGGCTGCGGCGTTCTGGACGGTCTTGAGTTTGGGGAGGAGTTTTTTGTTGATTCCGGCATAAAGAGCGTTTTTTGTTGTCTAATCTGCTGGTGATGAGTGCGTGGGTGATGGTTTTCCTGGAGTCGGGGGGAGGTCCACTTGAACGTCTTGCAAAGTATGCGGAGGGTGTTGAAGCATGCGGAGGATACGGCATTGATCTAGCGATTCATGGTGAGTGAAGAGTCGAGTATGATGCAGAGGTTGCATGTCTGGCCCTTTGGGGTGGGTGGGTTTCTGAGGGTGAGGGGCCATCAGGTGTTGTCCCATGCGAAGGGGGTGGAGCCGAGAATGAGGACTTCAGTTTTCTCCACGTTGAGCTTCAGGCAGCTGTTGCTCATCCAGGTCGTACCGACTTTCATCCCTTCTTGGAAATTGCACCTGGTGATGTCGGGTTCCTTGGTGAGGGAGAGAATGAGCTGGATGTCATCAGTATAGGAGAAGATGGTGAGTCAGTGCTTTCTGATGATGGTTGTGAGGGGGGCCATGTAGACGTTGAAGAGTGTGGGGCTGAGGGAGGATCCTTGGGGTACTCCTAATCTGATCTCTGATGGTTCCGAGAGGAAGGGCGGAAGTCTTATTCTCTGTGTACTGCCTGAGCGGAAAGATTATATCCAGTCTAAGGATAGAAGCAAGGGTCCCTATTTGGACAGTGAGCAAGCCACTGCCAACTAGAGACCCCCATTTCTAAAAGTGCTTATAAAAACTTAACAGGAATTTTCATGCATAGCTTAATTAAGTACCTGCTCCACAGTTTGAGAAACAATAATTATTATTCACATTATTTTGTGTATTATCTGACAAGAGAGTGTCATAAAATTCCCACTTCAAGCACACTTGATGTAACAGAGTCTGTGGCAATGCAGGCAGAACGGACATCCATTAAGTATCGGTTCCATTCAAAATCTCGTGGCCGGCTGAAAAAAAAGCAGTTTGACATTCCTATGCTTATTAGGAAACATTCGAGAAATTAAGTTTGGAGAAATTGTTTTAAAAAAAAAATCACCAAATGGACAAAGGTGTGATGCATGTCATATGTTAGCAACAAACGTGTCAACGAAACAAGTTCCTTTAAACAAGCATTCTCTACTCCATGTTTATAAACTGTGTGGCAGATCTACTGCAAATTTAATTTAGAGAAATATATTTTATTGCATTGCAACTGCATTAATCACAAGCTTTTTAATCCTTAGGGTTGCAATGAACAACGATAGTCTATCGCCAAAGAACCACACAGACCTGGTAGTTGAAAAGAAGAACGTACATTCAGCTTGCAGCAACCACAACAGCGCAAATTCTGAGGTGGAACATGACATCAGCTTGAAAACTGATAAGAACGACAACAAATCTTCAGGAATTGGTCGGGAGAGCAAGCTAGATCCTGTTAATGGGAAAAGTGAACACCAAAAGCTGGATGGCTCTGAAATTACTCTTGGAGACAACCTTCAGTGTTCCACCAGGAAGAAGAAAAAAATAACCCCCTCTTCCAAAAGGGCGCACGGTTTGTTCGCTGCGGAGGGGGATAACGAGAAAGCACAGCAGAATGTTGGTGATCAAGGGAGCTGGGTTGCAGGATTCCAAAAAGAAGGGAGTGCTTCTTCAGGGAACAGTCATCAAAACGTATGTATTTCATTTCCTGATGATCTATAATTGTTAATTCTTATTAAATGAATGAATGAATATACTCCTTTGTTCAACCAGAAAATATATCCTTTGTATTTTTTTTAAAGTGTGGCTCCCACACTTAACACTTTTTGTGAATAGAAACATTACATGTGAGATAAAGTAAGCTGTGACCATATACATGCACAGGCCACAGGCAAAGTGCCTTTATTGGTCACAGGACTTGACTTTCAGTACCTTTCATAACATTAGAAGGGGAGTATAAACTCTAATGGTTTGTTTATTTAATCAGATTTTGCAAGGATGCAGTGTTCCCAGTTAATTCTCTGAGTCCATAGTAGTTAGCTTTCTGAAAAAGGAGATCCCAAAACTTGATCCAAACACGTACCGCCCCATTAGTCTAGTTAATACTGATTATATGCTGTTTACCAAAATTATGGCCAAAAGAGTGGCAGCTGTAGCGCAAAATATTGTTCATCGAGATGGGAACTGCTTTCTCCCTGGGAGATTGATAACGTACAACACAATTTTTTTTATACAAACCATAGATTATTTTTCAATGGAGAGAATTAAAGCCACTGACATTATTCTTGATGCTGAGAAAGCATTTGATTTGTTGATGTGGGAAGTACTTTTTGCAATACTTCGTAAATTTGCTTTTACAGCTAGTTTTTTGCCGATGTTACGAACGTTATATTCAGGGGCCAAGGCAACTATAATGATTATTGATATTTCAGCGAGAGACATATATATTAGTCGTGGTACTCGCCAGGGATGCCCAATGTCACCCATATTGTTTGCACTATTTATAGAACCTTTGACATGTTCTCTTCGTTCAGATCAATCCATTAAACCACCCGTTAGAGCTGCACCAAAACTTAAGCGATATGCGGATGATATGGTTTTATATTTAAAGCCAGATAAGGAGTTCACGGCCATGGGGGGCTTTACAATTAATCAAGTAAAATCTGAAGGTTTCATTTTTAATAGCTCCCCTGAAATATTATCAATCGCTATGCAATTGTCTTTTTCAGCTACACGTCTGATTAGCTATTTTGGGATTAAGGTAACTAAAAATTATAATGGTATATATGTGCTAAATTACGCTCCTTTATTCTTTAAAGTTCGTGCATTACTTAATCGCGGGAACAAACATTCTTTTACAATTATTGACCGCATATCGCTTATAAAAATAAATTTATTACCCCTATTCCTGTTCGATCTTTCAAATGTACCAATCAAGCTAAGAAAGGCTTTTTTGGATCCTTAAAAGGCGAAATTCAGTCTTTATATGGAAGTCAAAGCGTCCTAGGGCCAAGCTGCCAGTACTTTCTTTATTCTCAAGAGGAGGGAGGTATAGCCCTTCCTTGTCTGAAAACGTACTATCAGGCCACGCTTATAAGCTGGCCGACCTTAGCATCAAACAATATAGCTGTTGGAGATAATTACTATCTACATAATATATTAAAAACAGCAAAAAAAATCTGGCTTACTTTTTTACAAATCCAAGACTACTGAAACTTACGCGCTATAAGACACCTCAAATAGTAGTAGAACACACCAATTATATTTGAAGAGAATATAGGATTCCATATTATCACCCTCATATGAAGTAAGAGGCATGTGTTGGTTTAGGTTTAAGTTTGGGGCGCTCTAGACTAACACGTTGGGCAAATATTGGACTTTTTATTCACAATAATGGCTTTATCACTTGGCAAACAATTACTTGCAACCGTAGATCATTGAATCCAACACTCTTTTTCAGATATACTCAAATAAAACATGCCTGTTCATGTAATTTGGTCGAGCCGAACGTTACGGCTGAGAAAATAGGACAAGCTTTTTTAGTTTCATGGCTCAGGGGAATCGACAAGTGGTAACTTCTACATCAACAATCTGGATTTAAATTAATATTGAAGCAAATTAACAGCATAAGTAATATTTCAGGTTGTAGTATTATGATGGTGCATTGGGATTATTATAATTGTTTCAGTAAAAAAGCTATTTGAGCGACCAATTTTAAGCATATAAGCTTCTATTGTAAATGGATGCTCTACTATATCCCTGCAAAAAATGTAAAAATGTACCATGCTGCCGATCCCTCCTGCTTTAGATGTAAATCTCAGCCTGGTGACTGGGTTCATATGATATTCACCTGTCCTAAATTGAATGGGTTCTGAATAGGGATCTTTTCTGAAATAAGTGAATGGGCGAAAAGAATGATTCCACCGGTACCCTATGGGAGCACTTTTGGCTTCCCGTCAAGTGCACATAATTTGACTACTGAATTGAATCACCTTTGTTTTATAGCATCTTTGTTTGCCAAATCATTGATTTGGCATATTGGAAGTCGATTAACATACAAACTGTAAATTATTGGTGTAATATTATGGATAAAGTATATCGCCATGAGATTCTCAATGCAAAGAGAGTAGGTGCTATTAAGCAGTTTAACAAAATTTGGTCCAGCTGGCAGAGGGTGTTGGGTTTAGAGCAAAGAAGCTATGAATTAAGTACTGCTGTGTATAATATTTAAATGATCCAATAGTTACGTTTTTATAGTGTGGCTAAAGATATATATTGAGACATTTTGTATGATTATCTGGCATTTGGAAATGCTTTACTACTAAGTATTTAAATATTGTTCAATAATTTAGAAGAAACCATATCATGAATTATTATCTGTGCGATGTTCCAATTACGTTTATAAATTAATATGTATTACGAATAACATGTATGAACTAGTAATATGAATTATACATTTTAATAATAGAATGATGCTGCTGTCTTTTTTCCTAATAAAAAAAGAGGGGGAAAACGAGTTCACGTTGGTGGTGGGTCATAAGGTGATGCCATGTTTCAGTTTAAGTGCATATCCCTCACTCCACCCTCCCTGGAATTCTTTTGAACCTCTGGTCTTGCCAAATACTTCCTTCAGACGTCTTTGGGATCACCTGCTCTACAAACATTACACTCCTGCAAAGGAAATGTTCAACTCCATTCATTTCCCTGGGCTCACCTTCCACAAACACCTGACTTCACCTTCCTGGAAGCTCAGTAGGGAAATGGACATCCTTTTGCTTTAAAGTGTGTAAAGACTTGCATCCTGCCTTGGCCTGTGCCTTGCTCTGAACTCCAAACTAAGTCTTTCTCCGACACACAGACACTTCTGCCCGCTCCATCCATGGAGAAATCTCTATGTTTCAATGGTAGGTATATAGTCCATACCTCTGTGAATCCACGCTCTCCAATATGTGGGTATTTACAGCTCTTAAGCAGGCGAACTACTGCTGTGGAAAAACACTGCTGGATTCCACACCTCTCACCCTGATTCTCATCTTCATTGATCAGCCGCCATTACAGGTAGCTAGCATTAACATGAAATGGAGTACGCTATACCGGATATGATTACCTAACATGTGCCGATTTACACAGCAACCTGTATGTGGTAATCTGTAATCTGTGAATGTTGTAAAATCCTACCTGTGAAGTCCCCACCCTCGTATTGACGGCTTCCCTCTCATTCTGTATCAATCAAGTGTTGAGAATCTGATTTTATTTTATTTTTAGCAGGCAGTAGTAGTAGTAGGTTTTATTAACTCATTTAAAAAGTACCATAAAAGCACATATAAATATGAAGAAGTGCATGCACATAATATTAAAAGGACAAAAAACGTTCCAGCAGGTAAGAATGAAACAGTAATTAATACAGGCCTTATGCATGCTCTGATCAAGCAATGACAATTGTTTGTCTTCCAAAATGTTTTAAGTCTTTTGTACCACCTGGCCAGCTTTTCCAACATAATAAAATGATGTTTTAATGATATAGTGCATATAGAAATCAAGTGCCAGCATGCAACAAATATTGTATTTGTTTTAACTAAATGCAAAATATTTTTTTATTTTAGGATAGTGCTTGCTGTGATCAAGTCACGCAGGAAACCTACTCAAAACCGTCTCTGAAGCCCGATTCTAAATTTGAAGATTTACTAAACAACAAAAATACACAAGAATCATGTTTCAGGAGATACAGGTACGCGAATGAATCAAATGTATTTTCCTTGCGATTTCATAGAGCTGTGGGACATTGCATCAAAACAAGCATGCAGGTCAGAGCAGGTTCAAAGGGTCTGTGACTTCACCTGGTCTAAAATTCTATTGTTTAAGGTAGCTTAAGGTTTAGAATGAGCAAAGACCCGAACCCTTGTTTCAGATAAGTATGTATCAATTATCAAATACAAGCCATTTTCCCGCTCCCCAATTTGTGACATACTAGACACCAAACAAGCCATAACTACTTGGCATTATATAATTTATGCACGGACGATCCCTCTCTGACACACTTCAAGAAACGTGTGCAGGGTTTCTTGGCACAAGGCACGTTAGACATTTATGTTGGATTTGTAAGGTTAAAGGGCATTAGAGTAGGTTCAGAAAGGATATATACTGAGTCTGTGGGCACTAAATGCACCCAAAAAACTGAAAAAAATGAATGTACATTGCACACAACAATTATATTTGCAATTGGACACATATTAGTCTGCATGTGCGAACTTTCCATGTGAAAGCATAAACAGAGAACCAATTTTTAGATCTGACATTAGCCAACAGCTTTTGATTTTACTACCCTGATATACATAAAGCAGGATATATTATACATAATATACTTTCTTATAGGGACTTTCAGCCATTCTATCTTCAATCATTGGTGTGGTGTTGTGTCATGCATATTTTCCTTCTCCCCACTACAGTGTACAGCATGTGGCTTTGGATCAGCCCACTTTAAACACTGTGAGTGACGGCATTCTGCTTGCTCTTTCACAAGGAGCACATCCTCGAGCAGAGTAGTCCCTTCAGTGCTAAGGACTACTATGTGCGTGTGCTGTTTGAGATACAAATATATATATATATATATGCAAATTCACTGAAAAAACCATAGGTTTCACACATGTTATAGTTAGCTGGACATTTTACTGATAAAAAACCAATGAAATTCCCCCGTTATAGTTACTGTAGGCAACTATAACTCACGCGACCGTAATCCTCTGCTGATGCTAATACTGTATTTAGACACTTATTTGCCCATGTCTTCTTCCATTAAATTTTAGCTATACATATATTACAAATATTTTTTTTTCATAAAGACACATATGTCATCAGCAGAGGATTACGGTCGCGTGAGTTATAGTTGCCTACAGTAACTATAACGGGGGAATTTCATTGGTTTTTTATCAGTAAAATGTCCAGCTAACTATAACATGTGTGAAACCTATGGTTTTTTCAGTGAATTTGCAAGGTTTTTTAAATGCTAATTCCTAACTATAACGTGTGTGAAACCTATGGTTTTTTCAGTGAATTTGTACGGTTTTTTAAATGCTAAGTTACTTTACGCCATTTGTGGCGTGCGCGCCCACTTAACGCAGTTCGTTCCGTGCGCGCACGGTGCGCTTCGCGCACCGTGCGCGCACAGTGAGCACGCGGTGCGCTTCGCGCACCGCGTGCCCACGTTACGCTACATGGGCCATGAACGCACGATGCGCTTCGCGCACCGTGCGCACATGGAGGTCATATGATGAGCATCGTTGTGACAGGTAAAATATATGTTTTTTTTTTCTCTGGTGAGCCATGCACAAAAGGTGCACTTCGGTCACCATTTGCACACGGGGTGGGGAGAATGTGGATATATATATATATTTTTTTTTATTATTTCTAACCGTACGCGTACGGTAAGCGTAATCGGCGAAATTTTCGAAAAAATTAAAATTTCCTTTTTTCACTTGGGGGATCGTTGGGGACTCCCTCGACATGGCTAGGTGCTTGGGAGCTGTGTAAACAGCCCCTTTACATGATTTGCACTTTGTTTTTCAACCCCCTGTCAGAGTGCAAGAGAGAAAATGGCGGCTGCCGCTTCCTGGTTTCGACCGATTCGAATGTTTACTAAGATCTAAGGGCCAATCAGAATCGCGCTCGCGCACGCCACCGTACGCGTACGGTAAGCGCACCGTAAGCTGCCACAGATATATATATTGATTTAAAGGCTATTTTCTCAGAATCTACTGAACAGATTTACACCAAACCTACAAAAGGCACTTCCTTGACCTGAGGACTACCTCTCTACCAAATTTCAAGTAATTCAGTTCAGCCGTTCGGGCTGTAGCTCGGACTAAAGGTCCTATGGAAAAATGCACGGGAAAAACGCGTTTTGGGACCCCCCTTTTATCTCAGCCCCCGCTTGACGAATCCCCCCGAGACTTTCAGGGTAGGAGCGGAGCGTAGCGCCCCATTAGTTTTGAAAATTTCGCGAGGATTCGTCGACCGGCGCCAAAGTTATTCCAAATAGAATGTTACGGTTTTCCTATGGAAAGAGGGTCCTAACTATAACTACCTACTGGCGACCGCCAGTAGGTAATATACATATGTATATATATATATATATATATATATATATATATATATATATATACTGTTAGACCCGGGATCCCTGATTGGCTAAGGTAGGTACCTTAGGCCAAGTAGGGACCCGTGTTCCAATGTCAGGGAAAGGAAGGTCCCCTTCTTAGATAGCCCCGCTCACCCCCTTGGTAGCTTGGCACGAGCAGCCAGGCTTATCTTCAAAGTAAATGTGTAAAGTATTTGCAACCACGCTCACAATAATCCAATGATAACACCACAAATAGACTCCACACGAGTTTTATAAAAACGAGCATAAACTTTATGTAAAAAGATATACGATAAGACCAAACAATATGAATCCAACATATGAGGTTGTGTAATATTTCTCCTGGCCGGCTGTTAGGCCCGCCAGACCTTGTAAGTTCTGGCGGTATCAATGAGCACTTCTAAACATTCTCCTGTACTCCTAATATCATGTCATACAGTTCGTAATGCTAGAATCAGGCACTTTTGCAATGTAAAAACATTGTAATGCATAACACAGCAATCAGACACTCTGCAATGAAAAGATTGCAATGTGTAATGCAACAAACAGGCACTTTGCAAGGTAAAATAATGCAATGCGTAATACAACCACCAGGTATGTCGTTATGCAAAAATAAGGCAATGCGTAATACACTCATCATGTAATTCGTTATGCAGGAACAATGCAATGCTTCATACGACAATAAGGTAGTTCATTATGCAGATAAAATGCAATGCGTAATACTCTAATCAGGTACTCCGTTATGCAGAAATGATGCAATGTGTAATACGACAGTCAGGCACTCCGTTCTGCAGAAATGGAATAATGCGTAATACACTCAGGCCCCGATCACCGGACCTTAGGCGGTCTCTCCACCTCTCCTTCTGACTTGCAGTCAACCTCTCAACACTTGCCCCCAACACGCTACGATGTCATCAAAAAGTGCAGCTTCGCACTCTGGCCCCTGTACTGCCACTCCCTTGGCAATACAGGCCGTGATACGAGCCGAAGCAGAGGCTCGTGCTGCCAACACGAGAGACAGGCCATGAGCGTCTCCCTCCGAGCCCGTGCCCCACACCACGAGTCGGCTCACGTTACCTGGGGGGCACAAACTCACTCTCCTCTCCTCGTCCAGCGGCTGGGCCTCCAATGCAGCTTTGTGAATTTGCAACAGCAGCTCGGGCCGGTAACTCAGCTCCTCCGGGACTGCCGGTGTGGGCCGCTTCAGTTACGAAGATCTCAGGCTGCCAGAAAGCACACGCACACAGCGTCGCTGAGTCTTCCTTACGCTTTGGGTGCACCATCACTGGGCACTCCACACATGGGTCTCAGCAGCAAGAAGATCACGCGCACAGCGTCGCTGAGACTCACTTTACTCCGGTGCACACGATAACAAGGCAAATCCTCACAAAGGTCTCATGGTGCACAACGCACCCACACACAGCGTCGATAAGACCCACTTGGATTCCGGTGCACACGATAACAAGGCAAATCCTCACGAAGGTCCACGGTGCACAACGCACACGCACACAGCGTCGATGAGACTCACTTGGATTCCAGTGCACACGATAACAAGGCAAATTCTCACAAAGGTCATACAGTGCACAACGCACACAGCGTCGATGAGACTCATTTGGATTCCGGTGCACACGATCACTGGGCAATCCTCACAAAGGAGTTCAGGCTGCACAAAGCACACGCACACCGCGTCGCTGATCCTTGCTTGGACTCCAGGTGTCCACGATCACAGGACATGCCTTACGAGGGTCTCAGCTGCAACAAGCATGCACTCACAGCATCACTGAGACTCTCATGGAAACTTTTATGTTCCTGTGTTTCCGAACAGGGAGCCAGCTCACCTCGGGCCCTTGGGGATAAGTTACTTCAGGACACAGCTCATAGCAAATTCCTTCAAGCAGGGGGACACAGCACACAGCAAAGTCCCTTTAGACTTTCCTTGGTTAAAACAGCAAACTGCAGGCCAGCCCCAGAACACATAGCAAGGGTCAGTCCTATCCTTCAGTCTCTTCGGTTGTTTCTTCCTTGGCAAAGTTTCTCTTGAACATGAAGTAGCTCCAGTCTTGTTTACTCTTGATCAAGCCATTCTCCAAAGTTCAGGGGCTTTAGCTCTCATAGTTATACCCCTCAATGGCTTTGAAGTTTTTGTGTTTCAGGGGTTACTGACCCCTGTCCAAACGAGTTCTGAGTGCCTCCCTGCCAGTGACACCTTTCTTCCTTTGATTAGTGGGGGTCTGGATTCTCAATCACTCAGCAGGAGATGAGCCAATTGTTTTATAGCAGCAACCTTGGTAATTATGGTTCAGATGCACCTTCTGCTTGAAGAACATTTTCTAGTTTGCTATTGACATTGGTGTCATTTAAAGAATATGCAAAATTTCAGCATTCATGTGGCTCATCCAGGTAAATATCAGCATGTCTAGCTCATGGGCAAAAAGTTCATAGAAGGTCAAAATAAATTGTAGTCCATTTGGCTCCAAAAGGAACTTTTAAGCTCTGTTAAAGCGAAAAAAACATTGAAAGGAATTACAGGAAACCTGTCATGAAAGAAAATCTATATTTAGAAATCCTGGTTGTTACTGTTTTGTGTAAATCCACTCAGTAGTTTTAGAGAAATTAGAATCACAAAAAAGTCTCAGGAAGGCAAAAAAAGATACATTCTTCTGTATATCTTGCTGGGAGGTTGAGTGAACCCAAGAACTCTCACTGGCTGGCAGAAATTGGATTATTTTTCTCCATAGGTCATTAAAGGATACCAATCTCCAAATCCTCTGCCAATTAAAAGAAATGCTGGGGCATAAGTGTGCAAGGGGAGAATTCCAATAGAAGCCCATGTTCTCGCGTTAACATGGGCTTCTATTTGAATTCTTTACGGCATATTATCAAGCCCATTATCGCCGTTTTAGCGGCACTTTCCTGCCGCTAAAGCGGCGATAATTTCAACGCCGTTCCTTGATAATATGCCCCTTAGATTCTAGTAGAATTACATACTAACATTCTACTATGACTTACAATGGAATACTACACAGAGCACATGACTTTACAGCAATGAGCTCATAGTTTCATCCACGAGTCTTGACACCGGTGGGGGTAAGACTTTCGCTTCCCACTCGTATATTGTATAAACGTAAAATAACACTTCTTCTACAAGTATGCTACAGCGCCCAGAGCACATCACTTTACAGCAATGAGCTCACAATTTAGGCTCACAGTTTAATCCCCGAGTCTTCACACCAGTAGGGATGAGTAGTTCGCTTCCCACTCCCTATATACTATAAACGCATACAAACACTACTTACACACTTATACTACAGCGGCTAGTATCCTAAACCGCCCAGAGCCCATCTCTTTACAGCAATCAGCTCGGTTTCATCCCCAAGTCTTCACACCAGTAGGCGTAACTACTTCACTTCCCGCTTCCGGAATACTGTCAACACACAGTAGCGGTCAGTAGTTCGCTTCCCACTCCCTGTATGGTGTAAACGCCTACTAACACTACTTGCACACATATGCTACAAACACCAGACCACATCACTTTACAGCAATGACCTCACGGTTTAGACTCTCGGTTTCATACCCGAGTGTAGCACCATATCATATCACCACCATGCCACTCTCAGCAACACCGCACTTTCAGACCGTTAACAGTGATAACTACCTAATTTCAACCGCCAGTAGGTAATCAAGAACCAATTACAATAGTTCCTTGATTCTTTTAGCTTTCAAAAATTCTCTCTATTACTGTCTTTCTACTTTTCCATATAAATAATTTTTTTAATGTTCAAGAACACATCGAAGTCAGAAATGCAACGTATTCTATCAACACACTTTCTAGAACATTCTACAACACGTGGAGGTTAAAAGTTCATCAATTTTTTTAAACCTGACAATATTTTTTTGCAACATTTTCTCGAACATGTAGGTTAAAAGTTCATGATTGTTTTAAGTTCGAACAGTGCCTTCCAAATGGAAGTAGCAGGTGTGGTTGAGTAGAGCAAATTTTATCCTATAATATGTACTATAATATGTACGTGTAAACTGCTTTTTCTTAACCAATCACAAACATACTTTTCCACAACATGAATGTGCACCCTACTTTTAAAAAACAATGCATTTCATCTCCCAATCAGGTATCGTTTTGTATGCGAAAAGAAACTAGTTCCCCATCTTTAAACATATCTCTTATTCTACGAAGGAGCTGCATGAGCTACAGACATCTTTCCATACCTTCCAGCCATACCTTCAAAATGCTAGTGTGGATCGTAGGACATAGCTATGTTTTCTGGTGCAAGAGGTATGCAGAACAGAGACGTATTGACTTAGACCTAGGTTTACAAAATATGGACATTAAATGGTTTGGACAGAGAGTATTGAAGTGGCACCAATTGTTGCCTTTGGTTAAAACCTGTTTGGATCTCCAACACCCTGACCTCATGATTGTGCACTGTGGTGGAAATGACCTTGGCACATTGACTGGGGTAGATTTGGAAATGCTTATGAAGGACATCTTTGGACAATTGATGTTACTTTTGCCTCAAACTGTCTTTGTATATTCCAATATATGTCAAAGACAGAAGTGGAAATGGTCCAAACAATTTTGTCCTCAGATTGAAAAATCTCGGAAAAAAGTCAACAAAGCTGTCTCTGCATACCTCAGAGACCACAAAATGGAGTCCATATACAACAACAACATACGTTTTGATATGGCGGATATATACAGAAGTTATGGAGCACACTTCACAGATCAGGGAAACCGAGGTTTCCTGAATAACTTGAAGCTGTGCATCCGCACTTATATGTAGCTCCAACTAATGAACACAAGGGCTCTTTTTAGAGCCACCCTATAACTTACAACTTAGGCCCCCTATTTTAGGGCTATATAACACCAACTCCCGCACCCTCGCCAAAATCTATTCTCCACACAGCTGTGCGCAGCGGCCAGACCATCTCACTTTGCAGGAAAGACCTCTCGCTTTGATTCCCAGCTCTACTCACCCATAGGGGTGAGTAGTTTGCGCTCCACAAATACCATATTGATTTACCTTCGCACTCCCTATTCAACACCACCTAAGCACCATACACAAGCTACAATGTTCTAAACAAAAGTTCATCCAAGTACCTATAACTACATGCTGATACTACTTGCACAGATGTGACACAGCAGCCAGAGCACATGACTTCACAGCATATGACACACAGTTTGGGCTCACGATTTAATCCTTGACTCCGGCAGCAGCTCAGCTTAGCAACATGAGACTCTCGACAATACCTCACATATATTCCGTACCCCAGGACTTTCATACCAGTACGGGTCAGTAGTTTGTCCTAGTAGTTATAAACACATCCGGACACTACTTCCACAACTGTAGTGCAGCGGCCACAGCACATGACTTCACAGCATAAGACACACAATTTGGGCTCACGCTTTAATCCCTGAGTCCCGCACCAGCTCACCTTACCCGCATCAGACTCTACCCGATATCTCACTTAATTTCCGTAGCCCACCACTTACACACTGGTAGGGGTAAATACTTCGCTTCGCACCCCCTCTATAGCACACCCTAAACACCCCACAGATGTTACAGTGCTCCTACCCTCCTATTTCCCACTTTTTCCCCCTTTTTTCACCTTACTCGCTTCAACGGAATCAGAAAATGGCGGTCAACACTTCCTAGTTGCAACCGCTTGCACCGCTCGCAGACACTCAGCAACAAGCTCGTGCTCGTAACGCGCTTCAGCCAATCAGATGTCAGAATTCCCAAATATCAATATCTGTAAATTTTGATATGTCTCGAAAACTACTGAACGAATTTACACCAACTGAACAAAAGCGTGCTTTCTAGACCAAGACCCTTCTTCCTGTCAAATTTGGGGTAATTCCGTTCACCCGTTCGATCTGTAGCCTTGTCTAAAGTTTCTTATGGAAATTAACATGGAGAAAACACGTTTTGGGACCCCCTTTTTTCTCGGCCCCCTTTGACGAATCACCCCCACACTTTCAACATTGGAGCTGATCTCAACAAAGAATTTGTTTTGAAAATTTCACAAAGATTCGTCAATCGGCGCCAAAGTTATTGCGAATAGAATGTTGCCATTTTCCTATAGTAACTAGGTCCTAACTATAACTACCTACTGGTGACTGCCATATATATATATATGTAAATATATATTACCTACTGGCAGTCGCCAGTAGGTAGTTATAGTTAGGACCTATTTTCCATAGGAGATCCGCAACATTCTATTTGGAATAACATTGCCGCCGATTGACGAATCTTCGTGAAATTTTTCACACTTTTGGCCAGCTCTGGTCCGCTCCTATCCTGAAAATTTCACGGTGATTCGTCAAGCGGGGGCTCAGAAAAAAGGGGGGTCCCAAAATGCGTTTTCCCCATGCATTTTCCCATATGACCTGTTGACGCAGCTACAGCCCGAACTGCTGAACGGAATTACACCAAATTTGGCAAAGAGGTAGTCCTCAGTTCAAACTCGTGCCTTTTGCTTAAATGGTGTAAATCCGTTCAGTAGTTCCTGAGAAAATTAGTGTTAAAAAGATAGATATATCTGGGCGGAGCCTAACCACACATCTCATCGTAAGATCTGATTGGCTGTCAGTACTTCATCCAAGAAGTGTTGGCAGCCATCTTGGTACCAATATACATGATAGCACCTCATTAAAAAGCATTGCAGTTAATAGAAGGTTTTAAGACTTTAGTTACATTATAAATCATTTGTTGATGGTACCATATTCATTTTAGGAATTGTGGTGTGTTCTAAGGTGATTTTACCATGTGAAAAAGCCTTCTGCTGTGATATCATGAATCATGTTTGAGAGAAAACTATTTTCTCATGCTTTTCCCACAGAGGTTTGGAAGGTGATCTATAAGCTAAACTGAGAGCATATTTTCTGTACATTCACATTATCTTTCTCAGTCATGTGAGAATGAAGTCTGAAATTCTATGTCAGGACCGGAGGCTCCGATTATGCTTCTCATTCTTTACTTTATTACAACAGCAGCCAATAAAAAAACATCTTTTTTTATTCCAAACTACAAATCCCATGAATCCAATGCATCACAATACCATAGAGACTATCACTATATAAAGTCCAGCTGAGGCAGACACCTCCTCTTTCTTTGCTGCTCCGCAGCCAGTTAAGTGCCTCTCCCTTACTGCTTTTATTATGATTGTGGTGTATGGGTCTGACACGCACTGTTTATGCTAATTATTTACATGATTCTATTTTAATGTCTTGATGTTAGACTTGCGTTGCCAAAGCGTTTTGCCTGATTACTTGTTTGAGGGTGTAGACGCTAGCGCTCATTGTCCGTTTGGGTTTTGAGCTGCTCGTGCAGTGGATCGCTCGCGTGTGTGGCGGATAGTCTGGGAGCGCTTCGGCCTCCCCGGCCGGGCGCTCTGCGCCCGTAGCCTGTCTCAGAGTGGAGCGGGAGTGTTTGGGGGCCTGAGGACGGCGCATCTATATTCACGCGCGTCCTCTTTCTATTGTCACGGGCGGCCGTTTCCGCGCATGCGCGACGGCCATTTTCCGATTTGGGTGCTATCGGAGTTCGTTTCGGAGCGGGAAACGCTCCGTTTTTCAAACGTGCAAGCCCGCATTGTGCCCCATCTGACGCCCAAAGTGGAATTTGAGCTTAGGGCTGAATAATATCTGCATAGCCTCTGCCGAGAGAGGTAGCAGGCCCTCCCTCCACTGTTTAAAGTCATTTATTTTGGCACTTGTGCCTGGCCTGCTTGGGGTTGTTCGTCTCCCCTGATTTGCTCCTCCCTTCGCACCATCGTTATGCTATAAAGGTGAAGACTGCTGCTAGCACCATGACTGACTATTCTTATGAGGAGGAGTATTTTGAGTCTGAACCTGCGGGTTTGTTTGAGCAAGAGCTCGTTGAAGCCTTAGATGCTGGAGTACAGCATTCTGTAAGCTCGGCGCTTGTGAGGGCGATTGCACCCCTTAAGCGGCATATGAATGACTACGCGTGACAGCAAGGCTGGCTTCCGGCCGTGAGTAGCCGCACCAAGCTAACTGGTAAGAAGGCTTCTAATCCTCGCTCTGAGGACTTCGCTCGGCTATCCAGGGCCCTAGCGAACGATCACGCTTATTTGGCGCACACTGACCAGACTGAGTCTTCTCATGAAGACAAGGGAGATTCCTCGGCTGACGGTGAGTCCGATCAGGAGGAATGCGCTCAGCCTGCTAAAAAGATTAGGAAAGAGCATCATGTGGAACCCACGCCACTGCCTAGACATCTGACCTTCGACCCCACGGATATCATTCACCCCAATTCTACGGCATGGACTCCCTTGCAAGAAGTGGCGGACTATCTCCAGTCAAACCTCCGGCGCCCTTTCGAAAAGGACGTCAGGGCACGCCTTAAGTCGGAGTGCCCCAGACCTGATCTGGTAGCCCAGGTGGCAGAGACACCTGAAGTGGACCCGACCATGATGACGTACCTTAAGAAATACTCTAAGGACCCGAAAAAGGGCATTGACCGTGCCTGGCGGTCATGCCAAGATAAGCTTCTAGATTTGTCAGGGCCTTTGGCAAATATTCTCGAGATGGGTCTCCAGGCAAAGGAGTCCGGGTCTCCAGTGGATCACGACGACCTCATTGGTTGGGCACAGCATGCGGTGTGCTTGTTGGGCAATGCCAACTGCGCTATGTCTAGCGAACGGAGGAGGTCGATCCTCCTGAAGCTAGACCCTAAACTGGCGGAGTTATCTTCCTCGGAGGCAGGTCCAGTAGCCCAGGGTCTCCTTTTCGGGCAACCCTTTTTGAAAGAGCTCACCAAATTCATGGCTACTTTCAGCGGCCTGGATAAGGCGCAGGAATCGCTACGGCGTGCCTTCCGACCGGTTTTCACCAGGGCCGGACGAAATCGAGGGCGGTCGTCCGGCCGAGGTCACCCCCAAGGCGTGGTCAACAACACAACAGAGGAGGTTACCACGATAACTACTCAGGGAACTCTAACTTCTATCCCTCCAGACGGGCGCGGAACAGTTTCCGCAGAGGCAGGTTTGGTGGCAACCAGGGAAATCACCAGGATTCCGGATCAGCAGGTGAGACTTATCCTTTGTTCAGAGGTACAGTTGGGGGGTCGCATTAAATATTTCCTGCATGCTTGGCAAACGCTCTCGCAGGATCCCTGGATCCTGGAAACGGTACAGGGTTACAAATTGGAAATGTACAACACCCCCGTCCAGCGTTTTCCTCCCCCTCCCATCCATTTTTCCCAACTCGATCAGAGTTTCATCACGGGCGAAATCCAATCCCTCTTACAGAAAGGGGCAGTTGTCGAGTCTCAACCCCATTCTCGCGGTTTTATCAGCAATGTGTTCCTGGTCGAGAAGAAAGGGGGCGGGTATAGGTTGGTTCTGAACCTCAAAGAATTCAATGGCTGGATCGTTTACCGCCATTTCAAAATGGAGGGCGTCCGCCTACTGCGCGATCTGCTGCAGGAAGGCAATTGGATGGTCCGGCTGGACCTGAAGGACGCCTACCTGGCCGTGCCCATATACGCTCCTCATCGCCGTTTTCTTCAGTTTCTGTGGCAAGGCGTCTGTTACGAGTACGCGGTTCTTCCCTTCGGACTTTCGTCAGCACCATGATCCTTCACGAAACTCCTTCGTCCGGTAATGGAGTCGCTACGCTCGCGCGGGGTGAGGCTGATCGTCTATCTGGACGACGTCATTATCATGGCACAGTGTCCGCGTTTAGTGACGACACATCTGGAGTGGTCCATTCATCTTCTTCAAAACCTGGGCTTCATTGTGAATTCTCAGAAGTCCGTTTTGGTGCCCACACAGTCTATAGAGTTCCTGGGTTTTCAGGTGGATTCTTGTAGCTGCCAACTTCTGCTACCCACGCCTAAGATCAGAACGAGAAAGAAAGAATTGAGGTTGATAGTGAACAAGCGGACTGTGTCCTTGAGATCCATAGCCCGGGTAGTGAGCTTGTTGGCCTTCTCGATTCAGGCCATCTTTCCGGGCCCCCTTCACTACCGTGCTCTCCAACGATTAAAGATTCAACATCTCCGCAAAGGCAGATCCCTCTTTCAGAGGAAGCGAGGTGGGAAATGTTGTGGTGGCTCGACCACATGGAATCGTGGAATGGCAGAGCCATTTTCGGGTCCAAACCGGAGGTAGTGATCGAATTGGACGCCAGTCGTTGGGGCTGGGGAGCCCGCTGCGGTCCGATCTCGACGGGGGGTCGAGGAACTCTCCCTTCACATCAATTGTCTGGAGCTTTTAGCGGGATCGTTCGCAATTCGCAGTCTCTCCCCTCAGAAGACGAACTGCTGCATTCTTCTAAGAATGGACAATATATCAGCGGTCCGGTACGTGAACAAACTTGGGGGTACACGATCTCGCATCCTGGCGGAGATTGCCAAAGATTTTTGGCATTACTGCCTTCAGTACAATCTGTCAGTAGTGGCGGAATACCTCCCGGGCCGGAGGAACGAGGTGGCCGATTGGCATTCCCGGTATCTACGGGATTACAGCGATTGCCGGTTACACCCTCGAGTCTTCCGGATGCTGAACCTCCTATGGGGTCCTTGCCAGTTGGACTTGTTCGCGTCACGGCTGAACAAGCAACTTCCGGATTTCTACAGCTGGCGCCCGGATCCGCAGGCTCTGGCCTCGGATGCGTTTCTTCAAACTTGGCCACCAGTCCTTTGTTATGCCTTCCCGCCGTTTGTCATGATTTCCAGGGACCTGGCTCAGGCCGGACGCCAGCGAACAGAGATGGTGTTGGTTACACCTTTGTGGAGAGCCCAAGCTTGGTTCCCGATAGTTCTGGAAATGTCTTGTGCGGTACCAATTCTCCTCCCTCAGAGATGGAACCTGTTGCTGGACCCTCTCAAGGCCACTCATCCGTTAGTGGACACAGGTCAGCTACCTCTTGTAGCGTGGCGAGTTTCAGGGACAGATGGCAGGTCCCGGGCCTTTTTCGACAGACGCTTCCGCTTTCGTCATGCAAGCATGGTCAGAAAATACCCATAAGCGGTATTCATCATCATGGAACATGTGGTGTAGCTGGTGTGTTCAACGGGATGTCGATCCCACTACAGCTAATGTCTCCATGGTCATGAATTTCCTTGCTGCATTGGCGTCATCTGGTTTTGCTTATAGGACAGTAAATAATTTCAGGTCCGCTATTTACGCTGGGCATGCTCCGTTGGAGGGCAAGCCAGTGGGAGAGCACCCTCTGGTGTGTAAATTACTTAGGGGTATCCGGATGGTCAGGCCTCCGTGCCCAAAGTACTCTTTTTTGTGGGACGTTACGGTGGTGCTTCGCTTTTTGGATTCTTGGCCACCTAACGAGCACCTGTCACGGAAACAGCTTTCCGCCAAACTGGCAATGTTATTATGTTTGGTCTCTTGCAAGAGAGTTTCTGATATTCGAGCTTTGGATCTCGCGGGTCGTCGGTTCTCCCCAGAAGGGGTGACTTTCATTATCTCCAGGCGGACCAAAAGCAATTCCACTTCAGTGTCTTATCCAGCCTTTCTGGATAATCCCAATTTATGTGTGGTGCAATGTGTCAAAGCGTACGAGGTGCGTACATCTAGTTTCTGTTCTGACATGCAGGGTCAACTGTTTATTGCATTGCAGAAACCCTTTCGCCCAGTGTCTTCAGCTACTTTGGGGAGATGGGTGCGTTGGCTCATGAATGAGGTAGGCATTTATGTGTCTCAGTTTGGTGCACATTCTGTGCGTGGCGCAATGCCGTCTAAATCTTTTTCCTTAGGTGTAACCCTATCCGACATCATGAATACTGCGGATTGTGTCAAATGAGTCTACCTTTAAATCGTTTTATTACATACCTATAATAGATGTTGCATCAGTGGTGGTGGCTAGGCTTTAAACAAGCATAATTGGAGCCTCCGGTCCTTAATAGAATTGAAAATTCTTGTCACGAATGTTCGCAAATTTTTAATTCTCAGTAAAACATGTACATCCAACAACGGCAGAGACTGTCAGTTGATTCCTTTGTGTTCTAGTGCAGCTTCCCAGAGTATTCTAAAGAACAACTAGAGCGCTAACAGTCCTACTTATGACAAACGTATTGCACACCTGAAGCCATCTTGATTGGAATAAAGTGGTAACTCTTAAAACATTTAATTTAAAAAGGAACAAAATGAGGGGGTTCATTTTGCCATAGAAAGTATGATTAGTGCTGCAGAAAGAAAAGTTAGGGCACATTTTGAGTGACTTCTCAAATCCTCTTCTATTGCATTAAAAAATTCTGACATGCAGACTGAAACATGCACTTTCAATACGAGCAGCAGACTTCCCTGGTGAGCAGTAGCTTTACTACAGTGATCTAATAAGCAACTAGAGTGATAACATTCTGAATTTATGGCAAATGCGTGACACATCTGAATGCCTTCTTGATGGAATCAAAGTAAAAAACTGAAAGTATTTCCTACCGAGGAGACTGTAGTAAATGAGGAAATTAGGAAACTTCATAACAAATAAATCTCCCAAAATGGCCACCAGAGACAAAAGAGCCCAAATGTAGCACAAATATCACCCAGATGTAGCCCAAGTATAGCCCAATGACAGAATGTCCCAGAGTGTTCTAACGAACAACTAGAGCGCTAACAGTCTTACTTATGACAAAAGTATGGCACACCTGAAGCCATCATGATTGGAATAAAGTGGTAACAATTAAAACATTTAATTTACAAAGGAACAAAATGAGGGGGTTCATTTTGCCATAGAAATTATGATTAGTGCTGCAGAAAGAAAAATTAGGGCACATTTTGACTTCTCAAATCCTCTTCTATTTCATAAAAAAATTCTGACATGCAGACTGAAACATGCACTTTGAATACCAGCAGCAGACTTCCCTGGTGAGCAGTAGTTTTACTACAGTGATCTAATGAGCAACTAGAGTGCTAACATTCAGAATTTATGGCAAATGTGTGACACATCTGAATGTCTTCTTGATGGAACCAAAGTAAAAAACTGAAAGCATTTCCTACTGAGGAGACTGCAGTAAATGAGGAAATTAGGAAACTTCAAAACAAATAAATCTCCCAAGATGGCCACCAGAAACAAAAGAGCCCAAATGTAGCCCAAATATCACCCAGATGTAGTCCAAGTATAGCCCAATGACAGAATGTCCCAGAGTGTTCTAACGAACAACTAGAGCGCTAACAGTCTTACTTATGACAAAAGTATGGCACACCTGAAGCCATCTTGATTGGAATAAAGTGGTAACACTTAAAACATTTAATTTACAAAGGAACAAAATGAGGGGGTTCATTTTGCCTTAGAAATTATGACTAGTGCTGAAGAAAGAAAAATTAGGGCACATTTTGAGTGACTTCTCAAATCCTCTTCTATTTCATTAAAATATTCTGATTTGCAGACTGAAACATGCACTTTTAATACCGCAGCAGACTTCTGTGGTGAGCAGTAGCTTTACTACAGTGATCTAATGAGCAACTAGAGTGCTAACATTCAGAGTTTATGGCAAATGTGTGACATATCTGAATACCTTCTTGATGGAATCAAAGTAAAAAACTGAAAGCATTTCCTTCTGAGGAGACTGCAGTAAATGATGAAATTAGGAAACTTCATAACAAATAAATCTCCCAAGATGGCCACCAGAGACAAAAGAGCCCAAATGCAGCCCAAATATCACCCAGATGTAGCCCACATGTAGCTCAATGACAGAAGTGTGCAAAACACTTATTTTTTGTGTATTTGCAGTTTTATATAGTGCAGACTTGTCAGGTATTGGATTGCTTTACATGAGCATTGGTTACAATGCACAAGATCAAATTCATTTTGGATGTAGACATGGGGAGATTAAGTGATTTGACCAGAATCACAGAATGTTGAGCTGAAGCAGAAACTCCAACCTGGTTCCCCAGTTGCAAAGTCTGCAGCTCTGGAAGTAACACCACATCATCTCCCCTAAGTGCAACATTTAATCAAGTGGTCAACTGGATAAAAAACATAAAGATTACAAATAATTTAAATGTTCTTTGTCGCTATTTGAAAACTCAGAAAATATGTCCTCATTTTAGTTTTTTAGAGCACTAACCATAATTTTGATGCAAATAAGACTCTCTCATATATGTAATTTCTAACGGAAATGCTCTAGGTATTACAGTTTTGATTACATCAAGATGACGTCAGGCGTTCCACACTTTTGAAATAAATACAGAATGTTAGCAATCTAGTTGTTCATTGGGATACTGTTGAAAGGCAGAGGCCAGGGGCACGGACTCTGAAAATTGAAGGCAGGTAGGAGAGTGCAGAGGCAACAAGTTGACCACACTGGGCAGGCAGGAAGGACAGTGGCAACACAACAGACTATGGAGGGCAGTGGAAAGGGGGGCAGGGGCAACAAACCAACAATACAGGACTGGCAAGAGAGGCTGTGGCAATATAATAGACCATTGTGGGCAGAAGGAAGAGGCAGTGGTAGTACAACCATACATGCCAACAGACCCGTTTCAGCCAGGAAGCGTCCAATGTTTTTAAGCTCAAATAGGCTTTATTTGATCTGTCTCCTGTCTACAATCTCCTCTTTTTCAATGTAACCCAAAGGGGAAAATCAATACCCCAGTTTTTTTTTTAAATCTCCCTCTTACCAAGTTCAAAATGTTCACAAGTATGGTACATTGGATCATGGTAGGCAGGAGGAATTGGGATAGGGACATGGACTCGGATAACAGAGGACAGGAGGGACATGGAGAGGTGCACCAAACTGACCCTACAGGGCAGGCATCAGGGTTTGCTGCTGCACAATACACTACACAGGGCATGCGGGACGAGAGTGGAGCACAACAATCCATAGAAAGCAATAGGGAGGGGACAGGACCATGCACATGGACAACAGAGAACAGAGGGGAAAGAGGCAATGGTAGCTAGCTGACCATAATGGACAGACAGGAGAGAAAGCTGCAGCATAACAGACCATAAAGGGCAGGAGGGACGGATCAGGGGCATTACAATGGAACAGACAAGCCATGAGGGAGGGAATAGGGGTCTGCACATGGAAACAGAGGGCTGGGGGCAAGGGGGCAGGGCAGGAGCAGCAAGATGACCATGGAGGTCAGGCAGGATGGGCAGTAGAAACAAAACACACCATGGAGAGCAACAGTGAGACTATGATGGCATACACACAGACCATGGACGGAAGGTGGGAGGGGGTCAGCTAGCTGACCCCACAGGGAAGGTGGGAGGGGCCATGGCAGCACAGAAGATCATGCATGGCAAGCGGGAGGGTTAGTGGCAGCACAATGGCTATGATGGGCAAGACGGAGGGTGCAGGGGCATGCACAAAGGAATCATTTGACAGAGAGGCAACACTTCAAAGAATAACAATTATACATAACGTTTTAAAATACAAATATCCAAGTAGAAAAAATAGGTTCTTTAATTGCTGCAGGTTGAACAAGCAGCAGAGAAACAGCCAACGCGTTTCGCCCAACAGCGGGCTTCCTCAGGGCAAAATTCAGAACATGGTTCAATTCAGTCCAGAACCTAACGATTGTCGCAATATCGACTTTGGATCACTTTGCTTATAGGCGACAAGTCTCCTCAAGTGTCCAAATTAATAAGAATAAATGTAACAGGAAATTCATCGATAAGTCACCGCAATAGAAGAGAAAGTTTTCTCCGAATGTCAAGTGAAGTCACAGACCGGTCTACATTTGAAGAGTATCAGCGGGTCCTTGATCTAAGAACTTGGAGTTTCATGGAGTCGCTTATTTAAGAATAACCGATGCTCACTAAATAATTTCACTAATCGAAGTGAATTTCTGTGACTTCACTTGACGTGGGGTCCCCAGGGCCAATAAATTAGAAAAAGAAGGGGGACCACACAGCCCTCATTCTTAAAAAAATAAAATAAATAAAAGACCGGCATCGTGCCAGAGGCCACGCCACCTCCTTGCAGCACTCTGCAAACGCGCCCCCTGGCCAGTTGTAATTTGGGGAATTCATTCCCCTTCAATACTGAGGGTCCCTGAGGGCCAACTAGCCCAACAGGTATCTCCAGTATGCGCCAGGGAGCTGCGTTGCAGACAGGTGTTCTGAGGCCACGCCCCTTTTTACACCTCTATGCAACGCAGCTCTGTGGCGCTTACTGGAGGTACCTATTGGGCTAGTTTGACCCTAGGGACCCTTAGGATTCAAGGGGACTTAATCTCTTAACTTAGAACGGCAACAGGGCGTGTTTACACAGTGGTGAAGGGAGGGGACGGGGCCTGAGGTGACGTGTGCAAACACGCCCTGTGGCGCATTTTAAGTTGAGGAAATAATTCCCTTTCAATCCTAAGGGACCCTGGGGGCCAACTAGCCCACCAGGTGCTTCCAGTAAGCGCCACTGCTCTGCGTTGCAGAGAGGTGGTGCAGGCCATGCCACTTTTTGCCCCTCTCTGCAATGGCACTTACTGGACTTACCTAGTTGGCTATTTTGCCCCTAGGGACCCTCAGGATTCAAGGGGACTTCATCTCCCAACTTAAAACGGCCACAGGGCGTGTTTACACAGTGGGGAAGGGAGGTGACGGGGCCTGAGGTGACGTGTGCTAACACGCCCTGTGGTGCGTTTTAAGTTGGGGAAATAAGTGGTGGTCCAGGCTGTGCTACTTTTTACACCTCTCTGCAATGCAGCTCTGTGGCGCTTACTGGAGGTACCTAGTGGGCTAGTTGGACCCTAGGGGCCCTCAGGATTCAAATGAGCTTAATTTCCCACCTAAAAACGGCCACAGGGCGTGTTTACACAGTGGTGAATGGAGGGGACTGGGCCTGAGTTAACGTGTGCAAACACACCCTGTGGTGCGTTTTAAGTTGGGGAAATAATTCCCCTTCAATCCTAGCCCACCAGGTGCTTCCAGTAAGCGCCACTGTGCTGCGTTTTAGAGAGGTGGTCTAGGCCGTGCCCCTTTTTACATCTCTCTGCAACGCAGCTCTGTGGCGCTTACTGGAGGTACCTAGTGGTCTAGTTGGACCCTAGGGACCCTCAGGATTCAAGGGGACCTAGTCTCCCAACTTAAAACGGCCACAGGGCGTGTTTACACAGTGGGGAAGGGAGGCGACGGGGCCTGAGGTGACGTGTGCAAACACGCCATGTGGCGCGTTTTAAGAGGTAGTTTTAATCCCCTGCCCTATTATATACTAGGGGCTTACAGAGGAGGTCATGCTAATCACAGGGGGACCCCAACACATACTGTTCCCTAGTGTATGTAGGTGTTTTCACTGTATTCTGAGTGTCTTTTAACATAGCACTGGCTCTAGGACTGGTTAGTCAGACTCAGTTACCACCAGTGTCCGTCTGAAACAGTTGAGGGTACAGGATGATTTTGCAACCAGGCTTCTTTCTGCTCTTCTGTTTGTCTTTCTGCACGTTATCCTTCTTCCTGCACTTTTCTTTGTCTTTGAGGACTTCTGTTGCTTCTTTCTGCATTTCTTTTTTTTCTTTCTGTGCGTTTTTTCTTCTTTCTTCACATGTCCTATCTCTGTAGGCATAGTTAGAAATTAGCATTTAAAAAACCTTTGAAATTCACAGAAAAAAACATAGGTTTCAGGCACGTTATAGTTAGGAATTAGCATTTAAAAAACTTTAAAAATTCACTGAAAAAACCATAGGTTTCAGGGGCGTTATAGTTAGCTGGACTTTTCACTCGTACAAAACCATTAAAATTCCCCTTTTATAGTTAGTTCAGCTAACTATAACTCGCGCGCCCGCAATGCACTGCTGATGACGTCACATATTACATCACTCATGACATGGTCAGTGACATCACTCATAACATCACTGATAACATCTCAAATGACATCACTGATGACATCACTGATGACATCATCCAATGAATGTGTGTTTTTCTGAAAATTACATATGTTTTATATATGTATATCTCAAGGTCGATGGAAGAATAAATGGGTATATAAGTGTCTAAATGGATGATTTGTTTTTGAAAAATTGATTGTATAACTCACTGATTAAGTGTATCTTAGTGAATACATGGAGTGAGAGAACTATAAGTCCCAGAAAGCTGTGTTGATGGTAAAGTAATTAGACTCACCAGAGGGTGATAAAAGGAATTAAGTGACTTTACCTTTCACTCCCTTCTGTCTGAAATGCATACATGTTGCCTGTGAACAAGAAGCAAGATGCTTTGAAACGCGTTGAGCTTTTTATCGAATTTGGACATTGTGAATGCCGGTTTCTAAAGAATAAAGATTGCTGCCACAAACGACAGGATCTGGCTGTCCTTGAGTGCGTCCTTGAAGCAGGGCACCTTGTGTATGTATATATATATATATATATATATATATATATATATATATATATGAAGAGAGAACGCCTTCAGGTAACCAAATCCTTGGCAAAAGACGAAGCGTACCCAATGTAATTTTGTGCCAGCGTTTATTTAGTGCCCAACACCAATGCCGCCATTACGCGTTTCAGCCCTCGTGGGGCCTTGATCACATGACAACGTTTGAGGGCGTGACAGAAGTATTTAAAGTGAACAACCTCATTATGAAATGCATCAGGTGTGTGATTTGAGCAATAGACATAAAAAACATCCTCCGATCGCAGCTCAACATATCGGTAAATGCATGTTAGATCGGAGCACGACATTAATGTAAAATACATGATTTAGGAATCACCGTATAATACGGGAAATGGGGTAAAGGACAAGAATCTACCCAGATCATACAAAGTATATAAATATATAAATATATAAATATATACATAAAAGAATAAAACACAAATGCATTGCATACTTAACCGCATATTCTTAAAAAAACCTTGTAGTTTTTATACACATTAAAACCATGTGTGAGTTGTAAAATAGATACAAATTGTGATAGATGCCCACATAAATATAGATAAATAGATAAATAAATAAATATCATATATAAAAATTAGGGTATCTTGTTTACAAAGAATAGCTAATGAACATTTAATCAGTTCAAAAATGATGCATGTGTTCATGTTCTGTATTTGGTACCTTAGATCCTATTGGACACTTCGTCAACAATGTGAGACAAATGCTAGTCATACCCATCATTGAATGTCATATTGCTGTACGTACAAAATATGCAGAGATAAAATCATCATAAATATGTGCAAACCAAGTGTGTGTGTAAAAAAATATGCTGTAAAAAAATCTAAAAAAGAGACCAAATTGGTCTCGGGAGAAGGCAGTCTTGTATGTTACAATGCTGAAACAGTTATTTTTAAAACATAATTATTTTGAAAATATTTAGAGACAGGTAAAATAGTCTTCACTAGCATCGAGTCCATTTGGTGTTTTGCAATCCATGAGAATAATGTGCCTGGTTTCTAATTTGCGCAACAATGCCTCTCGATTACCACCTCTTCTTAGGGGCAAGACTGTATCTATGGCAAAGTATTTCAGGCCTACTGGGTTTCTATTGTGAGACTCATTGAAATGCCTGGCCACTGGGTACGTGGCGTCCCCATTGGTGATAGCTCGTAGGTGCTGGAGTATCCGCTTGTGGACCTGCAACTTGGTACTACCCACATAGCGCAGGCCACACGGACACTCCAGCACATACACCACGTACTCAGTCTTACAGGTAAGTTTGTGCTGAATGGGGACAGGACTCGCACTAAGGGGAGTAGTATATTCTGTTTTGTTGACCCCATTTTTACAGGCCTTACATACTGCACATTTGAAAAAACCTGTGCTGCTATTGAGCCAAGAATTGTTAGTTCTGATTTCAGGGCTACTAGACACTAGGCAATTATTAAGGGACCTGGCCCTCCTGTATGTGATACTGAGAGATCGTGGTAATTGACTCCCCAATACAGGATCATTCACAATCAGTGCCCAGTTTTTCTTTATGATCTTACGTATGGTCTGATGTTGGTTGTTATAAGTCAGAATCAATCTTGACTCTGTGTATTCACCAGAAACCGGTTTCTTTCTGCCTAGTAGTGCTAGTGCCCTACCTGGTTCATTGGCTTTGCAGATGGCTTTATCAATGAGTTCCATTGGGTAACCTCTACTCAAAAACCTAGTTTTACAGTCTCTTTGTGCAATACTACAGTCAGTGTCATTGCTACATATTCTTCTAATACGCAGCATTTCCCCGTATGGGATACACCTAATTACATGTGCCGGGTGATGACTGGTAGCATGAAGTATAGCGTTACCCGCCGTTGGTTTTCTGAACAAACTGGTCTGCAATACATTAGAACAAACCCGAATTTCAACATCCAAAAAACAAATAGAGGTGTCACTGATATGCCCAGAGAAGCCGAGATTTAATTCATTGTTGTTAAGATTGTCTATGAATAGCTTAGCTTCACTTTCTGATCCATTCCAAATTATTAAAAGGTCATCAATATACCTGTACCACTTGACAATGTTTTCAGACATAATTTTAGAGTACGTGGGTATGAGGACATGTTCCTCCCAGTATCCCAAATAAAGGCAAGCATAGCTTGGGGAAAAACATGCCCCCATAGCCACGCCCCTCACCTGCTGGAATACTTGGTTGGAAAACAAGAAAAAATTGTTCTCGAGGCACATGTTGATCATTGAAAGTAACATTCTGTTATGCTGATGAAAATGAATGGGTCTCAAATTTAAGTAATATTCTATGGCTTTTAAACCGTCCCTATGATGGATGCTAGTATATAAGGAGGATACATCTAAAGATATAAGAAGGTACCCTGGTTGCCATATTAAACCCTCCATTTTCTTCAATAAATCACCAGTATCAAGAATGTACGATGGAAGTCCTTTCACAAAATCCTGCAAAAAGAAATCAACATATTTGCTAGTGTGTTCCATAATGTTGTTACAGGCGGAAATGATGGGACGGCCTGGTGGTTTCACACTGTTCTTGTGAATTTTAGGAATGAAGTAAATTATCGGCATCACTGGATGGTCATTCTTGAGAAATTTGAACTCGTCCATTGTTAGTAGACCCATGCTTCTCCAACCCATTAACTTCATATGGAATAAGTTCCATGCCTGTTTCACCTCCGTCATTGTGGATCTTTTATAACATTGTCTGTCATTTAATTGGCCCAATGCTTCCTCCATGTACATGTCTCTTGGCCATAGTACCACGTTGCCGCCCTTGTCCGACTGGCGGACCACAATATTGACGTTGTTCTGTAACTTCTTTACAAGTTGATGATAAGCAAAGTCACGATATCGATGTTTCTTATTAATATTATTAATATTGGATTGTTTAAGATGCAAACTCTTCAGTTCTTGTATATATATATATGCCACAAAGCGATCCTTTTGCTTGAAAGAACCAGAGGGACACCATGGGGTACTTCAAACAGGGGATTTATTTCAAAGAGCATGGGCATGACGCGTTTCGGACATTGCCTTTCTCAAATGCCCGCTCCTCTCCAATCAACCACAGTTCCGATTTAAATTCCTCCAGTCATTCCGCCATTGGTGGCTCTCCTGATAGGCCAGTTAAAAGTCACACACAGACCTGCAATCCCAGTAGTAAACTGCAAGTCCCAGTATGCTCTCTCACCGCATGCTAGGCAAGTGACTTCAGATGGCAATGTCTATAAAACAAAACCATCAGGATAACATTAAGAACGCTGTTCAGGGCTGTGGTAGTCGAGGCAGTTTAAAACAAATGCTCCTCCCAAGTCCCCAAAACATCTCAAACCACACTGATCTGCTCCTTGGGTGGCCTGGAAAACACGGATACAGTGATCTGGATTCCTTCGTGGAGTCACAAACTACATTTAACAGCGGCACAGATACCACGGGCGAGTGTGCTGGGTCAGAGCCTATCCATTACCATAAATCCAAAGAAGGTGCCGAAGCTGCCCCGGGTGACTCTGTCCTCTTGTTGAGACGGGTCTCCTCCATGTGCGCCCAGGACTTGAACACAACATATGCCACGAAGAGATCCTTTTGCTTGAAAGAACCAGAGGGACACCATGGGGTACTTCAAACAGGGGATTTATTTCAAAGAGCATGGGCATGGCGTGTTTCGGACATTGCCTTTCTCAAATGCCTGCTCCTCCCCCGATCAACCACAGTTCTGTTTAAATTCCTCCAGTCTTTCCACCATTGGTGGCTCTCCTGATAGGCCAGTTAAAAGTCACACACAGACCTGCAATCCCAGTAGTAAACTGCAAGTCCCAGCAGGCTCTCTCACCGCATGCTAGGCAAGTGACTTCAGCCGGCAATGTCTGTAAAACATAACCATCAGGATAATATTAAGAACACTGTTCAGGGCTGTGGTAGTTGAGGCAGTTTAAAACAAATACTCCTCCCGAGTCTCCAAAACGCCTCAAACCATACTGATCCGCTCCTTGGGTGGTCTGGAAAATGCAGATACAGTGATCCGGATTCCTTCGTGGAGTCACGAACTGCAGTTAACAGTGGCACAGATACCGCGGGCGGGTGTGGTGGGTCAGAGCCAATCCATTTTCATGAATACAAAGAAAGTGCTGAAGCTGCCCCGGATGACTCGATCCTCTTGTTGAGACGGGTCTCCTCCATGTGCGCCCAGGACTTGCACACAAGATATACCACGAAGAGATCCTTTTGCTTGAAAGAACCAGAGGGACACCATGGGGTACTTCAAACAGGGAATTTATTTCAAAGAGCATGGGCATGACGCGTTTCGGACATTGCCTTTCTCAAATGCCCGCTCCTCCTCCGATCAACCACAGTTCCATTAAAATTCCTCCAGTCGTTTCGCCATTGGTGGCTCTCTTGATAGGTTAAAAGTCACACGCAGACCTGCAATCCCAGTAGTAAACTGCAAGTCCCAGTATGCTCTCACACCCCATGCTTGGCAAGTGACTTCAGCCGGCAATGTCTGTAAAACAAAACCAATTGGACCTTTCCGGCCATGTTCCATTTATCCCCTGCACAGAGACAGGACCAATACACTTCTAAGGCATGATAGATAGACAGCCTGCCTTACATGCAACATTATGTTAGGCATATTCAAAACAAAACACGATATCCCACTATTACGGTATCTAATCATGGCCTATAACGCCACGAGAATAGGAGTCTTCAGTTGAATACCTACGGCTCACTCTCTAATGAGGGCATTTTATAATTACAGAGTCAGCGCAGGCAGTACTGCTAATAACAAATACTGCCTCCCACTAACATGGGAATACTATACACGCATGATTCATCGAGTTAGCCACTTAATGTAATACAATACGCCACACCCTTTCCCACTATTTGGGTTTTTAATTTTACCTAGACCGCGACATCGCATACAATGATGTAGTACACATGGACATAAGAATAACTCTTTGAGCTGCAGGTTACACTACTAGTACCATGATGCTTTGCAGCAAACAACGCAAAATGCTAGAATTGATTTTGCAATATTTGGTGCATTATGTCTGTAACATACTTAAAGAGAAGGAAACACAAACCAACGTGGTCATGTACACTGCGCACTGGTCCAATAGGCTTACAAACCTTTAGCTATATGCATGAAAATACAAAATTTGGAACTAAAATTGTGATTCAAACATGTATTTGAGTTACATTGACATAGATGAACATGTATAACCATCCGTTTTAAATGAACATATAGATTACTCAGACATCAGTGATACAATTTTAACAGAACATAACAAGCTTCATGATCAACACTTGAAATCATAGTTGAAGGTTTGAGAATCATGCCCGATGCATTTCGGGACTGACGCGTCCTTTCGTCAGGGGCAACCTGTGAATAAAGATATCAAATTTACTGTAACATACGTGGAAATGTCTGAAAGACACCAAGTGGGCACCTTTGTGTCATATTATCGAACACTGACTGACGTGCAGCTGTGGTTAATGCATTTCCGGGTAAAGTTACACCAATACCATGTGATCAGAAGGTGGTCAACTTAATATGAGTTGTGAAAAGGTTATTGGTAAAAGGGGAGTAAATACCTGTAAAGATACAGGATAGATGAAAAAAATATATGTGTTGAGCAAAGACAAATCCAATGATTGGTATTAAGGAATACCAGTGGTGATTGTAAATCTAGGATGAATGATGAAGTGAGCTTGAAAGTGAACCAGTGGACAAAAATAGAGGTGAGAAAAACTCTAGGGGCACGTAGTGGTTGAAGGAGAAAAACTGAGTTGTTCTCACCGATCATAAAGGTAAGCAACAAGAATCTTCTATGTGATGAAGTAGTGAAAACTGTAAGAGGAGGTAAGTACAAAATCTGCGGTCACAATCCCATTCTTATACTTAAACCATATTGCGCATACATACTTCATGATTAATGAATACTGAAGACACTCAATATTCCAAGTCTCAGCATATATTTTGTGATTGGATATCAGATCATGCATAAAAAATGGGGATATGGACTGTAATGTATATTGAATGAATTATGCTAATATACAATGAATCGCTGTTGTGAGTCACACAGGATCAATGCAATTATGTTTGGATTTGTTTTTTAAAACATTAGTTTTGAAACATTACAACATGGCACTCAATGTAACTGACATGAAACATTGATAGAATTGGATAGTCCTTTTACACTGTTTACGGCTATACCAGGAAGAGTATATAATACTTTGCAACTTGTAACATCGCTGTGTGAACAAGCCCTTTTGAGGGTGAAACACGTCACACGGTTTTAGGATTTGAATAAATCCCTTTTTGTTGTCAAAACTCTTGTGGAATCCTGATGTTTTGATGGTCTGAGTGCACGAGTGGAAATCCGTTCTAAATTTGATATTCTATTACTGGTTTTCTCCGCCAGCATCGCGCCACCCCTCGATGGGCTACGAACTTCAGAAGGAGTACCTTGGATTGCATATATATATATATATATATATATATATATATATGAATTTGTTATGGCCGGCTCTGGTTGGGTCATAAAGGACTGTTGGTACACGGACACCGCAATAACAGAAAGGCAATTTGGGACTTTTATTCACAAATGGCAGCGCAACCAGAGGCCCTATGGAGGGTTCGAGAGTATTGCCAGTTAAGCAGAACCCACTGGGGTATTATTTTAGGACGAAGACTACGAGTGCCAGGAAGCAAAGGATAATGACGCCATGGGAGGGCGATATAACAGCTGAGAAAGGGACCACCCCTTTGTGCATCTGCTCACTGGCAGCCGTCCCGTGAGCAAGGAAAAGGCCTGTGAAGTATCTGAGAACGCTGCTGTTTGCCTAATAAAGAACACTGCTTGGAAGCTGTGCATCTTGCCTTTGTGTGCGTCTTCAAATGCGGGACAACCTTTGGATGAATATATATATATATATATATTCACTGAAAAAACCATAGGTTTCACACATGTTATAGTTAGCTGGACATTTCACTCGTACAAAACCATTGAAATTCCCCCGTTATAGTTAGTACAGCTAACTATAACTTGCGCGACCGCAATCCACTGCTGATGACGTCACATATTACATCACTCATGACATGGTCAGTGACATCACTCATGACATCACTGATGACATCTCAAATGACATCACTGATGATGTCACTGTTGAAGACATCAATGTGATAAATTACCACATCTTCTCACACCCTTATAAAACCTTTGATATACCAACTGAAAATTACACAGTTCCATTGTCAAATCCATAAATAATGCAATACTAATAACTGCATACCCAAAAAATAACTTTTAGGTCTTCATTCACCTCCACACACTCACCTGTACAGTCACTCATAGTTACATTCAGACCATAAAAAAGTGATCATATGAATTTATACATACAACTATATAGACACTCACACACTAACAATCATCCATAGAGGTACTCTCACACCTAGTCATTCATACAAATAATCACACTGCCATTTACTCACCTATGCAGTTATACACACTCAAGTTCACTCACTCACAAAAATAGTATCATATTCTTATGGTCTATTAGAATCATTGACACAAGCACATATTCATCCATACTGTCACTGTCACAATCACACACTCTCACATCTAGCCACTTATATAATCTTACACACATATATAATGCCTTTTACATATTTAGTTAGTCACAAATGTACCACTGAGATATACATTCAAACCATAACACACCCATACATACACTCACTCAACCATACAGTCCTTCAGAGATGCACTTTAAATAACATCCAGTCATAGAATCACACACTCACTCATCTATGCACACTCACACACACTTTACCCACACAAACACGCAGGAACTCATACAGATACTGAGACAAGCAATCAATAATCCATATAGACACTTATAAAGCTATTCACAAAACCATGCCACCACTTATACACCAACACACAGACACATACAAAACATTTATACAGTTTATGCACTAGTCTGAAGTAAGATGCAGTTAAAGGACTCACTTGTCAGTTACGCAACACAGAAAATCATCCCTTTACACACTTGTACACCCACTCATTCTTTAACAGGCCTTTCCCTATATTTATAAAAGAATTTGCAAATTAAATATTCACTGGGTGACATCATCAGTGACGTCATCAGTGATGTCATTTGAGATGTCATCAGTGATGTCATGAGTGATGTCACTGACCATGTCATGAGTGATGTAATATGTGACGTCATCAGCAGTGGATTGCGGTCGCGCAAGTTATAGTTAGCTGTACTAACTTTAACGGGGGAATTTCAATGGTTTTGTACGAGTGAAATGTCCAGCTAACTATAACATGTGTGAAACCTATGGTTTTTTCAGTGAATTTGCAAGGTTTTTTAAATGCTAATTCCTAACTATAACGTGTGTGAAACCTATGTTTTTTTCAGTGAATATGCAAGGTTTTTTAAATGCTAAGTTATGTATTTTTTATTTATATTTTCAGTTTTGAACATATGGCAACTACCTGTGCCTTTGCTATTTTGAAAGGAAAATCTACCCTGTTGGTTTCAAATGTTTTAGCTTTTGCCTCTCATTTGTGATTTAGTGATTTCTGCTGACTGCTAACCACCACATTTGAAGAAAACAAGCTGTCCCTTTCCTGCAAGTGCATGTTTTACAGAACAACTGCAACACAAATTACATCTCTGGCCACAATTCCTGTGCGCACACAGCCTCATGGTGTGCTTCTAAGCAGAAAACAGAATTTGATTTGCAATTTCAAAGCACATTTACTACTGTGGTAGAGCAAGTGATAATTACTGTTACAGCCTGACACATTTTCCTTGTAGATCACAGAGGCAGAAAAGAGCACATGTCCTAACAGCTACTTCATACCATGAGCATGTGCAATCTGGGTGAGTGACTACACTAGAGCAAAGGAAATGTGCCTTGGTGACGTTGAATGTGTTTGCGTTACACAGTGCTATCTGAAACAGCACACAGAGACTGTTTTTTGTCTGGTGCAAGAGAAATGCATGAAGACTGCTGGGATGTATGTAACAGTGCATAGTTTCAGCACACCTTTGATTCTGGGGAAGACATACTCCAAAATATCTAACATGTTCAAGACAGATACATATCTTCCACAACATAAAATGTAATTCACAACTTTTAATGTAGAACGAAAATCTACCATGCTAATTTCAAATGTGTTGGCATTTGCCTCTCATTTCTTTCAAAGTGATTTCTGCTAAATCCTAACCATCACAGTTAAAAAGAAGCTTTCCTTTTCTTTCAGGTGCAAGTCTTACTTTTCAACAGCAACACAAATTAAATCTCTGTCAACAATTCCTCTCTGCACACAAACTCATGGTTTGATAGTAGGCACAAAATATTATTCCTCATTGTTACCAGTTACACCATAACTTATGGTGAAAACATACTCCATAATATTTTACATATTCAAGACAGTTAAATATCTCCCAAAACACAAAATGTAAATCACAACTTTAAACAAATAATCACAATTTTTTTTTTATATCTAAATTAACCACAAACACCCCCTCTCAAACTCATAACTCACCTTTAAAATTAGTTTGTTGTGAAAGAAATGTGGCAGTCACACAGCAGTTTATCAGACCAGAATCTCTGAGCTGTACACCTCTCTCCTCTCAGCAGAACCAGTTAATGGCACAGTTTCCCTCTCTTTTTTCACACATATACATGGAGTGAAAAGTATGCAGTAAAAAGAGGTATGATGAGAGACCTTGCTTTGCCAAATGTAGACATTAAATGGATTGGTCAGAGAGGGTTAAAGTGGCACCAATTAATGCCTTTGGTGAAAACCTTTCTACATCTCCCACAGCCTAACCTTATTATTGTGCACTGTGGTGGAAATGACCTAGGCACTTTAACTGGGGTAGGTCTGGAAATGCTTGTTAAGGACACCTTTGTGCAATTGATGTCACTTTTTCCACATACTGCCTTTGTATATTCTAATATATGCCAAAGGCAAAAGTGGAACTGGTCCAACCAACATTGTCCGCAGATTGACAAAGCAAGGAAGCACGTCAACAAATCTATTTCTGCTTTCCTCAGAGACTATGGTATGGGTTCTATATACCACAACAACTTGCGTTACAACATGCAAGACATTTATAGAGGAGATGGTGTACACTTCACTGATGAAGGCAACAGAGTCTTCCTCTTGAACTTAAGACTCTGCATCGGTACTTACTTGTAGGTACTACCAAAAAAAGCACTCAATGAACACAAGGGCTCTTTTTAGAGCCACCTAATATCTAAACACTTTACTGTGATTTTTTTTTCCTTTTTTTGATAAAAAAGTTTTTTTCGGGTGCGCGCACTCGGCGATATTTTAAAAAAAAATATAATTCTTTTTTTTTTCCCTACAAGGTCCTACTGTGACCCCCTGCCAATGCCTAGTGGGTCAATATCTCCCCACTCTGTCCCCTTTACACGTTCACCCCCTTTTTTTTTTACTGCCTCAGACTGCGAGTGACAAAACGGCGGCCGCCGCTTCCTGATTTCCACCGATTCGAATGTTTACTGACATCTAACAACCAATCAGATGTGCGCTCGCGCACGGCAGGGTGCGCGCACAGGGCTTGCTCAGTGCGCGCACGCTGCGCGCTTACAGATATGTATATTGATTTAAATGCTAATTTCTCAGGAAATACTGAACAGATTCACACCAAACCTGCAAAAGGCACTTCATGGACCTTATGGCTACCTCTCTGCCAAATTTCACATAATTCTGTTCAGCCGTTCGGGCTGTAGCTGCGACTAAAGTCCCTATGGAAAAATGCATGGGGAAAACGTGTTTTGGGACCACCCCTTTTTCTCAGCCCCCGCTTGACGAATCACCCCGAAACTTTCAGGGTAGGAGCTGAGCGGAGCGCCCCATTAGTTTTGAAAATTTTGCGAGGATTCGTCAACCGGCGCCAAAGTTATTCAAAATAGAATTTTGAGATTTCCTATGGAAACACGGTCCTAACCATAACTCCCTACTGGCGACCGCCAGTAGGTAATATATATATATATATATATATATATATTCACAGAAAAAACCATAGGTTTCAGGCACGTTATAGTTAAGAATTAGCATTTAAAAAACCTCAGAAATTCACTGAAAAAACCATAGGTTTCAGGGGTGTTATAGTTAGCTGGACTTTTCACTTGTACAAAACCAATGAAATTCCCCCGTTATAGTTAGTTCAGCTAACTATAACTCGCGCGCCCGCAATGCACTGCTGATGACGTCACATATTACATCACTCATGACATGGTCAGTGACATCACTCATGACATCACTGATGACATCTCAAATGACATCACTAATGACATCACTGATGACATCATCCAGTGAATGTGTGTTTTTCTGAAAATTAAATATGTTTTATATATGTATATCTCAAGGTCGATGGAAGAATAAATGGGTATATAAGTGTCTAAATGGAGGATTTGTTTTTGAAAAATTGATTGTGTAACTGACTGATTAAGTGTATCATAGTGAATACATGGCTTAGTGAGTAATGTTTAAATATGTAAATATCTGTATCAGTCTCTCACTTTGTGTATAAGTGGCTGCATGGGTTGGTGAGTAGCTACATGGGTGTCTATATAGGTTATTAGTTGGTTTTTTGAGTATCAGTCTGAGTGTCTGCATGATTCAGTGGGGGGTATTACGTAGTGCATAGGTGCATGAATAAGTGACTCACTGTTTGTTTGTGTTGAAGACAGCATGTGTGCAGGACTGTATGGATGGATGAGTGTGTGTATGGGTGTGTTAGTGAGTGAATGACTGTCTCAATAGTGTCTTTATGAGTAACTACATATGTTTTAAACTACTATATGTGACTATTGGTGTATACAAGTGAGTATATGTGAGAGTGAGAGATTGAAAGAGTTCCTTTATGAATAAGTATGTGTTTCTATAAGTGATTGTTTAAAAGACTAAGTATGTGCAAGTTTCCATAGAAGTAAGTGTGGTGGTGTGTGTATAACTGTATATGCAAGTAAATGTATGTTTGATTCTTTATTAGCATGAGTGACTATGTGTGTGAGTAACTCTATGGATGAGTGGCATTGTGTAACAGGATGTATAGGTGTATGAGTACATATGATGAGTGAGTACGTGTATGAGTGACTGTATTGGACTGTTGGTGAATGAGTGGATGTGTATGTGGATCTTAGAATTACTGAAGAGGTTGTTGTAACTGGTATTGGTATGTCCATTGTTTTGAAAATTTTAATCTCTATTTTTGAATGTGTGTATCAAAGGTTATATTAGGGTGAGAGGAGGTCTGCCACTCTATCACAAGGATGATGTCATCAGTGATGTCATCAGTGATGTCATTTGAGATGTCATCAGTGATGTCATGAGTGATGTCACTGACCATGTCATGAGTGATGTAATATGTGCTTTTCCTACGGTGGATTGGAGGCCATTAGATAAATTGCTAGCAATATAAATTTGAAGTGGTGTAGAAAGTCTAATAGTGTTGCATACAGTATCAAGCTATATAGAATTTCAGTATGGTAACGGTACAGCACTTTAGCACTTAGCACTTTAGCATATTGCACTTTAAGAAAATTTGTATTTTTGCACAATTTATTGTTGATTTGACGAAATAGATTAAAATATGGCAGGAATGAGGGTGGTGGAAAAGCAGATACTTTTCTTACTGTGGAATGGAGGCCATTAGATAAATTGCTATCAATATAAAATTGAAGTGTTGTAGAAAGTCCAATAGTGTTGCACACTGCACTTTAGTAGCTTTACACTTTGTTTTAGGTTATTTTTATGGCTTGTACTAAAAGAAAGCATGACGCTACTTTATGTGGGGTTGTTTTTTAAGGCTATATCCTCGATCACAGATTGGTATGTCACGATGTGTTGTTTCAGATTCATACATGTATCAGAAAGTAATTGTAAAAGTGTTTAAAAATTGTTATTTATCCTGCTCTCCTCTGCTCAATAAAAATTATAAAAAAAAAAAAAAATGAGTGATGTAATATGTGACGTCATCAGCAGTGCATTGCGGGCGCGCGAGTTATAGTTAGCTGAACTAACTATAACGGGGGAATTTCAATGGTTTTGTACAAGTGAAAAGTCCAGCTAACTATAACACCCCTGAAACCTATGGTTTTTTCAGTGAATTTCTGAGGTTTTTTAAATGCTAATTCCTAACTATAATGTGCCTGAAACCTATGTTTTTTTTTGTGAATTTCAAAGGTTTTTTAAATGCTAATTTCTAACTATGCCTACAGAGATAGGACATGTGAAGAAAGAAGAAAAAATGCACAGAAAGAAAAAAAAGAAGTGCAGAAAGAAGCAACAGAAGTCCTCAAAGATGAAGAAAAGTGCAGGAAGAAGGATAACGTGCAGAAAGAACAAAAAGAAGAGCAGAAAGAAGCCTTGTTGCAAAATCATCCTGTACCCTCAACTTATTCAGACGGATACTGGTGGTAACTGAGTCTGACTAACCAGTCCTAGAGCCAGTGCTATGTTAAAAGACACTTAGAATACAGTGAAAACACCTACATACACTAGGGAACATTATGCGTTGGGGTCCCCCTGTGATTAGCATGACCTCCTCTGTAAGACCCTAGTATATAATGGGGCAGGGGGATTAAAACTACCTCTTAAAACAGGCCACAGGGTGTTTTTGCACACGTTAATTCAGGCCCCGTCCCCTCCCTTCACCACTGTGTAAACACGCCCTGTGTCCGTTTTTAGTTGGGAGATTAAGTTCATTTGAATCCTGAGGGTCCCTAGGGTCCAACTAGGCCACTAGGTACCTCCAGTAAGTGCCACAGAGCTGCGTTGCAGAGAGGTGTAAAAAGTGGCACGGCCTGGACCACCTCTCTGCAATGCAGCTCAGTGGCGCTTACTGGAAGCACTTGTTAGGCTAGTTAGCCCCCAGGGGCCCTCAGTATTGAAGGGAAATTATATCCCCAATTTAAAACGTGCCATAGTGCGTGTTTGCACACGTCACCTCAGGCCCCGTCCCCTCCCTTCACCACTGTGTAAACGCGCCCTGTGGCTGTTCTAAGTTGAGAGATTAAGTCCCCTTGAATCCTAAGGGTCCCTAGGGTCAAACTAGACCACTAGGTACCTCCAGTAAGCGCCACAGATCTGCGTTGCAGAGAGGTGTAAATAGGGGCTTGGCCTCAGAACACCTGTCTGCAGCGCAGCTCCCTGGCGCATACTGGAGATGCCTGTTGGGCTAGTTGGCCCTCAGGGACCCTCAGTATTGAAGAGGAATTAATTCCCCAACTTACAATTCGGCAGGGGGCGCGTTTGCAAAGTGCTGCAAGGAGGGGGCGTGGCCTCCGGCACGATGCCAGTCTTTTATTTATTTAAATTTTTTAAGAAGGGGGGCTGTGTGATTCCCCTTCTTATTCTAATTTTTTGGCCCTGATGACCCCATCCCCCAGGGCCTGTCTCCTAATTATATTTTTTTGACCCCAGGGCCGGCCACTGTTTTTTATTATTTTAAAAAATTATATATTTATAGACACACCTAGGACATGCTGGACAAACCGTACGTACCTATCACCATGACGATTTGCGTGATATTCATTAAAAGGCGACTATGCATACAATGAATCCACGTGGAATGTATTTACACCACTAGTGAAGCTCTGACATGTCTGATGCCCTACCGTGCCTAATCCCAGTAGACACCCTTTTCGTTTATTTATACAAACATGGGTAGCTATTGACGGCACATTTAATACACATGCACACCAAGCCATTCAAAGGGAATTCGACACAAATTCGACCAAAACTATGCAAGAAACCCCCCTCACGGTTAATAAAACACACATCCACTGCCGGATGTGTAATACTTTTTATTTTACTCTCTGGAAAGGGGACGAACATCACTTGAGAGTCACAGCGCGCTCCTGGCAGAGCCCAATGCTGTGTTACACCCACCATTGCCTGCTGAGTGCCACACACCTCTGTGTTGTATTCCACTAGCTAGTGCATATGCTATGACACTCTCTAGCCCATGTGCACTGTAACACCACCCCGTGAATATGTCATGCCACACTTGTCTTCGCACGGGTTATATTGCCCATCTAACGTGCCTTCCTCGATGCCTATGTTATAACGCACAGTGCTATGCCATACATATTACAATCTGGGATCCATATCTTTGTCACAGTGCATATGCAACGTTACACTCCCCAGCACATATTTTATATTACAACTTTAGAGACTAGTTAGGTTACACAACACTGCCCTGTGCATATTACACTCCAAGGCGCATATCGCATAGCACGCGCTAGTGCCTGTGCTATCTCGCGCTCTCCAATGAATCTGTAATTGCGCACAATGTATTGCATATTATATTTCACGCCCGGTTCATCTTATATCACACTTTTTAGTGCATAGTTTATACCATAGACTATATCTAGTTTTCATTTTCAATCGTGCTCTCAGGACTATGTTCTATATAACACTGTGTTCACCTACCCTTTTCACGGGCATTACATTTTGCGATAGGGGGTGGAGGGTCAGGGGGTGTTTCTGCCAAGTGAGCCCGGAGTCACAGTCACAGTCACAAACGTCCTCTTCTTCCTGAATAAAAGGGAGATTATGCTGCATACTTGTTCATATTTTAAGTAGTTCGCACAGACACACGTTTTAAAAACAATAAAGTTCCTAATACCCGCCTTCTATGAACAGTTAGCTTGCTGCCCCATCCCCCTCCTCCCTATCCTCTGTTGTGTGAATCCATGGACTAGCCTCCTCCCTCCTGCCATGCATGGTCTGATGTGCTGCCACTGCCCTCAATTTAGTATGATGTACCACTCCTCCTGCCCTCCATTGCCCAATTCTATGCCCCATCATTGACCTCCTGCTTAAACTCTGTGCTTAGCTTGCTGCCCCTATTCTCCTTCCCCCTGCCCTCTGATGTCTTTGTGCATGCCCCTGCTCCATCCTTTTTGCCCACCATGTTCCATGGACCTGCCACTCCTATCTCCTCTAAGTGTTCTGTTGAGCTGCCACTCCCCTCCCACCTGCCTAGCATTGTCAGATGACTGTAACCTGTCCCTGCCACCTCCACCCTGACTGTCCACATGCCATGCCCCTATCCTCTTCCTCCTGTCCTACATGGTCCATTGTACTGCCACACCCTTCTGCTCTCCCTGGTCTGTTGTGCTGCAACTGCTCCTCCTGCCTGCCCCGTGCGGTCTGTTGTGAGGCCCTTTCCCCTGAACTTTCTTGTCTGTGCACAGGTCCTGACCCTCCCTTCTATCCTCCATTGTCCTTTGTGCATGCCCCTGCACCCTCCTTCTTGCCCATCATAGCCATTGTGCTGCCACTAACCCTCCCACTTGCCATGCATGGTGTTCTGTGCTGCCATGGCCCCTCCCACCTTCCCTGTGTGGTCAGTTAGCTGCCCCTGAACCCCTCCCACCTTCCCTCCATGGTCTGTGTGTATGCCATCACAGTCTCACTGTTGTTCTTCATGGTGTGTCTTGCTTCTAGTGCTCATCCTGCCTGACCTCCATGGCTATCTTGCTGCTCCTGCCCTGCCCCCTTGCCCCCAGCCCTCTGTTTACATGTGCAGACCCCTACTCCCTTCCTCCTGGCTTGTCTGTTCCATTGTAATGCCCCTGATCCGTCCCTCCTGCCCTTTATGGTCTGTTATGCTGCAGCTTTCTCTCCTGTCTGTCCATTATGGTCAGCTAGCTACCATTGCCTCTTGCCCCTCTGTTCTCTGTTGTCCATGTGCATGGTCCTGTCCCCTCCCTCTTGCTTTCTATGGATTGTTGTGCTGCACTCCCGTCCCGCATGCCCTGTGTGGTGTATTGTGCTGCTGCAAACCCTGATGCCTGCCCTGCAGGGTCAGTTTGGTGCACCTCTCCATGTCCCTCCTGTCCTCTGTTATCCAAGTCCATGTCCCTACCCCATTTCCTTCCATGATCCAATGTACCATACTTGCGAACATTTTGAACTTGGTAAGAGGGAGATTTTGAAAAAAACTGGGGTATTGATTTTCCCCTTTGAGTTACATTGAAAAAGAGGAGATTGTAGACAGGAGACAGATCAAATAAAGCCCATTTGAGCTTAAAAACATTGGACGTTTCCTTTCTGAATCGGGTCTGTTGGCATGTATGGTTGTACTACCATTGCCTCTTCCTTCTGCCCACAATGGTCTATTACATTGCCACAGCCTCTCTTGCAAGTTCTGTATTGTTGGTTTGTTGCCCATGCCCCCCTTTCCACTGCCCTCCATAGTCTGTTGTGCTGCCACGGCCCTTCCTGCCTGCTCAGTGTGGTTAAATTGTTGCCTTTGCACCCTCCTACCTGCCTTCAATTTTCAGAGTCCGTGCCCCTGGCCTCTGCCTCTCAACAGTATCCTAATGAACAACTAGATTGCTAACATTCTATATTTATAACAAAAGTGTGGAACGCCTGACGTCATCTTAATGTAATCAAAACTGTAATACCTAGAGCATTTCCTTTAGAAATTACATATATGAGAGGGTCTTATTGGCATCAAAATTATGGTTAGTGCTCTAAAAGACTAAAATAAGGACATATTTTCTGAGTTTTCAAATAGCGACAAAGCACTTTTAAATTATTTGTTACCTTTATGTTTTTTTATCCAGTTGACCACTTGATTAAATGTTGCACTTAGGAGAGAGGATGTGGTGTTACTCCCAGAACTGCAGACTTTGCAACTGGGGAACCAGGTTGGAGTTTCTGCTTCAGCTCGACATTCTGTGATTCTGGTCAAATCACTTAGACTACAACCAAAATGAATTTGTTCTTGTGTGATGTAACCAATGCTCATGTAAAGCACTCCAATACCTGACAAGTCTGCACTATATAACACTGCAAAAACACAAAATAATAAGTGTTTTGCACACTTCTGTCATTGTGCTATATTTGGGCTACATCTGGGTGATTTTGGGCTACATTTGGGCTCTTTTGTCTCCGGTGGCCATCTTGGGAGATTTATTTGTTATGAAGTTTCCTAATTTCCTCATGTACTGCAGTCTCCTCAGTAGGAAATGCTTTCAGTTTTTTACTTTGATTCCATCATGAAGGTATTCAGATATGTCACACATTTGCCATATATTCTGAATGTTAACACTCTAGTTGCTCATTAGATCACTGTAGTAAAACTACTGTTCACCATGGAAGTCTGCTCCTGGTATTAAAAGTGCATGTTTCAGTCTGCATGTCAGAATTTTTTCATGAAATAGAAGAGGAATTGAGAAGTCACTCAAAATGTGCCCTCATTTTCTTTCTTCAGCATGAATCATAATTTCTATGGCAAAATGAACCCCCTCATTGTGTTCCTTTTTAAATTAAATGTTTTAAGTGTTACCAGTTTATTCCAATCAAGATGGCTTCAGGTGTGCCATACTTTTGTCATAATGAAGACAGTAAGCGCTCTAGTTGTTTTTAAGAACACTCTGGGACATTCTGTCATTGTGCTATACTTGGGCTACATCTGGGTGATATTTGGGCTACATTTGGGCTCTTTTGTCTCTGGTGGCCATCTTGGGAGACTTATTTGTTATGAAGTTTCCTAATTTCCTCATTTACTGCAGTCTCCTCAGTAGGAAATACTTTCAGTTTTTTACTTTGACTCCATCAATAAGGCATTCAGATGTGTCACACATTTGCCATAAATTCAGAACGTTAGCACTCTTTTTGCTCATTAGATCACTGTAGTAAAGCTAATGCTCATCAGGGAAAACTGCTGCTGGTATTGAAAGTGCATGTTTCAGTCTGCATGTCAGAATTTTTTAATGAAATAGAAGAGGATTTGAGAAGTCACTCAAAATGTGCCCTAATTTATCTTTCTGCAGCACTAATCATACTTTTTATGGAAAAATGAACCCCCTCATTTTGTTCCTTTTTAAATTAAATGTTTTAAGAGTTACCACATTAATCCAAGCAAGATGGCTTCAGGTGTGCCATACGTTTATCATAAGTAGGACTGTTAGCGCTCTAGTTGTTCTTTGGAACACTCTGGGAAGCTTCTGTAGAACACAAAGGAATCAACTGACAGTCTCTGCCCTTGTTGGATGTACATGTTTTACTGAGAATGTCAGACTTCATTCTCACATGACTGAGAAAGATAATGTGAATTTACAGAAAATATGCTCTCAGTTTAGCTTATAGATCACCTTCCAAACCTCTGTGGGAAAAGCATGAGAAAATATTTTTCTCTCAATCATGATATCCCAGCAGAAGGCTTTTTCACATGGTGAAATCACCTTAGAACATACCACAATTCCTAAAATGATACCATCAACAAATGATTTATAATGTAACTAAAGTCTTAAAACCTTCTATTAACTGCAATGCTTTAATGAGGTGCTATCATGTATATTGGTCCCAAGATGGCTGCCAACACTTCTTGGATGAAGTGCTGACAGCCAATCAGATCTCAGGATGAGATGTGTGGTTAGGCTCCGCCCACATATATATAGGATTTTACTTTTGATTTTCTCAGGAACTACTGAACAGATTGACACCAGACCTGCAAAAGGCACTTCCCTGACCTGAGGACTACCTCTCTGCCAAATTTCAAGTAATTCTGTTCTGCCGTTCGGGCTGTACCTTGGACTAAAGGTCCTATGGAAAAATGCATGGGGAAAACGTGTTTTGAGACCCCCCTTTTTTCTCGGCCCCCGCTTGACGAATCACCCCGAGACTTTCAGGGTAGGAGTGGAGCGGAGCGCCCCACCTATTTTGAAAATTTTGCGAGGATTCGTCAACCGGCGCCAAAGTTATTCCAAATAGAATGTTGCGGATTTCCTATGGAAACACGGTCCTAACTATAACTATCTACTGGCAACCGCCAGTAGATAATATATATATACATATATAAACATATAAATATAATCTGCATATCTATATAAATATAAATTCATGCAAACATATACATATACATATATGCATACATATGCATGGTATGTATATGAAAGTTTGAAAAACTCTAATACAAGCAAAGCTAAAAAGCCACCTAATTACAAACAGAATTGCTTTAACTTAAAGGAGGGCGAGACCTATTGCATTTTCATTGCTTGTTTACTTTGATTCCATCAAGAAGGCATTCAGATGTGTCACACATTTTCCATAAATTCTGAATGGTAGCACTCTAGTTGCTCATTAGATCACTGTAGTAAAGCTACTGCTCACCAGGGAAGTCTGCTGCTGGTATTGAAAGTGCATGTTTCAGTCTGCATGGCAGAATTTTTTAATGAAATAGAAGAGGATTTGAGAAGTCACTCAAAATGTGCCCTAATTTTTCTTTTTTCCTCACTCATCATAATTTCTATGGCAAAATGAACCTCCTCATTGTGTTCCTTTTAAATTAAACTACTCACTCTCTACTGCTCACTCGCTACTACTTTCTACTACTCACTCTCTACTACTCACTTTCTACTACTCTCTAGTACTCTACTACTCTCTACTACTACTCTCTACTACTCACTCTCTACTACTCACTCTCTACTACTCACTCTCTACTACTCTCTACCACTCACTCTCTACTACTCTACTACTCACTCTCTACTACTCTCTCTCTACTACTCCCTCTCTACTACTCACTCTACTACTCTCTACTACTCACTCTCTACTACTCACTCTCTACTACTCTACTACTCTCTACTACTCACTCTCTACTACTCACTCTCAACTACTCACTATACTACTCTCTCTACTACTCACTCTCTACTACTCTCCACTACTCTCTACCACTCACTCTCTACTACTCTCTCTCTCTCTACTACTCACTCTCTACTACTCACTCTACTACTCTCTACTACTCTCTCTGCTACTCACTCTCTACTACTCTCTACTACTCACTCTCTACTACTCTACTACTCTCCACTACTCTCTCTACTACTCACTCTCTACTACTCACTCTCTACTACTCTCTACTACTCTCTCTCTACTACACGCTCTCTACTACTTGCTCTCTACTACTCACTCTACTACTCACTCACTCTCTACTACTCCCTACTACTCACTCTAATACTCACTCTCAACTACTCTCTACTACTCACTCTCTACTACTCCACTACTCTCTACTACTCCACTACTCTCTACTAATCACTCTGTACTACTCTCTACTACTCACTCTCTACTATCTACTACACACTCTCTACTACTATCTCTCTACTACTCACTCTCTACTACTCACTCTCTACTACTCACTCTCTACTACTCTCTCTACTACTCTCTACTACTCACTCTCTACTACTCTCTATTACTCACTCTCTACTACTCTCTACTACTCACTCTACTACTCATTCTCTACTACACATTCTCTACTACTCTCTCTCTGCTACTCAGTCTCCACTACTCACTCTCTCCTACTCTCTACTACTCACTCTCTAATACTCACTCTCTACTACTCTCTACTACTCACTCTCTACTACTCTTTACTACTCCCTCTACTACTCACTCTCTACTACTCTCTACTACTCTCTACTTCTCACTCTCTACTACTCTCTACTACTCACTCTCTACTACTCACTCTACTACTCTCTCCTACTCACTCTCTGCTACTCTCTACTACTCTCTACTACTCTCTCTCTACTCTCTATTACTCATCCTCTACTCTCTACCTCTCTACCTTTCTCTACATCTCTCTCTACTACTCTCTACCTCTCTACCTCTACCTCTCTACCTCTACGTCTCTACGACTACACCTCTACCTCTCTACCTCTCTCTACCTCTCTCAACACACACACATATGCACATATATGCATATGCATTTGTATATATGTATGTGTATATATATATTACCTACTGGCGGTCGCCAGTAGGTAGTTATAGTTAGGACCCCTTTTCCATAGGAAAACCGCAACATTCTATTTGGAATAACTTTGGCGCCGGTCGACGAATCCTCGCGAATTTCCCAAAATAGGTGGGGCGCTACGCTCCGCTCCTACCCTGAAAGTCTCGGGGGGATTCGTCAAGCGGGGGCTGAGATAAAAGGGGGGTCCCAAAACGCGTTTTTCCCATGCATTTTTCCATAGGACCTTTAGACAGGGCTACAGCCCGAACGACTGAACAGAATTACTAGAAATTTGGCAGAGGGGTAGTCCTCAGGTCAAGGAAGTGCCTTTTGTAGGTTTGGTGTAAATCTGTTCAGTAGATTTTGAGAAAATAGCCTTTAAATCAATATATATATCTGAGCCAGCTTACGGTACGCTTACCGTAAGCTTACCGTACGCGTACGGTGGCGTGCGCGAGCGCGATTCTGATTGGCTCTTAGATCTTAGTAAACATTCGAATCGGCCGAAACCAGGAAGCGGCGGCCGCCATTTTATCTCTCGCACTGAGAGTTAGGTTGTTAAATAAAACCAATAAACATGTAAAGGGGCTGTTTAGACAGCTCCCACACACATAGCCATGTTGAGGGAGTCCCCAAAGACCCCCCAAGGCCAAAAATTGAATTTTTATTTTTTCGCTAATTTCGCCGATTACGCTTACCGTACGCGTACGGTAAAAAATGTAATAAAAAAAACACTATCCACACTCTCCCCACCCCCTGTGCTTTTGGTGGCCGCATGCCAATGATGTGCAGGGCTTATTAGAGGTGTGAAAAACCACAATATTTTATACAAAAATAATAAAAGAAAAAATTATCCACACTCTCTCCACCCCGTGTGCAAAAGGTGCCCGAAGGGCACCATTTGTGCATGGCTTATAAAAATTACGAAAAATTAAAATATTACCTTTCAAAACGAAGTGCATCATATGTCCTCCATGTGCGCACGGTGCGCGAAGCGCATCGTGCGTACATGGCCCATCTAGCGTAACGTGGGCACGCGGTGCGCGTAGCGCACCGCGTGCCCACCGTGCGTGCACGGCACTAACTGCGTAAAGTGGGCGCGCGGTGCGCAAAGCGCACCGCGTGCTCACTGTGCGCGCACGGTGCGCGAAGCGCACCGTGCGCGCACGGAACGAACTGCGTTAAGTGGGCGCGCACGCCACAAATGGCGTAAAGTAACTTAGCATTTAAAAAACCGTACAAATTCACTGAAAAAACCATAGGTTTCACACACGTTATAGTTAGGAATTAGCATTTAAAAAACCTTGCAAATTCACTGAAAAAACCATAGGTTTCACACATGTTATAGTTAGCGGAAATTTTACTGATAAAAAACCAATGAAATTCCCCCGTTATAGTTAGTGCAGGCAACTATAACTCACGCGACAGCAATCTTCTGCTGATGACATATGTGTCTTTATGAAAAAAAAATATTTGTAATATATGTATAGCTGAAAATGTATGGAAGAGGACATGGGTAAATACGTGTCTAAATACAGTATTAGCATCAGCAGAGGATTGCGGTCGCGTGAGTTATAGTTGCCTGCACTAACTATAACGGGGGAATTTCATTGGTTTTTTATCAGTAAAATTTCCGCTAACTATAACATGTGTGAAACCTATGGTTTTTTCAGTGAATATATATATACATACATATATAAACATATATATAATCTGCTTATCTATATAAATACAAATATAAATGCATGCATACATATACATATATGCATGTTATGTACATGAAATTTTGAAAAACACTAATAAAAGCAAAGCTAAAAAGCCACCTAATTACAAACAGAATTGCTTTAACTTAAACAAGGGCGAGATCTATTGCATTTTCAATGCTCGTTTACTTTGGTTCCATCAAGAAGGCATTCAGATGTGACACATTTGCCATAAATTCTGAATGGTAGCACTCTAGTTCCTCATTAGATCACTGTAGCAAAGCTACTGCTCACCAGGGAAGTCTGCTGCTGGTATTCAAAGTGCATGTTTCAGTCTGCATGTCAGAACTTTTTAATGAAATAGAAGAGGATTTGAGAAGTCAAAATGTGCCCTAAGTTTTCTTTCTGCAGCACTAATCATAATTTCTATGGCAAAATGAACCCCCTCATTTTGTTCCTTTGTAAATTAAATGTTTTAAATGTTACCACTTTATTCCAATCAAGATGGCTTCAGGTGTGCCATACCTTTGTCATAAGTAAGACTGTTAGCGCTCTAGTTGTTCTTTAAAACACTCTGGGATTTCTGTCATTGGGCTATACTTGGGCTACATCTCGGTGATATTTGTACTACATTTGGGCTCTTTTGTCTCTGGTGGCCATCTTGGGAGACTTGTTATGAAGTTTCCTAATTTCCTCATTTACTGCAGTCTCCTCAGTAGGCATACTGTCAGTTTTTTACTTTGATTCAATGAAGAAGGCATTCAGATGTGTCACACATTTGCCATAAATTCAGAATGTTAGCACTCTAGTTGCTCATTAGATCACTGTAGTAAAGCTACTGCTCACCAGGGAAGTCTGCTGCTGGTATTCAAAGTGCATGTTTCAGTCTGCATGTCAGAATTCTTTAATGAAATAGAAGAGGATTTGAGAAGTCACTCAAAATGTGCCCTAATTTTTCTTTCTGCGGCACTAATCAAACATTCTATGGCAAAATGAACCCTCTCATTTTGTTCCTTTTTAAATTAAATGTTTTAAATGTTACCACTTTATTCCAATCAAGATGGCTTCAGGTGTGCCATACCTTTGTCATAAGTAAGACTGTTAGCGCTCTAGCTGTTCTTTGGAACACTCTGGGAAGCTGCAGTAGAACACAAAGGAATCAACAGACAGTCTCTGCCCTTGTTGGATGTACATGTTTTACTGAGAATGTCAGACTTCATTCTCACATGACTGAGAAAGATAATGTGAATTTACAGAAAATATGCTCTCAGTTTAGCTTATAGATCACCTTCCAAACTTCTGTGGGAAAAGCCTGTGAAAATAGTTTTCTCTCAAAGATGATTCATGATATCCCAGCAGAAGGCTTTTTCACATGGTAAAATCACCTTAGAACATACCACAATTCCTAAAATGAGTATGGTACCATCAACAAATGATTTATAATGTGACTAAAGTATTAAAACCTTACATTAACTGCAATGCTTTTTAATGAGGTGCTATCATGTATATTGGTCCCAAGATGGCTGCCAACACTTCTTGGATGAAGTGCTGACAGCCAATCAGATCTCACAATGAGATGTGTGGTTAGGCTCCGCCCAGATATGTATATGATTTTACTTTTGATTTTCTCAGGAACTACTGAACGGATTTACACCATATATGCAAAAGGCACATGCCTGACCTGAGGACTACCCCTTTGCCAAATTTCAAGTAATTCTGTTCAGCCGTTCGGGCTGTACCTTCGACTAAAGGTCCTATGGGAAAATGCATGGGGAAAACGCGTTTTGGGACCCCCCTTTTTTCTCAGCTCCCGCTTGACGAATCACCCCGAGACTTTCAGGGTAGGAGCTGAGCGGAGCGCCCCATTAGTTTTGAAAATTTCACGAACATAAGTCAACCGGCGCCAAAGTTATTAAAAATAGAATTTTCAGATTTCCTATGGGAACTCGGTCCTAACTATAACTATCTACTGGCGACCACCAGTAGATAATATATGTATATATATATATATTCACTGAAAAAACCATAGGTTTCACACATGTTATAGTTAGCTGTACATTTCACTCGTAAAAAACCAATGAAATTCCACCGTTATAGATAGTTCACCTAACTATAACTTGCGCGCCCGAAATCCAAGGCTGATGACGTCACATATTACATCACTCATGACATGGTCAGTGACATCACTGATGACATCACTGATGACATCTCAAATGACATCACTGATGACATCATCCATTGACTGTGTGTTTCTGAACATTTTTAATATGTTTAATATATATAGGGAAAGGTATGTTGAAGAATGAGTGGATGTACAAGTTTGTGAATGGATGATTTTCTGGGTGCGTAACTGAGTCTATATGTAAGTCATTAAATGTATATCACTGCAGAGTAGTGACTGAACTGTTTGAATGTCTGTATCTGTCTCTGTGTTGGTGTATAAGTGGCTGCATGGTTTTGTGAATAGCTATATGAGTATTTATATGGGTTATGTATTTGTTATCTTAGTATCTGTATGGGTGCCTGAGTTTATGAGTGGGAGAGGTGTGTGTGACTCTGTGCATAGATATATGAGTGGGTGATCCTATGTGTGCATGGTTTTAAGAGTGCAACTGTGACGGACTGTATGGTTGAGTGAGTGTATGTATGGGTGCGTTAGGGATTAAATGTGCATCTTAGTTGTAGATGTGACAGTAAGTACATATATGAAACACAGTGTATATGTGTGTAAGAGTATATAAGTATCTATATCTGAGAGTGTGTCATAGCGGAACTGGCTGTATGAATGAGTGTGTGCTTGTACTAGAAATTGTGTAAGAGTGTCAAAAATTTTTTTTTTTTATAAGTAAGTAATTTTGTGTGTGTTTAACTGTATAGGTGAGTTAATTTGACTGTGCTTATTTATTTGCACAACTTACTAGGTGTGTCATTACCTAAATGCTTGATTGGTAGTGTGTGAGTGTCTATATATGTTTATAAATGCATATGATACTCTTCAACGGAGTGACTGTAAGTATAAGTGACTGTACAGGTGAGTGAATTGAGGTGCATGTAGATCTAAGAGTCACTGTGTAGGTATGTAGTTATTGGGATTGGAGTATCTATGGTTTTCAAATTGCCTGTCTGAAAGTTTGAGTTGGTGTTTATAAATTTATTTTAGGGTGGGAGAAGATGTACTATTTTATCACATATATGACGTCATCAGTGATGTCATTTGAGATGTCATCAGTGATGTCACTGACCATGTCATGAGTGATGTAATATGTGACGTCATCAGCAGTGGATTTCGGGCGCGCGAGTTATAGTTAGGTGAACTAACTATAACAGTGCAATTTCATTGGTTTTTTACGAGTGAAATGTCCAGCTAACTATAACATGTGTGAAACCTATGGTTTTTTCAGTGAATTTCCAAAGTTTTTTAAATGCTAATTCCTAACTATAACGTGTGTGAAACCTATGGTTTTTTCAGTGAATTTCCAAAGGTTTTTTAAATGCTAATTTTAGAATTTTGTAATATATTTTTTATATATTTTTTTTACAAAAATTTACCTATGTATACATTTATAGATTATCTTTATCCTTTAATTTGGTATGGCTCATTTTTGTTTTACTTTGAATTTGGATAAAGTTGAACAGCATAGTTAATATCTTCTATTAACTTATGTACACTTTAATTCTTTTTTTTTTTCTATAAATTTTTAGGGTGCGCGCACAGAGCGCAAACCAAGTACGCATGCGTACGTTTTTCATGTCCATATGCGTACGTTATCTACGTACGCATACATACGTTTTAGTACGCGCTCGCAGCGCGCACCCAGTACGCATGCGTACGTACGCTTGCGTGCCTTGTACGTGCTCCGCGCGTTACACTCGCGCATACGCGCGCTGACGTTCGCGCATGCACGCGTGCTGCGTATGCGCACTACGTACGCGCGTAATACTTATGCGCATGCACGCGTACACGTTCGCGCATGCGTAATTGCACCGTGCGCGCTCTACGCTTGCTCCGTGCGCGCACCTCGAGTTATGTGATTAATAAAAGAACACTTTTAATTGGTTTTCATTACTTTCAGTTTCAGATTGTTTCAGCACCACACCCAATCCCCTCATGGCAAGTCATGTGATCAAGAAACATCACTTTTCATTCGTTCAAAGTACTTTCAGTTCCAGATTCTTCCAAAACCACACCCACTCCCCTCAGTGTTAGTTCTGATTCCCTTGGAGAAGGAGCTACTCTGTTTTTGTGAGACAATGGCAGAGCACCAGCCAATTTCTGAGAGTGAACAGGACACTCTTGAGAGACAGAGGCAGAGGAAGCAGAAAGACTCCTTTATATGGCAGTTTTTCAATTTTCCTGAGGGACAAAAGAAGGTGAATGCACCAAAAGCCACCTGCATACTTTGTCAGCGGACCTTATCACGTGGGAATACTAATAAGAAGTACTCTTTTAGTAATCACACAATGTTGAGGCACGTTGAGAAAATGCATCCTGTGACTTTTCGTCAAGCTTCTGGGGCAAACCCTCCACCTGCTCAGCCGACGACATCCGCAGCAGCTCAGCCGAGCACATCTTTGGCAGCTCAGCCGAGCACTTCTTCTGCGATGGTGCCTTCACCTTCTTACAGACCTCTGGATATTCGTCCTTGTTTTGAGAGGATGTCTACACGGTGCTTGGATTGTGGTACTCTTATTACTATGGGTGAAAGCAGTGTTGATCTCATTCAGAGAAAATTTGAGGAGCACTCTTGCACTAGGCCATAGTTTTGTTATTTTTTTTTTGTTTTTCTCTTCCTCTGTCCCTACATTAACTCAAGGGCTCTTTTTAGAGCCACCTAAAATCTAAACACAAAAACTTGTTTTTTGAATCTATTTGTGATTTTTTTTTTGGGGTGCGCGCACCCTGCACGCACCCAATGATGTTTTAAAAAAAAAAAATCATTTTTTTCAACTTTAGTAAACCTTCAGGGATTCCCTGACAAAGAGAGGGGAGTGGCAAAGTAATTAAAAAAAAGATGGTGTACATTTCACAGATGAAGGGAAGTCTTCCTATTAAACTTTAAACTCTGCATCAGTACTTACGTATAGGTACCCTAAACCTATCAAAAAAGATAATAGCTCATTTTAGAGCCAACCACCATCACAGAACAAACTTAAGACAAAATCCTAAACTTAGTACCATTTTGGTATTCACAGAATGCACTTACTACTTCTGGTATTCACAGAATGAACTTACTACTTTTGCTATTCACAGAATGGATTTACGACTACTAACTTTACGTCCGTACCCGGCCCGGAGGCGGAGCTTCCGGCCCGGAGGCGGGGCTTCGGGCCGGAGGCGGAGCTTCCGGCCCAGAGGTGAAGATTTTGGCCATGGCTAAATCTCCGCCACTGGCCGGAATCCCCACCTCCGGGCCGGAAGCTCCGCCTCCGGCCCGGAAGCCCTGCCTCCGGCCCGGAAGCCCTGCCTCCGGGCCGGAAGCTCCGCCTCCGGGCCAGAATTTCCGGCCCGAGTGCGGACGTAAAGTTAGTAGTCGGAAATCCATTCTGTGACTAGCAAAAGTAGTAAGTTTATTCTGTGAATCGCAAAAGTAGTAAGTTCATTCTGTGAATACCAGAAGTAGTAAGTGCATTCTGTGAATACCAAAATGGTACTAAGTTTAGGATTTTGTCTTAAGTTTGTTCTGTGAATCGGGCCCAGAAATTTGATTTTTTTTTTTTTAAAAAGAGCATGAGGATTACAAAATGGGGATAAGGGAAAATGAGAAATGGAGAGTGAGGAGATGGAGGGATTTAGGAAACTGCACTGAGAGAAAGGGAGTCAGGATGTCAATGAGCAAAACAGAGTGAAGGAGATTGAAGGAAAGATTGCAAAAAGGAGAAGGAGTGTGAGATACATACAGAAGGAAGAGAAGTAGGAGAATAGGAGTGACTATGTGGAAAGGATAGTAACAGTTAGGCAAGGTGAGGGAAAGAGAATGACGGACAAGGTTAAAAAATTTAATTAGATTGAAAATGAGTGATGCAGAGAGGAGGAGTGGTAGAAACAAAGGGGCAGATTTTTTACAAACGTACGCAACATTGTGCAGGAAGTCATAATGCTGCGCCATGCTGCGTTACTTTCTAGCACAGAGATGCAATATATTTACAAGAAAATGTCGCATCTCTATGCTTCCCTTGCACTGGCGCCAAAACTGCAGCCATACGCCGACGCAGGCTCCCTTGCACCATGGTGCAAGGAATCCTGTGTGGTAGGGAAACTGTTCTTGTGCAGGATGAGACACCTTCCTCCCAAAAAAACAATCACAAGAGGCTTTTTCCTCTTTCAATACATGCTGTAGCATGCAGCACGCACTGAAAGAGGAAAAAATGAAGAGAACTGAAAACATTTCTCCTTGTTGTGCTTCGCTATGCCATCCCCAAGGGTGGCGTAGTATTCACACACAAGTTCAGACTTATGATTTCTCGTAAATAAGGAGATTGGTGTAGTTCTATAAGTGTTTTTGTGGGAACACAAACAACAACAACCATATAATACCCCTTCAGCACACAGTGCTGCGTTTGAATTGGCTGTATTTACAAGGAGAGGAAAAGACACACAGAGTGGCTTATCCTCTCTTTGTAAATATGGAGGAGCACCCTGCGCCACTAGTACATCAAGAAAAGTGACGTAGTGGTGGCGCAGGTGGCTTGTAAATCTGCCCCAGAGATGTTAAGGAAATTAAGGGTAAACCAGACAAACAGAGAGTGACAGATACAGAGACAGAGAGCAAACAACTGAGAAGGAGTAAGGCAGTTGAAAAGACTAAGACATATGGATACAGAGAAAGAAACATGGATGAAAAATTAGTGATGGAGGTAGTAAAGGTAGGGGAGTAGTAGAGAAGGAGTGAGGGAGTTACGAAAGAGTAGTAAAGCAGGAAGAGAGAGAGAGAAGAGAAATGAGAAAAGCAGAGTGAGGAGAGGTGAAGAAAAGGAAGCATGAAACGAAAGGAGTGAGAAATACAGATATTTGAAACTTACCTGACCATCAAAGTAACTTATTTAGAAATATTTAGAATTTTTTTTTTTATTTAATTGCAAGGAAACTGAATTACATTTTCTAAATTTTCTTTCTAGTTCTGAAAAAAAGAAAAAAAGTCTTAACCTCTTCAGTGCCCATGACGAGATAGTCTCGTCATGGAGCACGGTTGCGCTGTGCCCATGACGAGACTATCTCGTCATGAACCCCACCCACTAGTGCAACGCCCGGCACAGGAGGGGGAAAGGGCGTGGCACTGAAGGGGTTAATATCCAACAATACATTTTATTAAACAGTACATGTTTTGTCATATTTAGCAAAGCAATTTTTTGCCCTTTTTTTGCTGTTTTCAGAATGTTTTGATTTTCACTGAAAATAGTGAAATCAATTGTATTCATCATTTAACAGTGGGCACAAAAAAAAAACAATCTGAAAGATTGTTTAAAAAAGCCCAAAATGTATCCTCACTAAAACATACCTTGATAGAAATGTCACATATGTATTAAAAATACCTTTTAAGTACAATAATATTTTTCAAGAAATAACGTCTGTAAACCTTGTTGCAAAAGAACATATGCCAAAATAATATCTGTCAAAGAAGTCCACAATTGTTTGTTTACCTTTCCTTGAGGCCAAATGGTAAGTTTAAAATCCTTTTTGAGTGAAATATTCAATTTTAATCCTTTAAAATTTAAATAATGCTTTCTTCAGATGCTGAATTTAGTATTTAAAATTTGGGTTTCAGAAAAATTAAGTAACAATTGGGTAAATCATAAGGCAAACGTTGCTTGAAAATCAATTGAGAATCATTACACAGTGTCCATCCTTTTTCACATTTAATATAAACTGTGTAATGACCAGAAGTTATAGAAGGACCGTCATGAAAAATTATTGCAACTGCTACAAAAGTTTTTCCAGATATAGATAATTGATTACCAACAAACTTCTTTAGTAAAGTTTCCAATTTTGTTCCATCAGCTCTACAACGTTGTACCATTAAAATTACATACTGTCCATATTTCTTTAAAAATAACGTTGACAACATTTCAGATTTACATTCAGAACATTCCATGTTGTGATTAGCATCTTTAACTAATTTACTAAAAGTCACTGATTTACTTTCTGGTAATGATAAATATATGAACCTTTCAGAATCAACATTACTACTGTATGTGTTCATACAGTTTTCACAACAATGTTCCCATTTATAAGAGACACCAAATACATTTTCTACTTCTACCCCTTCATCTTCCAGTACCATCAGCATATACATTAAGAATTCCTGTGCATCTTGCTGGACATTTTGTGTAAACTGTGTACATCCAGATTTCTAACATCAGAAGCACTTTCCATTTTATTTGTATCATTACTCAGCTTCTCATAAAGGAGACTCAGCAAAGAACAGAATCTTTTCCCCTGATTTACTATTATCTGCTCTTGCAAAAATTCAAGATAAAATACAACATTCAGCACTACATTTGGGTAGCAGTTGACACCAGAGCTATTTTCAAAATGACAACCAACAACCTCTTCCACACTGTCCTTTTTCTTTTTGCTTGCAGTCACATCACTGTCTTTTTGTTTTCTCTTCTGTACATCCTCATTACAGATATTCTCAAATCTCCTTTTCCGACAAACAACACGTTTTTCAAACACAGGATACTGACCTAAATGAGGAGCATAGCTTCTTCTTAATCTATTATACTCCTTTACACAGTTTGCATCAGCACTTACTTTTGAGTCATCAAAGTCTATCATGAATAAACCAGATAATTTTTTCACGCGTGACAAAGCAACATATGCCATACCTTCTTTAAACACACTAGATCCAATGTTTACAAAAGCACTGTCTACAGTTAATCCTTGAGACTTGTGAATAGTTACAGCATATGCTAGAGAAAACGGAAACTGCTTCCTACGTACATATAAGTCTTTTACTAGCAAAAAACAAACTGAACAACGACTAATGACTTTAACCTCTTCAATCTGATCAAATTTTATTTTTAAGAATTCAATTCCATCTTTTTTCTGGTACTTTACAAAATCCACAACTTTACCCATAGCTCCATTCACTAAACCTTTTTCTACATCCAAATTACGTCTTAAAATTACTCTACAGTTCATACATAAATAAAGATTCTTTTCCAAACCAGCTGTTTTTGAAATGTTGTTCTCCAGAGAATCCAATTTAGTAGCCAATTTGCCTGTCAATATAATAGTTATTCGTTCATGTTGAATTTTATCCACAGCTTCCAGTTTTATGATCTCTTCATTTTCCAATTTCAAAAGTTCTTGATTGAATACAGAGCATTCATGTAGTGTTGGCATTAAGCAGATTACAGTATTTTTTTCAGCAATTTTCTTGTATATTTTCTCTGGAACTATTTCTTCTGTTGTAAACAAATTACTCAGCAATCGACTCTGTAATGCTTTTCTGCCATGTTCTGTGAGTAGTCCAATTCTTATATCTTTCAGAATACTTGCATAATCCTCATCATTGGCTTGCCTCATATTGGTAATGAGTTCCTTATACTCAAAATATGTCCAAATATTTACATTGCCTATGCTTCCTAACGACTTTTTTGTGTCTTCATGTGTAAGTATATGGAATACCGGTTGTCCTTTAACCGGAGTAAGTTGCAAAAGATCCCCAAAAACTATGACGTGTTTTCCTCCAAATTACACGTCATAGTCTGTCTTTAGTATTTGCTGCATTCTTAAATGCACAAAGGCAAGCATTAAGTTTGATACCATGCTTACCTCATCAATAATGAGTACTTTCATTTTCTTCAATACTCTTGAAACTTCCAAGCATGCTTCTCCTGCTAGTTTGTGGTATTGTATTTTGTTCTCATGCTCTACTGGTAACATTAGCAAACGATGTAAGGTAACTCCTTTTATGTTATACGCTGCTAACTCAGTTGGAGCAGTAACAACACAAGACAAAATTGAATCCGTTTTGTTCTGTAGGTAGCTTTTAATTACATTAATTAAGAACCTTTTTCCAGTTCCTGCTTGTCCACTTACATACATTCTGATTGGTTCAAAAGATGTGCATGAGCACTCTTTATTTTCATGTAGTAATCCTGACTTCTTCATAAATTTGTTGTTGTTCATCATTCAGTTGTTCTTCCAAATTCGGTAAGTTTATTAAATCATCCTGAGCTTGATTCATAGCTGTTTCGACTTCAGTCATGGCTATTGCTGCTTCATTTTCGACGATTGGTTGTCCTAGAGGATCTTGACTGAACGTCCCAGAACTTTGACTGGCTTGAGAACTGTCTCTAGCTACTTCAGCTGCAATTGTTGCTTCTTGTTCAATTTCCTCATTTAACATTTGAACATAAGTTGTGAAAGTATTGCATTCTATGCTGTCTTTGCTAGCATTGAAGGAATCTTCATAACTATGGAATTCTCCAAGTAGTTCGTCCTCTGAACGCCATGGTTTAAACAGCTGCAAAAGTGCCAAGTAGTAAAATTCCTTTTTGTCAGGAGTGTAGCAACTCAGCTTCCGGTGATTTATCAAACTTCCTTTTGTTTGCTTCACCAAACATCCTTCCTCACCACTGACTTTATATTTTCCATTGTTGATGTCTTCTGGGGCATTCCGTTTAAAAATGAAGTTCTGCAGCACTTCATAGAGACACATGTTCTCAAGGTGATGACTTCTTTGTGGGTAATATGTGTCCAACATGTTTGTTCTTAAAATGTCTGTACTTTCTGGTTCGAACTCTGCTAAATATTCAATTTCTCGAATAGATTTCAGTACCCGATTTCGCATTCCTGCAAGGCCTAAACTTACCCAAATTATTCTTCTGGATTTCGAGTACAGACTTGCAGATGATAACCTATCTGAGCATTCGTAGGATCCAATTTCTCGATGCGATAACATCTTTAAACTGAAACTGTATAGCTTCTTACTGACAGTCTTCTCGTGAGAAATCTCTTCCCACATTTCCTTCAATTCCGTTTTCTCAGATTTAGTGATGTAAGATGTGACATACCGAGCAACAGCAATAGAATTGTCAGCCACATACTGTATATCCATGTTAGCATTCCACATGGATAAAATGACTGGGTTGCAGTCATTTATATATTTTGACTCTTCTTTTCTTCTTAGGTTGTAGGTATTCTTAGGCGATTTTCTTGTAATAGTATGTCGCACAGCTGACATAAAACTGTTTACTCTTCCTTTTGAAAGAACAGGTCGTGGAAATCCAAATCGACATTTTGTGTAGAATTTATCTTTACTCTTGTACTTTCGCCGACAGTATTTTCCACACCGATGACTTTGGAAATGTAAATCTTTCTCTTTTAAGTTTTTCTCTTCTGTGCTTTTAGGTATAGCACATGTTGCATATTCTTCAATGAAAGATAAAACTGCTTCATCAGCATCTGTTCCAAATTTTGGGGCATCCTTGATCCACAAAAGCATATGAATATGAGGAGCACCTCTTGCTTGGTACTCTTTTCTCCAAAAGAAATCCACAACTTCTCCAAGAGGTGGATTTTTTTTATTGCAGATGAAGGACATCATAGCCTCAAATCTATGATTAAAATATCTGCAAACTTTAACCGGATCCAATGAGCACAATTCTCCTGCTGTCTTGTATTGTATGTTTTTAATGTTTGAATTTGCCTCTCGAAGAAAATCCAGAAGATCATCCCAAGCGTACTCAGCACAGCTTAGGGTAAGGAACCATGTAGGAGTTCCTAAATTCCGTAACATACACTTCAATTCTCCATGGCGTCGGTACCAATATTCATTAGTCCCACGCTGACAAGCCATCAAATTGATCAATTGAGATTCCAAATGATCATCTCGCTGTTGCACTTTGTTGATAAAGTCCTTTGCTGACACATTATGTAGATGTACTCCAGTTTTTAAAATGTGATTTACTGCATAAGATAGTGCAGACAAGTCACTTTCAAATAAAAGATGGAACAAATAAGGAATACTTTGACGAAATCTTGGATCTTCTGCATATAATCTTGTAGTCCGATACTCCGAAGCAGGAATCTGTACTGGACGTTCATCATATCGTCCACCTTCTCCTGTAGGAAACAGTTGGGGAAAACAACGAGCTTCCAAGCTCTCCTCCCATACACTCACAGAAGTTCCATTTGCTTTCTTCATCTGAAACAGATCAATAGCATTTCCCATAACTTCTTTAGAATGAAGAGGATGTATGCTGAAATGTTCATAAATTTCTTCTTCTTTTGACTTGTCCACTTTTTCAATTTGCCCAGTTGGTATTCCTGTGTCTTCCAGTAAAACTTCTTCATCTTCATCCATATAAATTGTTTCATACCATTTATTATTTTTTTTCAAATACAAATTTGCTCTTTGTACTTTTCGTACATCCACCAGCTCCTGCCAAATTTTCTTATTCTTTGTAGGTACACCATTAACCAGAATAACTAATGGTTCAGTTTCCAAAGTATCTGCATCAATTGTTTCCATATTTTTTTTCAAATCCAATGGCAAATAGACAAATCTTCCTTTTAAACCTCTTTGTAAATCCGAAGGAGGTAATTTACCTGTTTTTGGCTCCATACGCACTATGGTCTGAAACGGATGGACACATTGAAAGAGTATAGACTCATACGTATTTAAATCAGAAAGTTCTGGAGGAATATCAACCAATTCTAATTTATTATGTACAGCTCTAGCTGGCATTCTATTTTCTTGTAACTTGTTATAACAGTATTTACAAATACGCTGATCTTCACCCAATTCAAAACAATTTTCCAGAAATATATATGTTGCAAAATCTTTCCACTTATAATTATCTTCATTTTCACTTTTTTCATAAAGATCAACATTCCTTGTTTGAATTTTATAATGGCTTCTCCGGCAACAAATACAAGTAATATTTGGTCTTTCATTAGAGATGATAGTAAATTTTGTCATTTCATCTTCAAACTTTTTACTAACAGTAAGTTCTACATTCTCTTCTACATTTTCATCAATAACTGTGTCATTTTCTGCACTTTCTTGTTCTGGACCAAAGTAACAAAACTGAATCTCATCAGTAACCTTCACTACATCTGATACAGATCCACGGAACAGAGCATTATTCAACTCATTTAACTTTAGTGCTGGACTTTTAGCAAAATAAAATGTTCTCACAAACTTTCTCATTTCAGTATGATGTACTGCCAGCATCCTAAAATGGTGAAAAACACTTTGACACACTTTCCTAGACAGACAAGCCAGAGAATGTCCTTGCAGACCAGTATTCTCTCTCACTCTGCATGGATCTAGTCTTTGAAGCACCTTAATCTTCTGTTTAACACTCTTTTTACTATATTCTCTTAGAAAGTCACTTAATTTATCAATAGATTCCTGACGCACAGTACAAATACTACTACAATTCCAAGGGTACACTGGGGCTTTAGGACGTCTCCCCATAACCTCAGCAGCCATCACTTCTTCCTCATTTCTTGGAACCATTTTCTCCTTCTCCATTACACAACCATCTTTAACTTCATATGCTCTACCATTGGTGTCAACTGCATGCAACAAAGTATTACTTTGAAGATAACTCTCTTCATTAAAAAATGGTTCAGTACTTGAACTATGCTTCCATTCTCCTAAGAACACTTTACAAAAGTTATTTTTTTCTCTTCTCTTTTCCTTTTGCTTTGTGACTTCATTGCATTGACTAATTTATCTAATCTACGCATCCTGTTCAAAATTAAAATGAATAGTTTTTTTTTATTTCTAAAGCCTTCGTAACAATATTTTCAATAAATGTCTTTTTCTTATAAAATCTGGTTTTCTTCTTATATTTTTTCACATCCTTTAGCAAATTAAACATCACCCTTCTCTGAAACATTTTTCGACGAATGTTTTTAAAATCTATTTTTCGTGTTAAGTCACTCTTTCTTACTTCTGATTGTACATTAGCATTTTGTTTTTGCTGTCGACTCTGTTGTTGTTTTGTACTTGAAACACTGTTTGAAGATATCTTTTTACCTTTTTTAAGATATTTTTTTTTAATTCTTTAGTCTGTTTACCAGAAGACTTTTTCTTTTTTCCAACACGAGCTTCTCCTCCTATTTTTTTTTTTACCAGTTGTCTTCAAATATAGTTGTTGTTGCTTTTCTTTTCTCTTTCTTGACTTTATAGGCATCTTTAAATTTTTTCACTGTTGCTCAGCAATACCTGCAAGAAACTAAAAAAAAATACCTTTATGTAATTTTAATTCATTACAATTTTTTTTTGAGCTTTTCAAATCCTATCATATGAGCTGCCCCTTTCCTATGAGTCCAAGTCTTATAAAACAAGAGAAACATGAATTAAATCTCTGACAACAATTGCTGTGTGCACACAGACTCATGGTGTGATTCTAGGCAGAAAGCGATATTTCCTTTGGCAATTTGAAAGCACATTTAGTACTGTGGAGGAGCAAGTGATAATTACTGCACATGTCCTAACAGCTCCTTGAGACCATGACCATGTGTTACAGGGTGAGTGATTAGATTACAGCAAAGGAAATGAGCCTTGGTGACGTTGAATGTGTTTGCGTTACACACTGCTATCTGAAACACAACACAGAGCTGAGTATTACGTATGGGAGTGTAGGTGAAGCTGCTGCATGTGTGCAAAGAGTGTGTTTCTGCAGACTGTGTATTGTCAGGTGCAAGAGAGATCTGAATGGAGACTTGCAGAACTGCATGAAGATTGCAGAGATGTGTGTAAGAGTACATGTGTGGTAAGGGTTAATTGGAGTTTTGAACATATAGGAACTACCTCACCCATTGCAAGATTGGAAGGAAAATCTAACCTGTTGATTTGAAATGTGTTAGCATTTGCCTCTCATTTGTGAGATCGTGATTTCTGCTGAGTGCTAACCATCACAGTTCAAGAAAACAAGCTGGCCCTTTCTTGAAAGTGCAAGTTTTACAAAACAACAGCAACACAAATTAAATGTCTGACAACAATTCCTGTGTGCACACAGACTCATGGTGTGATTCTAGGCAGAAAGTGATATTTTCTTTGGCAATTTGAAAGCACATTTAGTACTGTGGTGGAGCAAGTGATAATTACTGTGACAGCCTGACACATTTTTCTTATATTTTAGACAAGCAGAAAAGAGCACATGTCCTAACAGCTCCTTGAGACCATGACCATGTGTTACAGGGTGAGTGATTAGACTACAGCAAAGGAAATGAGCCTTGGTGACGTTGAATGGTTTGCGTTACACACTGCTATCTGAAACACAACACAGAGCTGAGTATTACACATGGGAGTGTAGGAGAAGCTGCTGCATGTGTGCAAAGAGTATGTTTCTGAAGACTGTGTATTGGCAGGTGCAAGAGAGATCTGCATGGAAACTTCCACAACTGCATGAAGACTGCAGATGTGTGTAACAGTACATGTGTGGTAAGGTTTAATTGGAGTTTTGAACATGTAGGAACTACCTCACCCATTACAAGATTGGAAGGAAAATCTACCCTGTTGATTTCAAATGTGTTAGCATTTGCCTCTCATTTGTGAGATTCTGATTTCTGCTGAGTGCTAACCATCACAGTTGAAGAAAAAAAGCTGGCCCTTTCTTGAAAGTGCAAGTTTTACAGAACAACAGCAACACAAATTAAATCTCTGACAACAATTCCTGTGTGCACACAGACTCATGGTGAGATTCTAGGCAGAAAGCGATATTTTTAGGGGGAAATTTGAAAACACATTTAGTACTGTGGTGGAGCAAGTGATAATTACTGTGACAGCCTGACACATTTTCCTTATATTTTAGACAAGCAGAAAAGAGCACATGTCCTAACAGCTCCTTGAGACCATGACCATGTGTTACAAAAAACAAGCTGCCCCTTTCCTGCGAGTGCAAGGGTAACAGAGCAAGAGCAACACAAATTCAATCTCTGATAACAATTCCTGTGTGCACACTGTCTCATGGTGTGATTCTAGGCAGAAAACAGTATTCCTGGGTGATACCAGTACACCTTAACTTATGGTGAAGACATACTCCATAATATCTAACATGTTCAAGGCACTTAAATATCTTCCTTAACATAAAATGTAAAACACAACTTTTAAAGTGGTAGGAAAATGTACCATGCTATTTTCAAATGTGTTTGCATTTGCCTCTCATTTGTGAGTAACTGATTTCTGCTGAATGCTAACCATCACACTTTAAGAAAACAAAGTGCCCCTTTCCTGCGAGTGCAAGGCTAACAGAACAAGAGCAACACAAATTAAATCTCTGACAACAAATCCTGTGTGCAGACAGACTCATGAAGTGAATCTAGGCACAAAACAGTATTCCTCAGTGATACCAGTACACCTTAACTTATAGTGAAGACATACTCCATAATATCTTACAAGTTCAAGACAGTTAAATATCTCCTAAAACACAAAATGTAAAACACAACTTAAATCACCACATACATCCCCTCTCAAACTCATAACTCACCTTTAAAATTAGTTAGTTGAGAAAGAAATGTGGCACTCAAACAGCAGATTATCAGAGCCAGAATCTCAGAGCTGTACACCTCTCTCCTCTCACCACAACCAGTAAATGGCAATGTTTCCCTCTCTTTTTTCACACATATACATGTTAATGTAAAATCACAGTCCTTCCCACATTTTTTCAAATGGAATCACACATTTCTATTGGTTGCAACTTTCAACCCTTTTCCAAATCATCCCTTCCCCCAACATGACTTCTGCCTGCTACCATAGCAACAGGTCATGGAACACTGGTGTGAGCAGAGAGGTCAGAAGTTCAGCACACAATGTTTCAAATCCAAAGAGCAAGAGTGCTTGACTTTACAAACCTAACAGCAAATCCAAAGTAATGTTCAGTGGGAACACATTTTTCTGTACCAATTCAAAACATGCTTTTAAAAATGTAAACATACAGCCTAGTTTTAACTGTAAAATGGTTTGAATCAGCCAATGAGTTCTTTTTATTAAAAAAAAAGTATGTATGCCTCCATTTTTCAACTGTCTTTCTTTTCATATTGTGTACAACAATAAGGAGCTGTAGAGGGAACAAAACCTTTTCATATTGCCATTCTACTGAAAGACACCTCCTGAGAGCATCCAGATCTCCTTGAAAGATGTTCACAGTGTGGATTGTAGGTCATAGCTATGTCTTCTGGAGTGAAAAATTTGCAGAAAAAAGAGGTATTGTGAAAGACCTTGCTTTGCTAAATGTAGACATTAAATGGATTGGTCAGAGAGGATTAAAGTGGCACCAATTAATGCCTTTGGTGAAAACCTTTCTGCATCTCCCACAGCCTAACCTTATTATTGTGCACTGTGGTGGAAATGACCTAGGCACTTTACCTGGGGTAGGTCTGGAAATGCTTATTAAGGACACCTTTGTGCAATTGATGTAACTTTTTCCACAAACTGCCTTTGTATATTCTAATATATGCCAAAGGCAAAAGTGGAACTGGTCCAACCAACATTGTCCACAGATTGACAAAGCAAGAAAGCACGTCAATAAGTCTGTTTCTGCTTTCCTCAGAGACTATGGTATTGGTTCTATATACCACAACAACTTGCGTTACAACATGCAAGACATCTAGGGCCATATGTAGGTAGCATCACATTTACCGATTCATAAATACCGAATTTTACCGATTCGGTATGTATGAATCGGTAAATGTGATGTAGGTAATGATTCGGTAAATTTTACTGAATCGGAAAAATTCGGTAAATATGAATCGGTATTTACCGATTCGGTAATGGGGCATACCTTCCCATTGATTCCTATGGGCCTGGAGGCCCAAAGGAATCAATGGGAAGCCAGTCACCATTATCGATTCGGTAAATACCGATTCGGTAATGGGGGGAGCATATACAAGGGTGGCAGGGTGTCACATTGACACCCTGTTGCACCCCTGATTCTTGCATGTGTGCACATGTGGCGCACATACATGCCCTAAGGGCATGTATGTCTGCCACATGGCACTCTTACATCTGCAAAATATTGCGTTTTGCAAGGTATTCGTTATTTATCACCAACCTGTATTTGGTGGTAAATAACGAATTCTTAATTCTAATTTGCACTCTTTAGAGTGCTCCCTACATTCAGGATTCGGTATTTACCGATTCGGTATTTTACCGATTCGGTAATTTACCGAATCCTGAATTATGCCTCCTACATCCCAAATAGCTAAATACCGGTCGGTAACGGGATATTTACCGAATTTCGGCCGTTACCGACCGGTATTTAGCTACCTACATGAGGCCCTTATAGAGGAGATGGTGTACATTTCAATGATGAAGACAAAAGAGTCTTCCCCTTGAACTTTAGACTCTGCATCGGTACTTACTTGTAGGTACCGAAAAACACTCAATAAACACAAGGGCTCTTTTTAGAGCCACCTAATATCTAAACACTTAAACTTGATTTTTATTTCTATTTTTGTTAAGTTTTTTTTCGGGTGCGCGCAGAGTGCGCGCACCCCGCGATGTTTTTTAAAAAATTTAAATCTTTTTTTTGGCCCTTCGTGGTCCTACTGTGACCCCCTGACAATGGCTAGGGGGTAAAGAACTCCCTACTCTGCCCCCTATTCACGTTCTCCACCTTTCCTTTTCAGTGCAACAGACAAAATGGCGGCCGACACTTCCTGATTTCGACCGATTCGAATGTTTACTGACATCTAACAACCAATCAGAATTACGCTCGCGCACGGCAGGGTGCACGCACAGGGCTTGCACAGTGCGCGCACGCTGCGCGCGTATAGATATTGATATGCTTTTAAATGCTATTTTCTCAGGACATACTGAACAGATTTACACCAGACCTGCAAAAGACACTTCCTTGACCTTATGGCTACCTCTCTGCCAAATTTCAAGTAATTCTGTTCAGCCGTTCGGGCTGTATCTGCGACTAAAGGTCCTATGGAAAAATACATGGGGAAAACGCGTTTTGGTACCCCCCTTTTTCTCGGCCCCCGCTTGACGAATCACTCCGAGACTTTCAAGGTAGGAGCTGAACGGAGTGCCCCATTAGTTTTGGAAATTTTGCAAGGATTCGTCAACCGGTGCAAAAGTTATTCAAAATAGAATTTTGAGATTTCCTATGGAAACTCGGTCCTAACTATAACTATCTACTGGCGACCGCCAGTAGATAATATATATATATATATATATATATATATATATATATATATATATATATATATATATATACATATTGTGACCAAGGCCTGTAATGGGCTGAAACGCGTAATGGCAGCGGTGGTGTCTATTATATTTAAATAAATAATTGGAATTCTTTTCACCGCACCTTGGGTTTGCTTCTGTTTCTTGAGGAGAGATCTTCAGTTCACGAGACGGAGTATTGTTACATATATATATATATATATATATGTCACCAAGAATCGCCTCCTCAAACACGCAGCATCGATGCGCAGAGACGAACACGGACCCAAAGTAAGTGCTGTAAGTCTTTATTCGGACAAGAACTTTACACAGCCGCCATATATATATATATATATATATATATATATATATATATATATATATATATATATATATATATATATATATATATCCAACAAAAGAGTTTTCCCCTTGAAGAAGCCACAAAAGGTCAATCTTCTCGCTTTATTTGTGACAGCTACAGCGTGGATGGCAGAACAGACACCAAAGTGTAGGACATCTTGTGCCCGACGCGTTTCATGCTCTTGCGCACTTCCTCATGGGCTGGTTCTTGAAGGACACGCCAAACAGTTCAAGCACCTGATTGCAATTGGAACAGCTGCCCCAGTGGGCATAGACAATCTGCATTGCATTCTGGGCGTCGTTGTGCTTGTAAATAATAATCTCCTGTGAGTCCGTCAGTGCGTTCCCTTTTCAACATCAGTAAAAACCCCAGTGGCTAGGTTGAAAGTCCAGACAGTCCAAGCTGCACTTTATAACTACCACTGCGTACCTGTTGCCCATCAAGCTGGCGTCAGCAAAGGTCCGCTGACTGCACGACGGGGCTTCTATCACGGCAGGAATGGCCGTATTTACATCCAACAAAAGAGTTTTTCCCTTGAAGAAGCCATACACAAAAGGTCAATCTTCACGCTTTATTTGTGACAGCTACAGCGGGGATGGCAGAACAGACACCAAAGTGTAGAACATCTTGTGCCCAACGCATTTATATGTTCATATATATATATGCATGTATGTATGTATGTATGCATGTAAGTGCCCTTATATATATATATTTGCTTTTATACAGTGGCGAAGGCCTAGTAACTCCCCCAACAAAATATTTTTACAAAAGCCGTGTCAAAGCAAGCACTGACATAGCGAAAGGCTGTCAGTCACCACCTGACCCGTTCGGCTTTGCCAATGCTTGTTCAGTAAGGAATGCTTCTGTGTCTGCACTATCCATGGCCCTTCTTCCCCTTCACAGTGAAGATCTGACAAATGACAGCCAAGAGGGTAAGGTGAAGATGCAATACACATTGGACAAACGTCCTCTGCTTGTATTGTGCACCCCTGTGCACTGACATTGCTGTGTTATTTCACTTCTTATGTAGGAGTAGAGCGAATTCAGTAATATTCTCATGACACTTTCTTTACAGACTATCCATGTAAAATAGTTCCTTTACCAATGAGGGTGGCTATCAGGGCCCCCTTCCAGCCTCATCCAAGGATTTGTGAATGTGACTCTGCTGGTAACTTTGAAATGTTTTGAGGCTTTCATTTATTTATAAATGAGGATATAATACCGCCATCTGTTACCTTGAGCAATCTTGCCAATCATGTTCCTCAGTGGCCTCAAACAGCAGAGTGTGATTATAAGCTAGCATCTGGGTTGGAACAATTAAAATATGTGAAATTAGCAAAACAAGCTTATGAAGTTGTGAACTTGTGTCGATAATTCATTATAGAAGTACTAAAATTCACAAATCTATGCACATAAATGGATTATTAGTTTATACACCTCAAATCAAACAATTAAAATGCCACAGAACATTATCTCTCCCTCCCTGAAAATGACTGGGCAAGGCGACAAAGCCTGGCTGTGTGGTCCAATGACCAGAGTGAACCTAAACGTGAGTACACAGTATCATGTGCATCTATATGGTAAGAACAGCTGTGGGGTCTGAATGTACCTTAATCCTGATACCCACTATTACTATTGCAGGGACACACTATTCAGAGATGTTTTAAGTCATGGACAAAGTGGGCAATTGCCCAGGGATCCCTCTTCTTCTCTCTGCCTAAATCTATCTCTGACTCTGTCCACCTACCTATCTCTACCTCACCACTCTGTTTTTTTATCTACCTCTTTCTCTACCTCACCTATCTCTCACTAAATCGTCTCTCTTTTCCTACCTTGCTCAACTCTCTTTACCTTTCACTGTTGCTCCTCCCTCTAACCTTATCTCCGTCTTTCATTCCTCTCTTTCTACCTCTCCGTATTCTTTCTCTCCTTCACATGCCTAATTCTTTACATTGTTGCATCTCATCTCTCACTACCTGACCAAACATTACATGCCCACTCTTCTATCAAGCTCACTTCTATGTATTCTGCTGACTACCTTTATGCCATCTCTACATCCTGCATGTGCTTACCTACCTGTCTTATGCTACTCTCCTTACTTTATATCACCTCTTGTACCTCTATTTCTTTACCTCTCTCTGCATCTGTTACCATCCTATCTCTTCTTCACCTCATATCAGTCTACTTCACCTCTCTTTTAATACACCACTGTGCACCTCACCTCTCTCTAGCTGTCTCTCCAACCTCCCCTCCATACCACTCTGTGTTTCTGACTACATTGTTACCTCTTTACCCCTTATTTTTACCTCACCTCTCTCAACCTCATCCTGCTCTTTCAACCTCACTGCTAACGTCCCTGTATCTGTGTTCCGCCTATTTCACCGCTCTCTAAGCATCATTCCCTGTTACATCACCCCTCTATCTTTTGCTTCATTTCACTTCTCACTACCTTTCCACTATCTGCTTCACCTCTGTCTACCTAATTTCTTTCTCTACATCATATCACTCTTATCAACTCATCTACATATACCAGCCTCATTTCTCTTTGTGGTTACCCAACCTATCAATTTACATCATGATTAATGTTCTAACTCACTTCTCCACCTCCCCTTTCTCTACATGTTACTTCAACCTAATCTCTATCACTAAATTACTGCTTTCTCACTAACTCATTTTCTCTATCATTGCAGCCCCTCTCACTCATCTTTCTTCCCTCCCATCTCTATTTCAACTCACCACTGTGCACCTCACCTCTCTCTAGCTGTCTCTCCAACCTCCCCTCCATACCACTCTGTGTTTCTGTCTACATTGTTACCTCTCTACCCCTTATTTTTACCTCACCTCTCTCAACCTCACCCTGCTCTTTCAACCTCACTGCTAACGTCCCTGTAACTGTGTTCCGTCTATTTCACCGCTCTCTAAGCATCATCCCCTGTTACATCACCCCTCTATCTTTTGCTTCATTTCACTTCTCACTACCTTTCCACTATCTGCTTCACCTCTGTCTACCTAATTTCTTTCTCTACCTCATATCTCTCTCATCAACTCATCTACATATACCAGCCTCATTTCTCTTTGTGGTTACCCAACCTATCAATTTACATCATGTTTAATGTTCTAACTCACCTCTCCACCTCCCTTTTCTCTACATGTTACTTCGACCTAATCTCTATCACTAAATTACTGCTTTCTCACTAACTCATTTTCTCTATCATTGCAGCCCCTCTCACTCATCTTTCTTCCCTCCCATCTCTATTTCAACTCACCACTGTGCACCTCACCTCTCTCTAGCTGTCTCTCCAACCTCCCCTCCATACCACTCTGTGTTTCTGTCTACATTGTTACCTCTCTACCCCTTATTTTTACCTCACCTCTCTCAACCTCACCCTGCTCTTTCAACCTCACTGCTAACGTCCCTGTAACTGTGTTCCGTCTATTTCACCGCTCTCTAAGCATCATCCCCTGTTACATCACCCCTCTATCTTTTGCTTCATTTCACTTCTCACTACCTTTCCACTATCTGCTTCACCTCTGTCTACCTAATTTCTTTCTCTACCTCATATCTCTCTCATCAACTCATCTACATATACCAGCCTCATTTCTCTTTGTGGTTACCCAACCTATCAATTTACATCATGTTTAATGTTCTAACTCACCTCTCCACCTCCCCTTTCTCTACATGTTACTTCAACCTAATCTCTATCACTAAATTACTGCTTTCTCACTAACTCATTTTCTCTATCATTGCAGCCCCTCTCACTCATCTTTCTTCCCTCCCATCTCTATTTCAACTCACCACTGTGCACCTCACCTCTCTCTAGCTGTCTCTCCAACCTCCCCTCCATACCACTCTGTGTTTCTGTCTACATTGTTACCTCTCTACCCCTTATTTTTACCTCACCTCTCTCAACCTCATCCTGCTCTTTCAACCTCACAGCTAACGTCCCTGTATCTGTGTTCTGCCTATTTCACCGCTCTCTAAGCATCATCCCCTGTTACATCACCCCTCTATCTTTTGCTTCATTTCACTTCTCGCTACCTTTCCACTATCTGCTTCACCTCTGTCTACCTAATTTCTTTCTCTACCTCATATCTCTCTCATTAACTCATCTACATATACCAGCCTCATTTCTCTTTGTGGTTACCCAACCTATCAATTTACATCATGTTTAATGTTCTAACTCACCTCTCCACCTCCCTTTTCTCTACATGTTACTTCGACCTAATCTCTATCACTAAATTACTGCTTTCTCACTAACTCATTTTCTCTATCATTGCAGCCCCTCTCACTCATCTTTCTTCCCTCCCATCTCTATTTCAACTCACCACTGTGCACCTCACCTCTCTCTAGCTGTCTCTCCAACCTCCCCTCCATACCACTCTGTGTTTCTGTCTACATTGTTACCTCTCTACCCCTTATTTTTACCTCACCTCTCTCAACCTCATCCTGCTCTTTCAACCTCACTGCTAACGTCCCTGTATCTGTGTTCCGCCTATTTCACCGCTCTCTAAGCATCATCCCCTGTTACATCACCCCTCTATCTTTTGCTTCATTTCACTTCTCGCTACCTTTCCACTATCTGCTTCACCTCTGTCTACCTAATTTCTTTCTCTACCTCATATCTCTCTCATCAACTCATCTACATATACCAGCCTCATTTCTCTTTGTGGTTACCCAACCTATCAATTTACATCATGATTAATGTTCTAACTCACCTCTCCACCTTTCTCTACATTTTACTTCAACCTAATCTCTATCACTAAATTACTGCTTTCTCACTAACTCATTTTCTCTATCATTGCAGTCCCTCTCACTCATCTTTCTTCCCTCCCATCTCTATTTCAACTCACCCTCTCTGATATGCCTTTCCTTGCAGGATTACGAGCAAATACAGCCCAGTTTTAGAAATCCAAAACCCCCTGGAAAGTCCAACCTTAGCCAACTTTCCAACCTGAGTTTGGAAGTCAGATGGACTGTAATCCATGGACCTCCCAAGCTTTTCTTAAGGGTGGAGAGTAAAGAGTGACAATCAGTCCTATGAGACAACAGGATTATTTGCATTAGTGAGTTGCAGAGCCTCTTCCCTGTCATGATCCTTGAAGGAACTCAGGCCAAATGCAGCAAGATGTCATGCCTGCCGAGATCTGTATTCAGATGCGGCAGGGGTGAAGCACACATGGATCAAAGCGGGCGAGGATGGACAGGAAGCTGCTTGGCGTTCTAGTGGTTACATGCCTGCAGCTTCCTGCCGTTGGTTCACTCGCATCTGGTTCTGTGTTTCCTCCTAGTCTCTGCAGTGTTCTCGGCTGCTCTCTCATCGGGATCCTCGAGTGGTCTTCTTGCTTGGGTTCACCTCATCGGATCCAGTCTCCAAGGCTCCTGCTTCATCTGAAATCCAGCTTTTTGGAATCCAGTCATCCCTGCAAATCAAAGGAAAATAAAAGTCGGTTGGAGCAACAGGGTCAGGAAGTTTGAATAACGCGCCTTGGGCACTCACACTTTATAAACTTGCGACAAATTACATTTATCTGATAGTGCATCTTGCTTTTTGGGGATTTTGTAGTGAAACCACTTTCTAGTGAGGACCATACCTATGGACAGAAAGGGAAAAAAAACAATATTATGAAGCTGTGTGCTACTGAAACTACATTATAGTCTCGAGGTTTCCTTTTTCACTGTTTTTTAGGCTCTATATTTGTTGTTTGTTAACTGAGGCTTAAGACTAGAATAATATACATGTTGGAATGTATTTATTTTCTTCTCTATCATTTGTCTGATTTTCTAGTTAGTTCGGTGAGCCTTCTATATGTAAAGAACAGTAAATCCTATGGTATGCTTTGGAATGCAAATAAAATGACTTAAAGTCAGCTATTTCTATTTCATCTACAAGTAGTGTCTTTCTGTTTTTAGACAAACACAACCAACAGTAACTACACTTTCTTCCTGCCAGTAAACGGAAGAGGGGAATTGGTAAGGTATATGGTTACATATAAACTAGATTTATGTTAAGAAACACTTACAGAATTGAGAGATATCTTACTCCTTCTCTTCTTTTTCATGTGGGAAGAGCCTTACCTGGCCTTGGTAGACATTAGCACCACAGCACAGTCTCCGAGAGACAATTGTTTTTCTCTTCCCTTCCCCTCTTACCCATCAATATTGGTAAACTTTGACTATTGTTGGGTTTCCTTGGTCGAGATTGCAGTTGGGAGCTATCATTGTGGCTTCCTATCCCTCCTGGGGAAAATAGGTGAGATTCTGACACAAGATTAATCCCACCTTCTCCACTTGTCCTAATTCCTGTATCACCCTCCAGGAAAGTAGGTAACCCCTGATTGTCATAAGGGAAAGAGGGGGTGTGGGATTAGTGAGAAAAAGAACACTTGTTTTGAGCAAGATAATTTGTAGTAGACCCAAGCTAGACTCAATGAGATTCAGGATTACACAGTGTCAGCGAGGCACAATATGACTGAATATCAAGAGAAAAAACAGAAGAGAGTGAGTGTCAAATATTAAAAGGAGTTTTTTTCTAACAGGTAAGTACTCTAGAAATATTTGAGGTGGCTAAACCTGCGTGAGTTGTCACATCGTTGTAATTAGTCCCCTAGCAAACTCAGAACTGAAGTCAAGTGGCAGTCTGCTCCACCAGAAAGCTGAATCGTTGTCACCAAACCAAAAGGGGAAATCTCCTGCCTGGTCAAAAACAGGTTCCTAGTCACAAATATACAGTAGCCAACTCAAACTACTAACATTCATCCAAAAACTAAGAAAGGAGTCTGGAAAAGGAAGAGAGAGAGAAGGTAGACCAAGGGAACTAATAAAGGGGAAAAGCAAAAAAGGTGTAAGAATGTAATTATAGGAGCAAACTGTAATGTGGAGGTAGTCTAAACAATTGATATTGCCAGACACAGTCTTCTGTATCTACTAACCCTTTACTGACTGTATTCTCTGTCCTGGAAGTCAACTACTGGCCTACATTGGCTGAGGCAGTTTGTTTCAGACCCTTCTCTGGAAGCTGTTGTCGTCCATGACTGTAGTCTCCATTGCCTGGTTCTCCATCTCCTCCATGTGGTATGTTTTCTAACTGTCTTCTGTGGTGTCTTACCACCAAACTTGAGATTTCCCTATAAATAAACACATACAAGAAATTATCCACACTATATATTTAAAGGCTTTAATATATTAATGCCCTAAACTATTGCAGAATATATGAAGAAATGTTACTATGAAAATAAACATAACAGTGGTAATAAAACAGAGTATTAAACAATATAATAAAAGAATTGCAACATTTAGATGATGTTCATTGAATTAACGCATTGAATGATGAACTTCAGGCTATGGTAAAACCCACTCTCTTCTAGCCTCTAGCTTAACTTCTTAGTACTGGAGATCCCATCTGAGTTTCTTAGGTGACCTCTGACACTCATACTGTAGCTGAATAACAACGTTGTTTTCAGTCAGTTGCTGTACATTGAGGAGGTCACAGTCTATGTTTATTATGGCTTTCTGGAGCTGAGAATACATATATAAGCTCTGACAGCACGTGGCCTTTATTTATTAATTTTGCAGTACACAGTTTGAATAAATCTCCCAAGGAAATCTGAAGATGTCTCTTCTTTAAGTTGTGTCTATACCAAACTTAAATATTCTTTTTTGGTAATTATGAAATGACTAGATTTCATAACTTATGATGTAGGATGCAAAAATTGCTTAGAGATGGTGATTATGGGACATACCCTTGGCTTGTCAAAAAAACTTAAGATGGAACCGGCGGTTCCACATGTCCATCACTTTAGAATTTATTGCCTCGTTTCTGATCCTAGTGAAATAGAAAGGGGTAAGCTTAAGTGTTCAGTTAAGAATCTTTTCCCAGGAACTATTCATGATGGGAAACAATCCAATTATTCTCTGCCTTCTCCTAACAGAATCAATAGATCTAGGGATGAAAGGATCAGTGTGAAGCAATATTTCTATTAGGCCATCTGTGTAGTGAGGTGTAGTGTTGACTGGTGAATAGACTAGTGTCTGTCCCCTGTCATGAAAAATTCCTTTGCTACCTAGTCGTGCCTGCATCCATGTTATGCTTCATTGATTGTAGTCAAATTCAGCTTTGTTGATTTGGTATAGCTAGAGAGCATGGAATAACAGACATCCATAAATATTCAGGATAGGATGACATACCTTTTCTTATCCTTACACCTAAATAATTCAGGCACCAGGATATAATTCTGCTTAAAAGCACCGATCTTAAGGCCAAACATTCACATATAGTGTGTGTGTGGCTTTGTGCCAGAGACAAGAAAAATTATCATATGCCTGCAATGTAAAACCCAGGGGCCCGATTCACAGAACTAACTTAAGACAAAATCCTAAACTTACTACCATTTTGGTATTCACAGAAGGCACTTACTAATTTTGGTATTCACAGAAAGCACTAACTCATTTCGGTATTCACAGAAGTTAGGAGTCCTAACTTTAGGACTCCTAAATACCTTCTGTGAATACCGAATGTCTTAAAGTTAGGATTTTTCTCAGTTTAGGAGTAGTACAGTTAGGACTCCTAACTTTAGTACTCCTAAACTGAGAAAAATCCTAACTTTAAGACTTTCGGTATTCACAGAAGGCATTTAGGAGTCCTAAAGTTAGGACTCCTAACTTCTGTGAATACCGAAATGAGTAGGTGCCTTCTGTGAATACCAAAATGAGTAAGTGCCTTCTGTGAATCCCAAAATGATAGTAAGTTTAGGATTTTGTTTTAAGTTAGTTCTGTGAATCGGGCCCACAGTGTTTACTATGTACAAACCACGTGGTGTCAATCTATCTGATACACATCTGACATACAATAACTGAGGGGCAGTCACCCACCTCTCACTGTGTGCCAGTGGAGTCTCACCTAGCATGCATGGATTTCGGTTTGGCCCAATATTCTACATGTAGAAGTTAAGAGCAAAGTACACTTATCAGCCTTTGCTGTAAGGATTGACTTATGTATTCTCCTCACAACAAATTGCGTAGCTGTTATTAAACATGGTGTTAAAAGTCAGCACTAAACTAGAGTGACCAAAGTTAGGTCTCATCTAATCGGCAGTATTTCAAATAAGTGCACACATACCCCCTTTTTTGCACTAGTGTTGACATCTTAATGGGGTCCTTGAAAGCTAGCCATATGGAATTAGCTGCACGTACTGTTCCTAGATCACTGTTCCATGAATTGAGTATCTAAAATTATATCTAAATCAATTATAATTCTGGAATTGGTTGGATAATTTCAGTGAATATTACTTCTAACTCAGTTCATTTGCTAAATTGTCAAGTGTAATAATGTAAGCCTTTCATTTTATAACCAAACTCCCAAAGCATAAGTTTATTTCTGAAAAGCAAAAAATCTAATGGCTCCCACACCACACCCTGGAAGTTTTCTCTCCTCTGGGTGTGGGGTCATTATTGTTAGGTCTCGGCCTGGCGAAAGCAGTGCATGCGCTGCTCTGCCATGCATTGGCCTTTTGGAATCGATACGATTCCAGAGTGCACGCGGGGAGACAAACAAGACAAAAGATGTGCACGAGGGGATTGGATGCGCTACTGGCGGCGTGATACACTGGGGACTTTTTTTCTCGCCACCAGTAAAGGGAGTCCCCGCATGCACATCTTCTGTCCCTCCCATGACGGGCCGCGCTTGTTTACATTAGCAGTTTGGTAACAAATAGTCAGTCTGGGAGTGAGCAGTGGCACAAGAAGCTGCATTCCGCGTGTCAGGTTACACACAAGAGCACTCTCACCTTTCTCTTCTGCCTCGTGGAATCTCGGGCAGGGGTGGCACCATGTCTGTGATCTGTGAGCCCAAGCTTTCTGGTACGCCACTACCCTTTGTCAGCTGACTTCGAGGCCTCCACTATCTCCGGATGCAATTCGGCGGTGAAGCCAACGCCGTTTCGGCTGTTGCACTCTCGGGTCCAGCCACGAGACTTCCAAAACTCAGTTTTGCAGCAGCCCGGCTATGCCAATGCTTTTCTGTATAGCGCTTCGTACCATGATGCAGGTGTCAAAGCACTTTTGTGAATCCTTGAGGTAAGATCTTTCGAGGTTGACAGTGTTAGTGCAATTTAGTTGTAGGATCAAAGTTATCATTTATAACCCCTCAAGGACGCAGACTCAAGGAAGTAACTTGGCTGTAAAATTATATGCACTAATAAATTACTCTTAATGAAAAGAAAAGTTGGTCGCATTAGCCATAGTATCTTTTCTACTTTTAAATAACTGCATGAAAAAAAGCCAATTTACATTTTTGTTTTACTAAACATGGCGTTTTATAATATTCTATTCCATATATTCATTCTGAAACATATTGGGTTTTTGGCATGAGTTCTTGTAGCGCATGCTTGTAACTGAGTGACCTCTAGGCAGTTGAGTGAATTTACAGGATACACCTGGTGCTTGGTAGTTAGGGGTACTGAATTGAGAGTGGTGGTAGCTGAAGTTCTTACGCTGTAGTGATGCCAGACTCTCTCTAGGCCCTCCAATGGTTGTCCCTGTCTCGGGCCTGGTGTACCACCCACGCAGAGCTCATCAATGCCTATTTCTCTTCCTGATCACCCCTACATCTTCTCACACGCACCATCAATGCAGAAAACTACATGAGAGTTCACACTCAGTGCTGCCCCCTCCATTCCTTGGCCTCTCCGTTGAGGTTGTGTTGAAATGTAACTTCTTTTATACCTGCTTTATTATAACATAAATATCCTTTGTATTTCTTTCATCCTTTTACCTTCTGTTGGTATTTCCCTCTTTCCTTCCTTTGATTCACCGCTCCCCCCCCTGCATTCCATTGTTCTTGGAATGTTCGGGAGCTCACCTTAGAATGTTGGTGATAGAGATTCAGTCGCTGTGAGGTAACTTGGAGGTGTAAGTTGGATAATAAGTGCCTCTTCTACCTTCGCTTGGCCTGGAAAGTATTATTACAGGCTGCCTGATTGTTTTTCGACTAATCCCGCAGTTCCTATCCATCTTTAGCCCTCACAATAGATCGATATTGCTGAATATCTTGCATGATATGGTTGGGATGCCTCATTTTTGTGGACGCTAAGAAGAATAGGCATTGCCAGAGTGGGGAACCAGTAACATTAAAGGTGCATGGCATGTTGCACCAGACTAGGCCTGTCCAACAGTCATCATTTTTTTTAAATTCTGTGCCAGGGGCCGCATCAGGTGTTGGTCGTTCTGTGAAGTTTCCATTACATGTTCCCTAGCAGTGCCTGGTCGTCGCTCGCTTGCTGCCCCCCAACTCCCATCACACCAATTTGCTGCATGTCTTTAAGAGAGCCCCTCCTCTCTGTAACCCCGGTGACGGACGCACAGTGTATATACTAAAGTGATTTACTGTGTTTGCGCGTATACTTTGAAGATCGGGCCGCACCGAGTGGTTTTAACATAGGGGCGGGAGTTGGGTCATGTCAGCTGGGTTAACTGGCTGTGAATTGTTCCTGTATATGAACACTGGTGGCCTTTGAGATCTGCTCACTGTACTACGCTTCCACAAGTGTGACCAGGCACGCGCCACAGAGTGAGAGACCTCGTGACTCCGAGTTCACCTGGACTTGATTGTTAGTTTTGGCCTAGAGACCGCTTTTGTGGTTTCCATATTTTCATGTAATACAAAGAAATACATAAAAGTACACCTATACAAACATAAAGGTGATTAAGGATTAGCCTTCCTAATCAAAGGATTATTAGGTTGTCATTAACACTTTGTTTCCTTTTTCCAAGTTATACAGCATAGGGCAGTGGGTCAACCTGCTTAAGCCATTATCTTGTACTGTGAGGGATTGCACTTGAACTGATCACATGTGCACATCCGCCTGAAAAAGAAGTACGCCTCAGTGGCAGGCTGGTAGACCCAACACTTTGCCAGTCCATATAAATTTCCATTGTTTAGCCTCTATTTTGAGTCCCCCTTATGTGTTTAACATATGTCTTCAGGTTACAGTAACTTAACGCCAATATTTGTTTTAATAAGGATCACATTTTCCTGTAAAGTGTGTTCAAATTAAAGAGTTTCTATACCTGTTTTACGAGCACATGGCTGGGAGAAAATGCGTCTACTAATGTATCATCAACACCATATGCAGTGACTATTATTTTTGTACTTATTTTAATGAAAATGTACGGCAGGCAGATGGCTATCAAGTTTGGGCAAGATTATTTTTTATTTGCGTTTCTTTTTTTTGGTATATTCTTAAAATAAAGCAATAACCCTACAAGCTTCCCATGGCCAGACTGCTGACACACCGCTGCTGACACGCCGCTACTGACACGCCGCTACTGACACCACTGCTGACACACTGCTGCTGACATGCTGCTGCTGACACCACTGCTGACACATCACTGCTGACGCACCACTGCTGACATGCCGCTGCTGACACCACTGGTGACACACCGCTGCTGACACGCCGCTGCTGACACACCACTGCTGAGACATCACTGCTGACGCACCGCTGCTGACATGCCACTGCTGACACCCCGCTGCAGACACCACTGCTGACACACCACCGCTGACACACCACTGCTGACACACCACCGCTGACATGCTGCTGCTGACACACCACTGCTGACACACCACTGCTGACATGCCGCTGCTGACACACCAATGCTGACATGCCGCCGCTGACACACCACTGCTGACACACCGCTGCTGACACCACTGCTGACACCGCTGCTGACACCGCTGCTGACACGCCACTGCTGACACACCACTGCTGACACGCCCCTGCTGACACACCCCTGCTGACACACCACTGCTGACACATCTCTGCTGACACGCCGCTACTGACACCACTGCTGACACACCTCTGCTGACACACCACTGCTGACACGCCGCTGCTGACACACCACTGCTGACACATCGCTGCTGACACAACGCTGCTGGCACACCACTGCTGACACATCACTGCTGACACATCGCTGCTGACGCCGCTGCTGACACACCACTGCTGACACATCACTGCTAAAGCCGCTGCTAACACACCACTGCTGACACACCACTGCTAGCACACCATTGCTGACACACCATTGTTGACACGACGCTGCTGACACACCACTGCTGACACACCACTGCTAACACACCGCTGCTGACACACCGCTGCTGACACACCACTGCTGACATACCACTGCTGACACCACTGCTGACACACCACTGCTGACACACCACTGCTGACATGCCGCTGCAGACACCACTGCTGACACACCACTGAGGACACACCGCTGCTGACGCCACTGCTGACACACCACTGCTGACACACTTTCCTCTTAATCATGGGATTCTCAGTGCTGCACGACGATATCATGACACAGGTGTCCAGCTTTCAAAGTTAGCAACCTTGTCAATAGATCACATCTCCACTCCCTACTGTGATCAACACACACACACACATCAATTCTTATTGATCATAACAGACAAAAGTGCACAAAAAGAGCGCACCAACATTCTGCTGCCACAGAGAATATTGTAGCCTGCTTATTTGTTAAATCACTTTTATTTATGGGTTTTGTAAAGTGCTACATTTTAAATGGATGCCTAGTCCTAACACTGAGAGAACAGGGCAGCCACACATGACATATGGGTGGGTTTAATTGTTTTGCTGATCCACAAGTAACCAATTTTGAGATCCCTGATAGTCATGAGGGGTCATACATTGCAAATTCCACAACGTGGTATGCAGTCTTGCGGTTGTAAGTTGGATGGAAAAGCCTGGAATATGGAGCCCATCTGGCAATACCCACTCGTAACTTGACAATTTGACCTTTTCAGTAAAATCTGATGATGAAGTGACCTAGGAGCCAGTGTAGGAGTCCGTTCAAGGTCATCAGACCATGAGCTGAGTAGAAGAGGTTTTCAGATTTGTTTCTCGGAGAGCTGAGTCTTGTAGAAGCAGGGTTTCTCTCCTGAATGTTTTGCAATTCGAGAATGAAAATCCTAGAAGACAGGATTTCACCATCGATGCACCCAGAATCTGGAACAATAATCTCATAGTCATTAAATTGTGTCTATCTTCCTCCAGTTAACTGACAACACATTTCTTCGGAGATCCCCCAAGTCGACAGAAATCTGCACATTATAGAAGGCATTTACTCACTGACTAAGATGGACCCATACAGTGAGCTACAATGCCATATATGAAGATTTGAAATTGCTATGCACGTAATCTGCTGTGGTATTACCTACGAATATCTAAATTTGGGAGAAAGTTTTGGCTAAAATGACAAAACATTTTAGTTACATCTCTGGCTCACTTTGCAACTGGATTCAAGCTAGCCTGGCTGATAAGGGGTGTTACCCGAAGCCGGACCACGATGCCTGTTTCTGGTTCAGGGAGGACCTGGCCTGGCCGTTCGGGTTGGACTGTTCCCATGAGGCACAGGGTCAAGCTTGATTTACATATGGCTGGGTCCAAACTGGGGTGGCAAAGTGAGCAAAAGAACAAAGATGGATTCAACCCAAATCTGTGACTGGGGGTGAGTATCTGAAAGGTTTCAGCACTCTGTCCATCATCTCTTTGGGCCCGATTCACAGAACTAACTTAAGACAAAATCCTAAACTTACTACCATTTTGGTATTCACAGAAGGCACTTACTCATTTTGGTATTCACAGAAGGCACTTACTCATTTCGGTATTCACAAAAGTTAGGAGTCCTAACTTTAGGACTCCTAAATGCCTTCTGTGAATACCGAAAGTCTTAAAATTAGGATTTTTCTCAGTTTAGTAATAGTATAGTTAGGACTCCTAACTTTAGGACTCCTAAATGTCTTCTGTGAATACCGAAAGTCTTAAAATTAGGATTTTTCTCAATTTAGTAGTCCTAAGTTTAGGACTCCTAACTTTAGGACTCCTAAATGCCTTCTGTGAATACCGAAAGCCTTAAAACTAGGATTTTTCTCAGTTTAGGAGTCCTAAGGTTAGGACTCCTAACTTTACAACTACTAAACTGAGAAAAATCCTAATAAGTCCTGGAAATGCACTCACAATTCAGGGCTACATTTTAGTATCCATATTTCATATGACAGTTCCTGCATTCTTCTGTTGCAAGGTGGACTTCCCGTCAAGGATATTTACTCCTGAAGTGGCTCCTCCAGGCTCTCTTGGGGTTCTACAATCTCCTCAACACAGGCCATAATACTGCTGGTAGGCAGAACTAGTTGAGGATAGTTTCAACATCAAAATTATAAGATGTGAAACAGTGAGAGTCAGATGTGACAGGTATTAGAGCTTTTCAGAACTCTGCTCATTGAGTACAGCAGTAATTAATATGGCCTTGTTGTGATTATCTAGCCTCTTAATAATTCAACTCCTTCTGTAGAATGTATTGGTATTTTTATACATTATATTAATATATGTTGCAATGAAAAATTTTGGTTGTGAAAAAAATAATTCAAAATTTTAGATCTACATAGGATTTCTATTAATAGAGACAGATATATCCATCTTTTGTCTCCTGTCTGACCGCACCTATTTTATTATTATTACTATTGAGTGTTTATCTAGTGCGTAGCTACCTACCAGGGTTTCCCAGCACTTTGAGTACAGGAAGACCAACCTAATGGAGCTAAAAGAGCAGAGTCTTTAATTCCTTGTGGAAGATTGAAAGGGAGACACAGGTTCTCAGGGATTCGAGGAGGGAATTCTATAGCTTGGGGCTGAGGAAGGAGAAGGATCAATTGCATATAGAGGTGTATCTAACTCTTGGGACAGTGGAAAGGGATTGATTGCTTGAACGTAGAGTGCGAGCAGGATGGTAGGGAGTCATCAGGCTTTGTAAGTACAGCGGTCCCAAGCAGGTTCAGATTTTGTGCATAAAACATGTTGCTTTGAAGTTTATTCGCTTGTCTACTGGGAACCAGTGGAGTTGGCGAAGTAGCCCAGATTCTGAGGAATATTAAGAGAGGTGGAATAAGAGCCTCGCTGCGGAGTTCTGAACCACCTCTAGATGTCTTATTGTTGCCTTGCCTGCACCTAGCTAGAGGATGTTGCCATATTCGAGTCTGGATAATATCATGGCCTGAATGACTATTCTTTGAGCAGAGAAAGGAAGTATCCACAAGATTTTCTTAAGCTACTTCATGATAGCAAAGCATGAGGGGGCATCTTTGGCCACATGTAGCTTTGTAGACAGGCTAGATTTGAGCCAGAATCCCAAATCCTTGACACTAATGGTGGGAGTAGGTGGTATTCCCAGTGTTCCAGGCCCATGTAGAGGCGCCAAAAGCCGATGACTCTTCCCCAAAACCATAACCTTGGTTTTGTCTCTATTTAGTTTCAGGGAGTTGGTATTCATCCAAGTGGAGTCAAGACCAAGGCAGGAGTTAGGATCCTCCGAGTTGACTTCCTGTCTCGACAATAAGGATAAAATGATCTTAATGTAGGCACTGACAATCTCCGCTCTATCAAATGCATCAGGACGTGGACTCTTCTGTTGACAGGTGTATCAGTCATAGTTTTTTTGTAAAGGGTAGGTTTGAAATTCTATTTTTCACTTATGATGCAAATTCATAATGAAACATAGGCTAAAATATTTAACAGATATCAAGTTTTACTGAGTACTTTATAGATGGAGATCAAGTTTTGAGCTTGATGTTTATTATTAGTTCATTGCAGCCTGACCATAAAACAGCAGTTAGAATGTTTGTCTGTTTCTGACACACTTTGTAAAGACTGGTTATTTTCATATTTTCAGGGGGCTGACATATACATGCAAAGAAGTCGAAGACATTAATAATGGAAAGAAACATGGCATGAAAGAATGGATATCGTTTTTGAATGCAAACAAATACAGGCAGGAACGTATCAGGAAGGAGAAGATGCAGGGATCCCAGAAAAAGTAGGTGTACCTGGTGCCCAGACATACTTCATAAGTTTCAACTGTTCTGTGCACAGCTCAGTCATTCCTCAACTGAGGGCTTGTTTGCAAACAGTTGCCCCAGCTGCTCTCTATAGGGCATCCTTTGTTGGGTTTTTAAAGTGTATCAAGGATATGTTATGGTAACCCATACAATACAGACAGGCGTGGCATGGTATATTCAGTAGCAGGTGGCAGGGAAGGAAAGTAGAGGGGCGGGGAAAAGGGGGTGGGGGTGGTGCTGGGGGGATTACAAAAGAAAAAAATTAATGTACTTACATTCTCGCTACGTCCGCAGCCGCCTTTCCTCTGTCGCGTAGTCCCTCGTCTCTCGGGAACCAGGAAGCTTCCAGGCTCCCTCCTTGACTTATCACAACACTACAATGCAGTGCTGTAATTGGTCTGAGAGTTGTAGCTCAGAGCCAAGATGGGACCTGGGAGGGTATGCATGTTTCTCACCAGGCTGTGTTATGCAGCCTGGTGAGGAACATGTAAAGTGCGCAGGACTGCTTGGCTGGCCCGAGGCGGCCATCCAAGCAGTTCAGTGCACTTTGGAGTGTGCAGCAACCACTCCTCCTCCCAGGCGCCATGGGCGCCCAGTCCCACCCAACCTGGCCGGAAAAAAAGAAAATGATAATAACAGAAATAACTTCTGTTATTATCATTTCATTTTTTTACATTGCTGCGCAAGCAGTGGGGCGACACTCCTCTGCCTTAGCGGAGGAGCCGCCACTGGGTATATTGTATTGAAGATCCAATTATACAGCCCTTCCTACCTTTGAAAAAGCAACAGACGGGGACACCCTGCACAATGGGGTAGTGTTGTAATTGAAAGTGTTGAACTGCAACGTGGCTTACATGGGTAGCATTTTAGTGTTGTGCATGACTTCTCACAACCCAACGAAGTGTTGCCAGACTAGTGGTCATTCTCCTTTGGGAGCCTTGCCTTCAGGAGCTTGAGAATGGCTTGTGTGTGAGCTCTTGCTCAAAATGTTGGGCTGCTGGGCCTAACAGGAGCAGATGGAATTTAGGGGCCCGATTCACAGAACTAACTTAAGACAAAATCCTAAACTTATTACCATTTTCGTATTCACAGAAGGCACTTACTCATTTTGGTATTCACAGAAGACACTTACTCACTTCGGTATTCACAGAAGTTAGGAGTCCTAACTTTAAGACTCCTAAATACCTTCTGTGAATACCAAAAGTCTTAAAATTTGGATTTTTCTCAGTTTAGGAGTCCTAAAGTTAGGACTCCTAACTTTACTACTACTAAACTGAGAAAAATCATAATTTTAAGACTTTCGGTATTTACAGAAGGCATTTAGGAGTCCTAAAGTTAGGAGTCCTAACTTTACTACTACTAAATTGAGAAAAATCCTAATTTTAAGACTTTCGGTATTTACAGAAGGCATTTAGGAGTCCTAAAGTTAGGACTCCTAACTTCTGTGAATACCAAAATGAGTAAGTGCCTTCTGTGAATACCAAAATGGTAGTAAGTTTAGGATTTTGTCTTAAGTTAGTTCTGTGAATCGGGCCCTAGGTCTTTTAAAGATTGAGTAGTTTCTGGTCAGGTTTTCAGCCTTGATTGCCCTTCTACTTTTTTCCTTGCTCGCAGGTTCTATTTATTCAGCCGTAGGCAGTTTCTTTGCCTTAAAAAAATCTACTCATGTCACCAATTGGATCCAATGGCACAGTGAGCAAGATACCCACAACTAGTCACTACTGTGGTCAATTAGGATGTTGTATCAATCACACAAAAGGTAATGGGTGGTGTTAGACCTGGCATCCTTGTCTTTTTGCCTCTACCTCTTGTATTTTTGACTGTATGCTGGACTTCGTTTTTGCTGGTTTGTGTACTCTGGGTAATCTACCACTGCTGATCAGTGCTAAAGTGCAAGTGCCCCCTGTGTAAATTGGGATTATGATTGGTTATCCATGATTGGCATATTTGATTTACTGGTAAGTCCCTAGTAAAGTGCATTGTGTGGGCCCAGGGCCTGTAAATCAAATGCTTGATTGCCAGGCCCCAAACTGTGTGTGAGAGGTAGGACATGTGCTGGTATGTTTTGCTTGTACTGATAGTGAAATACTGCCAATTTTGTTTCTCATTATTGCAAGGTCTATATCGCCCATATATTATCATTGGAGCTGCCTTGAAACATCTTACAAAGTATAATTGAGATTTGGAGTTTGGGTTCCCTGAACTTAGGATTTAAATGAACATTTTTTAGTGAAGTTGGTTTGTAAATTGTGTGTTTGAAAATGCCACTTTTAGAAAGTGGGCATTTTCGTGCTTTACCATTCTGTATCTTTGCGTGTCTGTGGAATCAATGTCTGGTTTAGACTGATAAGGGTTATTTGTGCATTCACTCTAGATAGTCACACAAAAGGAGCTGAGGTATGCCCTGAATATCCTGATGGCCCATCACTAGGCTGATGGGCATTGGTTAGCTAGAGTGGTGGAAGGAGTTTGCACCGTCACCTGAATAGGGCTCTGCTTGCCCTCTCACAATGCTGTCTCCAACCCCTGTAGTGTGTCTAGAGCCAAGGCAAGGCAAGGCAGGTTCTTGTGGACAACAAAGGCTTTCCTTTGAAGTATGCCTGCTTCAAAGACCAAAAGGGGTATAAGTATTGGACCTGTAACCCCACATTTTTAGAACCCTTCTGGACTGAGGACTCTGCCAAGAAGAAGAGCTGTCAGGTGAAGTACTGCCCCTTTGTGGTGTGTTGCTTTGCTGGGTTGGCCTGCAGTTGCTGCTTCTGCCTGTATGCAGGGAAAAACTGGATTTTGCTTTCTTGTATCCTGCTTTTTCAATGTTCTCCAAGGGCTTGTGTGTGCTTGCCTCCTGTTGGAAGTCCCACGGCCATCAAAGACTTCATCTGCAGAGCCCCTGAATACCTCTATTGAGAGTTTGACCTGCCAAGTCATGCTAATTCCTGTTCTGGGCCCTTGGGAGGCTGTCTGACTGCTTTAAAAATTCAAAATCCATGCATTGCCCTTCCAGCACTGTTTTTCCAGACAAAAGCTTGCCATGTGGTTGAAAAACCAACGCATCACTGGAAAACTGCGATAGTTCTTGTTCGCGGCCAGAAGAACAGCCGCAGCCCTAGTCCAGAGCTCTGAGTCTCTGATGTCCGAGACCCCCTGTCCTACTTTCCTGCAGGCCCTGCTGTGCGGCTAAAGGAATCAACGCATCACCTGTCTGCAGCTGTGGAAATCGACAACAGTGCCTATTTCACAGCCACATATTCCAGTTGGGGTGGATTCTCTGGATTACTGTATGTCTTATGTACAAATGCTTTACACATTGCCTCCGAGATAGGCCTGACTGCTCGTGCCAAGCTACCAAGGGAATGGGCAGAGGTTCTCTTGGGTGTGTATCTTCCTTACACTGACTAGAAGGAGGGTGCCTAGTTGGACAGGGTGCCTACCACTTCCAACTAGAGACCCCCATTTCTAAAAGGAGAAATACTTGCAAGCTCTGTAACCGCTGGCAAGCACTCAGGGAAGCATTCCAATTCATTATCGTTTGCCACTGTGCCACTCTAGGCAAATGCCCACCTTTTGCCTTATTACCCTACTACGTAATGCCTTAATGAACCATGGGAATGACCAGATGTGGGTCACTTGCTCACTGTGCCATTGTATCAAAGTTATACCTCACTGACTGAGCCTAACAAAACCCAAACTGTCCTGGGGATGCTTGTGCTCCCTTCTGGAGGGTTCCCACTTGGCAGTTCAGGATGGACTGTTCCCATGAGGAGTAGGGTCAGTTCTTATTTGTATAAGGTGAAGCCTTTGTCTAAAGTGGCACCATGGTTGAAAAACAATGAGTTGGAATGCTGCAGTGCCACTCAGAGTGATTGCCAGTGGTTAGCCTATTTGCAAGCATTCCTCTCATCAACTTTTTGTGTAGTTAGTTAGCAGAACGTGCAGTGTCTGGAAGGTGGATGGGGTTAAATTGATATGTTGAAGTAGGGCATGTGGATCACAGGAGGTGATCTACAAGCACTTTTGAGGCAGGGATAGAGAGAAGGAGTGGGAGGAGGCTCAAGGGTGGATGGCAGGAGTTGGAAGGGTAGGAAAGAATGATTAAATGTTTAGAGAAATACAGTGGTGGGTGTGCAGGAGATGAGGAAGGGGGAGATTACCAAAATAGTGAGGATGGAGAAGGGAGAGGAGGTGTTGATATGGTTGGTGAAACGTGGTAATGGTGGATGTGTACAAAGGCATGAATGATGTAGAGGTGTATCTATTGTGATAGATTTGGGGGTCTCTTGTTGGCAGAGGTAGGTACCTTTGACAAATAGGGACCCTTGCGTCTAGTCAGGGTAAGGGGGTACACTCCTAAAATAACCCGTGCTCACCCCCTTGATAGCTTGGCACGAGCAGACAGGCTTATCTCAGAGGCAGTGTGTAAAGCATTTGTGAGCTCATATAGTAATCCAGTAACAACACTACAGATGGACACCACACAGGTTTTATATAAAAAATAAGTATTCTTTATATAGATTTAAAACATGACCTTAAACGACAAAAATCCACAATACTGTTACTTAAAAATGGTAGTTTTAGCTTAGTTCTCTTTTAGATCTGAAATGCAACACTCAGAGTTCAATGCAACTTAAGATGCGACACGCAGGGCAACGAAAGTGTTGCAGGGAAGTTGATGTGGTAAGTCCTTACACGCAAAGGTGGTGATGCATTGAAGATCTGGTGCAAAGAAACTAAGATGGCGTCTTCTTGTTGATGCGACACTCTTCTCCGATGTGGCGAGATGTCTTGGCTCGATGCGTCAGTTGTAGCGGCGACACCCTTGTCCAATGATGCGACGACAGCGGCTTTGGCGGGGACACTCTTCTCCAATGATGCAAGACGCTTTCGCTCATGCAACAGCTGCAGCAGCGACACCCTTGTTCAGTGATGCGATGACAGCGGCTGCGACGGCGGCACGCTTCTCCGTGGATGCGAGGTGCTTCTTGTGATGCGGTGCAATGCAACAGCCCCAGTGGCGACACCCTTGTTCAGTGATGCGAAGGCAGCGGCTGCGACACGCTTCTTCTTCTTGAGTCGGGCTTCCAGCCCCTTGCGACACGCAGTCCCTCAGAAGGCCCACATTCAGCTACAGGCACTAACTCTTGTGGAGCTGGTGGTTGAAGTCTGTTGTCCCTGAGACTTCAGCAGGAGGCAAGCTCTTCTCTCATGCCCTTGGAGATCCTTTACAAGTTGAATAAAGTGCACACAAAGTCCTTTCTCCTTTGGCATTCAGGCAACCACTGCAGGCCAATCCCCCAGGTTCAGGGATAGTCTCTCCTCAGTCTCTCTGGTTCCACTCCTCCGCAAAGGTTTCTTCTTGTTCCCAAAGTGATCTAAAGTTCTGGGGTCTGGGTCCCCCTTTTTATACACAGTTTATCTTTGTTCTCTGAAGGCAGAGATGCCTTTGCCTAGTCCAAACCAGTTCTGGTCAGTCCTGGAGCACTTTGTTTACATGACTCCTTCTTTCCTTTCAGAGTGCAGGGTAGAGACATCAGACGCACCACAGGAGGTGGAGCCAGCATTGTGGAAGGAAGGCACAGCCCTATTCATGTCCCAGGTGCAACTCCTCCCTCCCATCTACATGCAGATCTCTCTATTCACCACTGACTCGCCCTGTCTCCTGGAATTCCCCAGCCCTGTCACTCAAACTCCAGACAAGGAATACACAGCCTAGCAGAGGCAGGTTTGAATGGTTAGACAAGAAAATACCTACTTTCTAAAAGTGGTATTTTCAAACACTGAATGTTAAAACCAACTTCACTAAAATATGAATGTTATCATTCTGAGTTCAGGCATACTAAAACTCGAATTTCTACCATGTTCCCTGAGTCAGTTAGGATTATAGGATGTGAGAATCAAACTGTCCATTCTGGTCTATGGGGAACAGGTACCCTTGCAATAGTGAAAAACGAAATTGGCTATAATTCACTATTAGGACATGCCACACACACCAGGGCATGTCCTACCTTATACTTACAATGCACCCTGTTCTTGGGCCTACCATAAGGATGTCTGATATGAAGAAAAGGAAGGTTTAGGGACTGGCACTTACCCAGTCAGCATGACAGAACCAGACTGCATGCAGGCTCTGCAATGGAAGGCCTTAGACACACTTTTACAGGCTGTTTCTGTGAGTGGCACAACCAGTGCTGCAAGCCCACCAGCAGTGTTTGGATTACCAGCCCTGGGCACTCCTGGTGCACTGTACTAGGGTCTGACAGGTAAACCAAACCAACCAATCATGGAATCACTAATTCATACATCAATTTACAATAGGGAGAGCATATGCACTTTAGCACTGATCAGCAGTGGTAAAGTGCCCAGAGTCATAAAACAGCCAACAACTGGTCAGAAAAAATATAGGAGGAAGGCAACAATTTCAGGGATGACCCTGAAAAAAGGGCCTAGTCCAACATATTGTGATTGGGTGTGCAAGAGATTTTTGCTAAGAGAAGAGAGTGTGGGAAAGGGGTGGTGATAGAACGTGACAAAAGACTATGAAGGTTTAAGTTGTAGGTGGCATAGAGAGAATTAAGGAATGGGGTGAGAATTTCAAAAGTAGATAGAGATGTGGAACTACAATAGAGTAAAGGAGGAGTGGTTAGTGACAAAGTTGATGATAATGTGGATGCCCAATGCACAGGTAGCATGGTGCTAAGGGTAGCTACTGGGGGAAGGTGGGCAATATAAATCAACTAGTCGATTAGAAGAATAATAGTTTGGTGAGGCACCTAGAAGCATTACTAGATCTTAGGTAGCACTAGTAATATAAGTGTAATGCTTCACAGCATTACCTAGTCACTTGGACTTTTCCCTTTTTTCAAGACTTACTGGTCCTCAAAACATGCTCAGATTGAAAGGTGCTGCACACCACGGCAGAATTAAGTCCCAAAGCGGCACTTTTGGGGATACTGGATGGCTGGGCCGACAACAAACATCACAGGATATTTGCAGGACTAGGATACCTAATAGCCAAATGAGATATAGCCCAGAACTGGAAGTCCCCTGACCTCCCCCCCACTATGTCTGCCTGGTGTAGGGGGATACACTTTTGCTGCAGGGAGAACATGAAATATGTAAATAGAAAGGCTGTGCCAAAAAAAACACTTCAAGATTTGGGGCTCATGGACCCCATACTCTTTGTAAACCAAGAACTAACACAACACATTTTGAATTTGAACAGCAACATGTGTAATGATTTATACTTGGATTGAAATGGGTGTGTGCTACTTGCTTGGCGATGTTTTTACAATTATTACCATCACCGTGAGCACTAGAAAACACATTCGAAATACTAGCGGTGCAGGAAACCTTTGCTGATCTGTAACCAGGAACTAGGTGTCCCAGTGTTCTGTGGGGCTAAGGAGGCCCTACACACAAGATGATGGACGGAATGTTGCACATTGGCAAAACATTCACACCCAGTCACAGATCTGGGTTTAATCCATGGTTATTTTGCTCACCACGCCACCTCAGTTCAGACATGGCCATATGCAAATCAGTCTTGACCCTGTGCCTCATGGGAACAGTCCAGCCCGAACTGCCAAGCCATGTCTTCCCTGGACCAGAATCAAGCATACTAGGACCGGTTTCGGGGTTTCACCCCTCTTCATCCAGGATAGCTTGACTCCAGTGGCGTAGTGAGCACGGGACCCACATCTGGGCATACCCTTCCCACATAGGGCAAACAGCAAAACACACAAGATGATGGACGGAATGTTGCACATTGGCAAAACATTCACCCCCAGTCACAGATCTGGGTTTAATCCATCGTTATTTTGCTCACCACGCCACCCCAGTTCAGACATGGCCATATGCAAATCAGTCTTGACCCTGTGCCTCATGGGAACAGTCCAGCCCGAACTGCCAAACCATGTCTTCCCTCACTTTGCCACTGGATTCAAGGTAGCCTGGCTGATGAGGGTTATGAACCCGAAACCGGTCCCAGAATGCTTGTTTCTGGTCCAGGGATGACATGGCTTGGCAGTTCGGGCTGGACTGTTCCCATGAGGCACAGTGTCAGACTGATTTGCATATGGCCATGTCTGAACTGGGGTGGTGGAGTGGGCTAAAGAATGATGATGGATTAAACCCAGATCAGTTGACTGGGGTTGAGTGTTTGATTTGCTCAAACGCTCCGTCCATCATCCCCTTTGGTATCGCTAAGGAGATCACCATGAGCACAATAAAGTGCATTCCGAATACCCATGGCGCTGGGAACTTTTTGTTCTGTGGGACTAAGGTAGCCCGGCCTATCATCGCCGCACCGGCTGGGGATCAATGTGAGCACTATAAAGTGCATTCCTAATACCCGTGGTGGGGGCTGTGAGCAGACCGAACGAGGCTGGAATGAGCCACATTGTTTTTCGGGAGGAACCCCCTCAGTCTAAGGTAAGATTCTATTGTCACTATTTTTGTGTCTTATTAACTTGTTTGCTACAACATGGGGAGGAAAAAGCATACCCTCCAATCCAAACAAGGTGTATAGGGTACCTCTTCATCACCTTTGATTACATCCTGCCTATCATCTGCTATGGGGGCAATTTCCACAGAAATCAAAAATGTAATAGACACAGTCCAAAATCTGATTCTGGACTCTTTCATTCATTTGGGAACCTCTCAACCGAGTCCTGATAAAGTACTGTCAAAAGAGTGCACTAATATTCAACCATGCATACTTTCAAAAGGCCAGCAATTAACCACTCCTGCCCATGCCAAAACCACCAATCATTGCATTCTGCATGATTTTCAAGCAGATGTCACTATTATTGTTGTAAGCTGTTCCTCTGCAAGGGCATTAAAATCTCCTCCTCAAAAACTAAAGTAGAATGATGGCAAGATTCAAGAGGGGGCAACCAAGTCCAACATCCCTAATCCCAAAATTATAGCTCCATCCAAAAATATAGTTACTTCTGGAGCTGTTCCTCGAGTCGCTGATTTAAGCACTGCTTTACTGGAAACCATTAAACACTTCTTTGAAAATATGGAGCCTCTAATAAAAAATCAGAAAATTGTAGTGACGCAATTAAAACTCTTTGATGACAAAATTCAAACCCTCGTAGATAGTCAGAGTAATTTTATCCTGTTGCATCCTGAATCTACCCTCTTCACCGAATATAAAAAAGAACCTCCCCTCCACTGAGAACCCTTGCTACTAAGTAAGTCATTATGCAAAGCGTGTCAACTAGTTGTATGCCTAGAACCACAAAGGGTCTTACTACTGACCCAAATCACAGTGGCTGGTTGTCCCGGACCAACATCAGACAGCTGCAAACATGAGGCAGACCTCTGAAAATAATGAGCAACTGGCTCATCTGGCTCATATTCTACTACCACCAGAATGCTCACCCTATGTTTTAAGAATAACAGGTGTCTCCCCTTTGGATCTGAGTTTTTTATTAGAACCTCCATATTTTCAAAGAAGTGTCGTAAATAAAATATTACGCGTTCTGAATTTCTATATATCAATATGATCATGCATGAAGCAAGAGGCTGAGTCCGTGGTATCAGGTTCAACAAGGGCTTTATTCAAATAACTCGAGTTATAGGGAGAATAGTTCCATCACCACAAGGGATCAGGACCAGGATTCTCAAAAAGATATTCTCAAACTTTATTCACAGAGTACAGTATATATATGTTTGTAATAATATACGTAAGCAAGAGTGCTTCAGGCGGAGCAAGAGAGAATGAGATAAGAGCATGTGGGTGTGTAAGTAGGCGTGAAGGTGGGCGTCCACTTGATGATAATAGGTAAGTGTCATAGGTGGGTGGATGCCTAGAGGGGGTTGCGTGATCAGCTGGAACTTTACTGGAACTTTGCCTTACTTGTGCTCAACTCGAGCATGACGTGTAACTGACGTGTGAAAGGGTTGCTATGCAACCAGGGAGTCTAGAGTCTGGAAATGAGGCCTTCAGTGTCAGGGCGACCAGCACATCTTGTATTATCTGATATCTAAAGTCTGGAGCAGGGACTGATACGTGACATAGGTTGCCCATCACCAAGGGCCAATGTGGCATTTATTTCTTCGTTTACTGCTGAAGTCTTACATGGGGGCTATGGGCTTTTCACTGACGTGAGCTTTGTAATCGCACAAAAAGAGACAGAAAGGCTAGGCTTTCTCCTTTGCAGATGGGTCATGTTTATCCCTCCTTCTCCAGGCAGGAATGTGGTTTCGGTAGGAGTAAGCAGATAACCGTGCTCAATACTGTCTCGGACAGGGCCCCTTTGGCTGAGGCCCAAGTGTGCAAGGCCAAGGATACGCAGCTACAGCTTTCAGAGCGTTCTGAGGCCTGAAACCTCTTTTCGGCTCTGGCTGAACCACAATAATGGAAATGCGGGAAAACACGATGCAAAACGTGTAGGCCTCAGAGCAGATTTGTCGTTTCTCTCATGGGAGACTGGATTATGGCAGGCCACGTTATAGCATAAGCATCATGATAGACAGGCCATGGAGGGGAAATACATAGGTTACATGTATGTGCACATGAGTGGTGGGGAACACACGGGGACACATAGGCCTTATAATATTTTATTTTCCTCATTCCCTCCTTGTCCCCTAGTGGACCCTCATGTCATATCTATTCTCATGAGACAGTCAATCTGTTCTTGCAGCATTATTTTTCCATTTTCAATGCGCTGTAAATGGGGATGTGGAACACATGCAGTAGCACACAGGCCGCAAATGGCTGGGCCACACTGCAGACATAGGCAACAACTGAATATCATCAGTAGTATTAGTCCACAGACTGTCAACACTTTCCATCCCCATGCTGATATTATTTCCCAGAGCCAACTGGACCAAGTCCACGTGCCTGGGTCTTGGTGTATGCTTTGGGCAATCTTGTGGAGTCTTGTTATTGCTTTGTATACAGACGGTGCGTTATTAGGTATGAAAACGCAACAGCTGGAACCGATGACTCTACAGGCCCCGCCCCTATCCGCTAGGATGACGTCAAGAACAAGACGATTCTGAAGAACGACCATTCTCATAGCAGACTGTTCCTGGGTCAAGTTCCCCAGGGCTGATGCAGTCTCATTAGCAACTGTTTCTAGAATCCTTGTTAGTCTGCGGATAAGTTTACTATTCTGGACGGGACCTATGAAGAAAAAGAATCCTTTGTTTAAATCTGTATATTGTTCCCAAGCTATTTCAGTCTGGTCAATGCCAGAGGCATCGAGCCCTCGTCTGTGTCTGATAAGTGCTAGTTGGAGATTTCGATGATAGTTCGATGGGGCCAAGAAAACGGGCGGTAAAAGGAATGATATATAGCACGTCCCACCCCAATCTAAGGGCAGTTGTACATAGGCTGTCTGGCCACAAATAAAGTAGGTGTGTCGTGATGCTCTGAAGTAAGACTTTCCTTTGTCTTTAAACACCAGTATAGTGTTACACTCGCTGTGCCCCAAATGTACAGAGCCTTCTTTTCTGACACACAAGTTCCCTTTTACTGGCAGGACTGTGATTGAGGATGGACCTAAATTGTGTATGGGCTTAACATTCAACACTATAAAGTCGAGGGTCGCATTTCCTTGCAGATACTCTTCATTTTCTAGATCTGTACCTTTCCTTTGGGGAAGACCTTCTTCATCTGGGAAACATGCTTTATTCATGACTTTATTCAAGTTACCCCATACCCAGTCGCCCCTACACTCCTTGTCTTGACATTCTTTGGCATCACCGTTGATGGATGTCATTAAGGCAAACCATGCTCCGCAAGAACCATTATGGGAGAATGGAAATGGGAAAAGAGGCAACACTCCCTTCACCTTCTGATACGGGGGAAGTCGGCCACAGACCCAGCAGTCTGTAGCATTGCTAGTCTGATGTGAATGGTGCAGCATTTGAATAAAGGTATTGTTGCGTAAGGCAAGTCGATATGATAGCTCATGGGATGGCAGATCACTAAATGTGTGCTTTATGGTATCATTAGTAGAAGAGTGTAAGAGTGAGGCAATAGGAGGAAAAATAGCATGTAGTATTAAGCTGATACATATCATCGTGATGCACAGAAGAAATAAAAAAATCAAAGTCACTATACATCTACCACGTAATATTTTACAGTATTTGCTTTTCATCTTGCTCTTTTTCTCATCCGTAGTATCCAAGATCTTATGCAAGCCAGAATACATGTTCAACCGCTTCACCACCTAGTGGACTTAATTGATCAAACGGGTTCTGACTTTTTAGATCTAAGTTTAGCTTTGTACTCCTGCTGGGGAGTCTCCTCTAGTAAAGGGGGCTCAAAGTCTGAAGAGTTTATGTCCTTTTTAAACGAATCGTTATTTCCAAAGTAGCGTTTACAATGATGAAGATGAACCCATCCTTTCCGTCCTTCGACTTTAACAGCGGTCCTCGTGGTCAGTAATACCAACTTGGGCGTCTTCCACCTCGGCTCAAGAGGACTCGTTCTATCAAAGTTCCGTATGACTACATAATCCCCAGGAACGAGGGAATGTTCCTTGACCTGGGTGTTGTCAGGGAAGGCGGCAGCAACCTGCGAACGACAAGAGAGTAGTGCAGACATCAAGGAAGCCAGGTAATCTGTCAGCATGTTACTATCAACATCAGTGATCTTTTTAGGCATTGGAGTGCCCCACATATTCGGTGGTCTACCAAAGACCACTTCATAGGGAGATAAGCCTGTTCTAGAATGGGCTACCATTCGCATGTAAAAGAGGGCAACGGGCAGGGCTACCATCCAATCTACACCTTTGTCTGCGCAAATCTTTGCTAGTTTTATCTTTAAGGTCTGATTATGTCTTTCTACAAGGCCTGCTGCCTCAGGATGTCGTACACAATGGAATTTCCAGGTATACCCTAACAGAAGGGACACCTGTTTCATGAGTTCAGAGGAGAAAGGCTGACCGTTGTCGGAATATACGACACGCGGTAATCCATAACGTGGGAAAAACTCTCGCACCAATTGTCTGGCGGTAGTTACAGCAGTATAATCAGGGACTGGATAGGCCTCTGTCCATCTTGATAGGGAACATACTACTACTAGGACATATTTGTAACCTCTGCATCTGTCTATTTGGATATAATCCATTTGGAGGACTTCAAAAGGATGGTCAGGTGGATGGAATCCACCTTGTTCCATTGGGATGCCTTTACCTGGATTGAATTGGCAACAGATCATACATGTTCTGACCTTTTGTTTCGCTGCTGCACGCAGGTGCTTGTTGAACCATATATTCTGTAAGCTGTCTAGCATTGCTTTCTCTCCTAAGTGTGCAGGACTATGTGCAGTATTGATAATCACTTGTACCATCGCATCAGGAAGAAACCATGTTTCTTTGCCCTTCGTCATCCAACCCTGATCAGTCAGTACCCCTCCTTGTTCCGATCATTTCTTTAATTCGTCTAGAGTAGCATGTGTCTGTATGTCTTGTACATCCTTGGAAGGATCCCTGACTGTCATGGCTTTAGTCATTGATGATACCTGTGATTTTGTCATGTCTAGTGGGGTCTGAACTGTCTGTTTAGCTGTTCGGTCTGCCAGATCATTGCCTTGAGAAATGGTATCTGTGGCTTTAGTATGTGCTTTGCATTTCAGGATAGCTATGGCTGTTGGTAAATGTATAGCTTCCAGAAGGGCTTGAATAAGGGGGCCATGCTGTATCTTGGCCCCGTGAGAAGTCAAGAAACCTCTTTCCCTCCATAGTACGCCGAAGTCATGAACTACCCCATATGCGTATTGTGAGTCAGTGTAAATGTTTACTCTCAGGTGCTTAGCTCTTATGCACGCTTGTGTCAGAGCGATGAGCTCTGCTGCTTGTGCTGACAGTATGTCTTTTCTTTTAGTCTCTATGATTTCAGTAGCAGTGGTCACTGCATATGCTGCCACTAATTCTCCCGCCCCCGTCCTCATACATGAACCATCAACATAGAGTGTTAGGTCAGGGTCTGGGAGTGCAACATCTGTCAAGTCTTGTCTTGGTTTAGTCACGGTATGTATTACTTCAACACAGTCATGTGGGGAAACGTTTTCTGTACTGGAGGGCAAAAGAGTAGCAGGATTCAGTATGTTGCATCGTCTGATCTCTATGTGTGGTTGAAATAACGTCAGCTCATAACCTGTCAGTCTCGCTACAGTCAGGTGTTGTGTTTGTGTTCGGTTCAAGAGAACCTCTACTGCGTGTGGTACTTGTACTGTCAGGGGGTGGCCCAGCACTATCGAGTCACTTTGTCTTATGGCTAAGGCTGTTGCTGCAACAGATTTTAGGCACGCAGGCAAAGCCTGTGCTACTGGGTCCAATGTACTAGAAAAATAAGCACAGGGCTTGTGTTTTCCTGCATGATCTTGTGTTAGGACAGATAGTGCTGTTCCATCTCGCTCTGTCACAAAAAGCATAAAAGATTTGTTGTAATCAGGGATCGCTAAAACTGGTGCTTGACATAAAGCTCTTTTTAATTCTTCAAATGCCACAGTGTGTTCTTGTGTCCAAGGGAGGACTTTAGTAGAAGCTACCTCCTGTGTCGTCAACTGTATTAGGGGCTTGGCTATGTGAGCATACTGGGGAATCCACTGCCTGCAATATGAAGTGAGGCCAATGAATGCACGTACCTCCTTTTGTGTCTTGGGCTGTGAAAGGCCAGAAATCAATTGAATACGTTCTGGTGTCAGTCGCCTACCCTCCTTGGATAGCAAGTGCCCAAGGTACGCCACTTGCTGTTCACAGAATTGTAACTTCGAAGGGGACACTTTGTGCCCCTTGTCAGCCAGGAAATGTAAAACAGTGAGTGATGCATTTTCACAGTCAGTTTCCGATCGTGCAGTAATGAGAATGTCATCTACATACTGTATCAGTGCTGTAGTGGTAGGCATATGAATACTGTCTAGTTGTCTTTTGAGCGCCTGACTGTAGATGCTAGGACTTTCCGTGAAGCCCTGTGGTGCTCTTGTGAATCTGAAGCTGCGGCCTTTTAAACTGAAACCAAAAAGATATTGGCTGTCCGGATGTATTGGGATACTGAAAAAGGCGTTCTTCAGATCGATAACTGTAAAGAACGTAGCCTTCGCATCAATGGCAGTCAATAATGAAGAAATGTCCGGGACCACAGGGTACTGTGGCACCACACATTTGTTTAATTCTCGCAGGTCCACAACTAATCTATAGACAGGTGATGCATTGGGATCAGTTCTTTTAAGAATAGGAAGAACTGGTGAATTGCATATGTTTGACTCTGTCTCGATCACTACCCCTTGTGCGATGAGTTCATCGATAATTTTCAGCAACCCTACTTCAGCTTCAGGTGGAATTTTATATTGTCTAATCCGTGGCAGCACCACTCCTTCCTTGAGGGTGACCTGGTATGGTGTAATGTTCATGAAACCTACGTCAGTCGGGCCTTGTGCCCATAGGTGCTGTGGTACATTTTGAAGCCTGATGTCAATATCTTTCATAACAAAATGTCCCTTGAAATCACGTAAATACAGTCGCACTCCTTCTGGTGAGCAACAGATAATTGCCCCCAGTTCCTTTAATGTTTTTATGCCTAGTAAGTTTTCTGGACATGATTTGGTAAGCAGTAAGTCTGTTGTATGTATTAGTGGACCAACTCCTAAAGAGACTGGTTCCGAAACCTCATTGATAATAGGCTTTCCTGAAAAGCCCAGGGATATACTCTTTGAGCCCGAGAGAGGTGCCCCTGGAACCTCAGAATGACTGATGGTAGTTCTACTAGCCCCAGTGTCAATCAAAAACTTTTTATTCTTTCCTAGTAAACGTGCATGCACATAGGGAACCGCTTGGTCCACAGGAACTGGAATAAGGGGCAAGTCGAATTCCCTCTCTGGGCTTCTTCACGAATATGCTTGGTATTCTGGATAGTTAGTCTGAGCGTGCTCATACATTTGTGTTGTGGCGTGGGCTGGTGCAGGTGCATGGACAGGCGGCGGCGGCGGTGGAAATGTATCTGATGTCTGATGTGTGTTATTTTCTTTGGGAGGATAAGGTCGTGGCTTTGTTTTACCTATCGCTATATTGTGTTTCAGGACCGCACATTCATTTACGAAGTGGCCTGGCTTCTTGCAATAATTACAGGTCCCATTATTTTGTTTTGTGCTATTCTTGTTCGTGTTTGTGTTTGCCGGGGTCGATTGGGCCACCAGCATCTTCATCTTTGTGTTTCTCATGCGTCTCTTGTCCTGTTCGTGTTCTTCTCTAATTCTGTTCTGGTGGTATTGTAACATCTGTAACATTTGTGAAGGGCTGTTTGCTTGCCAAGTACTCTCAACCTTCAGTACCCTATACTTTACCTCTGGTAGGGAATTTTCTACTAGTTTGCTCACGAAAAGATGGGGATATGAATCACTACCGGGCTTAAGACCACTATTGATAGTGAAACATTTCTCAAACCTAGAGTAAAAATCGCTAGTGTCCTCGTCTGGTTTCTGTTTACAGGCTGAAATAGCATCCCAGTCTTCTTTCTTGGTAATTAGTAATCTGGGCAAAACTTGTACAAGGAGTTCAGGTAGGTCTTTAGCTCGGGGACCCAGACCAACCCCCGGGCCTCTTCCCACTTCCTCTCTTTCCAACAGATCCCAGCTGAGTCTTTTCTCTCCCACCTCCCAGTCCTGTCCTTTCAGCTTCTCGTAAATACCAGCAGGCAATAGTACTTTTAATAACTTTAGGATGTCAGCATATGTATATTCTCCTAAACGAAGAATGTCCTTTAGTTCTCGGTGAAAACCCCCCGGGTCTTTATCATGGGTAACATTTTTTTTTCATTTCCAGTATCTCTAATTTCGACAAGGGGGTGTAGACATACACCCGTTGCAGGTCATTGTTTGCATCCTTTACAGGATGAACCTCTCGTAGGGGGTTCAGCTTGTCGTATGACTGTCCCTTAACCTGGGGTGGAGCGGGAAGCAGGGATCTAGTCACGTATACTATATACTTATGTCGCTGATCCAGAATGACATTAATCAGTTCAGTACCCATGTTCATCCACCTGTCTAGTATTATATCGTCCAGCAACTTATACACTAGACCAGGACCAGAATATTGACTCTCATATAACGTGATCAAATGTTGGACCATGTAAACACCAGCTATGCGCTGTTCATTTGGTGGGAGGCTCAAGAACGTTTGGGCTACGATATCATTATTATATATATCATATTGGGATATCCACAGGGTGGCTGATCGTGCTAATTCATTTTCGGTCGGGGTGAGGGGCTGATCGTTACCTAGCCATTTATTCACCGCTTTTTCAGTGATCTGGAACAAACTTTCAAGGGAATATCTTTCTTTTATGGCAGTTCCCTGTTTACGGTGATTGAGGCCCTTGGGCCTTTCGAATCGCCGGGCACGGCCCACATAATGTATTCTGTCTTTGTCCCCTGCTTCGTCATCAGACGATAACCCAGCTGTTTCGTTCGGGCCTCCTTCGTGTGACGCTATTATTGCCTTTCGGATTTTGGTCAACATGTTGTCTGTCTGGCCTGATTTATCATGCTGACCGGCATCTATGCGATCACTCCAACCAATATAACAACGGTCTACGTCACCATCACCTTCGTCTTTTTCCCTGATCAGACAATTAATTAGGAAGCGAAGGATATAGTTCTTAACAATTACCTTTCTATTTTGTACAGCTTCTGCTATACACTCAGGACCTTCCCCTGTTCTTATGAATGTGTACATTTTCTTTAGATGTTTATCCATATCTGGTAATTTTTCCAAATCTGCGACTGCTCGTCTAAGCCTTAGTGAAAACACGAGCATTCTGCCCTTTCCTGGATCTGGGTCATATATACATTCGGAGATGTCTACTTTTACTGTCGGCCCCCCTCCTGATGTTGCCCCGGATCCTCCCTCCCCGCCGTCCTCGAGCTCCTGGAGTTGTTCTTGCGTTGGGGGTGCAGGGAAAAATCCGTCCACGTATGATGGTGGGGGTTCCTCTAGGTAGGTGTTAATGAACGTTTCGGATGCTGTTTGTTTTATTTTTCGGGGTACTTACGGTGGCACTCTAACTGGTCTTTCTACTGGGGCCACTTTTGCTAGTTCCTCTGAAAGGACGGGATAAATACCAGCAACGGCAGTATTTCATTCTCTTTCAGCCTGCTCTCTTTTTACCCGTTCCCCTTCCTCCTGTAATTTCTCTTCTTTGGCTTTTTCGGACTCCTGTCTACTTCTCTCTGCTTTGTGGAACTCTTTCTCTGTTCTTCTATGTGACTCCTTGCGCCATAACTCAATGGCATCCTTCTGAGCAGGTCTAGATTTTCTCTTCCATATCTCTTCCTCTACCTTTATAATGCATTCTGCATCCCATGTTCCCGTAATGGGCCATTTATACTTTGTCTCTAAATCCTTCGTGTAATCCACCCATAGTTCTAAAAACAACACGGCATCTAAACCATGCTAACAGTACATAAAATGTCCAGGTGTGTCCCTAGGCGGAATGTTAACTGGTTCCTCTAGTACACCTTTCCTGGTACATATCTTACGCAGTTTTGAAAATAACGGCATGTTGGAATGTAACCGAAAACAAAAATCACAATGAACAAAAAAAACCAAAAATCACAATGAAACAAACTTACACAAAAACCTAACTGAACCTTACTAAGACAATAACATTCACACAGTTATATCGGTGCACCTGAAAACTTGGACTTTAATTCTTGAATGCATGCTCTTGAACATACCGGTCTCACAAGTGAGACACGTCTTTACCGTGTTCATTAAATGAACCCGTCATTATTGCAACCCCCATGAGAAACTCACCGGGAAGCAGAACTTGAACTTGAACTTGAAGGCCTCGGACACTTGACGCTGCGCAGGGAATGGCGTATCTTAGGTGGATCTCTAGAAACCTCGGACACAGCTCTCTCGCAGGGTGGGCTCTGGGTCGGGACGATCCGCAATCCTCACCGCCTCGTATGGATGCCTGGTCGCAGTCAGTCTCCTTCGTTGGCCTGAGGGAGTTGGCGGGAAAACCCGCGGCGTGTACACTCGAAGTCCGTCACGGCTGTGGAAGGGGGCAAAACTGGACCTTCATCTCCAGCGCGTGGGGAAAGAGATTTGTCCCTGTTCGGGCGCCATTAATGTCGTAAATAAAATATTACGCGTTCTGAATTTCTATATATCAATATGATCATGCATGAAGCAAGAGGCTGAGTCCGTGGTATCAGGTTCAACAAGGGCTTTATTCAAATAACTCGAGTGATAGGGAGAATAGTTCCATCAGCACAAGGGATCAGGACCAGGATTCTCAAAAAGATATTCTCAAACTTTATTCACAGAGTACAGTATATATATGTTTGTAATAATATACGTAAGCAAGAGTGCTTCAGGCGGAGCAAGAGAGAATGAGATAAGAGCATGTGGGTGTGTAAGTAGGCGTGAAGGTGGGCGTCCACTTGATGATAATAGGTAAGTGTCATAGGTGGGTGGATGCCTAGAGGGGGTTGCGTGATCAGCTGGAACTTTACTGGAACTTTGCCTTACTTGTGCTCAACTCGAGCATGACGTGTAACTGACGTGTGAAAGGGTTGCTATGCAACCAGGGAGTCTAGAGTCTGGAAATGAGGCCTTCAGTGTCAGGGCGACCAGCACATCTTGTATTATCTGATATCTAAAGTCTGGAGCAGGGACTGATACGTGACATAGGTTGCCCATCACCAAGGGCCAATGTGGCATTTATTTCTTCGTTTACTGCTGAAGTCTTACATGGGGGCTATGGGCTTTTCACTGACGTGAGCTTTGTAATCGCAGAAAAAGAGACAGAAAGGCTAGGCTTTCTCCTTTGCAGATGGGTCATGTTTATCCCTCCTTCTCCAGGCAGGAATGTGGTTTTGGTAGGAGTAAGCAGATAACCGTGCTCAATACTGTCTCGGACAGGGCCCCTTTGGCTGAGGCCCAAGTGTGCAAGGCCAAGGATACGCAGCTACAGCTTTCAGAGCGTTCTGAGGCCTGAAACCTCTTTTCGGCTCTAGCTGAGCCACAATAATGGAAATGCGGGAAAACACGATGCAAAACGTGTAGGCCTCAGAGCAGATTTGTCGTTTCTCTCATGGGAGACTGGATTATGGCAGGCCACGTTATAGCATAAGCATCATGATAGACAGGCCATGGAGGGGAAATACATAGGTTACATGTATGTGCACATGAGTGGTGGGGAACACACGGGGACACATAGGCCTTATAATATTTTATTTTCCTCAGAAGGGTTTTGTGATTTCCAATAAAACAGTGCTTAAAAAAGTGACCTCAGGAACAGCTACAGAAGTAACTATATTTTTGGATGAAGACTGGCAAAGCTTAAAATATAGACTTTTGCTGATTTGTGACCGGGAACTACATCTCCTAGTGTTCTGTGAGGTTAATGAGGACCTGCCTACAATCACTGCACCTGCTGGGGATCACTGTGAGTGCTGTATAGCGCATTTGAAATGCCCACTATGTGGGAGACTTTTACTGTTCTGTGACCAGGGACTGTGCGGCCCATTGTTGTGTGGGGCACGAGACGGTTCTTCAAATTGGAAAGTCAGTGACAAGTGGGTTCTTGACTTTGAGAAAAGTGTGACTACAGGAGAGACCCACCCCGCACTTAGCTAAATTATTCAAGGTTATCGGAAAATGATGATACCAGTTGAGAGGTATGTCCTCTCTCTTTATATCTAAGCCCACCCAGCTTATTGCAGTGTAGGGGGCATAGACAAGGCTCAGATGAATGCCTTAGACCCACAATTGATTAGATGCAGAAACATGTTGGCATATAGTCTATACAGTGACGCATACAGGTCATTACACCTAAGTATGTCTCCTTGGTAAATCTTTTAATCAACCAAGGATACCGCCTAATTAAAGGATACTTTAGTGGATTATCCCATGGTTTTTTAAAGTCTTAACTGAACCTAAATTATTGTCCTGAGAAAAGAAATGTCTAAGAACTCCCTCAAAAAAAGCCCCTTTCTGAGGTCGATTCCGCCCTGATAGTAATCTCTTACGAGTGTAAGACAAGGTGGCAAATGATGAAGCATCTCACATTATGTGAGTGAGCCATCCTCGTCCAATTCTTGGAATTGCCTGGAATCTAGGTAATAAATAACTAGCAGCACACAGAGAACACATTAGTTCCCTGGCACAAAACCTGCTGATTTGCTGTTTCTGTGAGGGTATCACACCAAGGTTTGTGTTTGTTTGAGTTAGTAAGGGCATAACAGCCCTTTGTCTCCTGTTTGTGATAGTATATGGGGACAATGTGTACCAGTGTTCTGTGGGGCTAAGGAGGCCCTGCCTATCCTCACCGCAACTGCTGAGGATCACTGTGAGTGCTGTATAGCACATTCGAAATACCCGCTACACAGGAGACGCTTGCTGCTCTGTGACCAGATACTATGTGTCCCATTGTTCTGTGGGGCTAAGAAGAATCTGCTTATTATCGATGCAGCTGCTGGGGATCACCGTGAGCGCTATAAAGCACATTCCGCATACTTGTTGTTAGACCTGGCACCATTGGCGTGGGTGACCCTTCCATTTTTAGATGTTGCCTCCTGTGGTTTTGCTATGTTTTTGCTGGTCTAGATGCTTTGGGCCCTTTGCCACTGCTATTCAGTGCTAAAGGGCATATGCTCCCTAGTGTAAATTGTTGTAATGGATTAGTGACTCCATGATTGGCTATTTGATTTACTTGTCAGACCCTAGTACAGTACACCATGTATGCCCAGGGCCTGTAAATCAAATTCTGCTGGTGGGCTTGCAGCACTGATTTTGCCACCCACAGAAGCAGCGTGAAAAATGTGGCTCAGGCCTGCCATTGCAGAGCCTGTGTGCAGTCTGGAACTGCCATGTCGACTTGGCAAGCGCACACACTTGCCAGTCCCTAAACCTTTCCTTTTCTACATGTTAGTCACCCCTAAAGGCAGGGTGTATTGTATGTGAAAGGTAGGACATGCCCTGGTGGGTGTGGCATGTCCTGATAGTGAATTACAGCCAATTTCGTTTTTCACTATTGCAAGGCTACCTGTTCCAATAGGCCAGAAGGGGCAGTTTGATTATAACATCTTATAATGTTTACTGACCCAGGGAACAAGGTAGAAAAGCGAGTTTAGTATGCCTGAACTCAGAATGTTAAAATACATATTTTAGTGTGGGTGATTTTACATTCTGTGATTGAAAATACCACTGTTAGAAAGTAGGTATTTTCTTGCCTAACCATCCAGTATCCTCTGCCAGGTTTGTGTATTCCATATCTGGTTTGTGAGTGACAGGGGGCTGGAGAGGGCTTTGGCTCCAGCAGTCTGATGAGTCAGGGCTGGGCTGAATAGGACCTGCATTGAATAGAGAGTAGAAGGAGGAGATTTCCTTTCACTTGCCTGAGCCTACATAGCACAGAGAGTAGGGGAGGAGATTTCTTTTCAGCTACCTGGGCCAGGGCTGCTTTCAACAATGGTATCTCCACCTCCTGCCAGGAAGCTGCATCAGGGAGGACAGCACTGGTTTTGACTAGGTACAGACACTCTCTGCCTTCAGAGAACAAAGTACTTTGTGGTACAAATATTGGGGCCCAGACCCCAGAACTTTAGATCACTTCTGGGAATCAAGACAAACCCTTTGCCAAGTAGAGAAACCAAGGAAGCTGAAGGAGGAGACTGCCCCTGTGCTGTTTGCTGTTAGGGGGTTGGCTTGCAGTGGTTACTTATTGCCAAGGAAAGGAGAAAAGGAACTTTGTGTGTACTTTTACTATCTTGAGGAAGATATCCAAGGGCTTGAAGTGGAGCTTGCCTCCTGTTCTGAAGTCTCAGGGACACAAAGACTTCCCCACCAGCTCCCCTGAATTTAATTGCTGGGAATTCTACCGGTGCCTGCTGTTGTTTTGGGCCCTCAGGAGACTGCGTGTCGCTGGGAGCGGGAAGCGCGATGCAGCAATGAAGAAGCGTGTTGCTGCCGCAGCAGTTGCCGTGGCATTGCCGAAGAAGCGTGTCGCCGCTGCAGCTGTTCGCAGTCGCATCACCGAAGAAGCGTGTCGCATCACCAGAGAAGCGTGCTGCCGCCGCAGAGGTTCCCTTCGCATTGCTGGAGAAGTATGTCGCAGGGCCTGTCACGGCTCAAGAAACCATAGATTTTGCCGCACGCCCGTTGGTCATGCAGGCATCGCATCCACGTTGTCGCATCGCATTGAAGACGCCATTTTGTCGCATCGCACCAGATCATCGCATCGCATCAAGGCGCCATCTTGTCGCATCGCACTGGTTCACAGAAAGAAACAGACGCTTCGCTTCCTCTCCGGTAAGAAACAGACGCATCGCCTCCCCTGCGCTGCAGTAAGGAACAGGTGCGAAGCCTCCCCCCAAGCAAGGAACTGACGCATCGCCTTCCCTGCGACCCTTTTGTTTATGCTGCGTGACGCATCCAAGGTACTTTGAAAATAAAGTGACGCATTTACCATCTACATTGAACTAAGCTAATTCTACCATCTGACAGTCATTTTCAAGATAGTGTATTGTGGATTTTTGTCGTTTGGTCTTGGTTTAAGTCTAGTAAAGATTACTTATTTTTCTAAACTGGTGTAGTGTTTTTACTGTATTACTGTATGTGTTCACAAATGCTTTACACACTGCCTCTGGGATAAGCCTGTCTGCTCGTGCCAAGCTACCAATGGGGTGAGCAGGGGTTATTTTAGGAGTGTATCCCCCTTACCCTGACTAGAAGCAAGGGCCCCTACTCGGTCAAAGGTACCTACCTGTGCCAACTAGAGACCCCCATTTCTAACACTCCTGATGCGGGAGACTTTTTGCTAGTCTGTGACCAGGGACTAATTATCGTAGTGTTCTGTAGCGCCAAGGAGGTCCTGCCTATCATCGCTGTATCTGCTCGGGATCACAGTGAGCGTTAAAAAGTACATTCCAAATACCCGCGGTGAGGGACATGTGCGGGATGCACCCCGGCGAACTAGGCTGGGCTGGCCCACCACCATTGGTTTTTGGGGTGGTACCCCCTCATTCTAAGGTAGGATTCTATTGTCACAATGTCTGTGACTTATTAACTTGTTTGCCACAACATAGGGAAGAAAAGCATAGCCTCCAATCCAAACAAGGTGTTAAGGGTAACTCTTCATCAACTTTGATTACATCCTACCAATCGTCTTCTATGGGGGCAATTTCCATGGAAATCGAACTATTGGAAAATCATATAGATGCAGTTCAAAAGTTGATTAAGGACCCTATAATTCATTTTGGAACCTCTCATTTGAGTCCTGATAAAGTACTGTCAACCCAATTCAACCGTGCAGACTTTCAAAAGGCCAGCAATTAAGCACTCCTGCCCCTGCCAAAGCCACTAATCCTTGCATTCTTCATGATTTTCAAGAAGATATAACTATTAATAATGTTAGCCCTTTCTCCGCAAAGGCATGAAAACCCACTCCTCTAAAACGAAAGTGGAATGATGGCAAGATTCAAAAGGGGGAAAGCAAAATGAACAAACCTAAGCCAAAATGTATTGCTCCATCCACAAATATAGTTATTTTGGATCTGTTCCTGGGATCTCTGATTTAAGCATTGCTTTATTGTAAATCAGTAAACCCTTCTTTGAAAATATGGAGGTTCTAAGAAAGGACTTTCAGAAAATTGTAGTGACGCTATTAAAACCCTTTGATGACAAAATTCAAACCATTGTAGATAATCAGAGTAACTTTGTCTGTTCACATCCTGAATCTGCCCCCCTGAAGCCAATGCAAAAAAGAACTAGCCTTTCACAGGGAACCTTTGCTACTAAGTCAGTCATTATGGAAACGGTGTCAACTAGTTGTATTTCTAGCTCCGCAAAGAGTCTTAGTACTCAACAAAGCACATTTACTGCTGACCGATTGCTAGTTGTCCCGGACCAACACCAGCCACCTGCAAACATAAGGCAGGACTCTGAAAAATAATGGGCACTTGCTCATCTGGCTCATCTTCAACTACCACTGGATTGCTCACTCTATGTTATAAATATAACAGGTGTCCCCCCTTTGGGCAAGAATTCCCATGAAGATTGGCAAAGCTTATCAAATAAACCTGCTCAGTGGCTCAAATACAAATCAGGCTGACCTACTGATCATGTGGAATAGATCATAATGGTTCAAAGGGTAGGTTGGCTTGGGCACATTCCAAGAACCTTAGTAGGGGACTGATTGGTGGTGAACTTTAGAAATCCCTGACTGTTAAGCTCACTTCTGCTTCGTCTGGGCTATCTAGCGATTAATCATCAGGTCAAGCTTCTTGCAGTCTCCTTAGTTTTTTTTACCGTTTACCATCTCAAACAACCATTATTGACAAGCCAAGGAGGCAGGATTATTCATTGGCTGACCAATCTACTAAACCTTTGCTCTTGAAAACCGTTGTCCTCCTTTTCTCAGCCTCTTAGACATTGATTGACTGGCTCCTTCACAGGTTTCGATTCTAGCTCTGCCACCGGCTGTACCTCTTGATGAGCCTGTTATTTTTGAGGGAGAAGTACTTATAACTAGTGACATACATACACAAATGGACAGGCATGGCAGCCTACGTTTTCTTTCCTGGAATATAGCTGGAATCCGCTTGAAACTGAATAATGTGGATTGGCTAGAAACCATTAATTCCTGTGTTGTTCTCTGTTGTCAGGAGATGTGGGGCCTTGAAATTGTGTATATAAATGTTTTCCAATCCTTTTGCCTTAAAGCTGTACCTTCTTTTGCTGGCAGGCCAAAGGGAGGCCTGGCAGTGTTTATCTCCCTTGGAATTAGTAATGCTAGAACTGAAGTGATGCTATCACTTCCCTGTTGCCAAATTTTACTTTTGATTCTTCCTGATTTTCCGGTTCTTTTACTGATTAATTTCTGTTGAAATGTCTTTGCTAACCAACCTGGTGAACGTATTCTGGACGTAAACATTTTTATTAGAGACTTTATTAAAAAAGTGTGAGAGATCATGTATGTGGGCTAACAAACTGGGAGGGGGACCACTTAACACACTTATTGCATAATGAATATCGAGATGCACTAAATCTAATTGTTTGCAAATGTAATTTAATGCCTAACTCAGATTTTTTTATTGATGTTGTGGTGTTTCACCTAACCTTAACAGTAACAGATGGAGGGTCTATGTGGTAAGCCGGCTCTTTAAGTTGCATATAAAAAAACTGTGCAAAGAGTCTGGGTATTCCCTTACGAGTGGACAGTAGCTTGCTCTAGCAATCCCAAGGCACTCTTCTAGGGGGTAGTGTCGTCGAGCAGCCCTTGGCTTATCAGAGAGGAGTGTTAGACATCTGCAAATATACACAATAGTCAATTAATGATGCAGACGACTCAATAAGGAGATCCACATCAATTTATAAAAATAACACATATCTTTATATATGTTTAGGCATTAGAACCAATATGATATGATTTTATCTTATGGATGGAAAAACAAGTACGGCATACTACTTCTCTGCAGCGACTTATGAGACCAACCTCCTGGACTTGAGGTGAATATGGGGCAAGGTCCAAAGCAGCACCAGCAGGTCACCTAAAGCGTCATGAGGGCAGCTGGGTGGATTGGTGCAACACAGCATCGGGTGCCCAATGCAAGTCAATTGAGATCGGTCTCCGTAAACAGAGGCTGCAGGGTTGGACATGGAGGCCAGTCGGGCTGGACCAACAGGGTGCTCAGTCTCATGATGCTCGGGGACATGGGGAGGCCTTTGGTCCTCTTCTTCACGGGCTAGGGCGACAGGTGCAGAGGTGTCCTTCGGCGTTGGGTTTTCATCACCGGGAGCGGTCGTGGTAGACGGGGCCTGCAAACAGAGGTGGCAGGAGTGTTGTGAAATCCACAGCGGGGAGACCTAAAGTGGGCTTCAAGTCCGGAGGGTCTGGAGACCACGTTGGCACCGTTTGCTCACTTCAGCTCCGGTTAGGCGGTTTGGGTGCAGTGGTGTTTCCAGTGTCTGGTTTTCTGCGGTCCTGGAGCCTCACAGATCAGTCTTTGGCACCGGCATGATACAGGGGAACAACTCTGCTGTTTCACAGGAGTTCATGTGTCTTTGGAGAAGTGCTGGCAGACCTCCCAGGCTTTGGAGGATTGGCAGGTTGCAGGGCGAGGTGACTGTGGTTCACTTGTCGAGAATAGGTGAACAGGCCAGAAGGGCTGGTGGCAAGTCAGTTTCTTCTTCTGAAGTTCTTCGGCCCTTCTTCTTCTTTTGGTCAGCAGGATCTCACTCTCTGGTGCCAGAAGCTACCCTACATACTGAATTTTGGGATGTTAGGGGAGTGGAGGATAGTAGCCAATGGACTATCTACCCTTGGGGTCTCTACGCCCCCTATATGACCACTTCCTGGGGGAGGTCGGCATAACTCTGTCCCAGAATTCCTACTTTTGCCATCACCAAGATGGCTGACTTTGAAAAGCCTCCTCCACTTCAGGTAGCCCACCTTAGGTTTGGCACTAGCCTGGGGGTGGACACGCCTATCTGACTAGCAAATTTTCCAGGTGTCATATGTCTCTGGACAATGGGAGTTGGCTTCTTCTCCTGTGAGAGAAACCAGATTTGCATACCAAAGGTGGTGGGCACTCTGAAACTTCCCCGCCTTAAGATGCTAAACTGCAGGTCATTCTGTGGGAGGAAGTGAAAACATCCTTTGCCTGAGCAGGATTGGTTTTAGGGTTGCGAGAAAGGCGGCTGGTGAGAGGTTTGCTCTCTTCCTCCTTATACTCATCAGTGACCATCAGCAAGACCACATCAGCCCTATCCTGATGGGGTTTAAGGCAGTTTACATGGAAGACCATTTTGGGGTTCCTGTAAGTGCCACAGTCCACCAGATAGGTGACCTCCCCTTTTCTTTCAAGGATGGGATATGGTCGGCTGCATTTGTCCTGGAGAGTCCCAGGAGCCACAAGCTCCAAAACCCACGCCTTCTGTCCTAGTACATAGTCCACTATGTCTTGCTTAGGCTCTTTGAGAGGTCTCTCCCAGCCTCCCTTCACAAGATACAATGGTCCCCTTACAGGCTGACCAAACAAAAGTTCAAAGAGGGAAACCCTATTCCCTTCTGTGGTACTTCTCTGTATGCAAAAAGCAGGCATGGAAGTGACACATCCCATCTCCTTCAATGTTTTTCAGGAAGTCCACCAATCATACCCTTCATGGTTTTGCTGAATCTCTCAACTAAACCATTTGTTTGTGGGTGATATTGGGTGGTAAACTTGTATGTCACCCCACATTTATCCTACATGTGTTTTGGGTACACAGACATGAAGTTTGTACCATTGTCTGACACCACCACCTTAGGGAAACCCACTCTGATAAAGATACCAATGAGGGCTTTAGCCACTGCAGGAGTCTTAAGGGGTATTTTTTCAGGGGATCTGGTGGTATGATCGACCACCACCAGTATTAATCAGTTCCCTGATGCTGTTGGAGGGTCTAGGGGACCAACAACAACAACCCCTACCCTTTCAATGGGAACCCCAACTACTGCAAGTGGAATTAAGTGGGCCTTTGGTTGGCCACCTGCTTGACCACTGGCTTGGCAGGTGGCACAGGTGTTGCAAAACTCCTTCACTTTCTGGGACATACCTGGCCAGTAGAAGTGGGTAGCTAACCTACTCCAGGTTTTGGCCTGGCCAAGATGCCCAGCTAAGGGGGTGTCATGAGCCAAAGTGAGTAAGAACTCTCTATACATTTTGAGTCACTGCCACTATCCTTGTGGTACCAGGTTTGAGGTATCTGGCCTTAGTGTAAGGGAGTCCCTCCTCCCAATAGGTTCTGTGGGAGCCACTGACACCTCCCATTGCCAGATCAGCCGCTTACTGTCTCAGGCTTTGAAGTGTGGGGCAGGTTCACTGTCCCTGGCACAGCTCTTCCCTAGAGCGTCCCCTGAACCTAGGAACTCTACTGTTTAAGGCCCAAGTTCCTGGGGTTCAGTTCTCTCTGGGGTTGACAGGTCTTTTCCCTGAGGAGAGGAGACTTGAGCTTGTGCCTGATTTGAAGCTGGTTTCCAAGTCTTCTTGCCTGTTCTCTTGGAGGGTTGGGCCATTCTTCCAGGCTCCAACTCCTGTTTTTCATCCTGGGCTTTTCATTGGGTTCTTGTTTTTACACACACCCATTTAGGTATACCAAGCAGAGATGCATGGGTCTTTCTTTTGACCTCAGCCCATGCTGGGGGAGTCCAAATCATTGCCTAGCAGACATTCTACAGGAATAGCAGATGATTTCACTGCCTTCTTTTGGCCTGTTACCCCTCACCATTATAATAAAACTATTGCCATGGGATGGGCCTGATTACCAGCATTGAGGACTGTGAATGTCTCACCTGTCAGATATTGTCATGGGGATACCAGTTTTTCAGTCACCATAGTGACACTTGCACCTGTATCCCTCAGGGCTACCACTATAATCCCATTTATTTAAGGCTGGTGTCTGTTTTTTCTGATGTTAACAGGCCAGATAGCTAGGGCTGCTACATCCACCCCACCCTCTGAGACTAAAGTTGCTTTCATGAGCTCGCTGACATGGTCAGGGCTAACCTGGGATCCCATCTGGACACTGACCACTGCATTTACTGCAGGTGCACTAGGGGGATTATTTTTGTTGGGACAGCTAGGGTTTTTAGTTTGGTACCTGTTGGCCTTGCGATTAAAGCTAACAATACAAACGGGCCACCCTGGGTCAAAGAAAAATAACAGTGGAGTGTGGGGAGTTCCCTTTTATTGGAAAAATCCCTCAACCACCCGTGGGTAGCATGCTTCATCATCGGAAACCTCCTCGCACTGTGAACCTAGTCGCAGTGCAGGCTATGACCCCCTCACTGTGAGGGAGGAGCTCAGGGATGTTTTGATTATGGTTGACAAAGAGGTATACTAAAAACTTCAGATGAGCAGGGTGTGGAGGGAGTGTGTGAGGGTAGTGAAAGTGAAGTAAAAACAAACTCCCTGGTATGTTAAAACTCTAATTTTAATAGGACACCCGGAGGTCAGGATTAAAAGGAGAGTGCTTGTCATGACTGGAAAATTTAACCTTGCATGGTTCAATGTGGTCAAAAGGTCCACATGTTTCAGCCTGGGTGCCCTCCACTGAGGTGACGTGGCTTTCTTCAGGACCAAATGAAAGGGGTGTAGGCTAATCTAGACACCAAACCAACTCTGGTTGGTGTAGAAAAAGGATACGGACAGCTGATGGATCAATTCATCAGTTGGGGTGGGCTGATGTTCAGCATCGTCCCTATAAACAAGAAATGTGTTAGTGACAAGCATATACCTATATTTCCAAAACACTCCTTCAGTGCAGTGCCACTGCATATCATTTGCAAGAGTAATGTGGCGACGGTAATAAAGATAAATTATCCAAAGCTTACCCGTCTGGTTGGGGAAGCTAGTGGCAACTCATCCTCTGCGCACACACTCGAGGGGGTTTCCAAAACCTGAAATTGGTAAAGGGGGGGGGGGGGCACATGTGGCTGTAATTTACAGTCATAAATCTATAAAAACTACTGTTGACTCCAAATGTTCGAGATGAAAAATAGTTTTTTACATATATATGTATGTATATTGCACATACAACCTAGTCCTCACAATTGAACAAGAGAAGAACTAGCCAAGTTAGGATGCAAGGCAAATGGATTTAAAAATGAAACAAATGTATGTAGTTGCAACGTCTTTGGACAGTGACACATGTCAGCAATGAACACCAAGCACTGTGCGCAAATGAAGCGAGACATCAGGTAGCGCACGCACAAAGGGTACACTAGTAGCCGGAAACAGTCGATTCATCTATTAAAAAGGAACAGAAGACATCCAGCACGACTGATACGAGCTCTCAGCCGGGGAAGTTGCAGGGTGGAGTCACAGCGCCCTTAATTGGCCTAGAGGTGGTTAGTAAAAGCGACTCACCGGGTTGGTGGATCCTTCGAAGAATGACTGCCCCTCGGGTGTGGGCATAGAGTGTTGCTCAACCTGGGGTACAGCCCAAAAAAGAAAGTGATCAAGGGACTTGAACAAGACAGGATAAATATCCGGGTGGGTCATCCCCAAACCACCCAAGTCGCAGGGTATACAAAATATCCGTGCATTCGGAAAACCCTTTGGTAACTTGCATAGAATGCAGGGAGACAAGCAGCACGTAGCAAATGCCCGGAGCTGTCTGAGGCCGTAATCTGAGAGCAGACCGCCGGAAGGTGTCCTCATAAGGAGCGATAAAGTCACTTACCTCTGTACGGGGTCCTGCTAAGCCTGCTTGTGCAGACGGGATGGGGAGGAAGGAATACCGCTTGAAGCACAGCACTTAAAAGCTATATGGGGGCAAAGGCAACGCCTATCCGGAAAGTCTCCCGGGTATTTTGAGAAACAAACGGCGGACTACAAAAAGGTGCACCAGAGCTGTAAGCATGGTGGTCATCGTGGAATTGTCAATATTTGAAAAACACTAGGACATAATGGTGCCCCAGAACAACGGGCGTGGCAAACTGGGGTCACTTCGGATGGGTGTATGTTAAGAAAGGGGATGGAAGCCAGATAAATGACTAAGAACACCCAGCGTGCCTAAACTACAGGATACATAGTTGAGGGTGCATGTAGAGGAGCCGCAAACAGGCTGGTGATGATCATGGGAGGAGCTGTAAGACCCCAAAAGGTTGGAGAGCCCTCGAGGCGGTAACCCTTAGAAAGGGGTGTAATAATAAAACTATGTGTAGTAGCCAGAAACAGTCGATTCATCTATTAAAAAGGGACAGAAGACATCCAGCACGACTGCTACGAGCTCTCAGCCGGGGAAGTTGCAAGGTGGAGCCACAGCGCCCTTTATTGGCCTAGAGGTGGTTAGTAAAAGCGACTCACCGGGTTGGTGGATCCTTCGAAGTATGACTGCCCCTCGGGTGTGGGCATGGAGTGTTGCTCAACCTGGGGTACAGCCCAAAAAAGAAAGTGATCAAGGGACTTGAACAAGACAGGATAAATATCCCGGTGGGTCATCCCCTAACCACCCAAGTCGCAGGGTATGCAAAATATCGGTGCATTCGGAAAACCCTTTGGTAACTTGTATAGAATGCAGGGAGACAAGCAGCACGTAGCAAATGCCCGGAGCGTGCCTAAACTACAGGATACATAGTGGAGGGTGCATGTAGAGGAGCAGCAAACAGGCTGGTGATGATCATGGGAGGAGCTGTAAGATCCCAAAAGGTTGGAGAGCCCTCGAGGCGGTAACCCTTAGAAAGGGGTGTAATAATAAAACTGTGTGTAGGGGCCCTTCTGGTGGAAAGATGGACCGGACTTGGGACCCAAAGGGGTATATTGGTCAATGTCAGGTTAAGGTCCAGAATTGGTAGGAGCCCGGGGCAGGTCAGAGGAGAAACTATGAATTCAGGCTGAACCAGTGAATTTTGTTGTTCAGACCTTTTGTATCAGTATGCAGCCTGAAATCCCAACGTTGTTCTTTTCTAAAGAGGAACTGTGTCATGTTGGTAATGGGCTGGGTAATGTTGGGTTTGTCTAGAACAACCCACTCAAATCCATTGGCATCGTGTCCGGCCTCCAGGAAATGTGTGGTGAGCTTGTTGATCTGCTTTTTGCATCTTATAGTGCTCTTTTGTTCGAGCATGCATGTTTTTACCTTTCGTGTAGTCATACCAACATACCTGAGGCCACAAGGGCAGGTGATCAGATATATCAAACCCTCAGAGTTGCAGTTGATATATTGTCTTAGCTCCCAATCACGGCCTGTACCTTTATCTATTGCAGTTGTGTGTGATGTCTGTCCACACATACTACAATTTCCACAGGGAAAGTGTCCCTTAATTGGTGGGAGATTCCAAAGTGTGTTTTGTTGAGATACCTGCTTCATGCGTGGTCTCGTATGGACTTTTTAGGTCTAGATCCATGGGAAGGTTCCATGTTGGCAGAGGAACTTAAGTCTGTCCAACTTAAGATTCCCATAGGATCCTAGGTTGAGCTCCTGGGAAGGACCTGCCACATACATGCTATTAAAGTGTTTTGGGCCTTTTTAGAAAACTACAAAAGTTCTAAGTACTTTCTAAATGCCTAACTAACTTAAATACTTTTTAAATTCTAAATCGTTTTCACCGTGGGACTCAACAGAAGGCCCTATCAACTAGGTTTTAAACAATTTAAAAAGAAAAAAATCTGAAAACAATTGTAAGCTAAAGACAATTTTAAATTCCTTAGTGGAATCACTCATTAACCATGTGGTACAGCAGATATTGAGTCTTGTATCCCACCACTGCACCATTAATGTACGAAGCCTGCTCTTTATATAGTATATCAAAATGAGATATACTATGAAAAGAGTCCATGTATTCCATTACGAGTGGACAGGGGTTTGCTCTAGCAATCCCAAGGCGCTCTTCTAAGGTGTAGTGTGGTCGAGCAGCACTAGACTTATCAGTGAGGAGTGTTAGACATCTGCAAATACACACAAGAATCAATAAATGATGCACATAACTCAATAAGGAGGTCCACACCGATTTATGAAAATAACATGCATCTTTATATATATTTAGGCATCAGTATCAATACGATCAGGCAAGTACATTTTTCAAGAGGAATCCTTTTGCATTTAAAACGTCAACAGTGCATTTTTCAGAGGCTGCAATGTTATCCTATGGAAAGAAAAACAAATACAGCATACAAGTTCTCTGTAGCACTTATGAGACCATATTATATATATATTTTCTCTTGATCAAGACCTGAGGAACAGAGGGAAGGATTCCCCCTGAGTGGGTGAACACTTTGTGCCTGTCCTCCTTTACGCGGTCTACGCAGTGCTTACAACATTTGCCTGCAACAATTGCTGGATTGTTTTAATAAGATTATGGGAGAACTGAAACTTAAAACTGATCTTCAAAAATCATATATTATGACTTCTGCCCCAGGAAAACACAGTCGCGTAGAGTTATTATTTGTGAGACCCTTATTACTAAGGTCTCAAATTTTAACAACCTTGGTATGATGATGGACTAAAATTTTAACTGGGCAAAGCTTTTATCACAGAATGTTTCCAAAATCACAGGGGCTGTGAAAGCTGTTTTTAAGTTTTCCAAGTAACTTGGCCATAAACCCATCAAATAATTAATCTCATTGTACAATGCCAAATGCCTTTCTTTGGGAATTGTTGGACTTGGCCCTTTTACAGGGTCATCCAAGAACTTTTTGCCTTCCTCCTGGTATATTTTCTGACCTGGTGTTGGTGGTTTTAGGACTCTGGGCACTATATGACTGCTGTTCAGTGTTAAAGTGCATGTGCTCTCTATGGTAAACTTGGTAAGATTGGTCTACACCTGTTTGGGATATTTCATTTTCAGTCCCATGTAAAGTGGTATCTCATATACCCTGGGCCAGTGAATTAAATGCTGCTGGTGGACTTGCAGCGCTGCTTGCTCCACCCACCAAAGTATCCTTTCAAACCTGTCTCAGGCCTCTGCCATTGCAAGGCCTGCATGCACAGTTTACTGCCGCAGTGACATTGCACATAAAGTGGTTGCCACGTCCGTGACTCCCCTTTTACTACATATCATTCACACCTAAGGTAGGCCCTATCTAGCCCTATGGGCAGGGTGCAGTGTAGATAAAATGTAGGACATGTGCCTTAACTGTGTGGCATGTCCTGGTAGTGACAAACAGCCTATGTAGTTTCTCACTGCTGTGCGGCTGCCCTCTCATTGGATTGCATTGGGGATTCCCTGATATGTGTTTCAGTGATAATTCCTGATATGAGAGGAGTGGTGTGATCAAGTTTGGTATGTTTGGAATAGTGGCAATAAATGCTGCATAATGGTGTTCGCAGATTTATTATCACTATTTTAGAAATGCCACTTTCAGAAGTGGGCATTTCTGTGTGCTATGTGTCTTTGTGCCTGCCTGTTGTGTATTGCATGTTGTGTATTGCATGTCTGGCTCTGGAAGACAGGGGCTGGGGAGGTGCAGTGGCTCCTGAGGTGCTGCGTGAGTCAGCGCTAGGCTGAATAGGCCTGATCTGCATTTGGAGTAATTGGAGGAGTGGCACCTGACCCTGAATCTGACTGTGCCTGCCTTACACAATGCTGGCTCCGCACCCCCCCATGGTGTGTCTGGTGCCAGAGCCTACACTAACAATAAAGTTGTTGTGCAAGTGAAAAGATGTATGTAAGTACCCCCCAGAACTGGTTTGGACTAGGCACAGAGCTCTGTGCCAGGGGTAAGAACAAAGATACTTGGCATATAAATATTGGGGGTGTGACCCGATGTGTGGGGCTTACTTGGAACTGAACTTGTGCTGGCTGGATGTGCTGGGCCCCAGGAGGAACTGCCACGAAGGACTCCTCCTCTGCCAGAGGGGCCTGTGAGCTGGCCTGCCTGGGCCCAGCTCTGCCCTGTGTGGCCTGAAAGCCTTGAGTGTGAGGAGCACTTTTTCATGGTTGTGGCCCTCAGACCTGTGCCGCACACCAAAAGTGAGTGATAGGCGCTTTCCTAAATTACATTTTACATAGTTCTGGTGCGCCTAATCCTGAATATCTTACAAAAAACCCAGCTGTGCAGGCTGCTGAGAGAGCATGCCCTATTCTGCCCCCCCTTCTGTCCAGGCAGATCTCTCTGTCATCAGCCTAAAGTAGACAGTGCAGATAATGTATTTGAATAATTTCTGAAAGAAGCTGATTAATAATTTCTGAAAGAAGCTCATTCAATATAAGGAAAGGGAGACAACTAAAGGTCAATATAAGGAGTGCTAGGCATTGGTGCTTTACTATTTACCAATGTTACTTTCTGGCAACAGTTGCTGAAGAAGGCGCCGAGCTATATTAAAGGATATGAAGCTCAATATCTATATATACCTTCCCTCAATTGTATCCCATACCATATTGCTCACCCTATCACTCTTGCCCTAAACCTATTCCTAACCGTATTTCCTCCCCTAAATATAACCCTGATCCTTAACACAACCCTCAAAATGGCTCGAAGTATAACCCAAATGACCACTGTATCCGGTTACTGTACAATAAATAAAACCCGTAATGTACATGGCTATATACATTTTGTGTCTAAACGGATAATGATTCACAGACTCTAATGCTAAAAACAAACACTGTTGCAGTGACATGAGGCCAGACGTACGAAAGCTTTCTGCATTTATTAACGGGCCGAATCACAATGTTGGCCCATTAAAAATTGCACAACAGCCTTGTCATAGGTACAAAGGCCAAAAAACGGTCGTAATTTGTGATTTGTACTAGGCCTGGGTGGAGTTGAACTCCACAAAGTGACCGAAAAACTCAGCTGCGTGGAGTTCTGCAAGCAATGGAGGGCGTTAGGTCGTGCTGTTCGTGCTGATTTTTAGTGCCGGGTGCTTGTCCCGTGCTGAAAAATCGGCACGAACGGCACCATGCACAGCACAAGAGGACGCTGCTTCTTTCTGCTGCTCGAGTAGATGTCCTACTCGAGCGTCACTTCCCCAACGTGAAGGACGGTTTCTCAACGTGAGCGGTCGCGACCATCCGCGACCGCCTGCTTTGAGAAATCTTCCTGGGAGGTGGTCTAGCATTGGATTTTCTACGCTCATGCTCGCCAACTTAACGGTGGGGAGCGCAATCGGGGAAAAAACTCTGCTTCGTGTGAAGTGCATAAAACTCTGAAAACTCCATGAATGAAGTGAACTTCACTGCCCAGGCCTACTTTCTTCTCAGTAAAAATCGCAAAATACGACCGCGATTTAGGAAACGCAAATATGGATTACCTACTTCAGATTCCTAAACCACATGTACAAAGCATCTCCTAAATGCAAATTAGGCATTTTCTTGCTATTACCATCCACTCAAAGTCTAGGGTAACCGTGTGCAAAATAAAAAAATGCTTTTTTTAATGTGACATGAAGCGCACATATGCCCCTATGGTATATGTGTAGTTACATATGCACTGCGAATTTCGGAGTGCCTCAAGGGAGGCCTTAAGCCCAGAGGCACCCTTGGCTTTGGATTTCCTAAATTGCGATTCCCTGGTAGGAAATTACAATTTAGGTAATGCCAACCATTTCCCATTTGGCCCATAGGTGGGATTACAATAGCATTTACTACTTGTAGGAATCGCTATTAGGAAATTGCAGATTTTTAAATGTCATTTTGCGTTTCCTAAATATATCTGGCCCGTACTGACCTTTTCTATGTTATGGATCTTCATTGCTGTGGGCTCTCAGTAATGGTTCTAACAGCTTATCCTAAACCCATGTGCAAGATAAACAGGCACGCTGACATGCAGAGTTAGTAACATTGACCAAAAAGCGCCACACAGATACCCTAAAGTTGACTTATTGGATAAGCGATATCTATATTAATACATTTAATCTTGTAGTGATAGTAGGTGATATGATAACCATGGTAAAGGTGTACACAGAATGTAACAGAAGCAACTGCTTTCCTGACTAAAATAGTCTGTAGGGCTGCAGAATTATCAAGAAAAAACAAACATAGATTCATATTTGGTGGCTGGTCAAGGTTAACAGCAGGGTAAAAGACGAATGGTCTGATGTCTATTTATCGAACCTGTCAGTCAGATGTTAGAGAGGCGTTGTAAAAACATCTCTGGCGTAAAGCAAATTGATGGGGTCACCCAGCAGAATGCGATGAGGGCCCCCAAGTCTCCAAAATCTCACAGATATTTACTATCCTTGGGCTGAATGGCCCCCCATGAATGGTTAGGGGGCACTGGGAGGGTTGGTGGGCCCACTGCACCGCAGGGGCTGCAGTGGCCTAAGTTACGCCCCTGTAACAAATCAAGAGGCAGCAATTAAGGGAAGAAACTTTGAATAAGAAGCATGACAAAAACCAACATCGGGGCAAGTCAGAGCAGATCTTCAGCTGAGAACCACTGACTGGGTGGGATCCACCAGAGTGAGAGAGTGGAGATACCGAGTGAGTGGCAGGCTGCTGGGAGGAGGCTGGAGGCAGGAGGTCTCTGAGGTAGGGGCGCCTGCTTTGGATCTTCATGCTTAACTAGTGCAGAATAAGATACCTGTATGTGAGAACATAATTCATTGATCCATTGTGTGTTTCTTTCATCAATTTAAGTGAGGGGCAAGGACAATAGATTGAATTGCCAAAAGAGACGGTTTGAACAGTATAAGGGTCTGCCGAGTATTAAAATGCAGTTAACATGATTACAGCTAATGGTAATGTGGCCCATAATGGGAGTTTTTGGTTATATATGTGGGTTACAAGTGATGCAGGAACCCTTGCGAAAAGGAAGCAGCAATATTGGAAGTCAGATATTTTTCCCCGGGCAGTTCATCTGCTCACATCAGCTGAAAGCATCAGCAAGTGGGAAATAATGTGAGAATCAGTACAGAACCATTGATTTCAGAATTTTATTCTCCATTTCTCAGTGGAAAATGTGTGACTACGCAGTATTCCTGCAGCCTGGAAGATACCATTAATACCCCCGGCAAGTGAGCTGTAATACCTATGCAATGTTCACACATTATTTGTAATTGTCCTCACGGGTGAAGCAACAAGCCTGCAGTATTAATCCTTTGTAACAGACTGGCAAGGAGGACATCCATTACAACGCAGGCATTACATCATAATGCCTTTACAATGCAACTTTTACAACGCAGGCACATTACATCGCATGCTATTACAATGCATGTGCCATTACAACGCATGCCATTACAGCGCATGCCATTACAATGCATGCTATTACAACGCATTAGCAAGTATTGTTAGGTAAGTATTTGTGATAAGTTATTATTTTATGTGTATGTATGTTAAAATTTAATATTAATACTCTTTTTTCCGAATACTCGGGTAATATTTTGAATTAAACTTCAAATTTTAAAATAAGGAAAAATAATACTATTTCTTTCCCTTGTAAATTTTGTTTTAGTTTTAAATAGATGTCTGTTTTGGAATAGGTCCTGTTTGAAGGAACCTGTACATATTTTTTTTTCTGCAATTTCAACTTTATTTACAAAAATATTAACTTAAACATTTACCTGTGTGAGATGAGGTTCCTTCAGGTTCGATTCCTGAAATCCAAAACGTTTTGTTTGATGAAAAATCTGTAAAGAAAAGTTGTTGAAAAAAGTTTTTAAAATGAAAGAGATTTTCATTCCTATTTTGCATAGTATATTCAACTTTGCATTACATTGCTTGTGTTTTGATATTTAGAAAAACTTGATTTTTATTTACCTTGAATTATTTCTTTTTTTTCTTTATTTGATTGTCTTTTTAATAGAATATGGGCTGTGTTCTTTAGAACTTGTGTTTGATGATGATTTTATTTGTTGACTAAAATGAATGTGTTAAAAATGTTGAATAATATTTGAACATTGTTTTATGCCTAAAAACACCATCCATATCTTTCTCTGAGGCAAGCACAGGTCGCAGTAGGAATAGAAATTTTGCTCACACCACCACCCAGCACTTTCCCTGAGGCAAGCACCTGTCAGAGTAGGAATAGTCATTTTGCCCCCCACCACCATCCAGCACTTTGCCTGATTCAAGCACAGGTCGGAGTAGGAATAGTATTTTTTTACCCACACCATTCAGCACTTTCCCTGAGGCAAGCACCTGTCGGAGTAGGAATAGTAATTTTACCACCACCACAATCCTGCACTTTCCCTGAGGCAAGTGCAGGCCGGAGTAGGAATAGTGATTTTTTTCCCCACACCATCCAGCACTTTCCCTGAGGCAAGCACCTGTCGGGGGAGTAGGAATAGTAATTTTGCTCCCACCACCATCCAGCACTTTCCCTGAAGCAAGCGCCTGTCGGAGTAGGAATAGTTATTTTACCCCCACCACTATCCAGCACTTTCCCTGAGGCAAACATCTGCCGGAGTAGGAATAGTAATTTTGCCCCCACCACTATCCAGCACTTTCCCTGAGGCAAGCACATGTCGGAGTAGGACTAGTAATTTTGCCCACCTCCACTATCCAACACTTTCCCTGAGGTATGCTCATGTTGGAGTTGAAATAGTACCTTTGGCCCAACCACCATCCAGCATTTTCCCTGAGGCAAGCAGTTATCGGAGTAGGAATAGTAATTCTGTCCCCACCACCATCCAGCCCTTTCCCTCAGGCAAGCACAGGACGGAGCTGGAATAGTAATTTTAACCTTATCATTAAACAACACTTTCCCTGAGGCATGCACCTGTTGGAGTTGGATTAGTAAATTTGCCCTCACCACCATCCAGCACTTACCCTGTGGTAAGCACCTGTCGGATTAGGAATAATAATTTTTCTACACTGTCCAACACTTTTCCTGAGGCAAGTACATGTCGGAGTACAAATATTTAATTTACTTTTACAACTATCATGCATTTCCCCTGAGACATGCACAGGTTGGAGTAGTGATAGTACTTTTGCACACACCTGCTTAATGCACTTTTTCTAGTGAAACATTCTTTGCAGTTGGAATAGTAAAATTGTCCCCACCTGTTTTTACTACTTTTTTTAGACGTAAACATAGTTTGTAGTTGAATTATTAATTTTAAAAACACAAACATAATGGTCTTTCGTTGTTGTTAACACAGTTTGGAGTAGGAATTTCACATTTGTACACTCTGAAAATTGAATATTTTTTCTGTTTGAATCTGTTTAGAAAAAAAATAAAAGAAAATATTTCTTTTTCCTACCAAATTTTTGGATTTATTGGCTGTGTTGTTATTTGTGTAAATATCATGCCGTTTTTAAATTCTGAAAATGCTGAAAAATATTTAAAACGTTAAATGCTATTTATTTAAAGTCTATGTTTTAGTTTTGTAGTTATAATATATTGTTTAAGGGTACACTTACTTGAAACTGTAGATGGCACTGTTTGAGTTTGAGAACTGCTTGGCTGGCAAAACGTGTGTGGAAGTCAGTTTACCACTGTTTTCAAAATTATGGTTGGCTGCTTTTATATGTTTTTTTATAGTGAACGATATTTTATTTGAAAATATTTTTTGGGCATATTGTTTTGCGTGTTTTTAATGCTGATAAAATGTGTCATTATTTTTAGCGTTTTAAATTTGTTGGTTATATCTTTTTGGATGTATTGTACACCATTTTGGTGAACTGCGGGTTAAGGTACATTCATAGAAAGCGTCAAAGGACATTCGTTTTTGTGCTGTGTAAAATTATGGCTTATTTGTTATGTTTTCGATTATTGGTGTTAATATAATAACATACTTTCTATAGGTAGTTGTTTTTTCATATTAAATTAGGTACATGGACTTTTTTTAGTTATGTACTCTTTAAAAAAAACAGGATTTATATTTCTTAGGATGTGTATTTTTTAATATTGTTCGTTTATTAATGTTATTTTGTACCAAAATTCGTAGTATACATACATTCTATTTTTCATTTTTTTTTAATATTGAAAATAATAAATTATGTAATGGTCGATGCAGAAAAAGCATTCAACCTCGTAAATTGGAAGACTTTATTTATCACTATGGCTCAATTTGGTTTTCCGTTGAATGTTGTAGGGATGCTAAATAATATTTATCAGGACGCTACATCAAAGCTTGTAATAAATGCCAGCTGCGCAGGAACAATAAAAATCAGGCGTGGAACGAGACAAGGCTGTCCACTCTCTCCCCTACATTTTACTTTTTTTATCGAACCCTTGGTTTTAAGAATTCGAAACAATGCTGCTATCCACCCCCCAATCTTTGATATGCCTAAACTTAAATTATTTGCCGACGATATTATTCTATACCTGGCCCCAAATAGGATTAATTTCGAGGAGGTCTTGGGAGAATTTTTGCAGTTTGAGAGAATAGGCGGCTATAAAATTAATGCAAATAAAACAGATGTTCTCGCCATGAATGCTGATATCGACGCATTTCCCTGTTCTTTAAAATCACAGGCATTAAGAACTGACCCTATAAGATACCTTGGGATTTATGTCTCCTCACAGTTTTCTCAATTATTTGAGTTAAATTATTTAAGGATGAAGACAAAAATAAGTAAATTATTGGAGCAATGGTCATTGCTTCTATTATCAATAGTAGGGCGAGTATCATTAATAAAAATGTCTATATTACCCCTATTGATTTTTTTATTTTCCAATGTTCCTATCAAAATTAATCAGGTATTTTTCAGGGAAATTGATACGCTTTTCAGACAATTTATTTGGGAGAAGAAAGCCCCCAGAGTTAAATTGAATACTTTACAACTATCAATAGATCAGGGGGGGCTCGCGCTCCCACATGTAAGATCATATTATGAAGCTGCCCTTCTTGATTTAGTATCCGGGCTGTTAGGATCCAGCTCTTGTAGAGATACTTTTTTTATCAATAGAATGCTGCTAGAAATTGGTTCATCCACTTCAGTGTTTTTAAAAACTGCTAAGCTTCCTAAGAATACTGAATATAAAACTTTAAAAGACTTCCTTTTCAGACTTCAAGCTGTTTCTAGGGAAATGAATCTGATGGGCTTTCAATATCTCAATATAAGAGAATGTGCCAGCCTCGGTTTCCAGATACAAGTTAGTCACATCAATGTTTGGGAGAATTCTGGATTTATCGAATTGAGACATTTCATAGTTCAGAATAGGCTGATTTCCTGGCAGGAAATATTGGCCAGGATAGGGACTCATCGGAAACCGGCCTTTTTTGAATATCTGCGGTTAGTCTCCTGGTTGAGAAGTACCGGTGGTATAACTGAACCCCCCAATCATTTGACAGTTGCCCTTTTCAGGGCCAAACTACGAGGAATAGGCAACTGGTATAAGTTGCTACATAAAACAAAATATCCTTTGGTGATCCAGAACGATTTGGAAAAAATAAATCGGGAAACTGACTGCAGATTATCCGAAAGGGAGTGGGAGTGGATCAGCTACTCAGGAAGCAGAGCATTGCGTGCTGCTAATTATAAGAGGATGGCCTTTTTTTCAAGGTGGCTGGCCTATTTAACACCTTCTTCTCTAAATAAAAGGTTTCCAGACGTGGAAGATAAGTGCTTTCGGTGCTCTAAACCTCGGGAAGGTGGTTGGCACCATATTTTTTGTGTATGTTTTTCAGACATCGAGCGTGCAATGCAATCGGAAATAGAATCCCGATCGAAGCTGAGGCTGTGCTATTTGGCTACTGCAAGGGAGGGTTACAATTGTCTAAACCAGAAAGAGTTTTTATTTTTATTGCTAGTGCGGTAGCACGCTCATTAATCTTGCAAAATTGGAGATCTACAGAAGTCCCCTCTCATTTGAAATGGATTAATAAAATGAAAAGAGTAAAAAAATTTGAGGAGGCCTATGCTAGGAGGGTAGGAGCTGTAAAAAGTTTGAGCGAAACTGGAAGTTTTTTGAAATACTGGAGAAGACTTAATAGAAAATGAAATATTGGAAGTGATATACCCAGAAGTCTTCTCCTAATGTGGTCTCTGTATGGAAGTGAACCTCCTTTTTGATTGTTTTCTGTTAAGAATGCATTAGCACTTTATAGATATTACATTTTAAATACTGGAAGTGGTGAATTGTTTCGAAGTATGTCTCTTTTATTGATGTTTTTATGCTAATGAATTCCCTTTATTGTAACATTACTGCAATTACTTATGTCTTGCACTTGCACTTTAGTGGTTTCGAGGATTTGTATTTATGCTGTTTTGTACATGGCACATTGCACTTTCGATTAGTGCCTTTTTTTAACACTTTGGCACTTTAATGTTATATTATCTATGATAAGATTGTGGAAGTGAACTTCCTTTTTGACGGTTTTTCGTAAAGAATGCATCAGCACTTTATAGATATTATATTCTAAATACTGAAGTGGGGAATTGTTCCGATGTATCTTTGTTTATATGCTAATGAATTCCCTTTACTGCAACATCATTGTAATTATTCAATCTTTGCACCTGCACTTTAGTGGTTTTTGAGTATTTGTATTTTTGCTGTTTTGCACTGATTAGTGCTCTTTTCTCTTCATACTATTTCATTTTAATGCCATATTATCAACAATATAAATGTTAAATTTATTCTGTAATGTACTCTTGAACCTCTTGCTCTGAAATAAAAAAAAAAATAAAAAAAAAGAAACAAAAAAAAAAGAAAATAATAAATTATGGATTCATAGGGTGAAAATTATGATTTTTATGTGAATTTGTAGACATGCATTTATTTTATTACACGCGTATTTAATGTTAATTCTCAGGTAGTAATTTCAAATACCCATGTATTAATACACTTCCCCACCCAAAACCCCTATTCTCCCTCCATCCTGTCCCAGAGGTAAGTTATAGATTTAAAACAAATATATATTTTTATATAAAAATTTACAGAGTAATAATTTTAACACCTGAGTGTTAATTTTAATACCTAGGTATTTATTTTAATTACCCGTGTATCAATACACTACCCCACCCAAAACCCCTGTTTTCCCTGCATCCCGTCCCAGTGGTAAATTATACTTTTCAAATTAAAAGCGAAGTAATGGTATGCGTAGTACTAGTATGCATTGTAAATGTTTGCATTGTAATGGTAGTTTTAGTGCATTTTAATCAATTTGCGTTGTAATGGTGTGCGATGTAAAAATATGCGCTGTAATGGTAGCTGCGTTGTAAAGTCTGCGTTGTAAAAACATGCGTTGTAATGGTTTACGTTGTAACATCATATATTCGACAGGGAAAGCATTAGTAATCCAGGGCTAGAAACTTTTTAAAAAGCATGAACCCATTTTACATGCTGTGCACCAGCTATGTGTGTACGCTCTTTCTTCATTTGAACATTTGCTGTAAAAACACATTGTATTCAAACCTTAGCCAAAACTATGTACACTTTACTGCTAAACTGCAGGAAAGGCTTTCCATATTAAAAACGTAATTACGTTTTATATACTAATCTGTGCATGGACCTTGACTTGTGATTTTACTATTTTGAGTGCATCCTGGAACTGTTGACAAACGCTACCATACACTGCAGTCTGTTTAAGAATATGTAATTAAATAGGATTTAAGGTTGCACAGCGGTAAGGGTCACCTACATCTCCAAAGAGACTTCATGTATGAATTGTTAGCTGCGCCACTATTGATGTACTGTAGGGTTTGTGGATGCGTGTGAAATCCAGCCGTTCTAGCATTCAGCTGTAGGGTCGTGGCTCCTTTATTTAGCGACCATGTAAAGGGAGTTTGGCCGCTGCATGGCTGTCTTTGTGCTGCATTGTGTTTTATTCGGAAGGTTTCAGGGACAAACGTGATTCATGATCTATGCACCGGATGCAGAGTACAAGTGACACTGGACTTCTTTCTCCTCGGCTGGTTTGAATGACTTTATCTCTACTCCAGGCATCGTTTTAAGGGCATATCATGGTATGTGTCTGTCGTTTTTAAAGATTAACTACCTGTGCTTTATTAAATGGATGGAATACAGTGTTTAATCTCCTTTAATAAATGTATTAAGTCAATTAAATTATATATTTGAATTTAGAAAGGGACCAGTACAGGATCTTGTGCCATTGCATGTCCAATCCAAATTATATTGATAAATCGGACAAAAAACTCCTTCTCTGCATATGGTGCCATTTTATCCCCGTGTGTGATACACAGGAACGAATCCAATAGGAAGCATGTTATTACTTATAAAGACTAGTGCATAGCCCTTGAATGTCAGCCAGGGTGCCCTGGAAGTGTCATCGTGAAGAGGTTCAGGAAATTACCACCATCCTAAATAACTAAGCGTGGATGACAATGCCACGTGCCTGCCTCCTGGGCTGCTGGTTATTCAGTGCCAGGAAACCTCCCGCCACAGCTGTGCTCGCTCTGTCTCTCGAAATAATACACAGCATAGCCATCCACGATGGAATAGATGAAACTGAAGGAGGTTTCAATTAAAAACTCCTTGATACCCAAAACTGTTCGGAGTTGAAAGCTGTCTGAAATCCTAAAACACACAATAACGTGTTAGTAAGAATCATTTTCAAGCTGAGCAGACTACTGTCAGCATATTTGGGCCATACCATTGAGGTCAGCGGGAAAGAGTACTGACTGCCGGATTATAACGATGTCATATCTTCTACCAAATAAAACTTCAAATAACCTATCATATTAAAAAAACATAAAATACATATGCATGGAAGAGCTTGCTGGATTCTCAATAGCAATGTACAACAAACTATTGGATTTTATTAAGGAAAAATATTTCCAGGATGTTAAAGAATTCTTGGGAAGCTGGCAGTAAATTATGTATGTACTCCTAAAAGTCGAGATCTCTGAAGGCGTGGAACACTTCAGTGGTGCTGTTGGTTGCACCACTGAAGTTGTGTGATGGTAGGATTTTCAACCACAGATCCTGTTCTTGTACCATTTCATTATTACACCATTTGTGTGTCTTAACAGTTTTGATAAATTAACTTTTGGCTCGTAGGAGCTTTTTGGGCCTGTTGGGCCCTAGGATTTGGTGACATGTTGGTATTAAGTGCCTAAAAGATGTAACCCTGACTTGTCATAGCCACATTTTTTAAGAATGTTGTCATCTTTCTGAGAGTCAAACAGATTACTACTGGTAAAGACTGCTTCTGGCTTCCGTGTTAGTGTTAGAAGGTTAAAAAAGATAGTAAAGTGGTCAGTCCAAGCAGCAGGAGTACATATTGCAATTCTTTGAAACATGTAGTGTTCATCTATTTGCATTAACCCCTTCAGTGCCCATGACGAGATGGTCTCGTCATGGGCCGCGGTTGCACTGTGCCCATGACGAGACCATCTCGTCATGAACTCCGCCCGCTAATAGAAAGCCCGGCACAGGGCGGGGAAAGGGCGTGGCACACAAGGGGTTAAGCCAACTGCCTTTGAGGAAAAAAGCAAAGTCTCTCGCTCTACACACACCCACACACACACACACACAAACTCACACCAACACACGCAAACACTCTCTCTCGCTCCCTCTCTCTCTCGGGTCTCTAGTTGGCAGAGGTATGCACTCTGTCCAAGTAGGGACTGCAATTCAGGGAAAGTAGGTCACACACTTCAATCAGCCCATGCTCACCCTCTGGTAGCTTGGCATAGAACAGTCAGGTTTAACATAAGAGGCAACGTATAAAGCAGTTGTGCATAAGTGGATACAGAAGCACAGTGAAAACACCACAAAAAAAGACTTCGCAATGAGGTATGACAATAGTATCTCTTTTACTCTTTAAAACAAGATAAAACGATAAGAATCCAATAAAGCATCTCAAGTTATGAATACTTCAATGCTGAAAGAGCCCTTGTGCTTTCAGTAGGTTCTTTACGGTTACACTGGGGAAATTACAGCGAACCACGCTGTGGATTGGAAACAGACTTTCTACCTGGATCAGATCGAAGCAATGCTTCCAAGGTTTTTACAGTCAACATGCAATGTTAAGTTTGTGGGAGACTGATCCATGCACTCTGTTCGGGGTACCTCGCGAGAGCACAGGTGGGTGGCAGGGCCATTGTAAGTTCCGGAGTGCACAGTACCATTCTCGGGAGATTGAAGTGATGCTGTCTGCCTCAGGATCGGGACCTACGTTGCTGGAGTCTCCCCTTGCTGGACACAATGCTGTGATTGGAGTAACTGAGGGCAGATGCCCATCTTTTCAGAGTGCACCGGGTCACACTGGACTGCCTTTGGGCGCTGCGACTTCGTCTGTGAACGAGCAGGCAGACACAGTGGTCCTTGATCGGCGCATCGCCCTGATGCGTGTGGGTACCGAAAAGTGGCTCCTGACAATCTGCAAGGGCCTAGGACTTGTTGAGTGCAATTCAGGTAGAGTCAGACTCCGTATTTGCAGAGCCTAGCAGCCGTTGTTTGTGCAAATGAAATCTTTGATGGCCCTGAAATTTTCTGAAAAGGGGAAAAGCCAACAAGCCATTGGAATAACTTAGGGTGCAAAAGGTTGCAGAGAACAGGTCCAGTTCATCTCATCATTCAGGTCAGAGTCAGCAGGTAGCAGGTCTACACAGCAGAGCAGGCAGCAAAGTGGCAGTCCCTCCTGTAGTTCAGAAATCAATAGGCAGCAGGCCAACACAGCAACGCAGCTAGCACAGTGGCAGGCCATCCTGTAGCACAGTTCCTTTTCTTGGCAGAGTCTCCTTAGGACCCCAAAGTGAACTAGTGAGAGGGGGTCATAAACCCAATACTTATACCCATATATGTCTTTGAGGTAAAGATGACTACAAAGCAAAGTCTCTGTGGTACATCTGCCAGCCAATCTGTAGGGGGTAAATCAGAGTTTTGTGTGAGGCCAGGACATTATCTATTCAGGTGTTTGTCTCAGCTCCTCCCCTCCTTCTTGCCCAGGAAGACGCATCAGTATGCAGTTTAATTTAGAGGCAGATGAGCGTTCACTACTTGTGGCTGTCAAAAGGTAATGCACAAAGTGTAGCTGTTACCCCACACCAGACATGTATTTGAGACAGACTGTAAGGCACAAAAGAGATCCAAGAGAATAGAAATGTCCACATTCAAAAAATGGCATTTCTAAACTAGTAATATCAGATCCGATGTTACAGCTAAAGAGGATTTGTCATTGCTGATCCAATTATATGAATCATAAAGCAGCTACTCCTCTGCAATCAGAAATGACACTTAAAAAGGGTATTTAAGGAATTCCCAAAGTTAACCTATGAGGGGAGCAGGCCTCACAGAAGTTAAAACAAACTTGGGTTGTTGTCACTACCAGGACATTTAAAATAAAAAGGTACATGTCCTACCTTTTACTTACATAACACTTTGGCCTTAGGTCTACGTAGGGCCTAACTTAGGGGTGACTGATATGTAATAAAAAAGGAGTGTAAGGCTTGAAAATTGTTGGAAATGCCAAGTCGAAGTGGCAGTAAACTGCTCCCACACACCCTTCAGTGGAGTCAAGTTTGAAAGGCTACTTCTGTGGGTGCCACAATCAGTGCTGCAGGCCCACTTGTAGCATTTGGTTTATAGGTCTTGGGTATATGGTATACCACTTTACTAGGGACTTACGTTATCTAAATACACCAATCATGGATAAACCAATGGTAATCTCATTTTAGATAAGAGCACATGCACTTTAGCACTGGTCAGTAGTGGTAAAGTGCTCAGAGTCATAAAGCAAGCAAAAACAAAGTCATACAAAGTGGAGGAGGAAGGCAAAATGTTTGGGGTAACCCTGCAAAAAGGGCATTCCCGACACACACACAAAGTTGTGTTCCTTTTAAGGTTGAAATACTTTGCAAATTACAGTACCAGATCTAGCTTTCTTTTGCATATCCATTCCTCTATCTGATGTCGGAATTAAGAAGGCAGATGTTGGACCTGGCCCTCTCTGCAGGGTCCCTTCCAAACATTTGCCTTTTTCTCTCCACTTTTTTACTGAATTTGTTTTTGTTGGCCTATGGCACTTTACCAATGCTAACCAGTGCTAAAATGCTTGTGTTCTCTCCTTCAAACATGGTTTGAATCACACACACCTGTTTGCCATATTTATTTAACTTGTAAGTCCCTAGTCGAGTGGTATACCACATATGCAGGACCGGTAAATTAAAAGCTACCAGTGTGCCTGCACCACTTATGGTGTCACTCATTAAGTAGCACCATAAGACATGTCCCAGGTCTGCCACTGCAGTCTCAATGTGTTTTTAAACTACCATGTCGACATGGCATAAAAACCCCCTTGCCAAGTTTTAAACTCCCCTTTTAGTACATATGTCACCTCTAAGGTAGGCACGTGGCAGCCGATAGGGTAGGGTGCAGTGTAATTAAAAGTTTGGACATGAAATTTTAAGTTTTATATGTCCTGGTAGTGAAAAAACTCCTAAATGTGTTTTTCACTACAGTGAGGCCTACCCCTCCCATAAGATAACATTGGGGATTCTTTATTAAATTTAATAAGCTGTAATTTCCAATTGGGAGCTGGTCGCTATGTAATGTTTGGTATCTATGGAATTGTAAAGACAAATCCTCTTTAATGGTAAAGTCTGAGTTTTCATTATAATTTTTTTAATGACACTTTTAGAAAGTGTGTTTGTGTGTGTTTTCACGAGCAATGGTAACCCAAGGATATTAAGGGACCAAGTGTATAAGTATTTTTAAAGGAACAAGGGTCCCTTACTTGCAAAATAGCTCTACATAGATACATAGAAGTACATGTTTATTTTGTTACAAATGAACAGCACATTAATAGAGTGGGAAAACAAACACAAAGGAAGTTTAAAAATTTCCAAACTCAGGCCTTACTTCACGTGACTACAATGAAAACAGTTATGTCACAAATAATCTTTAATTACCCATGCATATGTGAACAAATACAAATCAACAATTAAAGTCATGGTACTGAGGTCCAAGACAATTTCGATCCCCTAACATGATTTAGGGTTCATCATCAGTGCATAAGTAATTATGCCTGAGAGAATTTTGCCTACAATACACCATCCATGGGGAAGCGGAGGGAAAGGCTAATCATCAAAAATCAAAAGTTGTTCAATAGGGAAGGTCCATAGTAACCGGACCTATGGTTTTGAGTAAACAGAGGAATACAAACAAATTGAGGATCACAGGGACCACCCAGAGGAATGTCAATATATGACTAACCGCCTAAATGGGTCTTGGATAAAATGGCAAGGTATGCCTTAGGCAATGGAAAATGAACAAGCAGAGAGAAATCGAAATATTCACACAGGAGACCACAGGTACCTTTAGAAAGTGGGTATTTTCCATCCCTTAGCGCTTTGTTCCTGCAGCCTGTATTGGGTCACATGATTGTGCTCCTGGAAGGACTGCTACTCTACTAGACTGCTGATCTGCAAGACTGTTGCCCTGCTTGATTGCGGCCCTTTTTGTCCTGCTTCTCTCCTACTTTCTGCCTGGGGACAAGGACTGGATCTTCAACCATCCCAGGAGCTCTAAAGTGAATTACGAGGGCTAGTTTGCTAGCCTCCTGTTCAGAGCTACAGGAACACAAAAGGGTTCCTCCATCTTGAATCCGTACCTTGAGCCAGCCTGAGTGATTCTTGACCCTCAAAAGGGGTGCTCCTCTACTCCTGGCCCTTTGGAAGTGGTGCTAAGGGTGCCCAGATAGCCAATATCCAAAAGTGGGTAGATACTTTTTTTTTTGCTAAAAACTGCTCTGAGAACCAGGAGGAGACCGGTACCAACCTGCTGCCCATCTGCCTGAGGTGCATCACCCGTCGGATTGATGTTGCAGCTTCTCCTATTACATTATTCTCAACAGCAGCAAATCCATTTCAGTGGTCCTTCGCCAAACAGGTATCCGACTTCGTTGAACTGTTCAGCTACAACCCTCTGCCTCTATGTTTCGACCACCATTTCAGAGAGTAATTCCAAACGTAGAAATCTTCACTGTGGCTTCGACCCAAGGTTAAATGGCGATGACGCTCCCTCTTTATGGACAACTCCTGCAGCCTTGCCCTTTTGAACTTTACTTTCTTAGAACATTTTTTCAAAAATGTTTTCAAGTCCACAGGTAAGTGCTGGTCTGGCCTAATCCATTTCTTGTATCTGAACTGCGCTCCATCGCGGTCAGTCATATTTTTCGACTTTGACCAGGTCTCACACGACTAGATGTCTGCGGTTGGCGCTTTGATCTTTAAGTTTCTAGTTTTCACTAGAAAATTGATGACCCCAGTTCTACTGATTGGAGTTTTGTTGATGTGGTTTCAAATAATTTATTAAAGTGTACTCTATTTTTCTAAATTGGTTTGGGATGTTTCTTGTGTTGTGTTCCCACTCTATTACTGTTTGTGTGCTCCGTAAATACTTTACTCATTGTCTCTACGTTAAGCTTGACTACTTTTTGCACCAGGCTACCTTGGGTTAAGCACAGATTAATTTGGTGACTTTTGTGGTTCACCCGGCAAGGGATTGTGAGGGTTGCTTGGCTAGGGCTCACACCCCTGTCAACCAACAACCCAATTTCTCACGGCAGACTACATCTAGTACAATTGCACAGCTGGCTGTAAATCATGCAGATGTGTTATACTTTGTAGTAACGCATATTGTGTTAATTCTGCCCTGTAACTATCTTACTCTGACATGAATAATTGTGTGACTAAATTACTTTTTGCTGTTCTGTTTCCCTTTGCTTTCGTGTTTGTATGTTGCTGAGGTACACAGGGGGAAGAGGGGAACTCTCGTAGCAACTCCATCCTCTCTCCTTCCCACTATGCCTGTGCCCTATACAGACGTTAATGGTATTTATTTTGGTGTATGTATCCAATTCTTTCTGGGACTCTTGATCCAATTTACATTTTGTTGCCCCTTATTCTTTTCTTTCTTTTTTTCATACATTGCTCCTTAGACCTAGCTATAGACGGCATTCGATGTCCGTCAGAGCTTGTGCGAACACAACACACAACATACAGACACCTTCAACCATTGGCTTTCTTGGATGAGTCCCTTTTAGATTTTGGCTTGATGGATTATCCTCATTCCGACAGTATTTTTAGATGTGTACATCAGATTTCTTTAGCTGAATAAATGACGGAAAATGTGTTGAAAAAGAAATGCTCCCAGTGCAGAGATATGTGGGGAGAAGCAGCTCCAATGTACAAGTGCTGAACAGATACATCTCAATTGCACAGATATTTATTCAATGATTTGACAGTTATGTCTTGTCTGTTTTTTGCTTATTATGAAATGTGAAAATAATGAAAAATTTAAAAGAAATGCATTCATGATAAATGGATCATTCTCACTTGAATTTTCAGATTGCATCGTATTAATGTGAAAAGTGCTGGTAGCATTAAACACATTGGCCCACATGTGGAAGTTTATGAGGCTTTCAACAAAGTCAAGGAGGAGCCAATCAGTAGAATATTTGCCAAAGCAGCGATTAAAATTCAGAAGTGGGTCCGAGGATGGCTTGTACGGACTAAGCTGAAAAGAATAAAAGCCAAGGTAAGTTTAGTGACCATCTGTTCATCTGCTTGAACATCTTGATTCAATAATAGAAACTGTTACAATACAATCTTGTATTTTAAGACACAGTATTTGAGTACCCTTGAAGATGCCAAAAAAAGTAGTGAGAAAGATATTTTAAAATGCTAGAGAGTGGAGAATCCTGTGGAACTTCACAATAAATGACTAATGTATCAGAAAGTGAAACCACACCCTGTGTCCTACCTTCCAGAAAAGATGCGGACCATTCTGTTGTTTTTGCTAAGCTTCTGTCATTGTGGGCAGCTGGCTTATTAGTATCTGGTGGTCCATGCTGATAATGTCACTGACAACATCAGCAAGGAGATGGCTCTCTGATCCATAATGGCAATTGCATCATCTTAGAGGCCGAGGAGGGTTGTATTTCACATCCCATAGCTATTCCTGGAATCAGACTTTTAGATGACAATATGTGATGGAAGCCTTGGTGGTTTTGGATTTTCTAGTCACAACTGGTTCTAAGACTTCAGGTGCAATTATTGGAGAAGAAACCTGATTAATTGAGCTTAATAGCTCACAGGTCAATCTCTACATGTTCAACCTGCAGGGTGATTTGAGGTGTGTGGCCCGTGGGCACAGAGAGCTGTATCAAGCCTCTATCTCACATTGAGGAAGGGAATGTTGACTTCCATGCCCTCCCAGATACACCACTGATATAACTGCAGGAGTTGGAGGAACCCTTCAAGAATGATTTTTTCTAGGTGGTGTTTGTGGGAAACGGGCTTCTTGTTGCAGTACCTCCCCCACTTTTTGCCTGGGTTTTGATGCAACTTTGACTGAGGTGTACTGGGTCCCTGCTAACCAGGTTCTCAGTACCAGTGTTCTTTTCCTAAAACTGTACCCCAATTGGCACAACTTCAGAAACCCCTATAAGTCCCTAGTAAATGGTACCCCTGGTACCTAGGGCATTTAGACTGAAGAGGATCCACTAGGGCTGCAACAAAAATTGTGCCACCCTAGGGACTCCTCATCAAGACCATGCAAACTGCAATTGCAGGCTGCGAGTCTTGGTGCTGAGAAAACTAAAGAGTCGATATGGCACACAGACACTGCATGAGGTATAGGTAAGTCACCCCTACCACAGACCTTACTGCCCAAAGCCCTAAGACAGGGTGCATTATATCACTTGTGTGGTCATATCTACCTGGGCAGATATGATGCTATAATATCCAAGTCCACTCTTGGATATTGTAAATGCACAGGAAAGCCATATAGAGTACATGGACTGGATACCCTTTATTACAAGTTCCCCAGCACCATGAAGACATCACTATACCCAGGGATGTTTGATACCAAACATCTCATCTTATTAAATGCACATTGATCCCAGTATTGGATTTATTAATAAATGGACACAGGGAACACCTTAGAGAGTCTCCTGAAACTACCAAGCACTGGTGTGGTTTCTGCCTAGACTTAGGCAGCCTGCTACCACCAGACATGTTTCTGATCTCATGGGGTGAGAGTCAGAGCTCTAAGAGGCCAGGAACAAAGCCTGCTCTGTGTGGAAGTGCTTCACACCTCCTCCAGCCTGGGATGGCCTTCCAGGGCAGGAAGCTTCAAAGGCAATACCGTCTTTCAAATGCAACACAGGCATCTCCAGATGGTGGAGGATGCCAGCCTCCCTGTCCTGCTCGACATTTTGTGAGAGGACAGGTGGGAACATTTATTAGATTAAGAGGTGTGCCCCACATTCAGCCAGCACCACCCCAACGTGGGATAGTGAAATGGATACTACTGTTTTACTTCCTCCATCTTGAGATGCCAGGAATTAACCTATCAGGGCTAGGGTAGTGCCCCTTCCCACAGGAATTGGTCACTTAGAGGATGTAGACAAACTAAAGGTAGGTAGCACATTGGCTACTACCTGTCACTCCTTTTAACACCCCTATATTTAGCATTTAGGTGGCATCCCTGGACCCCGAACTTTAGTTTCAATGGTTACAAAGAAGACACGGACAAAGAAGAGCTGCTGACCCGAGAACAGAAGACCTGTTGCAGAACTTTTGAACAACACCATGTTGGCTGCTGCGAAAACTTGACAAACATGGTGTGCTGTCTCGTCCTGCTGCTGTCAGGACTCCAAGAACCCTGGAACACCACCAGCCCTTCACAAATTGCCAGAGAACCCCTTTGGGGTAGACAAACTACTCCCCTTCAGTCCACAGGCACCGAACCTGCAGAATCCGGTTTACTGACTTGCTACTCCCCAGAGACTATGGCGCAGCATCCAAGCAAGAAGATGTACATCAGCTCTGGAGATTCAGATCAGTCTCCCCACTGAGTATGAAGAAACCAGGTCCTACGAGAGCCATGTTGTACCAATACCCTGGATACCAGACCCACTGCAACTTCCACCAAGAAGAAGAGTCCAGTCAGGGCTTCAACTGCCCATGAAGCACGCACCCATCAAGGGACATCAAGACCCCTTAGACCCACTTTGTGAGTGGCCCAGCTGTTCCGGAATCTGCTCTACAACCTGCCTGCGATGACATCTCGAAGCACGCTGCCCAGCTGACCTATCTGCTCTGCACCCAGCCCGTCCTGCTTAGTGTGGACAAACCTGCTGTGCTCCTGTGGTCCTGAGCACTTGCAACCTGCTCCCTGCAGTGCGACCCCTCAGACTTATCTTTAAGTACCCTTGTGCAGCCCCCTTCTTCGTAGCTCACCAGCTACCAACGACCTTAGCACCGTCCTCCCGGCAGAATCTGGGAAGCTCCTGACAATCCCCTGGTGAAACATTGGGCCTGGCCTTGCTACTTACCTAAATCCAGAACCTCGAGATGCAAATGTATGATTTTATATGCATTTTCATATTTTCTCCTGTAGACTTCTATGGTGCGTAAGTGTGTGTTATTTTGCAAACTTTGAAAATTACTTACCTTAGAACAAAGTTCTTGTTCTGAAAAATAATATAAAAATCAATGCTATTTTTGCAAAGTGGCTTCGGGATTAATCTTGAGTGTGTGTATCATTTATTGCCTGAGTACAGCAATGCTTAGCACTACCCTCTGATAAGCCTAACTGCTCACCCACACTACCACAAATAGAGCATTAGGAGTATCTCCTTTTGCTTCTGTATAATAATCTGGGTCTGACTCGACTCTCTACACAGTGTACTTCATTTTAGTGCACTGTATAAAGAGCCAGCTTCCTACAGTGTTTCTGTTCTCGATGTGAGTTCAAATTTGGCTCTGCATGCCACTCATAAGTCAATATTTACTAGCAAAAAACAAAATAGGTACTCTCACCATCCCAGAGGTTACACTCACATTTGGCAGGGTTAGTCAGGGAGACTTGTGCATGGAAGGGGGGTGCTTGAGGGTTGTCTTCCTATCTCACTGCCTGAAAGGAAACTCAGTATTGTGGCCTACGCTGAAGTCATGTATACAACTCCAGAGTCGTCTCCCTATCGATGAAATTAATATTTTCCTGTGGGAATAGTGCACTGTTATTCTATATGCAAGTTTGGAAGTTCCAAAGGGGCCTTTAGGATCTGTGTGAGATGAAGAGTATCTCTGCTTTGTAAGACCTGAGTCTGTAAATTCTTACTCACCAGTGGGATAATTCTGCTTAATGAGGCCTGCATCTTCAGATGAATAGGAGAGAGTCAGTGTCCTAAATGGTGCTACAGCTCACTGCATTCTAAACAAGAGAAGTAGAAATACTGGTAAACTAACTGTTCTTTTGCATCAATTTACTAAAAGCTGCGTCACTACTTTTCACAAGTTATGCATTAAATACAAGACTTGAATTACTTCACATTCATATTTTACTAATTTAACCTATGCTATATGATTTTTTGCATTGCAGGCTGAAGGACATGGACCATCCTTGGTAGCCGTTGTGGAAGAATACCGCAAAATGATGAAAGGCATTCATTTTCGTTTAGGTTTTAAAAGGAAAAGTACTCCTCTACTTTATGCAGAACTGGAGGAATGGCTTGACAGGAAAACAAGTGAGTATTTGTCCTTGTGCACACTCAGAAACATACATTGTACATAAAATACAGGTGTGCACATTTGATGAGTACTATCGAATTCATCAGACAAAAATACTTCTTGCATCAGAAAACATCACCATGACCAAGAAAAGAAGGACTGGGGTTTTTGAGAAAGTGACATTGTGGGTTAGTTATGGTTCTCTGATGTTATATTCTGGTCAGCACCAATGAACATATTGTTGGCCAACAATCCTTTGGGGAATCCTCAGACAAATATTCCATTCACAAACCTTTTTAAATCATCATTTAACTTCTTGTTTTGGACCACACCTCCACCACATTAACTGTATATTAAAAAACAAGTTATTCACAATGTTAAGACTGTCCAAGAGACACGGTTGGGATTCTCTAGTCCCAAATGCTCCTGCAGAGCATCCTCATCCTATTGCATTCATCTCAGCAAGGCCCAATTCCTAAACCAGTGTGAGCATGGTAGGTATTTGTTTTCTCTAAGAATGTAATTTAAGAAGGGGTGCAATACCAGAATTAATTTGGTTCAGAATCCACAACTGTATGTGGGAGTTTCTCACATACTAATATCTAGCGTGATTTCAGTAGCTCAAAAGCATTGTCCGCAGAGTTCATATTCTTCCATTGAATAGCTATTTGACAGTGGAGGCTTGAGAAATAGTTCAGTGTCAGCTCCTCTTTTTTATATGACATGGTGAATATGTATTTTACTAGTGCACAATGAAGACTCACCTCTTATACGCTTGTCAGTGATGCACCAATTATATTTCCAATTCCATGCAATACTTTCTCCCAAAATGGATGGAAGTTACAATAGATCCGATGTTGGACCTGGTTTTTTTCAAGGATCATCCCCAAAATGTTGTTTTCTGTGACTAATCTCGTTTTTGTAGGCCTGGTACAATCAACATAATCCTGATTGGTAAATGTAATTTACTTGTAAGACCCTAGTATCCAAGGCCTATAAAAGAGATGCTACTAGCAGGCAGCAGCACTAGCATCAGGGTGTATTCCTCCTAGAGAAAAGGTGAAAATCCTGAAGTTTGGGATCCTTGTGACTGCAAACGGGCCTGTTCGCACCAAGACTCTGCCGTCTGCGATGACCACAATCGAGAAGTTCCAGTGAGACCTTCCCTTTGTGCTTACAATGACAGTCCGCTGTGACCGACAACGCCCAACCTGCACTTTACGCTACAGCGATGACTGCCCACACCACCGCCAACCCAAAGCTATAGCAACAACTGACTGCAAAGCTTAACTGGTTCTTCACGCTATGATACAACTGTTAGTGAAGTCCAACCTGCTCTTTGCACTATAATGAGACCACCCACGATGCTCAGCCTGCTCCTCGAAGCCTGCTGCAGTGCAAATACAATTCTTCATGCTGGACTTAGAAATTAACTTTTCAGAGGAACAAAACTGGTCCCCATATCTGCCCGAAGCTCCAGCATGGTCGGCCTGAACTTCTGACTTTCCCTGGTGTAGCACAACTAGATGATCGCAACTGGCGATTTGTGATTTTAGGCAGTGTTTTCACTTACAACTTTCAAATTGAATATCTCTGGTTCTACTTATTGTATTTTTGCCATTTGAGTATCATTTTATTTATGACATTTTACTAGATTTTTCTAAATGGGTCTGAGAGTTTACTTGTGTTGTGTTTTCACTTTATTACTGTTTGTGTGCTGCATAAATACTTTACACATTACCTCTAAGTTAAGCCTGACTGCTTTTGTGCCAGGCTACCGGAGGATTAAGCTCAAGTTAATTTAGTCACTTTTGTGGTTCACCCTGACATTGATTGTGGTTGTTTCCTAAGCAGGACTTCCAACCCTGCGACCAATAACCCAATTTCTTACATTCACCAAATATGGGAAAAAGCATAGCACCTAAATATCCTCTCCATTCTAATCCTTCTCTGCTAAAGCTGGGTACTCTGACCAGGTCAGACACCACCAATACATCATTTTGTATATATTGCTCTAACTTGTTATGCAGGACTTTTGCTTAAGTCTTCATGCAAAGTCATGATCTACGTTTCAAGAACACGTGTGGATAAACAGTATCTTGTAAATTCCAGAAATTAAACCTTTTGCGCCGGAGGTTCTAAACTTGTTTTTCTTCATTATCTCATGAATGATAATGAAGTACCACTGTAAACTGCAGGTACTATAATGACTCACCCTATGTTACACTAAATGTCTCTTAACAAACTACCAATTGTCTAATATATTCCTTGCTAAACTTGTGATGGATATGTAATGTAAAACATATGATTGCAATCTATACATATTTTTATCTAAAAGGAAATTTTTCATGCGCATAATATTACTGTCTGAGTACGTTTCGTGACTTTGTTGGAACAGATACTGAAGAAGTTATGTGCACACAGAAGAAAGATACTAGTGATCAAAAGGCTGGGTTTTCAGCTATCTTCCGAAGCTAAGAAAGTTGGTTTCCCGCTCAAAGGCAGATAATTCAGTAATTTGACACCTTCGGCCCTATGACCTGCTAATGCTTTTTGGCATTGGAGCAAACATTGCATGATAGGACATACTTCAAGAACCTATTGGCCAGAAAAGAAGATCTGATGGAGAAAGTGTGCTGCACATAGCATGCAGATTCTAGGCATAACCTCTTCTACCTTGGAAGCTAGTGCAACTCTCTAATCCATTCTGAAATAGAATCAAGTTTTCCCTAGATCAAACATTCTCATTATTGCAGCATTTTATATTCATACTGTCTAGTTAGGCCTTTGCAGGAAGGCCTAAATAAACAGTGTTGCAGAACTCAAAGTGGGACCCACAAAGACAAAAAAAAACATATTCCTACATGGGAATGACAACAAAGGAAGTATGCACCATAAGACTCACAGACGATGGAGCCAAGCTTTTGGCACTGCAGATAATTTGGGAAAGTTTATTTGGAACCGATTAGAACCCTGACATTTCTGATCTCTTCTTATGTTCTTATGGTGAAGGACAAGAGACTCTGAATGAATGAATGGTTTTGTAGAGTGCAAAGAAGTGAGGACTGAGTTAAGACCCAGGTTTTCAGTTGCTCTTGGAAGACTAATTCAGAAAGCACACTATGTATTTCTGTGGAATGGAATTCCAATGCTTGGCTCTCAGGTATGAGAAGTATCTGCCTCCCACTCTGGCTCGATGAAGGCGAAGAACTTTTAGTAAGTGTGTTTTTATTTACCTGAGTGTCCTCGAGTGCTTGTAGGACCGTATCATCTCTTGAAGGCACTTAGGGCCGGTCTTGGATCGGAATCTAAATCCTAAAAGGTGAGTTTTACATTGAATTCTGCTTTGATTTCGGAGCCAGTATAAGGATTTTAGGGGATGAGAAATGGCAGTGCATCTGGAAAGTTTTAGAACCTTTCTGGACACTGCGTTCTGCATGACCTATTGTCAGGACATTGCATATTTTGGGAGATGCAAATATAGAGAGTACCTGTCATCCAGCTGTGCCGTGATAAGAGGAAGGGCAAATGTCTTTCTGACAGAAAGTGGGAAGAGATTAGGGATACAGAGGTTTCAGTGCGAAACAAGTGCCAGTAACCAACGCTTTCTGAGAATTAAAAGGCAGGACCTGATCAATTTTAAGCCCAGAGCTTTGACCAAAGTAACTGGGCCAAGTTCTGAGGGCCACCAGAGCATGTCACTCACCAGGCTGGCTGCTGAAAATAAGTAGCTCAGACATGTTCAAATTAAGTTTAACGCAGCCTTCATGCATGCAAGCTACAACGGCTGAGAGACATTTCATTTTTTTAGATTGAGTTGTGACAGGATTGTCACCAATGGTAACAATTAGCTGAGTATCGTCTGTATATGATAAGATGGGAAAAAACAAACGATCGAACCAACTAAGCCAAAGCAGCCCTGTATACTTTGAACAAAGTGGGGGTGATGGACGATTCCTGTAGAGCTCTGCATTTTAATGCACTGGAAATGGAATGATAAGAGGCTAGCCATCCTAATTCCAAATTACAGCTTTCCAGAGACTGGAAGCATTGAATATGAATAGGATGGGAGCCGATGTCAAAGGAGGGGCCAATCAGAATGAATGCGGATACCTTCCCCCAGCTCCCCCCCGAATGCACTGCGGCCCTGATTTGCTTGATACTGACTAGTAAAGTAGTTTCAATACTGTACTGCAGTCTGAATCCTGACCGGGAATCGTCTAGTAGAGGATTACTATCTTTTAAGGGCTTTTGATATCAGAGAAAACAACGATATAGGGTGATAATTCATATCGTTGGGTTGACTATGGGTTGTTTGAGGAGGGGAATAAACTTTGGCATGCTTCCACATGTCCTGCACTAGGGCAGAAGCCAAAGAAAGGGTAAACAAGTGGTAAAGATGGAGCTGCATTAGCTTGATGTTTTTTTTTAGGATGCAACAATGTCAGGGGTTATCCAGTGAACGTTAGTGACAAGCAGCTATAGCAGTTAGGGCTTCCTCTGTGGAAATGGAATTGCACTTTTTTTTTTTTCCGACATAGCGCTTCGAACACTGTGAGCCACCTTGGGAGTGCGATTCGACAGTGGGTTAGATTTATCCAGCTCAGGGTTCAGATAGGTGTTAAAATCCCCCCCCCCCCCAACAAAATGTCCGCCTAAGGCCATTCTCTCAACTTGGTATACATTCTCAAAAAACACTGAGGGTATTCTGCAATGGGACCATATATGTTTACAATCAACAATAAGGAACCACCTAATTTCCCTTGAACCATTGCGCAACGCCCCTCTCTATCTACATATGTTCGGAGTGGAGTAAAGGCAATCCCTCGCCGATCAGAATCAGCATGCCCCTGGCATAGGATGAAAACGAGGAGGCAAGCCTATATCCGACCCATTTGACAGCAATGGTACGTTCTGTGCAGTTGGTCAAGTGCGTTTCCTGTAGTTGAGTGACTTGTACATCATGGCGAGTTAAGTAAAATAACACCTGACGTAATTTCTTTGGGGAGTTCAGCCCTCGTATGTTCCAAGTTAAGAACCTATAGCGCACACCCATCGAGCTTTCCAACATCTCTATACAACCAAGCTGATACGTTAGGCCAGAACAGGAGAACAGCAATGATATTACATTTTTTAAACCCACAAAATTCACCATCATCCAGTCTGGACAACATTTTCACAACAAACAGAACTAAAAATAAAACAACTCCCAATCCCTCCCTCTCTCACCCCCCACCCACTCCAACCTCCCAATTAGGTCGAGTCCATCTCCCGCCCCCCCGCCCCGCCACCCACACGATCTGCCATAAAGATTACAAAGTAGGGGAGCACCCACTTGGGGGGAAGGAATAGCAGCAAACACCCACCATCTGGTGGGTTGCCAGGCTGCCTGTCGCACCTTTGCACCATTAAACATCAGCGACATCGTTATCTGGTTTGCTTAACATTCAGTAACAACTTAACATCATACAAAAAATACACTGCTCCTGCATCAGATACAGAGCAGAATTTGGTCTAACTATGATGCATTACTCCATCACAGTGTCATATATAAGCTCAGAAATATAGATGCACCCATTAATTATCCGAGTCTTCTGGATTTGGCAATGACGACGGACTCCCCGAGCCACCATGGCGAGGCTTTGGTTTGCAGATATGTTTCGTGAACTTCAAGGCTGATTTAGAGTCCGTGAAGAAGTGCGCCTGACCTTCGTGTGTTATTTTCAGTTTGGCAGGATATAGAATAGCATATGGGACAGATGCCGCCTAAAGGATCTTTTTCGCAGGCACAAACTCTCTGCGAGCCGCTTGCACTGCAGGTGTGTAATCCGGGAAGAATGACAAGGTATTACCCTTATGATTAATGGGACTCTTGGTTCTGGCTTCCTTCAGTATCGCATCCCTGTCTGCATAGTTTAGAAGGCGTGCGATTATTGGTCGGGGGCCCAGAGATCGATGAGCTCTCTCCACTATCATCACCGCCGACAGAACTGGAGCGAAGAGTTCCCGCAGCAGGCCATCTATGAACGTCTCCATCCTAGAGATAACGGTGGATTCCGGCAGACCAATTATACGAAGGTTGTTACGTCTGGAGCGCGCTTCTAAGTCCTCGTTCTTAGCTTTGATGACCTCCAGCACTTTTTCCATTTGCAGAATCTGTGTCCGTGACTCCGTCTGCGAGTTCTGCGTATCCGACAGTCTATTTTCCAGGATATCAAGTCTGTGTTCATGAGCGTCTACATTTTTTTTCACCACGTCTACGCTGGACGCAAGTGCATCAATCTTACTGTCAATGGTTTTCATACCAGATCGCAGTTCCAGTAAGATGGTTCGCGTGTCATCCTCCGGAATTTCAGCAGCGTCCGACGTGCTGTGTGTCGCGGCCTGATCCCCCATGTTCTCCGTTGCTCGCGTGTTACGTTTGCTTTCAAATGGGAGTTTTGGTTGTTTGGGATCCAGCTTCCCCATAGTGACAGGGCGTAGAGACGATGTACCTGACTTCAGTCCTTCAGTGTTCTCCTCAAGCCCAGACTGGAAAGATGCAGATCACTGCGGCCTATGATCAAACCACCTTCAAGCGCGTGTACCCTTAAACACTCCGCAATGGTTCACGGATGGTCCCAAGCACCACGTGCAGACTATCAGAAAGATCACCAGATCTAGACGTGTCGGCAGATCCCTCAGTGATCCCCCCAGCGGCAGCTACGCAGTTAGTACGCAGATCAGCGAGGCCCACCGTCACTGCTTCAAGTAGCCAGACTCTGCATTCCACTATGTCCCTCTTAGTAACTCAACGACTGGTCACCACGCCTGTATTTGATGTAGCATAGCTTTCCTGAGTCACCAGAAGGGGCCCTCCACCAGCAGGAGCGGCAACAGCCCCAGACGCAGCCCACAGTGTAACGCCGATCCCGTGGCTCGCCCACAGGGCCCAGCACCAGCCCACACCGCAGGCCCAAGGCCCCAGCAGAACCCCAGTCACCCAAGTCCGCCAAGGGCAGACAGGGCCGTGCACCGGTCTAAACCGCCGGTATCCCCGCACCCGCGGTCTTAAGGCTGGACCGAAGGCCAAGCAGAATAGGCAGCAGGCGCGGCTCCCACACTGCGCCTGGAACAGCCAGCCTGCCCCAGCGCGCCCGGACCCTTACCCCATGAAAATTCACACGGGAGCCCAGCCGCCTGAGCCCGCCCACCCCCGACACAGCAAGAAGCCCCCAACCACTTACCGTACTCCCACTGAGCCCACAGGCGGACAGTCGGCCGGCCGGCATCGCCTCGTCATCCAGCTCCGCTGTAGGCAATCACCACTCCGCAGTCACGAGGCCGACTCTCAAGGACACTCCTCAGCAGGCGAACCCTGCGGCTTCCGATGTCCTCGGTTCCGCCGCCGGGCGTGCGTCCAGTCTTAGTCGGTGATTCAGCCCCGATTGCGAATTCAGGAGCATGCAGCCCGACTCCCCGGGGCTCCGCGCCACACCTCCTCAGCCCCTCAAAACGCTTCTTTCACCCTGCGCCCACGGTCGGCCGCCATTTTCTTTATCAGCCAGTGCCCTGCGTCAGCTCCGATCTCAGTGAGCTCCCGCTCTCCATTATAATTGAAAGCCGCACGGCAGTCACCAGACACTTGAGGATGTTTCCAATGGTGTCAGTGCTTTAATTCGGTGGTATTTGCCGGATAGTGCAGCCTGGCATACGGAGCTCCCTCAAGAGGCATCCATCCAGTCTCGCGCCGTAGCCATGCCCCGGGAATTGCGCTGACTTATCATAGGTGCTTGAGGATTATTGGATGAAACCATAGCAGAGGAGAGGAAAGGTACAGGTTGGTGAGGGAAGGAATTGGTATAGATTCCTGCAATTTTGGTTGTGAAAAAATAAGACAAGCTTATCGCAAAGCTGTCAGGAAGGTGTTGTTGTGTGTCCACAGGCTGTGTAGTTTTAACAGACCTTACTGTGCCAAAAATGTATTTGTCTGTATTAAATGCATCATTAATTTGGATCTGTATAGTTTTGAGCTTGCAACTTCTTTATAGGTTTTTGGCAAAGTTTGACTGACAGTAAAGTTGTCATCAGCGATATAATCAGTGATATCCACAAGAACACCCTCAGACTGAACACGCACTCTAACAACCCAACGACAACCATGGAACACCACCCTTTTTGAGAACCAGACCAACCCCAAAACCACCCTATGTGGTACTCTCGTCTACAGGCCCCCGCATAGACCTCATCGTACACGAGGATCTCGCATCCACCGACTACCGACTACCCGGAGACCTCAACTTCCACATGGACAACCCCAGCGACCAGAACACCTACTTGAGAACCTCGCCAACATCGGACTGAAGCAACTAGTCACCACACTGACTCACACAGCCAGTCACACACTGAACCGCATTTTATCCGCCAGCGGGAACATCATCTACTGCCACACCACCGAACTCTCCTGGACCGACCACCACTGCATGCATCTCACCTTTGCGATTCCCACCATACACCCCTACCTTCACCCTCCCACTTCTCTGATGGATCAAGGCCACTGAAGAACTTCTCGTCAGCTCCCTGAGCACAACCACTCGCCAACGAACACCAACACCGTAGCACGCAACCTCCACCAATGGCTCTCTAACTGCGCTGACACTCTGGCACCCCTCAAGGAAAGACCAGGCAAGCAACACTCCAAGAAAGCCAGCTTGTTCACTCCCACCCTCAACAAGTCCAGACACACCTGCAGACAACTCGAGAAAGAGATAATGGAACAAAAGAACATCACCTCCTCCTCTAAACCACAAAGAGAACGGCCATCCAAACCAGAATCAGCGGCAACACACACAACAGGCAAGAACTCTTCGCCATCGACAAGGAGTTCACCAGGCCCAACAGCCTAATATTTCACAAGCTCTTAGCAAGTTAAGCTTAGTGCGAGAATCTCGGGGTTCTGGCAGACAAATGGAGCAAAGTTAGAGCAGTAAAAAAATCTTTAATTTTCTAATATCTTTGGTTCTGTATCACAGATTTGTACTGAAGTCGGCAGACCAATAGCACATTAGGTTTCATGCAGACCCATCATGAGGGGGTCATGTAGTCATTTGGTGGATTAGTGCCAGGCCCATCTTTGGAAGAAGCTATCACGCTGTACAAATTTCATTCATTCATTCATTCACAGTTATTGGGTGCAAAAAATATTTATTTGTTGTGGTGCTAGTCAATGAATATGCATGTGCATTGAAAGGCTGTACCCAAGTTATGCCCAGTACAGGGATCTTAGGTTTCAACAAGATCTAATAAGAATGGCAAAGGTAAAGGGGTTAGCAAAGTAAAAAGGGCCATTGCAATGGGTATTGGCCAGGCCATTTGGGGCAACTGTGGGGTGGAAGGCCATGTGCAGAGTTTGTCAGCAAGTCCCTGTAGGATGCCAGTGGGAGGAAGGCCCTGTGCAGCAGGCTATGACAGGGCCTGGGCTTTGGCTAGGCCATGAGCCCAGCCTGCTGAACCCCACCCCTACTGTGGACAGTCTTCAGCCATGTATAACATGGGCCTGGCATTTCCTAATAACTTTGATTCTGTTTAATGAATTGGCATGCAAGTTGACAGGTTGCTAGCTAGTTGAGCAGGCGTATCAGATGCCATGCAGATCTGTCAAAAAGGGAGCAAAGTTAAGGGGGGGAGGGTGAGGGCAACAATTATTTTACTTGTTAATATATTTGGTGCTGTATCACAGCCCGGTGTGAAATCTGTAAGACCATTGGCTTCTTTAGTCTGTCCTTAATATATGTTGTTCCACAGCGGCACAGTTCCTGGGGGACCAAAAAGGTGTTAATTTGCTAAGAATTTCTCTAACCTACTGCAGACTGCCAACCCCACTGCGCACGACCGTTCAAACACTCACAGTACACGCTGGCGATAGGGCCTGGCCTGTAGCCGGGCATCATATCTTGTACATTTTCAGACTCTCCTTTTACGGTATTTGTGGAACAAACTTTAATACCGCAGACTTGAAATGGGCAGCATGGCTTTTACTTTTAAGTCTAGGTCCATGGACAGTCGGCAACTAAGTCAGATGACTATCCACAGACTAACTGTCCAGATACCTCTAATATGTAACACTTTCAAGCCAACCAACACATCATTGTAATGCTAATTTCTTCACTACTACTGGGCAGATTTATACCAAACCAAACAATGGCACTAAACAGGTTATTTTCGTTTCAAGACAAGTATGCTGTTGTTACTATCTGGGTTTCTCTCTCTTTGGCAGAGACCAAAGGTTCCCATGGTAGTTAAAATGGGAAATGCGGTTTGTTTTTATTATGCAATGCAGGCCAACATTCTGGGTTGCACAGCACTGAGGTCATGGTAAAATCACATGTATTTTTACTCTTACTGTGCGTTAAATCCACCCCAGTTCTGTGCAATAACAAGTTAAACTTCATGGAATGGGGAATTACCCAATTTCTTCCTTGTAACAACCACACAAAAATTCCAAATCATGTGGGACTTAAAATAAGCCTGGAAATTTAAAATACACCTACATAATTCACATATTTTTGGGAATTTCGCGTTATACTTGTAATTTGAAATTTCCAAAATTATGTAATTATGCCACTTCCTGCAATTACATGCCATTCACGCTACAAATCTACCATGAAAGGTGCCATTGCAGTACAAATTCAGCGCAAATGCACAGAAACAACAGAAAGGTAGCACCTGTTGTTTTTGCGATGCTTAATTTTAATGCATACCCGCGACAAGATTTGATGCGAGAATGCATTTCACGCAAAAAGATTTTATGAAAGGACAAATTTGCATTTTGTGCAGTTTTGCTGAGATTTCGCGGAATTATGTGCAAGCAAATCACACCAATTTTTACACCCCCCTAATTTGAAGCATACACTTACAACCTGCTCTAAGCGGGGATCTAACGTTAAGTGGGCTCTCTGGCTGGGATGGGACTTGAGGGACGGAGTGCTGGAAATAGTGAAGGGAAGGGTAAGGTGTTTCCTGGAATGCTGGCATACACTGTTCCCCCTGTGAAAAAACACAGAAAGTAGGCCTTTTGCTTCTGCTAAAGCCTCATGTAATTATCCGGTGCAGAGATACCACACGGTAAAATCAGGTCTGGTTCTCCCACATTCAGAAATGCTGAGCCTGGAAAAAAGAGCCCAACGAGAAATCAGATGAATGGAATTTCATGAGACAATTCTGTACTATTTCTTCTTGTAATAAAGACCTAAGTGTTCCCTCCTTGACAGGATTGCATGAACTTCAAAATATTACAAGTAAGTTAAGCATTGTAAGAGTCTGCCAAGTGTTGTACAGATTAGTAAAACAATGCCAAAGTTTTAGGAAATAAATGTGTTTGTCCCTGCCTCTTGAACCTGAACGAAGCGTTAGATTCCTGGATAGTGCTTAACGCAAAATCAACAGCTTTCCAATTGCAACTCAGACCTAACCATAACTACACAGGGGCTAATGCATTTATGTATATACATTACATGTGTAAGCCTTCTTATTGAATATTTGACAGTGGTATTTCACAGAAAAGTGTTATTAACTGTGAATGATTTCCTTTTATTTTCAATACTGAATTCATTTGCAGGATATTTAGCTTTCCTAAGCAAATAAAAACGTTAAATAGGTGGTCAAAACAGCATTTCATCTTTCTTTCAGTGCTAAAAAATAATGCTTCCACAATGACAATGCTTCTCTCCAAGCAATAATCAGCACACATGACAAGCTGACCTTTGCAGACCTATACTGGATGAAAGCATCTTCCTATGAACCCCTATCAGTGTGTGAAAATAAACATTGTAAAGAGAACCCTATCAGTAAAACGTTACACTGTCCCACAATGGACTTTAGTATAGTTCTTTTTATAAGTCTTGTTAAACCTACTCTATAGAGTCAATGTACTACAAAAGAAAAGCACATTTTACAATACATGTCTTTAATTACCTTACAACGTGGTTTACTTTTAAAATTTGATTTATGGTAATATACATTGCCGCAAAAAACATAAAAAAAATTAGCACATTATCGCTAACAAAAGCACACATTTCTTAAAACATTGAAAATTTGCAGACTCAGAGAAACAATGAATATTAAATCAATGATGCTCAAATGATACAAAACCTTCTAAAGAGTTCTAAAACCAATTAATGTTTGATGCAATATAAAAAAAATACATTAGAGGTAACATACCTACTATGGTCCTCTATTGCTATCTGGGAGTACAGGTGACATTTCTAAACGTCTTGACCTTTGGTGACATGGTTTATGAATATGTATGGGTAGGTACAAGTTAGGACCATGTTTCTATAAGAAAAGCATTTTAGTTTGCCAATAACTTTGGCAGAAAGCTAGATCATGGTCAAGAAAGCGTGCTTTTTGGGATTTGGTGTAAATCTGCTCAGCAATTTCAGAGAAATTAAGGGTTGAAATGTATGTATATGTTCCGCGGATGAAACAAATCAGAAGATTTAGGGCCTGATTAGAGGTAAGGGAACCGCCATCGAAACAGCATCCAAAACCCCACTGCCTAGTTGGGAGTCTGTCCACTGTAGTACGATGCTTGCGGTTTGCAGAACAAAAGACCGGCAAAGTACCACCGCCTGCAATTTGCTGACCGCCTCACCGGCAGTAGGGGGAAAGCAGCTGTTAGAGAGCAGTACAGACAAGTTCACCGCTGTTCGACCATGTCGGGAAAATCACCTGCTTCGAGTTGGCGGAATCAAAGGATTTTGGGGTGCATGCTCACCCATTTCCTTTTCCTTCCTTCAGTTTCTCATGTGGATCCCTTCTTCCAGGCCCCCCATTCACAGCAGCACCTTGATCCTGAAGAAAACAACCCTGTTTGGTGCTGAAGTCCAGGTAAGTCAGTTTTGCAGTATTTACACATTGACTGGACTGGGCACATATGGTCCGGACTCCAGCAATGGGAAAGTAGTAGGTTTTTTTTCACATGTCATACAGATATGTACATTTAACACTTCTACCATCAAAATATACACGTCTGCGTCAACAAGTATGAAAAAATATTCCCTGCTGTCAGAAATAGCACAGTTGGGCCAGTGGTGACATCGTAATACAGTGGGCGGGAGACCGTGGTGGTCTTCTTGGGACCACCGCTGTGGCAGTATGGCGGTAAGACCATCAAACTCGGAATCAGGCCTTTAATCTAATTGGCTGCCACCACATTAACAAAGATATCGCAGCAGCCATTTTAGGACTTGGGGACTCAGTCCCCTGTCCTGTGGAAAATGTAAAATAAAAAATATAGGGGGCAAAGAAGGGATACCCTGTCCTCCTAGGTATGTTGGGGGTCCTAGAGGGACCCCCTGGGGCCACAAAAATGACTTTATTTTCTATTGGTGCTGCCTATAAATGGCTCTGATAAAATCCTGTTGTCAGCACCACAATGGGTGCTGGCTGGGGCCCACATAGCCTTGGAACTACTCCCACAGCCCCCAACATTGTCATATGTTGTGGGTGCCCCAGTTGGGCACGGACCACCTATAAAAAAAAATGCCGGAACTTACAAGCACTACTATGGCTGCTGGCTGGGGACCTGTCTGGGGCTGCGAGGCCTTGGACCTACCCCCACAGCCCCCAACATTGGCATATGTTGTGAGTACCCTAAGTAGGCACTGGGGCATCACTTAAAAAAATACCTGCTTCCACCGCTACCTGGTATGGGTGTTGGTTGATGAGCAAGCAGGGGTAGCGGGAGACTTGGGGTGTTCCCCGAAGCCCCTTACATGTGGTAATGTTGTGGGTGCCCCCAGTAGACTGGGGCATCAAAAGAATATATAAAAAAATTATAGAAAGAATAATAAATGAGCAGCAGGATCTGCTCATTAATTGTTTACTGCTCCATGCAAGGAACACCCCAAATGCCCTGAGAGGGCTTGTTAATAATATTTGTAGATTTTGTTGGTGCCCCTAGAAGGGACAGAGGAACCACCAATCATTTTTGTAAATGTTTTGTAGGGCTGCTGGAAGCGCACCAGGCCCCCAGCAACATAAAAAAAAAACAGTAAGTCTCTTGGGGCATTGAATCTGTGACCCCAGGACAGCTTCCAATAATTGTTTAAAGCACTCCAAGCTGAAGCTGTATGCTCTTTAGCAGGAGTTTGGGGACCCCTTGTGGTTGGGTCTATGGCTGTACTTTGTGGCCACAAAAAAAAGATTCAAGGACATGTTTAATGTTTTATTTTAAATAATGCTTCATTGAAAATATAATCACTATTATTAAGCATTGCAATGTGCCAATTTCTGAAATATTCATTTGATTATAATTATTGATAACTTTTTGACTGAGCCAATAAGTAGGTTTTATATATGTTGATGTGCTGACCCCTTGATAAAGTCAATAAACCTGCTCAACCTTTGAGAAAGCCAATAGGTCTGTCTTCCCTAAAATGACACCCTTTATATTCTTACATGACATGTTTTAAGAGCACTCACAGGCTGTGAAGCTCAGGGCCTGACAGCCACTCACTTCAAATTACCTCCCACATTACATAACTCATGACATGTTCTATGACATCATTGATAACATAATTGCAGCATCTGAAATGACATAATTGATGACAACACTGTGCATAGCGGGGCATGGGGTATATTTACTTTAGAGCACAAGTTATAGTTACTTGAGATAACAATAACTGGCGAAATTCAGTGGTTTTCTTTGTTTAAAATGTATGTTTTAACTTATATTTCCACCTAATTATAATTGCCCCTTTACTTTTTGTGATGATGAATCTATATAAAGGGCAAATGGTCAGAGTGGTTCCTACTAAATAGGTAGGTGATATGTCAGTCATAATAACATAATGTTTTAAACTAAAAAAGAACTCACTGAAATTTACCAGTTATAGTTCAGCAAACTACGTATAACTTGCCCCCTGTCATGCACTGCTTATGACCTCACATTTTACTGATGACATTCCAAACAACATCACTAATTACATCACCTAACAAATGTTTGGTATATGCTTATCATACTGGAAGGTATTCAGCAAGGTACATCTAAATCTATTTTTCTAAAGCCTCTGTACTCCTAACGTGTCTAAAAGGAGTGAGATCTCTGTGAATGGTTCTGCACAGGACGAGGACTGTGTGCAACAGAGACTTGTGTATTGTTAATTGCCCACACAGTAGGTCGGTTATCTAGTAAAGCTTTGCCACTGGGCAAAGGTTGTACGTAGTAGGTGCCTGGTCTCCTAAGGAGACTTGAGTATCTGGAGGGTGTGGGCTCTGCTTGAGAAGTTGTGCATAGGAGAGAAGACTGTATGCACCAGCTACTTGCCCACCCATGTGCGCTTGGTTGCCCACAATAGGTCAGCTCGCCGCGAAGTGTTTGGAACAGTGCAAACTCTGTGTGTAATCAAGGGGCTTCATCACCTAAGTGGCGCTGAGTGTCACTAGGGAATAAGCTCCCTGTGGAGGGTTATGAACAGAGCGAAGACTGTTTGCAGTAGGTACTTTCCCACCTGCGTCTGGTTTATTGCCAACAAGAGGTGGGCTATCTACAAGGGGTTCAGTACAGGGCAAAGGTTGTGCCTGGTAGGGGCTTAGCCAACTAATCGGGCTTGGGTGTCTGGAGTGAGTGGGTTCTCTGTGAAGAGTTGTTCAGAGGGCACAGACCATGTGCTGCAGAGCTTTCCCATCTGTCTCTGGTTGATTGCCCACATGAGGTCGACCATCCATAAATTCATTTTGCACAGAGTGAAGGCTGTGCATAGCAGGAGCTTGGTGCAGATAAGGGTGCTTGTTTGCCTGAACATTGATTTATGCTTTATCTGATTCTGAATCATTTAGTACTAACTTTCATATTTTAAATGCTGTAATGGTTTAGAGGGTAACAGCAGTAGGTTGGAGGATGTCATCAGTGATGTCATCAATGATGTAATTTGAGATATCATCAGTGATGTTGTAATGATGTCACTAAACATGCCACAAGTGATGTAATATGTGAGTTCATATGTAGTACATGGGAGGGGAACAAATTATAGTTAGCTTGCTGAACTATAACTGGTGAAATTCATTGGTTTTTCACGTTTAAGATTTTACATTATGGCCAACATTGTCACTAGGGATGGGCGTAACTGGGGTAGTTCATTCTAGCGTAATTACTGCAAAATGACTCATAATTATGCCTTATTTGTGAAAAACGTGATCAAGCATTTAAAAACATTTTCTTTGTGCAAAATGTATCCATTCGTCCAAAATTGACCCAGGATGCATTTTGGCCTTAGAAAATAGCACACAATGCTACAGGACAAGGGCAGTAGCCAGTAGTAGCTCACTCTCTCTTAAGGGCCCATTAGGATGGTGAGCAGTTCGCCCCCATCCACACCAGAAAAACCCCCTACCATATTGGGATGGCTAGGGGGTCCGCAGCAGACGGAAAGACCGTCTGCCGTTTTTCCGCCGGTCGACTCGTCGACCGGGTGGAAAACATGTTTAATATGGTGGCGGTGTCTGCAAGACACCGCCATCCATATTATGATGCGGGCGGCAATCTGCCTTTCCATGGCGGTGTTGCCGCCATGGAAAGGTTTGCGGTCTTTGCTGTTGGGGGCACATTGCCGGCCCCCAGGGTGTCGGGGGGTGGGTGGTGCACATGGGAGTTGCATGCACAAGGTGGCAGGCACCGCGCAGTGCCTGTCACATTCTGCATGCAAATGCTCAACATGCATTTTTAACATTGCGGCGGATGCTGCTTACAGCACCGCCCGCCGCAATGTTAAAAATGCGGAATGCGCCCGCCCGTGTGGCGGGCGCTTCCTAATTGGAATGGCGGGACTGCCGCGACATGGGCGGTCGGTCCCGTGCCCCGATGCGGTGGCGGGCGGACTTCATCGTAATAGGCCCCTAAGTTCTTTTTTCCTATGCTCCTGTGGTAGGATTTTTGCCTCAAGTTACTCTTAATTTCTCAAGATGGCATAGTTTCATAATTTCAGTAATTTCACCTCACAAGAGTAATACATAGTTACTGAATTACTACGATTAAAATTTCTCTGCGGGCTAGTTATCACCTAACTGTAGCATCCCTCTAACTATTCTTTTTTTCAATGAATTTCTAGGTTTATTTTTATGTAAAGTAAGATCTTATGACATACCTAACTATACAATTCTTTTAACCTTTGTTTTTTTCAGTGAATGTTTTTTTTTTATGTAAAGTAAAATCTTATTAGCATAGTAAGGTATAATATCAATGGTACCAAGATCTCTTTCTGGTGAATGTTCAATAGTGTGTTTTAATTTTTGCAACTTAATCGCTGTTATTCATTTAATATATTGGGGCATATTCTCAAGGATCTATTGCCGAGTTATCGGCACTTAGACGCAGCCAAAGTCATGATAAATTTATCACCCCGTTCACAAGCTGGTGCAAACAGCCTATATCACCAGTTTAGCTGCGATAGCAGTTACAAATACCATCGCCACAGATGACCCTAGCAACTAACACTACTGAGATGCAGTAGACATTCCCGTACAAAAAGCCACGACAGCACCACTCCACCACATTCTCAATGACCAGCCAGATCAGTGATAAGATCACCAAACATGCGATAAGGCGCGTTAGCAGCAGGATTTTAACACCTGCTATTACCTGGTGTAAAGTCGAACGACATCTGGCACCAGACAAGGAAGCACAGTCCATAGCCACACATGAAGAACAACAGATGCCCTGGAGCATCTGATCATGCAGCCCGGAGCCCCAATAGGGCAACAATACCCACCACCACCACCCGCAGGACCCCCCCTCCCGGGGCCCTACCCCAGGCAAGCCCCAGCCCACCACCCCCTTTGGACAAAGACATTGCACATCAACTCACGAAATCATAAACCAAACAATTTGCCTGAAGTCGCACAATCACAACACCTAACGTACATGTGTGGTCAGAAAAAGGGAAATCATCCATTCATCTCATAGTCTCCAAATAATACGTTTATTGCAGAATAAGCCCAAAACAACAATTGTGAAGAGTCATGGTGGGTCTTTTCAGGCCATTCTGTAAGTCACAGCCTGCAAGACAGATATCTAGATAAGAATGTGTGTCATGCACTCATCAAAGTACAGAGAGAGAGAGAGCAAAAGAGAGAGAGAGACAGAGATAAGGAGAGAAAGAGAGGGAGAGAGAGAGAGGGAGAGAGAGAGAGGGAGAGAGTGAGAGAGAAAGCGAGAGAGAGAGAAAAAGAGAGAGTGAGAGAGTGAGAGAGAAAGAGAGAGAGAGAGGGAAAGAGAAAGAGAGAGAAAGAGAGGGAGAGAGAAAGAGAGAGAAAGCGAGGGAGAGAGAAAGAGAGAGAAAGAGAGAGAGAGAGAGAGAGAGTGAGTGTCGACAATGCGGACCCAGGCCTCACTGCTCACCTGCTGCCACCGGTGTGTCTCCAACCACGTGCCGGTATACACTGCAGATCCCCAGGTCCCTTATCTGAAACAGTTTCCAGAGACATGAATGGCAGAGTCCATACAGTTGCACATGCCATCATTGCTCGCCCGTCCCTGCGCACCCAGGCTGCTGCACCCCAGCCCCTCCATCCGCCCAGCGGTGATTGCCTGCCCCAGCGCAACCAGGCCTCACTGCTTACCTTCTGCCACTGGCGTGTCTCCAAGAGGGCCCACCACGCGCCAGTGGGAGCTCCAAGCCCGGGGCTTGCGACCATGGCAACCTCCACATCATGCAGCCCTGCACCGCGGGCCACCAGGTCACACCCTTGATTCTGGGTCTTGATGTCGCAATGGCAGAGACCATATCAATGCACACAGCATCATCTCAGGCTGCACACCCGCTCGGCTCTTGAGGTGCCACTAACTCTGTGAACTGCAAGGCAATGCCACGTAGCGGGAGGCCCAGTGTATCTAGTGCCACCAAGTCTGTGCACCGCTAGCCATGGACCCTTCATGATCCCGTGGTGCGGATGCCATCATGTCACCCCCGGCACTGGGCAATGTGAGGTGGCAGGGCCCTAGGCCCTCATGCAATAATGACAACCACACGGAGACACCCAGTTAGGGAGTGGAAATGACGTCCAGCACATGCACCAGGCCCTTTTTATTGGCAGGGTCACGTGTCCTGTGACGCCCGTGCTTGATGGGTGTGGTGTGGGTGTAAACCAGCCGTGAGGGAGTGGCTGTGGCATGCCGACAACTAGACCTGTGAGCAGCAGATCCCTACAGGGAAGACCTGGGACATGTAGTGTTGTCGTCCCCCCTTGTGAGCGTAAGCGGAGAGGGCTGTCCTGGCGTGTGTGCCAGTCCAGCGTAAGGGTGTGAACAATGACCCAGGCTCTGACTTTGAGTCCGTCCTGGGCTGGACAAGGAAGTAACTAATGGATGTGTCTCTGTTGTAGTGTCGGCGCCACCCGGACCGCAGTCGGTAATGTGTCACCCTGTGACCGAAATCCCACAACATGAGCAACATGTACGTAAGAGGGAATCACTGACCCTAAGTTGATCCATACTTCCACACTTGAAAAATCATAAACATGACACATCTGTGTGAATATGAATGTTTATTGCACATGCGATGAAGTGTTGCAGCTGGAGCAGTACAGGGCCATGCAAACCCCACTTTACATTGTTTGCCCGTGGAGGGCCAGCCAGAGTCCTTCAGGGAATGACAAGTACATCAGAAGAGGAGGAGTTCAGTCCGCAGTCTGATAGCTGTGTCATTGGTGACCAAACAGAGCATGGCAGTCCATGTTGAGGTCCAAGGTGAGTGTCGCAGAGTGCATAGGGGGACAGTGGAAGGTGATGATGCAGAGGGCAGAACCAAGCAGAAACAGGCCAAATGGCGGAGATAAATGCTACTGCCTCCTTCTGACCATGAAGGCAGATTCTTCTGCATCTTTGTCCTCTGCTGTTGCATGTGCCTCACATGTGGGTGGTGGTGTTCTGTCTCCAGCACTGTGTGGCAGTGACGCCTCAGGGGCCAGAGTTGGAATGTTTGCCGCACTGTGTGGCACTGACAAATCGGGGGCCAGAGATGTGCATGGGGTGGTAGCAGCAGCATGTTTCAACGCGAGGCCTTGTGGCAGCAATGCCATGAGGAGGGTCTTTAGGGCATTGAGGGACCCAAATACCTCTCGCTGGTGTGCAGCCGTGGCAGCTGCTCTTCCCGCCTGCTTCCGTTCCATGTTCTCCATGATCCTCCGCATGTGTCCCAACTCCAGGGCAAGATCGCTGGAGGCAATCTGACTAGACATTCGTTCCTATAGCAGAGTCAGGAATCTAGCGTTTTAGCCATGGTTCGTTGGAGAGCATGAAGTGAACTGTGGGTGTCCGTTTGGGACAGTGAGTGGTCCCTGATGGGACTTAGACACCCACGTATGGCGTCTAGTTTGGCTGCCATGCGTTAGAACCCCACATGCACCTATTCAGCCAGCGTCTCCTGGCACCCCAACACACGGCGTTGGAAGGCCATGTGTTCGCCTGGGGATCCTGGGAGGCAGCCGTGGTGGTGGGTGCTGCCTGCTGTGTGTTCTGTGCAGGGGGTGGGTTCTCCTCGTAGCAGCTGGGCTGCCCTGCTCCTGGAAGTGGGCTGCAGAGTCGAAGGTGTGGTGGTCCTCTTTGTAATCAGAGAAGAGTGGTTCGGCCTGCTCTGCAGGAGGTGTTGGATTCCCCCCTGCAATGTAAAGGGGAGATGTAGTTTTACATTGTGTTCACATGTATGTTGACGCATTGTACATGTTTACATTCAGACTGCATGACAGTGTACATTGTGACTGTTTGGGCAGAGCTGCCTATTTGATGCAGGACAGTGGACATTTCGACGACATCACAGATGTGTGTTTGTACTTGTACATTGTCAACTCACATTTCCCTGCAATGCCAAATGTGACTGGCCAGTTTCTACACACATGCAGCCCCAGTTGTGTCCTCTGTTCTGTTGTGGATGCATTGCGGTGTGTACCACATTGTTGCCAATGTTGATGTGCTCTGCATGTTATGTGTGTGTGCTGCATTTTGGGAGAGTCGCCCCTGCAGCTCTGATTTAGCTGCCCCTTATCCCTTACATGCGGTGTGTCTCTGGCTTCTGTGCTTATGCAGTGCTGGGATGTTGCATACTTGGGTGCATTGGTCTCTTGGTGGGAGTTGGGGGTCTGGGGCATGGTTTGTCTGCAGATGTGCTATGCTTAATTGTGCATGTGAGCCATTGTGCCCATCTCCCCCGTCCCCCCAGTCCATGGTCGTTACTCACCCTGTTGCTGTTGTGTCCGGTCATGTTGAGCTGTGTCCAGTCCCTCAACTCCTGCCACCGTCTCCCCACTGATGACTGTGGACACCATTTCCTCCATCTCGTCCAGCTCCTCCTGTGGCGCTGGACTCCCACCTCCAGTCTGCATTGCTGCCTTCCGGTTGTTTGCGAGTTTCTGCTTGGTTTTGCGCTTCACATCATTCCAGCACCTCTTGACCTCTTCCATTGTCCTCTTCAGCACTCCGACTGCATTCACCTTGTCCACGATGGTCTTCTATATTCCATTTTTAGTTGCCAGTGACACAGTGGAGGTGACAAACAGTAGTTGATGGTGTTCCACCACCTCCGTTATCAGGATCCTGTTCTCCTGCGGACTGAACCACTTCTTCCTACTCTTCTTGTCCTTGCCCTTCCCTGAGCCCGAGGTCCCAGGCTGGTCCTCCGGGGGGCTTGTGGAGTTCTGGTTGTCCTCTGTACTTGCTCCAGCTACCTCCATTGCGCTTCGCTGTTGTTTGGCTTTTGTTTGTATTTTTTTTTCTACTTTTATAGTGCATTTTCCTGCATGACGCTTGGGAATTGTAGGCCTGTGGCTGGTTTTCGCTGATTTTTGCATCGTGATTTGGGGCATCGCAGGTTTATCCGCGTTCGTGTTTCGCATTTTTTCAGCGTCGCATTGATTTTAACACGGTCATTTGACGCGTTATCGTGGGACTATCGCATGGTGCTGCCGGGTTGAGAATACTACCTTAACACAGCGTTGTTTTCCCGCGATAGACTGCGATATGCAAAGTTGCGTTAAGCTGATTTTGCGATGATTATCACACGTTCTTGAGAATATCCCCCATTGTGTTTTGACTTTCCATAGGTACCACAGTACTACTAGGGGACTGTTAAAAACAATGGGAGGTCCTGCAGAAGTTTTGTGTCGGTTTTACTTCCTGCTGTGGGTCCCACTGGAGTACCACGGGACCCAGAAAAACTTGAAAAATAGGTATGACTAGATGCACTATCCTGGCAGGATGGCAGGATGGGAGGGAGGAGCTGGGTATAAGTTCTGGACTTCTGACATAACCACTCAGTGTACTTCTAGACCTGTGAAGACTCTGCCAGGAAGAAGGACAGCTGTAATGCTGAAGGACAGACTGCGACTCTTCTGGGCTGCTACTTTGTTGGATACCTGCCTTGCTGTGCTGCCCTGCTGCCTGCTGTTCCCCTGCCTGGATGAGAAGGACTGGACCTGCATCACTTGAACCCAGAGTGCCTCCAAGGGCTAGTTAGCTGGCCTCTGATCTGAAGTCTAATAGACATAAGTCTTCCAACTTACCGCTAGAAAAGAAACATCCTGGCCCTTGGCCTGGAAGCCAGCTCAAAACACATCAAGGAACTATTCTACATCATCAAGGAGTTCTCCAACCTCAGAGCCATGAGAAAACTGTCACCCCCTCACAGTAGCTCTGCAACACCCTGGCCGACTTCTTCTACAGCAAAATTACCACCATCTACGAGAACTTCGACCCCAACCCCTGATAACTGAACTCAATTGGCTTTTCAGCAACTCTGACCCCCAGGAAAGATCCTTAAACTCATGGGAACCTCTCTCTGTGGACACAACTGCTGCCATCATGGGCTTCATCTAATCAGGAGTCGCTGAGGATCCTTGCCCCCACCACATGTTCAACCTAGGACAAGGCACCATCAGCAAAGACAGTGCTGACATCCAAGACACCTGACTCCCTTGAAGTGAAGGAGTCACTTCCCTGCATCTGCAGGAACCACAACCAAGCTCATTGGTCTGCTGATCCTGGGCTCCTATGGACTCCAAAAGACTGAGCAACACAGGGCATAGTTCTCCACATCCCTCAAGGTCTGCTCTGTCCCATCACCAAGTTTGAGGCCAGTATCTCTCGTCAGAGCCGCAGGAACCAAACCCTTGTCCACGGCGTTGACTTACAGTTGCAAAGGCTTGTTGGTTTCCTTCCACCAAGATCTTTGGGCTCCAAGTAGCCCCATCCTCAAGCATCTCCAACAACCAAAATCTTGATCCTCACCTCATCACTTGCACCGTGGGCCTGCATCCTTGGTGAGCTGCTTGAGGTCCTCTGCGACTCCAGTCCCTTAGGCCTGTGGGTCCTCTTGAGGGTAACTTTGGAAATCCTTTGGGCTCCCCTGATTGCTCGTGGCCTGCAATGACTCCCCTGCTTGTGGTGGGTCTCCTGGACCTTGCTGGTCCCGATGTTGCACCTTCTTCTATTTCCACGTTGTTTGTAGTTGCCAAGGCTTGTTGGTGCTCCCACTAGACACTGACACCTCATCTCTCGACATCCAACGTGGGAGAGCTCATGAACAGCTCCTGGTCTTCCACAGCATCGCCTGGTCCTCACAGCTGCAGTTCCAAGGGCACTGCCAACTCTCGTACAACACCCGAAATTGGTGGGCATTCGTCTTCCGTGCCTCCTGGTCACTTCCAAGTGGCATAGACTTGTCCCCTCTGCTTTCAGGCACTTCTCAACTTGAATCCTCTTTTGGGTTTGATGACAGTTTCTGATGCCACTTCCCACCTATGCACCCAGCTACCCTGGGGCAGGTATCCTGGTTCCTAAGGTATCCGCAGGTGGGTTGGCTCTCCCACTTTCTGTCTTCCACAGGGTTTCTTCAGGGTCCACTGGGAAGGGTCCTTCTTCTTTAAAATTGCAACCGTGACTTACACGTTGATTTGTATGGTGAATTTGGTCATGTTCCCACACTGCACACGACCTCCGTGGGGCTCCTAGATACTCACCTTGTGTGGTTCCTTGGATCCCCAATACTTCTATGTCCTCTGACTATTGTTTGACTCGAGTCGTGAGTCGCATACCACTATTTTAGTATATGGTTTGGTCCCCCCCGATGACCATCATGTATTCTATGCTACTAACCTGTTTCTATTGCAAAGTATTGTGTGCATTATGTATATCTCCGGCTAGGAGATATCTGTATGTGTTAGTGAGTGTCTTATAATAAATACATATTTTTTATAAATACACTGTGTGGTTCTTTTTCACTTAATCTATACCTATAAGATTGTGTTTTGGGAAAAAAACAAGCTGCTCTACACTCCTTCTGGACTAAGCCTGAAGGCTGCTCTCCACAGCTACCACTTAGAGAGCTTTATAAGGTTATCCAAGACCACTAAAATCACCATAAGGGTTGCCTGGATCAGTTCAAGGTGTCCACCTATGTAAATGTACATCATATACCGAGCCAGCCGCTCGCAAGGACCCTGCTAGACAGGGGAGAGAACACCATCCTTATCCTTCTTGATATTTCCACAGCATGTTTGAAACTGTGTTCCAAATGGGAATCCAGGGGAAAGTCCTCGAATGTGTCTCATAAGTTCTCTCAGGATGGACACAAAGTGTCTGTCTCCCACCTTTCTCCTCGGGACTGAAAAAAATCATCATCATGAGCTCGACCCTTTACAACACTTACATGGAACCTCGGCACCCATGGCCTCCCTGCCTCCCTGCCACCCTGGCATCCCACGGATAGTTTCCTATGCTGACAATACTTGACTCATCCTCTCACTCTCCTCAGACCCAACTAACACCGAATATAACTTCCACAGGTGCATGACCATGCATAGTAGATGCCTCAAACTTGACACAGACAAAACAGAAATACTCATTTTCGGGGGCAGCAACTCAGTGTGGGATGACTCCTAGTGGCCAACAGAGCTTGTTTCCCACCCACACCCACAGAGCACACTAGAAACCTCGGAATAATACTCAACAGCAAGCTCTCAATGAGGAAGCAGAAACATGCTGCCTCATCCTCTTGCTTTCTCGCCCTGCACTTAATCAGAAAAATCTTCAAATGGCTCGCTTTTGAAATCGGACGCACCGTCAATCAAGCCCTCATCACCAGCCGCCTGGACTACGGCAACTCCATCTACATGGGAATTACCATTCAACTACTAAATAGACTACAGACTATCCAAAATGCAACAGCCACACTCATCCTCGACTTTCTGAGGCAGATCTACATCTCCCGCACCTCAAAGGCCTACACTGACTCCCCATCAGCAAATTATGCTAGTTCAAACTACTCACCCACGCCTACAAAGCCCTACACAGCAAGGATCCAGCCTACCTCAACCACAGGGTGAACTTTCACCAACCTACCCACATACTTCGTTCCTCATCCCTCTACCTGGCACACCCCCCCCTCATCCACGGAAGGAGGAGCAGTGGCAGTGCCTTCTCGCACCTGGTGGGCAAGTGCTGGAACGCCCCCCCTCCACCTCTGTACTTCCCCCACCCTGCAGGAGTTCAGGAAGGACCTAAAGACCTGGCTCTTCAACTAACTCATCTCAGCAGCAGCACCCTCCCTCCCCCCAGTGCCTGGATACCCTAGATAAGTAGAGCTCTAGAAATCCTATTTGATTGATTGATTGAAACACAACTGCACAAGGCCTCTGCATCTCTGCCGACGGCATCCTCTAGTACGAAAGTCCGCATTAGAGCTCTAAGGTCATTGGAGCTGATGCATCCTTGCTGCTGCATGGATTAGGACTGGCACATCACCCCCACTGCACAAATCGACACTGACGCATCACTTCGGCCCACATCTTCGACATCGAGGCAGCAAGGTTCAAGGTACTTTTTCAGGCGGGCCTCACTGGGTTCCTGTATCCAGCCCGTGCTCCATCGCTGTCAATCTGAACTTTTGACTTTGTCCCGGTCTGGCGCAATCATATATCCCAAGCTAGCGCTTATCACTTCTAAGCAATATTTTATGCTTTAAAAATTAATCTCTCAAGTTCTACTTATTGACTTTTTGTCATTTTGGTCTAGTTTTATTTATTAAATTAAGTTCTATTTTTCTAACCTGGTGTCAAATCTTCTTATGTGGTATTTTCACTGTTTTACTGTTTCAAGTGTTTCACAAATACTTTACACAGTGCCTCTAAATTAAGGCAGACTGCACCGTGCCAAGCAAGAAGAGGGTGAGCACAGGTTAATTTAGAATCTGCCAGTTTGTTACTCTGACTAAGATTGCGGTTGCTGCTTGACTAGGGCTCCTACTCCAGTCAACCTACAACAGAATTCCTAACATATCCACGTGGCCAATCACTTGTACTCCCGAACACTGTCATAGAATTTGCACAAAACGCATGACAATAACAACATATAAGAGAAAATAGGAAAATAAGTGAGAAAAATATTTTAAATGGCATAAAATACATGTTTTTTTAGTGTTTAAATATTATTTTTTTTAAATAAATCTTGGGTACTCACACTTAATTTTTGCTGACCGCTATAGCTGTTTTTTTTTACTTTGCACCTTTGGGCATGTCTGTCCAGTCCACAGAGTGTGTGGTCCAACCTTTAAAATTTGATGGAATTGTTTAAAACTTCAATTGGCATAATTAATTCTCCAGTAAATGCCATCATGTAGGAAAATACACCAACGCCATTGAAAGTGAAATGTAATCTGTGGACTGCAGCACTTATTGTACATCCACTGGGCTGAAAAGGAAAACCTGGCTTCAGGCTGATATGTGTAGTTTGAATAATACCGTTTTTAAACCTGCAGGCAAATCTGTCAAAATAACCATTTTTGACAGGAGTGAATATACTTTTAATAATTAAGTAACTTCCAAGTAGGCCTTGTAGCCCATAAAGAAAGGTGCCTAGTATTTAAAAGTAGTACATGCAAGACTTTAGTGGTGGCATATCCATACAATGACTAGTCCCCAAAACTATTTTCACTTTAAATGGTTTTGCCTGATCCTATGAGAAAAATTAAGCTGTAACTCAAATCCTAATTTTCTACCTGTGGTTTAGGATAATCTACAGAAATGATTCAACCACTGTTTGTAATATTTATTAAAAATCCAATTCAATGGTGAAGTTGCATTTTTGATAAATATACTGTATACATAATTTTTAAAAAGGTAGATTTTGCCTGCCTGAAGCTCAAGTATGCTAATAAGCATTAGTCCGCCAGAAGTTGCTCCATCAGTGCTGTCCCCTTAATGCAGTATGAAAACTCCTCTCATAGCAGAGACAGTGTTTTAGGGCGTTTTTGCAAGGAGAGCTGTTTGTGAGGTATGGGCCTCATCTCACCTCAGGAAAGGCAGTTTGAAGGGGTTGAGGAAGTTAATTAACTTGAAAGAGACCACGGTAAGACTTCTGCAGTCATAATTAAGAATAAAGGGAGATATGGGGAAGAGAATCCCTTTGATGCCAGCGTACAGTACAGCCAGCTTGGCACAAGCCCAGTGGTAGGGGAAGCTGGTCATTGACTCAGTTTGGTGTGCAGGAGGATGAGTGGAGTCCTCAATTTCCTAGACATACCTGGCTGGGACACCAGCCACCACCAAGAGAAAAAAGGGGTCTGCTATGTTGGATTTAACCCAGAACAGTCTGCTGCTCCTCAACCTGCTGTGTTGTAACAAGATAGTCATGTGCAAAATACGTGAGCTTTCTTTTTTTGTGTCCTCGTTGTTCTGTTACTATAAATTGTAAAATTTAATAAACCAATTCTAAAAAAAAAACTGCATAAAAACCCCCAGAAAAGTGTGCTGTGTTATAGTTCACAGTAAGGCAAACCGTGTGCACTGTAAAAGTGGGATGATTGGCTCTAGGGAACTATTTGCTCATTGGTTTAGGGAGTGCCCAGATGTCACCCCCACCACTGCCGACAAAAGTGGCTGCTCACCCACAGCTCATCAGAAGACAGTCCGGACCTGTGGAAGAACAGAAGAGGACAGGATCAGCTCTCTGTGACCTAAGTGGAGTCCTGAGGGGCTGGACCAGCTCCCACATGTACCTAGAACTAAGAAGTGGACTCCAAGGTCAATTAGCTGACCTCCTGTATGACTCCAGGGACACAACAGGCTGTAAGTGGCCTTTCTGTTGAAATGACTATCTGACCATCAACCATTGGATCTGGACTGGAACCTCCTCTGTCGGAATGAGTCCTAGCCCCTAATTGCTGTACCTGAGGTCTTAAAAGAGACCAAAAGATACTGCTGCAGAAAGTCTGAAAAGTTGGGGATTGGAACATTTTTGGATTGTAAGACCTCCGGAGCATCAGCTGGATCTTGCAGGAAAGGTGTTCGATTTTACGATTTCTTCATATAATATAGCTTCCTTCCTGGGTTGCCCCGATGGAGGCTTTAGACCTTCAAAAAAGATTTTGAAGATAGAAACCTGGACTGGGCAAAAACACAAAATGTGTCCGACTGATGAGAGGACTTCAACAAGTGCGAAATTTCAATTTTATCTCTCTATGTTTTTCCCACCAACCAATGGCTTTATCGGGACCTAGTCCAACAGTTATCTGAGTTTGAGAGGACTTCCCTGGACAGGTTACTACGTCACAATGGTGACGGATATCCCATCCGCTGAAATATAAATCCCATAGGACATAATGGGATTTATATTTCGGTGGTTGGGATGTCCATCACCCCTATGATGCAGTAATCCGTCCGTCAAGATCTAAATCAGGCCCTAAGTGAGGATGTAAAATCAGGTAAAATCTTTGGCCTGGGTGACCTGCTTGGACCATCTTTGCTCCATTGTGTTTAGCCTGTAATTGTGCCTATGTCCCAGTAAACTGCAAACAGTGACTTTGGTGCTTCCATTTTTCTTGGCACTCATTGCCCTAAAAATAAAAATAAAATGTGAAACTTGCTGTGTGATTTGTATTATACTGATTATTGACTATTTAATTGTGTTGGTGCTGCTAAATCCTTTAAAAAAATTACTTAGGCTCAACCTGTCTTCTCAGTGCCATAGTTGCCAGGGTTGAACCCGTGTTTATTTATTGAACGTATGTGTTCGACCTGATAAGATTATTGATATATACTTGGGAAGGACACATATCCTCCTCAACTAATAAACCATTTTCTTCCAAAATGTAAATAGCATTTCTTTTATAAACACAAGTAATATAAATCCCATTTTACCTAAGAGGTGTCAAACACATGCAACACACCTCTTACTGCAAGGGGGAGAGGGTCGACACTCAGGTCACTGTCCCACCCATCAACAAATGAAATTCGTTCAACATCAACCAATCGCATATAGCCTGTCAACGTAAGAAAGCACGTCACTCGCCAAAAATGTATTTCACTGTGTTGATGAATATCTTTGTTGTTTTTCCCTTCATTTTGAGGATCAATTATTTGAGCAGGAGAGAGGTGACAGAGAGAATTTACCAACGTGTATGTTCTTAAGTTGGTTGGTTAGGTGTAGTTTAAGTATAATTACTGCAATGTGTTCTTAGTAAGTCTACTGTGCTGTTAGAAAGACAGATATGTGTGTGATATCTGCCCATCTGTGAAGAGGAGGGGGAGGACAGAATGGCATGAGTGGTAATACAATAAATAGTAGGGAGAGACAGCTGTCAACTGGCCTTTGTTGGTGTTCCCTGGAAAATGTAGGGTGTGGGCTGTATTCATGTTTTTGGAGTGTTAATGTGTGCCATGCCTTTTTAATTTGAGTCATGTATGATGTTTTCTATTGCTTTCTATTCTGAGTTCTCCAACCCAGTGGCATTGATCGCCACCTAACAGAGGTATAACAGAAATCCAACTGTAAAGGTATCAAACAGTCATAATTTCAATAGTAGAAGACTCCACTCCTTCAAATAAGGGGTCGAATGCTTGTACACCTTACTATGAGGTGGAGAAGTCCACCTGGAAGTCGTAAATACCATCCGAGCGGAGGTCTCTGCATAGATGGAAATCTACATATACAGCTGTAGATTTCCCTTTGTGAATCAGTTAACTTTTAAAAACATATAATGTGTGTGAGAACGTATAACCATATAATCCTATAGAATTATATATGTCCGTAATTAATACCAGCACTCTGTAGACTCTAAAAATACAGGTGTTTGTATTCCAAAGCTGGTATCACTTTAGCAGGCTACAGCAAAACATGATAATTATTTAAAACTGAAATGATCCAACCTCCACGGCAATCTAGCATAGTGTGCTGATCTCTAACAAGGATAATGCACGGGACGCCACAGCCTATTAGTTTGATTGATACGTCAGCCAGGCTTTTTGGCAGGTTCTTGATGTATCACCTGGAGAACTGGGTCACAGACAAGGCTCTCATAATCCTTTTTTGAGCAGGTTTCAAAAAAGTTTACCTTTTACTGGAACACTCACCTTAAAATACCCATGTGGAACTGTTTTCGCTGTATTTGTGTCAGAATGCATAGACTATACATTACCTTTGAATATGGGTTGGCTATTTGGGTACGTTTATTTGGATATTTATTAAAATTATTCTCTCAACTACGATGCATATAACAGCATACTTTACTAACTGATACGTTTTATCTCTCTTTTTACCTCAATTTGCCAGTGCTCGGATTCCCTTAAGTGGAATCACGTTTGTATTTAATCATGGACCAACGAGCCGGAGTGTGGACATACTTTATTATCGGGCAGAGGGAATGCGATGCAGATCTGTGGAGGGATTTGTTTCCCTTTTAATATCACACTGCTAGAAAATAAAGCAAATCCAGCACCTGCTAGAAGACCAATGCATATCCAAGGAACCAATCAAAATCGTTTAATCTTTCCAGTTATCTTTTGAGTCTTCTGTTCTGATGCGAGGTTGCTATTGTTAGTATTTCAGAGCCCTGCAGCCATCCATCCCATTGCCTTTCTCTCCTGTGATTAAACATCTATCCATATAAAATCTGCCTTGGTGCTACGTATTACCATAGCTAGCATCTGGACTTGTCTGCATTCGCATAGAAGTTTGGATGAAAGGGCGCTGTTTCACCACTATACCTGCATCCAATGATTGTGAAACCGTGAGCATTTTTACAGAAGTTGCAAAACATAATAAGCAGCGAACCCAATAATCAGGTGTGATCAGTGACTCCGAACAGCAGTCATAAAAAAATATAAACTTTCCTCTATAGAGAAAACCACACTTAGTAAAAAACAGGCAACTTCAGCTTCAAAACATTCATCCCATAATTAAAGTTGCAAATAGAGTTCTAAACTTAGTTGACAAATCTGGCTTACTAAAAATGCAATGTATTTCAGATGGAGAATACTTCCAATTGGGTTAACGGTGGACTTACTCTGAAATTGATTAAAGTGTAGCAACTTTACAATTAATTTTAGTATGCACTAATAGGACTTAGGAAGAACAGCAATTTTCTTTAATTAGAGTTGTATCAATACAAAGCAATATTGAAAGAAAATTGTATATCCCTGCAAGAGAAAATATTGATGTTAGAAAAGAATGAATGCTCTGAAAATGTGTTAGTTCTAACAACAATAATATTAAAGCTAAATGAATGGAATGTTCTAACCAAAATGTAAATGTGGGCTTACAATTCGATATACTCTTTTTTGCAAATTCATGACATTAAGAGCTGACATTTCAGCTGGTGGGGGTTCACATGCACAGTGGAATCCAATGAGAAGGTATCCATTTGAAACAGACTCAACAGTGTCATGGCCAGTTCAGAGACCTGATTAAACGTTATCAAAATGCTGATTCTTTGCCTGATACAACTCTTGGTGAAACAAGAGGGAGATCAATACACCTGTTTGAACATTGGATTCTTTCAATAATATTTAAACTCAAATTGCGCTACAATCGTTTGGGAGAAACAGGACATGCTGTTACTTCCTTAACCTACCACTGTATCACCATCATAGGCGGAACCATTGAATGGATTAAGTAGGACATGTTTACTGCGACTCCTATGACTTATAATATACCCTTTAGTCTACTTCAGCTTTTCCATTCCTCTCCTTCCATCCGTAGGATCACAGAGACCATTTAAGTCCTGTGCTGGTTACATGTTTCTGCAGCCTTTCCCTTGTCTGAAGGCCTTCTCCAGGGTGCTCCAGCGGGACTCCTATGGGGGAGCATTTCAGATAGGCCCAGGTCACACAGGCAGGTGAAGAGATCAGCTGCTAAAGAAGTGATGAGAGATGGGAATCCAAGGAACTTCATTGGACATGAGCAATTACAACAATTTAGTTAAGGCATTTTTCGTTTTTCCCCCAGGGCTCCACTTTACTGAAAAGGCGCAATCTTAGATTTTTAGGGAAGGTTACAGCTGAGACTGCTGGTGTAGATGGTGTGTAGACAGAGGATATTATCCACCAGATGAATATGTAATATGCTTAACCAAAGGAAAGGAAAATAAAACCCAGGAACGAAAACATTAACTGCTCTGTTACTTATTTGTGTTTCAGTTACTAATGTTTACCTACCAAGCAACACTTACTAAACAGGTGATCAGTTGCAAAAAAATAGTTGTTATAAACCTTTGCTGCAACAACATAGACCTGCTTTTTACAAGTACTGGAAAACTACCATTCAGGAGCTGCCATGTGTATTACTGAATACCAATAATAAAAGTTAGATCTTACAGATCCAAAGAAGCAGATTCGCCCTTTCTAGCTACCTTTGTCTAATTTTCCACAGGGTTTCCAAATCGTACCTAGAATGCTAATTTATTATAAGATTTATTAGGGAGTTGTACTATAGCTAAGTTATGATCTTTGGAATCAGGAAACCTGGATTTCACCACAGTTTTTCCACTTCATCTCAATGTGTGATCCTGAGCAAAACTGTCTGAACCCTGGCGCTCTACTCTCTCACTGTAAGACATTTTGGAAGTTTAGAGTCAATTCAGTTTTAGCGTGCGCTATGCAAAAAAATGTATTCATTAATATTCTAATGTAAATTTCATATTCCTGACATAAACTCTAGGATTGAGATATACCATGAGGCCATTTGAACTGTGACATTACACTGAGAATGGTTATGGGTTTTGATAATCTCTGTGCAGTACGATATGAACCGGATTCTTCACGACTGCGGAGTCTGCACATAAAAAGATAGGATTGTGCTATATTTTTATGTGAGGAGAGCCCACAGTTGTAAAGGTACTACTCTTAAAATACCGTAGTGGATAGCAAACAATGATAAACTTACACAAACATGTACGTTCACCTTTGTGAATCAAGCCCTATATGTTCCCTTTTACTACTTTGATGCAGCTTAAAGGAATGCCCATTTGGAAAGCTACCCTGTCACCTAGGAGCATTATTCACAGAAAATGCGCTTTGCATCAATACTGATGAAATTCCATTGCACCACACTTCCTTTACCTCGCTCCATGGCACCTCCTTGCACCATTTTCATACCCTTCTGTTGACCCACCCCCGCTTTTCAAATCTAGTTGTTCTCTTTATTACAAAACAACACTTGTAGTGCCCTCTTGAAAATATGTTGTTGGAGTATCTGTTAAATGGTTACTTTTGCAAATAAAACCGATCCCTTGGCAAGATGTAATTGTGGAAAAGAAATGACAAATCGATTTCAAAATAATGTATGTATATGCTTATTCTTTTACTAGTGTATGAAAATATGTTTTCCAAGAGAGAATTATGGAAAGAAATGGATAAAAGTGAGTTGTCTGGATTTTTCAGGGACTGTGGCCATTTTCCAACTCGACAACATATTGATAATGCAACTGTCCTGTTCAATCAAAGTAAGCCTCCATCTTATCTACATGATAAAGAACTTAACATATTGATGACAAACTGGTAATTGAACAAAGACCACTGTAAGTGTGAATTATATGATGTAGTAGAATCCTTTGGCATAAACAGCTTTGTTTTCTTAATTTATGGAAATACAAAACGAGCAGAATGCAGGTAGTGACATGTACAATTGTTAGAATGCAGTGTTATCACACATCACTGTCAAAAATACAGAGGAGCCTATACATAGAGGCATTTTGGAATTTAGGAAGTAGTCCTCCAGTTGTAGGAGGGACCTAGGGGAATGATTTGACAATTGGGAATATTTACTCGTAAATGTGTGCGGTGAAGGGAATTGAAGGAGGGGTTTCGGGAGGGGCATACAAATACTAGTTCACTCACACAAAAGAGTGAGACAGTTGCTATTTGCAAATGTTTCAATTACATCTACTACAATAGTATCACAGACAAAACAGCCTAAAATCTACTTCGGTCAAAATTGAAGTAAGTCAAGCACCATACATGGCCAAATACCGGTTTTTCAACACACTCTCATGGAAAAGAATGGGGGCAAAAAATAACACTAACTCTTCATAGGTTAAAATAGTAAAATCTTTTTAAATGTCTAAAAATGTTTTTATTAAATTATTTTATGTATTTAAAAGATAAATAAAAAATAAAAATTTTAGCTTCAAGTTATTTAAAACACACATTCTAACAAGGCTTCAAACACATGCAACAAAACTGCCACTGCAAGGGAGGGAGGAGTCAACATTCTGGGTCCAGTTACACCCATCAACAGGTGGAACGCATTCCAACATCAACCAGTCACACTCAGCCTGCCGGCCTATGAAAGCAAGGCATAAAAAGAATACGTGTTTCAGCCATGTTGGTTAATATCTTTGTTGCCTTGCCTTTAATTTTGTGGAACACTTTTTTTAAGAGTACAGAGGAGGAGGAAGGGGAATTACTGTGTGTTAATAAGTAGGTTATTTAGCTATCGCTTTAGTTATTTCAAGTCCAATTTGATAGTTTTGGTTAGACACACAAATATGTGTGTGATACCTAACTATCTGGTAAGGGCGAGGGAAGGACAGAGTGGCAATGAGTCCTTGGAGTAGGTCGGGGGCATGGGGAGTACACTATGAACTACTCTAGGTGGGTTCAATGGAGATCAGATATAAGTATGACTCTGGAAAAAGTATTTGCCACCCGTATATGGGAAATGCTCTCCTTCATCTCCACCCCCTCATCCTGCCGATCCCCACGGTGCTTGCCGTCACCACCAATTCATTGACATAGTATGTTCTTGCAAAGGTTTAAAGTCTGTCTCCTGCTTGGTGAAGTTCCTCTTCATCCTGAGTGAGGCTGCCTGTCCGTTTGACTCTGTAGGTGTTGTGTGGCTGGCCTCCTGTTGGTTAGGCAGTCCAAGGGGATAAGGGCAAAGCCCAGGGTGCGGATTGAATTTACATGTTTGGATTGTTAATTTGTGCCAAATGTTTTTGATTTGTGTCATGTGTATGGTGTTTCCCTATCCCTTTCCATTCAGAGCTCTCCACACCAGCAGAGGAGCTCTTCACTGCCAAAGTGGCCAAGTCCTCAGAGGTGTATAGAAGAATTCTTGATTATAAATGTACTAAACAATAAATTTGGAGAAGGCTCCACCAACTCTTCTGAGGAGAAGGTGACTTGTAAATCCTACAGCTAGGTGGCATTTTCTGCTCTCTATCGGTAAATACCATCTGGGTGGAAATCTCCATCCAGGTATAGGTGGAAATCTCCACATGGAATTTTGCCTTTGTGAAGAGGCCCCTATGTTTTAATATAATTTTCCTTGGTAAGGCATAACATTATCAAACTCTGTTAATAGTCTTGCATTTATTGACGAGAAGTTGCAAACAGCACCCAATCAGAATATTTTAACCAAGAGGTTTCATCAAATAAGTTGTTAAGCTAAAAGCCATGGTTGTGATTTCCACATTTTCCAGTGAGTTTGATAAATGGAGGGTCATTTGGACCCGATATGGGACCTGAACATCGATGCTAAATTAGCGTTTGGCAATAGCATTGTGGTAAAAATATTATGATTGCAAAAGAATTGTAGGACATAATGAAGATGGTAGGTATATTTTATTATGTAAAAAATATTGATGTTAGTAAAAAATAAAATACATTAAAATATTTTGGTATTTGTCATAGTTTACTGTAAAATGGAACTCTTATTGTTTTCAGGGGGTTGTTATTTTGTGTGCTATTGTGGATGGTGTTTGGCATATTTGAATAATTAGTTTTGTATTTATTTTATAAAGCATTATTTATTTATTATTAATTTTGTACTTTGTGTTTATGTCATTCATGAAATTTGCTATTTAATACTATTGCTATTTAATTTTATTTTTATTTTTCGGATTGTGCAGTTTATTGGGGGATTGGGAACTTAGGGGCATATGTATCAAACTCCCGTTTAGCGAATCCTAATTTGCGATATTTTGCGATTCGCAAATTCAGAATTCGCTAAACGGGATGTAAAAAATTAATCGCTAATCATTTGTGATTCCTTAAAACTCGCAAATAATTCTCAGACACCCGCTTTGCGATTTCTTAATAGCGAAATTCGCTAATTAAGAAAACGCAAAAACGGGAATCTGCAAGCCAGGTGCAGCCTGATGACATCACAAACAGAAAACTGGAGTGATTTCCTGCACCTGCTCACCTGAGCCACACCCAGAGGCTGCTTGGGGAGTGTGAAGAGGCATCCCAGGAGAGTGCAACCAGCAATGGATTCCACCAAACAACAGCAGGGCAAGGATGCAGAGAAAAGGAAGAGAAAACATAAGTTTTCTGAAAAGGAGCAGGAGGTCCTCATTGAGGAGATGGTCTGCAGCCATGAGCTCCTCTTCGGCAAGAAGGCACTGCGTGTCCCAGAGGCCAGGAAGAGGAAAATCTGGCTAGAGATACAGAGTAAGGTGAATGCAGTGGGAGTCACCACACGTACCATTGAAGAGCTGCGCAAGCGGTGGTACGACAAGCGCCAGAGGTCCAAGGAGAGGGTGGCAGCCAGACTGAAGGACGCCAATCAGACTGGAGGAGGACCATCCACTGCAAAGCAGCCAACCCCCCATGAGGAGCTCGTGGAGTCTACTCTCCTGCCTGAGAGCGTTGGTGGTGTGGCTGACATAGACAGCTCCGACCCTGCATCCAGCAGTCAAGGTAAGATGCATGCAAAATCAATCTGCACTCCTCCCCATCCCTTGCACACTTCCCCAAATGCACATAGTAAACTCCCAAAATGTCAATCCAGGCCAGGTCTTACAGCACACCCAGCAATGCATCATGGGACTCGTAGTACTGTGTCTGACTGTGTGTCCATGACACTAATGAAATTAAATGCAACATGTGGGTTGGGGATAAGTGAATGATACAGTGTCAGAGGTTAGCCAAAAAAAAGTAGTAACTTTATTGATTGCCACATGCAGACAATAACACAAACTCATGTAGTCCCCTTTACATCCACAGCACATGGCATGGCACAAGAAGACAGCGCAGAGGGAGAGGAGCCTGCAGACCCTGCGGACTCCATCGATGACACAGAGCAGCAGCCAATCCAGCGCAGGAAGCGCGCACATGTGCCCCCACTGCCTCCATTTGAGGACGAAGTACCTGCCACAGGGGATGACACCGACAGGAGAGAGGGGAGTCAGGGTGTGTCACATATGCCCAGTAATGACACACAAACGCCAAGGATAAGACCACAGGAGACATCCAGATCAAGGCCCAGGAGCAGCACTGCAACTGAAGCAGAATGGTCCGTGTTTTCAGGCCTGGAACAGAGCATGTTGCAGGAACAGCGCCTACAAAGCAAAGCACTGCGGTCAATTAATCGGCAGCTATGCCGCATACACAAGGACCAGAAGAACATGGCAGGGGCAATCCATGAGCTCTGTGCCACTTTGAGGCACACCCAAGCTGCAAATGACAGGGCTGGCCGACGTGCAAATGTACGCCTACACAATTACACAAAGGCCGTGAACCGCCTCTGCACCACCACCAGCACCCTCACACGCAGAAGCATAACAATGCAGGTCAACATGGCACATTGCTGCCAGGATATTGCCCGAGGGCTTGCGCAGGTAACTGCTGCTGTGGAGCAGCTGCAGACAGCCAATGCTGGTGGCAGCGCACTAATGGCCTCTGCCGAGAGTGAGGACACCTCAAGTCGCAGCAGCCTCACTCCCACCTTGCCAGGGGAAAGACGCCGCAGTGCCAGACAGGGTGCAGGCCAAGGGAACACCATGGGGGGCACTCAGCCTGGACGTCACCGAAGGAGGTGAACATCTGCGGGGGCACTCACTGCAACACGGGTGCATTAACCTGAAAATGCTGTTTGCACAATTACTTGTGCCTTACCTGCACTGTGTGCACAACATGTGCTGGGGACAGCTACTATTTCTTACATGTGAAGTGTGATTAAACACTTGACACATCATCAAGCTTTGTTGTCTCATTTCATCATTACTCACCTAGAAGTAGTTTTGTGTGATCTCTGTCCGTCTCTGGCGTCCAGCAGCTGCCCCAACTCCTGCTGCAGGTCTGGCAGGGGGAGCAGGGCGCTCGTCATCCGATGTGTCTGTATCTGTCACATCAATTGTGGTGCCTTTCCTCATTGCCATGTTATGTAGCATTGCACAGCTTGCCACGATTTTACAGCAGGTCTCAGGGCTGTATTGCAGTGCGCCTCCACTTTTATGCAGGCACCTGAAGCGGCTCTTCAGGATTCCAAAGGTTCGCTCAATGACGCAGTGTGTAGATCTGTGTGCCCTGTTGTAGCTCCTCTCACTAGCATTTGCAGGATCCAGATATGGGGTCAGGATGAAGTCACGCACTGCATAGGCACTGTCACCTGCATGGACAAACACAATAGGTAAGTCAATGTCCCCCCCCTCAAGTGATGTAGTGGATGTATTGATGTGTGCCATGTATTTACCTAGCAGGTACCCCTCCCCAAACTCTCCAGCACTCAGACGTCTGTGTATTCCACTGTGTCTGAAGATGTGTACTGCCGGGGTATTTGGGTACGATGTCTGTGATGAGATACTTAGCGTTGCACACAATCTGTATATTGAGGGAATGGTAGCATTTCCGATTCCTGTAGACATATTCAGTTGCTGCTGGGGGTGTGATGGCCACATGGGTCCCGTCAATGCAGCCAATGACGTGGGGGAAACGTGCAATCTGGTAGAAGTCCAGTTTTGTTTGCTGTAATGCCTGTTGGGTGGTGGGGAAGTAAATGTGATGTGAGAGCCTCTGCAGCATTGCATCTAGGAAGGTATGGAAGAAACGCGACAGTGCACTCTGTGACACCCCACCAACCTCCGCTATTACCCGTTGAAAACTCCCTGACGCCAGGAGGTGCAGGGAGCACAGGACCTGCACATGTGTGGGAATTGTTTGTGTCCTGCGTGTAGGGTGCTCCAAGTAGGGTTTCAGCTCCTCAATCAGGTGCAGTCTGTACTTGTCATAGATGTCCTCTTCAGTGTGCTGGAACAGGGTGATGCGCAGCCTGAATATGCGTTCCAGTCTCATTCTCCTCTGAGCAAGGGCCCGAATACGCAGCTTCCTGGCTATCACGAACATTGCTGCCATTGTTGGTGGGTCTGTTGCATTGTGGGGTGGTTTATGTACCTTGCACCAGTTTACCACCTGCAAGCAATTGGTGTTAATTGCGATTTCTTAAATTGCGAATTTCGTGAAATCGCAATTAGCGATTTTTTCTTACATGCGCGAGCGATTTCTTAGTTTGCGATTTCTTGTTTGTGATTTTCGCTAAACTAAGAAATCGCAAATTAAGTATTCACAAGTAAAATCGCAGTTTCAATGTTTCGCAGCCTAAGAAATCGCTAATTTAGCGATTTCTTAGTTTTCTGTGTGGAACTGTGTCATACATATGAAATTGCGAAAAATCAGTCGCAAACGCTGTTTTTTGCGATTCGCAGCGTTTGCGACTAATTTTTCCTTTCATACATATGCCCCTTAGTGGTTTAATTAATTAAAGTAATTAACGTATTGTAATTATTATAATTTTATTTTTTTTAAATTAAAGAGTATCTTTAGATTTTTGATTTAAAAACTTTTTTTAATAATAATTGTACATTTAAATACTGTGGTCAAAGTTGTTTGTTTAAATGTATGCAAACAGTTAAGTAAAATAGGTTGTAGGTTGTGTTGCTGCACAGACTGGTTAGTGTTTTTTGAATAAACAATTTTTTAATTTCCTATACTTGAAAGCAATACGATTGTGTGTACAAGGGTTTGAAAAAGTCTTTACTATTCGATTTTTACATTGCAGTGCCTTTGCCAAGCATTTATTACCACACAAGTTTCTACCACGTGTAGGCCTTTATTACATATGACTTTACCACACATTTAAGTTAAGTATGGGGGTTTGGGTGTCTCCCCTCAAAAAGATAAAAAAAGAATTATATATAATATATATATATATATATATCCAATCGAATTGTGCTCAAAGCTTGAAGACCCCATACACGACGTGTAAGTGGAACACTTTATTCTCTTACAGGCAGCAGCAAATTCACAGATTGTCAGCTTAGCGCATTTTCTGCCGGTAATGCCATACGCGTTTCGGGAGTCGTTCCCTTGTTCACTGGCTTCGGCAAATAGTGGAGAAAGCCTTTCACATTGTGCACTCGCGATGATATTGCCAAAGTCCCGCCCCCTGTGGGCGTACGCCTCAGTGCATTCTGGTTGTGGTGGTTTGTTCTGTTAAAATCCGTAGTGGCAACAGACTCACGTTCTCCCTTAAGTGGTGATAACCCATCGGGTCGCTATTGCAGGCAAGGAGTGGTCCGCTGCTTCGTTTCTGCCTGATAGAGAGGCCACGTCGTTCTCGGTGTGCACCTGATAGTGCAAGTGCACAGACCTGCTCTGTCGGCAGTGGGGAGTCCTCGTTACCGGCAGAAAATGCGCTAAGCTGACAATCTGTGAATTTGCTGCTGCCTGTAAGAGAATAAAGTGTTCCACTTACACGTCGTGTGTGGGGTCTTCAAGCTTTGAGCACAATTCGATTGGATACATAGTGGCCTGCTCCGGTCACGAGGACTCCCCACTGCCGACAGAGCAGGTCTGTGCACTTGCACTATCAGGTGCACACCGAGAACGACGTGGCCTCTCTATCAGGCAGAAACGAAGCAGCGGACCACTCCTTGCCTGCAATAGCGACCCGATGGGTTATCACCACTTAAGGGAGAACGTGAGTCTGTTGCCACTACGGATTTTAACAGAACAAACCACCACAACCAGAATGCACTGAGGCGTACGCCCACAGGGGGCGGGACTTTGGCAATATCATCGCGAGTGCACAATGTGAAAGGCTTTCTCCACTATTTGCCGAAGCCAGTGAACAAGGGAACGACTCCCGAAACGCGTATGGCATTACCGGCAGAAAATGCGCTAAGCTGACAATCTGTGAATTTGCTGCTGCCTGTAAGAGAATAAAGTGTTCCTCTTACACGTCGTGTGTGGGGTCTTCAAGCTTTGAGCACAATTCGATTGGATACATAGTGGCCTGCTCCGGTCACGAGGACTCCCCACTGCCGACAGAGCAGGTCTGTGCACTTGCACTATCAGGTGCACACCGAGAACGACGTGGCCTCTCTATCAGGCAGAAACGAAGCAGCGGACCACTCCTTGCCTGCAATAGCGACCCGATGGGTTATCACCACTTAAGGGAGAACGTGAGTCTGTTGCCACTACGGATTTTAACAGAACAAACCACCACAACCAGAATGCACTGAGGCGTACGCCCACAGGGGGCGGGACTTTGGCAATATCATCGCGAGTGCACAATGTGAAAGGCTTTCTCCACTATTTGCCGAAGCCAGTGAACAAGGGAACGACTCCCGAAACGCGTATGGCATTACCGGCAGAAAATGCGCTAAGCTGACAATCTGTGAATTTGCTGCTGCCTGTAAGAGAATAAAGTGTTCCACTTACACGTCGTGTGTGGGGTCTTCAAGCTTTGAGCACAATTCGATTGGATACATAGTGGCCTGCTCCGGTCACGAGGACTCCCCACTGCCGACAGAGCAGGTCTGTGCACTTGTACTATCAGGTGCACACCGAGAACGACGTGGCCTCTCTATCAGGCAGAAACGAAGCAGCGGACCACTCCTTGCCTGCAATAGCGACCCGATGGGTTATCACCACTTAAGGGAGAACGTGAGTCTGTTGCCACTACGGATTTTAACAGAACAAACCACCACAACCAGAATGCACTGAGGCGTACGCCCACAGGGGGCGGGACTTTGGCAATATCATCGCGAGTGCACAATGTGAAAGGCTTTCTCCACTATTTGCCGAAGCCAGTGAACAAGGGAACGACTCCCGAAACGCGTATGGCATTACCGGCAGAAAATGCGCTAAGCTGACAATCTGTGAATTTGCTGCTGCCTGTAAGAGAATAAAGTGTTCCACTTACACGTCGTGTGTGGGGTCTTCAAGCTTTGAGCACAATTCGATTGGATATATATATATATATGTATATATATATATATATATTCAAACACAGGTAGCCCAGTAAGCCGCACACGAATCAGAGAGAAGGTGTTTACCAGCCTTTAATAAACGGTATGGAAAGAAGCATCAGTCAGTGCAATTGGCAGCCTCTCCTGCGCCTTACGCGTTTCGAGTTCATCTCTTCATCAGAGGCGCTTCGGGAAAGGTTCGCGCTTGGCTGGCAGTTCCTCCCTTTTTAAATCACGCTTCCTGTTTGCGTTGCAAGTTCTTATGGGAGTTGTAGTGCCGAAATATTCTCCACCTCAATAACGGTGCGCCGATCACTGCCGCAGATCAAGCCCTCACATGGGCCCTGGCCTATGCATCCTTCCTCTATCCGACCTCTCTGCTCCACATTGAAAGTGGTGAATCCGCTTCCGTGGCCCCCTGGGGATCATGGGGTGGTGCTGGCTTGGCGGATGGGCGTCCGCCTCATCAATTCAAACACAGGTAGCCCAGTAAGCCGCACACGAATCAGAGAGATCGTCTCTGATGAAGAGATGAACTCGAAACGCGTAAGGCGCAGGAGAGGCTGCCAATTGCACTGACTGATGCTTCTTTCCATACCGTTTATTAAAGGCTGGTAAACCTTCTCTCTGATTCGTGTGCGGCTTACTGGGCTACCTGTGTTTGAATATATATATATATATATATATATATATCTCCAACCAAAAGAGTCACCTACTGATGAAGGGTCCACAACAGGTATGTATACGCCAATGATTCTTTAATGGAAGGAAGCACTTTGCAGAGACACAGCCATACCCACAATAGTAAAAATGTCCAGCCCAACGCGTTTTGTGTAAAACACTTCCTCAGGGGCTCTGAACAAACAGTCAAAGGCACGTCAATTTTGGCGGCATCAATTATACTCAACAACACCCCGCCTCCGTGGACTTGACCACCACTATGGCCTTCTGGTAGTTGTGGTGCTGCCGGCTTACTCCAGTGAGCTGCCGCACCTTCCACCATTAACATAACTCAATGTGAACTCCCAGTGGAGTGTGGTGCAATGTTCCATGGCTTAGCAGCTGCTTGTAATCCTCCCACAACAGCACCTGTTCCTTCAACAGTTACGCCGCTTTGACGAAACCGCAGGGGTGCCATCACAGCACCAGGGCTTTCTTCCGCGGCTCAAGCAACCTACATTACGTAGGGAGCACAAAATTACCTGTGCACAAAATAATCTTGCAGCACTTTAGAGCAATTAGCAATCAGGATAACACCTACCCTGTGGCACGCAAACACAATTTGAGAAGCCAAGTCCTCAGATACTTTGTAATTGATATGGTCCCACCAAGCAGACGAGGGGGCAACAGGGAACAACGGTTACGTCTGTTAGAAGCTAGATATATTTTAGAGTTTAACTCTAAATATCCAGCAGGATTGAACGTGAGAGAGGATCTGTACACCTGCTTATGAACTGGCTTGTTCTAAAATGGATAATTTTAAATGGGTATTATGTTTTAATTTTTTTTTTGTAATTATCTGTTAATCGACATTCAAAGTTTTATCCAGGTCTTCTTATGGTTTTATCTATGGACAGTTTAATAATGCATACAGTTGTCTTAAGTCTAGTATTTTACTGAGATTTTTTTATGTAATATTACAGTCATTTATTGGATGATGATTTTATCAACAATATTACAAAACTTTATGCATTGATAACTATACATAGAGGAAAGCAAAACCAAAGGAAATGATGGACGGAGTGTTGAACGTTGCAAGCCCTCACCCCAAGTCAACTGATCTGGGTTTAATCCACCACCGTTCTTTAGCCCACTCTGCCACCCCAGTTCAGACATGGCCATATGCAAATCAGTCTGACCCTGTGCCTCATGGGAACAGTCCAGCCCGAACTGCCAAGCCATGTCTTCCCTGGACCGGAAACAAGCTTCCTAGGACCGGTTTCTGGCATTTCAGCCATCTTCAGCCAGGCTTGCTTGAATCCTGTGGCAAAGTGAGCAAGGGACTCACGTCTGAGCATACCCTGCCAACTTATGGCGAACAAAGCAAAACCAAAGGAAATGATGGACGGATTGTTGAACATTGCAAGCACTCACCCCCAGTCAACGGGTTTTTGCTTTATACATAGAGGAAGCCTAAAGTTGGACCTATAAACAAATTTGCACACTGTATCCATGTATAAATAAGGAACTTGCATAATTTGCACTTATGGCAATTAATTAGTATATTTTATGCACATATATTTATATATCTATATATTTTATCAAATATGATTTGCATTTTTGCACTAATCTGGTATTAATACTGACATCATTGGCAGCATGCAATAACGTGTATGAAACCAATTTACTAGATAAAAGTAATAATTTTCTACAAAATACCCTTAAAAAACAAGTCCATGCAACTCATTGACATTGGCGACAGTTATTCACCCACCGGGAATTGGGGCTCAAATATCCTTGCGTGCAATTAATATGAAAAATATGAAAAACGTGAAAAAAGCAAAAACAAAAGATGACATAGAATGCAAATAACTAGCACTTTTGCACTTTATTAGCACCTTCCAAGCATTGTGGTATCGGAACTAGCATTTAAAGATACGATGCATACCAGGGTCTGTTGGAGGAAGTTTGAATAAGTGAATTTTATGAAATTTATTTTAAAATTTTACAATCTGAACTTTTAATTATCAACAATATATTTCTTTGACATTTTTAAACCCTGTGTTCATGCAATGATTTAATAGGAAACTGCAATTGTGTAGACAGAAGATAAACTACAAATGTAACTTTTTTATATTTATGGCATATTTTGCACATGTGATTTCACCTACATAGGCACTGGGCACTTTAAATAGATTGAGTGTAACGTAGGACTTTGTGATGTGATCAAGGCTCCCGTGTGAGCTGAAAGGCGTCATGCCGATCTGCACTCAATAAAGGAAAAATAAGCACTTACTTTGTGGTCCAGTTCCATTTTTAAGTGATCCAGTGGGAGAACAGAATCAAATGGATATGAGAAGCCGAGGTGGTCTCTTCACAGCTTAACGAACGGACCCCCTTTCCTCGAAGGAACTACACATTTGGAGAGACGCAACTTCCAGGGTAACCAGGAAGCACTCAACGAAATCCGGAAGGAATTTTGTAGTCATGACCCCCTGTGCCACAGGAACACCGAGAAAACCAAGGTACAACGGAACAAAACGAATTGGAGGATTTGGACGGACTGAGTGATTACCGAGGTACGGAATACAGGCACTAAGGGGTGGGAAGGTGTGCTGAATCAGGTGATATAGTTTGATATAAATATACGACGAATAACTCCTGATACTTATTAGACTTAACATTGTGCAAGGATGTCGGCTGACACAGTCCAATAGAGAGAGGCTGCAGCATTGACGATGTTCGACGACTGCTAACAAGTAACAGCCACTGCAACGAATGCAGACACAATTACTAAAAGTCAGAATGAAACATTAAAAGAAAAATATAAAAAACTTGAAAAGAAAATGCGCGCAGAACAAAGCAAGTGGTGGGATTCCCGCTCTCTACAAAGATATTTAGACGTGGATCGGATACCGCGGGGCTTGCGCATAATGCTGGCCCCTAGCTATGAATCTCCAAATCCCGCAATGATGCGCGAATGGGCCCAATGTAATCTCGAGTCCTCTAAACGTCTGGTAAAAATATTAATAAAATATACAGATATCGATAGAGCGACACTATTGGATGAAATCGATAAGATCAACGAGGAATTAAAAGACCTTGGTGTCACTGATGTTCAACAAAACTTAAGGCAAGAAATGATGGTCAAATTAAGACAGAAGACGTTCAAATTTAATCGGGATAAGACCGATTATGAACTTGGCCAGATATTTACATTCACAAAAAAATATGAGGCGATGCGAGCAGTAAAAAATAATAAATCAATAGTACAAAGACCCGGACTCTCACGGAGTGGAGAGCCAAATTCGAGTACCTCCCAATCAGACCTAAGCTCTGCCCCTGATTGTGAGACGGAACAAGATATAAGATCAAACACCAAACAGAAACACTCACTAGATGAGGAATTGGGTTTTTTATGCAGCGACAGAAGACAAACCCTCCGGCCAAGAACTCAGAAAACAAATTATGGCCAAGCAAAAACCACAAACGTGAACAGAGAAGGAAGGCCAACAGAAACAAGTCAAAATTCGAAAAAACAAGGAGATTGGAGGAGGGGCAAATAAATACAAACAAAATGATCGTGAATTTGACCAACCTAACTTTGAGTAACACTGATAAAAGGATTTTAAGTTTGGGCCTGTCTTTTTGTCCTGCCAGAAACTTCAATTATTCCAAGACCAGATTGGACATCTTCAAAGTGATAAGAAAGTTAAAACTCCAAAAATACCATGCTCTTAACAAACTAGACGGTGCCAACACCAATGAGAATGGTACCGCTAATAGCTAAATAAACAGCGAAGTTGAATCAACACAAACAGACGCCTCCTTCTGTGCAGAGATGCAGGAACTTTGGCAGAACAACGAGGCTGACACCGATATGGACACTAGAATAGCAATGACTGAATCTAACCAACCAAATGTGAATGCAAGACCGCAAAAGATTATAAAAACACATTTTAAAACAAAATCAACGTTCAACCCAATCATGACACGAGACTCCATTGACATTTTTCAGGAGAGTGTGGTAGAAGAATTAAAATAACTAAACTTGACAACTTGAAACGCCAAATGGAAATTCATCAAACGAAATCATGAATATGACATACTCATGAGAAAACTTAAGGAAAACAATGGCATAGTCATTTGAAACTCTGATAAGATTGGAAACATTGTTTTAATGTCCAAAAGTGATTACACCAATGAAGCCTACAGACAGTTAAGAGATAACTCGTGCTATGCCAAGAGTACCACTACAGAAATGAAATCTACAAATACAATATACTATACTCAATTAATTGCATGGAAAAGTGATGGAATTATAACAGCCCAGGAATACAAATTCTTAAAGACTGAACATCCAGTTGTACCCACGATTTATTTTATTCCCAAGATCCACAAGGATCCACTTAGACCACCAGGTAAGCCAATCATATCAGCCAGGAACAGCTTACTAGAACATACCTCCCATTATGTTGACTTTTTTCTCCAAGACCTAGTAAAAGCTCTACCATCTTATGGACGTGATACTGGGGATTTCCTTACAAAACTTGAGGATTTCAAATGGAAACCAGGATATTTGTTCATAGCTCTAGATGTGAGCTCTTTGTATACCAGTATTCAACACCATGATGGACTGAGGGCTTTGAGATTTTACTTGGACAAACTAACAGAAATGACAGTGGACCAAAAAGAAATGCTCATTGCAATGGTTGAATCCAGTCTAATGAACAACATATTCATGTTTAATAATTTATTGTACAGACAGGTCAGAGGAGTAGCTATGGGTGCCAGCTTCTCCCCCAGCTACGCGTGTCTGCATATGGGCTAGTGGGAGGAGCTGGTACTGAAAACCCAATACCAAAATGTGATGAATAAGAACATCAAAATTTGGTTACGTTTTATTGATGACTTGTTTGTGATTTGGGAGGGCAGCACTGATAAAGCCAATGATTTTATCAAGGCTCTTAATATCAATGATCTGAACCTACAGTTTACAGCCACCACCAGTCATACAGAGGTGAGCTTCCCAGATACCAAAATCTACGTGCGTGGGGACTAAATCGAGTCCAAATTATATCGTAAGGAGACTGCAGGGAACTCCACGCTACATACGTGTAGCTCCCATGCCAAGCATCTGATTAACAGCATCCCCTATGGGGAGATGCTTCGGCTGAGGAGGATTCATAGCAACGATAATGATCTAAAGGAAGCTCAGACCTCAAGCAGGATGAGGTTCCTAGAGAGAGGTTATTCTAAAAAAGTGATTGATAATGCCATCCATGCGTAGGGACAGATATTAATTACTCTCAACTAACCATCTCAGTGAGTCAAGTCCCAAGAAACAATCTCTAGTAAGAGCAAGTAAAACCAACAATGAGTTTAGAATAATTTTACAATATAGCCAGCAACATTAACAACTTTATTCTAATATCTCGCGTAACTGGCCCATGGTACTAAGTGATCCCACAATAGGGAAGGATTTACCAACTCGTCCATCCATTACATATAGCAGAGGTCTATCAATGAGGGATGAGCTGGTGAAAACCAGCCCTGAAATCATTGAAAATACAAATTGGCTTCAAACACATAAGGGCTTTTTCAGGTGTAAAACCTGCAAGGCATGTCAGCAGGGGGAAAACCACACAACGTATTTGACACCATTCAGCACAAGAAGTATTAAAATATCTAAACTTCTGACGTGCAAAACTGAATTTGCGGTATACATATTAATCTGCCCTTGCAACCTACATTAAGTAGGGAGCACTAAATTACCTGTGCAAAAAGAATCTTGTAGCACCTTATGTCATTTAGTAATCAGGATAACACCTACCCCGTGGCACGCCACTTCAAAAGCAAACACAATTCGATAAGCCAAGACCTCAGATACTTTGTAATTGTTACGGTCCCACCAAGCAGCAGAGGGGGCAACAGGGAACAACGGTTACACCTGTTGGAAACTAGATATATTTTAGAGTTAAACTCTAAATATCCAACAGGATTGAACATGACAGAGGATCTGTACACCTGCTTATGAACTGGCTTGTTTTAAAATGGATAATTTTAAATGGGTATTATGTTTTAAAATTTGTTAATTTTTTTTTGTAATTATCTGTTAATCGACATGCAAAGTTTTATCCGGATCTTATTATGGTTTTATCTATGGACGGTTTAATAATGCATATAGTTGTTTTAAGTCTAGTATTTTACTGAGATTTATTTATATAATTTTACAGTCATTTATTGGATGATGATTTTATCAACAATATTACAAATCTTTATGCATTGATGACTATATGTGGAGGAAGCCTAAAGTTGGACCTATAAACGAATTTGCACACTGTATCCATGCATAAATAAGGAACTTGCATAATTTGCACATATACCAATATATTAGTATATTTTACGCACATATATTTATATATTTATATATTTTTATCAAATATGATTTGCATTTTTGCATTAATCTGGTATTAATACCGACATCATTGGCAGCATGCAATAATGTGTATGCAGATAATGGAAAATTAACAGAAAATTGAAACCAAAATACTAGATAAAAGTCATAATTTTCTACAAAATACCCTTAAAAAACAAGTCCATGCAACTCATTGACATTGGCGAGAGTTATTCATCCACCGGGAATTGGGGCTCCAATTTCCTTGCGCGCAATTAATTTGAAAAATATGAAAAACATGAAAAACGTTTACACAAAATGTATGAGATGTTTACATAAATTAATGTGACTTTGGTGAACCTTTTGATAATCACAACACATAGAATGCGAATAACTGGCACTTTTGCACTTTATTAGCACATTTTTTACATACGCCAAGCATTGTGATATCGGAACCGGCATTTAAAGATACGATGCATACCAGGGTCTGTTGCTGAAAGATTGAATAAGTTAATTTTATGAAATTGATTTTAAAATTTTACAATCTGAACTTTTAATTATCAACAATATATTTCTTTGACATTTTTAAACCCTGTGTTCATGCAATGATTTAATAGGAAACTACAATTGTATAGGCAGAAGATGAACTACAAATGTAACGTTTTTATGTAACTTTTTTATGTTTATGGCGTATTTTGCACATGTGATTTCACTTACATAGGCACCGGGCACTTTAAATAGATCGATTGTAACGTAGGACTTTGTCATGTGATCAAGGCTCCCGTGTGAGCTGAAATGCGTCATGCCGATCTGCACTCAATAAAGGAAAAATAAGCACTTACTTTGTGGTCCAGTTCTGTTTTTGAGTGATCCAGTGGGAGAACGGAATCGAATGGATATATATATATATATATATATGTATATAGGTGTGATCAAGGGCTTCTGAGCTCGAAACGCGTCACTGCTGTACCTGGGTTGAATACATTTCAGCTCGCTGATTCCCTGTGGTCCGTCTCCTTCTTCGCCGGCATCGCTGGAGGTTGCTTTGGAGTTAAAACGTTTCAATATATATATATAGGTATATATATATATATATATATTCACTTAAAAAACCATAGGTTTCACACATGTTATAGTTAGCTGGACATTTCCCTCGTAAAAAACCAATGAAATTCCCCCGTTATAGTTAGTGCAGGCAACTATAACTCACGCGACTGCAATCCTCTGCTGATGACGTCAGATATTACATCACTGTATTTAGACACCTATTTACCCATGTCTTCTTCCATTAATCTTTAGCTATACATATATTACAAATATTTATTTTTCAGAAAGACACATATGTAATCAGTGATGTAAAATCTGACGTCATTAGCAGAGGATTGCGGTCGCGTGAGTTATAGTTGCCTGCACTAACTATAACGGGGGAATTTCATTGGTTTTTTACGAGCGAAATGTCCAGCTAACTATAACATGTGTGAAACCTATGGGTTTTTAAGTGAATTTGCAAGGTTTTTTAAATGCTAATTCCTAACTATAACGTGTGTGAAACCTATGGTTTTTTAAGTGAATTTGTACGGTTTTTAAATGCTAAATTATGTATTTATTAATATTTTTTTTTCAGGTTCTTCACCGTGCGTGCACCGTGCGCGCGCTGTAGGCGCTCGGTGCGCTACGCGCACCGAGCACCCACGATGCGTTGTGCGTGCCGTGTGCGCACAGTACGCGCACCCCGCACTTTTTCGAATAAAAAAATGTTTTTTTCATCCTTGGGGGTCCTTCAGTGACCCCCTGACAAAGGCTAGGGGGTCAGGAACTGTCCACCCTGCCCCCTTTTCACGTTCTCCACCTTTGTTTTTCAGTGCCTCAGACTGCGAGAGACAAAATGGCGGCCGACACTTCCTGATTTCGACCGATTCAAATGTTTACTGACATCTAACAACCAATCAGAATTGCGCTCGCGCACCTCACCATGCGCTCACCGTGCGTGCACGGTGCAAGGCTATAGATATGTATGTACTTTTAACTGCAATTTTCTCAGGAACTTCTGAACAGATTGACTACAGATATGCAAAAGGCACATCCCTGACCTGAGGACTACCTCTTTGCCAAATTTAAAGTAATTCTGTTCAGCCGTTTGGGCTGTACCTTGGACTAAAGGTCCCTATGGAAAATTGCATGGGAAAAATGCATTTTGGGACCCCCCTTTTTTCTCAGCCCCCGCTTGACGAATCCCCCCGAGACTTTCAGGGTAGGAGCGGGGCGGAGCGCCCCACCTATTTCGAGAATTTCGCGAGGATTCATCAATCGGCTCCAAAGTTATTCCAAATAGAATGTTGTGGATTTCCTATGGAAACACGGTACTAACTATAACTTTCTACTGGCGACCGCCAGTAGATAATATATATATATATATATATATATATATATATATATATATATATATATATATATATATATATATATATACCAAAAAAGAGTCTGGTCGGGGTGGAGGCTGTCACTTGGGCGGTCCGTGTTCAGGGTACCGGAACCCCTGTCATATACAAATCCAACAACTTCTAATCACCAGAAGCACCATGGACACATCGGTAATTGCAACCACAAATTTATTCAGGCTGCACAGCAACGCGTTTCAGCTTTCGCCTTGATCACGCTGAGTGACAGGCGTTTCTACACATATTTTTAAATACAGTGACAACATAAAAAACGGACAGTGAATACACAATGGCAATGATATAGCGGCGGCCATCTTGTCATAGTAAATAATACATGCAAATAATGACGAGCTTAATCACTGGGCAGAGTTGCAGCATTATTAACCATACATATTTCAATACTTTTGGAAAAAATTGTATTACATTAATTGTCAATACATATGTATCATTCGGCAGTTTTTTCAATATATAAATATTTAATTACATTTTGATTAAAAAACCACCCAAATTACGCCAATCATAGCATTTCTACCTCCAAGCTGTCTAAGTATTAGATTCAATTCAGCGCCCATAGTACAGCCTGCGATTTCAACATGCGTCAGTTTCTATTGTTTTGACGTTGTTACACAAATTCAACCCTAGTGGGTTTTCATTACGAAGAATAAATACACAATTATTGAAAATATTGCTACTCATATCCTCCATAGTAACTCTCCAACTCTTATTTTCCATTTGTAGTTTTTTCAAATGAACAGTTATTCTATGGTCATATTGTAACTCGTTCCTACAGACAGCCAACCGTGCCACATGTGAAAGAATCAATGATTCTCAACCAATCAGTGAATAAGTGTACAAACCTAAAAGTGAAAGAACATAGCATAAAGTTAAAATCCAATTCATCTTCAATTATTCAGCTAACAATTGTTTCTAACAGATTAATTATGCAAATGTACTGCCAGTTCCTCATTTGAGTTTAATCCCAAAGGGGTCATAGTATCAAGATCTATAATATATCTTGACTCCAATTTACGTAAGGTTAGTAATCTATTCCCACCTCGGATGTTCTCTGAGACTGCATCAATCACAACCATCCTCAATAGTTTCTCATTTTGAAAATGTTTGTCGAAAAAGTGTTGCGCAACCGGATATTGTCTATTATTATGACGAATTGCCCTAATATGTTCGAGTACTCGTTTTTTGGCACGATGAATCGTACTCCCTATATAGACCTTATTACAGGGACATATTAGTGCATAGACACAATACATGGTGTTACAGTTTAGTGATTTTTTTTATCACAAACTCTCTTCCATTACTCAAATTACTCAATGTCACGCAATTGGTGCTGTTACTGCAAGCTTTGCAATTTCTGCAACACCAAAAGCCAGCTTTACCAATTTGTTTCGATCTTTCCAAATTGGTAACAAGATTAGGGCTTAGTTCATCCCTCAGTGAACGACTTTTCTGAAAAGTAACCTGAGGATCATTACTCAGATATTTTTTAAGATGTGGGTCAGTCAGTAATACATGCCAATGTTTTTTAAGCGTCAGCCTCACATCTCGTGCTTGCCCAGAATAGGTAGTAATGAATCTCAATGTGTTTGGTTCTTTATCTTTCTTCTCTGGATGTAGTAACTGGGTACGTGTTACTGCATCTACTTTTTTACAGGCCTCCGATATGGTTCTGTTTCCATAACCTCTTTCTTTGAAACGTTGTACCATGATTTCCATTTCCTTTTGGTACCCAGTTTCAGAACTGCAATTTCGTTTAGCACGTAACAGTTCACCAAAGGGAATGCTTTGTACCAATCTTCTGGGATGGGAACTAGACGCACTGAGAATACTATTTCCCGCTGTCTTTTTTCGAAATAGTTTTGTCTCTATTGTCTGTTCTTTGATTTCAATACAGATATCCAAAAACTCAATTTCGGTTCTGCTCATTTGATCCGTAAAGGATAGATTGTAACAATTCTCATTCAATTTCATGACAAAAGCTTTAGTAGAATCGATATCACCATCCCAGATGAAAAATATGTCATCTATAAACCTCAGCCACAGGACAAAATGATCGTATTCTGCCATTTGGGACACCACCTGCTCCTCCCACCAACCCATGACCAAATTGGCATAGCTGGGGGCGAAGCAGGTGCCCATGGCTGTGCCCTGTGACTGACAGTAGATGACATCATCAAACAGATTCTTTCCCATGTGGCACGGTTGGCTGTCTGTAGAAACGAGTTACAATATGACGATAGAATAACTGTTCATTTGAAAAATCTACAACTGGAAAATAAGAGTTGGAGAGTTACTATGGAGGATATGAGTAGCAATATTTTCAATAATTGTGTATTTATTCTTCGTAATGAAAACCCACTAGGGTTGAATTTGTGTAACAACGTCAAAACAATAGAAATTGACGCATGTTGAAATCTCAGGCTGTACTATGAGCGCTGAATTGTGGTTGCAATTACCGATGTGTCCGTGGTGCTTCTGGTAATTAGAAGTTGTTGGATTTGTGTATATATATATATATATATATATATATATATATATAGCAGCACCCTTAAATGAAAGCTTAGGAGAGCACCTCCTGCTTGGAGCTCCGAGTTAGCATATGCAAGGGGGCAGCACTAGGATCAGTGAAGCCTGCTTCTCAAAAAGTGAAGGTACACTGCTGGGTTCACTGGTTGCACTGTCTATGAGCACCACCCAGAGCAAACACAGAAAAGAGACATTGTAAAAAAAAGTAGAGCATTAGCAACTCCTTCATTGAGCTGTCACTGGATAGCACATTAAATGGGAGCAGTTAATAAAAGTAAGGCTGTACATTCCTATAGACGATAAAATAATAATAATTTAAAAAGGCACATTAACTAAAAGGTTGTGGGTGAAAACAGGGCCAGAAGTCCATTCTGGGTGAGCCTAATAGAGATTACAATCTGTCAAAACGAGAGAGTAAATAGACTCACAGTGCTGGGGAATCATGGGCAGTTACTGTTGCTTATTGAATCTCATGACACTATATGGTGCTCCACTTATAAAAGTGCAGTGACAAAACTTGGCAACTTACATGCCACTAAAAAATCTAATATAATTGACAAAGAAGGAGTGGATGGTGAGGAAACCATCCTCACTAATCACAAAAGGACTGGGATTTGGCAAATACTACCTTATGATCAAAGAGGCACCACGGGAGATGTCTACTCCAGTCTCACCAATAAATAAGCTGCAACATAGTTCGTTCTTCTCCGTTTTAGTGCAGGAGAATCTCAGGAAGAAAACAGTATAGCGAAAATGAAGGATGTTCTTGTTCTCCTTCCATTTGGCACAGGTGAAATCTGGTTGCAAAACACTACAGAGGAGTAATAAGTAAGACAGCTCAGAATGACCATTGATGGCACAGGTCATACAGAAAGAGGTGCACTTCTGTCACCACTGCTAAACCAACTATCGCAGCTGCTGAAACTCTAGCACCCAGTGCTAAAAACATAAGTTCATTCAACCTTACAAATATTCAACACTCCCCTCAGTGGAAGCCCATTAGAACTAGACAGCAGACACAACAAGAGAAGAAACCATACCAGATCCCAAACTGCTCATATGTGTACTTACATAGTGCAATGTTGAAGATTTACCGAAGATGACAATATCTGCTCTTGTTAATGATGACACATGTGAATGTTCTTGCTACTTCCTGGTCATTAGCATCATATCTTTGAAGTTAGATGCAATTTTCAAAGAGATTAGGTAGTTAAGTGTGGACATTTGAAGCACATGGTCCTAGATGTCTGCTTGAAAGAACACACTCTTAACATGTTTTTCTCTCCAATGCTCAGGAAACACCTAAAACTTGATAAAAAACCTCAGACCATGCAATTACCGAGTTTCACAACACCTCAAAGCCTTTACATTTTAAGGACATAAACAATCTACTGGCTAAATGTAATTCAAGCTCTATGTTGCGTACACTATCAATGAAACTCTGTTTCCTCTTGTCATAGGGGTGAGATAGAGAAACATACAACACAGTGGCAGAGGCATTGACCTAGAAACTCTTATAGAAATAAAACCTATCATGACTTTCATCTCCAACACCTCACAACCCACCTTACAATAAATGCTGAACCACCGCAGACCATCTATGAAACATAACTTGATAATTGATGGTTTAATCATCTCAAATGACTTAAACCTAATTTTCCTGGAAGAAACCTGGCTTAACAAAAATCTCAGTACCAGTACTAAGCTTGCTTTCCCTCCTAGTGTCTAAATTATTCTCATGGACAGAATGGAAAACAGAGGAGGCAGAGTCTGAATGATTCATAAATGCACCATGAAAGGTGATAGAACAAAGAAGTCCAAGTCACTACCTTCCAATGCCTCGTCATTGAAATAAAACCAATTGATCCCACACCTTTAAAGCTGCATACAATCTCTCATCCTCTTAGAGACATTAAATCCTGTGTGGAGCACATTCCAGAACCAGTAGCGGCTCGTGGAGGGAGTGCCGTGGGGCGGTGGTGCGGAGCGGGGGAGGGTGGGAGGTAGTAAAATCCGGCTCACGGCCGACTGGAGTAATGTAAATTACTATCCTCCATCCTGCCCCTCCCCCGCCCTGCCCCACCACCCCACGGCACTCCCTCCATGAGCCGCTACTGCACAGAATCCATGATTTCCTTGAATAACAGTGTTTTCCCAGACAACTTCAGCAATCTCTGGCTTTATAGCAAGGACACTTTAGCATCACCTGTCTTATTATTCTTATGGAATAGCAATCTCACTCAAAGCTATGTTACTATTGTACACATAAAAGGCTTCACCCTGAATCTCATAATCACAAAAGAAGGGAGATTTACAACTGACTCACCCATCCTAGTGGGCCAGGCTGAACACGTCCCCATCCTTTTCCCTCAACTGAATGGCGGTTGTATAGACCAGCCAACCAAACAAACCCAAACATCAGGGACATCGGAGGAATAGTGACATTACCATGCTAGTTTAAATATTACAAAGCACCTCCCTAGACCAAGAGATTAACAACCTAGCCGTTTAATACAACAATAATGTTTTTCCCCGAAATATTTGAGAGCAGAAAATCTCTCAGATTTTCTGAATGAATCTGTTTACAAAACCCATCACCAGAGAAAACCCATCACCAGAGAACCTGACACAACTTTGCTTGTAAATAAATAGGCATAAAAACCTCATCTATGAGGCCAAATCTGGCCAGATAAAACTCTAGATTGGTCATGCTAACAAACTGCTTCAAAAACCTATTTGAAATTGTGAAAAATCTCACAATCTCAAAACTGGGTCGGTACTCACAGTTTCCAAATAAAGATGTGAGGAGGTCTCCACCTTCTTTTTTTGAAAAGATAAAGAAGACAGAACTCTGCCTGCTTAGCCTGTTGAAGCCACAGTAATGCAACATTGATCCACAAAAAGACAGGAAAACCTAGACCAATTTTTGAATAGTCTCCCCATCAGAATTACAACCAATAATTGTTAACACTCCTCATGTATTACTACCCTTTTTCACTAGGCTTCTTAAGGAAATGAGTCCTTTGGTCAGTCCATGCTGGTGCAATTTAAGTGCAATTTAAATAACACATCCTTAGTCCATTTCACAATCCCAAATTGCTTAAAACAGGGAGGTCTTGATTCTACAAAACAAATTGCACTCCTTGGATTTGAACAGCTTTCCCCTGGTTTCCAAACCTCCTTTTCTGGCAAAGGTCCTAGAGAGCTGCGTACAGGCCCAACTTAAAAATACAACCTCTAGGATGACTCCAGTCATGTTTCTGTTCATCTGAGATAAGGGTGATTCTTGTCTCTTGTAGTGCGTAGAGGAAGCGCGGCAGCGACATAATTTTGAAGAGTGCCGCTCTGCCCAGCAGCGACAGTGGTAGTGCCCTCCAACTAAGTATATCGCGCTTAAACATTTGTAAGGGTGGGAGCAAGTTTCGATCGAATCGAAGATTATGGTCTGGGGTGACAAAAATACCCAGGGATTGAAAACCTACTGTGGTGATCGGTATCGGGCAGTTTTGGGGTGGGCGAGGCTGAGCCCCGCTTAGGACATATATAAGAGACTTACTCCAGTTGATTGAGTACCCAGAGTATCTGTCGAAGGTTGCAAAAATATCCAGTACACAGTTGAGTGACATTCTGGGAGAGGCGAGGAACAACAGAATATCGTCTGCATACAGGGAGATGCGGTCTTCCCATGTATCTGACCATCGCAGTCAGCTTATCACTGGAGTCCTACGGATCCAGGCCGCTAGTGGCCCTAAGGCGAGGGCAAAGAGGAGGGGGACAGCGGGTACCGCGGCCAAGGGCAAACACTTCAGACTTAATATTATTAACCACCACTTGGGCCAGAGGTTCTGAGTAAAGGAGTCTGACCCACTCCCCCGCCGACTAGGACCAAACCCCATTTTTATTAGTACTGCAAAGAGATACGGACATTTGATGGATTCAAAGGCCATAGTGGCGTCAAGTGAAACTATTATTGCCGCCTACTGGATTCTGTCCGATCTCCCCATCACACCATGTACCCTGCGTAAGTTCAATGCCGTGTTGCGGTGGTGCATAAAGCCCGACTGGTCCGGGTGTACTAGCCCACTTATTACTTTAATGAGCCGATTCGCAAGAAGTTTAGCTAATATCTTGGGCTCCGCATTGAGCAGGGAGATGGCCTATAGGAGGAACAATTATGTTTGGGTTTGCCTTCTTTATGGATAGTGACCAGTGTCGCTATTCTCTGGTCCAGAGGGAGTTTTCCCACCCTCTTACTCTCCTCAAACATGGCACGCAGGTAGGGGGCTAGTTTATCAGGTTGTTGTTTGTAGAGCTCAATAGGTAAACCGTTCGGACCTAGGGCCTTGCCCGAGTGGAGGTTCCTGATCGCGTGTGCGATCTCGTCATCAGTGAAGTCACTCTCCAATAGGTCCTGGTCGTCCCCCTGCAGGGTAGGAAGCGTTATGTCTTGAAGGAACAGTTGGGAATAGGTTTCAGTGTATGGTGTGCTTGTGCAGTAAATTGTTCTATAGTGAGCTGCATCTTTATCAACAATCTTCTGAGGGTCAGTGATAGTCTGTCCGCTCTCATCTATTAATTCCGGCACCAGTCTGCTTGCCAACTTTTTCTTGTCTAACCATGCAATCAGTTTCCCTGCCTTGTCCCCGAGGTCATATACCCTGCCTTCTTGTTCCCTGCCCATAGCCTTGGCCCTATCAGTAGCTATCCCTTTACACTCATCCCTCTTTAGCTGCAGGGTGTGTAACTGTTTGGGAGTGACCCCCTCACCCAAGTCCTCCTCCATCCGGAGCACTTCATTTTTGATCTCTACTAGCTCCTTCAATTTCTCCTTACGCGTCCCTGCTATCAGTGATAGTGCCTGCCCCCTTATAACAGATTTAAATGCCTCCCACAGGGTCTGGGGGAATTCAACTGACCCTTCATTTTCTTGAAAGTAGTGGTCAAAGGCTTGTAATAGGGCTTTTCAGATTGCTGGGTTGTGGAGATACTATGGTTTAATGGGGGCGATTTTACCCACCCTCTTCTGACCCACAACCAATTGAATCCACACTGGGGAGTGATCGGAAATGCCACGGGCCATGTGTCTGACTTCTTGAACATATGTAAATTGAGAGGCGGGGACCAGGAGCTAATCTAGACCGGAAAGACTGTTGTGGGCCCCTGAATGGAAGGTGTGCTGGATGTGGTCTGGGTGGTAGGTTCTCCATGTGTCTGGTAGACCCAAGGCCTCCAGAAAGTCAGGCAGCCATTGATATGAGGGCCCGAGTTCTCGGGGTGGATGTCGGTCTAGAGTACCAGAGACTACGGAGTTAAAGTCTCCGCCCACTACCAGAAGCCCCTTTGGAAATGAGAGTAGTATGGAGCCCAGGTCTTTAAAGGTGCTCCCCTGCAAGCCAGGTGGGACATAGACTGACATGAGCGAGAGCGAGTTGCCCTCCCATTGTCCTGTAATCACTATATATTGATCCCCTTCGTCCGAAGTGGTGTTGCCCACTAAGTGTGTCTCTTGGAGTAGGATCACATCTGGGGCCTGCCGCCCAATATATTGTAGCACTACACCGCGTTTAACCTTGTCTCCAAGACCACTGACGTTCCAACTCAGTATCCTAATACTCTTTTCCCAGTGCTTATCCATTAAAACCTGCATAATTTGTGTAGTCCTCTTGAATAGTGCATATTATATGTGCCGATTCAACAAAAACATGAACAAACTCTGTTCCCTCAGCCCAACTCCCCACCTCCCTGATCCTCTGCACTCTGGGCTCGGAACCGCCCATATAATAAAAAATGCAGAGTGTCTGTCGCCCAACTGATTAACTAAAAGTAGAAAATTGGGGTATGTGGTGCTCTGTTTCACTGTTCCCCCCCCCCAGTACGTCCCATGCATTGTAACTCACCGAGAGGGGCAGAGTCTCAGGATCTTGCTCAAAAGATATTCGAGGTGACCCACCAGTTTGAGTCAGCCATAAATCAAAGTACCTTCCATTGGCGGTGGTTCAGGCAAAGTTCTGCTAGGTGAGTGTTCAGTAGCTCCGTCAAGTGGTAATGTGTTCCATGCTAAAGCTCAATACGGCCAGCGTCTCAGTGAGAATCATGCTCTTTAGCCCCCCTCCACCCATCCAGCCACTCAGAAGCCGCCTCCGGAGAGTCAAAGAACCAGGTTTTTCCATCGACTTCCACCCAGAGCCGAGCCGAGAATAGCATTGCATATTTCACACTTTTGTCTCTAAGATGCTTTTTGATGGCGGTAAAGGATCGCCGTTGTTTCTGCACAGCTTGCGTAAAGTCAGGGAAGAAGGCGATTTCGGCATTTTCAAAGCAAAGCGGGGAGGCTCCCCTGTCGTTCTGCAGTATGACATCTCTGTCCCGAAAGTTGAGCAATCTGGTCTGTATTGGTCGAGGGGGTGCTCCAGGTTTCGGCCGCCCACCGGGAACTCTGTGTGCCCTCTCAATGACAAAAAAGTTTGATAGACCTTTAGGTTGCAGGTGGTTAAGGATAAGGTCCTTGACGAAAAGGTCCGTGGCTTGTCCCTCCGCCTTCTCCTGGACCCCAAGCATGCGGACGTTATTGCGCCTGTTGTATCCCTCATAATAGTCCAGCTTGCTTTTGGCGAATTTTCTAAAGGTTTGCAAATCTTGAATTTCGTTTTGTAGGTGGGAGGTATTGTCAACTAGACTCACCGTTATGATCTCAGATTGCTTGACTTTTTCTCTGAGTTTTGTGAGATCTGCCATAACAAGCGTTACTTCCGACGTGATTGAGTCCATCTTTTGTTCCAGTGACGTTCTGACTCCGGTGATAGCCTCCATGACGTCTTTCAGAGTAAGTTTGGGGGTAGCTACCTCCGCTCCCCCAAGCGGTTTGTCTTTGGGCTGTTGGTCCTGGAGCGTCACTTTAGGGATTGTGTAGGGGTCAAGCTTGTTTTGCTGAGTTACTTTAGGACCCTTCACCCCCGACATCTCAGCCCGCACTGACCTGGTCACTGGATCGTTGTTGGCCGGTGTGGCACAAGGCTGTAGTTTGCTTCACCGCATCATCAGGCTGACACAGGAAGGCTGGGTCGTTGGTCTCTGAGGCCCCCGGGCCTCAGAGAAGTGTGTGGTGTGGAGAGTGCAAACGGGGCCACCCTTCTGTGTCAACGCCAGTGCTTGCTGGAAGGTGGGAGTGGGATATTCAACGCCTTATTAATACCCATATAATCATCACACCAGGAGCCCTCAGTGTGCGTACCTTTTCACTATGGCGCCTGCAGGGCCTCTCCCCACAACTGCCAAAATTTAGGGGTAGTCCACCCTCCAGCCCCACCGGCGAGAGTTGGGGAAGTACTTCGGCCCGCCGGCCTGACAGTTTCTAGGCCCAATCACAGCCACGGCCCGTGGAGAGAGTTCCGTGGGGCAGAGAGGCGGGGCGGGGGAGGGGCAGGGTGGAGGGGTACTAAAAACTGGAATATGGATAATTGGAGGTAAGTAAACAATTAAATAAATAAAATGAATTTCGTAGCGCACGCTGCATTGCATTTTGCGATGCAGCGCGCTCCGAAATTTGTTTTATTTATTTAATTGTTTACTTTCCTCCAATTGTCCATATTCCGGTTTTTAGTACCCCCCACCCTGCCCCTCCCCCGCCCCGCCTTTCTGCCCCACGGAACTCCCTCCACGGGCCGTGGCTGCCCAAGCAAGTTGTGGGGAATTTCCCAGGCTCCAACGCGGGCAGATTGGAGTAATGAAAATCCCTCCTTAGGAAGCGTGTGGCCCTGATGGTCTCTGATGATAGCCCTCGGGATCAGCGCCATTGCCCCTGGCCTCTTGCTTGTCTCAGATCCCCACCTGCTCAGCTGCATGTTTCTCCCAGTGCCGCCACACTGGTGCACCACCACGCGACCAGCTCCACCTTCGTGGTCGATCTCCCTTCAGGCCAAGCTGTATATTCCTCAGGTCACCTCCGGAGGGGTGCTGCGGTGCCAATTTTGCTCCTGAGTTAGAGCGATGTGGCCCACTACGGTACAGGCCCGAGCACCGGGGTCGTGCTAGGTACAGCCCGCCACACATCGTGACACCCCGGCCCCAGCGTCAACTCAACAGCCCGGTCTCAGCTCCGGCGGAGGCCCTCACAAGCAGCGGCTGTAACTTGAGCCCTGGAAGTCCCGATCAGGTCAGTGCACCTTCGGACGGTAGAATCTCGTCTCAGTGAGCGGATCTGTGTGGTGGATAAACGGGGGGAAGACAGTTTACTCTGAGCTACTCTATATTGCGGCCATCGCGTTACGCTGCGTAGCCATGCCTCCCCATTTACCCTCCTAGTGTTTCGCTTTGGTAGATTCACATTTTCATATACCTCACAAGTGTGAGATGCACTGCATTAGCATTGGTGGTGGGTGATGGTCTTTTTAGCTCTCAGATATTTTTGAGAGTGTAATATTGTGCATTTAATACTTGCAGCCCTGAAGAAGTCGAGGCATTATTTGCTATTCGACGAAACATGTGTTGGCTTACAATTTAAATTGTTTTATTGCTGTTTCTATTGGATGTACAGCTGACGGCTTAAGATGCACCACTGCTGTTTCAATTGGATGTATGACAGCTTTCCCTTCAGCTTGATTTGAAGTAACTGGATTAAGGTGGAGTAATGATATACGACCCTTGGATTGGACATTACTCTGTTTTGAACTCTGAGGTCTCAGAATATTGTGTATTCTCATACAACAACACCCTGTATACATCACTGGGATAGTCTTTCTTTTTTACTATCACGTCTCACCCTCACACTGGGCCACCAATATTTTCCCCTTCGACAGTTTGATCTGTAGATACTGTCCTACAGGAGATAATTAAAGGACAAAGGGCAGCTTTGCAAATTCTAAGACTAAGGCAAAATAAAAAAAGGTTTTGTTGATAGGCACAGCAGCTTTAGTCCAGATTATAAGGCTAAAGAAATAATTTGGTTTACCACAATTTACTAATCTATTCTAGGGATACACATGAAATGTTTTCCCAAATTTGTGGGTCCTTTTGTCATTCAAATGTTAATTAGGACCACAGCAGTAAGGCTAGCCATTCCTGGTAATTGGAAACCTCAAGTATGTAGAATTTGCGCTGCATATTTTTGCCGAATGACAATTTGTAGAATGCACTGCACTCAATTGAACAGCGCTGCAGTTGAAGGTACTCAAGTGGCTGTGGGCAGGGTGGGAGGGGGGTGGGGGCATGGGTGGCATCCCCCATGAACAACAAAAATGGTGCTCACTGCGGGGCAAAATCCGGAGTTGAGATTTCTTCGATGTTTGCCCCCAATGAAATTTCAACAAATCATAATTTCACCCATTTATTAATGATTCTCGGGTCAAGAAAGTCCATTCACCTACTTCTGCTACTCTTCTACCCACTATGATTGAGGGAACACATGAATATGAGGTGCAACAGCTGCTTGTACCGTAATCAGCTGCACAGTTTGGAACCATGAGGTATGAGACATCTCATAATTCATGGGAACCAGCTTCATTTAGTTATGCTCCTTGACTGGTCTTATAATTTCACAAAATATTCCCAGGCAAACCCGAGACCCAGTGGAGGGGGAATCATTTTGAAGGGCACTGTTAAGGTGAAAGACAAGTTTGGGCCCAACAGACAGGCAAGTTGTAAGAGATGGCACACAGCACAGTGGAAAATGCATTCTTGCATGTGAAAAATTATATTTCCCAGACTCACATGCACACAACCCCAGCCACTAGATGACCAGCACAATTAGGCACACTTCAGGGTCAAAAGAGGTAAATTAAGTGTTTTGACCTGTATAGAGTTCCCTTCTCCGCCAACGCCAGTTATTGTGACTCTCTGCGTTTCACCATAGTTTGCACAAGCTGACAACATCTTTGTTGTTTTCTCCCTTAATTGTTTCAGGTCAGTTTTCTGGTTCTCTTACTTTTTTGTTGGTGATTACTGATTCAGTACCTTTTTTCTGGCTTGTTTCCTTTTTCTAGGATTCCTGTTTACTGGTGCATCACTTGTTTTTGTCTTCCACACCTGTGCAGGTCTGTGATATGTTGGGAGCAAGTTTGTCGGATCAATACTCCTCGGTGTCGGATCGATGCTCAAGTATGTCCACCTTTTGATAGCATCAAGTCTGTCTGCTGTAATAGCACAGATCAGTGAAGCGATCAAGCGAGGGAAGGGAAGGATGGGAATAGAGGGGAGGGAGACCTAAACAAGAAAAAAAAGAAACACACCATCAATACATTACTCTGAGAGGTGTTTCAACTATCTCTCACTCCTATCACTATACTAATATTTAGGATAAACACATGTATAATTTACCTGTAAATAAAAATAATGTTACAGCGGAGCACATCAAAAACACACACTCTCTCTCTCACTGCAGCATACGGATATGACCAATGGAGTAGAAGCCACTGAGTAAGTTTATGTTGCAACAAAAATAACATCAGAATATATATATGTATATCCGTAAATCAAACAACGAAACATATTCCTCCATAATCACTAACAACTGATAGAACCACTATGCCTGAATCTCATGCAGTTTCTACCTACCCAATAGAACGCCTGAAGACGCTTCACAGGGACAGTATGAGGAAATCAGGGACATCTCAACCACAGTGCCCTGTTAGTACGGCAAATAAAAGTAATAGACCATGTTAACATCACACATCGAAATCAAATGGTGTTATTGTAACCATAATACACACCACTTCACCACTGTACCATTTCTCCAATGGAAAGATAGATGGAGTATTAAAGTTTCGTGAATGAGTACTTAATAGTCAATGTTTTGTTCCTTCTCCTCACATGAGCATATGACCATGCTCTACCAAACGAGGAAAGGAAATGGTTAAGGTTAAACTTACAACGAAGTCCCAGCAACCTGTAATAGACTACAAACATTTGTCTTCCAACAGGGAGGAACTCAGTTGTAGTAAAAATCACCTTAAGGACACGTGTCAGCAAAGAGGAAAACGAATGCCCGCAAAGTTAATCAATTATCTAGTTCCACAAATTAAACGTGATATGCAAATAGCTCCCAAAGTAAATCACAAGGTATTCTCTAGGCTCCGTGAGAATCTTGAATGGCCTCCACCCTGGAATATATATCTGACCAAAAGTTGGTGCAACCGCACCCTTACCAGACCGGGAACAAGGAATGAGACAAGCGCCTCTCCGCGCTGAGAACTCTGGCTCCAGAATAATCGGCAACGTCGAGGGAGATGGAAGCCAGGATAAGCTTTCCGGTCTCCTTCGACGTTGACATCACAGCCACTGAGGATCATGGGGACTGTAGTCTCGATAATGACCTGCCGTGCTGAAGACTCTAGCGGTGTACACAGTGCATTTTCAGACGTACCCCCGAATTGTGACAGTACATCCCCCTTTTAGTAGAATGCTGCCAAAGTCAAGGTTTTTGCAAGCATCTCTGATGGAAAGCTTCTATTAATTTAGGGGCGTGTTACCACTTGCTGGTTCCCATGAATTTTCTTCCGGTCCATAGCCCTTCCATGATACCAAATCAAATACCATCTCTTCTGGCCTCTCATCTTGGTATCAAGTATCTTCCGCACCTCGTACTCTTTCTCGCCATTAACCCATATAGGAATGGGCTTCTTCTTTACAGGAGAATTGTAAGGTTTAAGCAAAGTTACATGAAAAACCGGATGGATGCATAAACTGGATGGTAATGCCAATTTCACTACTAGCGGATTGATGCATTTAAGGATCTTGTAGAGACCTATGTATTTAGGGTTGAATATACCGTTTTTTTTTAACTGAATGTTTTTGGTTGACAATCATACAACGTCCCCTTTTTTTATACAGTGGACTGGGTCTGCAATTGTGATCCGCAATCTTTTAATATTGATCTTTTGCCTTCTTTAACTTTCTTTGTGTTTCTCGGAAGGTTTCCTGTATATGAGCCACTCGGTTATGTGCTTCCGACATAGCATTAGTATGACCAGGGTGTAGAAACAGGAGAAACCTTGGATGGAACCCGTAAGTGCTGTAGTAGGGTGTGAGTTGAGTAGAACAGTGTTTAGGGCTGTTGTAGGCAATTTCCGCCAACCATAACTGGTTGACCCAAGCATTAGTGTTACTGTCTACATAACAACGTAAGTATTGTTTCGAGGTTTTATTTAACCTTTCAGTCTGTCCATCAGTTTGTGGATGGAAGCTAGTTGACAAAGCCATGGAGATTTTTAAGGAGGCACACCCCACCCTCCAAAATTGAGTGGTAAACTGAGTACCTCTGTCAGATACGATCTTTATTGGAAGCCTATGTATTCGAACAATATGTATCAAGAGTAATGTCGCTGATTGGCCCGCTGTAAGTACTTATTCGCATGCAATCAAATGTCCCATCTTAGTGAGATAGTCTATGACTACAACCACTTTTGTACATCCTTGATCTTTGGGTAGACCTACTATAAAGTCAATGGAGATGTGTTCCCAAGGCATCTCTGGAGCGGGTAGAAGTTGCAACATCCCTTGTTGTTTTGTATGATTAGCATTCCTTTGCGTACATATGTCACATCCCTTTATCCAAGTTACAATGTCTCGCCATATCGATGGCCACCAGAATTGTCTGAGAATTCTGTTGATGGTTTTCTCTGTCCCATTATGTCCAGCACTGGGGATCTCATGACACCAGTGGAACACTTGCTTCTGCAATTTCTTACTGGGGACCAACACCTGTTTACCTTTCACAGGAATCCCTTTTGTAATTGTCCATTCTGCATGGTGCTTTAACCAAGTTCTCCAGCTAAAGGTTTGTATTCCTCGAGCCACTTCTCTCAAGAAGGTGTTGGTTTGAGTCGCAGAAATAACCTTGTGGGGTTCCACCATAGAATGTATTTGCCTTTCTTCCGCTTCTTTTCCAGATACTTGTCATGTCAAAGCATCTGCTTTCTTGTTGTCTTTTCCTGGTCTGAAGGTAATTATGAAATCATATTCTTCAAAGAAAAGCATCTTACGTAGTTGCCGGGGGGTCAGATGTCTGGCAAACTTCATAAATTGAAGGTTACGGTGATCAGTATGCACAGTAATTTGGTTTCTTGCTCCCATAAGAAAATGTTTCCACTCAGAGAAGGCCGCCTTGATAGCCAACAACTCCTTTTCGGCAATTGTATAGTTTCTTTCAGCCTCATTTAGCTTCCGTGACATAAACACAATGGGTTGTAGCTGACCGGTAGATACATGGCATTGAGATAGCACTGCTTCTATAGCAATTTCTGAAGCATCCGCTTCTAGTATGAAGGGTAGTTCTGGATCAGGATGAGCTAAAACCAGTGCAGATATAAAAGCTAACTTCAAGTCGTTGAAAGCTGATTGTGCCTCCTTGGTCCACAAGAAAGGTGTTTTCTTCCTTAATAACTTGGTGATGGGGGCTACCAAGTTGGAAAACCGATGTATGAATCCTCAATAGAAGTTCACGAACCCCAAGAAGCATTGAATATCCCTGATATTCTTTCACAGCCTCAACTTTTCTTTCGGCAATCTCCTGTCCCACAGGTGTGAGCATTACACCCAAAAAATCCACGGTGGTGACATGAAATTCACACTTGCTTAGTTTACAAAACAATTTATGTTTTTTCAGGACTCTCAGAACTGATTGAACATGGTGTACGTGTTGTTCTGTCTTGGAGGAATATATCAATACGTCATCTATGTATACTACAACGAAATGATCCAGAAATTCCCTCAAGACCTCGTTAAGAAAAAATTGAAAAGCTGCAGGGGCTTTACATAAGCCGAATTGCATAACCATGTACTCATATAACCCGTATTGTGTTTTAAATTCACTCTTCCATTCATCACCAGCCCTCATATGTACAAGAAGGTAAGCCCCTTTCAAATCCAGCTTGGTGAAGATCACTGCCTTCTTGACTTGCTCTAAAGGGACCGGAAGGAGAGGCAAGGGGTATCTGTTCTTAATCGTGATATTATTCAATGCTCGAAAGTCGATACAAGCGCGCAACTCTCCATTCTCCTTGGGGATGAAGAGCAAAGGAGACGCCGCCGGCGATTTAGACGGGTGTATCAACCCCAATGCAAGGTATTTCTCCAGGTAGCATCTTAAGTGTTCATTTTCTTTTTCTGTAGTGCATAAATTCTTCCACACTGCACCAAGGCTCCGGGGATGAAGTCTATTTGACAATCAAATGAGCAATGCGGAGGCAACTCCTCTGCCTGTATTTTGTTTAACACCTTCTGGTATTCCTTGTACAGATCTCCGCCGCTGTGTCTATCCAATGTTTTGATGACAATGCATTGGAAGGCAAAATAGGTGATACTATACAGTTCTTAGCACAATATTCAGACTCCATGCTGATTGTTCTGTGTGACAAATTTATGCCAGAATCATGTTTTCTTCAACCATTGCAACCCAAGAATTATTCCATATTAAGGGGCCTTAATGATGTTGAACTTGATCCTTTCCTGATGAACCATGTCATAGCGCATGTCCAACATTCTTGACATATAATGTATGGGCCCTGAGTCTAGCACTCTCCCATCAACCGCGATAACAGTCTCCGGGAGGTCTTTTTTCATGAGTTCAACACTCAGTGTAGTGGCTACTGTCTCATCGATAAAAGTTTCTGTGGCTCCACAATCCACTAAAGCTTGAGTTCTTTGCCATTCCTCATTTATCGTCATCTGGATACTGATAAAAAATAACCTTTTTCTGATCCATACCTTTACTGGCATCTAAGGAAGGGACAAAATACTTGCTTGATGATACCCCTTCTGTTTTTCCTGAGCATTCTAGTTTTCCATGTCCCTCTTAGCATTGAATCCTTCGTACCTTTTCCCTCCCAGTTGGTTCATGGATGCTTCAAGCATGCAATCACGTACATAATGTCCTTTTTTGCCACAATATAAGCAGAGCCCATTTTCTCTGCGTGATTCCTTCTCATCTATGGTTAGTGAAGATGGAAAAGTACCTATTTCCATTGGCTCATGAATACTTCTGGGTGATGTGTCATTTTTTCGAGAACGTTCAAAATGCTCCCTCTTTACGTTTAGTATTGCCTTTCCTTTCAGTCATTCGATGTTCCAATCTCAAGGTCAGATTAATGAGATCTGCACAAGAAGCAGGCTGAGGTTCAACTTGGGCTCAGATATCTTTTAGGTCATCTCTTAAACCCTGATAAAATCAAGCATACTGTTTCACTTCTGGCCACTTTGTCTCCGTTACTAATATTCGGAACGCTGTTACATAGACTAACACTTCTTTACTTGTCTTAATTCCAACAATTCATGATCTGCAGATAGGGTATAAGCTCTTTGATCGACTATATGTTCAAACTCTACTCTAAATGCCTCCCAGTCATAAAGTAAGGGATCATCACATTGCACTAGGGGCACTGCCCACTGTGCAGCATCTCCTGCATGATATGAACTAAGAAAAGTCACCTTTGCCTGATTGGTGGCAAATACTTTAGGTTTGCATGTGAAATGCAGTAACACTTGTGTGATAAACACCTGTATCTTGTGGCCATCCCAGTTATACCTTTCAGGAGGTGCTAAAGGCACTGGATTGGGCATTTCCACTGTAATGGGATGAGTATACAATGGAGAGCTAATCCCTACATCAAATGGGTTTCTCTGCATGCGTTCAACTTTAACCTGTAATGCAGCCATCTCTGCTCTAGATGCAACTAATTCTTTTTGTACCACATGTAATGCAGCCAACACATCCTCTAAAGTAGCCATAAGAGGCAAATAATCTGATCAGGAGGAGAACAACCCTTGGGCTGATTATTCTGTCAGATCAATACTCCTCAGGGTCGGATCGATGCTCAAGTATGTCCACCTCTTGATAGCATCATGTCTGTCTGCTGTAATAGCACAGATGAGTGAAGCTATCAAGCGAGGGACGGGAAGTATGGGAACAGCGGGGAGGGAGACCTAAACAAGAGAAAAAAAGAAACAGACCAATACATTACTCTGAGTGGTGTTTCAACTATCTCTCTCTCTCACTCTTATCACTTTACTAGTATTAAGCATAAACACATGTATAATTTACCTGTAAAGAAAAATAATGTTACAGCGGAACACATCAGAAACACACACTCTCTCTCTCACTGCAGCATAAGGATATGACCCATGGAGTAGAAGCCACTGAGTAAGTATATGCTGTAACAATAATAACATAAAATATATTTGTATATCCATAAATCAAAAAATGAAATGTATACCTCCATAATCACTAACAACAGATAGAACCACTATGCCTGAATCTCATACAGTTTCTACCTACCCAATAGAATGCATGACCATGATTCACAGGGACTGTATGTGGGAATCAGGGACATCTCAACCACAGAGCTCGGTTAGTACGGCAAATAAAAGTAATAGACCTTTTTGACATCATACATGGAAACCACACCGTGTTATTGTAACCATAACAAACACCACTTCGCCTCTGTACCATTTCTCCAATGGAATGATAGATGAAGCAATAAAGTTTCATGAATGAATACTTATTAGTTGATGTTTTGTTCCTTTTCCTCGCATGAGCATATGACCATGCTCTACCAAAAGAGGAAAGGAAATAGTTAAGGTTAAACTTACAACGAAGTCCCTGCAACCTGCAATAGACTACAAATGTGTGTCTTTCCAACATGGAGGATCTCAGTTGTAGCAAAAATCGCCTTAAGGACACCTGTCAGCAAATAGGAAAATGAATGCCCGCAAAAGTAATCAAGTATCTAGTTCCACAAAGTAAACGTGATATGCAAATAGCCCCCAAAGTATATCACGAGCTATTCTCCAGGCTATGAGAGAATCTTGAATGGCCTCCACCCTGGAACATATATCAGAGCAAATGTTGGTGCAACCGCACCCTTACCAGACCGGGAACAAGGAATGAGACAAGCACCTCTCCGCGCTGAGAACTCTGGCTTCAGAATAATCGGCAACGCTGAGCGAGACGGAAGCCAGGATAAGCTCTCCGGTCTCCTTTGACGTTGACGTCACAGCCACCAAGGATCATGGGGACAGTAGTCTCAATCATGCCCAGCCGCGCTGAAGACCCGGGCAGTGTTCACGGTGCGTTTTCAGACTCACCCGCGAGTTGTGACAAGGTTATAGTATCCTCTCTTCTTGAACCTGGTAGAGAGATCAAGATCCTAAACTTTGTGTGAGACACTTTGGCTTCTAAATCCATTCTTGGTTTCCAAATACCAATATCCTCTCTTTCCCTAACTGGCCCCTTTCACCTCAGCCTAGTTATTATTTAACATCTTTAGTCCAGTGCAAGGTGTTAAGTCAACCTCTAGGGGGAGATAGTGAGACTGGCTTGACATCCACCCTCTTGAAACACTGTGTTCATTACACCTAAAGGAAATGATGAAGCATATGTCTTACTAATAAATGGCAGAATATGATGAGCATGCTTCCGAATAGGAAGTGTCATGAAGGTTTTTTAGCAGGTCAAAATCGCTTTGTTCTGATCCCCAGTGGAAGGCAGGGCCTTTCTTAGTTTGTGGTACTATGGATGTATCAATCGTAAAAAAAGCTTCAATGAAGGGTCTGTAAAAATTGGTGAAGCCAGAAACCCTTGTACTTCCATCACAGTGTGAGGTACCAGCTAATCAACCACAACTGATACCTTTTGAGGGCCCATGGTGGGACCCTGCTTAGACAATATAAACCCTAAAATGGATTTTGACTTGATCTCAAAAATACATGTATCTAATTTAGCGAACAGGGAATGTTCACACAGTCTGCACAAAGCTTCTGTCTATGTTCCTCCAAGATTTGTGAAAAAATGGCAATGCCATCAAAGTAGATTATTGTGAAGCTGTCTAAAATAGCTTGAAAGATATCACTGACCAGGTTTTTAAATGAAGCAGGAGTGTTGCATAAACTAAAAATATTAACTAGGTGCTCAAAATGCCCAATCCTGCTTTAAATTGGATGGGATTACACCTTCCTTTGAGTTTAAGTGTAACGAGGATTTTTGTTGAGCAAACTTGGTATGACATTACTGAAATTTCAGGTATTGGATACCTATTCCACATTGTCATTCATTTTAATTCTCTGTAGTCCACACAGGGTCTAAGATCTCCATTTGCTTTTTGGACTAAAAAATGGGTTATAAAATCATGAACAAAGACCATTTCTAGGTTCTCATCAATTTATTCTTTAAGATGTTCATTCTGTTGTCCTAGTTAAAAGATTAATTCGGCCAAGCAATATCTTGGTATCTGGTACCAGTGCAATGGAGCAATCGTGTTCTCTATGGGCTGGCAGTGTCTGCACACCTTTTTTCCTAAACAGATCAGCAAAGGCATCATAGGCTTCCAGAATATCTAAGTTATTCTTTGGGGAATTCAACAGTATGCCACCAAAAGTAGGGTGAGTTGGAATAGGGGTGTCTTTAGGAAAACATGTTTTTTTTGCAAAATTCAATGATAAAATAAACTTGTGACATTTTCCAGTCCGCTTGTGATTTGTGCTGTTGAAGTCAGGATGTTCCTGATTTATTTTTTTAAAACACATTTAATTTCATTTTGCATAGAAACAAAAAGCCTGACACATACCAACACAGGAGGTTCTTAAAATGATGTGAAAACTAGGAGTATCTATGAGATCAATATAAATGCCCACACAGTATCCTAAATCTGTATCTGTTTTTCGAAAACTTCAGCTTAGTCTAGTGCCATCAATCCCTCCTTTTGTGGGTTCTGGCGTTTGCTTCCTTGGAGTAGGAAGATGATTAACTTCAGCAATCTTAATGCCCATGAAGCTGCTTACTGCTCCTGCATGTAACAGGTCCCAGCATTGTAAAATCCCTGTAAGAGGTGCCTAAGTAACGTTCAGCAGAAAATGTGCATAACTTCTGCAGGCCCTTGAATTCTGGTCTAATCTTCTCTTGGTATGCTGCTAAGACTGGGCGTGTGCTCTTTCTTGTAACTGAGAGCAGTTTTTTTTCAGTTTGCCTTACACTCTCTTTTCTTTGTGGAAGAGGCTTGGGTACATTACCACTTCGCAGTGGTTCTTCTGGAGTCATGGCAGAAGGCATCTCCAGGGGAGCACTGAATTGCATTTGGTGTGTGGGTTATGGTTTGCATGGCTGCTGTGTGAGTTTTGAATTGTGCTTCTAACCATAATTTACAATTTTTAGTGGCTGTTCAGGTCTAATAGGAAACAATAACACTGCAGTTTAACATTATAACTGTGATTTATTTAGGTGTCTATCTATCTATCTATCTATCTATCTATCTATCTATCTATCTATCTATCTATCTATCTATCTATCTATCTATCTATCTATCTACAGAAAGTTTTTTGAAGATGTAGTAAATGCAGCATCTGTCATTGTGAAAATAAATATATATATATATATATATATTCACTTAAAAAACCATAGGTTTCACACATGTTATAGTTAGCTGTACATTTCACTCGTAAAAAACCAATGAAATTCCACGTTATAGTTAGATCAGGTAACTATAACTTGCGCGCCCACAATAAACTGCTGATGACGTCACATATTACATCACTCATGACATGGTCAGTGACATCACTCATCACATCAATGATAACATCTGAAATGACACATTGTGGATTGCGGTCGCGCAAGTTATAGTTACCTGATCTAACTATAACGTGGAATTTCATTGGTTTTTTACGAGTGAAATGTACAGCTAACTATAACATGTGTGAAACCTATGGTTTTTTAAGTGAATTTGCAAGGTGTTTTAAATGCTAATTCCTAACTATAACGTGTGTGAAACCTATGGTTTTTTCAGTGAATTTGTACGGTTTTTTAAATGCTAAGTTATGCATTTATTTATTTATTTTTTTTCTGGTTTTTCACTGTGCGCACACCCTGCGCACACGGTGCGCTTCGCGCACTGTGCGCGCGCTGTGGGCAGTCGGTGCGCTTCGCGCACCGAGCGCCCACGTTGCGCAGTCCATGCCGTGCGCGCCTCGCCTTTTTTTACACAGTAACATTTGTTTTTTTCTCCCTTGTGGGTCCTTTAATTTATTTAATAAATGTGATTGTTACTTCTTTATTTTATTTATTTTTTTTCCCGTGCGCGTACGGTAAGCTTACCGTACGCGCACTCCGCGATTTTTTTTTTAAATTATTAAATGTATTTTTCGTACTTTTGGGTCCTTCTTGGACCCCCTGACAAACACTAGGGGGTCTGCAACTCTCTTCGTTGCCCCCTTTTCATGTTCCCCACCTTTGTTTCTCAGTGCGAGAGACAGAAAATGGCGGCCGACACTTCCTGATTTCGACCGATTCGAATGTTTACAGTCATGTAACCACCAATCAGAATTGAGCTCGCGCACGGCACCGTACGCGTACGGTAAGCTTACGGTAAGCGCACGGCACGCGCTTACAGATATATATATTGATTTAAATGCTATTTTCTCAGGACCTACTGAACAGATTTACACCAGACCTACAAAAGGCACATCCTTGACCTGAGGACTACCTCTCTGCCAAATTTCAAGTAATTCTGTTCAGCCGTTCGGGCTGTAGCTCGGACTAAAGGTCCTATGGGAAAATGCATGGGGAAAACGCGTTTTGGGACCCCCCTTTTTTCTCAGCCCCCGCTTGACGAATCCCCCCGAGACTTTCAGGGTAGGAGCGGAGCGTAGCGCCCCATTAGTTTTGAAAATTTCGCGAGGATTCGTCGACGGGCGCCAAAGTTATTCCAAATAGAATGTTGCGGATTTCCTATGGAAACACGGTCCTAACTATAACTATCTACTGGCGACCACCAGTAGATAATATATATATACATATATATATATATATATATATATACATATAGACAGAATGATAGCCCCAATTTTAACAGTTGTTGCTCAGCATTAGATAACACAGTGTCCGTCAAATTAATAATTGTGTTATCCTGTGGTTCTAGCGTTTCCATCTCCGTCCTCCTCTGCCCCTGCTTGATGGTTTTGAGGCGACATTGGCGCCTCTCTCTCCTTCGTTTGCTGCGGTTATTTGATTTTGAGGATTTCTGGGGCGGAGGGTTGCTCGCCTGTCCATAGTTAAAAAATTAAGCTCCTCTCCCAAAGTGTGTCTGATGGCCACTGTGCTAGATGTAACCCCTGTACTGGGACCTTCATCCGAGTCACAACTAGTGAGAGAATTGACATCAGAGTCCACTGGAGTACTTACGTTATCATTGCTGGCATTGTCACGTTTCCCTTGGACTTGCTCCGTCAGGGCTTTCCTTTTTACGTTGTCGAATTTACGGGAAAACGTGAAAACCCTTCCCGCCAGGTAGTCGTCACGGTCCCTGGCGAACTTGAAGGCTTTGCGGGTTTTGATAGTCTCTTCATAGTGTTGTAATTTATTGGCTATCGAAACTCTGCCTTTAGCAATGGTATCTTTCTGGTCATGAGCATCAAGAATTAGATTCAATTCATTGATTTCTTTGAGAATCCTCTCTCTGTCAATCACAGCGTACTTAATCAGGATGTGAACCATGTTCATAGAGGCTTGGAGATTATTTGTGGCCCATTCAGAGAGCATCTCAGGGTGCGGATTTTCATACGATGGTGCAATCATGACTCGCAACCCCTGTGGCACCCTGCCTACATCACGATACTTCTCAAGGGACTTGCTCTCCCACCATTTGGATAGCTCGGTTTTCTGAAGTTTCTCCAATTTCCTCAGTAAACTTCTGACATCATTTGTATTCCCCTCATGGGTTAGCGATTCATTTGTAACATTAGCAGTCGGTAAATCAACAAATAGTGCTTCTGCTGCAGCCTCCCGGTCACGCAGCGCGTCTTGGGCTGACATTGTAAGCTAACAAGCTTAAGGTGTGTTAGATAATTTGAACCGCTCCTTTGCTGGTCAAGGACGAAGAATTAAATTCAAATTCAAAGCAACGGCAAGGATCTCCCAACCCGTAAAATAACCTCTTTGAAAACAGTGTCCCGCTCCTTACCGGCGACTGAAGAAAGCCGTCCGGGGTCCGCCGACTCCAGAGAAACAAACTTCCTTGCCTGGCTCACGGAGACATGCAGCAACACTGTAGCGAGGCACGGGGGGCGTGACCAGATTACTCCTTCCGAGTCACGTAGTATCACAAAGGTGATGTCCGGCAAAACGCGAACACGCCGCTTGATTGGGAGAGGGTCCAGGAATCCGGAGTTCAGCCAATTCCGGAAGAAATTGTATGAAAGCAAAGTCCTGAGCTCCCCAATGAGACAAAGGGAGCTGAAGGCAGGTAAGGACCTCTTCACCATGCACAATGCTGACGCCCAGAAGTAAAGACAGCAAACGAATCCAAATTTTCAATTCTGACGTTTAATTCATTTGTCAGACAAGTGTCCGCCTCAGACGCGTTTCGATCGCCTCCGCGATCTTGATCACCTGACGCGCTGGTGCCGGACCATCCAATTTAAAATCAGTTTCACCCAATCATGATGCTGGAGTTAATAGACATAACTGAAATACTACAAATTACAAATTGGAGTGTGTTTTCCTTAAAGGGATGCCGCAAATCAGTCAAAAACATAAGTAACCGGGTTAAAGAAACAAATTGATACATAAAATGCAACAAAGCAGTTCATAGCATAAAGAATACAGGGCAAGTGCCCTTAAGTGCTAAAATGCTGGTTTTACAAATCTTCACCACGGTTCGCATGTTTTAGAAAGAAACAACAATAATTCATTCCTTAAATCTACAAATAACACACTCTCAATGAAAAAAGGTTAAAGAACAAATAAAAATAAAAATTGAAATTGAAAGCATAAATAGGGATGAACAAAATTAATAAATACAAAAAGGGGAATGAAACAAAAAGACTCGAGCAAGAAGCATTGGAATGATTACTCATACTAAACAGAACTACCAGTAACTGAAAAAAACGCTAATTTCGAAGTTGTGAGTGCTGTTGGAATAGCCACATTCAGATTGCAAATAAAAGATTCAAACTGAAACATATTCTACAAGAAGTTATGCAAATCCTCACTCGTGTTCATCCCATTTGGCATCTTGGTGTCTAATAATAGGATGAAAGAGGATTCCAACTGGCGTAATTGTTTTTCTCTGTTACCCCCCCGAATTGAAGGTGGTACCGCCCCAATCACAAAATAGGTTAGGTCACTGACCTTGTTGGCATGAATGGCTTTAAAGTGACGGGCAACGGGATATGTGGGGTCCGAGTTGACAATCGCACGAAGATGTTGTAAAATGCGATTGAAAACCGGTAGTTTGGTACTCCCCACATATCTTAAGTGACAGGTACACTCTAACACGTAGACCGCAAAGTCAGTGCGGCACGTGAAATGTTGTTTGATTTGTACCGGAACATTGCTAAATGCAGTGCAATATTCAGAAATGTTAATTCCGAATTTGCACGCGCGGCATGAGGCACATTTGAAAAAGCCAAAGCGTGTCAGCCACGTGATCTTTTCCGTGACTTCAGGATTGGATTTGACCAACGCATCCCTCATGGAGGGTGCTCTCCTGAAAGTGATGTTTGGTAGGTTGGGCAGTAAAAATTTCAAAATCATGTCAGTTAAAACAATGGGCCAGTGCTTGTAAATAATATGTCGCAGGCTTTTGTGTTGTTTACAAAACGTGGTAATGAGCCTAATAGGTTGAGTGACCTCTGTGTCCACCTCCAAACTAGGACTAATAGTCAGAGGCTGTCCGGTGTTTAGGCAGATTTCCCGAGAACAAAGATTGGCTTTGTCAAGGGCTTTTTTAAGATTATCCAGTTTGTACCCACGGGCAAGGAACCGGTTAGTAGCCTCCTGTTGGCATTGATCTAAGTCACATTGACGGCTACAAATGCGGCGTAGACGAAGATATTCCCCGTAGGGTATGCTATGTATGAGATGTGGTGGGTGTGCACTGCTGGCATGTAAGATGGAGTTGCCAGCAGTGGATTTCCTATGAAGTTTAGTTTCTATGTGTTGGTCCATAATGAACACTTCCACATCCAGGAACTCCACCCTCTCAGTGCTAATGGTAGCCATAAACTGTAAGTTCATTGTGTTGTTATTGATGGAGGCTACAAATGAGGAGGCCTCCTCTTTGGAACCTTCCCAGACGATAAAAATATCGTCTATGTATCTGCCATAATACCGGATGTGTGCATCCCATATGTCTTTATGGTTGGCCCGGAGGACATGTTCCTCCCACCAACCGACCAAAAGGCAGGCATAGGTTGGAGAGAAACATGCCCCCATAGCCACACCCCTCAACTGTTTGAATAGTACTTTATTAAACAAAAATAGATTATTATTGAGACAAAGTTCAATCATTTGAAGGAGCATGGTATTGTGGTCCTTGAAATTGATGGAACGGGAATCTAGAAAATGTTTGACAGCTATCAACCCTCCGCCCCAGAAATCCTCAAAATCAAATAACCGCAGCAAACGAAGGAGAGAGAGGCGCCAATGTCGCCTCAAAACCATCAAGCAGGGGCAGAGGAGGACGGAGATGGAAACGCTAGAACCACAGGATAACACAATTATTAATTTGACGGACACTGTGTTATCTAATGCTGAGCAACAACTGTTAAAATTGGGGCTATCATTCTGTCTATATGTATATATATATATATATATATATATATGTATCATTCTGTCCGGAGTCCAATTTTTCATACAAACAGTCCCGCATAGATATTTACAAGTTCATCCGAAAAATTAAACTCAAGAAATTCTTCCAATTGAACAAACCTATGAATACGGCCACCTCTTCTGACTTGTTGTTGGATTCACTACAAGTTCGGGACTCTGACACACTTCAAATCATGCAATCCTTGGCTAAGGAAAGTGCGGACTTTACTATATCTGGTACTGTACCTGAACAACTGGAAGAGATTAACACTGGATTAGCGGCTGCCAGTCCATTTCGTCCTCCTTCTAGTTTTTATCCAATGATGCCCAAGGACTCTGTTGATGTGTTCAGTGACATGGTAATCAGTGACCTCAAAAGTCTTAATTTGTCCACTTATTCCAAATGCAGACGAATAAATGCAAAATTGAGAAATTATTGGGCGTTGATCAAGAAAATTCGTGGGAATGGTCAAATTGTGGTGATGGGTGCTGACAAGGGCGGTAACATTGTTCTTTGGCCCAAAGATGATTATTTACAAGAGGCACAACGCCATCTATCCGACACTAATTGTTATAGCAAAGTAGGTCGAGATCACTTGGGTGAAATTAAGAAATCTGTTTCCTCCCTATTAGCCCAATGGAAAAGAATGGGACTCTTGTCAAAGAATGAATATCTGTTCCTCAAAAATGATTTTCCAACTACAGCCACCCTTTATTTTATTCCTAAGGTCCACAAGGGTATTCACCCGGTACCAGGCAGACCCATTATCTCTGCACGGAATAGTCTTTTGGAAGCTATGTCTAAATATGTAGATTACTTTCTCCAACCTCATATGATCGCTTTGCCATCCTTCATAAGGGTACTGGGGATTTTTTAACTAAAATCAAGGCAATTGGTTGGCAATCTTCTTTTGTTCTAATTACACTTGACATAGCCTCCCTTTACACCAGCATTTTACATTCACAAAGGTTGATAGCTGTCAAACATTTTCTAGATTCCCGTTCCATCAATTTCAAGGACCACAATACCATGCTCCTTCAAATGATTGAACTTTGTCTCAATAATAATCTATTTTTGTTTAATAAAGTACTATTCAAACAGTTGAGGGGTGTGGCTATGGGGGCATGTTTCTCTCCAACCTATGCCTGCCTTTTGGTCGGTTGGTGGGAGGAACATGTCCTCCGGGCCAACCATAAAGACATATGGGATGCACACATCCGGTATTATGGCAGATACATAGACGATATTTTTATCGTCTGGGAAGGTTCCAAAGAGGAGGCCTCCTCATTTGTAGCCTCCATCAATAACAACACAATGAACTTACAGTTTACGGCTACCATTAGCACTGAGAGGGTGGAGTTCCTGGATGTGGAAGTGTTCATTATGGACCAACACATAGAAACTAAACTTCATAGGAAATCCACTGCTGGCAACTCCATCTTATATGCCAGCAGTGCACACCCACCACATCTCATACGTAGCATACCCTACGGGGAATATCTTCGTCTACGCCGCATTTGTAGCCGTCAATGTGACTTAGATCAATGCCAACAGGAGGCTACTAACCGGTTCCTTGCCCGTGGGTACAAACTGGATAATCTTAAAAAAGCCCTTGACAAAGCCAATCTTTGTTCTCGGGAAATCTGCCTAAACACCGGACAGCCTCTGACTATTAGTCCTAGTTTGGAGGTGGACACAGAGGTCACTCAACCTATTAGGCTCATTACCACGTTTTGTAAACAACACAAAAGCCTGCGACATATTATTTACAAGCACTGGCCCATTGTTTTAACTGACATGACTCTGAAATTTTTACTGCCCAACCTACCAAACATCACTTTCAGGAGAGCACCCTCCATGAGGGATGCGTTGGTCAAATCCAATCCTGAAGTCACGGAAAAGATCACGTGGCTGACACGCTTTGGCTTTTTCAAATGTGCCTCATGCCGCGCATGCAAATTCGGAATTAACATTTCTGAATATTGCACTGCATTTAGCAATGTTCCGGTACAAATCAAACAACATTTCACGTGCCGCACTGACTTTGCGGTCTACGTGTTAGAGTGTACCTGTCACTTAAGATATGTGGGGAGTACCAAACTACCGGTTTTCAATCGCATTTTACATCTTCGTGCGATTGTCAACTCGGACCCCACATATCCCGTTGCCCGTCACTTTAAAGCCATTCATGCCAACAAGGTCAGTGACCTAACCTATTTTGTGATTGGGGCGGTACCACCTTCAATTCGGGGGGGTAACAGAGAAAAACAATTACGCCAGTTGGAATCCTCTTTCATCCTATTATTAGACACCAAGATGCCAAATGGGATGAACACGAGTGAGGATTTGCATAACTTCTTGTAGAATATGTTTCAGTTTGAATCTTTTATTTGCAATCTGAATGTGGCTATTCCAACAGCACTCACAACTTCGAAATTAGCGGTTTTTTCTGTTACTGGTAGTTCTGTATAGTATGAGTAATCATTCCAATGCTTCTTGCTCGAGTCTTTTTGTTTCATTCCCCTTTTTGTATTTATTAATTTTGTTCATCCCTATTTATGCTTTCAATTTCAATTTTTATTTTTATTTGTTCTTTAACCTTTTTTCATTGAGAGTGTGTTATTTGTAGATTTAAGGAATGAATTATTGTTGTTTCTTTCTAAAACATGCGAACCGTGGTGAAGATTTGTAAAACCAGCATTTTAGCACTTAAGGGCACTTGCCCTGTATTCTTTATGCTATGAACTGCTTTGTTGCATTTTATGTATCAATTTGTTTCTTTAACCCGGTTACTTATGTTTTTGACTGATTTGCGGCATCCCTTTAAGGAAAACACACTCCAATTTGTAATTTGTAGTATTTCAGTTATGTCTATTAACTCCAGCATCATGATTGGGTGAAACTGATTTTAAATTGGATGGTCCGGCACCAGCGCGTCAGGTGATCAAGATCGCGGAGGCGATCGAAACGAGTCTGAGGCGGACACTTGTCTGACAAATGAATTAAACGTCAGAATTGAAAATTTGGATTTGTTTGCTGTCTTTACTTCTGGGCGTCAGCATTGTGCATGGTGAAGAGGTCCTTACCTGCCTTCAGCTCCCTTTGTCTCATTGGGGAGCTCAGGACTTTGCTTTCATATATATATATATATATATATCTATATATATATATATATATATATATATATATAGATATATATATATAGATATATATATATATATATATATATATATATATATTCACTGAAAAAACCATGGGTTTCACACACGTTATAGTTAGGAATTTTCATTTTAAAAACCTTCCAAATTCACTGAAAAAACCATAGGTTTCACAGACGTTATAGTTAGCTGGACATTTCACTCGTAAAAAAACAATGAAATTTCCCCGTTATAGTTTGTTAAGCTAACTATAACTCGCGCACCCGCAATCCACTGCTGATGACGTCACATATAACATCACTCATGACATGGTCACTGACATCACTCATGACATCACTGATGACATCTCAAATGACATCACTGATGACATCACTGATGACATCATCCAGTGAATGTGTGTTTTTCTGAAAATTAAATATGTTTTATATATGTATATGTCAAGGTCGATGGAAGAATAAATGGGTATATAAGTGTCTAAATGGATGATTTGTTTTTTAAAAATTGATTGTGTAACTGACTGATTAAGTGTATCATAGTGAATACATGGCTTAGTGAGTAATGTTTAAATATGTAAATATCTGTATCAGTCTCTCACTTTGTGTATAAGTGGCTGCATGGGTTGGTGAGTAGCTACATGAGTGTCCATATAGGTTATTAGTTGGTTTTTTGAGTATCAGTCTGAGTGTCTGCATGGTTAGGTGGGGGGTATTACGTAGTGCATAGGTAAATGAATGAGTGACTGACTGTTTGTATGTGTTGAAGACAGCATGTGTGCAGGACTGTATGGGTGGATGAGTGTGTGTATGGGTGTGTTAGTGAGTGATAGACTGTTTTAATAGTGTCTTTATGAGTAACTACATATGTTTTAAATTAGTATATGTGACTATTGGTGTATATAAGTGAGTATATGTGAGAGTGAGAGATTGAAAGAGTTCCTGTATGAATAAGTATGTGTTACTATAAGTGATTGTTTAAAAGACTAAGTATGTGTAAGTTTCCGTAGAAGTAAGTGTGGTGGTGTGTGTATAGCTGTATATGCAAGTAAATGGATGTTTGATTCTTTATTAGCATGAGTGACTATGTGTGTGAGTAACTCTATGGATGAGTGGCATTGTGTAACAGGATGTACAGGTGTATGAGCACATATGAGTAAGTACATGTATGAGTGACTGTATAGGACTGTTGGTGAATGAGTGGATGTGTTTGTGGATCTTAAAATTACTGAATAGGTTGTTGTAACTGATATTGGTAGGTCCATTTTTTTTAAAATTGTAGTCTCTATTTTTGAATGTGTGTATCAAAGGTTATATTAGGGTGAGAGGAGGTCTGCCACTCTATCACAAGGATGATGTCATCAGTGATGTCATCAGTGATGTCATTTGAGATGTCATCAGTGATGTCATGAGTGATGTCAGTGACCATGTCATGAGTGATGTTATATGTGACGTCATCAGCAGTGGATTGCGGGTGCGCGAGTTATAGTTAGCTTAACTAACTATAACGGGGGAATTTCATTGGTTTTTTACGAGTGAAATGTCCAGCTAACTATAACGTCTGTGAAACCTATGGTTTTTTCAGTGAATTTGGAAGGTTTTTAAAATGAAAATTCCTAACTATAACGTGTGTGAAACCCATGGTTTTTTCAGTGAATTTGTATGGTTTTTTAAATGCTAATTCTTATACTTAACGTGTGTGAAATTATTATTTTTTTTTCTTTTTGCAAGGTTTTTTACTTCTTTTTTAATTTATTTTATATTCTCTTTAAACACTATGGTAAAAATTTTAAAATTCTGCAATATAAAATTTTTCACCTTTTTTATAACCAAACAGGTAAGATATAGTAGTATAACATAGTGAATCTTTTTTTTTTTATTTATTTTTTTTATTTTTTTTTACGTGCGCGTACGGTAAGCTTACCGTAAGCGCACGTGTTGCTTTACGAACGTAATATTTCTACTCTGTTTGCGTATAGTTACGCAATTGACGTAGACGTCCATACTGCGTACGCGACGCGTAAGCGCATGCGTTACATGCGCACGTTACGCGGAAGTGTTGGAGCGTGCCTGTTATGCGCATGCGCGCATGCGCGTGTCTTTTATACGCGCATGCGTACTTTTACCGTAAGCGCTCCGTAAGCGCTCCGTAAGCGTAACGTACGCGCACGGTTGGTCATGTGATCAAGAAACAGCACTTTTGATTGGTTTAAAGTACTTTCAATTCTAGAACTCTCCTACACCACACCCATTCCCCTCATTTCTGCTTGTGATCCCTCAGGAGAAGGAGCTGAGTTGTCTTTGTGATACGATGGCAGAACAGCAGTCCTCTTCTGAGAGTGAGCCAGGTAGCAGCATCATCAGAGAGAGAAGGAGGAAACAAAAGACTTTTTTTGTATGGGAATATTTCACCTATCCAGAGGGGCAGAAAAAGGTAAATGCTCATTTAGTCACCTGCTCACTTTGTGAGCGTGTCTTATCTAGAGGGAATCCTAGGAAGAAGTATTCCTTTGGAAATCACTCTATGGTTAGACACATTAAGGATAAACATCCCAGGACTTATGCTAGACATACTGGAGAAACATCTCCAGTAAGTCACCCAAGCACACCTGCAGATGCTCAGCCGAGTACTTCTTCGGCAGCTCAGCCGAGCACTTCCTCTGCCATGGGAGCATCACCCTTTTCTGATCCTCTGGATATAAACCCTCGTTTTGGGAGGGTTACAATGAGGTGCACAAGATGTCATGGCCTAATTGTTCATGCGGAGACCAGTGTTTCCCTCATAAACAATAGGATAGACCAGCACATCTGTGGTCCTTGTTAGTATTCCCATTCTTTCTTTCCTCTTTCCCTTTATGAACACAATGGTTCTTTTAAGAGCCAACCTTACTTCTTAACTTTTTTTAAAATTTTTTAATTGACTTTTTTTATGTTATTTTTTTTACCCCCAAAAATTAAATCACCCTACAAGGTCCATGAGGGACTACTACAGAAATGAAAAAAACATAGACAAGAGTAGTGAAAAAAGGGAGCATTAAAGTAAATGTGTGATAATTCCTGAAATTTCACACTTACCTGACAAAGAAAATAACTAAAAGAAAAATAAGTGATTTATTTTACTTTGTGAAAAGAAGTTTATTTTTATATTTTTCCTTTCTCAATCTGTAAAAAAAGAAAAATGTATTAATATTTAACAATACTTTTTAGAATACAGTGCACATATTTTCATTTTTCATTAAACATATTTTTGCCCTTTTTTTGCTGTTTTCAGAATATATTGCATTTTACTGTAAATCGTAAAAGCAATTGCATTCATCACTTAACAGCGGGCAAAAAAAAATAACAATCACAAAGATTGTTTAAAAAAAGCCCATAATCTCTTCTCATTAAAACATACCGTAATATAATCCTCACGTAAAAACAATCACTAATTTCAGTAAATATTGTCCGAAAATTCTGTTGCATAAGCATATTCACCAAAATAATTTTTGTCAAAGAAGTCCACAATGCAAATTATTACCTTTCCGTACGGCCAAATGGTAATTTTTATAATAATATTTGATGACATTTCCGATGGTAATCCAATTAAATGTAAATAATGTTTTGTACAGATGTTGCAATTTCTGTCTTAAATTTTGGTTGCAGAAAAATTAAATAGGAATTTGCTAAATCAAAAGGCAAACGTTGCTTGAAAACCAACTGAGAATCATTACACAGTGTCCAGCCTTTTTCACATTTAAGAAAAACTGTGTAATGACCAGAAGTTACAATAGGCCCATCATGGAAAATTATTGCAACTGTGACAAAAGTTTTTCCAGAAATTGATAATTGCTGTCCTGTAAATTTCTTTATTAAAGTGTCCAATTTTGTTCCATCAGCTCTACAACGTTGCATCATTAAAATTACATACTGTCCATATTTTTTAAAAAATAACGTTGAAAACATGTCTGATTTACATTTAGAACATTCCATGTTGTTATTGGCATCTTTAACTAATTTACTAAAAGTCACTGATTTAGTCTCTGGCAATGTTAAATAGATAAACCTTTCTGAATCAACATTAGAGCTGCATGTGTAGAAACAGTTTTCACAACTATGTTCCCATTTATAAGACAGACCAAACATATTTTCTATTTCTACCCCTTCATCTTCAAGTACCAAAAGAATGTACATGAAGAATTCCTGTGCATCTTGCTGGACATTTTGTGAAAACTGTGTTCGTCCTGAACAAACATATAATAGATTTCTAATTTTATTTGTACTTTCTATTTTTGCTTTATCAACACTCAGCTTCTCATAAAGAAGACTTAGCACAGAACAGAATCTTTTTTCATGATTTTCTGTTATCTGCTCAAGCAAACTTTCAAGATAAAAAACAATATTTAGCACTACATTAGCATAGCAGTTGACACCAGAGCTATTTTCAAAATGGAAACCAACAACCTTTTCAACATTGTCCTTTTTCTTTTTGTTTGCAATCACATGACTCTCTTTTTGTTTTCTCTTCTCTACATCCTCATTACAGATATTCTCAAATCTCCTTTTCCGATAAACAACACATTTCTCCAACACAGGATACTGACCTAAATGAGGAGCATAGGTTCTTCTTAATCTATTATACTCCTTTACACAATTTGCATCTGCACTAAATTTTGAGTCATCAAATTCTATCATGAATAAACCAGATAATGTTTTCACTCGTGACAAAGCAACATATGCCATACCTTCTTTGAACAGAGTAGATCCAATGTTTACAAATGCACTATCAACAGTTAATCCTTGACACTTGTGAATAGTTACAGCATATGCTAGAGAAAATGGAAACTGCTTCCTACGTACATATAAGTCTTTCACAAGCAAAAAACGGACTGAAGAACGACAAATGTTTATTACCTCTTCAATCTGATCAAATTTTATTTTTAAATACTCAATGCCTTCTTTTTTCTGGTAGTTAACAAAAACCACAACTTTACCCATAGCTCCATTTACTAATCCTTTTTCTACATCCAAATTTCTCCTTAAAAATACTCGACAGTTCATGCAAAGATATAAATTTTTTTCTAATCCAGCTGTTTTCGAAATGTTCTTCTCTAGAGAATCCAGTTTATTTTTCAGTTCGCCTGTTAATGTAATTGTAATTCTTTCATGTTGGATTTTGTCCACTGCTTCCATTTTCTTAATCTCTTCCTTTTCCAATTTCAAAAGTTCCTCATTGAATATTGAACATTCACGTAGTGTTGGCATTAAGCAGATTACAGTATTTTTTTCTGAAATGTTCTTGTATATTTTCTCTGCAACTATTTCTTCACTTGGAAATAAATTATGTAGCAATCGACTCTGTAAAGCTTTTCTGGCATGTTCTGTGAGTAGTCCAATTCTGATATCTTTTAGAATACTTCCATATTCTTCATCGTTTGCTTGTCTCATATTGGTAGTGAGTTCTTTGTACTCAAAGAATGACCAAATATTCGCATTACCAATGCTTCCTAATGACTTCTTCGTGTCCTCATGTGTCACAGTATTAAACACTGGTTGTCCTTTAACTGGAGTGAGCTGCAGTAGATCCCCAAAAACTATAACATGTTTTCCTCCAAATAGCACGTCATAGTCTCTTTTTAGAATTTGCTGCATTCTTAAATGCACAAAGGCAAGCATTAAGTTTGATACCATGCTTACCTCATCAATAATGAGAACTTGCATCTTCTTCAACACTCTTGAAACTTCGAAACATGCTTCGCCAGTTAGCTTGTGATATTCTATTTTGTTCTCATGCTCCACTGGTAACATTAGCAAGCGATGGAGGGTAATTCCTTTAATATTATATGCTGCTAATCCAGTTGGAGCAGTAACAACACAAGATAAATTTGAATCAGTTTTTTGCTGTAGGTAGCTTCTGATGACTTTAATTAAGAAACTTTTCCCAGTTCCAGCTTGTCCACTCACATACAACCTAATTGGTTCAAATGCTGTGCATGTGCACTCTTTATTTTCATGTAGTAATCCGTGATCAATTTTTTTTTCGGACCTCCTCATAAATTTGTCGTTGTTCTTCATTCAGTTGTTGTTCCAAATCTTTTAAGTCTATTGAATCTTCCTTTGCTTGATTCATAGCCGTTTCCACTTCAGTCATGGCTATTGCAGCTTCATTTTCTAAGATTGGTTGTCCTAGGGGATCTTGACTGAGCGTTCCAGAACTTTGGCTGTCTTGAGAACTGTCTCTAGCTACTTCAGCTGCAATTGTAGCTTCCTGTTCAATTTCTTCGTTTAACATTTGGACATAATTCCTGAAAATACTGCATTCAATGGTATCTTTACATGCATTAAATGAATCCTCATAGCTTTGAAATTCTCCAAGTAGTTCGTCCTCTGAACGCCATGGTTTAAACAACTGTAAAAGTGCCAAGTAGTAAAATTCCTTTTTGTCAGTAGTGTCACAACTCAGCTTCCTGTGATTAATCAAACTTCCTTTTTTTTGCTTCACTAAACATCCTTCCTCACCAATGACTTTATATTTTCCATTGTTGATGTCTTCTGTGGCTTTCCGTGAAAAAATGTAGTTCTGCAGCACTTCATAGAGACACATGTTCTCAAGATGATGACTTCTTTTTGGGTAATATGTGTCCAACATGTTTGTTTTCAAAATATCTGTACTTTCTGGGTCATTTTTGGCCAAATATTCAATTTCTCCAACAGATTTCAGTACCCGATTTCGCATTCCTGCAAGGCCTAAACTGACCCAAATTATTCTTCTGGATTTCGAGTAAAGACTTGCAGATGATAACCTATCGGAACATTCGTAGGATCCAATTTCTCGATGCGTTAACATCTTCAAACTGAAACTGTACAGCTTCTTACTGACACTCTTCTCGTGAGAAATCTCTTCCCACATTTCCTTCAATTCCGTTTTCTCAGATTTAGTAATGTACGATGTGACATACCGAGCAACAGCAATAGAATTGGCTGCCACATACTGAATATCCATGTTTGCATTCCACATGGATAAAATGACTGGGTTGTAGTCATTTATATATTTTGACTCTTCATTTCTTCTCAGGTTGTACGTATTTTTGGGAGATTTTCTTGTAATAATATGTCGCACAGCTGACATAAAACTGTTGACTCTTCCTTTTGAAAGAACAGGTCTAGGAAATCCAAATCGACATTTTGTGTAGAATTTATCTTTGGTCTTGTACTTCCGTCGACAGTATTTTCCACACCGATGACTTTGGAAACGTAAAACTTGCTGTTTTAACTTTTTCTCCTCTGTGCTTTTAGGTATAGCACATGTTGCATATTGTTCAATGAAAGATAACACTGCTTCATCAGCATCTGTTCCAAATTTTGGAGCATCCTTGATCCACAACAGCATATGAATGTGAGGAGCACCTCTTGCTTGGTACTCTTCTCCAAAAGAAATCCAAAACTTCTCCAAGTGGTGGATTTTTTTTTGTTGCAGATAAAGGACATCATAGCCTCAAATCTATGATTGAAATATCTGCAAACATTAACCGGATCCAATGAGCACAGTTCTCCTGCTGTCTTGTATTCAATGTTTTAAATGTTTGAATTTGCCTCTCGTAGAAAATTCAGTAAATCATCCCAAGCGTATTCGGCGCAGCTTAGGGTTAGGAACCATGTTGGAGTTCCTAAATTCCGTAACATACATTTCAATTCTCCATGGCGTCTGTACCAATATTAATTCGTCCCACGCTGACAAGCCATCAGATTGATCAATTGTGATTCCAAATTATCATCTCGCTGCTGCACTTTGTTCATAAAATCCTTAGCAGACACATTATGTAGATGTGTTCCACTTTTTAAAATGTGGTTTACTGCATAAGATAGTGCAGACAAGTCACTTTCAAATAACAGATGGAACAAATAAGGAATACTTTGACGAAATCTGGGATCTTCTGCATATAATCTTGTAGTCCGATACTCAGAAGCAGGAATCTGAACTGGACGTTCATCATATCGTCCACCTTCTCCTGTAGGAAACAGCTGGGGAAAACATCGAGCTTCCAAACTCTCCTCCCATACACTCACAGGAGTTCCTTGTGCTTTTTTCATTTGAAATAGATCAATGGTGTTTGCCATTACTTCTTTTGAATGAAGAGGATGTATGCTGAAATGTTCATAAATTTCTTCTTCTTTTGACTTGTCAACTTTTTCAATTTGCCCAGTTGGTGTGTCTGTGTCTCCTACTAATTCTTCTTCATCTTCATCCATATAAATGGCTTCATACCATTTATTATTCCTTTTCAAATATAAATTTGCTCTTTGTACTTTCCGAACATCTACCAATTCCTGCCAAATTTTCTTATTCTTTGTAGGTACACCATTAACCAGAATAACTAATGGTTCAGTTTCCAAATTTTCTGTGTCAATAGTTTCCATATTTTTTTTCAAATCCAACGGCAAATGGACAACTCTTCCTTTTAAACCTCTCTGTAAATCTGAAGGAGGTAATTTGCCTGTTTTTGGCTCCATACGTACTATGGTCTGAAACGGATGAACACATTGAATGAGTATAGACTCACGTATTTAAATCAGAAAGTTCTGCAGGAACTTCAACCAATTCTAAATTATTATGTACAGCTCTAGCTGGCATTTTATTTTCTTCCAACTTGTTGTAACAGTATTTACAAATACGATGATCTTCACCCAAATCAAAACTATTTTCCAGAAATATATATTCCACTTATAATTATCTTCTTCTTCACTTTTTTTGTAGAGATCAACATTCCTTGTTTGGATTTTGTAATGGCTTCTCCGGCAACAAATACAAGTAATATTTGGTCTTTCATTAGAGATGATAGCAAATTTTGTAATTTGATCTTCAAATTTCTTACTTACGGAGGGTTCTACGTTCTCTTCCACATTTTCCTCAATAACTGTGTCATTCCCTGCACTTTCTTGTTCTGGCCCAAAGTAACAAAACTGAATCTCTTCAGTAACCTTCTCAACATCTGATACAGATCCACGAAACAGAGCCTTATTCAACTCATTTAACTTTAGTGCTGGACTTTTAGCAAAATACAATCTTCTTACAAATTTCCTAATTTCAGTATGATGAACTGCCAGCATCCTAAAATGGTGAAAAACACTTTGACACACTTTCCGAGATAGACAAGCCAGAGAGTGACCTTGCAAACCGGTATTCTCTCTCACTCTGCATGGATCTAGTCCTTGAAGCACCTTAATCTTCTGTTTTACACTCTTTTTACTATATTCTCTTAAAAACTCACGTCATTTATCAATAGATTCCTGTCGCAAAGTACAAATACTACTACATTTCCAAGTATACACTGGAGCTTTAGGACGTCTCCCCATAGCCTCATCTGCAATCACTTCTTCCTCATTTCTTGGAACCATTTTCTCCTTTTCCATTATACAACCATCCTTAACTTCATATGCTCGACCACAGGTGTCAACTGCATGCAGCAAACTATTACTTTGAAGATAACTCTCTTCATTAAAAAATGGTTCAGTACTTGAACTATGCATCCATTCTCCTAAAAACACTTTACAAAAGTTATTTCTTTTTACTACTCTTTTCTTTTTGCTTTGTGACTTCATTACATTAACTATTTTTTCTAATGTACGCATCCTGTTCAAAATTAAAATGAATAGTTTCCTTTTTAAATTTAAAGCCTTTTCTACAATGGCTTCAATATCTTTTTTTTCTCTTTAAAAATTTTGCTCTTTTCTTATATTTTTTCACATCTTTTAGCAAATTGGACATCACTCTTCTCTGAAACATTTTCCTACGGATCTCTTTAAATGCTGATTTTCTTTTCAAGTTAATTATTTTAGCTTCTGCTTGTACATTAGCATTTTGTAAATTTTCACTATTCTCCTGTTGTTTTCTACTTGAAACAGTTTTTCCAATGGGGGCATTTTTCAAATTTTTCCTTTTTTTGACTATATTTTTTAAAAACTGCTTTCTCTGCTTACCAGAAGACTTTTTCTTTTTCCCAATATGAGCTTCTTCAACTAACTTGGGTCCTCCAGTTGTCTTCAAATAAACCTTTTTTTTCTGTTGTTTTCTTTGTCTTGATTTTATAGGCATCTTTTATTTTCTTCACTGCTCTGCAGAAATACCTGAAAGAAACTAAAAAAAAATACTTTTTTTGTAATTTAAATATATTACTATTTTTGATATGATCATTTCTTTTCAAATAACACTATCTATCCCTTTCCTACAAGTGAAAAACACAAGAAAACAAACATGAATGTAATCTTTAAGATCAATTCCTGTTTGCACACAGACTCTTGGTGAAATTCTAGACAGAACACGATATTTCTTTTGCAATTCAAAAGCACACTTTTTTTTTTTTATTTTGCAATTATTAATTACTCTAACCGTCTGACACATTTTCTTTATAGTTAACAGAGGGAAAAAACCGCACATGTGCAATCTGCTTTTTCCGAGCATATACATGTGTAACCTGGCATACTGACGGCACTCTTGCAAAGATAATGAACCTTGGTGATGTTGAATGCATTAGCATTTGTCAGGGGGTCCAAAAATGCCATAAAAGACTCATGCTGTGACTTTACACAGAAAATGAAATTTGCTTGCCAATTTCAAAGCACAGTTACTACTGATTTTTTCCTCCAAGCGTTAATTACTCTAATAGTTGCATACACATGTGCAAACAGCTTTTTGAGAGCATGTTCAGTCGCATACATTTTCATTACAGTTTTCTGAAACAGAAAAGAGCACATGTGCAAACAGCTTTTTGAGACCATGTTCATGTGTGACCTTGGTGACTGATTACACTCCAGCAAAATAAATCAGCCTTTGTGATGTTGAATGTATTAGCGTGACTCACTGCTTCCATGAAACACCAGTCTCTTGTGAATACTCAGCCAGATTCTACAGGATAAACTGCTGGGTGTGTGCTAACAGTCTGCTTATGCAGACTGTGTATTTTCAGTAGCAAGAGACATACGCATGGTTACTTCCCAAAAGAACCAGAGAGACTCCAAATACCTCTGTGACAGCAATTCCACTATGCTCACAGCCTCATGCTGTGATTTTACGCGTAAAATGAAATTTGCTTGCCATTTTCAAAGCACACTTACTACAGTTTTCTGTGTTTTTAGGCAGAAAACGAAATTTGCATGCCAATTTCAAAGCACACTTAGTACTGTTTTTTTCCTCCAAGCGTTAATTACTCTAACAGTCGCATACATTTTCATTACAGTTTTCTGAAACAGAAAAGAGCACATGTGCAAACAGCTTTTTGAGACCATGTTCATGTGTGACCTTGGTGACTGACTACACTCCAGCAAAAGAAATCAGCCTTAGTGATGTTGAATGTATTAGCGTGACTCACTGCTTCCATGAAACACCAGTCTCTTGTGAATACTCAGCCAGATTCTACAGGATAAACTGCTGGGTGTGTGCTAACAGTCTGCTTATGCAGACTGTGTATTTTCAGTAGCAAGAGACATACGCATGGTTACTTTCCAAAAGAACCAGAGAGACTCCAAATACCTCTGTGACAGCAATTCCACTATGCTCACAGCCTCATGCTGTGATTTTACGCATAAAATGAAATTTGCTTGCCATTTTCAAAGCACACTTACTACAGTTTTCTGTGTTTTTAGGCAGAAAACGAAATTTGCATGCCAATTTCAAAGCACACTTAGTACTGTTTTTTTCCTCCAAGCGTTAATTACTCTAACAGTCGCATACATTTTCATTACAGTTTTCTGAAACAGAAAAGAGCACATGTGCAAACAGCTTTTTGAGACCATGTTCATGTGTGACCTTGGTGACTGACTACACTCCAGCAAAAGAAATCAGCCTTAGTGATGTTGAATGTATTAGCGTGACTCACTGCTACCTGAAACACCACTCACTTGTGAACACTAAGCATGATTCTACAGGATAAACTGCTGGGTGTGTGCTAACAGTCTGCTTATGCAGACTTTGTATTTTCAGTAGCAAGAGACATACGCATGGTTACTTCCCAAAAGAACCAGAGAGACTCCAAATACCTCTGTGACAGCAATTCCACTATGCTCACAGCCTCATGCTGTGATTTTACGCGTAAAATGAAATTTGCTTGCCATTTTCAAAGCACACTTACTACAGTTTTCTGTGTTTTTAGGCAGAAAACGAAATTTGCATGCCAATTTCAAAGCACACTTAGTACTGTTTTTTTCCTCCAAGCGTTAATTACTTTAACAGTCGCACACCTTTTCATTACAGTTTTCTGAAACAGAAAAGAGCACATGTGCAAACAGCTTTTTGAGACCATGTTCATGTGTGACCTTGGTGATTGACTACACTCCAGCAAAATAAATCAGCCTTAGTTATGTTGAATGTATTAGCGTGACTCACTGCTTCCATGAAACACCAGTCTCTTGTGAATACTCAGCCAGATTCTACAGGATAAACTGCTGGGTGTGTGCTAACAGTCTGCTTATGCAGACTGTGTATTTTCAGTAGCAAGAGACATACGCATGGTTACTTCCCAAAAGAACCAGAGAGACTCCAAATACCTCTGTGACAGCAATTCCACTATGCTCACAGCCTCATGCTGTGATTTTACGCGTAAAATGAAATTTGCTTGCCATTTTCAAAGCACACTTACTACAGTTTTCTGTGTTTTTAGGCAGAAAACGAAATTTGCATGCCAATTTCAAAGCACACTTAGTACTGTTTTTTTCCTCCAAGCGTTAATTACTTTAACAGTCGCATACATTTTCATTACAGTTTTCTGAAACAGAAAAGAGCACATGTGCAAACAGATTTTTGAGACCATGTTCATGTGTGACCTTGGTGACTGACTACACTCCAGCAAAAGAAATCAGCCTTAGTTATGTTGAATGTATTAGCGTGACTCACTGCTTCCATGAAACACCCGTCTCTTGTGAATACTCAGCCAGATTCTACAGGATAAACTGCTGGGTGTGTGCTAACAGTCTGCTTATGCAGACTGTGTATTTTCAGTAGCAAGAGACATACGCATGGTTACTTCCCAAAAGAACCAGAGAGACTCCAAATACCTCTGTGACAGCAATTCCACTATGCTCACAGCCTCATGCTGTGATTTTACGCGTAAAATGAAATTTGCTTGCCATTTTCAAAGCACACTTACTACAGTTTTCTGTGTTTTTGGGCAGAAAACAAAATTTGCTTGCCAATTTCAAAGCACACTTAGTACTGTTTTTTTCCTCCTAGCGTTAATTACTCTAACAGTCGCATACATTTTCATTACAGTTTTCAGACACAGAAAACAGCACATGTGCAAACAGCTTTTTGAGACCATGTACATGTGTGACCTTGGTGACTGACTACACTCCAGCAAAATAAATCAGCCTTAGTGATGTTGAATGTATTAGCGTGACTCACTGCTTCCATGAAACACCAGTCTCTTGTGAATACTCAGCCAGATTCTACAGGATAAACTGCTGGGTGTGTGCTAACAGTCTGCTTATGCAGACTGTGTATTTTCAGTAGCAAGAGACATACGCATGGTTACTTCCCAAAAGAAACAGAGAGACTCCAAATACCTCTGTGACAGCAATTCCACTATGCTCACAGCCTCATGCTGTGATTTTATGCGTAAAATGAAATTTGCTTGCCATTTTCAAAGCACACTTACTACAGTTTTCTGTGTTTTTAGGCAGAAAACGAAATTTGCTTGCCAATTTCAAAGCACACTTAGTACTGTTTTTTTCCTCCTAGCGTTAATTACTCTAACAGTCTGATACATTTTCATTACAGTTTTCTGAAACAGAAAAGAGCACATGTGCAAACAGCTTTTTGAGACCATGTACATGTGTGACCTTGGTGACTGACTACACTCCAGCAAAATAAATCAGCCTTAGTGATGTTAAATGTATTAGCGTTACTCACTGCTACCTGAAACACCACTCACTTGTGAATACTAAGCATGATTCTACATGATAAACTGCTGGGTGTGTGCTAACAGTCTGCTTATGCAGACTGTGTATTTTCAGTTGCAAGAGACATATGCATGGTTACTTCCCAAAAGAACCAGAGAGACACAAAATACCTCTCTGACAGAAATTCCTCTTTGCTCACAGACTCATGCAAAAACCACCACATACATCCCCTCTCAAACTCATAACTCACCTTTTAAATTATTTAGTTGAGAAAGAAATGTGGCACTCAAACTGCAGACTATCAGACTCAGAATATCAGAGCTGTACACCTCTCTCCTCTGAGCAGAACCAATTAATGGCAATGTTTCCCTCTCTTTTTTCACACATATACATGTTAATTACAGATCTCCGTGCTTCCCCCTTTTTTTCAAATGAAATCACACATTTCTATTGGTTGCAAACTTCAACCCTTTTCCAAAAGTACCCTTCCCCCAACTTGACTTCTGCCTGCTACCATATCAACAGCTCATGGAACACTGCTGTGAGGAGTCAGGTCAGAAGTTCACCACACAATGTTTCATTTCCAAAGAGCAAGAGTGCTTGACTTTTCAAACCTAACAGCAAATCCATAGTAATGTTCTTTGGTAACACATTTTTCTGTACCAATACAAAACATGCTTCTATAAATTTACACATACAGCCTAGTTTTTAGGGTAGAATGGTGTGAAACAGCCAATGAGTTCTTTTTATTTAAAAAAAATATGTATGCCTCCATTTCCAAACTGTCTTTCATTTCATTTTGCCATTCTACTGAAAGACACCTTCAGAGTGCATCCAGATCTCCTTGAAAGATGTTCACAGTGTGGATTGTAGGTCACAGCTATGTCTTCTGGAGTGAAAAATTTGCAGAAAAAAGAGGTATGGTGAGAGACCTTGCTTTGCCAAATGTAGACATTAAATGGATTGGTCAGAGAGGGTTAAAGTGGCCCCAATTAATGCCTTTGGTGAAAACCTTTCTACATCTCCCACACCCTAACCTTATTATTGTGCACTGTGGTGGAAATGACCTTGGCACTTTAACTGGTGTAGGTCTGGAAATGCTTATTAAGGACACCTTTGTGCAATTGATGTCTCTTTTTCCTCATTCTGCCTTTGTATATTCTAACATATGCCAAAGGCAAAAGTGGAACTGGTCCTACCAATTTTGTCCGCAGATTGACAAAGCAAGGAAGCACGTCAACAAATCTGTTTCTGCTTTCCTCAGAGACTGTGGTATGGGTTCTATATACCACAACAACTTGCGTTACAACATGCAAGACATTTATAGAGGAGACGGTGTACATTTCAATGATGAAGGGAACAGAGTCTTCCTCTTAAACTTTAGACTCTGCATCGGTACTTACTTGTAGGTACCAAAAAACACTCAATGAACACAACGGCTCTTTTTAGAGCCCCCTAATATCTTAACACTTAAATTTGTTTTTTTCTTCTTTTATTGTTATTTTCTACCGTACGCGTACGGTAAGCTTACCGTACGCCCACCCCGTGATTTTTAAAAAAAACATTTAAACGTATTTTTCATACTTTTATGGCCTTCTTGGACCCCCTGACAAACGCTAGTGGGTCTGCAACTCACTTCGTTGCCCCCTTTCCACGTTCTCCTCCTTTGTTTATCAGTGTGAGACACACAAAATGGAGGCCGACACTTCCTCATTTCGGCCGAATCGAATGTTTACAGTCATGTAACCACCAATCAGAATTGAGCTCGCGCATGGCACCGTGCGCGTACGGTAAGCTTACCGTAAGCGCTCGGAGCGCGCCTATAGATATATATATTGATTCAAATGCTATTTTCTCAGCAAATACTGAACACATTTACACCAGACCTACAAAAGGCACATGCCTGACCTGAGGACTACCTCTTTGCCAAATTTCAAGTAATTCTGTTCAGCCGTTCAGGCTGCAGCTTGGACTAAAGGTCCTATGGAAAAATGCATGGGGAAAACGCATTTTGGGACCCCCTCTTTTTCTCAGCCCCCGTTTGACGAAGCCCCCCGAGACTTTCAGGGTAGGAGCGGAGCGGAGCGCCCCACCTATTTTGAAAATTTCGCGAGGATTTGTCAATCGGCGCCAAAGTTATTCCAAATAGAATGTTGTGGATTTCCTATGGAAACACGGTCCTAACTATAACTACCTACTGGCGACCGCCAGTAGGTAATATATATATCTTATCTACTGGCGGTCGCCAGTAGATAGTTATAGTTACAACCTAGTTTCCATAAGAAATCTCAAAATTCTATTTTGAATAACTTTGGCGCCGGTTGACGAATCCTCGCGATATTTTCAAAACTAATGGGGCGCTCCGTTCAGCTCCTACCCTTAAAGTCTCGGGGTGATTCGTCAAGCAGGGGCCGAGAAAAAAGGGGGGTCCCAAAACGCGTTTTCCCCATGCATTTTTTCATAGGACCTTTAGACACAGCTACAGCCCGAAAGGCTGAACAGAATTACTTCAAATTTGGCAGAGAGGTAGCCATAAGGTCAAGGAAGTGCCTTTGTAGCCCAAGTATAGCCCAATGACAGAATGTCCTAGAATGTTCTTAAAAACAATGAGAGCGCTTAATGTCTTCATTATGACAAAAGTATGACACACCTGAAGCCATCTTGATTGGAATAAACTGGTAACACTTAAAACATTTAATTTAAAAAGGAACACAATGAGGGGGTTCATTTTGCCATAGAAATTATGATTAATGCTGAAGAAAGAAAATAAGGGCACATTTTGAGTGACTTCTCAAATCCTCTTCTATTTCATTAAAATATTCTGACATGCAGACTGAAACATGCACTTTTAATACCAGGAGCAGACTTCCATGGTGAACAGTAGTTTTACTACAGTGATCTAATGAGCAACTAGAGTGCTAACATTCAGAATTTATGGCAAATGTGTGACATATCTGAATACCTTCATGATGGAATCAAAGTAAAAAACTGAAAGCATTTCCTACTGAGGAGACTGCAGTACATGAGGAAATTAGGAAACTTCATAACAAATAAATCTCCCAAGATGGCCACCGGAGACAAAAGAGCCCCAAATGTAGCCCAAAATCACCCAGATGTAGCCCAAATATAGCCCAATGACAGAAGTGTGCAAAACACTTATTATTTTGTGTTTTTGCAGTGTTATATAGTGCAGACTTGTCAGGTATTGGAGTGCTTTACATGAGCAGTGGTTACATCACACAAGAACAAATTCATTTTGGTTGTAGACATGGGGAGACTAAGTGATTTGACCAGAATCACAGAATGTCAAGCTTAAGAAGAAACTTCAACCTGGTTCCCCAGTTGCAAAGTCTGCAGTTCTGGAAGTAACACCACATCCTCTCCCCTAAGTGCAACATTTAATCAAGTGGTCAACTGGATAAAAAAACATAAAGATAACAAATAATTTAAAAGTGCTTTGTCGCTATTTGAAAACTCAGAAAATATGTCCTTATTTAAGTCTTTTAGAGCACTAACCATAATTTTGATGCCAATAAGACCCTCTCATATATGTAATTTCTAAAGGAAATGCTCTAGGTATTACAGTTTTGATTACATCAAGATGATGTCAGGCGTTCCACACTTTTGTAATAAATATAGAATGTTAGCAATCTAGTTGTTCATTAGGATACTGTTGAGAGGCAGAGGCCACGGCACGGACTCTGAAAATTGAAGGCAGGTAGGAGGGTGCAAAGGCAACAATTTAACCACACTGAGCAGGCAGGAAGGGCCGTGGAAGCACAACAGACTATGGAGGGCAGTGGAAAGGGGGGCAGGGGCAACAAACCAACAATACAGGACTTGCAAGAGAGGCTGTGGCAATGTAATAGACCATTGTGGGCAGAAGGAAGAGGCAATGGTAGTACAACCATACATGCCAACAGACCCGATTCAGCCAGGAAACGTCCAATGTTTTTAAGCTCAAATGGGCTTTATTTGATCTGTCTCCTGTCTACAATCTCCTCTTTTTCAATGTAACTCAAAGGGGAAAATCAATACCCCAGTTTTTTTTCAAAATCTCCCTCTTACCAAGTTCAAAATGTTCGCAAGTATGGTACATTGGATCATGGAAGGAAATGGGATAGGGACATGGACTTGGATAACAGAGGACAGGAGGGACATAGAGAGGTGCACCAAACTGACCCTGCAGGGCAGGCATCAGGGTTTGCAGCAGCACAATACACCACACAGGGCATGCAGGACGGGAGTGCAGCACAACAATCCATAGAAAGCAAGAGGGAGGGGACAGGACCATGCACATGGACAACAGAGAACAGAGGGGCAAGAGGCAATGGTAGCTAGCTGACCATAATGGACAGACAGGAGAGAAAGCTGCAGCATAACAGACCATAAAGGGCAGGAGGGACGGATCAGGGGCATTACAATGGAACAGACAAGCCAGGAGGGAGGGAGTAGGGGTCTGCACATGTAAACAGAGGGCTGGGGGCAAGGGGGCAGGGCAGGAGCAGCAAGATAGCCATGGAGGTCAGGCAGGATGGGCACTAGAAGCAAGACACACCATGAAGAGCAACAGTGAGACTGTAATGGCATACACACAGACCATGGAGGGAAGGTGAGAGGGGGTCAGGGGCAGCTAACTGACCACACAGGGAAGGTGGGAGGGGCCATGGCAGCACAGAAGACCATGCATGGCAAGTGGGAGGGTTAGTGGCAGCACAATGGCTATGATGGGCAAGAAGGAGGGTGCAGGGGCATGCACAAAGGACGATGGAGGATAGAAGGGAGGGTCAAGACCTGTGCACAGACAAGAAAGTTCAGGAGGAGGGGCCTCACAACAGACCACACGGGGCAGGCAGGAGGAGTAGTTGCAGCACAACAGACCAGGGAGGGCAGAAGGGTGTGGCAGTACAATGGACCATGTAGGACAGGAGGAAGAGGATAGGGGCATGGCATGTGGACAGGCAGGTTACAGTCATCTGACAATGCTAGGCAGGTGGGAGGGGAGTGGCAGCTCAACAGAACACTCAGAGTAGATAGGAGTGGCAGGTCCATGGGACATGGTGGGCAAAAAGGATGGAGCAGGGGCATGCACAAAGACATCGGAGGGCAGGGGAAGGAGAATAGGGGCAGCAAGCTAAGCACAGAGTTTAAGCAGGAGGTCAATGATGGGGCATAGAATTGGGCAATGGAGGGCAGGAGTAGTGGACTGGTACATCATACTAAATTGAGGGCAGTGGCAGCACATCAGACCATGCATGGCAGGAGGGAGGAGGCTAGTCCATGGATTCACACAACAGAGGATAGGGAGGAGGGGGATGGGGCAGCAAGCTAACTGTTCAAAGAAGGCGGGTATTAGGAACTTTATTGTTTTTAAAACATTGTGTCTGTGCGAACTACTTAAAATATGAACAAGTATGCAGCATAATCTCACTTTTATTCAGGAAGAAGAGGACGTTTGTGACTGTGACTCCGGGCTCACTTGGCAGAAACACCCCCTGACCCTCCACCCTCTATCGCAAAATGTAATGCCCGTGAAAAGGGTAGGTGAGCACATTGTTATATAGAACATAGTCCTGAGAGCACGATTGAAAATGAAAACTAGATATAGTGTATAGTATAAACTATGCACCAAAAAGTGTGATATCAGATGAACCGGGCGTGAAATATAATATGCAATACATTGTGCGCAATGACAGATTCATTGGAGAGCGCAAGATAGCACAGGCACTAGCGCGTGCTATGCGATATGAGCCTTGGAGTGTAATATGCACATGGCAGTGTTGTGTAACCTAACTAGTCTCTAAAGTTGTAATATAAAAGATGTGCTGGGGAGTGTAACGTTGCATATGCACTGTGACAAAGATATGGATCCCAGATTGTAATATGTATGGCATAGCACTGTACGTTATAACATAGGCATCAAGGAAGGAGCAATATAACCCGTGCGAAGACAAGTGTGGCATGACATATTCACGGGGTGGTGTTACAGTGCACATGGGCTAGAGAGTGTCATAGCATATGCACTAGCTAGTGGAATACAACACAGAGGTGTGTGGCACTCGGCAGGCAATGGTGGGTGTAACACAGCATTGGGCTCTGTTAGGAGCGTGCTGTGACTCTCAAGTGATGTTCGTCCCCTTTCCAGAGAGTAAAATAAAAAGTATTACACATCCGGCAGTGGATGTGTGTTTTATTAACCGTGAGGGGGGTTTCTTGCATAGTTTTGGTCGAATTTTTGTCGAATCCCCTTTGAATGGCTTGGTGTGCATGTGTATTAAATGTGCCCGTCAATAGCTACCCATGTTTGTATAAATAAACGACAAGGGTGTCTACCGGGATTAGGCACGGTAGGGCATCAGACATGTCAGAGCTTCAATAGGAGTGTAAATACATTCCACGTGGATTCATTGCATGCATAGTCGCCTTTTAATGAATATCACGCAAATCGTCATGGTGATAGGTACGTACGGTTTGTCCAGCATGTCCTAGGTGTGTCTATAAATATATATTTTTTAAAAATAATAAAAAACAGTGGCCGGCCCTGGGGATTGGGGTCAAAAAATTTAATTAGGAGACAGGCCCTGGGGGATGGGGTCATCAGGGCCAATAAATTAGAATAAGAAGGGGAACCACACAGCCCCCCTTCTTAAAAAATTAAAATAAATAAAAGACTGGCATAGTGCCGGAGGCCATGCCCCCTCCGTGCAGCACTCTGAAAACGCGCCCCCAACAGGCATCTCCAGTATGCGCCAGGGAGCTGCGCTGCAGACAGGTGTTCTGAGGCCAAGCCCCTTTTTACACCTCTCTGCAACGCAGCTCTGTGGCGCTTACTGGAGGTACCTAGTGGTCTAGTTTGACCCTAGGGACCCTTAGGATTCAAGGGGACTTAATCTCTCAACTTAGAACAGCCACAGGGCGCGTTTACACAGTGGTGAAGGGAGGGGACGGGGCCTGAGGTGACGTGTGCAAACACGCACTATGGCACGTTTTAAATTGGGGATATAATTTCCCTTCAATACTGAGGGCCCCTGGTGGCTAACTAGCCCACCAAGTGCTTCCAGTAAGCGCCACTGAGCTGCATTGCAGAGAGGTGGTCCAGGCCGTGCCACTTTTTACACCTCTCTGCAACGCAGCTCTGTGGCACTTACTGGAGGTACCTAATTGGCTAGTTGGACCCTAGGGACCCTCAGGATTCAAATGAACTTAATCTCCCAACTAAAAACGGACACAGGGCGTGTTTACACAGTGGTGAAGGGAGGGGACGGGGCCTGAGTTAACGTGGGCAAAAATGCCCTGTGGCCTGTTTTAAGAGGTAGTTTTAATCCCCATGCCCTATTATATACTAGGGGCTTACAGAGGAGGTCATGCTAATCACAGGGGGACCCCAACGCATAATGTTCCCTAGTGTATGTAGGTGTTTTCACTGTATTCTAAGTGTCTTTTAACATAGCACTGGCTCTAGGACTGGTTAGTCAGACTCAGTTACCACCAGTATCCGTCTGAAAAAGTTGAGGGTACAGGATGATTTTGCAACAAGGCTTCTTTCTGCTCTTCTTTTTGTTCTTTCTGCACGTTATCCTTCTTCCTGAACTTATCTTCGTATTTGAGGACTTCTGTTGCTTCTTTCTGCACTTCTTTTGTTTCTTTCTGTGCATTTTTTCTTCTTTCTTCACATGTCCTATCTCTGTAGGCATAGTTATAAATTAGCATTTAAAAAACCAAAGGTTATATTAGGGTGAGAGGAGGTCTTCCACTCTATCACAAGGATGATGTCATCAGTGATGTCATTAGTGATGTCATTTGAGATGTCATCAGTGATGTCATGAGTGATGTCACTGACCATGTCATGAGTGATGTAATATGTGATGTCAGCAGTGCATTGCGGGCGCGCGAGTTATAGTTAGCTGAACTAACTATAACGGGGGAATTTCAATGGTTTTGTACAAGTGAAAAGTCCAGCTAACTATAACACCCCTGAAACCTATGGTTTTTTCAGTAAATTTCTGAGGTTTTTTAAATGCTAATTCCTAACTATAACGTGCCTGAAACCTATGTTTTTTTCTGTGAATATATATATATATATATATCTCCCACACAATGCCCATGCATTTGGACATGTACTCCTCCAGCTGGTGATTCAAAAGGAACAGGCATTTTCACTCCGATTGCTTCGTCCGGCTGCCTGACGCGTTTCTGAGCCTTCAAGCTCTTTCATCAGAGGCAGTTTGCGTGCATCAATAATATTCAACTCCCATAGTTCCCTGCATTTCACTTAACTTAAGTGGCCTCTGGTGTGCCATTCTTGATAGAAATACTTACAGTGCATGCCGGAACTTGTGGTGCAATCAAAGTTAATTATTTCCTCCAGTGGAATTATGTGCACTTTCAAACCTTTTTCCAGGACCCAAATAAAACCCTCCAGTGGACCTCAGAGTAAGAATCCTGTTCCTGTAGTATTAGGAACCAGCTGCGCCATATTCTCACCGAACAGTTCAGGTAAGACGGGCCCCTCTGATCTTTCTGAATGGTGGTGCGAACTTCCCATGGCCTGGACTTAGCCGTGTATAAATATCCGACACAATGCCCATGCATTTGGACATGCACTCATCCAGCTGGTGATGTAGTCAAAATCATTTATTCAAAAGGAACAGGCATTTTCACTCTGATTGCTTCATCCTGCTGCCTGACGCGTTTCCGAGCCTTCAAGCTCTTTCATCAGAGGCAGTTTGCGTGCATCAATAATATTCAACTCCCACAGTTCCCTGCATTTCACTTAACTTAAGGGGCCTCCGGTGTGCCATTCTTGATAGAAATACTTACAATGCATGCCGGAACTTGTGGTGCAATCAAAGTTAATTATTTCCTCCAGTGGATTTATGTGCACTTTCAAACCTTTTTCCAGGACCCAAATAAAACCCTCCAGTGGGCCTCAGAGTAAGAATCCTGTTCCTGTAGTATTAGGAACCAGCTGCGCCATATTCACACCGAACTGTTCAGGTAGGACTGACCCCTCTGATCTTTCCGAAGGGCGGTGCGACCTTCCCACGGCCTGGACTTAGCAGTGTATAAATCTCCCACACAATGCCCATGCATTTGGACACGCACTCCTCCAGCTGGTGATTTAGTCAAAATCATTTATTCAAAAGGAACAGGCATTTTCACTCCGATTGCTTCGTCCTGCTGCCTGACGCGTTTCTGAGCCTTCAAGCTCTTTCATCAGAGGCAGTTTGCGTGCATCAATAATATTCAACTCCCACAGTTCCCTGCATTTCACTTAACTTAAGTGGCCTCCGATGTGCCATTCTTGATAGAAATACTTACAGTGCATGCCGGAACTTGTGGTGCAATCAAAGTTAATTATTTCCTCCAGTGGATTTATGTGCACTTTCAAGGCTCATCCCTCAGCCTGATGCTGTTCAACATCTACATGGCCCCCCTCGTACAAGTGGCCCGCCAGCACGACCTCAACATCATATCCTACGCTGACGACACCCAGCTCATCCTCTCCCTCACCAAGGACCCGCACACCGCCAAAACCAACCTCCTCGAGGGAATGAAGGCCGTCACCGACTGGATGAGGAGCAGCCGTCTGGAACTGAACTCGGACAAGATGGAGGTCCTCATCCTCGGACCCACCCCCTCTGCCTGGGATAACTCGTGGTGGCCGACCACACTGGGAACAGCACCGACACCGACCGACCACGCACGCAACCTAGGATTTGTCCTCGACTCCTCCCTCTCCATGTCGAAGCAGGTCAACGCCGTCTCTTCCTCCTGCTACAACACCCTCCGCATACTCCGCAGGATCTACAAGTGGATCCCGACCGAAACAAGACGAACGGTGACACAGGCCCTCATCAGCAGCAAACTAGACTACGGCAACGCACTCTACGCAGGAATCCCAGCCAAACACCTGCGTCAACTGCAACGCATTCAGAACACCTCCGCCCGACTGATCCTCGACATCCCCCACCGCAGCCACATCACCCCCTACCTGTGAGACCTGCACTGGCTCCCCGTTGACAAGAGGATCACCTTCAAGCTCCTCAACCACGCACACAAAGCACTCCACAACGCCGGACCAGCCTACCTGAACAGCAGACTCAGCTTCCACACCCCCACCCGCCAGCTTTGCTCCGCAAACCTCGCCCTCGCCTCTGTCCCCCGCATCCAACGAAAGACCTCCGGTGGCAGATTCTTCTCCTATCTCACCGCCAAGACCTGGAACACCCTCCCGACCCACCTACGGCAGACCCAAGACCTACTCACATTCAGAAGACTCCTCAAGACCTGGCTCTTCGAGCAGTAGCAGCATCCCCCCTCCCTCAGCACCTTGAGACCCTCACGGGTAAGTAGCGCACTTTACAAGTGCTCTGATTGATTGATTGATTGATTGACTCGTACTTTAAACCATTGTATTATGTGAATCATGACCTCATACAATGTTTTTCATTGATCATGACATTCCTTCCTGCTTAAATGCTGTTGTAATAGGATAAATCCATATTAAGTCACCGCTTCTCTACATATTTGGGATAAATCCCACTACCCGGTATCATCTTCAACGTTACTAATTATTTCATAAAGTGCTAAGTGCTAAAGTGCTGACTTATGTGCATATAATAGCAATGATTAAGTGCCAGTGCAAACCATAAACCCACGTTAAAAATTCATATCACTAATGACACATATATAAACAATGCAAGTTTTCCATAATTGATCTGATTAAAAACTGAACAAAACAAAATTCAATTCAAATAAAATTCACATCAACTAAAGAAAGGCCGCAGCGGAAACTTATACCTATTTACAAACCCTGATGCAGTGATATATAGGGGAATTGTTGGAAGCTAACCCACCAAACATACAGAAACAAATTTGTTAGGTTCGGTCTAGGATTATTTCAACTCGTCCTTATAAAAAATGATGCAAGTCCTCCGTGTTATTAAGACCAGGTGGGAACTTACTGTCAAGCTCTATAATCATTCTGGATTCCATCTGTCTTAGATCTCTTTCCCTGTCTCCCCCTCTACTCCGTTTAGGAACTGTCGCCACCACAAAATAACTCAGACAGTTAAGGTCGTTACTATGCACCTGCTTGAAGTGGCGAGCCACTATTTACGATGGCCCGCAGATGCTGTAAAATTCTGACATGCACCTGCAACTTTGTGCTGCCAACATATCTTAAGCCGCAGGTGCATGGCAGAATATACACAGCAAATTCCCTCCTGCAGTTCAAGGTGCCCCGAATTGCTATTTTGACTGGGCTAAACGGTGTAGAATAATGTGTGGTGTTCACACCAAATTTGCATGCTCTACATGTGGTGCATTTGGTGAACCCTTGTTTGGGTTGCAAGTTGCAACCACATTTTAGCAACTGATAACTCAGGGCTCGGTTTCGCAATCTGCGCGCGCATGGATATACCCTTCCTGTAGGTGACGACTGGATAGGTAGGTAATCTGGGTGACAGTACCCCATCGTTGAGGACAATTGGCCAATTGCGCCTGATGATGGACCGAATCTTTCTCTCTTGCTTGCTAAAGGTAGTGATTAACCTGGGGCCTATGTTTGCAACCTTTTCTTTGTTCATACTATATATATCTCAATTGACAATCCTACTAACTCGACAAATCCAAGATCGAAGTAGGCATGGACTTCTTCAAGGTGCGTACCAATTATAATTTATTAAGTTTTATTGTCCTTTTTTATCTTATTGTGCATAATGCATAGCCCCTAAAAAAGACCTATATATATATATATATAAATATATATATATTATCTACTGGCGGTCGCCAGTAGATAGTTATAGTTAGGACCGTGTTTCCATAGGAAATCCGCAACATTCTATTTGGAATAACTTTGGCGCCGGTCGACGAATCCTCGCGAAATTTTCAAAACTAATGGGGCGCTCCACTCCGCTCCTACCCTGAAAGTCTCGGGGGGATTCGTCAAGCGGGGGCTGAGAAAAAAGTGGGGTCCCAAAACGCGTTTCCCCCATGCATTTTCCGATAGGACCTTTAGTCCGAGCTACAGCCCGAACGGCTGAACAGAATTACTTGAAATTTGGCAGAGAGGTAGTCCTCAGGTCAAGGATGTGCCTTTTGTAGGTCTGGTGTAAATCTGTTCAGTAGGTCCTGAGAAAATAGCATTTAAATGAATATATATATCTGTAAGCGCGCTCCGTGCGCTTACCGTAAGCTTACCGTACGCGTACGGTGCCGTGCGCGAGCTCAATTCTGATTGGTGGTTACATGACTGTAAACATTCGAATCGGTCGAAATCAGGAAGTGTCGGCCGCCATTTTCTGTCTCTCGCACTGAGAAACAAAGGTGTGGAACGTGAAAAGGGGGCAACGAAGAGAGTTGCAGACCCCCTAGTGTTTGTCAGGGGGTCCAAGAAGGACCCAAAAGTACGGAAAATACATTTAATAATTTTTAAAAAAAATCGCGGAGTGTGCGTACGGTAAGCTTACCGTACGCGTACGGTAAAAAAAAAAAAAAAAAAAAAAAAGAATTAACAATCACATTTAATATATAAATCTAAGGAGCCCTAAGGGAGAAAAAAACAATTGATATTTTGTAAAAAATGCCGAAGCGTGCACGGTACGAAATGCGCAACGTGGGTGCTCGGTGCGCGAAGTGCACCGGGTGCCCACAACGTGCGCACGGTGCGCGAAGCGCACCGTGCACGCAAAAATTAAAAATAAATACATAACTTAGCATTTAAAAAACCGTACAAATTCACTGAAAAAACCATAGGTTTCACACACGTTATAGTTAGGAATTAGCATTTAAAAAACCTTGCAAATTCACTTAAAAAACCATAGGTTTCACACAAGTTATAGTTAGCTGTACATTTCACTCGTAAAAAACCAATGAAGTTCCATGTTATAGTTAGATCAGGTAACTATAACTTGTGCGACCGCAATCCACAATGTGTAATTTCAGATGTCATCATTGATGTCATGAGTGATGTCACTGACCATGTCATAAGTGATGTAATATGTGACGTCATCAGCAGTTTATTGTGGGCGCGCAAGTTATAGTTACCTGGTCTAACTATAACGTGGAATTTCATTGGTTTTTTACGAGTGAAATGTACAGCTAACTATAACTTGTGTGAAACCTGTGGTTTTTTAAGTGAATTTGCAAGGTTTTTTAAATGCTAATTCCTAACTATAACGTGTGTGAAACCTATGGTTTTTTCAGTGAATATATATATATATATATTCTTCACCAAAATTCCACAGGAATAATCAACGCACCCCCGGATTGTACATGCTTCAAGGATTTATTTCAGGCAGACCGGTTTCAGCATTACAGTAATTGTAGTTCGTTGTTCCGTGTGCCATGTCAGCATGAAAACTGTTGTTGAAGAGTAAATTGTGAACTGCCTGAACCGCCGCCACTTACCAGGAAGATGCTAAACATCGACACCACGTCGTCATTTACTATAGATGGAAGGAATCCAGTTACCAAACAGGAACCTGTGTTTTCATCCCTGTGTCAAGTGGAGCACGGCAGGGCGTGGAACATTCTTCAGTGGGCCCCCGTGTGGTGAGTGGAATTCAGCATGACATGCCAAACAAAAACTGCGTGCTCGTTCCCACTTAGGGACTGGGTTACTATAATGGACAATTACGAGCACGCAGCCAAGCTCACTTAGAGATAAAAAGTTTTCATGCTGACATGGCGCACGGAACAACGAACTACAATTACTGTTGTCCGTCTTCACTGACCTCGCTCCTCATACCCAATGGGGAAGCACATACGGATATTTAAACGGAGGCAAGGTGACTAACAAACACTAGAGGCATTGATAAAGGCGTAATGCTGAAACCGGTCTGCCTGAAATAAATCCTTGAAGCATGTACAATCCGAGGAGTGCGTTGATTATTCCTGTGGAATTTTGGTGAAGAATAATTACGTGAAAGCCACTTTCATGACAACTGCACCCGCCCGTGAGTTGTTCGGCAGTGAGTGGCATTTGTTGAAGAATATATATATATATATATATATATATATATATATATATATATATATATTTCGCTTTGTTTCTCCCACAGGCAAAGATTGACGACGCTATGTTCTGGCCAAATAATTTATTGGGACAGCTTGGAAGGACGCGTTTCGCCTGCCCAGCAGGCTTGTTCACCAATAGTTTAACTATTTTCAAATCGGCCATTTTAACCACAGTGCATGAATACCTTGTCACGTGATACAACTACAACTTTAGTGTATTAGACGAAAGACTAGTAGTTCTTTGATATCGAACTTTCCTATTTTCCTACAATCGGCTTATAGACTTAATAATACATTTCTTGAGGTAGATAATAGTACAACACATAATACAAACTGAATTATTAAGCAGGTTACAAGTGCGTATATTGCAATTCATTATTTAGCAATTTCAATAAAACTTTATGCAACCGCTAATGCACACACAACCCTTATTAAATCAAGTGATTGTGTTATTTTAGCAATACAACCCTAGTGGGTATAGCAGGATCTGCTCTATAAATAATTGTCATTTAAGTTCTTACTGACAATTGCCAACATGTCTTGAAATTAATTCGGCCTCCGTGGGCACATACAAGTTTTGCAGTTTCAATCAAACTTTATTCAACCGCTGGTGCAAACACAGCCCTTATTGAATCACAGCAATATCTGCTCTGAATGTAATTATTATTGCTATTCTACCTGGCAATTACCCACATCTCCTTGGGATAATTCAGCCCCAGTGGGCAAATACAACTCTTAGTCCATTCTAGTCAATCTTTGATTTTTAAAATATGTGTCTACCCGTGAAATATCTAAGAAAATGTGTGAAAAAACTATATATAAAAAAATAAAATAGTTAAAACCAAATTTATGAGAGGTGCAGTATTTATCTCTTTCACTTACTGATAACGTTTCTTGTACCTAAAATTTTACAGGTGTGTAATCAAATCTTCTTCCATATTTAATCCCAAAGGGGCTTTTGTATTTAATTCTACAATGTAGCGTGACTCTAATCTCCTAAGCTTTTTTTCCCGATTGCCGCCCCGGATATTAAGTGGCACGCAATCTATCACGAAGTAGCTAAGCCCTTGTGAGTTTTTGTCATGATGTGATTCAAAGTGACGTGCCACTGGATATGTATTATCCTCATTCCGGATAGCTCTCAGATGTTGTAGTACCCTTATATGTGCTGGGTGGATTGTACTGCCCACGTACTGCAGGCCACATGGGCACCGCAGCACGTAGACAGCATATTCTGTCTTACAGGATAAAAATCCTTTAATCTTTTTCTCTCTTTTGGAGAGTCCAGGTTTATATGAAAATGTGTTCTTCCCATGGCTACAGGCTTTGCATTTTGTACATTTTAAAAAACCTTCCTTCCTTCTTAACCATGTTTTCATCTATGCATCTTGCTGCTGTGGAATCATATTACTGACTAGCATTTGCTTGAAAGATCAAGCTCTTCTAAAAGTAATAGCTGGCCTTTTTTGCACTAGCTTACCTAACAATGAGTCGTTCCGAATAAGATGCCAGTGCTTATTAAGAATATTCCTCACTTGACCGTGTTGTCAATTAAAAGAGGTGATCATTCTCACTTGATTGTTTTGTGTGCTTTTTCTTTTGATCTTACTCTGACTATCATTAAACAGTATGTCCTCCCTGGTTCTCTTTTTTGCCTGTTCAATGGAGGCCTGTATATATTCCTCCTTGTAGCCCCGCGATTGGAATCGTCATTCCAAGTTCACAAATTCATTGTCTAGGATTTCTTGGTCGCTACAATTGCATATAGTTCTAAGGCACTCTCCATATGGAATACTCTTGATTAAATTTTGCGGATGGAAACTAGTTGCATGAAGCAACGTGTTCCCCGCTGTTGGCTTCCGATACATCTTTGTATGCACTTTAGAATCTTTTATGTAGACAGTTAAATCTAAAAAAATAACTGAACTACTGCTGATTGAGCTGGTAAACTTCAGGTTTAAAGAGTTTGTTTGTATTCTCTTGATAAAACTCTTTACAGACTCCTCCGTTCCTCTCCATACAATAAATAGGTCGTCGATAAAACGACTCCAGTGTAATATATTTTCTTCCCATTCTTGTTGGAACTCGGCCCGGACCACCTGCTCCTCCCACCAGCCCATATGCAAATTAGCATAACTGGGGGCGAAGCAGGTGCCCATCGCGGTTCCACAGATTTGATGGTATAAGTCATTGTTGAAGAGGACATAGTTGTTTTTCAAATAAACAGAGATCATTTGGAGTAGCATTTGAGTATGCGACCAGAGTTTAATTGGTCGTCCACTCAAAAAATGTTTTATAGCCTTTAGGCCATCATCATGCCTAATGCTAGTATATAAAGTGGTTACATCAATAGTAACCAACAACATGTCATTCTCCCAAGGCAGATCGTATATTCTTTTCAGAAAATCACCCAAATCCTGAATATATGAGGGCAGTAATTTGGTCAATGGACAAAGAAAAGAATCAATATATTTAGAGGTGTTTTCTAGAGCCCCGCCAATTGCGGATATAATTGGACGCCCTGGCGGGTTTTCTATATTTTTATGCACTTTGGGTATTAAATAAAATACTGGCGTTGTTGGATTTGAAACCTTTAAAAACAGCATTTCTTCCCTTGTGATTAAACATTTGTTGTACCATTTTCCAAGTTGCCCATTGTGTAGATCAAAACTACTTTGCATCACAGCCTTTGTTATTTTAACATAGTTGGTACGATTGTTCAGTTGTTTATGAGCTTCACTCAAGTATTTTGATCTGTCCCAAAGGACAACATTCCCACCTTTATCTGCATTCCTCACAATACAATTTCCTTTAGCCTTCAATTTAGTAATTAATGCAGAGTACTCTTTTTCATGCTGAGTGAAATTTTTATGTTGAACACTGGTGCACTTTTCCAAGTTTTCAAGTCATTGATGACTAACTCATTGCAAACATCAACTGAGTCTCTCGAAGTAATAGGTAGAAATTTCGAATTAAGCCGAAAATTAGTAGGTATAGTTCCTTCAATGTCCAGTTCCTGTTCTCTTGCCAGTTCCACTGCTTGACTGCTTGACAACGATCGTAATTGCTCCTGACTGGGATGCATTGGTTCTTCTAGAATTTCTATGTCTCTCCTGGGTTGTTGGTCCATGGTTCTTAAATCAAACATTAAGTCGATGTCAGCTACTGAAAGACTTCCCACTTGCATAGAGGTATCTGACATTATCTTACTTTCAGCTTCTTTTTTGGATTGACTTTGTGCAAAATATTTCCTTAATTTTAATGATCTTACAAATTTAAAGGTGTCCACCCTACTTGTCACATAGTTGAAATCTGCCGGAGGCCAGTATGAAAGACCCAGTTGCAAAATCTTTTCTTCTTTTTTTGTTAAATTGACATCTGCCAAATTTATTATGGCGCTTTCATTAGCCGTTGACTCAATGCCTTCTATTTGTTCCCTTTGGCAGTGGGCGCGCTGGCATTGTTTAGCCCCTTTGCGCCTCTGTTGCCTCTGCCTCTTCCTCTTGGTTTGCCTTTGTACTGTAGTTTGGGTCTTGGTCGAAGGTTGAACTTCCTCTCTTGTTCTAAAAAACTGAACTCTTCGATGACCGAAGGTGCAGTTTTCATCGGTTGTCGACTTTGACCTTCCTCCAGGTCCATATCAATTTCTGAGCTCTGCACGCTGCTCAACTCTGATTGACCCTCTGCTCTTGCCTGGGCCATCGGGTTCATTCTTTGTTTTCTCAAAGTATCAAATTTTTTGGGTTGCAACCACATTTTAGCAACTGATAACTCAGGGCTCAGTTTCGCAATCTGCGTGCGCATGGATATACCCTTCCTGTAGGTGACGACTGGATAGGTAGGTAGTCTGGGTGACAGTACCCCATCGGTGAGGACAATTGGCTAATTGCGCCTGATGATGGACCGAATCTTTCTCTCTTGCTTGCTAAAGGTAGTGATTAACCTGTTCATACTATATATATCTCAATTGACAATCCTACTAACTCGACAAATCCAAGATCGAAGTAGGCATGGACTCCTTCAAGGTGCGTACCAATTATAATTGATTACGTTTTATTGTCCTTTTGTATCTTATTGTGCATAATGCATAGCCCATATAAAAAGATTTTTAAAAAAAATATATATATGGAAGTTATATTTGGTGTTGGTCTGGTCTGAGAAGATGAGCGTGGGAAATTATGTTCATGCAATGGGTCGGAACAGGGTGGCCAAGGGTGGCATGTTAGTGTTGAAAAGGGTTGGTCTTAAAGAGGATCCTTGTGGGACGCCGCAGTTTATGTTTTTCGGTCCCGAGGAGAAAGGTGGGAGGTGGATGCTTTGGGTTCGGCTAGAGAGAAATGAAAAGAACCCATTCATGGGCTTTCCCTTGGATTCCCATTTGGTGGTGACTGAGCAGGAGGGTGTGGTGGGACACAGTGTTGAACGCTGCAGAGAGATCGAGGAGGATAAGGGTGGCGGCCTTTTCAAGGAGGGTCCTGATGCCATTTGTGGCCTCAATCAAGGCGGTCTCAGTGCTTTGATTTGAGTGTAATCCAGATTGGGAGTGGTCTAGAAGGTTGTTCTTCTCCAGGTGGGCAGTGAGTTGGAGGTTTATTGCTTTCTCTAGCACGTTAGCTGGAAAAGACAGTAGGGAGATGGGGTGATAGTTTTTTAGGTCTTTGTGGTCTGTGGTGGATTCTTTGAGGAGGGGTTTGTTTTCTGCGTGTTTCTATCATTCAGGGAAAGAGGCAGATATGATAGAAGCATTGATCATTATGGTGAGCTCCTTGCTGATGGTGGTTTGTCCTAGGTTGAACATGTGGTGTGGGCGAGGATCCTCGGGAGCTCCTGAGTGGATGGAGCCCATGATTGCGGCAGTTGTATCCGCAGAAAGAGGTTTCCATGCTCTCCTGGGGGTCGGGGTTGCTGAAAAGTCTGTTGAGTTCGGTTATCGAGTTTTGAAGTTCTTGTTGATGGTGGCGATTCTGGAGTAGAAGTCAGCGAGGGTGTTGCAGAGCTCCTGTGAGGAGGTGATGATGTTCTCAGTGGCTGTGGGGTTGGAGAACTCCTTGTTAATGCAGAATAGTTCCTTGCTGTGGTTTGAGCTGCCATTCAGGTGAAGGTGCATGACATTTGTTTTGACAGTTTTGAGCTGGTGGTGGTAGAGTTGTCGCTGTCCTTCTTTGTTTTATTGGTGCGCCAAAGCCTCTCAAGTTGATTATAGGTGCATTTGTGGGATTTGAGCTCTGGTGTGATCCAGCTGTGGTGTTTGGAGGATTTTCTGGTTTTGGTGGTCTTGAGGGGGGTGACTTTGTTGGTGCATGTGTTGATCCGTGCATTGAAGATTCTGACTGCCGTCTCGAGGTTGGTGGTGGCGTCGGGCGTAGTTAGGGGGGAGTTGGTGCAGAGGTCTGTTGTTACTTTGCTCCAGCTCCTGTAGGGAAGTTTGGGGTATAGCTGGTGTGGAGGGGGTTGTTGTGATGTGGAAGTGGACAATGGAGTGGTCTGACCATTTGGGTGTGGTGTGGTGACTGTATTTGATTCTGTTACTGGCTGTGAATATGGGGTTGAGAATGTGTCCAGCAATGTGTGTGGGATGGGTGACCAGTTTGGAGAGGCTGAGGATCTCCATGCTCTCATGGAGGTTGGCTGTGCTGGTGTCATTGGGGTCTTCCAGGTGAAAGTTGAGGTCCCCGAGGAAGAGGAAGTCTTTGGAGTTGTTGGCTAGTGGGGTGATGAAGTCGGTGATGGCGCCACAGAAGGCGGATGTGGTTCCCGCAGACTGTAGGTGAGAGTGCCTCTGATAGTTGTTTTGCTGTTGGTGTTGATTTGGAAATTGAGGTGTTCCATGATGCTGGTGGGGGTGTCGATGGTTACTGTCCAGTTGAGGTATTCTTTGTGGATGATGGCTTTACCACCACGTTGTTTGTTGTTGCTTTTTTGGTGAATTATATTGCAGCCGTAGGGTGTGGTGGTGGCAAAGTCGGACACTGATGCCGGGTTAAGCCATGCCTCAGTGAGGAAAACAATGTAAGGCCTGAGGGAGGTGATGGGTTTGCAGCTCTCGCTGGCATAGCACTAGAGTTGATCTGTAGCGGTGGTAGGTAGATTTTACGGAGCTGAGGATTCTGTGCTGTAGTGCAATGGGCAGGACCAGCAGGAGAAAGATCCTGCCGTTGCTGAAGAGGAGGTGAGGTTGCAGTTGTTGTTGCATTATCTGGGGTTGAGGGCTAGAAGTTCCGTGCTTGTGTATCTGTAGATGGGAGGAGGACAAGGGGCCCAGGTGCTGGGCCTGATCCACTGGCAGATGGGCTTGCCTTCCACTCGGCCATGCTCCAAAACACTCCTAGATTTTAAAGGCAGATGCCCTTGCCCAGTTGAAAAAGGAGCCATAGAGATGGTGCCTCTGGAAGTAAGGGGCACATAATTCTACTGTCTTTACTTGTTATCTCCCAAGAAAGATGGGGATCTCAGAACCATAATGAATGTATTTATTGACTGTACAATTAATTAAAATCAGTACAGTAAAAACAGTTAAAAAATAGAAAGATAGACAGACTAAAAATAGTAGAGCTTCAGAGGAAGTTTGGTGGATATGCCCCCCCCTCCCGGCGTCCACTCGATCAGCCGGCACATGTAATCGTAGGCGTTTGACCTTGCGCAAGTTTCTAGAGCCCCCAATGATCCGTAAAAATAGTCTACTTTAAAAGTCTGTAAGCTGTTCACCTTGGCACTTCAGTTAAAATCCATAAAATAGCACAGTCTTAATGGGATGGGTGTAGGGGGGCAAAAGCCTCGGTGTTTGCTGGAGGACAGGCTGCTTTCTTCCCTTGGATTTGCCGTGCTCGTCACCATGGTTTTATTTTGTGTTCGTTGGCAGCCTTTAGGGCGAACCTGATATGATGCGTAAATTCCCCCAGTCTTGCTAGGGTCGTCGTGATTGTTGTGGAAAAGCACAAGGCTGACGCTTCACTACACGACTTTGTACCGTTGGTGATACAAATCAGGTGTAGGAGTCTTCGATGTTCGTTTATGAGGTTGGGGCAGCAGCATAGGAGATGCAACCAAGATTCCCTCGTATAGGAGCACAGTCTGCAATTTGTGGATTCCCCCCTGCGGGCCCATGTAGGGTTAAAATCCGCAATTCCTAGAATGCTTAATCTCATGAAAATAATTTTACTTCAGGCTTGTGGTGTGAGGGCCTCACTTAGGTAAGGTTGTGCCTTACCTATGATGTAGGAGCTGTTCAGTGGGAGCTTGAGCGGAGAGATTTGAGGTCAAGATCAAATGATGTTTTGCGCACTTGTCTATTTATAGCTTTTTTCCAGGCGTTCAATGGAATTTCCAGCAGCGGTATACTCTCTTCCTTGATCTTCAGTGTGTTGAACGCTTTGCCAAGACTGATGTGCCAGGCCGAGCGTGGCCCTTCGAAGATAGACCTCAATTGTTGACTTAGAGAATATAGAGTATAGCTTTATGATCTCCCCTTGGCAAATCAAGTCTGGCCTCGCCAGACCTAGCTCCAATCTTAGCTTTGACCTCCTCGTTGATCTTGGAATGAGGAGTACTGATGTGTATGCTTTGGCTTGGGCTGAGATGAGGAGGATATCCTGTGACCCAGGGAAGGCCATGTAGCCATAGCTAATGGCTGGCAGCAATTTAGCTTTTAAGGCGGTCAATATTGGACCAGCAGAAGGGCTTATCAGGTGTTGGCTCAATTGCTTTAGCAGGTATATAACCTTATTGGCCTTAGAATACTGCTGTTTCAGGTGTACGTTCGCCTTGGCCCGTTCCGTGAGCCAAACCCCTAGGTAGTTATATTAGGCCACTGTGTTGATTTGCAGGTTTCCCATTAGCCACTGTGCTTTCTTTTTCAGATGGTAGTTCCCAAAGATGACGACCTTGGTCTTCCCCTGGTTAACTGTCAAGTTGTTGTCATTGTTAAAGCGATTCAGTGCGTTTAGAGCTCATTCTAAGCCCACCCTTGTATGGTCCATTATAGCTGTGTCATCGGCGTATTGTAGCACCGGCAGCCTCACGCTTCCTAGTCTTGGTGCTACTAGGCGGCTCCTTTCAGGGCATCCCCCAAATCCGCAGTGTACAGGTTAAAAAGGGTGGGGGCCAGCACGCATCCTTGTTTCAACCCATTGTTCATTGTTATTTTGGGGGACACTGTGCCGGCGCTTGTTTTAACCCGCACCCAAGTGTCTTCGTATAGCGATCTAATTGCCTTCAGGAGGTTTGGTGGGATTCCCCAGTTTTCTAATTTCTACCATAATCTTCTGCGTACAACTTTGTCGAAGGCTGTGCTATAACCGATGAAGCAGCAGAAGAGTGGTGGGTATTTCTTCTTTGTTGCTTGTGTTGATAGGTGCGCTAGCGCCAGTACATTGTCCATGGTCGATGACTGTGACCTGAAGCCGGTCTGATAGAAGGGAATAATACCTTTTTATTCTGCCCAAGTCTCCAGATCCTCAGTAGAAGGAGGGCATAGGCCTTGGCTTTGAAATCGAGCAAGGCGATGAGCCTGTAATTTGATGGTTTTAACCAGTCCCCTTTTTTAAAAATAGGGACCAATATGGAGCCCCTTCAAGAATCGGGGGTTTTGGCTGTCAAAAAAGTATAGTTGTAGAGAGGAGTTAGAATTGTTGCCCAGAAATTAGGGGCCTTTTTGAAGACCGGTGCGGGTATCCCATTGGGCCCGGGGGCCCCGTCGTTCTTCATGTTCTTGAGGATCTGAATGACCATCTGAGGGTTTATCTGGGCTGGCCGTGTGTGCAGTGCATCTCGGCCTGGTCTCTCTGACCCACAGGGGAGTTGCCAGGGCTGGAGGTTGTTTCTCCTGGCTTTGTACTGAATTGCTGAAGTTGACTCACCCCGTGACTGGTCTCTTATAAGCTGCCTTTGTTTAAAGGGGCGATTGAATATAAATGCTTCAAGTGGATCAGCCATTCTTGCTCTGTTACTCCATTTACTTTTAGGACTCCTCTGCTGCTCAGCTGGTTTATGTGTCTCCATAATCCTGATGGGTTCTTCTGTTTAAGCAGAGAGAAAACTTTGAGCCATTCCCTCTCTACGTGGGCTTTTTTGTGTTCCCACAATTTCTTCCTTAGGGCTGCCCTCAGTGATGTGACCAAAGGACCCTCTGTTTGTCTGCCCCCTCTTTTCGTTATTGCTAGGGCCTTGCGCAGGAGCCGTTTACTTTCATGTATATCTTTAGTTGGACAAATGCTTCTAGCAGTTGGTTGCACTTTGGACCTAGGGCATTGTGACTGGGGATGTCCCATCTTCGCTTGTAGGTCCTCTACAGTGATCTCCCAGTCCTTTATGGGTGAGAGCAACGTTGATAGGCTCCCTTCCTGTTTCTGATCCAACCAGATTTTGAGCTTCAGGACTATCTTGTCTGACCATTTAATCCTCCTCTGGACACTATGTTTTTCATCCTCTCTTGACTCTCCGAAGAGTTGGAGAATGGTGGCTGATGGTACTTTCAGCTGAAATGCCGCTCTTAGTGGCCTTAGTGCCCTGTGATCACTTTCCGTCCTGTCCTCGACTACAAAGTCTTCCAAACTAGCCGCCATTGTTTCACTGACCATGATGTAGTCGATTCTTGAGATGTCCCAGAAGGTCGGTTGGGGATGCCCGGAGTTCGAGCGTGCTTCTTTCAATGCATGGGTTGTGGTTAGCTTGTGATTATTGAGGAAGTCATGAAGGGGTGCGGCCCTGCCAGACCCCCGAGGTGGGGGTTCGGCATTGTCGAGATCCTTCAGGTTAAAATCCCCAGCTAGAATTACCTGGTGAAATTTGTATTTAGTTAAGATGTCATCTAATTTCCATGACAGTGCCTCCATCTGGTCTTTCATGATGGTCTGTGCCGGGTTGATATAGTAGTTTAAAATCAGGAGGCGCATTGACTGTGAATTGCGCTTCAGGCCTCCGATCTGTAGGGCTTTCAACCCAGATGAGTTCAGATTAATAACTGTCGCGGCGAGAGTGCTTGCATGTTTTATGAAGACTGATAGACTACCAGATGGGCGTCCAAAGAGATTCCTTTTTGTTGCTGGAACATAGTGTTTGTGATACCCTGCCAATGGAATACTAGACAATGCCCACATCTCTTGAAAGCAGAGTATTTCTCCAGATTCCAGGAACTGCTTTAAGTTTTCATTTTCACTGATTTTGCTGATCCCTGCGATGTTCCATGAGATTATGGTTAATTGCTGCTTGGAAGGTGTTCCTCCCCTGGCCTCTCCGCTGCCAGGCCTAGTGTCGCAGCTGTTAGGGATGCTGCTGCGAACTTCTTGAGATTCCGGTTTGGTCCGGTACAAGACGGGTTGTGCAGATTGGTTGTTTCGGCATGAAATCCTGATGCCCATGTGGTCCTTGGAGCCCGTCCGTCTTCTGCCAAGGAATCCTAAGCTGTTAGTCCCGTGCAGGACCGACCAAGGACCCTTGCCCCCATTTTCTGGTGCTAAGATGTGTGGATATTTTGGGTGTGACAGAGTCTGAACATCAATGCCCCACTCGGCAAGTTGTGTTGAATTATTCAGGATGGCTTGTAGTATTTCCTTTTGCTTCAGGCCCATCACTGTTGAGTCACCATGTGTGTCCCCCTTGATGCTCAGGAATCCCACCCATTCTAGATCCCCAGTTTCTGTCTGGTCTAGGGTGGCAATGTGTTTAAAGAGGCGAAGAATGTTGCACCAGTTCAGAATGTCGTGCTGTCCTGTGCTGTGGAATCTCGGGTTGAGGACTACCTCATGGACAAATGTTGGTGAGCCCGAGGTTTGGGCCGCTTTTTCCCTTCCTAGGGCGTGCACAGCTGAGGTTGATCCAAAGCTTATGCTTCCTTGTTTGCTTGTGGCTAATACTGCTTGGGGCCTCATGCTACTGGTGCCGGACTGGTGCACGGGGCTTAGCTGGAGTAATTTTGAACCATCCGGCTGCAGCAGTGTGGTGATCCTCGTTTGCTGGGAGGTTTTTATCGGTCGGTGCAGAGCTTGTTTCCGCTATCGATTCATTGCCTGTGGGCCAGCCTGAACTTATAAGTGGCTTTTGGCCCATCGCAGTGGAATTGCTTGATAGAATTGGCTGCGTTTGCTGGTCTCCAGGAAGCGGGATGATGTCAGAGACCTTCTTGCCCCAGTTTTTGGCTATGAAGATTGGGTAGAGCTGACTGGCTTTGGCGTCCCATTGTGGGGGTAGGTCGTCGGTCTTCCTTAGCTGCGATTGTCTCCCTCTTAACTTTGTTTTTTTCAGTTGTTTTTTCAGCTTCTTTTTTGCTCTCCTTGATAGCGTAGGTTCAGGAATGACCGTTTTGCTGGGAGTGAGTTCCTGCGAGTCAATTGCCAGGACGTCGCTACCCCTGCTGCCCTCACTATTGGGGCTTTGTGTGCCTTTGGCTACTTTGGGTCTATGGGTGGAATTCTCGAACCTGTGTGCCACTTTTTGGCCCGGTCCGACTGTTGTCTCCGGGCTGGATATGGTTCCTTCTGTTTGTCTCGTCGCCTGGGGATATCTGTTTGCAGTCACCCTATCATCTGTGTTGCTCGAAGTCGGCGTTTCCCTGCTTCCTTTGGCTATCTCGACTATGTTCGCTAGGACCTCGGGAAGAGACGCCCATTTTTCCATGAGGATTGAGCAGGAACAGGAACATTCCCCCAGGTTGGAGAGTAAATACTGAGCGATCCTATTTTCCAGTTCTCACACCTTGGAGCTTATGTTCACTAGTGGGCCAGCAATCGATTGCAGGAGATCTATTTGGACTTTCATCTTAGATGACTGCCACAATAGGGCTCTATTGATGGCACTGTTTGTTTTGGTCGTAGGTGATTTCTGCAGGTCTGCTTCTGCGCTATCATTGAGGGTGTAGTGGTCTACTTTTGTGTTGGAGACCCGTGGAGGCCCTAATAGCCCCAAACCCAGCAGATTTGGGCTTAGTTATAAGGTTCTCTTGATTTTTTGGCCTAGATTTTGGAGGAACGAAGCTGTGAGCTCCCCTGCTGCTGGAGACTCTAGGCACAGGTCAGCTGATTGCGACCATATGCTTGTAGGTGATGGTGCGGGCACTGTGCTCTCCGCATTCTGGAGGACTAGGCCATGGCCGTGGCCTTTTGACTGGTGGATTTGCGCCCTTGTCACTGCGGCGTGATCCGCTTTGTTCAGAGCTGTTGTGTGGTTCTTGCCATTTGTGGAGTCGTGCCTCTTATCTATGAATAGACAAGGGTTTTGAGCACTGGGTAATCCATTGGTCTTCACACAGTCAAGTTGCATGTAGGCTGAGTCGACCGTTTCCTGCTCATTACTGGGCTCCAGGCAGGCTGGTGAGCCGCCCAAGAGTGTGAGAGTGTAAGCTGAGGGCCGTTCACTCTGCCTTTTGGAACTGATCTCTTGAACGATGCACGGGTCACGGCCATGCGTTGATATGTTCTGGGCTGCGTGCGCTTGCCAGCTCTTGGTGGTGCCCTGGTCAGTGCTGGGGGTGCCATTTTTCTTGAAGAAATTCCTGATCGACCCCCTTTGTTCTGCGTCTTGAGGCATTTCATTGAGGCTTTCTGTTAGTGATTTGCTCCTGGTAATCCTTTTGATAGAGGAATGGCTATTTGCAAGCTCCTCAGGGGTCGGCCCTTTCTTTTGGGACCCATTTTGCTGAGTGAAGATGCTAGTGAGGCTTGACTGTTTGGCTAAGGGGCTGGCCGGCCAAATGTACTGTGGAGTAATTGGTCATAGCGGATTTGTTTGTTTGCCAGGCTTGCCAGGATTTGCCAGGATTTTGAGGGAGTTGTAGCGGGGTGATGGTGGGAATTGTCGCACCCCCCGAATCGTGTCTACTGTTGTTGGTCCCTGCCCTGCCTTGCGCCAGTCAATACAGCTGGGTCTGGCCTGGATCAGGACTGGTGCCTGGGGACTAATGCCTGGAGTACCCCGGGGTGCTCCTCTAGCTGCCCAACTGCCCAACTACTCCACATCGCTCTCTTTCTGTTTTGTATGCTTCTGCTGATGGAGTTGCTTCTCTTTGTTAATGCTGGATGCTGGGATGTTGCCGGATGTGGCCTTTGGAGGAGGACGTAATTATGCGCTTTTCCCTACTACCAGGGTGTGGGATTGTCCCCAGCCGGATGGCAAAGGAGCAGGGAGAAGGTGGAGGGAGGCAAGCGCCGGCAGATTACTAGTGGCTAGCAACTGATGACAGATGTGCAGTGGCGCAGGTGGGCCCGCAGGTGGACCCACAGCCGGTAAGCCCATAAGCCTGTAAGCCACGCCTTGTGTCAATAAGTCTCTTTTTTTACCCTATGAATGCCAAGAGACAGAGGCGAGGCTAACAGCAGCTATGGCTGTGGCTATGGCGTTAACTGATGGTGGCTGGTAGTTATCTAATAGTTGGCCAACAATTGGCTGGGTAGAGCTGAGCAAGATCTGTGGCACTGGTTAGGGCCAGTGGAGCAGTAGAGAGTAAGGAAGGACAGGGGGGTATTGGCAGAAAGTCGTTAAGCACCAAGTGGACAGATATCAGGGAGCGGGGAGGGAAAACCGAGAACAGGGCACACTGGAAAGCCACAAGCCGCACGCAACCTGGTTGGGCCGCTTCCGCGGACTCGCCGGACACGCACTCAGTGGCCGCTCCTAATGACAGCCGCGCTCTCACACTTACCTGCTGCCCCTGCCGTTGCTGCTTCCCTCAGGGTCCGGGAATGGTCCGGAAGCTGTCTCTCACGGTATGCTCACTGCTCACTGCAGAATGTGAATGTGAATGAGGAACTCCGGAGCGCTCTGTGCCTGTTGCGGCTTTGTGGCACCTTGGCATTGGCTCGGCTCACGCACCTCTGCCGAGCCACTCTCCTCTGCTCCTCCGCTCCTCCGCTTGCTCGCAGCTGCCACTCGCTGCTCGGCTTGGTGTATCACGTGACTGGAACTGGAACACCTCTGACCAGAACTGGAACACCTCCCATAGACCCATAATGGAAATCCACCTTTTGAGCGTGTTCAATCAGCAGGACAAGTTCAAGATTATGCTGCTGAGACAAATCTTGCCGGTCCTAAATGTAAGCAAATGATTGCCATCCCTCTAAGTACAGGACGCCTACTTTCATCTTCCACAGGCTGAGTGCACCAAATGTTTTCACAAACATTCTGGTGACTGCACTGAGATGGTCAGGAGTCTATTTCACATATGGATGACCAGGTAGTGAAAGCAGAGTCCCTGATTCTAGTCGAAGAACACCTTCAGAAAATGATATCTCCCCTCCATGACTAAGGGTTTATGTCAAAGCCCAAAAGACTCGCCTCACTCCAATGTAAAGATTGACCTTCATAGGAGCAGTGCTGGACACAAACCACCTTCCTTTTATTTTTATTTCTCAGAGAACTGCAGATATTCTGAGATGATTCTGTAATTTCTGACTCTGACACATCTCCCATTTCTGCATGTTTTACATGTGTAGACTCTACATGTGTAGAGTCTTATGACCTCATGCATTCTCTTGGTTCTGCATGCCAGATGGAGGATGGGAAGAGCTCCAAAGCTGTTTTCAGTGGCAGTGGATCCAGCATCAAGGGACACTTCTTGGCTCCGTTTCTGATCCCTCAATTGGGTCACAAGGACTTGATAGACCCCTCCAACCTTATGATGGGTCATCCTTTGACCCTCCACAGGTGCATGCTATTGTGGTCACAGACACAGATCAGGTCCTTCCCCCAATCGCTAAACATTACAGCTGCGCACACGGAGATTGTGTGGTACCAGCTAGAGCCCTATTGCCTTCCTGATTACCTGCCAGATGTCGTCTTGGTGGCCAGGAAACCTGCCACTAAATGGGTTGCACAGGTTACTAGAACAAATGTGTTCAGTGGTGCGAGTTACAAGGACTAGACCCCTTTCAATTGTACCTTTTCGACTTACCAAGTTTCGCATTTTTCCTTACACATCAGGATCTTTCAGTGTCTATGGTTTAGTGATCTTTAGCTACCCTGGTTTCCTTCATGTGCATTTCCGACCAATCATCCCTGTTTAGAGCATCTATAGTGGCACATTTTCTGAAAAATGTACTTTATTTGTTGCCTTCCAATTCATTCATTGTTCATCACTGAGATTTGAATGTTGTGTTTATTTTCCTTAAATTCCATCTCAACAATCACCGGCAGGTCATAGATGGAGCAGCACAGTCTGTGCCCTACATAGTACAAAACGTTTAAGCAATATTTAAAAGTAGCAGAATATTTATCTTGAGCACTTCACAAAAAATACCAACAATTTATCCCAGAATCAGAACTGTTTTAAAAAAAAATGTTGAGACCTGTTTATGGGAAAACAACTATAGGCAGATATTAACATCTCTGTCAAGTGTTCTGTTACCTTTTTTGCTGTATTTACAGGCATTACCAGTAATATGCCTGGAAGATTATGCCAGGCACAGGTTTCTAGTTGCTTTACTGAGATTGTCACGTGACAATTCCATCAGGCGCCTTATTCCTGCTGTGTGGAATTAGGAGCCTGCTGGCAACTTTTAAGAGTGATCCCTTCCCCTTGCTATCATGGAAGGAGAGTTGCTTCGTCCCTTGTCTGGAGTTAATCTCAAATTATTTCCAGGGCGCATAGGGGTCAATTAAAGTTTGGAAAAACCCACTCATGTTTGTATTTGTGGACATTCCCAAATTCCAAGGCAAACCGCTGCTTTGAATGCAAATGGCCTTTGAGTGGGATTTATGACTGCGGATTTTTTTGTACTTGTGGCAGAGACGGTGGCGAATAATTGAGTTTGTGTTGTTCAGTTCAAATGTGTTTACCCCTGCCATGAATCCTTTCGTGGATTTCTAGCAGGCAGAAAAAAATAGCGTGATCGAATTTACTTTTATGAGTAAGGCTCAATGCAAATAATAGCCAGCAGTTTACTTGTAGCACCGTCTATTTTTGTTAAACTCTCACATTGTGCTACTACATTGCATGCCCTACCCTCGTTTAAGATATATCAAGATGTAAAGTCTGGACTGGCACAAATACAATTTTGCAATGACACAAATCGTGCACGAATTATGATTATAATCGTTGCCACATGTAATATCAGTGGCACAGGTATAAACATTCTAGCTCCCTGACGGCAACCAAGGGGTTATATTTGTAACTCCCACCTTCTTTGCTCTGTCTTTGCTCTGTCGCCATTTGTGGGAATCTAATAGAATCGCTCACTCTGGACTCACTTTTGCCTCACGTGACAAGGTCACTAATGACAATTGCATCAACAGAATGGTGCAAAACAACTTTTTGCACTTGACATTCGGTCCAAATGTTGATGCAGAAAGTGGTGTGAAATTGTATCAGCTCGGTCTATTCATCCTGGAAACCTTGATGCAAAATTGCAATGGGACCGGTGCAATCTATGGATTCAAGTGGGGGAAACCCCAAAGATGGTAAATGCGTTACCGTGGTAACCGGAGCAATCCTTTTTTTAAAGGGACTTTCGTCCTATGCTGCACCATTATAATCTTGTATTACTTCAGTTGATTCTAAACCAAGCGCTCCCAAGGAATACATTAACACTTAGGAAAAACCTTCCTCCTTTCTAAAGTCATTTTATCATTTAAAGTAAACAAACGGAAGGCAGAAATATTGACTTCAATGCATAGATATTGAAAACACCTCGTTTTCGGTCCTAATGCCTCTGCCGGTTTTCATTTGAAAATGTTTTTTCTAGTGTGCACGTCCTCTGTTCCCTTTGGCACTTGGCTACACTTACCTTAGCTGACTTTTGTTATGCTGCTTGACTCCAAGAGCTACAAAAGCAATATTCATTCCAGAGTCCCAACAGGCTCTAAGTATTCATCAAATATTTGATTTACATTTTATAATAACGTTATTGCATTCTCGAACACGGAGGACAGGCTCCGCCATGATTCTCGCACCTCGCGCTTTCATTAGCGGTGTAAATTAGATTTCTAAACAATTACAATGGTTAATTCAGTATCCTAGCATAATTTTAGAAAGTTTTTATACTTGCCCCGGTGTTTCTGTTTGGAGTGGTATTTCTTCCCACAGCAAATGACTTGAAGTGCGGCAAATAAAACACGAGCGCAGACTATAAAAGGAACGAGTATTGAAAGGTGATGCCCCCCCCCCGCCTCCCCCCTTGATGATGGAAAACACGCACTAAAACGCTGTATTTCCTCTTGAGACCGGATGCTTAAAGCATTAACTCTAGCCCGCCCATAAAAGGAGGCCTGGGACTTAACCGCTGGCATTAGTCACTCTGTACATAGCTACATGACATTCGATTTTACATTACACATCTATTTATTGGATCTGCGCGAATTTTAATTTCAGGCCTTGGCACAGTCTGTAGGAGGTCTCCTGACAATTATGTGTTTCAGAATTTTTTAACACAATTCAGCAGATGGCTGCTACCCGTTTTAAGCGTAAAAACATACAGTAGGTGCTGCTAACTGTGCGGTAGTTGCGACTAAATTCACAGTGCGCGTTTAACATGCAGCCAACTAAACTAGGTCATTCCCTGCTGCAGTCCCGGACACCAGTGTCTCTCGACGCACCGTTTTTAACTTACTGCAGAACCCAAGCACAACTATTCGCCACCATCTCTGCTGGAACGGTGAGGGGCTGACAGCCACGGCACAGTCATGCCTGGAAGCGGATGTAGGCCTTGTTAGAGGCTGGAATCACAAACCTGGCGTGAAGAGATCTCACTGTCACAGACAGATGCAAGGCAGGGCCGCCCACTGCTGCAGGGTGAGATGAGAAGGATTCAGACCCTGGGGCATAGAGTGAAAGAGGCACAACTGATGGCTCACGTTAGAGGAATAGGGGTTTGTGTATCCTGTCGTTAGAACTCCTGCTCGTACACTCTTGGTGAGACACAGCGGGCGAGGGCGAAAATGGATTCTCCTTAGACTTCAAGGGAAAACTGGAAATATGGGGTGTGATTTCTCTCCATTGCTAAACTAACTTGCATTCCAAAACAATCATCAGAAAAAACAAAAAAGGAGAGGTGGGGAGGACAAAAATCCTTTGTCAGTTTCATTGACGAGGGTGAATAAGAGCAGAAGGACATCCCATGGATGTACCCCCTCCTTGCAGGTAGAGGTTACAGCTGAAACAATTGACTTTTTTTCAAGTCTAGTTGCAGCAAAGACATAATAAAGAGAACCCGTGTGACATGAACCCATTCACTTCCCAGTGGAATTTCTTACAGGACCTGTTAAAGGGGCCTGAAAGAATCAATACATGATGTGACTTGGCGTATAGCGTGGTAGCAATGCGCCTATGGTGTCTTTCAACTTAGGCTTTTCAACCTGAGCAGACGCCTCTCCTCCTGGAGCCATGCACTTGAGAGGGGTAGAGCAGTCAGACAAGACCACCACTGCCTTCATCAGAGGAAAACTTCATGGATCTGAGAATGGCAGGCATCCACCCTTTCACAGGGACCTACTCAAGGGTTGAACTAGAGTAAGTGCCAGACAGTTGACAACACAGAACATAAAACACTACATGTCACGACATATTCTGCTCAATGCTAAAACTCAAGGCAATTTTTGAAGTTGTTGCAGCGTTAACTGCGATTTTATCCTCAAATCGGGCTCTGCATTGACCTCCCTTTGTAAACACAGCTCGTGTGTTGTTTGAAAGGTACTGTCACTGTATATCAGCACAGAATGACTTCCTGACAAAGGTAAGAGATTCAGGATTAGCAGTTCAAGGACTTGTTGTGAGAAGGTGGTTTATTATTTAGGGTTGATTGAGGTCCACCACAAGTACTAAAGGCACTATCCTGTTAGGTCAAGTAAAAGGTTTCAACAATTTAAACCTGAGCTTAACCCTTGATAGCTATGCCACAGAGCAGGCAGGCTTATTTTTGAGAAAATAGGAAATACTAAAACAGTTAAAAAGTCAAGCACACAACACAATAAAAATCCTACTCCAATTTTAGGAATAGAATATAATTAAATGAGCAAAATACACAATTAGGATACAAATCCAAAAAGGGTACTTAGAGATATTGATTTTGAAAGATTTAAGTAAAAATAGAACCAAAAAGCGCACAGTGCCAATGTAGTCAAAGATCATGGTGGAGCTGGACCTAGACACGATTTCAGGCCACCCGCTATCGATACACCAACCAGGTTTGACCTGGTTGGAGGTTTAACCTGGAGATTTAAGGCCTGTTTTAAGTATTGATGTATGGCCCACTATTTATCCATGGGGATGCAGTAAATTACTCCATCCCCATGGTGGAGAGAAAGCCTGTAAAATTCGGAGTGCAATTTATAATGCATTGGCAAATGCTGCCGTCACAGCAGTTTATGTCAATGCATATCGCTAGTTGGTGCAGTGCTACGTGAGCATGACGCAATCCTGCACTAAACAGTTTCCTTTTTAGAATATCCAGAAAAAGGATTCTCTTTTTGAGAATAAAAATAAGGAATGCTCCCCTCACCATGGGAGTCATCTCCCATGGCAGGGGAGCATTATTTGCTTTTTACTGTCTCTCACCTTCAGTGTTTGCCTTGCGGTGATAGGCAGTAAAAAACATGGCTACGTGTCTGTTCATACTGATTGGGTTGGCGAACATGCAGCCATTTCTCTGATGACTCTTACTCCGTCGTACCATTGGAGAGATTTGGTTATGGTGGTGACAGACTAGTCACCACTGTAGCCATACCTAAGGTCCATAGCATACCTAAGGTCCATCCATAATTAAATCAAGCGGCCAGACTATTGTGTTGGCGGTGTGTGTACTCCATTGCGCCCCTCCTCTGTAGTCACTGCAGACCAGTTCGGGAAGCAGCTCTTCCCCACTAGAATTGGTACCTGCGTGATTGGGATGACAAAAAAGGTTTCTGTACAGGTGTTATCTAACATCTGCTTGTACAGAGGAGGCCACTTTGAAGTAAATTACGTTCCTCAGCAGAGCCCAACTGATATTTTAATTTTCTATGCAATTTGTTTATTTTGGAACACCATATACTATGGCCCTGTAGGAAAGTGAAATAGTCCAATTAGAGTTTAGCCAATTTCAAGCCATTTTAGAGGTCACAGCACATACACGGATGTATGATGTTACAACGCATGCTTTTACAACGCATGCTGTTACAACAAATTTTTTACAACGCAAATGCTGTGACAACGCAAGTCTTTACATCGACTTGCAGTAGATGGCGTGCTAACATTAAAAAAGGGTAATTTACTATTCTAACTCCAGTCCACGTTGCAGTAGGGAAGGTGTTTGGATAGTAAACTACACTATTTTTAATGTTAGCACGCCATCTAGTGCAAGTCGATGTAAAGACTTGCGTTGTAATGGCATGCGTTGTCACAGCATTTGTGTTGTAACAGTTTCGTTGTAATGGCAGTGTGTTGTAAAAGTTGCGTTGTAATGGTTGTTCACCCACATACACTAGCACTGGACAGCAGTGTCCCAGTGTGCAGACTCTGAAAAACAGCAGTAAAATTAAGCAAAAAATTGAGATGACCTTACGAAAAGGGGCATCTTCTCATACTTGTGTAAAAACACTAAGGACCTGTGGGTTCAAGCTTGTGTTTCTCTTTCCAGGTCAAACTACAAGTCCAGTAAAGGTTATATTTTCGCCAAATATGTACATCAACACTAACTTTTAGTACAGAATGCGTGTGGTTTACACACACATTGACAACCAACAAGAAATGTAATTGAGGTAGGTGTAAGGAGACTGAGTCCTACTGAAATGCAACAGACATACCTAGACTTTTAGAGTTATTCAAAATATATCATTTTGGAGACAAAAAGGGGCCGAACTCGCCCTTTTGTTCTTAGATGTTGTTACAGGGAGACAAAAATATACTGTTGTTCTGTCAACGTTAGGCAATTGTAATTTCTTTGTAGGGCCTTCACAGCACTACATAGTTGTTGGTGAAAACTGATATAGGGAATGACACCTAAGGCGAGTACGTTTTCAATGAGTTCGCTCATGGATTAGGAGCCCTACATGAATGGCCTGATTATGAGTTGCACAGTACTGGCAGGGGAGTATAGTCGCGCATGAATTTAATGTTGCTGTGTGGTAACACCCCAACAGTCAGTGCAGTTATGAGTTATAGCTCATGGAATGGGGAATTACCATATGGTATTAGATTTACCGGTCATAAAACCACATGGATTTCCTAATTGCATGGGCTTTAACGCATACATTTACCACCTGCCTGTTTGTGGTAAGGGTGGCGGGAGGGAGTGTAGAGAGTACAGGAGGTAAGTGAAAGCTAACATTTGGTAGTAGAAAGCAATGCAAGAAAAAAATGGGGAAAGCGACATGGCCGGAGCTGTAATCCAAACTCTCATGCGATGATTCCAGCCAAAAATACTGCACAGTAAGTTCATGTGCGGTGTTCCATCTCCCGGGAAGCCAGCTGCTGAAAGCCCTTCCCTCTCAGAATCCGACAGAGCATAATTCCATTTGGTAATTCTGTTCCACCTGACTCATAATCAGAGCCTAAGAATGAGCCCACACCTATCTATTGCTAACCTATAGGAAAGTGAGGAGCAGGCGCTATAATGAAGCATGTCACCTCGGCTGGGAAAATGATCTACGTCTTGTGCACTACATGTCCCATTATAAGATGTAAACAGAAGTAAGATGCTTACCTTGGACCATTGTTTTCTGTGAGACCTTGTCAGTCTTGTCTGGTTTTTTTTTCTATTTCTACTGAGAGACACATCTCATCTAGCCATAGGAGGTTGTTCCCTCTTTTGATTTATATGTGATATTGCTGGGATTCACTACAGAACTCACCTTAGAAAAATGTGCCAATTACCATTATATGCAGGTTCGCAGTATAAAATATTTTTATTCTTCAATACAACACTTGTTAATTTCTGAGGCATGTGGCCTGTACTGGTAGCATTTATAACTTGATTTTTGTTGAGTTGCTTACATTTTCTTTATTTTCTCTTAAGTGTTGTTTCTAATCCTTAGCAATGTCATCACTTTTCTTGCCTCCCCCCTGGATATTGGCTTCTCTGCTTAGTACTAGAGACGTGTATATATTTCAGAATAGCCTAATCAACATTAGCAGGTGTTCACCCTGCTGCTCACAGTGGTTATTAACCAAGGGCCGATGTACCTGTGGGATTCTGTGAAACCTACTCAGGGAGTCTGTGACTGTTTAGAAAATGAAATTACTTTAGCACACTAATAAAGTAAGTATAGATAAAAAAGGAAAAATGTAAAACTGCTAATTTTAAAATGGTCTGTAAATGACAAGGAATTTTAGATTAGAGGCAAAAAATGACTTTGGTACCCTGAGCTTTATTCGTGTAAGCAGAACAAGTTGCAGCAAACCGCATCTAGTGTGGACTATTGGAGGCCTCACTTGAAGCGCTGGTATGCACCAACAAAAAGACAGCATGCATTATGGGCAAACAAAAAACTACAAAGTTATAGCTATAGTTACTAGCGCTCAGTATATTGCTTTGCCTTTTAGAAATGAAACCACATTTAAGCTCCTATCTGCCCATAAGAATTAACATATTTTCTATGTTTTTGTTTGTGAATTAATTCATTTTGATATTAGTTTGATGTGTTTGTTTTTACTGTATTTTTGTCTGTTGTTCTGAAGTTCAAATTATAGAAATGGTTTAGGTGGGGATCTCTGCTTTCAGTAGAGATTCAGGGGGGGGTCTTCAAAAATAAGAAGGTTAGGAAGTGCTGACCTAGAAGGTTCAACCAAAATGTCAATTCTTTAACAACAGGAGTTATATCTCTATTGTGTGCCTCCAGGCGACTCCACCCAGTGGCATAAGAAGGGGGTTGCAGTGGGTGCGGGCAGTCCTGGGAGTCATCACTGAGGGGGGTGACAAAATGGCAAAAAGAAGTGTTTTGAAACACATATTTTTGCCTTTTTGTCAAGCTGGGGGTGACAAGCGTCAACACTGAGAGGGTGACAAAATGGCAAAAATATGTTTTTTAAACACATATTTTTGCCATTTTGTCAAGCCGGGGGTGACAAGAAATTTTCCACATCGGGTACCACCTGACCTTGCTTTGACACTGACTCCACCTATGAGTTCTAATAGGCTTCCTTGTCTTTATTCATATTCTGGAAAACTATTCAATCAGTATTAGTTGCAAATGTTTTTCAGCTTACTCATTTCCTTGTCCTTCCTTGCCTTTTTTTGTCAATTTATGTTGTTAGGTGTAGAGCACATATAAAAACACAAATCTCAACGGTAGAGCATTTAACCGAGAACCAATTTTGAACTTTCATAACATCACTTTTTGTAAATATCATCTGAAATGGTAATGTGTTAAAAATAAATCTGCGTATGAAGGCAAACGGGGGAAAAGTAGAGAGAAGAAACATTCAATAAATGTAGAAAATTCTGGACCCTAAAACTCGCCACCAGACTTCTGTGGGATGGTGGGCCGTGCCAACTCTTGCGGAGCAGACAATGTTTACGAGCTCATGTCAGCACCTGCACCATCTCTGAAAGTCTATCACCGACTGAAAAAATTTCTAGGGACTTCAGACTGTGTAAAGGTGTGGAATTTGCCCTGACTCCCTAATTTCGGCATGGCTGAAAAGACAGAAATTCTTGCATCCTAAAAATGTCACTTCTGCACCGCACCAGCGGCGTAAGAAATGCACCATGTTTCATCATATTTACAAAGTGACACAGCAGTGTCCTTGCGTCAGCGCCGAATGTCCTTGTGCCACTATGGATGCGCTGTATTTGCAATACAGTGCTCCATGGTGCAAGAATTAACAGATGCGTCAGAAATTCTGACGCATCTGTTGGTTCAAAAGTGATGCATTGCTGGAGTTGCTCGTGAAAGTGAGGCAACTCCAGCAATGCGCCACAATAGACGTGTGAGTCCCATTCAAAAAGCCCTGCGTCATTCCATACGCCTGGTTTGAGCAGGCATAGGGATTTTGACGCAGTGAAGGCAAAGAGTGACGCAGTGAAATCTTGTAGATTTCACTGTGTCAGTTCTACATGGCTTTTTGCGTGGGAACGCCCACCCTGCATACAATGGGGCAGATTTACAAGAAAGTGACGCATTTATAAAGATGCAACACTTTACTTGCGCCACCCTGAAAATCACTTACGCCACCATGGATGTGCCGTACCATGGCGGAAGGATTGACAGATGCAAGATCAACAAAAAAGGGGGGAGGTAGAGGGATATGCTAAGTCCACCCTCCTGTTCCAATAGTAGACCTACAAAATCCTAAATCTCGGATAGGGACCTAGCAGAAAAAGGGAAGGATTTTCGCTCAGTCTGAGTCGGAAAATCTGCTATGAAAGGAAAAATGTCCTTTCTTGAGTCCCCTCACTCACGGAGGTTTCCCCACAGTGACATGCTTCATTATAGGGGCCTTCTCAACCCGCTGCGGGTTGAGGCTTGCTGTGACTTGCGAAGTTACGTAGGAGCACTGTATGTTGAGGAACTATGTGTAGTGCAGTGGTGTTGTGGAGTGGAGTGAGTTAAAAAGTACCTAACTAGTGGGCGAAGTAACTTTATTCTGGCTCCTAGTTGGTATATTAAAAACGGGGTGGGTCTCTAGGGTGGCCAGCTTTAATGAGTCAGGGATCCCTAGGGAACGTCAACAAGTTTCGAGCTTCCCCAATGCTCTTCTTCAGGACGTACACGGGTCCAGCCCTGTGTGTACCACACCTAAAGTGACATAAAGTGAGGTAAAGTGAATTCAATTATGCTGCAACTAATAAGCATGTGTTATTAATACATACGATAATTTTAGTCACGTAGTATTCGTGAAGAAAAAAATACAATGTTATCAGAGACAGCCTCCCCCGAATGGGGTAGGTGAGTTAAGACACATATGTTATTCCTCATCATGGTGTGTGTCTACACGTAGCAATGTCGTGCTTTTCCATGCTGACAAACACACTGCCTGCTAATTATGCGTGTATACTAACAAACAGGACACTGTTAACCAGTGCGTGGTATTTTGTTAAAAAGTGATATCTTTAAAATTACACCTCGTGACAGTACAATCAAACTTGACGAACATTACATAAAGGTTTAAAAACATACTCGTTAGACTTTTTCATGTGAGGAGGATTTGTGGTCTTTTTTGAGTTTTAATTTACATACACTAGAAATCCACCTAAAAACCTTTCAGAGCGTCACTGAGCTAAAAGAACGTTTAGAAGAATTGAACAAATCAATGACCGATTTTGAGATAAGTTTGAATGATAATAAATATATAAAACTCAAAAAAGACCAAAAATCCCTCTCACATGAAAAAGTCTACCCGTACACCAGGGAAGACTACGTCCCATCTGGGAGAAACCCGGGATACAACACCGACAGTGACGGATCGGATACAGGCTCAGACCACTCAGATACCAGTTACAACCACAATGACAGAAACAAGACCAGACGACCCCGTGGAGGATGCTTCAGGAACCAAGGGGGAAGAAACTTTGTATGGCCTACCTACCAAGGACCACCACCTTATGGAGGACCACCACCTTTTTTCTACGGCCCACCGCCCTTCCACCAACAAGCGTACCAACAGCAACCACATGCATATTGAGACCAAGTACAACCACATGAGTCACAGAACCAGTCTTTTTTAGGACGGGGCAAGGGGCCCCAAAAAGGAAAATGCAGAAGAGGCCACCAAGTACAATGGGCACAACCCCTGGAAACCTCGAGGAGCCACACCAGGAGTATGGGCCCACCGGACCACCCATCAACCAGCAACCAACCAGCCTAGTGGTAAGCCTATCTGACACCATTCTGACCTCTATACAAAAATCAGTTCTGGAAAAAGGACTAGGTTTTTTACCAATGCCTAACATGGATAAATTCAGACTCTGCTGCGAACTTAACGAGTTAATCCGGAAAGTGAAACTCCAAGTTTTCTTTAAAGACAAACCACCTATCACAACCCAGGAAAGTGGCACAGGTCTTCTCAAGAAATCCAACTTTACACCACCAGCGGCAAGTCTCCCCGTGGAATTACTAGCTTTTGAGAAAGCGGTCCTGAAGGATGTGGCAGAAATAGACCCCAGAACCATAAAAACGTTCCATAATACCAGCAAAAAAGAACATGAGGCCATACAACTACTGGCAAATGAGAAAAGAATCACCATAAAACCATCAGATAAAGGCGGTGCCATAGTACTACAAAATACCACCGCATATCAAGAGGTATGCCTACAACTATTGGCGGATGAAAGAAACGACATTAAGATCAAGGATGACCCTACAGAACGTCTACGCATATAAATTGCCTATCTGGTGGAAGTATCCATAGCCAACAACTGGAGAACAAAAAAAGAAGCAGATTTTTTGGAGAACACCAACCGCACGATCCCATATTTTTACACCATCCCAAAAATCCACAAATCAATGAACAATCCACCAGGAAGACCGATAGTGTCGGGTATTGGTTCTATACTAGAACCACTCTCAAAGTTTGACGACGCTTTTCTGCGACCCCTAATACAAGGCACTAGTATGTAACTACAGGACACAAAAGCAGTCCTTGGCCTCCTCCATGACTTACAATTCAATCCCGTAACCAACATACTGATCGGCTTGGATGTGGAAAGTCTTTACACAAGTCTCCGCGCATTGAAACTTTGGGAATTTTGGAGGAAATACTTTTCGAAAACCCATGGGTCTACCACACAGACATTTAGTCCTTGAATACTGCCGGCTGGCTCTAACAGAGAATTACTTTGAATTTGAAGACACACTGTTCCGCCAAGTACACGGCACCAGCATGGGGAGCACTTTTGCGCTGAGTGTAGCAAAACTCTATGTCCACCACCTTGAGAAACAGAAAATACTTAACAACTCTAACCCACACATCGAACACCTACAATTGTGGAAACGTTACATCGACGATGTGTTTTTGGTTTGGGACGGGAATGAGTCAGAAGCCATGGATTTCATCAACTGGCTGAACCTCCAAGACCCGTGCCTTAAGTTCACTTAAACAATGAGTAGGTCCCAATTAGTCTTCTTGGACCTAAACATCATGGCTAACAATGGAATGTTGACAACAACTACCCACTTCAAACCGACAGCTAGGAACTGTCTGTTAATCTACGACAGCTTTCATCCTAGGCAACTGAAAGACAACCTACCATTCAGACAATTCTTGCGATTAAGACGAAATTGTACTGAGAGGGAAGACTATAATACTCAAGCAAAAGACCTGTCAGAAAAACTGAAAGCAAGACACTATCCGAAACACCTAATATCTACAGCCAGAAAAAGAGGCCCAAACAACTACAGAGAAGCGCTCCTTGAACCCAGAAAAAAAGAAAAGACTGCACAAGATAAAAGACCAATTTGCATAACCACTTTCAAAATCGCATCAAACAAAGTGACTAAGATCATCAAAAAACACTGGAGGATACTGAACAGTGGCAACCTAGAAATACATAGACCTATGTTCAGCCACAGAAAAGACAAAAATCTGAGAAACGATTTTGTCCATACACACCCTAAAAATACAGCCAAAACAGATGGGCCACAAAAAACCTTACACGCATTACCTAGTGGACACTATCCGTGCAGTAATTGCAGTGTATGCCACCTTACCTCAGCCACAAAGAAGGTGGAATTTAACAACAAAATTACCTGGGAACTACGCAATTTCACCAATTGCAATACTGCAGGCGTCGTATATTTGATCACCTGTACCTGCAACCTCCACTAAGTAGGGATGACCACCAGAAAAGTCAGCACCAGAATACTTGAACACCGCAGCAACATCAGGTGCAAGCGGGCCACCACAAAAATGATGTCACACTTCATAGAAAACAACACACACTCAATGATATGAGATGGGTGGTTTTAGAACACATTAAAAGCAATGACAATCTAGAACACAGACTCCTTGAAAAGGAGCAACGCTGGGTATTTAATTTACGCTCTGACAACCAAGGTCTAAATGATAACATCCTGTGGAGTCAATTCACAAAGTGATACTAAACATGAATCAGAGTTTACTGATTGTAGGAAAAATTGTGCCAGACGCTCTGCCTATGACACCGAAATTGACGTTTGACACTTACTATAAGAATTTTTCATAGTATGATACCTTATCCAAGGCTGCGCAAAAACATATTTACCCAATATACCCTGTGGAAGGCACTTTAACAATAAAACACCTGCTCAGAATTCAAATATCTTCAGGGTATTTATCAACCTTTAAAACTTCAACCAAGGATAAGGCCAGCTAATCTGCCTTTTTGAAGAGGTAACATCAGCTCTCCTTAGCACAAAATCAGAAACTTTCTTAATTATTATGATGACCTTCTCAACTATTATGATGACCTACTCAACCATTCATTCTACACCCCCCTTTTGTTAAAAGACTATCAGACAGTGTATACACCACCTATCACGTATCTTTGTCTGTTGATGTCTTGTTTCACCTTTATTATTTTTTTGCATGTTCAAGCTCTCCTACGAAGCGCTTTTATTCATCTCTATTCCGCATATTCCAAGAGGGCGTCTTCATTAGCCAGGTTTGGCGGCCATCTTGAGAAGGTTTGCTCTCTAGTCTTCACTGCATGACTGAGCGGAAACACTTCCTACAAAAACCAGCACCCGAAGGAGACTCGCCAGTATGCAGTCTCGAGGGACACAAATAGGTAATTCGCCCGAGAGGACTTTCTCACATGTAAGTCAATTTCCTTTTCAGGATCAGATCTCGTTACTGGGCAGACTGCGGTCCCAACCACAGTTCACCTATTTTTTTCCCTAAGCAACGAGGCAACTAACCACGCTTTGTCCTCCACTTCTAGCGTTCGAGTACGAACCCTCTCAGCCTCTCAAGACCATTGAAGCACAGTGTTGTTTTCTAACGAGTATGTTTTTAAACCTTTATGTAATGTTCGTCAAGTTTGTTTGTACTGTCACAAGGTGTAATTTTAAAGATATCACTTTTAAACAAAATACCACACACTGGTTAACAGCGTCCTGTTTGTTAGTACATGCATAATTAGCAGGCAGTGTGTTTGTCAGCATGGAAAAGCACGAGATTGCTACGTGTAGACACACACCATAATGAGGAATAACATATGTGTTTTAACTCACCTACCCCATTCGGGGGAGGCGGTCTCTGATAACATTGTATTTCTTTCTTCACAGATACTACGTGACTAAAATTATCGTATGTATTAATAACGCATGCTTATTGGTTGTAGCGTAATTGAATTCACTTTACCTCACTTTAGGTCACTTTAGGAGTGGTACACACAGGGCTGGACCCTGTGTTTGTCCTGAAGAAGTGCATTAGGGGAAGTTCGGAACTTGTTGACGTTCACTAGGGATCCCTGACTCATTAAAGCTAGGCATCCTAGAGACCCACCCCGTTTTTAATATTACTAACTAGGAGCCAGAATAAAGTTACTTCGCCCACTAGTTAGGTACTTTTTAAGTCACTCCACTCCACAACACCACTGCACTACACATAGTTCCTCAACATACAGTGCTCCTACATAACTTCGCAAGTCGCTGCACACCTCAACCCGCAGCGGGTTGAGATGGCCCCTATGATGAAGCATGTCACCGTGGGGAAACCCTGGTAAGTGAGGGGACCCAAGAAAGGACATTTTTCCTTTCATAGCAGATTTTACGACTCAGACTGAGCGAAAATCCTTCCCTTTTTCTGCTAGGTCCCTATACGAGATTTCAGATTGGCAAATGCATCAGAAATTCTGACGCATCTGTTTTGGCAAAGGTCATGCATTGCTGGAGTCGTGTCACAGGCATGACGCAACTCCAGGAATACATTTTGTGGCCTATTCCCACTACACTACGTCACTCCTTACGCCTGCTTCAAGCAGGTGTAAGGTTTAGACGCAGTGGCGCCCTAAAAGTGACGTAGTGAAATCTTGTAGATTTCACTGCGTTACTTTTACGAGGCTTTCCTGCGTGGGAACGCCCCCCTCCTGCATACATTACACCTGACACAGGTATAATGTGACACAGGCTTTACAACGTGACGCATCTCCCTAGAATCGTCACTTTGTAAATAGGGCGCATTGTTTGCGCCGTCGTTGCGTCAAAAAAAGTGACGCATTGGCGGCGCAAGGAGACGCAAAGGGTTTGTAAATATGCCCCATATCGTTGCTTCCCTATCCAGCAAAAATGACAGAAGCACATGTCCCTAGAGAAATATGCAACCATTTGCAGAAGTCTTACTATCTGGAACCCCAGCAAGAGGGTTTTCGTTATGGCCACAGTACTGAATCTGTCATCTTGTTGATAATCGATGACCTGAGACTGGATGGGGACTCTAGCTCAAACTCAGCAATAGTTCTCTTGGATCTATCCACAGCTTTTGACATGGTGAATAATGCAGTTCTTTTGATGCGAGTGAATGCTGGAATGGCTCACATCTTTTCTGAAAGATCGGGCACAAGCTGTACAGATGGAATCATTCAAAGAAGGTGTAATACCAGTTAAGTGTAGGGCGGCCAAAAGTTCCTCTTGTCCCACCACTTATTATAAGCCATTAATAAGAGAGCTTACTGCCAGAGGTTGTAGTCTTTACCACAATGCAGATGACTCTCAACATTTGCTCCACCTGAATGGATCTTTGGCGGCTCCGCTGGAATTTAAAAATACCTCATGCTTTATTTGGAACTGGATGAGAAATAATCAATTGGAATTGAATGCTGATATGACAGAGGTAGTTGTTCTCAATAACAAAGCCTACTTGTGAAACAACCTATATTGGGCAGTGGAAACGGGAGACTTACCGATCCCAAAAACTGCATCTAAGTGCCTAGGAGTTATCATTGATAGCTGCCTCTCAATGAAATGTCAAATTGGGACATCGGTTTCTAAGTGCATATTTATGCTAAAAATGATTAAAATAGCTTCTCTTCTCCCAATGGAGGCTCTTAACATGATCATCATGTCCAGAAAACTACTCAATTCTGTATATTTAGGTCTTCCTAGCAACGCTATCCACCGAATTCAAGTGATACAAAATGAGACAGCATGTTTGATTTCTAAACTTCCACGCACTACCGACGTGGCACCGGTCCTGAAGCAGTTTCATTGGCTACCAGTAGTTCAAAGGATTCAATTCAAGACTTGCTGCATCAGCTTCGAGGCATTACATGGTACAGCCATTCACTTTAACCGAGACAATGTAGTGATTCCAAAACATAGGATGAGGCACATGGGTCAGAATCTGATGCTATGGAACTCTCTCCTTGAGCTGCTGCATTTTGACAGAAATATCCTCTAGCTTAGGAAGCAATGAAAATGTGTCTTTTCTAACAGCAGTACCACTGATAACTCTGTTTTTTTCAAATGTCTCTCCATTCTTATGACTGATCAGTGCCAAAAGTCTTTATGGTGAATGTGAGCTTACTTAAGTTTTGTAAACAGGCACCAGCAAAGGCGATAGTTCTGGCTTGCATTTGCAGATAGCAATCAGAGCTATCCACGTTGCCAAACCTTCCAGTGTGCTGAATTTGAATTCCAGCACTAGTCTGGAGGCTGGAGCAGGTGAGCAGCTGGGAATATTGAATCTTGTCTGTGGCTCAACAACTAAATGTGGTTGCAAGAGAAGCCAAATGGTGCATTATTAGAACCCATTAGATTAGAGGGCGGATCCTTTGGTACTCCTAGATTACTATAGAAAGAAAAACTGTGTCTCACAGTGGAACACAAACCAGACTTTAACAGAGAAAGAAGAGAGCTAGCAATATTATGTTTAAAATTATATTTGAAAATTGACATGCTCAAGAAGTTTAGAATGAAAAGGAAGTAGTGAAATGGCAAAGAAGGACATTAGAGAATAAGATAGTATTTTTAATAATAGGATGAACAATGGCGTGTTTCAGTGGGTTAGGTATGATGTCAATGGAGAGGAAGGGGCTAAAGAAAGAAGGAAAAAAGGCAAGCAACCACAGATACGTAGAAAGATTTAGTAAAGAAGGAACAGCAAATGTAAGGCAGTAACTGGAATGTCATTATGAAGACAAGTTAAAGAGGTTAGGTCTAAAGGTTTGGGGAATGATAGGAGAGAGAGAAAATGATAAAGGGATGATGACAAGAGGTGCAGAACAAGAAAAAGAAAGAATGACTGAAGTTTATTTATTGATTTTGGAAATTAAGTGGTTGAAGGAAGAGAAGGGGGCAGGGTAATGGATGGGAGGTATATAAAGTGAGGGGGTTCAGGTGCTGGTAGTATTATTCTTTTACATGTTAAAAATGTGATACCCAAACCTGCTTGCACAATGAGATCAGGACTGCCTGCAGCCTCTGCACTGGATGGTCATGAAGCCCATTGTCCAGAGGATTTGCTGGAGGGGTCGCTTTAAAACTCTGTCTTGGGCACAGCACCTTCTTCCACTATTAAAGCAAATATTCTCTTTTATATTATAGCAGAAATGCCCCTTTTACTAATTCTAATGTGGTCCACTTTCTCCCTTCTACAGGACAAATTCCTAATAAGGCAGGGGTTCAAACGTGGATTCAAGCTGTATGGGGATTTGTACTTTGTATAATATCCAACTTTACATTTAGAGATATTCCTAGAGTATAAAATGTTTGTTGTATCTGCTCCCTATCCTATGGAGGAGAGTTTTAATTTCATGAACATTGTAATCTCTCAATCGCTTGCCACACCTAAATGGAGTATTGTGGTCAATCACAGATGTGAAGCCCCTCTGTATCTCAGACAAGATCGATGCCTCCAACTACTCGGCCTCAAATTGACAAGACAGGATACTGTCTGGTCCCAGACATAGACAAACTCACCGGAAGTGATTGAATATTTTAGTTCTATGCTGCACACTTGAAACCATACGGGCCTCTTTTCATAAACCTATAGATATAGTGTACTCTATAATGCAGTGTTCCCATCATTGGTGTCGCAGTGGTTTCTTCTCAGAAACTATGAGAGTTAATTGCCAGTGTTTTTGTGAGGGCACTCGTGTAATGCAATGCATTGCAAAGCATGGCGTCGATTTAACAGTGTAAAAGCCTCTGGGTGCATCGCTAACTGCAGAGTGCCACATGAGCGCCCAAGCAACCCTTAGTAAATACCCCCGAGTAGTCCAGCTACTGGTCCATCATCGTAGATGTAAGTCGCCTGCCTATCCCTTTTCAATTATTAGCTTTAACATATATGGAAGCTAAAGGCGAAGCTCTCGCGCAGAAATGAAAATAATGAATCTTAATTTAGCTTAAAAAAAAAGTTGGGATTCGTGTTTGAGTGGTTTGTCACCTTCGAAACAATGATGCTAACATGCTTGATGAAGAACTTGTAGGAGAAAAGTTCATGATTTGAAAACATTAAGTCCCGACAACATTAATCAATTTGGCAACTCTATTCCGATCCCACAAATTTCCCAGTTGATGGTGATTTGACTGATTTTTATTATGTTGAACCAAGTAGAATCATGCTGTGAGTCTAGCATGATAGAAAAGATGGCAAATGCGGTGTTGGTGGAAAGATTCGGGTTCTCTCTTGGGGACCAGAGATCGAATTGCAAAGAAACCCACTAGTGGGACTAGTGAGACACGATATGAATGGGAGGGTAAGACATGGGGAGAAAAAGAGAGAGAGAAAGAGAAGAAGAGGGGGAGAAAAGAGAGACAGAATGATGGTAAGATTGTACATATGAATGAGTCAAATGTGCTACATATTAAAAACCACACACGAAAACAAAACAATCAACTAAAGTCTGAATATTGAAATTACATTGTGCATCATTCATCAGAAAATGGGAAATGCAGGGTGGAGAGTGGTCAGGCAGCATAGAGGCTGAGCTTCCCGTGATCAGGTCAGAGCTCCATGCTGACACTTCGAGGGAGCCTGCACAACAAATCTGGATCATCTAATTTATATTTTATTAGCCATGTTACAGTAACAGCGCAACTTGGGGCATGCTGATGCCACTTAAGGCCGCAGAATATTAGATCTGTTTAACGTGAGAGCTAGGGCTGCTCTCTGTCACTGTGCCTGGAAAACGTATTTTAGGACTAAGCTTGCAAGAAGTAAGACATGAGGTACAACTCTGCTAACTGAAACCTGAACCAGTGGCTTCCTTTGAGACTGAAAGATAACATCGCTATCTAGGGCCTTAACCTGCAAGTTCTCTGTTTCGATGGAGTGGTTTGGTACAACCAGCACAGCAAAAATGTCTGAGCTCATTTCTGTATGGTGGAGCTCAATAAGATTGGGTGGCTTCCACTGAACTTGCATATGGAGAGCTGCTATGGGGGCGGGGGGTGGGGGTGGGGGGGGGTGGGGCGGGGGGACGCTCCCTAAGGCACTTCCCTCTTCACACTGTTATTCAGCGGTGCCATGCGGCCTCTGTCTAAGCTACATTACCAATGCAAGATTCATTTCTAAACTTACACCAATGGCATACAAATCTACATCTGTCATTTCGAGGGATAAGAGAGCATTGCAAGCTCTCTAGAGACCTTTCTAGACATCTGTGTACGAAAGAAAAATCCCTCTGTTTCATCAGAGGAAACCAAAATGAAAACCCTTCCTAGTAGAACAAAACACGCCCCTTCTCCCAAGCACAACTGGCCTTTTGACCAAACAGAAATATCTTGAGTGTTCTTTGACATTATTTCTCAGATCAATGCCATGGTAAAGGAGGTCAATATTTAACTCTGATTATTCTGCAAAATCATTTTTCTTCTTCAGACTTCTTACCAAATTCCTCTGAGGAGATGCTGCGTTCTGGGACCAATTGATTACTGAAGTATGATCTATACAGGCTTGCTAAATTACTTGGTTTAAGACCCCATAGATTGCATAACCATGATGCCAAGTTGTGCCTAAACCAATGTAAATTCACCATGTCAAACCAACTTCGAGAGTGCTCCACTGTGCACTTTCGGAGCTGGTCTGACAGGTAAATTTTCAGTGGAGAGAGGAATCATGTATGTTAGAAATGGGGGTCTCTAGTTGGCAGAGGTAGGTTCCTTTGTCCAAATAGGGACCTTTGCTTCTGGTCAGGGTAAGGGGATACACACTTTAGCTAACCCCTGCTCACCTCCTTGGTAGCTTGGCACGAGCAGACAGGCTTATCCCAAAGGCAATGTGTAAAGTATATGTACCAACACTCACAGTAACACAGTGAAAACATCACAAATGGACACCACATCAGTTCAGAAAAATAAAATATCTTTATCTAAGCTAAACAAGACCAAAACGACAAAAATCCAACATTAATACACTCAGTAAAATGGCTTTAAAAAGGATGTTGCAAAAATAAGCTTGTAGAAATCAAATAGCACCAACTAGGGCTATCACGATGTCAGGACAGTACGAAATCCTAAGTACGGCACTGCCCGCGAGGATCGCAGCGTCGGGCGCAGAGTCACACAGACCCCCAAACAAACAGTACCTTCAAAACAATGTCGGTGACGATGCACAGTGTTGAAAATGGCCAATGTCGGCTCCGGTGATGATGCTTCGTCGGCAATTTTCTCGAGTCGCTCTCGGCGGATATCGGTGCCACGATAACAAGATGCAGGCGCTGGCGAAGACGGAGTCGATGCGAGCGCTGGCGTCGGGAACGGACAATCACTGCTGGCGTCGGCAGGCATTGTAGGTGAGGAGCAGGCCGGGCGCTGCGTTGTTCACTTCCCAAGCGACTCCCCGGGCCTCAGTGCAGGTCGCGGCGTCACAGCGGCATAGTTGGAAACAGGATTTCTCACTTCTCTTGGGTTTCTTCCAGCTCCCAACAGCAGATACAACCTCCAGAGGCCCAACACAGTTACAGGGTGCCGCCCGCAAGGATCGCTGCATCGGGCTAGGAGTCACACAGACCCCCAAAGAAACAGTACCTTGAAAGCGATGACGATGAGGATGCACAGCGTCGAAGATGGCCGATGTCAGCTCCAGTGATGATGCTATGTCAGAAAGTTTCTCAAGTTGCTCTCAGCAGTTATCGGCGCCGCGATAACAAGATGCAGGCACTGGACGGAGTCGATGCGAGCGATGGCGTCGGGCACAGCCGATCACTGCAGTCGTCGTAGGGAGTCGAAGCTGCGGAGCAGGCCGGGCGCTGCGTTGTTCACTTCACGAGCAGCTCCCCGGGCCTCGGTGCAGGTCACGGGGACCCCAGACACACAGTAAGGGCAGTACTTCTCCTCAGTTTCTTGAGCTCCTCTCCTCAGCAAAGGTTCCTCTTGATTCCAACAATAGTCTAAAGTTCAGGGGTTTTAGGTCTAATACTTATACCCCAAAATGTCTTGTATCCCTTTGTGCAAACGACTTTGAGTCCAGTCTAAACCAGTTTTGCCTTCACTGGTGCAACATGACCACAAGAGGTGGAGACAGCATTGTGCAAGGGAGACAGGCCCTATTCAGGTGCAGGGTAAATCTCCTCCCACCACTCAATGTGCAGCTAGGGTCTATTCAGCTCAGAGCTGGGTCATCCAGGAAGGGCCAGGCACACCTCACCCCCCCAGAGGCTGTCTACAGGGAATGCACATCCACTGTCTCTGCCACACTGAAACCAGACAGTCAATCCACATACAGGCAGAGGCACACAGAAAGGTTGAACAAGAAAATAGCCACTTTCTAAAAGTGCTATTTTCAAACACAGAATTTAAAAAATGTAATTCTGAGTTCAGAGATACCAGACTCCAATTTTCCATCTTATCCCTATGGGAAGATATGCTCGTAAAATGTTACAAAGCATTCCCCATTCTGTCCTATGGGCACGATAGCCTTTCATTAGTGAAAAACAAAATTGATAGTATTTCACTATCAGGACATGTTACACACACCAGTACATGCCCTACCTTTTACATACACTGCACCCTGCCCTGGGGGTTACCTTGGACCTACCATAGGGGTGTTCTATGTGCAAGGAAAGGGAAGGGCAGGGCCTGGCAAGTGGGTGCACTTGCCATGTCGACATTACAGTTAACAAACTGCACACAGGCACTGCTGTGGCAAGCCTGACACCTCTTTTCAGGGCTACTCATGTGGGTGTCACAATCAGTGCTGCAAGCCCACTAGTAGCATTTGAGTTACTAGCTCTGGCACACTCAGTGCACTTTACTCGGGACCTACTGGTAAAACAAATATGCCAATCATGGATAACCAATCACAATAACAATTTACACAGAGAGCATATGCACTCTAGCACTGATAGGCTGTGGTAAAGTGGCCAGAGTCCTAAAGCCAACAACCACAGGTCAGGAAAAAGTAGGAGGAAGAAGCAAAAAGTTTCGGGCTAATCCTACAAAAGGGGCCATTTCCAACAATGTACAAGGTACGTTGAATCATCCATAAAGCCTACTAGAATCAGTAGTCGCTGCTTCTTAAGGGGGTTGGATGAGCGGGTGTGGATATGAAAATAAATACTTACCTGCAGGCCTGCTGCAGCCTCGCCGTCCTCTTCGGTTGACTACTAGAAGCAGCAGGAAGCACACAGACTCCCCTAGCCAATCCCGACACTGCTGTCACAGGCATGACAGCAGCATCATGATTGATCTGAGTGCTGTGGTTCGGTACTCAGACAGGGACTGGGAGCCTGTACATGTTCTCCACCCTAGCTGTCCATATCAGCTGGGTGGGAAACATGCTAAGTGAGTATGACTGTTTGACCGGCACAAGACAGGAGGCCAAACCGTCATGCGCGCTTAGAGAGTGGCTCTGGTCAGCCCAGTCTGGCCCGTTCCGCCCTTAAGCCAGTACGGAAAAATGAAATGATAATAACATTGCTATATTATCATTTTTCTTTTTCTTTTTGAACTGTTCACAGAGCAGTAGGGCAATGCTCATCCGCTGCTGACTAGAATAAAGTTCCAGCATACATACAAAACCTGGCTTCTCAGTACATACCCACAAGAAACCTCCATTCAGCAAGTTCACACCTGATTCAACAGTACTGCTATACCAGACAAAAGCACAGCAAACGTAACTTGTGTCTAAAACGTTGGAATCCACTGGACCCTCAATTAAAAAAGGAATCAAACTACTTCTGATTCCAGAAATGTCTCAAAACTGAACACTTTAAGGCATCCTTTGCCATAGACAGTACCTGCATTCACCGTAGAGGAATCTTATGCATGATATCCTCCTTACCCAAATGGACTCTAAAGGCCAGATTATTAGCTCCATTTTACTGCACCTGCATAGTCCCAGTGACTATCAGTAAACTCAGTGATCTGAAGTTATCACACAATGACCTATGCTTTATAAAACACCAGAGTACATAAATCAATAAAAAATAAATACATACATAGTTTTTGCATTTTGAATTTCATAATACAAACAACATTAGCAAGCTCAAAAATATAAAGAAAGACCTGGGCTGAATCAACTATTAATGCCTGCCATGTGGTGACCTGAGTTTCCTACAAATCACATCCTCTCACCAAGTTGAAAGTGCATTTTTTCCCTCCATTTGTTTCTAACTAGTTGTGCTGGTATTTTGATTCTCAGTACCGGAAAACTTCAAAGTGGCCCTAAGTGTGTGTGTTCTGACTACTAAACATGGCAACAGTTTGCTGAATAAAAAGGTTGATGTCATACATGGGCTCAAATGCCGATTTACACCACCCGTATGAATTGATTTAAAAGTATGTCTTCCTGATTGTGACTGCAACCCTGAACTGCTATGAGCACTATTTTAGGATAAACTTTTTTGTCTCATGTAAAAATGTCATTTTGACATTGGTGAAGTCACCTATAAGTAGTGTTTTAGGTCAAAGTGTCTAGGAGTGTAATGTCCAAAAGTGGGGCATGCTTTATAATTAGACTGATATGTCCATGCTGTGAGGAATCAAATAGGCAAGTTCCTTGAGGTAAACAGGAAAGTGTTTTAGAGAGTGAGAGAAGAGCAGGCCAGTTGCAATCTCCCATTTATAGTCTTAACACATATAAGCAACCGCAGCCTTGTAATTTCTCCTTAAGAACCCAGTGCTTTTTAAAAAACAAGGACTCTGTCAGGATGTGGTAATCTCGCTCTGCTTTATCTTTTGTGGTAGGGGTATCCACAGATATTGAAGTCAACGCCTCACTCACTTTTGTGACATGCTTCATCATTGGTGACTATCCACACCCGGGTAAGATGAGACCCATGTGCTGAGTTGTCAGACAAAAACACAGTTTCTGGGCTGCATTGGCCCCAGGGGGGCCTAGGTGAAAATGGCTGAATGGCCTTAGCACCACCTGGCCCCCATGGAGCCCGATTCTCGCCATTATCTGATCCCCAGCCCACCATCAGGGCAATTGTTTGGCAGGGCAGGGGGTCAAGAAGAGGCCACAGCTGATCATCACCCTAGGGGGAAATAACACGCCCCCCAGTGATGCTGCTTTGCACTCCCTTGTCTCAGTGTCCTCTGTGGGCTGGGAAAAGGAAAAAAACGGCCCACAGAGGGCACTGAGACACCGGCCCATCGGCCAATGCCCTACTGGCCGTATTGCCAATCCGTCCCTGCTCTTTGGCCTCCAATGACAGTAATTAGCAATTTGATGAGGTCTGAACTACTCTTCCTGGAGGATGAAGATTTTCCTTGGCCTGCTGGCAGGAAGAGTAGGAAGAGTAATTGTGGGAGAGTTCTATTGGTATTTTGAAGAGCAAATGCACAGGAACAGCAGGCAACCCTTAGGTTCATTGGAATCTTCCTAAGTAACATTTTGATGATTAACAGAGCTTTTGTTTAGGACACCTTTAAAATTACTCTGCTCCCAGCCAACCTGTCTCTACAGGTGAATACAAGGCCTAAGAATCAGCCAGGATTGTGCTTTCAAGGGATGCTTCGTCATCTAAATAAGGCAACTCCTGTGTGGGTATTCTGAGCTGCACACTTGCCCTGAGGTCCAGCAATTTTGAAAGACTCCCAGAACAAAGCTTTGTGCAATATTTACCTGAGAACAACAAGATGTTTTGGAAATAAAAGCTAGTTTGGGCCTGGAAATTTGCTTAGAATTAAACTAAATGGTGTCAACAATCAGTTACCACTGTAAGAAAAACCTCTCACCAGCAGCAATTCAGAACACAGTTGGACTTGGGAAGACCAGAAGATGAAGATCCTGCTGCGGTATCTACCTAGAAGAGAAAGTAATATCTGGTCTTGCTCTCCTTGTAGTCAAAGAACTGGAAGTGCCTACTTGGCAGGGATCACTACACTTGGAGGGCAGTCCCCCACCAGGGTAAACAAGCCTTTAGCTTCCACTGTCCTTGCAAACCAACAAACCACCCCAGACTCTAAATAAGGTCTTGTAGTCAGGCTTCTGACCAGAGTGACACACTCGAGTTACTCAAACTCCGCTCCACCATGACTGGCCTCAAATTGTGTCAAGCTCGCAGTCAATCACAGCTATCGGGGCTTTGTGTTTCCTCATGCTGTTTACCCTAAACATTCAAATTTATGTTTCTACTTTCCTTAATTTTATTATGACCATTTTGCGCCATTTTTACAACGATCTCCTTAGTAAATTGGTTTGGCATTCTTGCTTGTTGTTTCTTAAATTTAATATTGGATTGGTCCTGCTTTAAAACGTAACACTCATTTCTCTGTGGAGTAGCATGTAACTTTGTGAGAGCTCTAAATTCTTAACCCAGAATCACACACAGAGCAAATAAATTGTGCTGTATAAATATTAATGCAAAGCACTTTACAAAGTACATGGCCTTACAGTTAATTTAAATATTTATAGTACAAAACACTGGGGCCAAAAGACATATGTTGCACCACCTTTCTATAAACAAAATCTTCTGTAAACAAAACCTTCACTCTTCAGAGAGCTATACCCTGCCTCAGGGCCACAATGTGCCCAACCAGACAGAAAGCAAATCCTCACTTCCAATCAGGTGTGTCTGAAGTTAGTATGAGGCATGGGGTCAAAACCTAATGCTGTGTTTCTGGAGGCTTCTTCCATTTTGACCGGATGCAATAAGTAATACCTGCTTCTAAGTATTAAAAGAATGGACTTCAAGAGAATATGGCATCTGGTGTAATTTAATGGTCTGACCACACAAGCTGCCTTAATATTGATGCAGATGGAAGTCTTGTTAGCAATTAAAAATGTATAAATAAATGTTGCTGAAGGTTACCGTAGGGCCCTTTAGAGCTACGGGACCTGGGGCATTAGTAACCTTTCATGCACCCTCTTCCTCTTTGTGAAAGCTCTGCTTCCAATAAAAATAAACTCCTCCATGTACTCACCAAAATCTACTAGTCGGTGCAGTGCAGACCACAGCCTACATTATCAGTCCTGCAGCAGGTTTCCGCCAATTGCAATGGACCCTGAATGCACAGGATAAACAGAGGCCTTTTACAACAGCTTGCGTGTAGACAAAAAAAAGAAGGCGCTGTGCTGTAAGGAATGGGGCATGGGGGTGAAAGAGCACTGGGCCTTGAAATGTAATCTTTTGTTCAAGTTGTGAAATATTTTCCCCCATTGATCATATGGACCTTTGCTAGCTGAGATGAAGCATTGAAAATGAGTTTTCACACACCATACACTTCTAACTTATGAAGCCAGGGGGACTCCACAATGGGGACCACACATCACTAAATATGGTTAAAGAGGGTTTATTGTGGAATACCAATCAATCCAGTATGTATACAAACCAAGAATAAGTTCAGCAAATGCAGGAATACAAAAGGTGAACTGAAGTATCTCCGTATGTTAATGTGCAACAGAATTGCAATAATCCCAATTGCTTAAACAAAGATTATTGCAAATGGGTGTTCCATAATGAAACTTTATAAAGGAAGTTTCCCTCTCTTAACATGTACTATATATAAGGTCCTCTAATAAAAATATCTAATTGGGAGCTTAGGACAAAAAGGAAAGAATGGTGTCAGCGTGCTCAGACTTCTGAATAAGTCTAAAAGAAAAGAAAGTCAGTGTCTAGCATAAAGCTTCATACTTGCAAGAATAGGACAAGCAGAGAGGTCTGTACCTCTCCAAGTCTAAAGGGAATCTGCTCTGCTCTTCCTACAACCGTGAGAACACCAATTTAAAAGTAGCAAGAAATTAACAACATTCTTATCTCTCTCACACCACCAGGGTCCAATCAGGTACCTTCTTGAATGCGTCAGGTTCACACCATATCGGCTCTCAACCTTGAACATTTTGCCATCCCGGTACATGATGAAAAGAAGGCCTCTTTTGACCATTTCTCCACATTCACTGCCAAGTTTCTTCTGAGGCCTCTCTATCAGCCATCTAAAACAGACAATGAGCCTTTCTCTAACTAATAAATGTCATGATAAAAAACCTACAAGGGAAAGAGAACCTGTTTGCAAAGCAAGATACATTTCAGTTGAGGCCTGTAGTCAGGCAAACGTTTGTTAAACATTTTAATGTGCATTTTGAAAAACTTGGTCATACATGCATGTGTAACTTTAGGAATAAATGTAAAACATGAGTAAATGAGTACATGTTTGCATAAACAAATGCCACTTTTAATGCAAGGGGCCCGATTCACAGAACTAACTTAAGACAAAATCCTAAACTTACTACCATTTTGGTATTCACAGAAGGCACTTACTCATTTTGGTATTCACAGAAGGCACTTACTCATTGATGAGTAAGTGTCTTTCTGTGAATACCAAAATGAGTAAGTGCCTTCTGTGAATACCAAAATGAGTAAGTGCCTTCTGTGAATACCAAAATGGTAGTAAGTTTAGGATTTTGTCTTAAGTTAGTTCTGTGAATTGGGCCCTATATAGCTTGAAACGTGAGTGTAAAATGTAAATGAAAAATACACCTCTTCATGTTTAAGCTGAACATTAGTGCACTTATAGATAAATCTCCAGTTTCTACATTTCAGTAATACATTCAAATGTGTCTTTTTTTTTTTAAAACACTTTTTATTGATAACAAAGACAGCGAGCATAACAGATATATTGACAATGTGCCAATGTCTACCCTTACCAGTTCATCCATTTCCCCGCCCCCTTCACCACACCGCCCACCAGCATCATTGCAGTATCCATTATAAGAAACGCCCCCAGAGGCTTCTGTGTTGTTACACCATCTATTTAACCTGGTATCCTCCTGACAAGCGGACTCCTGGGACCCTTTACTCAGTGTTCTGCTGATCCGGCGCTGCCCCTCCCAGCATCCGCCCCCTCTCATTCCTGAGTTCAATTGTCGGAGAGATACAGATGTTGCCTCTATGTTTGTTCCACTTTCCCCATTTGTGATCCCATTTGTGCGGGCACCCCCTCTCCTTGAACACCGTTTTCTCCGCTAGCATGGCATAGTCCATATCCTTGGCCCAATCTGCTAATTTCGGTGGGGTACCTACTTCCCATCGCTGAGCGATGTTCTTCTTGGCTATCCCCATCCCCCCGAGGCCCATTCTTGCTCAATTTGTGTGAGGTCCGTCGCTACCCAGATGTTCAGCAGGCACAGCGCAGGTGTCGGGTGAATAGTCTTGTCGCAGGCCCTGGCCATTTGTCTGGTGACATTGACCCAGTATTCCTGGATGCGGGGGCATTCCCATAGTATATGAAAAAATGTGCCAGTCAGTGCACACTGCCGGAGGCATTGCGAGTCTGGTCGCCTGTTGAGTCTGTGGAATAATCTGGCATCGAAATACACCCTATGGAGGACTTTAAGTTGCACCAACCGTAGGCGCATAGGGATAGCCACCTCTCTGGGCGAGGCCAATGCCTCCCTCCAATCTTCGTCGGACATGTCCCCCAGGTCGGCCTCCCAGGCCGCTCTAAGCTTAGTCATTGGGTCACCCCTATTATTGATCAGCTTCTTGTACGTGAGCGATATGGCCTTACAGTTCATGGGATCCAACAGGAGTCTATCCTCCAAGGGAGAGGAGTCCGGGAGGGGTGCGTCTTTGGGCCGGGCCGATTCTATGGCGTGGCTAATCTGTAAGTAGCGAAATCCCTCCGACGCGGCTAACTGGTACTTGGCCTGAAGTTCCGAGAATGATGCCTTTCTCACTTTTACCCACAAGTCGCCCACCCTAGAGATTCCGATCAAGTCCCATTTATCAAATCCTGTGTATGAGCTGAGTCTCCCCAGTATATCTGGCTCCCAAAGTGGTCTGGCCTTCGTCAGGCGACCCCTCCATCCCATCTGATTCTGTACCCCATGCCACACTTCCACCGCGCGCGCCGTTGGGCCTGTCAATCTCAACTTCCTGTGATTGGTGTATAGGGCTCTGTTGTAACCCCCTTTTCCCAACAGCCAGTGGTCAGTGCGGAAGCTCGGGTCGTCGTGTCTCCCGAAAACCCAACTGTTTATGGCCGTCAGTTGCGAGGCTTGATAATACCGTCGCAAGTCAGGCAGTCCTATTCCCCCATCGTACCATCTCATTGTTAGCTTCGCCATTGCGATACGGGGCGGCTTATTGTCCCAGAGCAATTCACGTACCGCGTAGCGCTGGGGGTACGCACCGTACATACACGGGTGGGGGTTCGACTCGTACGTACACGGGTGTACATACACGGGGGGGTTTGACTCGTACGTACACGGGTGTACATACACGGGTGGGGGTTCGACTCGTACGTACATGGGTGTACATACACGGGGGGGTTCGACTCGTACGTACACGGGTGTACATACACGGGGGGGTTCGACTCGTACGTACACGGGTGTACATACACGGGGGGGTTCGACTCGTACGTACACGGGTGTACATACACGGGGGGTTCGACTCATACGTACACGGGTGTACATACATGGGGGGTTCGACTCGTACGTACACGGGTGTACATACACGGGTGGGGGTTCGACTCGTACGTACACGGGTGTACATACACGGGGGTTCGGCGCGTACATACGGGGGCTGGGGGGGTGTTCGGCGCGTATGTGGGCACATGTCTCCATGGTTGCTATGGGAGTTCGGTGCGGACGGTGTTTTTTCCATACGGTTGTGACATCGGACGCACGGGATGGATCGTACTTGCGCGGTCGGACTTCACTTTTCACGTTTGTACGGTAAATCGTCCGGGGACGTGTCGGACACATTTTCCGACCCGAGGACGTGTGGGGAATTATTCCCAATGCGATTCGTATGGAGTTTTTCCCATGCGAATCGTACTTGGCAGTTTGTACGGCACTTGTACGATTCGTACGGTAAAAAGACCGGATACGAGTCGTACGGGGAAAATGTTTCCAGGATCCTAATCGGCACCCTGGTGTCTGAGAAGTCCTGGGCGTGTTGCGCATGCGTGAATAGGTAATCCAGTCATGATTGACTCCCATGGACCCCCGACTGAAATGTGAAGTGTGTGTCACTAACATGTTTCCACCTCCAGACATCCACCAACCCCAGGACCTCAACAAAACCACGCAACCGGGAACCATGAGCCGGGTCCAGCCGGGGTGGAGATCTGTCCACCAGGCCGTCCATAGTCAGGTTGAAGTCTCCCCCTACCACTAGTGTCCCGATTGGGAGGTCCAGAAGCAGTTTCGCCACGTCAGACAACGTCGTGTCCTGCAGGCCAGGCGGTGCGTACACCGAGACTAGATTAAGAACTCTACCCTCCCAACTGCCCGAGCATGCTACGTATCTCCCCAGAGGGTCAGTCCAGGTTCTGTGGTGTATGTAGGGACAGTTCTTCCTCAGGAGTATTCCCACCCCTCTAGAGCCGGAAGTAAAGCCCGAGTGTGCCATCATGTGGTACCCCCTCCTATCCAAGGCCCTACATGAATTGCCATGCAGATGGGTCTCCTGTAGGAGCACCACATCCAGTCCCTGAAGACGGACATATTGCAACACCACCCCCCTCTTAATCCGGTCACCCAGCCCATTGACGTTCCAGGTAACTAGTCTAAGTCCTTTCCCTACTACCATAGCTGTCTAGCCGCGCTTGGCCTGCCCGCCCCGGGGGCGTGTAATAGCTGATCCCTGTCTGTGCGGTGAGCTGCGTCTCATTCGAACCTCCCCAGGCAATACGTAGACATTGAATGGTTTCCGCTGTCAACTGAACAAAACAACACCTCATATCAAGTCGGATGATACCGTCAATACTTTCCTTCAACCCACACCCCCTCCCCCGCCCCCCCACTGATCCAACTCCCCTGCAATGCAAACCAGAAAAATGAGCCCCCCTCCCTTCTTCCATGCATCGCGGACCTGAAACTGCCCGCCCCCCCAACCTGCAGAGTGCCTGTCGCCCCTCCATATAGAACTCAAGGGAACGCAGATAACCCCACTCCCTGTGCAATCAATTAGCAGGTGTATACTCCTCCCCTGCCCCCCTGCCCCGATACCATTGGAATGCAAACCGAATCAGGCCCAATGTCCCCCCCATCTGGTCTCCTTGTACCAACACTTCCATGCACAGTTTAGGCCAATACAAGCCCCAGTCTTTTAAGAGCAGTTCAGTCTCTGCCGATGGGCAACTCTATTTTGCCAAAGTACGTAGAGGCCCCGGAGGGACCGTCCCAACCAGACCATGACGATTGTGTTCCCTATGGAGCCGCGTCATGAAACTCCCATGTAGCCCCGGCCATTGGGGTCTCTCTTTACTGGGAGGTCTCGCGCCTATGTCCTCTATCCCAACAACCCCAAGGCACCCAGGTTTAGAAAAACAAACCACAATCAGCCTCACCCGGTGCCCGACTGGCACCCTTTCTCCTGTTCCTGATGGGACGAGTCAGAATGCGCCCTGGGTTGCCGGTGTTGGCGCCAGTCCTCCTCTGTATCCGCCGCCGAGGGTGCCTTATGCCTTTTCCTCTCCACTTTGCGCCACCCCTCCAACCATTCCCAGGCCTCCTCCGGGCTGGGGAAAAACCTCGGTTTGCCATTTGCCTCCACTCGTAGTTTCGCTTGGAACAACATAGCGTACTTGATTTCCTGTTCTCTGAGCGCTTTCTTGACTTCAAGGAAACCACGCCTCTGCTTCTGTACTCTCAGCGTGAAGTCTGGGAAGAACCTGATCTGACTGTTCTCCATCTTGAGTGGTGGGGCTGCCCTTGCCGTCTGCAATATCACGGAAGTTGAACACCCTCGCCAACAACGGCCTTGGTGTGGCCCCCGGTTTCGGCAGGCCCCCGGGCACCCAGTGAGCTCTCTCGATTGTAAAGCATTTTGAAAGCCCCCGGGGCTGTAGGTGTTTGAGGATCAAATCTTCAACGAACAGGTCCACCGCCCGCCCTTCCGCCCACTCCGGGACCCCAATTATGCATACATTATTCCTGCGCATTCTTCCTTCGTAATTGTCCAATTGTAGGGCCATCGCCTCTTGGGCTGAGCAGAGTGTCTTAACCTGTTCCTTAAGCCGGGCCGTGTCGGTAGATAGATCCTTGGTGGTGCTCTCCACCGTCCCCCTTCTCTCCGTGAGTTTCTTCATGTTCTCGCGGATCAAGGTCACTTCCATGGCCACCGTGTCTATTCTCACCTCCAGGGAAGTCCTGACTCCCATGATGGCCTCCTGCAGCTCCCTATTCGAAGGCTCCGGGGCGCCTTCCGGTGGCGCAGACTCTCGCCTGTTCTCGGTCTGCTGTTTCTGCCATGCAAATTTGTCCAGTTTTGCCTGGATCGCAGTCTTGGTGGTCCTTCCAGACGCCATGGCTTAGGCTCCAAGGGCCACCACTGAGGCACGAGCTCCCCTGCTAGTCGCCGCCGCCTGCCGTGAGAATCCCCACTCGGTCTGTCGGTTTTCACGGGAGGCTCTCCTCACGGGGGTGAGATATGGCTGACCAAGACCCTTCTTTCAGCTGGATACCCCCTCCGCGGCTCCCAGCCCGAGGGGCCCTGACCCTTCTCCACCACCGGCGTCCCCTCACGTCTCAACCCGTGGTCGTTGTCCTTTCTGCTGAGGCGCCAACTCGACGGCCAGTTCGCCGCCCGGGGGGTCCGCCCTCCTCCGTCCGTAGTAACTAGACCAGGGCACCGCGGGGGTCCAGTATCGTTGCACATGCCCCCCGGCGCGTTCCGGAGCTCTCACCAGAATGCCCACGTGTATCTCGCCGGGGAAGCCTCAGGTCCGGTCCACTATTTCCCCTCCAGGGGCACTTCACCCCCGCTCTCAAGCACGTGGTGTTCACGCCGCACCTGGGCCCCCGGCGGGCCCGTCCCGGCCGCAGGTCAGTGGTTGCTCGGGCTTCTCCCCTCCAACCATACTCGCGCCCCGGAGTCCACGCACCCCCAGGCGAACCGGAGCCACCAAAGACTGTTCAGCCCTCGCTGGGGCGGAGAACACTGCTGCTGGCACCTCACTCGGGGCTCCAGCAGCCCCAGACCCCATCCGCCAACGCCACTCACCGCCGTCCCTCAGGCTGCCTCCTCCGGGCGATGTCCGGTCATCCACGTGGCTCGGGGTCCGGGCCTCGACCCCCGATGGGGCAAGCGGGGCTATGCTGCTCCGAGGCGTCCAAGCGCCTCTCTCCGCTGTCGTGTGGGGGCGAATCCACCCCCGGACGCACTCTCGATTCCTCCTATTCCCTCACGCTGGAGCAGGCCGCAGCCCCGGGCTCGCGTACAGCACCAGCCGCCTGTCGTAGCACCTACGTCCGCCTGGTGCCTCCAGTCTCTCGTGCCCTCGGAGCTCCGACCACCGACCCGGTCCGATCTCCTCCAAACTCGGCTCGGGGGTCCCAGGGCCCCTCCGCAGTAGGAATCCGCCTTCGGGACATAGGGCAGGCCCGTAGAGCAGCAGTAGAAACGGATGTTGCGGGAGTGGCGCATCGGAGTATAACTAACGAGCGGCCATTCCCATCGGCGGTTAGCCACGCCCCCTCAAATGTGTTTTTTGTGTTAAAAATGTTTAGGCACAAAGTAAATATAATGTCAAGTGCACATATTTAGTTTGCGCTTCTGGGACATATGAGAGTTAGAGAGTTTGTCAAATATTGAATCAACCAAAAGTTAGGTGATTGGACTTCAAACTGTTGCGCTTTCCCTAGTAATATGCCTAAGTGTCTGTCTTTCTGCGCAATGACGCCTCTGTGTCCTGAAGGTGTTTACAAGCCCAGTGCATAAGCATGGATTCTTGATACAGGGGAAAACAGCTTCTGTGGAAAGCTGAAATGTTTTAAAGGGCTGCATAACGATGTATTCCAAGCTGTGGTAATGTGAGTTAAGTCTCTGGTTTCCATTATGAGCTACACTCCTAGTGTCAGCAGTATTACAAACCATAATTCATGGTATAACCTTACAGCAAGTGAAATGTCAAAGTATGTTAAATCATTTTCATCTCTTCGTTTTATTTTCATTCTCTACATATTAAATGCTTCCCTGTTATTTATGTTTAAGGAAACACAAGCTATGTGGAGATTTGTGAAGCATCTATTGCTTAACCACTTGTGTCATTATGGAGAATATCAAGATGCTCTTGTATTGTTTATTTTAATCCTGTGAAAGCACAGCTCATTTATCAGAAGCACTGCAGGGAGGGGTGTGCAAACCATCTGTGTCCCAGTTCTTCTGCACCAGCCTCAAGTGACCCATTTGGTATTTGCATCCAGTTTGCCGGCAGATCAGAGAAAACCTGTGATTGATCAGTCCGCATGTTATACTGGGCACACATAACAAACACTGTTGACTGTGGTTTAAATATTATAATCACTGCAGGCACTTTAAAAAAAGATTAACTTCTTAGTACTGGGTGTTGGGAATGACCATCTTTTCTGTGGCGTAACCGCAGATTAGTGACTTGACTATTTTCGCTAGTTGTAGAACTTTACCCCTGCTAACCTGTGGTAAAGAGCCTCTGCCCCCACTTTCAACATGATGAATTAGTATGCCCCGGTTGGAAATCAGTCACTGTTTGCACTGTCCCCCCACTTTTTGCCCCATTTGAGACCCTTATATGCAGATTTTCTGACTCTGAGAGAGCCCTGGGCTCTGCTCTGGGCAGGCGCAGGGCCAGTGCTATATTGAAAACACCCACTGCTATGTTGAACACACAGAGAAAACACACACATGCATTAGGGTACACTATGTGTTAGGGTGACCTATGATTGGCATGACCTGTCCTATAAGTCCCTAGTAGATAATTGTGCCTAAACTCTACTTTGGTGGTAAAGGCACTTAAAAGGTGATAAACTACAATATTTCGACATTTTAGGTAACCCTAGGGTCTCCCCTAGATGCCCCAGGGGTGGGGGTCATGTAATTAAAGAAGGGCTCTTATGAAAGATGTTGTATATGCCCTGGGGATAGAGAGATTGCACATTTCACTTTCCTTATTGTAGTTAAGTGCCTCCCAAAATCAACTTTGGTGTTAGGAGCACTGTGGAGGGGGATCTACCCTATATTTGCATATACAGGACCCCTAAAGTCTCTCCTAGGTGTCCCAGGGGTGGGGGTCCTGTAACTATAAGCAGGGGCCCTATAAAATATGTTTTATGTGCCATGATGATGGAGAAATTGCACATGGCAGCTTCTCCATCGTAGATACCTAGTATGATAGGGTAACACAGCAATAGTTTATGAATGCATAAATATTGCTAGGAATTAAATAAAAAATACTGTTCAAGGACTTAGGAGAATGGTATTGAGAAATCCAACAATATGCAATTTTTCAATTTATCCCAAAGCATACAGAAAAGAAGTAATAAGACTTTCTTGTCTGTAAGGCAAAATTCAGCCTTCCCGCCCTCTTCCCTGATTGGCCAGAGTTAGGAGGATTAGCCAGGCTGCTTTGATGAAGGGATAAGTGGCTCACTCAGGGAGACCATTTGGTGGAGAGAGCTCAGCTACACAGGAATGTCAGAGCAGGGGTCATAAAGCATAAAGCTTCAAAGGGGGAATAGGACAGGCAGGGAAATCCAGGTCTATTTACCCACCAGCCCCTTTGACTCAGCCAAATGGCAGGCTTGAGGCAGGCATTTGTAGATGATAGGGGGAGCAGAGCTATTGAAATGAGCCATACTGGAGGTTGGTTTAACTAGTTCTTGCTCTTCAGCTGAGATTTCAACCATACTAAATTTTGGAGGAATAGTGCTTTCTGGGAGAAGATTACGCCACACTTTGTAGGAAGTGGTCATTGTCTGGGATGTTGCCCTGCACCTCATCGGACAGGAGTGCTCTCCTGCTTGACCCCAGAGAACACTGAATAAATATGTGAGAGGAGCAGAGCCTCTCAGATCTACTGCTTGAAACTAAGAGAAGAAGGAGGCTTGCCAAGCTGGAAACTAGATTTGAACCATCAGGTCCTGCATTCTGACTGATTGCACCTGCTGCATTATCTGGAACTACTGCCCTTTGGATGTACTTTGCTTAACAAGGAATAAAGAGTGGACTCCCTGCAAGCTACAGGTTAACAGAGCTCACCTGGAGTATCACCACCAAGAATCCCCTGCCTAGAGTGTGCCCAGTGCATTTGTAACAGTTTTGTCGCGGTGCATTGTGGCAATTGTGTTCCCAACATTTTTAGGGCCATCTTGGAGCTTCCAGATCATTAGATTGTGTTCTGGACACTTTGGACCCTCAATAGGAACTGCAGAAAGACGTTTCAGAAGTTTGGAGCAACTTTGGAAAAAGTCTTCATAAGGGGACCGACTCAACTGCGAGAGCCAAGCCGGCCACCCTCAACCCCGAGCTGGCCTGACCTGCTGAAAAGCTCCTGAGGTCTGACTTCCAGAGTTTGCCTGGGAGCTCCCTGAAAAGCAAGTCGACGAACCCTCACCGAATCCAGACTGCTAAAGAGCATTGAGGGACCCCAGCAGAAAAAGTTCAAGAAAAGTTTCTAAGTACGAAGGTAAACTTTCGACCAAGGCCTATCGGGAGGGGTAGCCAAGCAGGGCTCCAAAGTTGTCCGCCTGAAACTTTGACTTTGTCCCGGTCAAGCGGGACTATATGTCCCAGAGTGGCGATATAGGTTTCTAAGTGCAAAATAGTGCTAAATTCTTTTATATTCTTAACTCCAGTTCCCGACATTGGATTGTTGTTGTTTTGGTGTCATTATAAAGATAACAATATTTCCTATTTTTGTAATTTGGTGCTGGATTTTAATTGTGTGTTGTCTTAATTATTTACTGAATTGTTGTTTTTAAATGCTTTACATGCCTGTCTCCTAAGTTAAGCCTACCTGCGCGCAGCCAAGCTACCTAGGGTTGAGCATGGGAAAAATTTATTGAGACCTGTACTGAGCCCTAGACTGTGTTACTTACCTTATTGCCAGTGGTAGATGCATATTTACCACTCCTAATAACCCACTTTCCAACAGCCCATGACTGGCATATTTAACTTACCAATAAGGCCATAGAATTTGGTATATTAGTGTACCCAGGGTCTGTAAGTCAAATGTCACAAGTGAACTGTAGAACCCGTTGTGCAATCCACTACAGTGACAGTGTAAACATGACTACAGTCGTACCCTCTGTAACCTAGCTGTACAGTTGTAAAACTAAACATTAAATTGGCCAAAAGAACCCCTATTGACAGGCCTAAACCTTACTGCATACGCATACCTCCATCCCTCAGAACCCAAGTTTAGTGTTCCAGAAGTCTTACGCCAACTTAAAAATGCCCAAAGTGAATAGGGATATCCCTGGGAACCTTTACCCCAATGGTTAGGGCCTCGCTAGGGGTCATTCCCACAAACTAGCTCGTGCCAGGCATCTATGAGGCATCTTTAGGCACCCACTTCAGAACACTCCTGGAACTGTGGAAGGTCAGAATAGGACAGAGCTTCTGCCTGAGACCTGAAAATAGCCGTAAAGGACTGGACCTGCTTTCCTCTTTCACCCATGGAAAAAAGTAAACTCAAAGGGTCATAAGGCTGACCTCTTGTTCAAGCTACAGGGATACAACAAACTACAAGAGGCCTTTCCTGCAGCTGCCCAGTTGACCAGTGGCAACTTGACCCAGAATGGACCCTGCTGTTGGCTTTTGCCTGACACCCATAGTCTCTAAGCATCACCTCTATGGTCCAGTGGGGCTTTAGAAGTGTACTCTTGTGGTGGATTGCAACTAAGGGCTTGATTGCATTTAATGCAGTAAGGATACTTCTTCATAAAGGCAATGGAGTATCCTTACTGCGAAGACAGCAGTCTGCCTGCCGAATTTAGATGCAGGTGGACCTTGGTTCAAAAAAACATGGAGACTACTCTGTCTCTGCTGTGATTAAACCCCTCCGACAGGTCTGTGGAGTAAGGGCCGTTGTAGGAAGACCTGTAATTCCCCTTACCTAATTCAGATGTGTGGAATAAGAGTTCACTTACACTGCCCGTCATCGCTAGGAAAACTAGGGCGTTAAAGGGCAGTGGAAATTACTAAAGGCTCCCCTTTACATAGGAGAGGACTCCCATGGTGAGGGTTAGAAAATCACAAAAAATACAGCTTAGTGCAGGGCTCCATAGAGTTGATAGAGCCCTTCATCAAACTGTAAAAAGCATTGACTGGACAGTGCAAGTAGTTCCTGCTAATGATTTAGAAAAGACCACCAGCTTGGCAGTCATTTCTAAATTTGGCAGGTGGAGTAGTGTCGACCTGGTGGATATTAGGTCCTCCGCAAGGCCAACATGAGATTACTCTGTCTGCAAAAATCAAAATTGGTCCCTAAGTCAGAAGGTAAAATGTTTTGCCCAGAATGAACATGGTTGGTGTATCCAACCTGCGCTCCATGGTGGTGGACAGTGTTGAATTGCACCTAGGTTCTGTTCTATCTCACTCATTGACAATCATTGGCAGATGGTGCTTCTTGGTACTATTTCCACTTAAAACGTAAAGAAAATCATATCTTTGGTTCCCTTCATTGGATTTTTGTCATGTTAGTGTCATTTCGTGTATTAGGTTTTATTCTCTATAGTTCTAATTTGGTTTGAGGTTTTATTGTTTTGTATTTCTAATTTGTACTGTTTTAGTACTGCTTTTATATGTTACAGAAGTTAAGTCTAGATGCTCTGCGCCATAGCTAGTAGGGGATTTTCCTCAGGTTAATTTATTGACTTTGATTTAATGATTAATTAATCAGATAAATTAATAAAAATAAAACATGGATTGCTATCTTTTTATGGGACTATTGTGTGAAGGTTTTTTAATTAAATAATTCATCATAGAACTTAATTTTATATGTAACTGTTATGTTTTATTATATTAAAATGAAAACATAATTGAAATGTAAATGTAATTTAATGAATTAAAACTATTTACAAAAGCTTAAAATTTCCCCAAAAGCAGTAGGGTTAGCATTAGGAAAATAAACCTACACTCCCAAAAATTAAACACTTCCCCTCAAAGGATGTTGGGTTGGAGTTATAATAGTAAAGCTTCGCTCCTAAAAATTAGACCCAATGAATCTTGGTTTGAAATGCAATATAAATCTGCACTTTCCAATATTAAACCCTTTCCTGTATTTTTGTAGGGCTGTGGGTAGAATAATAAATCTGCTCTCCCCAAATTTAAAGGCTTTCCCCAATGATAGTAGGGTTGAAGCTAGATTAATATGCACCCCACAAAATTAAGCTTTCCCAATGGACTTTGGGTTGGATTTAGAATAGTAAATCCAAACTCCCAAGAATTAAAGGTTTTCTCCTCCTTAGGTATAGGGTTGGAGTTAGAATAGTGAATCTGAACTCCCCATAATTAAAAACGTTCCCCAATGAGTGTGGATTTGTGATTAAGATAGTAAAGCATAACTCCCCAGAACGAAACACTTTCCCTAATGGTTCTAAAGCTATTGTTAGAATAGCTATTCCGCTCTCAAAATTAAACCTTACCAATGGATGTGGGGTTGGGTTTAGACTAGTAAATCCAAACTTACCCATAATGAAGCATTTCTTTCCTCAGTGGTTGTAGGCTTGGAGTTAGAACATTAAATCCGAACTACCAAAATGAAACACTTTCTCCAATGGGTGTGGCTTGGAGTTTAGAATTGTAAATCTCAACTCCCCATAACTGAACACTTTCTGTAATGGTTTTAGGGTTGGAGTAAATATGCACTCACCAAAATAAGCACTTTCTCATATGGGTGTGGGGTTGGAGTTAAAATAGCATATCTGCACTCCTCAAAATTAAACACATTATAAAATGGTAGAAGGATTGCAATTAGAACAGTAAATCAAAAGTTCCCAAAATGTACACTTTCCCCAGTGGGTGTTGAATAGTATATCTACATTAACCAATAATAAACACTTTCCCCAATGTGTTTGGGTTTCGAGTTACAATGGAAAATCTGGATTCTCCTCTAAAATTAAACTCTTTCCCGAGTGGTTGTTGAGTTGAAATTAAGTCAGTAAATCTGCATTTACCAGGAGTAAAATGCCCCCCATTCAGTGTTATGTTGGATTTAATATCTTAAATCGGCATTCGCCTTAGTTAAATACTTTCTCCAATGGGTGTGGATTTGTAATTAAAATAGTAAATCTAAAATCCCCAAACTGAAACACTCTTCACCTGGGGATATGCTGAATACTTAATTTGGTTAATGCGATCTAGTGTGATTTTTGGTATGAGTGGGATTTTAGTGAGAAGGAGAGGAAGTGAGACACTTTAGCTAGCAAACCTGTGGGTTTTTCTTATTTTCGGGAGGTAGATTAACTAAAAAAACAAATTGTTCATGATATACTACATTTAATGAGACTTTATTCATTTTGTGGGCTTAATGTGTAAGATTAATTAATATTAGAGTTTATTTAAGCATTTAAATAATGTAACTCTTAAAATATATATATTAAACTTGAAACACACATAGTTTTTATAAAGTTATATGCACAGTATATCCCGCGCCGGGACACTCTTGAGTATCCACGTGCAATACAAGTGCTAATAACATAACATAACATAACATAACATAACATAACATAACATAACATAACATAACATAACATAACATATATACCAAAAACGTAATAAATTAGATATATTTTATTTAATCATATAATCATATATTTTACCTGTTGTGTGCGTTGATAACCATAACTGGCAAATTTCTGTGCTTACTAAGCTTGAGGCAGAACCACAATGCAGGTTTTACTGTGGTCTTTCACTAAATGTCATTGTGTTTTTATGATGTACTTCATTAACAACCCAACAACTTCTGCTTGCATAAGGCGGATTCAGCAGAGGACCAGCCTTTTGCTTATATCCAGGGGCTGTCCATAGTGCTCAGCCTTTGCTAGGCATTACATTTTAAATGTATTTTTACTGCTTCTTAAATAATTTGGGAATCTGGCGCAAGCTTCAAACCCTGTAGTTGGTATCCAGATTAATATCTAAAATGGTAGCTGGGGACCACAGTAACAAGACAGGTTATGTTTTTCCTCGCCACTATTTTAGGTGTCGGTAATTTGCGAGTCAGAAATCTAGGTTTCAAATTTTGTGATTTATGTGGCTTTTTATTTTTTATTAAAACTTTAAGGGTCACCCAATGTAGTCTGGTGCCTATCCTGCCCATTTATAGGACTTTTCCCCAAAAAATCCTGAACAGTGGGACTTGAGCCTGAGTCCTGTAATGGCATGCTGGACAGTAGCCAAATGACCTAGTGAGTTGACCAATGTCCTACAAATTCATACACTGGGTCAAAGGTTTTGATATAATAAAAAAATGCCTTTTCAAAGGAAAGTAAGACTGAACCATAAATAAACAGTATCTATCTATCTATCTATCTATCTATCTATCTATCTATCTATCTATCTATCTATCTATCTATCTATCTATCTATCTATCTATCTATCTATCTATCTATCTATCTATCTATCTATCTATCTATCTATCTATCTATCTATCTATCTATCTATCTATCTATCTCAGCCTGTGTGCGTTTTGTGTGTGTGCTCCTATACATTCACTGAAAAAACAAAGGTTAAAGTACTGTTTTAGTTAGGTCAATATGTCCGTGATAAAATTTACGTTTTAGACTTTTTTTAGAACAGAGAAATTCCCCAGTTATAGTTAGCAGAGCTAACTATGACTTGCGCCTCCACCGTGCACTGCTTATGACCTTATGTATTATAGCACTTGTTTCTATGACATAATTTATCAATAATAATATCTCAAATTATATTATTGATTACATCACTGATGAAATCATTCAATGAGTTTTTTAATTTGTTTATAGTTTACATAGTGGTGGGTAGCTACCATATCACTTTTCTACCTAATTGTGTACAGCCTGTGTCCAGCTATCGGGTTTAAATGTTTACAAAATGCATGTGCTTCTAATGCATCATAGGTGTGTAGAGGTATTTAACAAGTTATAAATCTTTACATTTAAGAGTAACTCTGTGTGCAGATGACAGTTGACAACTTGTGTCCAGTATGTCCCACACATGATTTTTGGTTCTGCAAAAAGTTTCCAACAGGGCAAAGATTCCATGTAGTAGACACTATGGGGCCAATTACGATGTCAGGAAAGCATTCCCACTGAATCGGGTTAGGAATGCTTTCCGAGCGAATCGTATTTGGGGAGTCCTACCAACCGATTACGATGTGTCCGGATGCTTACCGACTCAGTTCTGTTGGACTCCTATTGACTTCAATGGGAGCCTGTGTTCTGAATGAGAACACAGGCTCCTATTGGAAAAAAGGGGTGGGTGGGGAAAATCTTGCAACCTGTGGCGGGCACCCCATGGTGCCTGCCACAATGTGCTTGGTGGGAAGGGGGGTCCCTTGGGTACACCCACGGGCCCCATCCAGAGGCCTACGGGTGAAGGGGGGGGCGGCTACGGGCCCGCAAAGTACGATTCGACAGCCATTTAATCTCAGTCAAACTGATTCGGAACTGCTATCCGAATTGGTCATCGTACTCACTTGTTTGGATACCGTCTCCATTGGGCTGTACGATACGGCTCTGAATGACTCGGGCTGCCTGAATCTCATTCAGAACCGATTCGGACAGCCCGGGTGGCTTCCTTGCATCGTACTTGGTCGTCCAGAACAGTGACTGATTCAGTCGGGAACAGAGGTACCAAATCTGATTCGCAGAATCCTAATCCAGTTTGGCGCCATTCCTGACGACATTGTAATCGGCCCCTAAGTAGTGTAAGCAGCTTATGGTTATTAGACAGAATAATCGTAGCATGACAATTTCTACACTACATAGAAGATTGTGTGCACCAGGTGCTAATGCATGTACATGTGCTTGTTTAGATTCAAAACATAGGCTACCTGGAAAATGTACACCAAAGCAGGAAGACTGCAGGTAGTATGTAGTTTAGCACCTTCAGATATTGGGTATTTGGAGTGAATAGGTTCTTTTTTGACAAGCGTTGCATAGAGTATATACTGTTCTAAATAGATACTTTTTAAATACTCAGTGGTGTATTTCTCATGAGAGTTTCACTGTCTGGAAACAGTGTGGGATAAAAGCTGTCCTTCATAGGGCATTGATTTTTTTTTACATAAGATGAGTATCTTTAGGAACTTGGCTTTCTCTAAACAGTTGTAAACATATTAAACACTATGTAATGAGGGTTTACCATATATCTATGGTTGATTGCTAATAGAAACTAGGGTTCCAGTGAAGTGTATGGTGTAGGGTCAGTGTTGCACATAATCCATGCTTGCTTCACCCAAGGGAGTTGTATGCATTAATGATCCTTCATAATATTATGAGCTTTTTTTGCACTCCTAGGCCTACAATGCCATACTAGTTTATAGAGCAACGTGTGCAAAAGAAGCTTGGATAATGCCACCAGTGATATCATTTGAAATGTAATCTGTGATGTCATAAATGATGTCATAGAACATGGCATGAGTGATGTAATATGTGAGGCCAAAAGCATTGCATGGCAGGGCCAAATGTAATAGCTACCTCTGCTAGCTATCACTGTGTATTTCTTGAGTTCAAAACATTAACGTTGTTACTGACATATTCACCTAACTATAACGTTGCTTTAACCATGTTTTTTTCCAGTGAAATTCTACATAAAAAAAGATCTTTTATCACACCTAAATATAAAGTTTGGCTTTTCAGTGAATTTCTAAGTTATTTAATGTAAAGTAATATTTTACTATCTCATGTATAGCCCCCTCCCTGACCCTTAATTGGCCCTGGGGATTCCATCTGGGGGGCCAAATACAATTAAAAAGGAGAGGAGGGAGTGCAGCTCCCTCTCCCAGCCTTAAAAGGCCCCAGGGATCATATCCCCTGGGGTCACATACAATGAAAAAAGATGGTAGGGGGGCCACACGATCCCACTCCTCAAACCTTCAATAGCCCCCGGGAACCCCAACACCTGGGGCCAAAATCGAAGGGGATGAGGTGTGCAGTTCCCTCCCTGAATCTTATTAGCCTCTGGGGACCTCATCCCCCAGGGCCTTATGTTTTTTTGTTGTTTTTGTAATGTTTTTTAAAAATTTCAGGGAAAACAAGGAAGACAATGTCATGTACAATCCACAAGTATACGTAGAGTCAAAAAGTATGCAATGCACAGTTATGATCAGCAGTGACTTTACATGGGTTCCCATCAAGGGAGTATAACCAATTGTCACGTGGACCATAGGAACATTGTCGTTTTTCACTGAATTAGTGTGAGCACTTTGCAACTTGCCTGCTGCTTTGCACACGTTACTATTTTTTGCAGTAATTTTAAAGACTGCTTTCACATGAGAATTCATTGCTGTGTTCGCTCTCTGCCTGTTCCTGAGATTTTGACTGAACATTATGTGCCAGGTCGAACAACAGTGCCCCTTGTTATTTTGTTCTGGCCAGTCCTTAGCACTTAGACAAAGCACACTGATGCAGCTGTTGTTTGGACAGCGTACCTGGGATTTTAGTGGGGTGCACAAATAGGTGACACACACTTGGAGAGGGAGCTTTCCAGGTAGAAGAGCACCCACAATGTAGATCTACCATCTATAGGCTAAGGTATGGAGTCTGGTGTCTCCTGACAAAGCCCAGATGTCTTCTTTTATATAAAATACTTCTTCTTAGCATGGGGAGGGAAGTTAGACACTATAGTCCTTTCTCCGTTGTCTTTTTATGATGGAATCTCCCTTCATCATTTATGGACTGACTGCCATGCCGACAATATTTATACTATGAATTTTCCTGCTTGTTATGGCACGTACACTGCATGTTAGGGCACGTTAGTTAAAATAAATATTTTAAACTGTTTCGTGTCTCCATCAGATCTTATTGTGGACTAGTACAAGAGAGTGAGTGAAAAGGTGTGTCTTGTTACCGCGATTCCTGAGAGATCTGGGAGAGTTGAGTTCTGGGGTGTCTAATCATTTGTTTCTCTGTGAGTGAGTAGGAGAGCAAGTGAGACACTATAGCTAGTCGGTCCTGGGTTCGTGGGTACTAAGGTGGTAGTAAGACTCAGTCCCTATACACCAAGGTCCAATTTCCTGCACATAGTTCTGTATTTGTGCAGAATCCCTGCAACACAATCAAATTGCAAATTTAGGACGGGGGTAATGGTGATATGGAGGTGGAGGTAGGAAAGGGAGGGCGAAGAGCACAGGAATGAAAGGGGATAGGGCAAAAGGAGGTAGGGGAAGGAGAGGGAGGTCATGGGGAGGGGGTAGGATGGGAGATGAGGGCTAAAAGAGGAAGGAAAGAAGGAGGGAGACTCGTGGGGGAAATGGCAGGATGAAAAGGAAAATGACTGAGGGGGTGATATGTAGGGAGGGTGAACCACCCTGGCAGCTATGGATCACACAGATGCGCTCTGCATCAACCCTCCCATATGAAAGAAGAAACATGTCAACTTTGCAGCTTTGTCCCTAAGGTTGTAGATTATCTTCTCATAGGAGGCTGTTTTGACCATGCCTGTGAGCTATTCCTCATGTGTCAGTAACTGCAGGTAGCGGCAATGGCGCAGGATGCAAATCTTGACCGCAAGCACCAGGCGTTGTGAGCCAAGTGGGGGAGGTCTGCCAGGTCATGCAGAGGGACCAGTAGGCTTGGCCGTAGGGCAGGCACGTCCATGGACACCCTCAACATAGACCCCACCTTGGTCCATAAGGGGCGGATGGGGAGACATTCAAATAGTATATGGACAAGGTTGCAAGGCATATGGTCGCAACCCCAGCAGGAGGAAGGGGGCAATAATCCTGTGGATATAAGCCACACTGGCATCCAGTGCCATCCCTGAAGGATCTTGAAGAGGCTGAACTTCATCCAGGCCTCCCCTGCTCCCCGGCCTAGGTTCTCCAGAAGCTCCATCCAGTCCTCCTCCTTATTTTCTACCTGAAGACAGGCTTGCCAAGTCACCCTTAGACTCTCCGCCTGCGGCTGGGAGTAGAGGTAGCGAATTAGGAGGTGACTTTACGCCCCTAAAGTACCCCCAAGTATTAAGATAGGTGAGCACTGGGGAGGGAGGGACAGATCAGTGCTGCGGACCCAGTCTGCTTCTAAGGTGATTGTGCAATTGGGTTTTGTGCCTTTGTTGGGAAAGAGACAGATGAATTCTTCTTGCAAATGTTTTGAGTTCACCCGGGAGAGCAGACGAATCAAAGTATGGAACCCCGCTGCCTGCCTGGGCCCCACTTAAGCATGGCTCCACCTATGTGGATACAATGCCTGCACCAAATGGGTGCTTTATCATGAAGGTGTGCCTTCACAGAGAGGAGCTTGTGAGCCCGCGTCCGCATTGCCTGCAGCATGGGGTTCAGGGTCCTGACTCCGGAGGGGATGGGCAAGTAGAGGGAGACTACTTGTGGCAGGCCATTTATGAGTTGTTTCTCTATTTTGACCCACAGTGGGTGTCTTGGACTAGGGTGTGCATATGCACCAATTGCACCAGGTGGAGGGCCATGCAGTAATAATTCATGGATGGAAGGCCAAGGCCTCCTGCGGACCTTTGGGTGATGAGTTTTCTAATGGCCAATCAGGGCCTCATCGGCCTACAGATGAAGGCCTTGATGTCCTTGGATACCCACCGGAGCATCTTAAGGGGCGTTGCCCAGCACATACGTGAACCTCGGGAAGATCACCATCTTCACCACCTGCATCCCTTTCCACAGCGATGAGCTCAGATGGGACTATGTCTCTAAGTCAAGCTGCATTCTGTCCAAAAGCAGGTCCAATTTGTCTTGTACTAGGTACTTGAGGCGGGCAACTTTCCATTGGATCGCATAGCTGGCAATGGCAGTGCAGGGGGTAATCCTCGAGAGCAGGAGGGCCCTGCTCTTCCCCAGTTGACCTTATAACCAGAAATGGCCACAAATGCGTCAACAGTCTCCAGCATCATGGGGATAGAAGAGTGTTGTTCTGAGATGGTAAGCAGGATATTTTCTGCATATAAATAGAATGTTGAGGGTCCCCCGGGTATGGGTATGCCCACAATCTGGTCCGACTGGTGCAGTGCTTCTTCCAGGGGCTCCATGGAGAGGAGGAACAACAGCGGGGAGAGAGGGTATCCCTGGTGCATGCCGTGGCGAACCAGGAATGAATCTGATAGGAAGCCAGTACAATTGACTTGTGCTAAGGGGGAGTCATATAACTAGCAAACTCTGGATATAAAATCCTGCTGAGACAGAACTTCTGGAGCGCAGCAAACAAATAATCCCATTCTATCATGTTGAAGGCCTTCTCGACTTCCAACAATTGTGCTAAAGTCTCTTCCGGCAGGTCCCCTGCCATCCAGACTGTATGGGCCAACGTTCACAAGTGGTTGTGTGAGGGAAAAATCTGCTAAGGGTGGGATGCCAGTATGCTGGCCAAGAGCCACCACTGTCTTGGTACACCTATAGAAATTAAATGGGAATCCGTCCTTCCCGGGGGTTTTATGGTAAGAAAGATTAGAGATAGCCTCCACAATCTTCTCTTTGGTAATCTCATCTTGGAGCAGTTCCCTGCCCTCGTCAGTGAGTCAGTTGGATGGTGTTGGAGGAGTAGAGGGCCCGGTCATAAAAGGTGAACATGCCCTTGATTTCATGCAGCTAGGTGACTAGGTTCCACGGAGTCTGTGGTAATGGCAGAGATAGCCATCCATGCTTCCTTCTGCCTCAACTGCACTGCCAGGAGATTTCCTGCCTCTCCCCCTGCACATTATGCCTGTACCGCAATCTCTGAAGTGCAATATTCAGCTTTAGAGGGGAAGAGGGTTGAGGTCCATGTGCTTAGTGGCATTGGAAGGGTGGACTGTGTAAGTGCACATGAGGCGGGCTATGTCCTATTCCAACATCCTCTGTCGGTCCTCTCGCTGCTTGTTGGACAGTGCAGCATTTCTCATCAACTGGCCCAACAGTTGCTTTCACTGCCACCCACAGAGTCAAAGTCGAGTCCACCAAGCCTTTATTGTGGACCTGGTAGGTGCGAAGGTGGAATTTTTACTTGGTCTTGTTCTGCAGGACAAATACAGTGGGACAGGTTAAGGCGCCTGAGCTTGTGGATCGGCCATGTGAGACCCAGATCGGACAGTAAGTGGATCAGGGAGTGATCTGAAAGTGTGCCCTCCAGGATTGAAGAATCACAAACAAGGGGGAGTAGAGACTGGGCCATGAGGAAGGAATCTAACCTCGATTGTGTGCCATGTACTGGGGACAACTAGGTGTATTTTCTATCCGCTGGCTGCAGAAGGCCCCATATGTTCAAGAGGCCACGGTCCAGCCTGATATAACCCAGGGGAGCTTGAGCTGTGTTACAGACTGTGTCAATAGGACCTGTGAGGTCTATGACCACATCCCAAGTCAGATTTCAGTTACCCATTAGTAGCAAATTTGCATGTGTATCCCCGTCAGACCCCATGTGAGCTAGAGGAAGAAGGAGCGTTTCAATCCCATTGATGCATACACGGAGCCCACGCAGAGCACCCAGCCACCAATCTTTAGGTTGGCAAATGCATTGTGGCCCTCAGGATCAATATAAGATTTGAGCACAGTGTGGGGTAGGGTTCTGCATATCAATATGGCTACACCATGCTTCCGGGGCACCATCAGGCCGTCAGTCCGCCACGTAGGACAGCAACTATGGATCTCCTTACCCAACCACTCCCGCCGGAGCTTTTCTGCTTCCATCTATGTGAGATGCATCTCCTGGAGGAGGGCTATGTCAGCACATTTAGAGTCAGGTATGTAAGCACCTTCTTTTGCTTAATATATTGTGTTTTGCTGTTCACATTCCAAGAGATGACATTCAGGTCAACCTGCAGGCATTGTAAGCATCAGCACTCAAAGGGGGGCAAAGGTAGACGGGGAGTGACAAGCTCAAAGTTGAGGGCAGGACCAGGGAGAGGGTCACCCATGGGCCCTAAGGAAGGGAATGAGGGGTAAAGATTGAGGGAGTTGCAGAACAAGGACAAAAAGTGGAGGAGGGAAGGGGGAAGAACAAAAAATGGCAAGGGAGAACAAAAACTGGAAAACGCAATTATCAAAACAAATTGCACTGATGAGATCACAAGGCAGTGTGCATTAGAATTATAGTCAGTGGGTCTAAAGTTGAATAGCCTGAAGAAGAGGAAGGTAGAAGGAGCGACTTATAGTCCTGCTGGCGAGGGCACTGGAAAGACCATTAATAATCAGCATATGAGCAAGAGGAGGAAGGAAAAGCCCAGTAATTGGAGGGGACAGAGGGGCAGGTTCGGGAGGGAGTGGAAAAGACAGGGACATCACCCCAAGTCAATCTCAGGTTGTAGCCCGGGGTCCCTCGGTGAGCAGCTATCAACTAGTACTATGAGTCTGGCATGGCATGGATGAAACAGGAGTGGGAGAATAGGGGGCAGCCATCCTCTGCCACCCCTAGTATCGGTGGGGTGGTTGGATAGTCAGGCATGGGTCAGCACAGCTGAAGGTGCAATAACATCCAGAAGGGGAAAAAGTGGAAAGTAATGCAGCAGCACGTGCAGCATCGGAGCAGCAGGGTGAGTGGCAGGGGCATAGCTTACACTGTAAACAGGAGATATAAAGCATCAAACAATAAAGTAATAAAATTGGACATGCATGCCATACTCAACCGTAAGGCTGGCACAGGGTTCATCAGTCAGTGGATGGACCCAGCTTCACTGGTGAGCAGGATTTATCACGCCCTCTGTCCTGCATGTTCTCCACCACAGCTTTGAGCGCCTTCTCCCTGAGATGTTTCTCTTGTGGCCTTTGAAGTCATAAGGCTTGTGTGTCCTGCGGCTAAGAAAATCTGCTGGGCCTGCTTGTTGTGAAGGAAACAGGATATGATGGGCCTCATGCCTGGAATCTGGTTGGCTGGATTCTGTGGGCCATCTGCATCTACAGTGGGGGCGAAAAGGTGATCCAGGAGAGGGCAGGTAAGATATTACGGAGAAAGCCCCTGGCATCAGCACACCCCTCCTCCTATGGGATACCTAAAAGGTGGATATTGTGTCTGCAGCTCTGGTTGTCGGGGTCGGAGACCTTGTCCTGCAGGGCTCTGAGTTCCTGGTCCCTGTTTGAGTGGAGCTCAACTCTGGATTTCAGGGAGAACAAGCAATGATCCAGACCAAATACCTTGTTGTGGAAACTGCCAAGATCTGTATGGATCAATATAATCTCCATCATAAAGTCAGTCATCTTTGTATCCATGTCCTTCAGTTTGTGCCCCACAGCTGCTATTTCTTTGAAAATCAGGTCCATGGTGGCTGCCAGTGTGAGCAGGGAAGCTGTTATGTCCCGGGGTGGGCTCCCAGGGACACAGCAGGTGACCTGGTCCAGAGTGATGAGTTCCCTGGTCATTAATGGCTCAGGGAGGTTGACCACATGGCCCCCTCCCTTCTTTTAATAGTAGCAGCCTTGGAAGATGGGGTCTCCAGGACTTTTTAATAACTCAGATAGTTTTAAAAACGTTCCTAAACTCCTGTTCAGTCTCGATCAGGCGCAGGTGGGCAGGCAGTGCATTCCAGAGTTTAGCTGTCCTTACCAAGAAGGACCTGCCACCTTGATGTGTGTTGAAATATTATGTACGTGGTGGAGTTGCAAGTAATGAAGACTGAGCCTCTGCTTGAGATCGCATGGGCCAATGCCCCGTATGTCTGTAACAGCAAAAGTCAGAGCCTTAAACGTTATCCTACTGACATCAGGTAGCCAGTGTAACTGCCTCAATTGATGGGAGATATGGTGCCGGAAGGGTTCCCATCAAATTAACTTTGCGGCCGCTTTCTGAATCCTCTGTAATCTGTGCATCAGGTGGGCTGGAAGGACCAGATAAAGCGTGGACCTTGATCTTTCAGTTCTCATCAGGCAGAAAACGTATGATTAGCCTAATAGATCTCAGCTTCCAAAACAGGCTGAAGAGATCTGCCAGATTTTTGCCATGAAAGAGAGATCTGTATCCAACCTGCTTCCCATATTTTTTCGCTGAATCAGCTGGTATTGGGGGAGTATTCAGCTCAGCTGGCCACCAAAGATTTGATGGGGGAGGTGATGCCTGACTTGAGAACAAGACCTCTGTCTTATCTGCATTAAATTTCAGACAATTACCATTCATCCAGTTAAAAATATTTTTCAGGCACTCCTTGAATTTATGGAAGGCCCCAGCAGAGTGAACTTTGAAAGAAAATGCCAGCGGGGTGTCATCCGCATAGGAAAATACATTCACACCCATGATACAATAGGGGTGGGCATTGGGGCAAGGTATAGATTGAAGAGCAGTGGGCTCAGGGCCTAGCCCTGTGGCACTCCACACACCAGTGGTTTTGGTGAGGATGAGAAAGGTCAAAGGAAGACCCGTTAGGAATGGTCTTCAAGGTGGGACCAAATCCAGGAAAGTACTGTCCCCTGAACACCTAGATGACTTAATCTCTTCAACAAGATCGGGTGTGCGACTGTATTGAATGCTGCTGACAGGTCTAAAAGTACTATCATGGCAGATGCACCGCCATCCAATATCGCTCTCACTGATTTGGAGACTTCTAGTAGTATGGTCTCCGTGGTGTACCTAGCTCAGAAGCCCAATTGAGAATCATGTAGGAGGACATTTGTTTCTACAAAGTCAGCTAACTGTTGCTGAGCCAACTTCTCTAAGATTTTGGCAGGAGCTGGTCGCAGGGAGATAGGTCTAAAATTGCTGAGCACTCAAGGATTAGCACTACTTTTTTTAGCATGGAGCAGTGACACACTGAAACGTTTCCGGGTGATCTGCCAAGTGAGAGAATGCCAAGGAAAAGGGGGGTCCCAAAACACTTCTTTCACCATGCGATTTCCATATGAAAAACTAGACAACGATATAGAAAGAACATGTGAAAAGAATTACACGAAATTTGGCAGAAAGCTAGATATATACCCAGGAAGTTTGCTTTTTGTGTTTTGGTGTTTTGGTGTAAATCTCTCAGCCGTTTCAGAGAAATTAAGGTTTAAAAAATAACAATGTCTGGGACTTTCCTGCAGGAAAATAATGACAGAAAAAGCACTCTGACTGGTCCCAGGCGACACCTTTGGGACTGAGCAGCTTGATTGGCTTGCTAGAAAATGTTGCAGCCACCATCATAGGACATCAGTTATCATGTCTTGTAATAGAAAGGAAACATGATATAGGGTAGGAATACCTTGACACCTTTCCTGCAAACAACATTTAACAAAAATCTTTTTCAACTTCTAATGTTCCTGCTGTGGCAGTATGGTCCCTTTTGCACCTGCTAGGCTCCCATGGAAGCCAGCTCAGACCCCTGTGCTCCAGCAGGAGCTCTGCAGGCTGAAAATGTTTTGTTAAAAAAAGAAAGTGTGGGGTGGGGGTCTGTGGATGATCGGCCACTCACGGGGTGCTTTTCCACCCTGTGCCAAACCCCCACTGCCTGTGGAGGCATGGGGTTGGCCACATACATTTCATACTAGGATATTACTTGATGTTAAAAAAAAACATAGAAATTGACTGAAAATAACAAAGATACATAAGTAAGATAAGGTTTTAACTTCACTGGAAAAAAACACAAAAGTTAAAGTGTAGTTACTTGTAGAATGTCTAATAACAAATAAAATAACATTAAAAAAACTGAAATTCACCAGCTATACGTAATTGACATAAGCATAACTTGCACCAATATGATGTACTGCTTATGACCACACATATTACATCACTGAAGATATCTGAAATCTACGGCGGTGCAAGTTATACTTATGTTAGTAAATTGTGAATTCCCATGGTGATTTGGTTTTTAGATGTTACATTTTTGTAATCTTTTTTACTGAGGAAGATATACAAGAGGAAAATAAATGTAAAAAAACTCTCACATGAGAAAAGAATGGGGGTTGGAGCACACTGTCTCACATCCCAGCACAGTTCACCACTTTGCATCCTGGTAAATGGATAATGTCCAGAAACACATGTGTCTAGAGATTTCAGCACTAACCTGCACCAACTTCAAGTAAGCATTTAAACTGAACTTCAATTACCAGGATGCTAAGGGGTTAACTGTGCTGGGAGGTGAAGAAGTATGCTCCCATCCCCATTCTGTTTAAAAAGGCTCCCTTGAGCCACTGAGCTGATGGAGATGCGCCTGTACACCAGGGAGAGGTACAGAGACCTGAGAGGATTGTGGCAGCTTTCTCAGCAACCCTAGATGAATTTCGTTTTGTATCTCTACTGATGAAAGCTAATATCCTGAAACACATGTGTCTAGTGATTAGCAGCACTAACCTGCACCGACTTGAGGTTCCGTGAGAATCGTAATGACAGTTTTTTTGGGTTGTTCGAATATGGAGGAGCTTGGTATCTACGAACCGCAAATGACGAGTTTAGTGGGTGTACGCGTTTTCGCTACGCTACTATGTGTGGTTCGTCTCATTCCTGGGTGTGTCCATCTGAACCCTCGGGTTCCATTTTAGATGCGGCATCCATTTTGTCTCTTGCCCTCAAGTAGCCAGCGAACGGACACTGTTCGCTTCGTGACCCTGGGATTCCCAAGCCTTCGCGGAGGACACGTGTTCCTTTGAAGGTGTCTTTATGATGAGGGGGATGACACGGCAAGGGCAGATGGCTCTGCTCGAGGCTCATCTTGCCGTGCTGGTCTATTGTTTCAGTCGTGCATGCATTAGGCACGAGTCCTTTGATCCTGCAATCAAGTTTCCGATATTGCTCTCTACACTCTTTTTCAATCTGTTGTGCATCCTTGTTTTTCCTTTGCATCTGTTTCTGTCCCTTCTCCTAATTCATTTACAGTCAGAATGGAATGTGCTTAATGTGGGGATAATGTGTTTTTACAGTTGGGAACCGGCAATGCTGCTGTAATTATGTTCTGGGTTTCTGAAAACATGAATGCGACCCTTCTGAAGTTTACTGTGGGAACTGAGTTGTAACCTTTTGTTCGCCATGTTGTTCAATGACGAAAATGTGTATAAAAAGAGCGATCCACTTTTACAATTTGAAGCAGTCTCTCAGAACCTACACGTTGTGTACTTCTTGCGATTTCTGTGTCCCTGCAGTAAATAAATACTGATCTTTGACGCCGCAGGAAGTGTCCCGTGTCTCTGTGTTTTGTACGCCTGAACAGGTAACCCACGAAGGTTTCAGGTGTTGTCCCCTGGCACCGCTGGGCCTTAGAATAGCCCAGTCCTTCAGTTGGCGCCCAACGTGGGGCGACATCAGCTGTACCGGTCCAAAGGCCGACGATCGTGAGGAACTTCGTGTGAAATCTCCGAGGGAAGGTGCACCCCACTTCATCAATCAAGTTGTCGAAATAAGTGGTCCGAAGACTTTTCCCGCGAAGATTCCCGCCTCCTGACGGCTGCGACGGACTGATGCCCTGACTGTCGACCTGTTTTGGAGCCTGGCGTAGTCCTTTGTACGGCGAGACGATAGACGGGCCTTCCTGGTGACGCCATTGCTCTTTCAGTTAAGTATTTGTGGGTCGCTCCCAGAGTCCATGGTTTTGTAGTTCCTTTTTGGGACGGTTACTTTGTATTTTTTGTAACTTGGTTAAACCTGGTTGCTTGCATGGTTCCATTGAATTTGTGGTTCTTAGTTGTTGGTTCTTAGTTGTTGGGTTTTATTTGACAATTGCAATTGCCAAAAACCGAGGGTCTTGCATTTTTTTTGCGAGGACATCGTAATTCGATAGCCCTTGAAGTTTGTAAACTCGGTTAGTGTGCACGATGCCTGGCCGTAGTACTTTGTTTGGTTTCCTTAAATGTTGCAGCACGGATTCCCGACTGGAGGATTCATGTCCGATACCTCCAGTTGGAACTCCAATTTATGAGCTCTATAGTCGCCACGGAGTAGGTCCTATCATATATAATGAATATTGGATGCGTTACACTAAAAATGATGGTGTTCTTAGTTGGCCATCACATGGTAGTTTCGAAACTGCAATATTAGATAATCTTGAAGCTAAATTGTTTAAAAAGAAGGCTAGGCCGGCCATGTTTGATTCCTTTCGGTTATGGCATAAAGAGGCCAAGCAGAAAGAAATCAAACAGATTAAGAAAAATAAGAGAGAAGGTGTTATTACGGTAATGCGAAATGCAGAACAGTATCAGCGAGACAAAGACGAGAAGGAGCAGGAAGTTTTTGCTAGACTGCATCATATGGCGGTGGATAAATGTTATCCGGTTTTACCGTCTAGTTCTGATAAGAAGGGAGAAGAAGCGGTAGAGGATCCATTATTGTCTTATCTATTGAAATCACTACCTCCCTATGCACCCGATACTGTGGGTCCTGTGATCCCTCCTGTTCCTCCACCTGTTGTTCTGGCGGCTGCTGGTCAGCCTGTCATTCCTCCTGTTCTTCCGAATCCCCTTGTGCCCCAAATTGTCCCTACTCCTTTACCCGCTCTTTTTCCTACTGCTCCTTTGCCAGTACCTCATCAGTCTATTGTTACTACTACTCCTGCTATCCCGACTACTGCCACTGTTCCTACGTTTACTCCTAATGTTGTTGCTCCTGTACTTCCTTCTTCTTCCCCTTCTGTTCGTAGTCGTATATTTAATGCTGTCGCTAATCTCTATTCTCCACTTTTTGGACCGATACTCGGGTCCGATCTTTCTGATGTCTCTCAGAGGCGCAGTCAAATTCCTGATGGTAGAGAACGTGAGTCGTTAGTGAAAATGGCGCGTAAATGGATTAGGCATCCTGCGAAGTACACTTCGCGTATAGTTTTCGAGACATTTTCTCAGTTTAATGAGCCCACACAAAGATTCGTGTTTGAGGAAATGTGTAAATCCTTGAGAGAAGAGTGGGATAATGAGGAGGTAGACAATGTACCACCCGAGATGACTGAACTGCAGAATCAGTTTTCGAATGGTATGATTGTGGGTGGTAATGTTCGACGTGCTTTAGAGCGTCTGTTATCTTTCCGATCTACAGTACAACCTCGAGCATTGTTTAAGGACGAAACTGAGGAGCGGATGGCACAGCCTGGTCAGTATCCTATGCGGGAAGTTCCCCCAGTATGGATGCCAGGTGATCCTGCTGCTAATCCTGCTATTCTACCACACTTTCAGAGAGTTTGGATACACCTCCCGTGGAAGCGATCGGAAGTTTTGCAGGTAAAGCAAACTTTGCCTGACCCCCGCAAAAATCCGGCAGGTTATTACAAGGAGTTATCCCAATTAGTGGATGCTACTGTTATGAACCTTGCCGATATCGACATGTTGTTTGGTAACGTGGTACCTCAACCGATTTGGGCGAAAATCCGTCAAGAGAATCACGCAGCTGAGTTAGGCGGTGATTGGGCTGCTCTTGCGGCGGCTGACGGACGAGAAGTTGGTGGGGCTAAACCTGAACAGATCATTGAGAATCTGCCCCAGAGGATAATTACACTTATGAAGACACTTATGCCAGCAATAAGAGTTAACTGGGACAAATTGTCTGCGTGCAAACAAAAGAAGGGCGAGAGTGTCTCCGATTTCTTTACGAGATTTGAGGAGGCATTTATCGATCATAGTGGTCAGGATATGAGCTCTGAGGGAGGTCAGCGATTGTTTGTTGATAAATTTGTATCGAATTTGTTGCCTGAACTAAGCAACAAATTGAAGAATTCTGAAAGTTCGTGTGCCGTTTCTACCACTGCTCAAATATTAGCCACGGCCCAATACTACGAAAATAGAGAGAAAGAAGAAAGCGAACGCGCAGATAAGAAAACGAAGGATCTTAAAACTAAGGTCTTATTGCAGCAAGCGTATCCTCCGCGCTCGACTCAAAATGACTCGCAACAACAAAATCGATTACACTCACAGTTTTCTAGGTCGCAGTCGCGTACTGACTCCTCTACACCTCGATCTATGCTGGGGTATAATCAATGCGCATATTGTAGGGGTGAGGGCCATTTGAAGTTTAATTTTCCAGTTTTGCGTGACCGAAACAATGGTGTTTCGGCTCGAGGAGGTCGTAGCGGTCCTCAACAAGCGTCACGTGGAAGAGGTCGCGGTGTTACTCAGAATCAGAATGAGCGTTTTGCCACTTCGTCAGACTCGCAAAATTGCTTTGATCGGCGCGATTTATCGTCTGGTAGATCTGCACAGTATCGTGTGGACGACTATTATGTCGAGCATGATGTTGATGCTGACGGTAATTACTAGGACAGCCATAGACAAAGAAAGGGAGTAGTATCAGTTCCGGTTGATCAGAGAGGGCCTTATGTCGCAGTTGCCACATTGGGCGTAGTTGAGCCTTTTCTGTTGGACACTGGTGCAGCGAAAAGTTCCATCATGCATTCGAAACTCCCTGGCTTAACGAATGTTTCCGTTGGATTCTCTGGCGCCCCCGTTAGCAATCCAGTTTCTAGCCCTTTGCCCCTTTTAATTGGGTCTCGTGAGTTAGAAGCTCCTTTGATTTTGACTACTGGTTGTGGTGAGAATCTTTTAGGCCTGGATTTGTTGAAGCGGTTATACGCGACTTTGTACTGTTCTCCTGCGGGAGTGGAGCTTACGTTGGGTCAGAGAGTGACCTCTCCTATGTATTTGTCAACTGATAAGCTCCCACCGGAATTGAGTTCTCTTCCTGAGTCTTTGTGGGCGACAGGTCCCAATGATGTGGGCCTGCTGGATATGCCACCTTATGTTGTTCAATTGAAATCCAACGTGCGACTGCCACGCATTCCCCAGTATCGTATCTCTCTTGATGGAGAACGAGCACTATTCGCGATCATTTACGATTTGATCGATAAAGATGTCATTGAGGAAACTCGGGGTAACGTGTGTAATAGTCCTGTGTTGCCTATTTTGAAACAAACTGATCCATCCAAGCCTCCTGTGTATCGTTTTGTTATTGATTTAAGGGAGGTAAATAAAATTGTAATTCCTCAGTTCCCCGTGGTGCCTGATATTACAGCTTTGCTGACTCTGGTTCCAGCTTCTGCATCATGGTTTTCGGTAATCGATCTGAAGAATGCCTTCTTTAGCATTCCGATTGCTGAGGAAAGCAGAGATCTATTTGGTTTCTCATTAGGTGGTCGCAGTTTCAGGTTTAAACGCGCACCTCAGGGCTACTGTGAGAGTCCATCGATCTACAGTCAAGCTCTTAAGAGTCAACTTGATGCGTTTGTGTTACCGGCTGGTGCGGCCTTGATTCAGTACGTTGATGATCTGTTGGTAGCTGCTGACACAGAACAGATTTGCAAAACTGCTACAGTACCACTGTTACAGCATCTATGTGACTTACATCACAAAGTGTCACCTTCTAAACTACAATATTGTTGTCAAGAAGTAACCTATCTAGGTCACTTATTGTCAAAGGAGGGAAGAAGGTTGACCCCAGAAAGAATTGCAGCGATTGCTCGAATGACTGTGCCAACAACTCAGAGAGATGTGCGTGCCTTTCTAGGTATCACGTCATACTGCAGACAGTGGATCCCGAACTTTTCACTGTTAGCGAAACCATTGACAGCTCTCACGTGCAAGGATGTTTCTACTCCTTTGCCATGGACGGAAGAATGTCAGAAAAGTTATTCTGAACTGCGTGATGCGCTGTGTTCGGCTCCTGTGTTAGGTACTCCTGATTACAGTAAGCCATTTACACTATACGTGCACGAGAGAGAAGGTTGTGCGTTGAGTGTTTTGACGCAACAATTTGGTGGTAAGCAGCGTCCATGTGCATATTTTTCCTCGACCTTAGAGCCGGTAGCTAGAGCGTTGCCGAGTTGCTTGAGAGCGACAGCGGCAGCTGCGGTGTCTATTCGACAATCCGCAGGTCTGGTCATGGATAATATGCTCACAGTGATGGTTCCGCATGCAGTTGACACTCTCCTGAATCGTACAAAAACTCAACATCTGACGAGTGCAAGGTTGTTCGGTTATGAGTTGACTCTTTTGGCAAGTCATATACAGATCAAGCGTTGTAATGTGCTGAATCCGGCGACATTGTTGCCGACTAATGTGGAATCAAATGATGTACCACCACATGATTGCTATTTACGAACTGAGGAAGAAACGAAGGGTCGTGTTGACCTGAAAAACACTCCATTGATAGACCCCGATGGCACTTTGTATGTTGATGGTTCATGTTTTAAGTTGCCGAATGGTGATGTGACGACTGCGTATGCTGTAGTGACGTTGAGTACGGTTGTGGAAACTGCGAGATTGAGTCAGAATTCAGCGCAAGCGCAAGCGGCAGAGTTGATTGCGTTGACAAGAGCGTGTGTTTTGTCTAAGGGAAAGCGAGTGAATGTGTTTACCGATAGTCAGTATGCGTTTGGTGTTGCACATAGCTTTGGTCGATTGTGGAGAGAAAGAGGATTTATGACATCACATGGTACGAAGATCCAACACGGACAGCTCGTGAACGATCTTTTGGATGCACTTACATTGCCTAAACAGGTGGCAATCATTAAATGTAGTGCACATCGAAAGGTTACGGATGATGTTGGTCGTGGTAATGCATTTGCGGATGAGATTGCTAAAGAAACGGCTAAGAATCTTGCAACCCGAATGTACGTTACGAGTTCAGTGAGGTGGCCGACGGAGACTGGTATGTGTGAAGACACTGTTGAGAGCGTGAAAGCAATTCAGAATGAGGCCACTGAAACTGAAAAGACCAAGTGGAAAGAAAGCACAGGAAAGTTAGACATGCATGGATGTTGGGTTGACTTGTCGGAATGTCAGAGGTGGATGTTACCGGATGCATATGTACTAGCTGTTGTGACTATGGCTCGCGGTTTGTCACATATTAGCGCGAAAGGTATATGTAAGTTGCTGTCCCCTGTATGGAAGAATGATGGTATTGCTAAATGTGCTGAAAGAGTGGTTAAGAATTGTATGGTGTGTTTGATGCATAATCCTGGCAAGGGCACCCCCACTCCACCTGGCCATTTTGCTCCTCCTGCCTGTCCCTTTGAGGTTATCCAACTGGACTTCATCCATATGGAGAGATGCAATAATCTGAAGTACGTTTTAGTTGTGGTTTATGCGTTCTCCAGATGGATCGAGGCCTATTCTCTTAAGGATAATACTGCCCTGTCCACAGCGAAAGTCCTACTGAAGGAATACTTTCCTCGGTATGGAATGCCACGAATCGTGTGGTCAGATAACGGAAGTGAGTTTGTGGGAAGCGTGATGCAGAGTGTGTGTAAGGGCCTTGGAATTCGACAGAAATTCCATAGCGCCAATCATCCCCAGGCAGCGGGTTTGGTTGAAGGGTACAATGGTACTCTGAAACTGAAACTTGCGAAGATACAAGCTACGACTGGTTTGTCATGGCCTGATGCCTTGCCTCTGGCTCTTTTATCGACCAGGGCAACTGTGCACTCTCGAGTAGGGCTTAGCCCATATGAGATTGTGTTCGGCCGCCCTGCAAACATTTGGGGAGTCCCGAGGCCTAAGGCCTTTGATAGTCTTGAGTATCCAATGTTAATTGATTATCTTCATGATCTGACTGCTAAACTGAGGTTAATTCATCAACAGGTCTTTGAAGCTTTACCGGCACAGACAGAGGGTCCTGGACATCGGCTCCAACCGGGTGACTGGGTTGTTACCCGCAATTTTGGCAGAAAACGCAACTTGGAGCCGAGATTTGTGGGTCCCTTTCAAGTATTGCTGGCTACAAGGACTGCGGTTCGGTTGGAAGGCAGAAAGAACTGGGTGCATGCCACCCATACCAAAAAGGTTCCGATCCCTTTACCAGCAGACAATTGGGTGAGAACTGGTATTGCGGCAACGGAAACCGAGACCCCTCTATGCTTTGTGCCGTTTAGTGATGCTCAACCTGTAGGAGACAATTCATTGCAGCCAGACACATCTGTTGAGTCGTCAGTCTTGGAGAACTCAAGGTCTGAATTTTCATCTGATCGACTGAACACTGTTTTACAAGTTGAACAATTATTTGAAGAGCAGACTCGACCTGGAAGAAGTCGATATTTTCTTCGTTCACATGACAAAGACTAATACATTTTTTTCTTATATTGTCCTTTACTGTTGCCACGAACATTAAGAACAATTGCATCCTTTACTGATTGTCGAGTTCCTTTTCATGTGTGCTTTTTACAGCTACGAGATTTTTTTATTAAATTGGGTGTTTGTTTAAGAAAACCTATCATCCGGGTTGACCGTAGGGCCGTGCGGGTACTTCCTTCTGTTTAGCAGGTTCCTGACACTAGGTTGGTTACTTTTTGTTGATTCCTGGGAACTCCTGGGAATTGATAATCGCTACTCAGAACGAAGTGCGTCAAGAACGTCACGGACGGTTTTTAGAGGATGGCGTTCTCTAAGCTGTTGGAAGTAGAAAGGATGTCGGCGCAAAGATCAAAATTGCATAAGATTGTACGAACTAAATGCTTTTTGTTTCAGGTATTTCTGCTGTTTCTGACTGTTTCTATGCTATTGGTGGGTGGAGTGTATTTTGGAATACAGTCGTTATTGCCTTCCATTTCACCTACTTTTTCTCCTAAACTAAGTTCAATTACCACTGTTTCCCCACATTCCTTTCATCCTCTGCCCCAACATGAACAGGTTAGACGTGCGGAATTCATGAATAACTCTTTCGTTCAACTCCTACATCAGCATCAGTTGGTGATGAATACTACCAACTGTTGGGTGTGCGGGTTAATGCCACATACCATGGATAGGGGTATTCCGTATTTGGTTCTTCCTTACAGCTCCCAGGGCTCAGCTCGAGCATTCCAAACTATGTTCCGTAGTGCACTAGATTCCTACCCCAGTCGAGAGCCACGTTCTGCAACCTTCGGTCCTGGTCCGTACCACAAGCCTTTGGCGATAGCGATTGCTGATTTAGATAGAGATATTTTTGATGCATCGCTTATTCCAGATGAAGAGGTGCAAGCATATAAAGATCTGAGTGAGGTTGAGTATAGTATGTCAGTGGGTGATAGACAGCTTAAGAGCTCGTCTCCAATATGGATCGTACCCCACCTCGGTAATTTCTGCTTGAAAGGTCTTGGTCGAAATCCGAGAGCTCAACTTGGGAAGAGTGCTTGTACTGATACGTATGTTCTACCGATGCTCTCTTCCCCTGTTTTCCTGACTGCCAAGGGTACCTATTTCGTATGTTATGAAAGTGCATATACATGGTTGCCCCGTGACTTCTCGGGTACCTGTTATATTGCGAATCTTTTGCCTCCGACTTTTACGGTTGCCTCAGACTATCACAAAACTAGAGTTGTGAGAGGCGTTATTAGCGAAGAGGATACTGCCGGTCAAGAAGCAGGAGATTTCTTTAAGGGTTTCCTGCCGTTTTGGGGACCTATGGTCAATAGTAGGAACCTGAGACAGTTGACCCGTGTGGTAGAATTGACTGCTAACATAACTGCGAGTGCTCTTGGTAACTTAACAGCAGAACTTCAGGCGGATAGACTCATGACGTTGCAGAACCGTATGGTTCTAGACGTTGTTCTTGCAGATAGAGGTGGTGTGTGCAAAGTGATCCATTCGAGCTGTTGCATTTTCATCCCTGACAACGCTCCAACTGTTTACCAAGCCATCTCGAAGTTGCATAAGATTTCCGAGTCCATACACGTGGACGAAGGTAATTGGACACTTCTAGGATGGTTTTGGGGTCTGATATCAACTTGGGGTTGGAAGATTCTGATGATCATAGGGGTTGTTGTAACGTTTCTGTTCACGTGTTGTCTTTGTGTGCAGTGTGGTCCTGCCTTATGTGGTCTCTGTGCCACAACGTGTATAAGACGGCCATCTGTTACCAAGGAGACATTGATGGATAGAATGATGTTCCAGCAACAACTGAACGATTTGATGAATATCGAAATTGATTCTAATCTCGACTAGTGCTTGCCTACATGAGGGCAAAAGGAGCGTCTGAGGTTCCGTGAGAATCGTAATGACAGTTTTTTTGGGTTGTTCGAATATGGACGAGCTTGGTATCTACGAACCGCAAATGACGAGTTTAGTGGGTGTACGCGTTTTCGCTACGCTACTATGTGTGGTTCGTCTCATTCCTGGGTGTGTCCATCTGAACCCTCGGGTTCCATTTTAGATGCGGCATCCATTTTGTCTCTTGCCCTCAAGTAGCCAGCGAACGGACACTGTCCGCTTCGTGACCCTGGGATTCCCAAGCCGTCGCGGAGGACACGTGTTCCTTTGAAGGTGTCTTTATGATGAGGGGGATGACACGGCATGGGCAGATGGCTCCGCTCGAGGCTCATCTTGCCGTGCTGGTCTATTGTTTCAGTCGTGCATGCATTAGGCATGAGTCCTTTGATCCTGCAATCAAGTTTCCGATATTGCTCTCTACACTCTTTTTCAATCTGTTGTGCATCCTTGTTTTTCCTTTGCATCTGTTTCTGTCCCTTCTCCTAATTCATTTACAGTCAGAATGGAATGTGCTTAATGTGGGGATAATGTGTTTTTACAGTTGGGAACCGGCAATGCTGCTGTAATTATGTTCCGGGTTTCTGAAAACATGAATGCGACCCTTTTGAAGTTTACTGAGGGAACTGAGTTGTAACCTTTTGTTCGCCATGTTGTTCAATGACGAAAATGTGTATAAAAGGAGCAATCCACTTTTACAATTTGAAGCAGTCTCTCAGAACCTACACGTTGTGTACTTCTTGCGATTTCTGTATCCCTGCAGTAAATAAATACTGATCTTTGACGCCGCAGGAAGTGTCCTGTGTCTCTGTGTTTTGTACGCCGGAACAGGTAACCCACGAAGGTTTCAGGTGTTGTCCCCTGGCACCGCTGGGCCTTAGAATAGCCCAGTCCTTCAGACTTTGGTGAAACACTTCAGCAAAATTTCAAGTAAGCATTTAAAATGAACTGCATTTACCAGGATGCTAAGGGGTGAACTGTGCTGGGAGGTGAAGCAGTGTGCTCCCAACTCCATTCTGTTTAAAAAGGCTCCCTTGAGCCACAGAGCTGGTGAGCTCTTGGAGATGCACCTGTGTGCTAGGGAAAGGTGTGCTGGAGATGAAGCAGTGTGCTCCCATTCCCCTTCTCTTACATGAGAATGCCAGATAATATATTGCAGAAGAGAAAAGAAAAGAAATAGACAATGATGGATGTTAAACAGCATAAAAGCCCTCTGGTGCGACAATTATTAAAAAGCATAATAATTCTAAAATTCCTCTATGCAAATATTGCTTATAGTAGCAGCATTGCTTTATCAAAATTATCAACAGGAATCTGGAGCCTAAATTGCTTCAGTGCTAATAGTGCCATCAAACCACGCACATAATCAACAGTGCAATGGACAACCAATACAAAATTAATCAATTTGGTTCAGCTGTCTTTATATTCAAATTTGAAGCTAAGACATATAAGCGCATTAGTACTAGTAATGTGGAATCAAGACACATGCAAATATCCCTTCTAATAGCAAAATTGCTTTATCAAAATTATCAGGAATCCAAAGCCTAAAGGGCCTCAGTGCTAATAGTGCAATCAAACCTCGCATATTGAAAATAATCAACCGTACAATAGGACAATATATACACAATTAATCAATTCGGTTCAGCTGTCTTTACATTTAGTTCTGAATCTAAGACCTAAAAAGCATCAGTGCAAGTAATGTGAAATCAGACCATTCAAGTTGTTAAAAGAATCATCAACAATTGGATGGGTTGTGCATGCAGAATTACTCAATTCAGTTCAGCTGTTATTTGTTAATAGCAAAAACAAAAATCAATTAAATTCATGATTCAATCAACACTCCATTTTCCATTTCCTACTATCCCAATATAGGAATTATTAGAAGTGGAGGTCTCTAGTTGGCTAGGGTATGCACCTAAGCCAAAACAACAACCCACCACTCTAGTCAGGGCAAGGGAGTTACATGCTGAAGATAACCTCTGCTCACTCCCTTGGTAGCTTGGCAGAGCAGACAGGCTTACCCCAGAGGCAATGTGTAAAGCGTTTGCGCAACACGCTCACACAGCAATGACACACTAGGCAGACCACAAAAGAAACTCCACACAAGGTTATATAAAAATAGCCTTTGTATTATCCATAAAAACACATTAGAACACAATCACATATATTAATGTGCCACCAGGCACTTGTCATGACTTCACAGGGATTACATAAATCACTGGGCCAATCGGGCCACTGTCATAAACACCACATACATCACTAGGCCAATCGGGCCACTGTCATGACCATTACAGTTAGGGCGACCAGTAACTACTGGTAGGTGTGCACTTAGCGTGGAGCACTAGGCATAAAACATCATCAGCAGTGCACCGTAGTAAACGCTTATAAGGTGCACTGTTAGACTTGGCATCTTTTGGCGTGTTTCCCCTGAGTTTTTTGCTTTCTAACCTCCCGGTTCTGACTCTGGCTTAGTGTTTCTGCTCACTTTTCTCACTGCTAATCAGTGGTAAAGTGCAAGTGCTCCTGTAGTAAAATGTGTTATGGATTGGTGTTTCCATGATTGGCCTGTTTGATAAATGTGTCAGTCCCTAGTAAAGTGCACTGCATGTGCCAGGGCCTGTGAATCAAATGCCGTTGGTAGGCTGCAGCACAGGATTGTGCCACCCACACGAACGGCCCGTAAAAGGTAACTCAGACCCGCCATTGCGGAGTCTGCGCGCAGTTTGTAACTGCCATGTCGACTTGGCCAGTCCACACACTTGCCAGTCCCTCAATTTCCCTTTTCTTACATGTCAGTCACCTCTAAGGTAGGCCCAAGGTACCCCTGTGGGCCGGGTGCAGTGTATGTGAAATGTAGGACATGTCCTGGTGTGTGTAGCATGTCCTGAGAGTGAACTACGGCCAATTTAGTTTTTCGCTATTGCAAGGCTTCTGTTCCCCATAGGACAGAATGGGGAGTCTGTTTATAACATCTTATAAATGTAACTGGCCCAGGGAATTAGGTAGGAAAATAAAGTTTAGTATGTCTGAACTTAGAATCTAAAGATGCATCTTTTAGTGAAGGTGATTTTTACATTCTGTGTATGAAAATACCACTTTTAGAAAGTAGGTATTTTTTTGCTCAGTCATCCTGTGTGCCTCTGCTGAAATGTGGATTGCCTGTCTGGGTTTTGGATGACAGAAGGCTGGGGAGCAGTAGTGGCTCCAGATAGTCTAGGTGGGTCAGGAAAGGGCTGAATAGACCTGGGCTGCAATTGGGGAAGGGGGAGGAGATTTCCTTGCACCTCAAAGGGCCTGGTCTGCCTCTGACCATGCCGTCTCCACCTCCTGCCAGGAAGTCACTCCAGAGAATGCAGAACTGGTTCTGGCTGGGCACAGACACTCTCTGCCTAAGAGATCAAAGGATTTTGGGATATAAATATTGGGGCCCAGACCCCGGACTTTTAGAACTCTTTTGGATCAAGAAGACTGCCAAGAAGAAGAGCTGGAGATGCTATGAGGAGGAACTACCACTTTGCTGTGTGCTTTGCTGTGTTGGTCTGCAGTGGCTGCTTCTGTCTTGGGCAGTGAAAGGACTGGACTGAACTTTCTACAATCTACTTTTGTGAGTTTCTCCAAGGGCTTGAGGTAGAGCTTGCACTCTGTTCAAGAAGTCTCAGGAACAGGAAAGACTTCAAACTCTTCTGCCCTTAGCACTGGGGACTGTGTGTTTTGTGCTGCAACAGAGTAAAAAGCAACCTGACGCCGTTTTAGATGCCGCGGCTGACCCCGTGTCCTGAATGCACCGCAGAGGCCACCGCCGCAATGCAGCACCGTGACCCTGGTCTCACCAATGACGCCTGCTGGCACCGCCACCGAGCCGCTGCTCACACCGCGATCTGTGGGCACCGCACTCCACACCGCCTCGCTTCACGACGGCGCCTTGGTATCCCCGACGATGCCACTCCACACTGAAATCTACGCCGCTACATGCACCGTGGCTCGAGGGCACTGCTCGTGAAGTTACACAACACACCGCCCTCATCCCGCATCACACCCTTGGTCTACCGACGCAGGCACCATCGACTCCAGTTCGTCAGCTGACGACAGTGCTTCAGCCACGACGACGCTGCTGCTTGCACCACGACGAGCACCGCCTTCACCTCGCACCGTGACACTGGTCTCACCGATGACATTATCTGACGCCGCCACCAAGCTGCTGCTCGCACCACGACCTGAGGGCACCTCATCCCGCACTTCTCACCACAGCACCCGACGCCTGCCGACGCCAGCACTCCTGACTTCAACAGAGGGAAGTTCGACCTGCAACGCGTGTGACTTCAAGTGTCCCAATGACTCCTGCACCGACCTCCGGAACTGAAGCCTGCGGACGTCGTGCTTTCGAAAGCTCAACGAGAGGTCACCGACACCCTGCATTTCTAAAAGGTACTGTTTGCGGGTCTTCCCGACACCGTAGCTGGCCCATGACGCCGCGGTCAGCCAGAACTGTTTGGATTTGTTTGCTTAGGATGCCGTGATAGCCCCGGACGGAGCTATTGACATCAAGGAACAATTTTTCAAGCATATTTTGATAATTGAAGATTTTTAAGTACTGTATTGTGGATTTTTATCGTTTTTGGTCTTGTCTTAAATATATAAAAATATTGAATATTTTTCTAAGCTGGTGTGGTGTCATTTTGTAGTGCTTACACTGTATTAGTGTTAGTTATGTGCAAATGCTTTACACGCTGCCTTAAGATAAGCCTGACTGCTCGTGCCAAGCTACCAAGGGGGAGATCAGGGGTTATTTTAAGAGTGTAACTCCCTTATCCTGACTAGAGTGGTGGTTTCTGCCCGACTTTGGCACATGCTCTAGCCGACCAAAAATCCCATTTCTAACATGCAGAAATGCATCCCCACTGTGAATATCTCTTCCATAGGCAACATTACATCAGGGCATAAGACATTAAAAAACTAGGAAATTACCAGAGGTCACTAAAACACCTAGGAGGCAGTGCAGTTGCAATCCTACTACAGGTTAGGTGGTAATTTAGTCACCAAGCGCAGAGCTGACAATGAGGCCAGCGACGGTCCCGTGTGTCAGCCACCAACAAACTATTGTGCCCCTCCACAAAACAGGCTGATGCACAAATCAACTTCTTGAGGTAGGCCAGGCTGCGTGAACGCCCGCACGCTTTCTTCGATTGTGGGCTCACCTTCAGGAAATGCCCTAACAAGATAGGTGCCAGAAAGGGGGAGGGGTGGACCACCTCTCTCAGCGGGGCGACCTCGCATGGTCCCTCGCATCTGGCCAGATTCGCCTGGTTGGTCAAGGCAGCTGCCCACTACCACACAGGGATCTGCTATTCCTGGCGAATGGAGTTACGCGGTCTCAACTTCTCGCACGGCCTCTCACCTGAGGCAAGGCCGAGCTGCGCTCCTTTCTGCGGCCTGGGCACAGCTGGGGCTCGCTCCTGCCCACGGCAATGCTCCTGGGGAGGTTGCCAGCCAATGCTTGGGAACTCCCTCCATCCACGCCTCTGCCAGCAGATTCTTCCAGCTCGCAGCTTCTTTCCTCGCACACCCCCAGCAGATTGCTAGGCAACGTCTGGCTTTTCTGCAGTGCTCGGTTCATGATGAGCAGCTGCGCTTCGTGCCTCCTCCTCGGTCGGGTCGCAGCTCAGCACAGAACTCGGCACCAGAGCATAGCACCCTAGGGAGTGCAAAGTAGCCTCCCAAGGGGTGAAAAACACACAGAGCTCACAGAAAGCATGTGGACTCCGGTTTTAGCATGTCACCAGAACGTGAGGCACCCAGCAGTTCCAGCATGGGTCAAGAACTTCCCATGAAACCAAAAGCACGGGGTGTCCCCAAAAGATAAGGTGCTCTCCACACTATTCCCTTTCAAAGACAAGGGGCATAGCAGCACTCCTGTCACTCTGGGCTCCTTTTTGAGCAAGGGGGGCATTCAGTTCTCAAAATACAGGTGGCAGGCCAGCTCACAGAATCCTGATGCGTGGATGCAGCCCCTCCAGCAATTCAGCCCACAGAACAAAGTCCCTGTGGCAGCTTCTGTTTCAAGTCCTTCCCTGCTCCTCAGTTCCAGTTCAAGCAGTTCTCCAGACATGGGGTCACAGCCCCAGTACTTACAGTGAAAATGTCTTTGTTTTCCCCTGGCCCAGGGCTCTGAGCCGAGTCCAAACCAGTTCTAGGGGTACAACACTCCCCATTCTGTGTCAGTAGCCCTTGCTCCTGACACACCACAGGGGGGCGGAGCCATCATTGTGGAAGACAAGCACAGCCCTATTCAGGTGCAGGTGTACTCCTCCCACCACTCCAAATGCAGAGCAGGCCTATTCAATTTAGTGTTGAGTCATCCAGGCTGGGCAGGACACACCTCAGCCCCCCCAGGGACTGGCTGAAGGGAATGCATACCCCTCTCCCCCTGTCAGTCAGAACCAGACGGTCAATACACATCAGGCAGGCACAAAGACACATAGCACACAGAAATGCCTACATCTAAAAGTCCACTAATTTTCTTGACCCATTGTTTAAAAGTAGGGATGTTAGTTGTTTTCCAACAATGCAATATTAATGAGCGAGCCACCGCTATCGCCATCGAAATAAAATATTACGAGTATTTATTAATCCTGCTCATCAGATTCGATGAGCCAAATAAGATCAGTATAAGCTCTGGTAGGATTGTAGACTGGACACCTACGCTAATTTCAGACAAAACCTTACTCCAGAACTGATGTAGCCTAGGACAAGCTAAGAAAATATGTACCCAGTTGATTTATCGCTTGCATTATATCGAAAAGATTGATTAGGTTGAGATGGAAACATCTTATGCAGCCTATAAGGTGTATAGTACGCAAGCCACCTTGATAAAAACACTATTCTCTAAAATGTGGTGCTCTGAGTGACTTGTGCCCACATTTGCAGAGATATTGTCACTCCCCAGTAGTCAATCTACAGTCAAAAATTCAGATATCACTGTTCGATTGGAATATTTTCGAAGAAAGAGGTACCGATTCCCAACTCTCAAGAGTTTATTTTCACTAAAAAGATTAATTAGAAAATGGGTTTCTTTCTTCATTACTTGATAATTTTCTTTTAGAAACTTCACAATTTTCCGAAAAATTAAACGACAGTATCAGATTTTCATTGCCAAATCGTTGGGTTTTTTGATCCCATGAAATTAGATTTGAGTCATTATAAAAGTCACCCAATTTATTAAACCCCTTAGCATTGCATAACTGCATCTTTGGTTATGGTATTGCCAGTCCCCAATTTTTGCAATCTTGTAAATCTTGTAATTGGTAAAAAGCATGGATTATTGGAACATCCCAGAATCTAAAAAGTGCCTACATACGCAGCTCTAGCACTAATAGTACCTTATATCTCGATTTTTAGGAAGATTTGCCATCTTCAGAAACGCTGGTAACTTAATTGCACTCTCTTTGATCAAAAGATCTAATTAAAAGTTATTAAAATCTGTAGACTCTATTGAGAACTGAATCATGTTATCCAGAAGAGTGGCCTGATATTACGTCGGAAGATGAGGTAACGCCAATCTACCCTGAGTTTTGCCTAATTGCAAAATGTACATCTTTACCCTTGACTGCTTATTATGCCCTATACATTTTAGAAAAATATTGTTGAGTTCTTTAAAGTATGAATCATGAATTCTCAAGGGAAGACTTATAAAATGAAATAGAATTGATGGAAGGATAGACATTTTAATTTACACTACTCTTTCAATCAACGACAATGGTAGAAGAGTCCATATTGGATTAGGATTTTTTTTATTAGATCTACGTTTAACTCCAGTTTGACCTTTGTGTTTTTTCAATAGAGATAAATATAAGGCATTTTCAATTGTGTGTAAGTTTATCCCTGATCAACTGATCTGCAACAAATGTAGCTCTTGCTTAGCAGAGTCAGGTAAGGTCTTGGTTTTCCCATTTGCTGACAAGTTTGGCAGAGAATGATTAATCCACAGAGAATTTGGCAGCTACATTAACAGGTTTAACATTCTGTTGGTTATGTGGTTTTGCAGATCTGTCGGGTTGGGGTTCAAAGACAAATGGGTGCAATAAAAATGTATTCACTAATAACTTTCATCTTGTTCAATACATTTACATGAAATTTGGCAGCTACAAAAATGAGCTCCGTGCATGGCCAGGAAGACCTCGAAACCACCCATTGCTGTGTTGGGCCAGGGGGTTTGGTGCAGGACGCGACTGAAGCCCATACACAGTGCAGAATAAGTGAATGCTATACTTCATTAAAAAACAGGAAATTCACTGAAAAGAACATGGTTCATAACCAGTTATGGTTCAGTGACCACAAACCCGAAGAAGCCCTGAAATCCACCATATATGTTGTGCAACATGCAATGCACACCATAGCTCAGGCCCCTCCATGCTCACCACTCCCCTTAGCCTATGGCATGTATATATAAGTGTTGAGCTTTAGGCCGTTTTTCGGATTTGCTTTTGCTAATATATATAGTTTGAAATGTAAAGGTCCAGGCAAGCCTTGTTTTCTCTCCTGTCCAAGAAAGAACACGCCAAATTATCTGGCAAAGTAAGTCACCCATGATACCACCCATAGTCCAGGAGAGGTAGGTGAGTGAGGGATCTAAAATAAGCATTTTGTATGCAAGGCCAAAGCTTGCAATACACAAACACGAAATATAGCATATGGTTTTCGTTGAACTACCATAAATGATTGTCTTGGCAGTTCACTTTGATGCGAGAGCTCCTCTAGTAATCCACTCTTAGAATGCTTTCCATTTTACAGCCATATTCTTTCATATATGTGGAGTGCAGGCTGAAAAGGCTACCAACTGCACTGCAGTCATTGCACCTAGAGACCTACTCAGTATCCGGCTTTCAACCATGTGCGCGTCTCAATAAATTTGAATGTTGATTACTTTGTTGCTCTTTTCCCCAATTTAAAGGTTGTTTTGCACATTATACGCTAACATAAATAGTAATGAAATAATAGAGGTGTAATGAAGCTGAACATCAAATTAATGTCCCGTCGAAATGTGGCAAAGATTCAGATACTCAGCTTTGACTGAATGCTTTTATATCTGTGTTTTGAAAGACATGTTAAATGTGGTGTTAAACAAATGTTTACTCAGCACAGAAATCCATTTGGTGAGGAACTAAGAAGTTTGTACTTTGAAATCAAGCTGCTGCTTGCTGATAATTATATATGTTGTGGGTATGATATTTCACTTCCATAAGGTTTGCTGAGAAAAACAAGAAAACTAAAGAAACATTGACTACAGATTTATATTTGAAGTGAGTTAAAAAAACCTTTAACTGAAGTTACAAAAAACTGTATGAATTTAATATTTGGTTTGGTCGAATAGTTGCCGTTATACAAAACATGATCTCACCTCTTAAAACATACTCTTGCAAATACTGTACTTTCACATGCAATCTTTTCTCTCCTCTAGAACTTACAACCAATTTGCAACCAGGCCCACCACCACCCTGAACAGCTATTAGGGCTCCAAACAGCTCTGAAATTTGACAGAGTTCTTTTCAGACCATGACATCACTAGTATCCTGTTTTCTGGTGTGGCACCTTATAAATCCAAACCTCTTCCAACATCCACCTTCAAAATGTACATACTCCAAGAAGCCTAGACTGTTTTCCTACACAAATAACATGGGACAGGGTGGCAACAGTGGCACCCCAGGCCCATTAATTCTCCTTTTCAATCTCCACGTTCCAACCCCTCCCAGACGTGCGAGTGGTCTTTGTCCCTCTCATGTGACCTGCGCACCTTCCACTTTGAGTACACTCGGAACTACTTATGGTGCACACAGGCCGCAGTTTATGAAATCTTGAGTAACACATGGTTTATCAAAACAAGTTGCTTGAGTATTGTAATACATAGCACAAATGGACAGTATTTACATAGTCTTTGTTCTTACTAATATCTTGACAGCAAGATTGTCCCAGCAATGGCCCCTTAGCAGTTGTCTAGCGTTTGCGGCTTCCAGGCTTCTCTTGCTACCGCGATCTGTGTGGGTGGCCCTCAGAACACTGTTTAAGCCACTCTTTGATTCTTGCTGCCAATCGTCTGTTCCCAGTGCCCCTGCTGTAAGGCATCCCAAAGTCCCTGTTTAAGCCACTCTTTGATTCTTGCAGTGGCGGTGCGTCCATTAGGGTGCTGTGGCGTTGACCCACAAGTAGTTTCTGGCCCCTAAAGAACAGTAATAATAGCCTATTATTACCTCCCGAGTCCCGGGCCGCGTCCGACACTGAGGCACTGGAGGCAGTCATTTACAGTTTTTTAGCAGACAGGCAGGGGGTGGGGCAGAGCAGCCAGCAGGTTGACTCCGGCGTCTTGCTGACTGACATGTCATTGTCAGACTTGGCACTGCAGGAGGCCAGGGGGTCGTCGAGCGGAGCGCACAACTCACAAATGCACATGTTGGGTTTGGGTCATAGAATTTTTCTGACCAGCCCAGTCATGCGCACTAGTGTTTGCTCTGGCTGGCGGCTGCTCATTAGGAGGGCGAGGGTTGATCAACGCCGCAGCCCTCGGTCTCCTAATGGGGGGCGAGTATCCCTGCTAAGCCAATCCTGGCGTTGCTAGAGCAGCATCTGTATTGGCTGAGAGGGGTTGCCACACTGCGCCCCCAGTTACCAGGGAGAGGCACTGGGACTCTGGATAGGGTGTTCTTAGCTGCTGATTGAGGGGCACTGGATCACTGCACGGCACTAGAGTGAGTGCCTGGCACAGAGAGTGGCATCTGGTTAGCGATATCACTGGAGGGGCACGGACTCGGGTAGGCGTGCTCTCACACCTGATAGGGCACAGTGATCACAAGTAGCGGAGCCCCCGCGACACCACTGGTGTCGGACGTCGTGAGAGACCCCAGAGAACAGCATTGGAGAGAGTCGTCACAGACAGAATGCCGTGCCAGTCACCGGATCACCAGGGCCAGTCGTGCAAGAATCAGTGTGACCCTGGCCGAGTCATGCTCACCCTGGACCACATACAGTAAGCGCCTGCTTATTAGTCACAACAATGCTCGGAATGACACTACTATTAGCAGCAGTAATATGCCGATAATAATGAGATTGTGTGTAGTGCTCCATAACTCACGTTTAAAGTTTCAAAGTGCTGTAAATAGATCTATGGTAAAAAGAGCACATGAGAGTCCAGTGGGCGAGCTCTGAAGGGGGTGTAGGGCGCAGGAGATGTACAGCGTGTATATTAGTGAACGTGTGAAGTACATGTGTTCAGTTGGCGACGGAAGTGTAGATGTGCAGGGGTACAGGAGTGCAGAGAAGCTGTGTGCTTGTAGGAGTGCATAAGAGGTGTGCGTGTACATCGAATGTATGATGTTACAACGTATACATTTACAACGCATGCCTTTACAACACAGTTTTAACACCACAACATCCTTTATAACGCATCATTTACATCGCATACTACTACAACACATTTTTTAAAACTACATTTACAACGCATACCATTACATCGCATTATACCTTTACAACGCATTCCATTACATCGCATTATACCTTTACAATGCATACCATTACAACACATACCATTACATTGCATTTAAGGTAAGTGTTGGATAGTGCAGGGGTAAAAATTACTATTCTAACTCCAAGGGGTGCAACAGGAGGGTAATTGTTGGATAGTGTAGGGGTAAAAACTACTATTCTAACTACATTTACAACGCATACCATTACATCGCATTATACCTTTACAACGCATTCCATTACATCGCATTATACCTTTACAATGCATACCATTACAACGCATACCATTACATTGCATTTAAGGTAAGTGTTGGATAGTGCAGGGGTAAAAATTACTATTCTAACTCCAAGGGGTGCAACAGGAGGGTAATTGTTGGATAGTGTAGGGGTAAAAACTACTATTCTAACTCCATTTACAACGCAGTAATTACATCGCAACATCCTTTACAACGCATGACACTACAATGCATCCATTAAATTGCATGTCACTACAACGCATGACACTACATCGCATGTCACTACAACGCAGGCATTACATCGCATGTCATTACAATGCATACCATTACAACGCATAGTACCCCTACACTATCCATATCATTACTATGGAGGATACCTGATCTGTGCAGGGCTTTAAGTGGGGTGAAAAAACTGGGGGGTACCTCGTAGGGTCAGCCGATGTAATTATGAGCGTGGCTTAAAACTGTTAAGCTAAAAATCTGTACTTAGCATAGTGTGCTGCCCCACTGGTATTGTGCTTCTTCTGTCATTGCCTCCAGATATATAATACGAGTGACATTAAACCTACAACCAGCCAGGACTATAGTCTATAGATAGGTGTTGGATAGTGTAGGGGTAAAAATTACTATTGTAACTCCAGGGGGTGCAACAGTAGGGTAAGTGTTGGATAGTGTAGGGGTAAAAATTACTATTCTAACTCCAGGGGCTGCAACAGTAGGGTAAGTGTTGGATAGTGTAGGGGTACTATGCGTTGTAATGGTATGCGTTGTAATGACATGCAATGTAATGCCTGCATTGTAGTGACATGCGATGTAGTGTCATGCGTTGTAGTGACATGCAATGTAATGGATGCGTTCTAGTGACATGCATTGTAAAGGATGTTGCGATGTAATGACTGCGTTGGAAATGTAGTGCGATGTAATCACTGCGTTGTAAAGGTTGTTTCCCGTGTACAACTGGGTACAGGGGTGCCGGGGTGGAATGTGTGCAGGAGAGAGTGCAGGAGAAGTGCAGGGACACTGTATGCGAGCTTGTAGTGATACAGGAAGTGCACAGGAAATATGTGTGTGCGCCAGCAGCCTCTCACAGTCCAGAGCGCACATGAGGTGGGGGGTTCTCTAACGTGGAGCTCACCCCAACAGGGCCACGGAGGTGCTTCTGCAGACTGGGGCCTTCATTCAAAACCTGCCCTCTTTTTACCAGCTGCCACTTGGGGACACGGCTCTTCGCACAACAGGACTGGTCCCCTCTGTTTTTCCTGGGTCAAACACACACACACACACATATAAAATACAGTAACACCCAAAAAACAGCAATAATGATTTTAGTTGAACGTTTTCCTACCTATTTGTAGCCACTGACAGCAAAATACTTGCATCCCTATACTGGACAAGGAGTGTCTGTGTAAGCTTTTTATGGAGGATACCTGATCTGTGCAGGGCTTTAAGTGGGATGAAAAAACTGGGGGGTCTCTCATAGGGGCAGCCAATGTAATTATGAGCGTGGCTTAAAACTGTTAAGCTAAAAATCTGTACTTAGCATAGTGTGCTACCCCACTGGTATTGTGTTTCTTCTGTCATTGCCTTCAGTTATATAATAAGAGTGACATTAAGCCTACAACCAGCCAGGACTATAGGCTTTGTTAATGGTTGTAAGTTGCATAAGATAAATAAGAACAAACTGCAGCATTTTCATTATTATATACAATGGAAAACATTGGTGGTTTAGAGATGTGTTTAGAGACAGGTGGGAAACACTTAGAGTGCGTGTTGGGGGTCATTTTGCAAGCAGACCAGTTTGAGGATTGGGCACATTTTTGATTTGATTCTAATGTTTTCTTCACACTTGTGCTTCAAAATGCTATATTTGGATCCCCCTTTTTTCAACAATTTTCAGTAAACATGTGGTATGAAACCCACCATTTGAATCCATTTTTTTCAAACTTTTCTTGCGAGGGGAGAACCCCCCGCACCCTCCTTTGCAGTTCAGGTTCGCTCGATCGATTATTACATTAGGTTACAACATTTTTCGGCTCACCACTTTCAAAATACACCAGCCGCCACTTGATTCTTGCTGACCAATCGCCTGATCCCAGTGCCCCTGCTGAGAGGCATCCCAAGGATGCTGTTTGAGCCCCTCTTTCTACTGGGCTACTGATCTTTTGTGTTCGTATTTGCGTGCTTTCTCCGCCATACTGTTGGCGGTTACTTGATAGTTTGGCAGCTCTCCCTTTCGCTTGTTAGTCTACAAGAAACATAGCTGCTTTAGCTCCAAACTATATTAAGGAACCTATTCATGCTTACCCTGTTCAGGTGTACCCTTTCTGCTGTGTATAAGCCTGGCTTCCTGAAGTTAATCAAGCCAGAACCCCAGATACTTACCCATCGTTTTTTATTTTATTTCTTTTGTTTTGGAGATGTCCTGATTCCACCTGGACCTACCCCTGGCTTGGGGTCCTGTATCTCCCTCCTTTCACGATATGCTACGAACTTCAACCATATTACTTCCCCTGGGCAAGTTAATCTGGCAATGTTTGTGGGGGACTGGCAATCGTGATCCCACAATGTCCTTCCTTCCCTAGCCCATCTGGTCATTGCCCCCCATGTGTACTAGTACTTCGACCAGCTTTATCTTTCCGCTGTAGCGCTTCCTGTACCGCTGTCCTCAATTGGCCCCATTCAAGTTCCCAGGCACCCATGCCAGGTCCCTCCTTTGTTATTCAAGGCTATTCCCTCATACACCCGCTGTGAGCATCACCCTGCCATGTTCCCGTGACGTAATAGAGCCTCACAATCCAGGCTCACGCCGGCCACCTGGTAGCCCCTACTGCCAGGAAAAAACTCATCCAACACTTAGGTGGGGCGGATGTTGCCTTCTTTAAGTAATCACACCCACAGCAAGTGAGGCAGCAGTCGCTGTCTGTGATGCATCACTGGCGAGGTAGAGCATTATTCCTAGCAGCCTTCGGGGTGGCAACTGATGCCATAGTCACCCAGGTTGGTTCTAGTGTGGGTGGGTGGGCTTTCTTGTGTGGAGAGGTCAAGTTGTGCAGAGGGTCCCTGTGCCCTCACTTATGACCTCTCTTTTACTCCCCCCCTTGCTCTTGCATTGGACAATTCAAAGCATGCCAGCCAATTGCTGCCGCGCACTTTCCCGGACTTTGCTCTCTTGTGCCTGCAGACCCCGCCCTCGGTAGGCGTTTATCGTGGGCCCTTATGTGTTCCGTCTTCGCATTCCTGTCCCATGAGCAATTCCTCCTTTCCAGGTCAAGGAATGCTGCTTTTGTAGCACCCTGAAGCTCCAACTGAGGCTATAAAAACTCTCCATGAACTTATAACTGCAAGGCCACGTTATTGTTGGGCACACTTTCGGGCCTTTTCTCACTTCTATGGTATATCTTCACACTTAAAATCTTTTCTGCAGCTTGAAATCTAGTAGCAGTCAAAGCTGGTGGCTCAATCAAAGCAGGAATCCATTATATGTATGTATTTTATTTATTTATATAAGTTTTACATTGCGCTAGCTAGACCCGTAGGTGTCAGAGCGCTTTACATGGTCAAGATAGAATACAGTAATGCAGGTATGCAATGAACATAAGAGTCAGTAGTTCAATAGACAAATGGTACCCATAGAAGGTGCTAGTAGAGTGACCAACACTGGAGGCAAGAATTCGAGAGGATCTAAAAGTCAGAGCAGCACAAAAAAAAGAGAACAGTCGCTTCAGACAGAGGGTCTAGGTCTGATAAAGCGATACTTCAATAAGATCCGTAGACTAGGAGTTAAAGTATTTGTTGAGAAGCAGGAGTTTCAGGTTTCTCTTGAAGCAAGGGAAAGAAGGATTGGATCGAAGGTCACACGGAAGGGAGTTAAGGTACATCTTCTTTCAATAGGAAGCCAGTTGAGGCTCTTGAGTGCAGCAGTGATTTGCTCAAACTGTTAAGGTTCACCCTACCGTGGGCTACTGTGTGAAAAATAAATACAGTGCATTGGCACTTTCCCATCTGAGCACTATGTTTGAGCCTGACTTAGTGGCGCTTCATTATGAGTTGACCATTTACATTTACAATTCTTTTATGTTTTGTCTTTTGTTTGTGTGTCTTTCCAATCAAAGAATAAACTCGTTCCTCTCCACCACGGTACTACTTGGCGGATTTTGCACTGTATTTATTTTTCACACAGTAGCCCACGGTAGGGTGAACCTTAGCGCGTTCATACCACCGGGGCTTTTGCACTCCCACTCTGGTCCTGATGAAAGCCTGTTGAACACACATTCAGGCAGAAACATGTTGACCGCCATGGAGTGAACCAGGTCTTTTATTTTTTTGACCTTCACTCCTTTTTAATTCTTCCAATTAGCAAAATTATTAAATTGACCTTTTTGACTTAATTGGAAATTTTAAATTCACTATCACTTCACATGAACCCCGCTCCGCAGTAACCTGGCGTTGCAGCACACTGGGATGGCACTCGGCCATACCCAGTGGAGCCCGATGATGAAGCATGTCACCAACCAGGTTGGTGAGTGAGGGCTTTATACATAACTTGTATCATCTTCATAGGTCTGCGTTCCTCTCTACAACATATTGGTTGGTTCCGAGCCCGTAGACCCGTGCCCCCTTTTTTGATGAAAAGTGCCTTGTTTATATTACACTGACTTCGTTGTTTTGTAGTCTTTCCTTTGAGGGGACTAGTCGTGTTATTATCTTTCCTCTCCTGTTGTTGATTTACATTTCGGCCCAACTTTTGAGACACAGAGCCTCCGAATCAACATTGCTGCGTGAGTCTCGGACAACGCATTGCCGATGTCTGCGAAGCCCCGTCCAGACTCCAACGCATTCCCGGCCCAGCGTGGCTTCTGACTGACACAACGTCTTTGTCCCAGCGATTCAACATCCACGCCTCGGAACCGACATACATCGCTCTTGACATCGATGCATCAATCACTTTGCCCAACTTCAGAACCGAAACATCACCTACTACAGCGACTTATCACCTCCACATTTCAATGCAGCGTCCCCGAATAATGATGCATCCAAGGTACTGCCAGCGGATCTGCATGACTTCTGTATCCAGCCCATGTTTCATCGCGGTCAGACTAAACTTTTGGATTTGCCCCGATCAAGTGCGAGAAGATAGCCCCATTTGGAACTATTGACTTCTAAGCACTGCAATTTGATTTAATCCTGTAAAATTCATAACTTGCCTTGTGTATGTTGGATTTTTGTTGTTCTGGTCATGTTGTACTCATATAAATAGTGGCTAATTTTCTGAACTGATTTGGAGTACTTTTGTGTGGTGTTGTCACTGTGTGTGTGTGCATAATACTTTCCACATTGCGTCTTTAGTTTAGCCTTACTGCTTTGTGCAAAGCTATCAGAGGGTGAGCCTGGGTAAACCTTTAGTGTGTACCACACTTATCCTGACTTGGATTGTAGTTCCTGCTTTGACAGGGTGCATTCCGCTGCCAAATAGAAACCCAGTTTCTAACATTGCCCATCGAGGAAACTGAACTTCATGAACTTGAGAGACTTGATGTAAATTTGTGAAAAATTCAGCAGTACCTTACTTAAGCATTACGATAAGTAGCAAAATGGAAAGTAGAACTTTACACATGGCATTAGGAAAGGGTCGCTTCTTCTCCATCATGCACCTACAACCTGGGAGGACATTGTAAATGCTACCTATTTTATTTGATCTACTGTATATTTGGGTTTGACCCTTCTATGTTTTTACCCCAGGAGGGAGTCAATGTGTTTGTGGAGCTTGATATGCAGGAAACATGCAGGTGTCAGTAAAATTCAAAGGTATGAGTCAATTATCGGTCTACAGAGTGGGTCCTGGCTTCCCTCCACAATTTAGCAAAGTCTCTGTAAGTAGACCTCAACTCACATAAGCTAGTTTGTAAATGAGCAATATGCACAAAGGCAGAAAACTCTGCCTTGTTACAGGAAATGCATTTGACAAGTTCAGAAATTCCAGAGAGGCACACTTCATAGTCCACATATGATGGGGGGCAGGGAGTTTGACATGGAAAAGGAGTGACATACAGGATCACAGGGGAGCATATTTACTCAGTGGGTAGTTATATAGCGGCGGTGTGACACCAAGATGGGCTAACCAATAGCACTGATGTGTTTTTGCACTCCTAATACTTACTAGTTCAAGTCAATAGACCATTTTGATGGTCAGTGCTCATACCTCTTGCACCTCAGACATGGACATAAACAGCTCATTCCCACCTCTGCCCAGTACCACCATCAGAATACAGTTGATAAAATTCAACACTCAGCTCGAACCTTACAGATGTATGAACAGCAATGCCCTCTCTGGAGATAGACAACTCTTTCTACTCCTCAGAACACAACTTGCACTCTCATTTTGATCTATTGATGTGCACCACATAAATGAGGGGCTATATTAAGGAAGGGGAATACCTGGTCTGGGAAGAGACGGTCCAACCACATTTCCCTGCTGCTACTCATTGCCAGGAGAATGCAGGCAGAAGCTTTACAGGAGGGTGCATCTAAGGGAGACCTAACACATGAGGTGAGGCCAATGCTAAATAGGGAAATCACATTTCTGGAAGAGGTTATACACAAATTAGAAGTGAACCGTACAAATGGACATTTGCATAATACTGAGTTGTTGAGACCCGAAAACTGCACTGTGAAAAGGTAGATAGATAATTTGATTATCGAGAATAGAGAGCAAGGAAACATAGCGAAGATTATAACACAGGCCCCATACTTCCATGGTTGATAAAAGAGGGGAAATCCCACTCCCCAGTAACAGTAGTACGAGACCTGAAAGGTGAAGTGTTCTACTCACAATGGGAGGTTTATGAGATTCTGATCTCATACTGCAAACAACTCCGTAATAGCTCCAGCTTTGCAATGCAGAATTATAACAAAAGTTCAGGGTTTAGGAAAGGTATGCAATCCCAGATCGAGGAGCTTGAGGTCCCAATTACGTTAACAGATGATTAATCTGCGATTAAGAGCCTGATAAATTGTTAAACTCTAGAAAGCGATGGCTTTTATGTAATGTATGAGGGTCTTTTGCCTCCATGCTTACTGGATATCGATTTGGTTGCCAAAAAACAAGACTACCTTCCCCAAATTATAGAAGTGGCAATTATGGTGGTGATCCTAAACCTTATTAGGATCCATCAAATTTAAAGTCATGCCATCCTTTTTCTATGTTTAACCTAGATGAAAAGATGCTTGGAAAGCTGCCAGCAGATAAATGGATCAAAATATTATCACACCAAACCAGACCAATCTAGATTCGTCCCTAATAGGAGTTTATCCCTAACTATTAGAAGGTTGTTTCAAATATTGAGCGACGCACCGAAATCGGACCACCACCCAGTTTCAGCCTCTATTGATATGGGATGGCATTTACATCCCTGAACTCCCCAGGCATTATCTATGAGGGCTACACTCCCCTGACTACTATACTATTTTCTTAATATCCCATGAAATTACCTTGGCAGACATTGAAGATAATACATTGTATGCTAATTGTGAATTGGGGGAGCTAGAGTTGCGGTAAGGAAACTTCAAATGCCAGTTTCAGAGGGTGGACTAAACACCAGGGTTACGAGCTGCATTGCTGATGGGATGGGTAGGTGAACAAAGGTAAATACCCACAAAGAGCCATTTGAGGTTCACCTATAGAAGTGCTGTTTTATGACTACTGTAAGACCACTCACTACAACAGAATAACAAATACTGCAAGACACTGCTGGAAATACTGCCTCTTACGAAGGCACTGAAAAATGCCATTCATACCCAGAATTACCAATATGGTCCTCTCATAGCCTTAGGGAGGTAGCATCCAAGGTAGACACAGAAAATGGAATGAGGCTAGGGTAAGATGCATGGGAGATTTCTTCATCAACACCAAACGTCTCAGCTTCCGGGAAGTTGCAAACCAACCAGTACACAAGGGTTAGGTCTCAGCATATGAAACCATAGTGAGAGTAATTAGATATGCTCGGGAACCTGGTCAAAATTAACCATAGACACATTCAGTCATCAATTCTCTATTTACATTCAATATCACCAACAAGCTTACAACATCCCCAAACTGGGCCATGCAAGCAATGGCAGAGACAAAAGTAATGAGTGCAACAAAGACTTTGGAAGGCTACATAGTTATTTAAAATGGATATACACCCTTGAATTCCTAGAGAAGGTCCGGAGAAATCCAAGTTTTAAGTTAATATACTACGATATCTAAAATCACCCTCATCTGACACCAGTTACGTTGCATAGGTGCTACCCTACAATACCAGATATATGATTGAGATGCGGGTCTACAAATACCAATATGATGCACATGTCGTACTTGTGCCCATGCATACAAGATGTTTGAAGACTGGTCACTGAAAGAACTAGGGCATGTTTCATTGGCTGCAAATTAAAGCACTAGCAAGCACTCCTACTTCCTAAAAGAAGCATTGGAAAACACTAGAAGGTCAAATACCTAGTGCAAATTCATAATTGGCAATCTGAGCTGCTGAAAGAAGCTGGATAGTAGAGTGCAACATCTCACGATATCTGCAATAGAGATGAAAAGGAGAAACAAAAACAAGCCATGATCTTGTTGGTAACTATAAAATTCCTCAGGGGACCAGGGAAAATGATGCCACACGAGGTTATACTAGAGTGCTGTTTACTGGTTTACTGTAGAGCAGTTGTAAATTATTGGCTACCCAGTATCCCCTTCCCCTTTATTAGCCTACATTTACTACATTCCAAGCCATGCAAAGATACATGCATGCACATACAGATAGTCTGCTTCCCACGTAGAAAGACACTTGAAACCAAGCCTCTTGTATTGATGTTGAGATCCCTTTGGATTTCTGGGCCACTCATACTAAAAACCTAACAATGAAATAAACTAGAAAGCATTGTTGATTCACTGCACCGCAAAAAAACATCTAAACTCACATTGCTTTTAAACCTCCCAATCTTTGTGTAACCCTTTTTAATTATCCGCTGAAATGCTGATGGTTCCTGTCTGTCCATTAGACCCACCATTCCCAGTGCTGAGCACTTTTTTGATGTGTAGAGCACTTCATTCTTGAGCCTTCTCCCCTTTTTCCACAAAAGGATTTCAGGCTAAGGTTTGCAGATTTTTCTGGAGGGAACCAAGAAAACAGTCAAAATACAATAAAAAAAATATTTTAAGTGGAAACAGTGCTGTGCAAGCTAGTCTATTTTTGTTCTAAACTTGGCTTCAAAAAAAGGTTTGATGTGCAGAGATCACCTTCCCTGCTCTACAGCTTTTAGGATCAGGCAGAGTTGTTCAATTTTTTTAACCATAGTTTTTGGATATTTCTAAGTGGTAGTCGATTTTTCACATCTTTTGTGGTTTCCACCTATATGCAGTTAGCAGTGGAAACAGGTGTGAAGCCCATGAGTGAATCTGGAAAGGTATACATGTATTAAAGTATTCAACGCTTGAAATTCAAGAAGCTGTCAATTGTTTAGCTAGAACATGGTCGCCCAAGACATTAGTCACTGAAATACAAAAAGTAATACAAATTAGTAGGAAAAAATAAAAATAGATGGCAACTTTCTCATGTGAAATTTTTTGCCCCAATGGACGATATAAAAATTATTCCACTTCATCCATCAGACCCATCTAGTCCTAGGGATATAAAGTATTTATTAGTTGTATAAATACATGATACCCAGAACTAACAAATGAGTTTCAGCTGTGCATCCGTTCAAATGATAATATTTATTGAATGAAAATGGGCATGAAGGAAATGTATGCATTTATTAAATGCATCCAAGATACTGAATTCAGGAATAGTAGTTAATTTTACACCTCAGAATTTGTTACCCATATATCATGAGATTCAGTGGCCATTTTGCATAATGTGTTCTTTCTTGCACATTTGGAAGCCAAAACAGAGGGAAATTCAATTGATAAAAATACACGTGCTATCATTCTGTGTTCCCATTTGTGTCCCTTTAAGTGTGGTACCCTGCTTGTGTGGCCTTAATCGGAAAGGCCTCAAAATGCAATGTGAAGACATAAAAACTTTGCCCTCAAAATTTTCCCACTCTTGTAGTGTGGGCAGCTGCGGCATTTGGACCAAGGCTTGCCCCCCCAAGGAAAACCTACCAAACCCAGACATTCCTGAAAGCTAGACACCCAGGGGAGTCCAAGGTGGTGTAACTTGCATGGAACGGATCTCTCTGAGTTTCTGTACATAGAATGACTTGAAATTGTCAAACTTTGGCTATAATAATGAATTTTACTCACTCATTTCTATGAGGGAAAATTCCAGAATCTGCAGGGATCTACACAGTTCCTACCACATAGCATTTCCACAATCCTCCTGATATAATTGGTACCTCACTTGTGTGGCTGGCCCCCTTGCCCATGACAGGAACTGGTCAATGTGTTATCAATGTGGTATCAATGCCGTCTTCCGATGGTTATAGTTTTAGTAGATTTCTATGATGTGCATTTGGTCTTTCCACACATAAGCAGTAGTGTTTCAGTCAGGGGATGAGTACAAATGTGGAGTGGTAAGACTTTGGCCATTGGCAAGAAGGGCCAGAGTTTTCTGTAACATAAATATTGGATTTTTTTTTTTAACCATACTTTCATGCTCACAGTTTTGCTCAAGAAAGGTTGCTGAAATACACACCACCCTGACTTCCACTGGGACTCTAGGTTTCAGATATGCCCAGCAGTGGTAGGGTTCCCTCATTGACCCAGAGCCCGAATAGTGCAGCCATTGACTATGGCAAGTGAGACTAAAGTGTGATTTACCCCCTCTCTGCTGACCCATATGTCAAATTACGCCTGAAAGAATCCAAATTGCCTCTTGTGTGCCATGGGAATGCGCTATCCCCCAGGGGGTCAGAAAGACTGTTGGGGTTTTAGGGATGGGTGTGCGACTTGATACCAGGACAGGCCGACCTTTATCCCATTCATGTTTCTTAACAATATTTATCACTGGGATCCAGTGGGCCTTTTGCCACCCGGGGCCATATTGGGGGTAAATTCTCGAATCCATTCCCCGGGGAAGAAAGGCTGTTGGGGCTTTAAGGGTGGAGGTATGGCCCATGCAGGCTGGACCCCCCATTCTTTCTCATTTCATTTCATTTAAAGCTTTATACGATCCATTATAACGAGCCATAAAAGCACCACAATAAAAGACATGAATACATTTCCTCTTCACAATTGATAAAAAATCCTTAGAAGAATTTATAAAGAAAACCCATAAATTCATTTTAATCCGTCAGCGAAAAAAACCCACAATTTGTAATATAGTTTTCCTCTAGTTATTTCATTATGTTTCCCATATCATTGATGGAATCTCTAAGGTGATTTACAGAAGAGAGGAACTTGCTACCCTTAAACATGTGTTTCCATCCTTCTGATCATACCAATGCTTAAAAGCCTGCCGATAATAAAATATTATTTCAGATAAGCAAAGGGGTTTGAGATAAAATTTCCTGGGGGCTGAATAAAATGTGCAAAAAAGCTTGGGCTGGACCGACCGTTTATGACATGGACATTTGTAACTAATCCCGGCCCATCCCTCTTTCTGTGGAAATGCAATATTGCGATGAAAGATTAGAAGACAAAAAGGTGTCTAAAGGTATCTATGATGAGCATTGTTAATTACCGTAAGATACAACTTGCATTCAGTCACCTCAATTAGATTTATATACTGTTCTACTGAGACCTTGTTTAAAAACGAACCCCCTTAGATCTTTCTTAGTGTAAGTGCAATACCCTCTGGATGTTCCCATGGATCACTACCTTCCACTTCCAAATCTTGTAGGGATACTCTATTGACGTAGAACCATGAAATGTTATTTGCTCATACAATCTCTAATAATATCTTTAGTAAATTGGGTTTCTGGTTTACAGCATATAGAGTGCCACACCTGCAATGGTTTACTTTCTATAACGTCTGAAATGTACTCAAAACCTAGCTCATAATGAACAATGGAATCTACAGTTGAGAATGGAACCGCCAACAGAGTTTTTTAAAACTTATATTTTTGTGTTTGGAAAGAGCTGTTTTCCCCTGTTCCCCAGGTCCCTGTCCAATAGATTGCTGCAGTGATGCTTTTTGTGTTGTACAGTCTTAGCTTCTCCGCAATTGGTTTGATGCAGAACTTAGAGGCAAATCTGCCCATAGCTAAATTATTTCTGCACATATTTGAGGCGCTAATTACTTTATGGAGTTTCTAGTTTAGGTCGGAGGGTACTGGATCCCCAAATAATTAAAAACATCAGTATTCTGTAACCTCTTACACTTTTTTTTTAAACAGTTTTTATTGAGAACAAACTGCAGCATTAAAAGACATTATACAGACATCTTTGGCAGAGTTACACAAGGTTTCAGCAATGTATCAAAAACTTCAGACCTTCAGGATCACATAGGACTGCAGACTGTAGTGGCATTATAATTAATTATATATTATAATTAATACGATGGTCACAATTGAATGCTCGGGTCAAAGCAGCAAGAAAACACGTTACTGGTTCACAAGCAATTAAGTACTATCCTCGGCTGCCCGGAGCTGGGGCTATCAATGTGTCATCCTCCCCCCTCAACAATGATTGCATCTCCCTCCGTAGTTCCACTGAATGAGATATGCAGATCTCACCCCTATATTTGTTCCAGCGCCCCCACTTATGTCCCATTTGTGTGGGCACCCTCTCCCTTTATACACATTTTTTTCCGCAATCATGGCTTAGTCCATGTCTTTTGCCCAGTCACTTACTTGAGGTGCCATGGCCACCCCACACTTCTGGGCGATATTTCGTTTTGCTATGCTCCAGCCCATTGTAGCCCATGACTGCTCCGCCTGGGAGAGGTCAGTTACTTCCCAGATATTAAGGAGACATAGTTTGGGAGATGGTTGTATGCGTCCTGACCAGCTGTCGGGTGACATCTTTCCAGTATTGTTGTATATGGGGGAAGCCCCAAAGGATGTGTATGAATGTGCCAGTCTGATTACAGTGCCGGAGGCAGAGTGGGTTAGGCCTCCTACCCAACCTAAATAACAATATGGCGTAAAAATATACCCTGTGGAGAACCTTGAGCTGGACCAGGCAAAAACGCATCAGAATCGCCACCTCTCGGGGAGAGGCCAGTGCCTCTCTCCAGTCTTTGTCTGGTAACTCCTCCAAGTCAACCTCCCAGCTCGACCGTAGTTTCAACATTGGGTCGGTTCGGTTGTTGACTAATTTCTTATACGTTAGGGAAATAGCCTTGCGGTCCATTGGGTCCAGCAGTAGTCTGTCCTCTAGCGGTGAGGAATCCGGGAGAGGGGTATCCTTCAGGAGGGCCGAATCAATGGCATGGCTAATCTGGAGATATCAAAAAGCCTCCGATGGTGCTAATTGGTACTTAATTAGGAGGTCCGCGAACGTTGCCTTCTTTCCTATCACCCACATGTCTCCCACCGTAGAGATCCTGATCATGTCCCATTTATCAAACCCTGAGTAGGTGCTGAGGCGGCCTAAGATGTCCGGTTCCCACAAGACAGTAGCCTTCGTTAGGCGTCCATGCCATCCCAGCCTTCGCTGGACTCCATGCCACACTTCCACCATACGTGCCGTGGGGCCTGTCAAACGTAACTTGCGATGGTTCGTATACAATGCCCTAATGTAGCCCCCCTTAACCATTAGCCAGTGGTCAGTACAAAAGCTGGGGTCGTCATGTGATCCAAACACCCATCTGTTAATGGCCGTCAATTGCGAAGCCTGATAGTAGAGGCGCATGTTCGGCAACCCTATACCCCCGTCGTACCACCCCATAGTGAGCTTATTCATGGCATTGCGGGGCGGTCTGTTCTCCCACAGCAGTTCCCGTACTGCCGCCTCAATCTGCAGAAAATAAGAATTAGGGACTGGATTGGGAGAATTTTGTAGGGCATAGAAAAAACGTGGCAGGGCGAGCATTTTGAATAGGTACGCACGTCCCAGGAGAGTGAGGGGCAGAGCCCTCCAGTGCATGACATCTGATTCAAACCGCTGAAGAGGCCCCAAAAGATTTCGTTCGAAGAATAGCGTGGCATCAGGTGTAATAAAAATGCCCAAATATCAGAAACCCTGGGTCGCTACTGGAATGTCGTACCCTCGAGGACTTTGTGGGGGGTCCCTCCAGAGTGCGTACATCTGGGATTTGGACCAGTTTATTTGGCACCCAGTGTGTGCTCCAAAGATAAGAAAAATGTGTAACACCCGGCGTAACGAGTGCACTGGAGAGGCAAGATATAGTAAAATATCATCCGCATGGAGTGAAATGCGGTCTTCATGGTCACTCTTCCATTTAAGGCCTCTGATGTCCGGGTATCCCCTAATCCAAACCGCCAGCGGCTCCAGCACCATTGCAAAAAAGAGCGGTGACAGCGGGCATCCTTGTTCACCAAGACGTGCGCCGAGGGTTGTGTATATAATAGTCTGACCCACCCGATCAGCCTGGGTCCAAACCCAATACGGGTCAGTACAGCAAACAGATACTCCCAGGCAATAGTGTCAAATGCCATTTTGGCCTCAAGTGTGAGCAAAATCCCTTATTCCTCGAGTGTGTCTATACACCCCAGTGTCCCATGAACCTGACACAGATTCCGTGCCGTATTCCGACCTGGCATGAATCCCGACTGGTCTGGATGAATCAGATTGCTAAAGTAAGGGAGCAACGGATTAGCCAATAGTTTGGCCAGAATTTTGGCTTCCACCGAGATCAGAGAAATGGGCCGATATGATGTGCATTCGTCCACCAGTTTATCGGGCTTGTGAATGACTACAATGGTGGCCTCGCAAATATCAGCCGGTTGCAGCCCAGATTCATAGCTTTCATTATATAAATTAAGCAGATGGGGCGCTAATTTCCGTGCTATGGGCTTGAGAAGTTCGATAGGGAGTCCGTTAGGACCCATCGCTTTACCGGCACGAATATCCTGAATTGCCTTCTGGATCTCAGTTACAGAAATGTCGTCATCCAATGCCTCTCTACCCTGCCGAGAGATACATGCTACCTCTATAGTGGTGAGGAGATGCGCTGCCATCGAAGCTTGTGGAATTTCGTATACCTTCTCATAATGAGTCGCAAAGGCGGCAGCTATGCCTTGCGGGTCGGTGATCAGATCATTGTTAGGCCCCTTTACTGTTCGTACCCATCTCGCTGACTGTTCCTTCCGTTCAAGCCATGCCAACAGTTTACCAGTATGCTCACCCAGCTCATAAATCCGGTGACGAGTAGCCAGGGCACGCCTAATGGCGTCCTCTAGGAACAGTTGCCTATAGTCCTGCCTTCTGATATTGAGACGGTGCTGAGTGTTAGGATCAGGGCCCTGTAAGATGGCCCCCTCCAGGTGCAGAATATCCATTTCCAGTTCGACCACCATCCGGTTACGCTCGGCCCTGTGGCCCACCGTCAGAGACAATGCCCTTCCCTTGATCACCGCACCGTAAGCACCCCAGAGTGTCACCGCAGACTTTACTGATCCCACATTTTCTTCGAAATAGTAATCTGTACTTGTCGCAGCTTTTCTCTAATGTGTGGGATCTTTAGTGCCCAAGGCTGTATCATGATCAGGCCAGGCTGCCTAGCTCGTTGAGCACCAAGGACCTTCAAAACAGAGGAGTGGTCCGAAATTCCTTGCACCAAGCAAGCAGAGTCAGTAAAATCCTGAATGCCTTGAGCATGAGTGAACAAATAGTCAATCCACGATTGACTGCCATGTACCCCTGATTGAAACGTAAAGTGTGTGTTGAGGGGATGCAACCATCGCCATATGTCTACCATCCCTAAAGCATTATTAAAATAACGGAGTTGTGAGCCATGTGTCGGGTCACGTCTGGGCACGGACCTGTCAAGTAGGCTGTCCATCGTCAAATTGAAGTCACCTCCCATTATCAATGAGCCTATGGGCAGGGCCAGCAATAACGTCCCCACATCCATCATTGTCATGCATTGCAAACCAGGTGGGGCATATACGGAAATAATATTAATTACTCTACCCTCCCATATTCCAGTACATGCTGCGTATCTACCCTGAGGATCTGTCCAGGTGTTCTGTGTTACAAATGGGCAGCCTTTACGTAGGAGAACCCCCACCCCTCGGGACCCTGTAGTGAAACCCGAATGTTCTACAATGCGTTACTCCTTTCTATTCATGAGTTTCTTGGATCAAGACTATATCAAGCGCATGATGATGGTATTACTGCAACACAATGCCTCTCTTAATTTTGTCCCCCAACCCGTTGACGTTCCAGGTGACCAGTTTAAGTCCTTGACCCCTCCCCATGAGCTTTGAGCAGTAGTGCAATGATTACCACGAACAGTCTGGCACCTCCTGCGCCCACCAAGGCACCCTCCAGAGCGACCCCTAAGCAGTTGCATTGCATTACAATTCCTTGTGACAGTCCGTCCAAAACTTGGAATTTGATGCCAACTAAGATGTACACATGCCAAATGCCATTTCTTCCTGCTGCAAACAACCAGGAATCTCAGACCCCCAACAAATCAAGCACACACCTACCCACCCCTTTAAAGTTTCCCCCCCTCCCTGCCTCCTTGGACAACGGGACAAGAACTGCCCGCCACCCCAACATGCAGCGTGCCTGTTACCCACCCATTCAACAACTTCAGGGAGCTACCCAACTCCCAAACTACGTGTGCACAAACAATACCCGCTATCCCCCCTGGCCCAACCCCCCCTGAGGTAAAACACAGTCTAGAGGCCTAACGCGGCAGCCATCTATCATCCGGTGGTGTCCACAAGCAAGCATTAATGTGTCTGCGGCCCCATCCAAAGAAGTAACAATTGTGGAACTACTGAAGGCGATAGACAGCATACAGTTTAAAACCATGAACGGCCCATTACGGTACCGGGCCGACCCCCGAAACTCCGGCTCAGTGTAGTACATTGAAATCGGGACCCCCCCAGCCCCACCCTCCAAATCAGCAGTCATTGTACCAGCACTTATGGGGAAGAGACCTCGTGTAATCGAATGAAACGCTCTAGAGGGCCCTTAGAGTCCTTGATTCACACAAAAGAGTCTTACCAGACTCCGGAGTCAGCGCCCCCCTGTATGTCCCTGAGAGTCGGACTCGGAGTCAGAGTGCAGAGGAGAACGCCTCTGCTGGCGCCAGTCCTCAGCATCATCAGCAGCCAAGATTCCTTTTTGTTTTTTGGACTTCTTTTCGACCGTGCGCCAGCCTTCCAACCAGTCCCAGGCATCCTCCGGTTGGGTGAAAAACCACGATTTGCCATTGGTTTCCACTCTCAGCTTGGCAGAGAACATCATTGCATATTTAACCTCCTGGTCCCGGAGGGCCCGCTTCACCTCCCGAAAGCTGCGGCGTTGTTTCTGCACTCTCAGAGTAAAGTCGGGAAAGAACATGATCTTACTGTTCTCGAGGGTAAGTGGGGGGGCCGCTCTCGCCGTTTGAAGAATGACATCACAGTCTCGGAAGTTAAACACCCGGGCAAGGAGCGGCCTCGGGGGCGCACCTGGTTTCGCCAGCCACCCGGCACATGGTGAGCCCTTTCGATCGAGAAGCATTTGGACAGCCCTCGTGGTTGCAGATGTTTAAGAACCAGGTCCTCAGCAAAAAGATCCGCCGTCTGTCCCTCTGCGCGTTCCGGCAAGCCCAGGATGCGGACGTTGTTGCGCCGCATTCTTCCTTCATACTCATCCAACTGTTGAGCCATTGCCTTGTGGAAAGAGCGCAACTCAGTTGCCTGCTGCTTAAGAAGGGTGGTGTCGGTGCCAAGTTCCTTGGTAGTGCACTCTACTGTCCCCACGCGCTCCGCCATTTTCTTCATATCCTCCTGGATCAGTGCCACGTCTGTCACCACAGTGTCGATCTTCACCTCGAGGGAAGTCCTTATTGCCGTGATTGCCTCGAGGAGATCTTTATTCGTAGGCTCTATGGCGACGCTCGGGGCTGACGTCTCCCCTCGGTCTTCGCTCTGTTGTTTTTGCCAAGCGAATTTCTCCAGTTTGGTCTGCATCACCATCCGGTTGCCATGATATCCGTCTAAGTGGTACTACTCAATGTCGGGGTGCGACCGCTACTCCCCGCCACCTGCAGTGGAGTAGTCCACTCGGCCTGTCAGTTTTTGCGAGGGGCACCCTGCTGACAGGACTACTTGGTTGGACTCAAGACGTGTAACTCCTCTCAATGAAATTCACACAAGGGCCCGGCCCGCCCTGATAGTGAACTGGAGCCGGGTCAAGCGCCACTCTGTCTGCCAATCGAGGTTCCCCAGTCGCCACTCCTCATGTTGCGCCTCCTGTGGAGTAGGCCAGTGTGTGGGAGGGGAAGCAGGGATCCAGGCAACCCGGCAAGGCAACTCCCGCTCCACAAGACACCTTAAAAACTCAGACGATTCCGCGCAGCTAACTTCCCAGCAGCGCTCTGGGTCCTTCAACGCCTACCATGCCGGCTTCAGGCATTATACAGACCTCGTGGTCCTGCCGTCAAAATCACTAGGCCCCAGTAGTCCCCTCGGGTCGAGTCGCTCAATGGTGTTCACTCCGGGCATCCAGGTCCGCAGCAGGGGCAGGCCCGCAGGCCACGATGCGCACCAACCTTTTTCAGGGCATCAACTGTCACCATAAGGCCCAGGAAAGCACTGCAGTCTGTTAAGCCGCCCGTGGAGACCACTTCAATCCAAGTCCTGGAGCCGCAAGGCCGCCCCCGATCATGTGCGCACCAGTAATTATGAGGCCTGCACTCGTACTCACAGCTGGGCCTGCAGGATCAGCTACTGTAACCCCAGTCTCATTGGGGCCTCAAGGCAATCAAATTCACCCCTAGCCCGGAGTGCAGCAGAATGCGGTTACGCTGCCAGGCACTCACCGCCGATAGTTTTGATCTCCACCTGGTCAGGCCGCAACCGCGGTCTAGCGTAGCTCGCTCCCGCCGCTTGGTTGCATCTCCGTCAGCCTGGGCTGCAGTGTAGATCTGGTGCGTGGAGCTCACTGTAGAATAACCTCTTAGCCTTAATACAAAAGGGACTAGATTTTATCCAAGGTCTACCACAGGTCATAGTGAACATTTTGGCAACGTTAATCTTCATGCCCTTCTAATCCGTAAAGGAGTTTATCATGGCCTGAAGGCTGTTAGGAGTAAGTGTCAATGCAGCCACATCATCGGCATATACAAAGATTGGGATTTGACATCTCCCAATCCTCTGAGTGCAATGATTTCTCCACACAATTGATATAGAGGGAGAAGAGGAAGGGTGCCAACACACATCCCTGCCTCACCTCTCTCCCAATATCAATGGGTGAAGTTAATTCTCCTTTCGCCCCATAACACACATTGGCTGTTAGATTTCTATATAAATGAGCCAACAGTGCAATAATCTCCTTCGATGCCCTTAGCATACCCACACACTCCCACAAGCCCCTATGGTTTATTAGATCAACTGCACAGCTAATATCTTGGAAACATATATATAATGCTCCCTCCTTGGCTTGGTTGTATTTGCTCATCAGTAAATTTAGATTGAGCGCCTGTTCCACTGTCCCCAATCTTTTCTTGAACCCATATTAGGCTTTCGAAAGGATTTCATTCTCTTCTGCCCAGACTTGCAGTCTCTCCAACAAGAACCTTCCCAATAACTTAGTGGAAGAGTCGAGTAGAGAGATTGGACGATAACATTTGGGATCGTCCCTTGATCCCTTTTTAATAAACGGATATTTAATTAAGTGAACCAGGAAGAGGGAAAAATCCTGGTCCCATGGCGTTAAACCCCTTAGTTAAAGGTGGGGCCCATAAATATAAAAAAGCTTATATATATATATTAATTGGAATCCCGTCTGGACCAGGGGCCTTACTTTTTGGGCTGTTCGAAATGGCCTTCAGCACTTCCTCAAAGGAAAATTCCAAAGTTGATATTAGCTCTTTCTCTTAAAAAAACGAATCCCTGGTTTGTAAGGGGCTTTTTGGGCCCCAAGAGGTAGAATGGGGCTACAGCTGATGACTATGTGGCCTGCACTCACCTTGTTTCTATAAATAAGCCAGTGTCCCGGGGTGCAGAAAGAGCATGGGATCCTTTAGGGGAGTGGACAGGCCCTATTTTAATTTTCATGGGTCTGGGCCACCCCATTCCTTTTTGAAGTAGCAGATATTCCCTGTTGACTAATAGGTGTTATACCCCCCAGGCGAGGACATATTGGGAGTAAGATTCAACCCACCCGCCTGTGGAGGAAGCAAATACTATGGTGCCCTTTGGGGATAGGGTCAGGCCCAACACCAGGCTCCCCGATTTTTAAGGGTGGGGATCAGACGTGATGCTAGAATGGGCCACCCCCATATCATTATTTTTAACAAACAGCCATTCCGTGGTCGCTAGTGGAATTTCTACCTGCCCCAGCGGGGCAAAAAGACAGTTGTGCTCATTTGGGGGTTAAGGCATGAGCCATCATTTGGGGGTTAAGGCATGATCCAATTCGATAGTGGGCCTCCCCATCCATTTTTCTTCTGGTAAAATACATCTATGGCACCTAAGTGGCCTTTCTGCCTCCCCTATGGGCAGATTAAGAGCAAACCCTACAGGATTACAAAGACTGTTTGTCAATTTTAAGGGCAGAGAACTTGCCCATGCCCGTGGTGTCAGCAAACTCTCAAACAAAATCCCTTATGCCTTGTGGGTGGATCTCAGTTTGAGGGTCACCCTCCTGCACCATACCCAAGCAGGGGTTCACTAGACAGATGTGCTGCTGGAAAGGGAACGTTGTCCTCTTTCAATCAGTACCCGTCCCACTGATCAGTGCTCAGGAAACTGTTATATGGCCACAAGCACGGATCAGAGTGCAAGAAGTAGGTTTCTAATGACATGCACTGCTTTCACTTTCTTTGTGGGACATCAGCCCACTACGTGTGTTAATCGTCACACAATAAAAAATATCTTCAGAGTGCAAGGGAAGCTCTTCCCTCACTCCCTGAAATTATTTTTGCAAAAGAAAATTCTTCTGGTGCTTGCACAGGAAGGATTTTTGCCTGTGGGTTTTTATGGTGAAACGTTTGTGTCCTCTATACCAGCCGGGTTGTGCAGTGGATGTGAATGCCTGGCCCACCATACTGAAGTGGATAAAGTACATTGTAAACAACAGCAAATATAACTGATAGAAGAATAACATGACATCAACATTCATTTGTTTATCAGGTTTTTATGACAAACTAGTATAATATAGCTATATATGATCAAATTAGGGTGGGCAGCACCACAAGCACATTATATCCAAAAGGTAGAATGAGTGATAATCTGGACAGAGACAGATTAGCGGCAGAATTGTTTGACAACCTGTGCAGAGGGAGTACAGTCACAGAGGCAGTTAAAAATACCAATCAACTGAAAAATGAAGGATTGCGAGATAAATTTATTAAATTTGAAAAACTTAATCGATCGGAGATGTCGAAGTGGTGGGATAGTGCCACACTAAAACAGTACATGAAACTTAACAGAATCCCAAGGGGTCTTTGCTCCCGACATATGATGACCTGGACGAGGTCCTCCTCGTGATTTGGGAAAAAGAACTGACTTCTAGCGCAAGAAATTAATGGAAATTCTAATTGAAAATGCAGAAAGGAAAGTGAAGAAATTGCAGGCTGAAATTGCACAATTAGAAGGGGAGATTGTATCTCTTAATTTGCCGGAAGTGGTTAGCTAAGAATTATGAAATCCTTAACCCCTTCAATGCCCATGACGAGCTGGACTCGTCATGGGCTGCGGTGGCGCTGTGCCCATGACGAGTCCAGCTCGTCATGAACTCCGCCCGCTAATGAAAGGCGCGGCACTGGGCGGGGAAAGGGGCGGGCATGCAAGGGGTTAAAGGAGTACTTTTAAATCATCAAAATGACATTAAACAACGCAAGGCACGTAAGCTGAAGAGAGATGAGGTAGATTATAATAGTGGGAGAGTTTTCACTTTCTCTAAAAAATACGATTACCTCATCCCTTTGGATAAGAGCAAACAGACACCTGAACCACAGTCTACCAGCTCAAGCAATACTTCATTAAATACAGTACCGACAAGTGGTAGCGATGTGGAAGGTGGGTCCGGGATAGAGGGAAGAGAGGTATACCCTTTGGGGAATTCATCTTTCCTACAGGAGGTAAATCGTATCAAAAGGGGGAACCGAGAGCAGGTCAAGAGAACAGGAAATATAAGAAAACAAGGAGGGGCAATAGGAGTAGTAGGAGAAGGAGACAGAACAGGAATGAAAACGCGATCCTGGGACAAGAAGGACCAAAAATATTAGAAGGAGGAGAAGTTGAAATTGTTAACCCATCAGATCGTATACTCACAGAGGAAATGATTACGCGTTTGAAAAAAGGTTTAGGGTTCTGTCCTAATTATAGAGGGGACATTTGTGATACTAAAATTGATCTATTCAAATTTGTTAGACGTTTAAAACTGAAAAAATATTTTGCTTTGAGTCCAAAACCTAATAAAGAGGCTACATTACCAATATGCAATTCACTGTCTAATGTATTATCAATCAGGGATATTCAGGATACTGTGACGTTACTTTCAATTACAGAATTGGAAGAAGATCCAGTTACGATAGGGAGGGTACTAGTAGGTTTAGACATCAGACCAGATCTTTCGATATCCAGTGGACTCAAAGAAAAATCCCGATGGTCTCCGAATCTTGTCAGTGGCAATAATATAGAAATCGTTCATACGTTGGTCACTAATGACCTGGATAATATTATAAATGAGACAAGATCCCCTTTTAAAGATCAGAAAGAAAATCTAACGGTACATGAATGGTAGGCGTTAAGAACCTCCCATTTCCACCAGGGAGGCCAATTGTGTCAGGGATTGGGGGACCCACAGAGCGTTTATCCCAATTTGTAGACCTATTTTTATAACCAATGGTGACTAATCTGCCTTCCTATATTAAAGATACTAGGCACATTCTAAATATATTAGGAGACATTTCCTGGGAGACAGGTATGATGTTAGTAACACTCGATGTGGTATCATTATATACCAGTATACGGAATGACCTGGGTTTACAAGCAGTTAATCATTTTCTGTCTAACAGACCGGCGAGTCATTGGGAGCACACTCAAATGCTATTGACTATGACAGAACTGATATTATGTATTAACTTTTTTCTTTTTAAAGAAGAATGGTTCAAGCAGATTCAAGGAGTGGCTATGGGCTCTAGATTTTTACCGGCCTATGCCAATCTATTCATGGGCTGACTGGAGGAGAGGGTGATTTGGGGCACATCAGGTAGCAGTTGGAATGGTCATATCCTTTACTGGGGACGTTATATAGATGATTGCCTGATGATTTGGACAGGTACAGAGGAGATGTTACAAGAATTCATCAGTTATCTTAACAATAATGAGATGAATATCAAATTCACATCATTTGCAAGTTCCACAAAAGTGGTATTTTTAGATGTAGAACTGTACATAAAAGACAATAAGATTCACAGTACCATGTACCGTGAACTCACGTTGTTGTGCAATGATATTTTGCATGCAGATAGTGCACACCCCCGACACCAGATAAAAGCAATCCCATTTGGAGAAATGGTGAGAGCTCGGCGTAATTGCAATGAAGATGCACAATTTGTTTCATGTGTTGAGGATATGTAAAGAAGATTCATCCAAAGGGGTTATTCAAAACAAGATATTGTTTCAGCCAAACAAAGGGTTTTAACCCCTTCCATGCTCATGACGGAACGGTTCCGTCATGAGCCACGGTTGAGCTGTGCTCATGACGGAACCGTTCCGTCATGAGCCCGCCCGCGCTCGAACCCTTCAGCACCGCGGCGGAATTCGCCCAGCGCTGAAGGGGTTAAAGATCAAACGGTCATCCACCTTGAAGCCCAGCCAAACTGTTACATCGAGCATACGACCTATTAGAATGATCACAGACTACACTCCCATTAGTAGGACCTTACGCAAAAGCTTAAACAAGCATTGGCATATTTTGCAAGCTGATAGGACACTGCAGGAATTTCTAACAGATAAGCCTCAGATTACATTCCGCAGAGGCAAGACTTTGGGAACGATGTTAAGTCCTAGCTATCCTTCCAATAAACGGCAAGAGCCATGGTTATTGCAGTTCACTAAAGGCTTTTTTAAGTGTGGACATTGTGACATGTGTAAATATGCCAATGACAAAACAAAACAGTTTGGGGATAAAAAAGGTCAAACGTACAACATTCTAACTAATATTAATTGTAGTACTAAATATGTTGTATATGTTATTATGTGCAAATGTGAAAGAATTTACGTAGGTAGCACAATGTGTCAGTGAACACATGAGAGAAATAAAAAATAATTACCACAATGCTAAGGGGCGAACTGTGCTGGGAGGTGAGGCAGTGTGCTCCCATCCCCCATTTGTTTGAAAAGGCTCCCTTGAACCACTGAGCTGACGAGCTCTTGGTGATGCACCTGAGTAGGACTACTAAATTGAGAAAAATCCTAATTTTAAGACTTTCGGTATTCACAGAAGGCATTTAGGAGTCCTAAAGTTAGGAGTCCTAACTATACTACTACTAAACTGAGAAAAATCCTAATTTTAAGACTTTCGGTATTCACAGAAGGCATTTAGGAGTCCTAAAGTTAGGACTCCTAACTGCTGTGAATACCGAAATGAGTAAGTGCCTTCTGTGAATACCAAAATGAGTAAGTGCCTTCTGTGAATACCAAAATGGTAGTAAGTTTAGGATTTTGTCTTAAGTTAGTTCTGTGAATCGGGCCCCCAGTATTTATACCAGTGGCGGCTGGTGACATTTGAAAGAGGTGTGGCGTAAAAGTGCCGGGCAGTGCAGTGTGGCGAGCGAGCGTAGCGAGCGTGCTCTACCCTATGAAGAATTTTTAAAAAAGAAAGGACAAATGGTGCATTTTCAAGCACATTTCGGAAAGCAAGAATGTTAATAAACCATTCTATATATTAGCACGTTTCATCTTCTCCATTATCTTTCATTCTTTCCGTCATCACTCTTACTCCTACCCTTAACCCTGCACTTAATCCTACTTACGCTTAATCATATTTCACATCTCTATTTACTCTTAGTCCTACAGAAACTACTTACTCATACTTACACAAATTTGCACCTACTCGGTCCTATTTACACCAAATCATACTTCTAATTAGTCCTACACTTCTTACTCCTTTTCTTGCTTATTCCTCTTCTTACTACTATGCTGCTGCTTCACCGCAAATACATAATGTAATAGCAGTGAAGGCTCGCACATAATACCAAATGTAAACTGTCCAACTAGATAGGTACCAACTGGATGTAACCGGACTGAGGCAGAAGCCAACCTTCATGCGCGAGAAAGGCACTGCGCATCATAATACTAGAAAAACAATTTTGGTGAACATAATAAAACTGTTTTAATAGAAGCACGCCACTCTTGCTTCCAAAACGGAATGTAAATTAAGTACATCCCGTTTGGTAAGCAAGAGTGATTGTGCTTCTTTTATACAGTTTATTATGTTCACCAAATTTGCTTTTCTAATAATATGATGCGCAGTGGCAGTGCCAAATTTGGTGAACAACATAAACTGTTTTAAAAGAAGCACAATCCTGTTTTGGTAGCAAGAGTGATTATCAATCAAGGCTAGGCCCAATGGGGGGTCGAGTGCTTCTGGAAAGGGCCTGGTGCATCTTGAGCAAGCATGAGGGGTATTATAAACAAGGAGTCGTTTTATATGTGACTGTTCTGCCTCTGTTTTTTGTCACATTCAATTTGGCATTCACGGTATACTATTTGCTGCTAGAAATCCAAGCTGTAACGTGAAGGGCATGCTAAAATATGACCTAGTGAGGAGGAGAATGGGAAATTCTGAATGCGGACCATGTGTACAGAGTGTTAACTGAGCCCACACTTCACTGCATAAGGATTTCAGTACATTTCCACCGTTTTTTTTTAACATTTAGCGAAATATTCTAGCATGCGGCATCAAAAAATCAAAACTTGTTTCAACACCGTCAAAAACTCTGCGCAAAGCCTAGCTCTGCTGTTGAATTAACCAGCCATTTTTTTACCTTAAAAAGATTGTGTGTTTCGATCTAAAGCAGTTTGCATCGGTATCTAAATTCCCTTCACGCCTCTCCTTTCTAGGTGCTCGCCTTCTGCACTGGCTTCATTTTGCAAAAAGTGACTTTACTTTAACTTTAGGACGTGAATTTAAGTAGCTAGTGAATCCCATCCACACAAGAGTCTCGTCAGAGTTGACCCAGGGCCACTCTCGGGATACTCATCCGAATAAATGCGCACCCTTACGATCAAGAACGGATTATCGAGACCTTTGTTACCTTCATATGAAAGTTCTAAAAACAAACGGAATTACCTATTTCAAACGGTCGAGCCAGGACAAACGTGTAGTCAATGCCAGCAACATCACTTAGCATTTAAATGAGGTGATGCAGAGAAAACGATTCCATGCCAGAAGCCACAAAGGTCACATGGTTTAAACGAAAGGCCACGCATACAACATACACACACACACACACACACACACTTGTCTTCACGAAATTGAAATTACCTTTACCTCCGCTACGAAAACAGATAAAGAGCAGTTGGAGAATATAAGCCTTAGAGAGTGCTCAGTCATTACTCTCGAAGGCTTTTATTGAAAATCGTCTTTTTTCATTTTTATGAGTATTATAAACTAACTCACCTATGGAACGTTCTCGCGCCCAGGCTCCTCGTGTCTGCAGACAGCGTGGCAAAGGTGGAAGCCGGAACTGGAAAGTGCTGGATTTTGACTCCTCCCCCAGCCCACCAATCATTTAAAAAATAAGCAACGGGAAGGAAGAGACAGAAGTGACTGACACTCCCCCACGCCTACACTGTTTTAACCGGACTGCCCTGCCCCCAGCTATTGAAATGAATGGAGGGTTTCTGACTCCTCCCTGGGCTGTGTGAATAACGCTCAAAATCAAACCCTATTCTGGCAGTGCAAAATAGACTGCGCCCACCTGTGTGCCGTCACTGTTCTGCTTTCTGACTGAAGGTCGAAGAAATCTTCGCCCAGCCGGAAAAGCATGCACAGCAGATCCAAGGGCCATCCTCCCTAGCCCCCTCATAGAAAATACCCAGATTTACACGTTTATTCACCGAGCAGCCAGCACAATTTATTGTTAGCTGCTCGGTGTTCCAAATTGCATTTTTTAATCCCCCGGGTGGCAGGGAGGGCGACGCCCATCTCGCCCCTTAGCACCAGCCGCCACTGATCTATACCTGCCTTTGTATGAGGGAACTCCTTGTCCTACCTCCAAAACTGGGTCTGAAAAGTTCTTCCACTTCCACTGATCAAGGCCCTAAACCTGCCTGGGGAAGACAAATGGCATTGAAGGCCTTGTTTCAGGTTGCGTGTGCTGTGAGAAAGGCCGTTTGAAGTGTAAGTCAGAGTGGGCAGAACTCCTCCCCAGCCATTCTGTCAGGATGGCCCATCCTGTTCAAATCTAAGCCACTTTGCGTGACTGTCTGGAATTATAACAAAATACGCAAACACCAACAGCAAAGCCATTCACAGTCATGTGACTCAAGACACTGTCAGAAAGGCATGCTGCAATGGGAGAAGAAAATGGCAACTTTTCAAAAGTGATATTTTCAGAACAGTAACTTATAATCTGACTGTACCATTGAAGAGGGTTTTAAATTACAATTCATTTGAGTGTAAAGAGCACTTCTCTATCTGCTCCAAATTCAAAGTTCACACTTATTAAATGTAATAAGATAACAGTGTTAGCCAGTGTTTAGATGGGCCTTACAGCAGTGAAAAGCGATTAATGAACATTTTTACTGTGAAGACATGTGAAACTTAAGTACCCATATCCTACTTTTTAACTACAATGCATCCTGCCTTATGTGACTTTAGGGCCTACCTGAAGGGTTACTTACAAGTTCTAAAAAGGAAGATTGAGGCTTGGCAAAAGGTTTATTTTGTAGTGAAACACTAATCCCATTACTGGTTCGTATTTCTCATTAGCACTCCTTGAGTTTTCTACTCTTGTTACGTTTTAGTAGATTCCTCTCATTTCCACATCATCAAATTAATTCATCCTCTAGCTTCAAAATCCATTTCATTAAGTGTTTATTTAATTTCATGCATTTTATATCATTGATATACCATTGATTGATGGCATCACAAAAATGCACTAAAGGAAATAAACACTTGATGAAATTAATGTTGAAGCGAGAGGATGGATTAATTTAAAGGATGCAGAAATGGTGAGAGAAATGTATTAAAACATAACAAGAAACCTAGCAGGGTACTTATAAAAGGAGTGCTAATGGGGAACATGAACCCGTAATGGGATTAGTGCTTTACTACAATTTGATTTTGTACCTGAGATCAGATGGTGACATCTCAAAAAGACTTCGATGGGCAGCACCTTTGCCCTCAGTATGGCCTGCCTGTATGTTCAGCAATTTGAGGATGACTTTATCCACAGCCCAACTATCCCGTTCTTGAAACACCTGAAAATTAGGGAACGGTACATAGATGACGTACTGATAGTATGGAATGGAACCGAAGAGGACGCAACAGCATTTGTCCAATGGGTCAATTACAAAGACAGACACCTCAGATTCACGCATACTATCAACAAGAATCACGCAGTCTTTTTGGACTTGGATATCACACTGACCAACGAAGGGATAGCAACTAGGGTACACAACAAACCTACAGATAGGAATAGTTTACTCTTATATGAGAGCTACCACCCAAAGGCCTTAAAACAAAACCTACCGGTCGGACAGTTCCTTCGCGTTAGGAGGAACTGCTCAAATAATGATACCAATGAAGAACAGGCAGCACAACTTGAAAAGAAACTCATCAAACGCCACTACCCAAGAAAAATGGTAAAAAAAGCCAAAAAACTAGCAAGAAACAACCCAAGAGAAGCACTTTTGGAAACCTCAGAGAAAGAAAACACAGGGAGGCCAGTGTGCGTCACTACTTTCACCCCAGCCTCTAACACAGTACAAAAAATCATTAGGAAGAGATGGAAAACAGTGGGAATCTCCATTGTTCGCATTCAAACGCAACAAAAGTTTGCGCGATGAATTAGTACACGCTCAAATGACAACCACAGAGGGCGAAAAACAACAGAGACTGTGGGACCAATCACGAGTAATGGGCCATTTCGCCTGCGGCGGGTGTATATCATGCAATCTCACTAAGAATACAAAAGAGGTGAACATAGGCACCGGAAAACCATGGCAACTACGAACATTTAGCAACTCTAACACCGAAAATGTTGTGTACTTGATAACATGTCCATGCGACCTCAATTATGTAGGCATGACAACAAAAAAAATCAAAACCCGCATTAGTGAACACCGAAGCACCATCAGGTGTAAACATACAAACACTAAATTGACACGTCATTTTGTTGAAAAAAATCACAATGACACGGACTTGAGATGGACCATCCTTGAGGTCATGAAAAAAAGCAAATTTGACCTAACTAAAGCCCTACATGTGAGGGAGCAACGATGGGTCTATCGCCTACGATCCCACGAAAAGGGCCTCAATGATGACATTCCGTGGCTCCAACTGGGACGGTGACATTAAGTCCAGCATCTCGCCCAGCTCACCATCATTACTACTCTCCCATCATTTTTCTATAAACAAAGAGCAATCACAATAGGCCATAGGCACCATCCACATGCTCTATTCCACATCTAGCCGACACCCCGGAAATACATTGGATGAACCAGGGGCACTTATCTCCTGGACACTGACGCAACCTCACATCGGAGCTACACCTCACCGCCCAACGATATCTGCAGCACACGCAGTAGGATTGACCATGGTCACACCTTCTGGGTCAATCCACCGTTTGATCTCCAGGGGCGATGTTCTTTCTCATCGCTCTTTCTGCACCCCGTATGTCACACTAATCGAACAACACTCATTATGACTAGGCGTCTTTTAGGTACCCCCACACATACTGACGCGCCTCTAGCGCTTGTATTGCGCTATTATAATGCACCAACATTAAGCATTTTTTCGCTTGTTAATCTTTATTAACATAGGCATGCGTTCCCACCATGCACACTGCAGATTATATACCGCACCTTGGCATGTTCCCCGGCTTTCATTATTGGGTCTGCCGATGCTACCGGCATCGCTATGACAACCTTACACGCCTTAACGTGCCATACCCAGACGCTAGCTTATGCTCCTACAACACCATCGACTTGGGATTTTCATCACCTGCGTCCCCTAGACAACCCCACGCATTCTGAGGCGTCACTAGCGCTTGCACCGCGCCATTATTATGCACCAACATCAAGCATTTTTTCTGCTTGTTTATCTTTAACAACATAGTAATGCATTCTCGCCGTGCACAATGCAGTTTGCCTGCCGCACCATGATATCTCCCCCTGCGTGCACTAATCCGCACCGCCGATGCTTCCGGCATCACCATGACAACCCTACACGCCTTGACGTGTCACGCCCAGTCGCGAGCCTACGTTCCTACATTAGTCATCCCAATAGACGCACCCACCAGCCAATTATGCTTTTTGCCCCAAGCAAATCCATGTGTGGGCACACCATGCCTTGCACGCGATTCCATTGAACGCATACGAATCGCCATCTTTAGACCAGGCGCACTCCGCTTTGTATTTCTCTTCACCGCTCAGGACACCGGAAGGGACACATCGGGAGGCACTCAATTGACTTAACTCACGCCGTCACCATCAATTAACGATACGGCCACGCTATATAACCCCCGGCACCTCCCTCTCATTCCAACATTCGGGAGGACCGGGAGCAGTCGCCTAGGATACTTGAGGGAAACCTTTCCTGTGACAGTAAGAGTGTGCATGGGCTGAGAGATACGCGAGTATCCATATACTCGTTTTGATGCGCGTGTGGGTCTGTTGATCTGATGCTTGGAGATCTTTCTCCAATACATTCATTTATGCAATCTGTGGTTTTTATGCTTTCCTTTACAGAGCGGATAACAGGATTTTCCTCTCCCCTCCCCCCATGGGGCAAGTAGTTCTTGCAATTAGGGTAAGACAAGTAGGAGCCCCTCGCTCCTACACATTTTTTCCACTTATGTGTACACATATAAAGTGTCACAAAGTCACGTGAAAAGATCACTCACTCATAGAAAACTATGCATGCGTTGTTCTCTTGTTAAGACTTTTTTTTTTGTCCTCTTGACGCATGCTTAAATGTTAAAAGTATTTCTGATTTCTACCATATTCTTTTTAGGCTTGACCTTCGGAAGCCATTTAGGAAGTGGAGAGTGGCCTTTGCCATACCCGCACAGTGGTAGTTTCTTGCCACCGGTTGGTAAGAAGGGAGCCCCCTGTATGCCTTGGTCCTGATGAATGCCTTGGACCCATCTGGGCTGACATGGCAGAAACATGTTGACCACTCACGAGACGGCTAGGGGACACTAACTACCCCATTCACCGTCCAATGCTTTTAATATCAGATAGTTATCAGTCACATTAAAACAGAATTCCTGAAAACTATAATGATTTTTAACCTCACTCACATTAACACGGGCCCCCACTTAGTAATTTAGAAGTACATCCCTGTCGTCAGGTGTATGCCCGCCCTCTATCAAACGAAGGTTTTAGAGGGCGAGAACTGGCCGTTGATGAAGCATGACACCAGGTGGTGTGTGAGACCAGTCCGTCACTTTTTGTGAGATGCCTATACTCACAATGTTCTTGTAACCACATTTGGGTCATCACAGCTCTTTGTGGTAGACATCTCAAAAAGCACACAAATTGACAATAGAGAAACTCGCTGGAAAGTGCACAAGTATGAAAAAAAAAACATAAGAAAAGGTTTCTTTTGCCAGGTTGAAATGGCAGTTTAAAACAGCACTACAGCCTGCAGTGGCAGGCCTGAGACATGTTTTAAAGTAATACGTTAGTGGGTGGCACAATGGGTGCTTGTAATTCACGGGCCCTGAGTACTACCATTTACTAGAGACTTACAAGTAAATTAAATGTGCCAATTAGGTGTACTCTAATTTTACCATGTTTGAAGGAGAGAGCACACGCCTGTTAGCACTGGTTAGCAGATATAAAGTGCACCGGGTTCTAAAGCCAGCAAAAATGAATTCAGCAAACAAGAGTGGGGAAGACAAAAAGTCAAGTGGAATACCATGCCAAGGATGTCAGCTCTAACAATGACACATACGCCAGGGTGGCCACTTTAATCATGTATATGTATACAACTTAAAAGTGTTAAATTTCATCACTACGTGGTTGCTTACCCTTCCTCATAAAAGGCACAAAAGCAGCTGACTTACCAAATGTCAAATTTAGTATTTTGATCCAAAAACTGGTCCATATTGAAAGTCCACACTGTCTTTGCCTATTGTATCACATGGCTGGTCCCACACCCATGTACTAGTTTTTGCTTCAAACATGTGAGTGGTTACAATGCTCTCTGCGGCTCCCATGAAGTGCTGACATTCATACAGCCTGTGGCTTCCGCACCTTTATGACTGACTCACACAAAAGTCAATTAATATAGCTAAATGGTAGAAAAAGTATAAGGAAAGGGAAATTCTGTTGGGGGCTCCTAAGAAGTCCTTTACTTCTCAGAGATCCCAAACCCAAATGATCCAGGTTCCCAAGAAGCAAAACAACACATGATTACCCGTACGTATGTAGAAGAAAATCATGTGAAGCTGATAATGAAGCTGATATCAAGTGATAGAAGAAATGTACAACCATTGCCCTTCATTTCAGCATTGATCGATTCTACTTGATCAGCCATTTTCTTAAAGCGGTTTCGCTTGGCTATTGGTACGCGTACTCCTAGGGCATTTTTTTGATTTATCATTGTCGTTGGTTTCCCTGACTCCTGCTATCTCTGATGGCTCCTTGAGCATGCTGTTAGTTTTATTTTTGGTGCCTCTTACTTTTTATATGTATATATTGCTGTTTTTGTGTATTTATGTCTGTTTGTGGATGCAAATATCCAACTAAACTAAAGCTAATATGGTGATTAGGCAGTTGTTTCAACTTACTCGTCGGATATTGCGAGGCACGCTTCTGTCTTGAGCAGTGCTTGAAATGGAAAAATAGAAGTGCAGGTATTCAGTAGCAGAGTACCTGCTTGTTTCTGAGAAGTGCCGGTACTCTTCAACTAAAAGTATTACATTTTTCTTGAGAAGTGCCGGTACTCTCCCCCTCAAAATAAAAAAGTGCCGGTACTTAGTACCGGACAGTACCGGCCCATTTAAAGCACTGGTCTTGAGGCGTTATGTTATGTTATCAGGGTATTAGTAGAGCGCACAGCTACTCGACAGAGTGTCCCAGCGCTAGTTCAGTGTGGCAACTGAACTGGAAGCGATGGCGCAAAGGCTACTGCTGGAACAGCCAAGTTTCCAAGAGGCATCATAAACCTCTCAGAATTCACACGTTGTTAACAGTGGGGATATTTTTTTTAAAAACAGGCTCAGACACGTGAGCCTGGAGCATTGGATTAGTTCACTGTGCGATCAGCATGGTGCTTCCTTCAGAGTGTTTGTATAGTCAAATCCCCAAGGAAAATAGCTGACATTATTATATAATACAATTAAAACCTTTTATGCAATCTATATTTTTACTCACATCATTGCTTCCCTGTTCCTACGTATTACATATTTCTGTCACCTACTCCTTTTTGTAAGAGTGATAAAAAAAAAGATGGAAAAATAATGTAATCATTGCTACAAGGATTTAACATTTATTTGTTTTCATTATTACGATTTTGCCAGGTTAGACTATTATCATTTTCAAAATACATGACTGCGAGGCAGGTCACTCTTTTAAATGACTGTTTTTCATTCAGAACATCAGTGGTTGCAATTAACATTTTTGTTTTGTTCTAATTATAGTTTTTGTTTCACAGCCATTATGCTAATGGTGTTGTTCAGTAGTTATGTGAGATTGCATCCATTATCATTGGTAAATTAAACCTTAATTAAAGAAATATTCCCGCAGGCCTCATTCTAGAGTTAAGTAATTATTCATTTGGTCTTATACTAGCAATTAGAATATACACTTTAGCACTCATAATAGGGGTTCTTTACTCCGCTGAATAAGGTTAACCCGCCGTGGCAAATAAAAGTCTCCGATCTCCATTTGTAACACTTTAAATTCTTATATAATTCACAATACGTCTATCTTGTTCGCCTTGATGCAGCACACATTCGCCTCAGAAATAGTATCAAGTGCGAGACTTGTGAATTCACACCACCACACAAGTTGTCATCCACACCTACTGAGGTACATAGGGGCCCCAATATAGATGGGATAAAGTACCCCCTTCTCTACATAATATGGAGACTGAAGGCTGAATTCTGTTATAAGTTTCATAGAACCCCTAGGTGACTGGCAAGTGGCAATATCCTTTTAATGTTGATTGTATTTTTTCCGATAATCACTCTCTCCACAAACATGTTCAATCTTTGGGGTCAAGACCCTTCCTGTGATTGTATCCATATGATTGTCTTTATATGATATGTATTCATTTTTAAGTTTAAGAGAATTTTATTAGATAATGAGCAAGTAAAATGCAATACAAAATATCAGTTAGGAATGAGGGGGAGAGGAAGAAGGGGTAAAGAAAAAAGGGGGGGGAAGGGAAATGCAAATGGAATATGTAAGAGACAGTACACAGCAAAGCAATGAACATGGGCATTAAAAAGAAACAAGGAAATTATATCAAACCTGTCTAAACGATTAATTACAAAAAGCATGAAAATAAAACAGTAGGATGAAACATTCTGAACGTGAAAAGGGTATCATGGGGGTTTGGGAACTTCTTGTTGAGCAGGCAATGAAAGGGAAGAGCGAGCAGCACAATTATCTAAATAGAGCGTAATGGGGAGCCACAGGTCTGCACGTTTAGCTGCTAATTGAACAGGAAAGACAAAGGCATTATCAAGTCTATGGTTATGACAGACATTATACCACCACGCTTTGAAAGAAATATTGGATGCATTTTTCCAATTAACAGTAATCTGCTGAAAAGCAACAGCCAATAACAAGTCAACAATGCGTACAGACATATCTACGTTGTTCCAGCTAGTGGGTAAACTGCCCAGGAAAAGGTGCATAAGAGAAAAAGGAATACACGTATGAAAAATAACATTGATCTGGGCCCATACCTGTAACCAAAAATCATGTACATGTTTGCAAAGAAATAGCATGTGGGGTAGGGTAGCATTGGGAGCATCACACGACCAACACTTGTCTGGGGTAGTAGGAAATCGCTTATGTAACGTAGAAGGAGTATGAAGTAATCTGTTGTAAATAAAAAATAGGGATTGTGTCAACGAAGCTGCTCTAGAAGTTTTACGCAGTTTTGTCCAGATTTTGTCCCATAAGAATATCGGCAAATCTATCCCGAGGTCATTTTCCCATTGAAGTTCAACCTTGGATTTAGGTCTAAGTGACTCAGGTGTGTGAAGATGTTTATAAAGAAGAGACGCTTTGGGGGCAGTATGGAGGAGAGAATGAAGTCGAAAAATAGGGGTGTGAGAAATAGGGGGAGGAGGAGAAACCAAGAGTCGTTCATACATCTCCAGGACAGCAGCTTTGAGGAGAAGATACTTGGAGAAAAAGGATTGGGGTAAGCCAAAGGAGGCACAAAGGTCAGGAAAAGAAACAAAGGTGGAACCAGAAAAGAGTTGCGAAATCCAAGTCAAACCTCGGGTTCTCCAAGTTTTCCAATAGAAGGGCTTACGAGCGATTAGGAGATATTTATTATGCCAGATAGTGGAAGAAAGGAGATCATCAACGGTCATAGGGGGGCCAGGGGCAGCTGACAGTAAAAGCTTAAGAGTGTACTTGTGAATGGGAGTGGGAATCAAGGAAGGCTTACGGGAAAAAGCAAGATATTCTGCAAAAGAGAACGGGGAGAGGAGAGTACGCTCAACTTTAAGCCATAGAGGGCAGGGGGAAGTGGAATCTTGTAACCAGAAAGAAGCTTGACGCAGTAAAAAGGCCTTCTGATATGCAGGGAAGTCAGGAAAGTTGACACCACCTTCAGAAGCCGGACGGATGAGCCTAGCAAGAGACATTCTGGATTTTTGGGAATTCCATAAAAACGAGGATAACGTAGAATTAATCTTGGTAAAGAATTTTGTTGGGATGGGGACTGGGATATTGGAAAGTGTGTATAAAACAATAGGAGAAATCATCATTTTAATAGTGTCAAGACGACCCCACCAGGAAAGGTATAAAGGGTGCCACCTTGCTGTAAGATCCGCAATCTTTTGTGAGCATTTGGACATACACAAAGAAATAGTATCTGAAATTGAGGGGGTAATGTATAGACCTAGATATTTAATGTGGGAAGGACTCCAAGTGAACCGAGAGTCAGTAAATTCTTGTTTGAAAGTAAATTTGGTCAGGGGAAGAATCTCACACTTATCATGATTGAGTTTATACCCAGAGATAGAGGAAAAAATTCTGACTTCAGTCATGAAAGCAGGGATGGATTCTGCAGGTTTAGAAAGAAAGAGTAAAATATCATCTGCATAGGCAGCGAGTTTAATATGCGAGTCCGCAATCTGGAAACCATGGATGGCGGGATTTTGACGCAGTCTGGAAAGAAAGGGCTCTAAAGCAAGGTTAAAAAGAAAAGGGGATAAAGAGCAGCCCTGGCGAACGCCTCTGCCTAGGTCAAAATAGGAGGAAATTTGGCCATTCGCAAAAACTGCCGCTCTAGGATGGGAATATAACAGGGAAACTAAAGAGGTAAATCTAGGGCCAAAACCAAACCACATGAGAGTGTGAAAGAGGTAGCGCCATTCAACTCGGTCAAAAGCCTTTTCGGCGTCAAGGGCGATCGCTGCAAGAGAGTGCTGGCAGCGGGAGGATTTTGACAGGATGTTGAATAAGAGTCTAGTGTTGTCCGTAATGTATCGGCCCTTAACAAACCCAGATTGCTCCTCACCTAGAAGATCGGGGAGAAGGTGATCCAATCGGATCGCTAATGCTTTAGCAAAGAGTTTGTAGTCAATATTGACTAGGGATATGGGCCTGTAATTCTTGCAATAATGTGCATCCTTTCCGGGTTTAGGTATGAGGCAGATATGGGCATCCGAAAACGTCCCTGAGGAGGCACCGCAAGAAATAAAAGTATGGAGTAGAGAGTGAAGACGTGGGATCAACAATTTAGAAAAGTGAAGGTAGAATTCGACGGTAAAGCCGTCAGGACCAGGGGCTTTGTTAAGTTTGAGACGTTGCAATGCATTAAGGAATTCCTGTTGTGTGACGTCCGATTCTAAGGAGGAGAGATCTGGAGGGAAATCGGCTGGTGTATGAATGGTGGAGAAGAAACGAGCAAGGGAACTGGGGGTAGACTGGGTTTCAGAGGTATACAGGGTTTCATAGAAACGTGAAAATTCAGCGAGAATATCAACATCCATATGTTTTAAATTATCATCAGAGTCATAAACAGATTCAATATTTAACTTATTGTGCTTAATCTTCAAATAATTAGCTAGGAGCTTTCCTGCCTTGTTCCTACCCCCATAGAATTTAGCAGTAGACTTCAGCAGGTACAAGGAGGCATCCTCCGTAGACTTCTCATTAAACTTCATTTTTGCTGCAATGAGGGCTGTCAGGCTGTCAGCAGAGTGTGAGGTGAAGTACGCATGTTCCAGTGTTTTAATGTCAGAAAGGAGATTTTTAGTAAACCTTCGGGCGCTCTTACGTTTGTTCGCGACGTAACTAATAATAAAGTCACGTGCTGCTGCCTTAAAAGCATCCCAAATAGTGTGGTCAGGGAGAGTATCGTCATCATTAAGGAGGAAAAATTCATCAAAAAAGGAAGTAAAAGTGGCTGTAAATTTGGGGTCTGCAAGGAGGGAATTATTAAAACACCATCTCCTGGGGCCAACATTTTTAGGGAGTACATCAACACTTGTAAGAACGGGAGCATGGTCAGAGAGCAATATCGGGCCTATCTCAGAGTGTAGGAGTGACTGAGCGAGGTTGTGGGAAACAAAGATGTAATCAAGTCGTGCCTGGGAACGGTGACATGGGGAATAAAAAGTGTACTCCCGCAACCTTGGATTGCAAAGGCGCCAGGAATCTACTAGTTTATGCTGTGAAATGGCATGGCTAAACAGCTTGTGGGGCTTGTTGGGAATATATGAGGCTTCGGACACCCTATCGATGAAAGGATCGAGAGGTTGATTACAATCTCCTGCCAGAATGAAGTTGTGGTCCATAAATTTAGTTAAAAGTGAAGAGAAATCAGCCCAAAAGGAAGGTTCGCCTGTGGTAGGACCATATACATTGAGGAGAGAGACTGGAACACCTCTGAGCGATAACTTAGCATAAACCCATCGACCAGAAGCATCTGACTCATGGGTAAGGACCTGGAAGGGAAGAGACTTGCGACAAAGGACTGCCACACCATTGCGTTTGCCATCACCTTGCGAGTAAAACAGTTCACCCACCCAACCGCGTTTAAGCTTAACAGACTCAACCTCAGTTAAATGCGTTTCTTGGAGGAATGCAATATCAACATTCAATTTGGCAAGGTGTGACAAAATCCGTTGACGCTTAATCGGAGAATTGATACCCTTCACATTCCATGACAATATATTCAACGACATGACAGTAACTTATCTACAAAAAGTATAAATAACAGAACCAATAAAAGAAAAACCCATGAAAAGTAGAGAGGGCAGAAGGAAAAAAGAAAAACTATCGGAAACATGTTGAAGTAAAAGAAAAGGAAACAAGTGGTCATGAGTGCGAACCATATCAAGAAAGGGTGAATAAAATGCAACAATATCGGGAGTGACCCAGAAAACCAGAAATAAGGAAGAAGTAAAGAGAAAAATGGAGTCAGAAGAAATAATAGAAGAGCAAAAGCATTATTGCAGAGAGGGGGATATAGAAGAGCGGTATAAGCACTGGAAAAGGAAGTCAAAAAGGGGAAAAAAGTTGAAAAACAAGTGTACCAAGAAGAACAAGGAATGCAATCCTTACAGGAGCAAAAAACTTCTATCAGATATAGTAAATCACAATAAATATATGTGAATAAAAAGATAAACAAGAAAAAGGGGAAAAGGGAGGAAGGAAGGGAAAGAGCAACAGATGCGCAAAAAAGACAAATAAGGAAGTAGGGAAAAAACATACCTACAAAGGAGAGATACGAGAAAGGGTGGAGGGAGGAAGGAACCACAGGGGTGGGGCAGCACGTCCGGGGCCAACGAGGCAGGGGCCGAGAAACATCATCAAACACGGGGACAAATTCCTGGAAGACGAAAAAAGGAGAACAAAGGGTTAAAACATACTAGGAAATCATGTTGAAACCATGACGAACAAGGAAAACAAAGACAATCATCATGCCTAGACAATAAAGAGTCAATAAAGCGGGCAACTGGATAATCGGAAAGAATTCAGATGTACTACAATCAAGTGAAACTTTTGAAAAAGCACAACAGAAAATGCAACAGCCATATGAGGGTTATAAAAGCAATAGTCAGCCATAAGCGGAGGAAGATGATCCGGAGGCAGCCATGACAGATGATTTATGCGCATTGATGAAACTTTGTAGACGCACTGGATCTTCATAGGTTATAGTCTTATTATTGTGAGTGACTTTAAATAAACATGGATGGTAAAGGCCATATCGCGCCCCCATCGCCCGCAGATCCGCTCTCAAGTTCAAAAAGGCCTTTCGTCGAGAGGCAGTAGCCTTAGCATATTCCTGTGCGAAGAATAGGGACGAGCCAGACCAGGATAAATTTGGAGAGGATTTGGCCGCCGTTAAAACCATCAAAAGGTCAGTATACTCTAGAAAGTAGATAATGACCCCTCTGGGCCTCTGAGATGGAGAAGTAGAGGAAGGTGGTCGACCCAGCCTGTGAGCTCGCTGGATGTTGAGAGCCTTGTCCTGTGTCAGGTGCAAGAGCTTGGGGAGGAACGACTTGAAGAAGGTGATGGGGTCGGACCCCTCAAGTCCCTCGACCAGGCCATAAATACGAAGGTTATTGCGCCTGTTTCTGTTCTCCAACTGCTCCACCTGTTGTTGAAGATCTGAGACTTGAGTTTTCAAGTTGGAGACCACAGAGGATGTCTCTTGGAACGACTGAACAGATTTTTCAATTGAAGTGACTCTCGTTTCCATTAGCAACCAATTGTCCGTGAGGACCTGGAGCTTAACATTAGTCTCTTCCATAAAAGGACGCAAGGACCTTATCTCTTCCAACAACAGTTCCATGGACACTTGCCCCGAATGCTTTGGAGGTGAAAGAGAGTTTGACTTGAGTCTTTTCGTGTTGGATTTAGAAGTATCCTGCGGGTTCTTAGGAAGATCCATTGGCGATTCTGATCCAGATGAGTTAAGAGAATCTTCTAGTTGCGAAAAAGCAGAAAAAACCTTGGAGTTCTTCACAATCTGAGGCTTGGTGGAACGAGGGAAGCGCAACATTGATCTAAGTCTGCCCATGTAGCATATCCGTGGAATGGCTAACACAGTGGAGGACGTCAGAAGCAAGAACGAAGACAGCACAAAAAAGAAAAAGAGCCCAGCAGGAGTGCGATGGTATCAGAATAGTGCAGGGAGGAAATGCAGCCCACTTCACCTCACATCAAGTGAAAACAGTCGTCAAAGCGTACGAAAAAGTGGAAGACGCCATCCACGAGAGGATCAAAGCATTGTTCATGTAGTATTATAGTACAAAAAAGTGGTGCCGACTCATTTTGCAACATAAAGTGAGCTCATTCAAATTGTCGAAAGGTGAATGACGATAAGAGACGCCTCAGCGCACACCTCACAAGAGTCCGCAGTGAATGTTTTACAATGAAACAATTTGCCGCTCACCAAGAAAATCCGACAAGAATCCCCACAGGACGACAATAAGGTCGTGGCTTGAGAGACGGCACAGTAGTAGGCATGTGAGACAATAAAAAAACAATAATGAGGAAACTTTATCCTTGCATTTGAGAAGACATTGGCAGTCCATTAAAGTAGACGCTCCATATGGGAGTAAGGAAGCATCCAGGCAGGCACATTATGGGCCATTGGGAGCGAGCGTTGTCAAGCCAGCAGAGCGTTAGGCTGATAGTTAATTAACCGCATCGTAATGCGTAACGCTCGATGAGCCCAAGATGGCGGCCGCATCTAAGAAAATCCTGACAGGACTCACTAATGTCAGCAGCAACGTCGCGGAGCCTCCAAAACGCCTTTGTTGATGTCGGGTAGGGTCAGGATACACTCCGACACTCTGTCAGCCGGTCAACCCCAGGAATTCAAAGCAGGAACCGGCATATCTCCCGGCGCCGCCTCGGAGCCTCACCCGAGCGCTGCCATCACCGGTCGGCGCCAAGCCACGCCCATATGATATGTATTCATATGATTGTATTCAAGTGATTGCAAACATGAACAATACAATTGGAATCTGTAGTGCAATATTAAACACACTAAAATGCAGTTACTCATTTTCCATATGATGTATTGTAAAACAGTTGATTGTAAAATCAGGTTACAAAATTCACTGTAGCTCAGAATTAATAATTAATAATAACATGTAGACTGATTTTTTTATTTATTTTGACCTGTAATGAACTATGCGTAAATATTAAACACATTGCCTAAATCTTTCCTTTCTGCTTATCACTGTTCATTTTACAAAGACAGATCATAAGAAGAAAAAGCCACTTCTCCATCTTATTGTTTAAACTGCAGCTTCAATGATGCTCTGTGACCAGCGTTTCCCCTTGGCAGCTGGCTCTGACAGAAGGCATTATGTTTTCACAACTCTAATGCAATAATGTATCACAGTTGAGCAGCTACCTCATTGCTTGCTACATGGCACTAGAAATGTCACAACTCGACTTTAATAAGCACCTTTGGGACGGTTTCCTCTAGTGGGATTACAGACTTCCATGTGTGTTATATGGAATAAAGGCCCCCTGCCTTACATGTTAAGAATAATGCAAATCATTGAGTATCTGTGGGCCTATAGAGGAACCAAGTCAAAGGCCGACTTCTTTTAAAAGGTCATAGAACTGCATGGTGACTTGCAATAATTTTTTTATGTACAGCAGAGATTATTTTATGTATAAATATGTATCACAAGTGGCGGTGACACTTGTGTAATTATGTTTAGGCCGAAATTTACACTTAAAAGCCATTTTTTGTTTTCTTAATAAATTTGGCACTGTTCAATGACTCTGCACTGAACTTTCCAAAAAAGTCCACCTTGGATTGTTCATGGCAAGTTTTGTTTAGCTCCGACATGCAGAGCAAGAAACATGGGTGGAAGGTGTGTCCGAAACTGACATTTCCCATTTTAATTCAAATTTGATTCTTTGCTCCTCAATATAGGAAAAAAAGGATCAACGGAATTACAATGAACTTGGCATGAAGGTTGAACATTACTTAAAGAAGTGCATTTCTCGGTTTGGTGTAAACCTGTTAAGAAATCTTTGAAAAATTTGTGGTTAAAGAGGGACTTGTGTATGGCATGAAAATGATACATTTTAGAGATCTCGGGCAGTTAATCTGTAAAGTTCTGCGAACCCAGATTCGTGGACCCCTGTGGGCACAAAAGGTAAAAAAAAATACAAGCATCCCATTGTCTGATGGAACTTTTTTTCCTGTAAGGCATTTTGTATTATTTGATCAGCAGAACAATCTGAATGGCAATATCAGGAAAATTGTTGCAGCCATCATTAAAGAAATTGGAGACTCGTTCCCTGTGTCCTGAAAAGAAAGGAACTGCAGGACCATGTGGGGGGCACAAAGGGACATTCAGTGGTTAAAATGTAAAAAATGTCAATTTTGTTTCAAGGTTCATGTAACCAGATGCTGGATTCCCGGTCCCCCGGCTCAAGCCCATGCGCAGTCAGGGTTGGCCACCCAAGGAGTGTTGGGAGAAGGATCTGGTTATAAGTCATGCTCTGTGACCACTCCCTGCTCTGCATGGCTAAAGGACATGCACTGCGGGGTTGGCTGGCCAGGGCAGGTTGGGCACAGAGCCTTTTGCCAATTCCTACTGCCGAAGTCCTGGCACAGAGAAAGTTAGCTGTCAATCATTGGCGAAGTGCAAAAACCAGTTTAGTTTGGAATCTGATTAAGAAAATCGCCAGAAAATTACTGAGAAAAATAGAGAATAAAGCGAAATCACTTATATGACCATGACATATGTTTAAAAAAAACTCTGAAATTCATGTGATTTGGAATGCCATCAGTAATGTAATCAATTATTCTATCCAACACGTCATGAGTGATGTAACATGTAAGGTCATAAAAAGTGCATGATGGCCACAAATTATGATTCTTTTGCCAAACCATAACTGTTGAATTTCATCTTTTGTTTTTTTAGATTTTGTTTTGTTTGCATAACTGTACTTTAACGGTGTCTTTTTCAGTTCATATGTATCTAGATATATGGCGAGAGAAAGAGATTATAAAATGGTTAACATGTAATTTGATCCATACTTCATAGTTAATAATTGGCATTTAGAGGCTCTGGTGACATCATAAACCACAAGGCCAAAGGCCAAAGGCATGGTTTGAGTGTGGGGATGCAGAGATGCAGAGATGCAGGGACATAGGACTCATACCAACTTAATAAACAAGTCTCGAAAGACCCCAAAAACAAGAAATAAGTTCACAACCTGCATGACTGAAGTTGCGCACTGGATGAACTGTTGCAAGCTCAACATTGACAAGAAAGAAGTAGTGCTCTTTAAGACAAATACCTCGCCATGTGACTTCAACAGCCAACTGGGCATTACCACAAACACCAATACCGTTACTACACCCAGTTTCCACACCATGAAGATGCAGAGGAAGATTTTCAAATGGTTCCCAAGCAACACCAACAAAACTGCCGTAGTCACCAGCAAGTTGGACTATGGGAACACTTTCTACTCCAGGGTCACAAAGCAACTCACAAGAACACTACAAATCATCCACCACTATACAGCCAGACTCATCCTCAACCTCTCACACAGAATACACATCACACTGCACCACAGGGAGCTCCGCTGGCTCCTGATACACAAATACGCAAATTTTAAACTCCTCACACACTAAATCAAGACACTACACACTTTAGGCACTACCTACCCGAACAGTTGCATCTCCTTCCACCAACCACACAGACATCTCCGTTCTGTAGGACTTCTACTCGCACATGTCTCATGCATACACAGAACCAGATCAGGAGGGTGGGCATTCTCTAACATCACTCCTGAAGCATGGAATGACCTCCCACTCCACACTTGAGCCGCCCCTTCTTCTTGAATTCCACAAGACACTGGAGACCTATTAACCAACCTACCCTAAGCAGCAGTAGGCACACACACACACCTGCTATGGGACAGGACACCCTTGCGGGAGACAGTGTGATTTTAAAATACGCATAACAACATAACAAGACTATAACAAAAGTCTACTTAGGCCTTAACACAGTTCCTGGAGAATCTCTGATACATTTTGGGTAGCTATTGCACAAGCAGCAGGCAACCTCAGAGAATTTATGTGAAGTTCAAGCAGTTCCAACAACTTTAAAGTAAAAAGAATTTCACTTTAAAATTTCCATCCTATCTAAAAAATATAGAAGTATGCAATAAGCAAAATGACCCCTGTTAGACTTGTCAGTTTAGGGTGGTCTTCCCACCAACTTTTTGCCTTCCTCCTCCATTTTTTCTAATCTCGTTGATGCTGGCCTTAGGGCTCCACACACTTTACAACTGCTAACCAGTGCTAAAGTGCTTGTGCTCTCCTTAAAATATGGTAGAATTGACTTACAGCCAATTGGCACATTTAATTTACTTATAGTTCCTTAGTAAAGTGGCTCTACATGTATCCAGAGCCTGTAAATGAAATGCTACTTGTAGGCCAGCAGCACTGATGGCGCCACCCACTTAAGTAGCCCTTTAAACATGTCTCGGGCCTGCCATTGCAGCCTGTGTGTGCAGTTTAACTGCCATGTCAACCTGGCAAAATTATCACACAGTGATATTGTTGATTTTGACTGGTGGAGTGGCCAGAGTGTTTTGTTAATTTATTTCTGTTGTGCTCATGGTTTAGTTTGTAGGTCACAAGGTTGAGTTAACTTGCTAGGTCTATAAAGGCTCTGGCTGCATCTGGTTCCGTTTCACATGGCTGCAGGCAAGCCTATGTGAGGGTGGCAAGATTCTGTACTTTTAACCATGTCTATTAGAGACATCACTCGACTATTGGTGCATTTTATTAGTAGCGTTCTTCAGGCACACTTTGCTGATATGTGATTGGCATATCGGTTTTCCGGGTAATAGAAGCTCTTTTCATGAACATACACATGCTTGTTTTTGTTTGGTTGTTAATGCGTTATCTATTGTTTTTTACCAGGGTAGATGGCACTCGTAGACATGGTTGCACTTTAAATTAAAAAAATTAAACGTTTTTCTGAGCCAATATCTCATTTGTTTTTTACACGAGAGTTAATTAGCATATTGGTTTCACATGGGTTGAGTCTTTATCATGTGGTGGCTTTAACTTTTGGGTGAATAGCATACCTTTTATATTGGAGGATTACGTGCTGGGGGATAACATGCTAGTGTTAGAATACATAGAACTACATGGAAATCACACAGCATTTGTCTATCACTGAGTTACTGTGGGTGCATTTTATGAGGGAAACATGTCATTCAATGTTGACTCTGATGGAACTCCATCTTTGATGTTCCTATGTCAGTTAGCCCGACAAAGAGATGTGTTTCTCAAAATGCATTTGGTGTATAACAATATAAATGAAATTTGTATTGTTACAAGTGAAGATATTAACATCATGGAATTTTTATATGCCGAAATCCTCATTTTGCCAATATAACATGGAAAATTTGAATATGAACATTTAATTCCATTTGACTTGGATTCATTATGGATAAAAATGGTTGAATATGATTAAACTGGATGAAAATTGAGTACCACAGTGGTCGTTGGATTCATAATCGCCCAAGAGCCTGTTCATGGCCTGTGCACCTCATGACTGTTGTATCTAATCAGGTCACCAGCTTTGGATGAATAATTTGTGTTGTTTGGGCAGAGCACGCACGAGGAGCTGCACGCCACACATTTCTGCCTTAGAGCATGGTCAAAGCTGTTGTAAATCAGGGTATGCATTCTTTCACTTCTTCAAAATAAACCTTTAGCCAGGCCCACACCTTTCTTTTAAATACATGTAAGGTATCCCTAGGTGAGGCTCTGGACAGCTCAGAGGACAGAGTGCAGTAAATGTAAAAAGTAGGGCATGCCCTTTTAAGTTTTACATATCCTGGTAGTGAAAAACTCTTTCATTAGTTTTTTACTACTGTAAGGCCAACCTCTCTCTCATAGGTTAACATTGGAGTTACCTTCTTACATTTTATAAGTGTCATTTCCAAATGTGAACATGTAGCCAGCTCATACTTGAGAAGGGGTTCACCCACCTCAAGCACCTCCAACCACAATAAAATCTCCAGGGAGTCAAGCAACCCCATTTCTTACAACGCCAAACATATTAAAATCGGATTAGGGAATCATGAGATATGAATTTGTAAATTTTTAAGGCAAAAAGCACCTAGAAAAAGTAAACCTCTATTGAAATGTAATCATTTCATTTGATTAGAACAATTCAGGTCAGTTGCAATGAAGCAGAGGCTGGATACAATATACTGGTCACCCTGATCATAGATTTTATCTTTCAACTTATCTTTTTCTTCTAGAAGTGAAAATCCTTCAGCAGGGCAAGGTCCAAAGCAGAAGCCTGCCACAGTCCCTCAAAGTCAGATATGTCATTATGGAGCTCCTTCTGAAGCTGTGAGTTTTCACCTTAAAGGCTCCTTGAAGCTTCAAGTGGGCCAAAGGTAGGTTTCAAAGCTGCAGGTGCCACTTCACCACTGGGATAGATTTGCCACCTGACCTCTGTTCAAGTTTTTGCCATGCATTTTCTGGCTCTTAAAGGGACAACACTGGAAGCTGTAGCCAGGAAGGGAGTCACAAGACCAGATACTTTTTCTGTGAGGTCCAGCTGAATTTGTTTTCAGCAAGGCAAAAGGTTCCAAAATAGACAAACCTGGTTTTCGTGCCCAAACTAGGTGTGATCTCTCTGCGCAAACCTCAGCAGTCTGTCCTGGTACTCCGGAGTTCGAAAAGAATGACTAGGTTGCACTTTGCTCCAGCTACCCTGAATGTTCTTCCTGGTCACTCCTGTAGGGCTCAGGTCTTTAGGGCAGGCTTCTAGGCACCAGGTCTTTCTCCAATCAAGGCTCATGCAGGGTCCAGTCATCAGTTGGACCTTAGTTGGAGTCAGGAGTCCTTGTGCTTCCTGTGTCTCTTAGGCAGGCAAACAGGAGCTCAGCCACCTAACCTTTGGAGGGAAGTTCCAGTCTGTGGATACCAGCAGAAGTCAGGAGTCTTTGCATCTTCTTTATTCACCTTTGGTGTTTTTCATCTGGAGCAGTAGTTCAAGGTCTGGGAATCTTCTGACGATGTCATGGTGGGGTACAAGTCTTATCATGTGCACTAGCTAGGGATTGGAACATTTCTCCTACACAAGGTGACACAATGCAACACAAAGGCTTAAGTATGATTTACAAAGCTACAAAAGGGGTGATTTGTAGTGATTAACATGGCTTTGTAAAGAAATATAACAAACACATGGGCTTTCATAGTGGTAAGTGTTCCATGGGTGGAGCATGGGCGTTTGTCAGGATCCCTAACGTGAGTTCCAAAACGAAGCGCAAGGGATTAAGTTCAAGAGGCGCTTCGGTGTGGAATAAGCTACAATGGTCGAGTTGGTGGCATGCCCGCAATTCCAAGATGGCCGCTAAGGCACTGGGGTCTGCGGTCTAGTTGTTAGGAAATTCAGAGAGACTGTGTGACGCGCGCACGCCTGAAGTATTGCGCACTTCACTAAGACATTTCCTCAGAGAAGTCAGGTTCCGCGAGTGTTCCCAGTTTGAAGTGAATTCTTTAGAGTAGAAGTTTTTCTTGAGAGCAACCCTTGGTGAACCATTTGTAGACAAGAATCCGATACTTACCGAAGAAGAAAGGAAGACGCTTGGAATCCGAGAAGGACTACTTACGGGAGTCGAGTACGGAGTCACCTCGTCTCTTCAGAAAACGAGTGAAGACTTCAGCCGCGCCCTGAAAAAGAACAAGTAGAAAGCTAAGTGAATTATAGGAAGAATTTACAGGCACATTAATGTCAAATAATGTTTAGTGATGAAGAACCGCTAATAATAATTAAAGACTTACTGTCGTGAGCAGCGATAAGCGTGCAGAGTCCTGTAAGAGAAAAAGAGAACATTTATGAATATTGTGAAAAGGCCTAGAGAGATGAAAGAACAACAAACAGACTAAGAAAAGTAAACTAGAGAAGAAACGAGATAGACTCACCAGAGTTAACCCAACACAGTGATAACCTGAGAAGAGAAAACACAGGAAGAGATTATCAAAAAGACGACAGCTTAGAATATAAAAGAAAAAGCAGAATTAAGAAAAAACTACGAGAGGAAAGAGAAAGCTACCACTAAATTAAAACTACTGGTAGGTTTTTAAAAAGAGAAGGAGTGGAAGCATAACACATAAAAGATTGAAAAGGTTTGACTAATAGATACATGTTTTACAGATAAGTAGCAACAGCAATAACAAGAAAAGAAGAAGTCAGAGTCTGACAGGAAGAGCAGCACAGAGTTCAGGATTCTGGGTAGGTAGCGAACACAAGAGAAAAGAAAGGAAAAAGATACGATAGAGTAGAGAGGGAGAAATAATAAATTGTTGTGTGTTTAGTTACCTTTAGGAGTCTTCAGTAGCAGACCGAAAGCAGAAGAAGAATTCCAGATAGGAAACCAGAAGGTCCAGAACCAGTCTCTTCTTATTGTTTATTATTTTATCCACTTTCCCCCTTCCCCCTCACTAATCAGTTGGCGCCAAAGCATATCTTGGGGCCGAGTGGTTGGTAGGTGGAGTTGGGAAGCTAGCGACTTCTGTTCCTGTGCAAGACAACAGTAATCAGCGAGAAGCTGAAGGTGAGCTCTGACAGCGTTCCTGTGCATCCACCCATGGAATCTCACTCATTCCCAGATTGACTGAAATCAGTAAACCTGGGATTGCGCCTAAAATGTACACCACCCGACCATGTTGTTCTTAGGCGAAATATGTTTATTTCTCCTTGTCAATCCCTCTGTCTATTTTTGATGCATTCTGCATCAAGCATAGAAAGAAGAAATTTCCACTTAGAATACTTTTTGTGCAGGAAGGAATTTAGCCCTCATGCACAAAAACAATCCTGCCCATGGTGCAGGCACCCTTGCACCATGTTGCAAGTGTGCCTGTGTTGGCGCTAGGCAGCCTCAAGGGCACCTGTGCAGGTGGAGAGCTAAAGAATGCTGCATCTTAGTCGATATGGCACTGTTCAGCTCTCTACAATTCATCCAATGTAGCACAGCAACTTTGCTTGCTGCCCTGCTTTATGAACGTTTAGTAAATATGTCTCTAGGTCTCATACCTAACATGCCCAGTCTGGTCTTGCAATGCATCATGTGGTAACAGGAAGATCTGTCTATTCTTTGTTGTCCAAAAAGATGCCTGGCTTCGGTTTCGAGTGTTTTTTTGTCTCTTCATGGCTGAATGAGACCCCTTTAACAAGTAGACGATTTCTCCTCCCCACGCTTTGATGCTGAGAAAAAGTACAATTGACTCGAGGTTCGAGAGCACATCTAGAACGTGGAAACTGGGCTCCTTTATACCCAAAAGAGCCTTTGATGTGGGGGTGACTTCAAAGCAGCTCTCTGAAGTGCACAAGTATCCTGTTCAACCCAGTGCTCTCTGCCAGGCTATCTGAGGATGGTAATCAGTCCTTTATGTGGGGATAGCACAGTGCCTATTCAAGTGAAGTGTTAGCTTCTCCCTTTCATCCTTCCCAGCCAAAACCATTAGAATGCAGGGTACTCAGATACACCTATCCGTCCTGTGTTGTGGCTGTCTAGAGGTTATGCACAAAGTGTAGCTGTCACTCAACCCATACGTGTATTGGAGACAGACTGCAAAGCACATAGCGTTATAAGCACAGAGAAATGTCCACTTTCAAAAGTGAATAATAATAACAGCTAGGCGTGCACTCAAATTAAACTAGTAAACCAACTAAACTGAATACGTTGCTTTTATTCTAACTTGGTGTGCACTACCTGGGGTGGTTCTAAATAGGCCTGGGCGAAGCACTACGCTACGCTCGCGTAGTTTGCGAAGTTCGCGCTACTTCGCACTACGCGAACTGCACGTAGCACAGTGCGAACACGCGTAGCGTAGTGTTGCGTAGTGCTGCGGTCATTTTTTGCTTGCTCGCGGTCCTCAACGTCAAGTTGGCGACCGCGAGCAAGCAAAATGACATCCTGGCGAGACTTTTTCCTTGTTCGCGATCGCGAGCATGGAAAATAAACCTCCCGGCGAGATTCCCAACGCGAGGAGGTCAGGTTTCTCATTGCAAGGGGTCGCGTATGCTCGCGACCGCTCGCGATGAGAAACTACCAGTTCGCATTGAGAAAGCTGCAGCTCGAGTAAAAATCTACTCGAGCAGCAGAAAACTACAGCTCGCACTGTGCAAGATGCCATTTTCAATGATTGCACAGTGCCGGTTGCTTGTCCGCACTGTGCAATCATTGAAAACAACATCTTGCACAGTGCGAACATGTTACTACGCAGTTCGCGAAGTGCTACGCGTAGCTCGCGTAGTGCGAACTTCACTTTGCGTAGCTTCGCGAAGTGCTACTTCGCGAACTACGCCCACCCTTAGTTCTAAATAGGATGTGCACAACCTTGTACACTCAATTGTGAGTGTGTATTATCGATTCATCACACAGTTTGTTTGTTTAACAAAATAAGAAAACAATGTAATGCATTAGCATCATGTTGTAAATGCAATTGAATTGTCCAAACAGTAAAACAATTAGCAACAATTGTGTCCTTCTTCTTAATGTGCTTTCCTTTGTTAGCATGTCTTGCTTAGAAACCAAGTTCAAAATGAATTCCAACAATCCTTATGGTAGAACAAGATCAGTGAAAAGGAAACTTTTTCTCAATCTCAATGCATTTCGGGTGATATCGCCACCCTTCTTCAGGGGTTATCTACAAATGAAATTTACAAATAAAGTTCGTCACATTCAAAGAGTTACAATAACTTAAATTGTCAGTTGTGAAAGCCAAAAACTAAGTGAAAAGAATGGCCCTCTATTATCCAGGAGGGTTAAAGCGCTACTACGGCTGTCAATTGAGAATTAGTGGTAAACCATGAATGTGGTTGTTAAAACAGAAGTCAAGAACCGAGCTCACCAAAAACCGAAATGGTGCCAACTACCCCAGTGCACGACGTGTTAAAAGTAACGTGTACCTTCCCATTCAAAAACAATATCTGCCTGTGAACAAACCAGGTGTGAATCTTTGTTCGTACCCAGAACTGCTATCCAAACATATCACTGGCAACCTGAAAAATAGAAACCGGTATGAACTCCAAGTGTCCACCTAGTGTGAACTTCAAAAAATGATAGCGAAGTGTAGAAATGTTGTGGACTCACTGCACATTCCCGGCGTCGTACACGTTTGGTGAGTCCACAACATTTCTACACTTCGCTATCATTTTTTGAAGTTCACACTAGGTGGACACTTGGAGTTCATTCCGGTTTCTATTTTTCAGGTTGCCAGTGATATGTTTGGATAGCAGCTCTGAGTACGAACAAAGATTCACACCTGGTTTGTTCACAGGCAGATATTGTTTTTGAATGGGAAGGTACACGTTACTTTAAACACGTCGTGCACTGGGGTAGTTGGCACCATTTCGGTTTTTGGTGAGCTCGGTTCTTGACTTCTGTTTTAACAACCACATTCATGGTTTACCACTAATTCTCAATTGACAGCCGTAGTAGCGCTTTAACCCTCCTGGATAATAGAGGGCCATTCTTTTCACTTAGTTTTTGGCTTTCACAACTGACAATTTAAGTTATTGTAACTCTTTGAATGTGACAAACTTTACTTGTAAATTTCATTTGTAGATAACCCCTGAAGAAGGGGGGCGATATCACCCGAAATGCGTTGTGATTGATAAAAAGTTTCCTTTTCACTGATCTTGTTCTACCATACGGATTGCTGGAATTCATTTTGAACTTGGTTTCTAAGCAAGACGTGCTAATAAAGGAATGCACATTAAGAAGAAGGACACAATTGTTGCTCATTGTTTTACTGTTTGGACAATTCAATTGCATTTACAACATGATGCTAATGCATTACATTGTTTTCTTATTTTGTTAAGCAAACAAACTGTATGATGAATCAATAATACACACTCACAATGAGTGTACAAGGTTGTGCACATCCTGTCTAGAACACAGTGCTCCAGTACATACTTCTCACTTTCTAAAAGTGGCATTTCTGAAATAGTAATTCCAAATCCAACTTTACCAGTATGAGGATTTGTCATTACCATTCCAAACATATGACACATGAAAAAGTTACTCTTCTCTGAGCAAGCGTTACAGCCTAAAAGTGTATTAAGGTATTCCCAATGCTAACCTATGAGAGGAGTGGGTCGCACAGTAGTGAAAAATGAAATGAGGTGTTTGTCACTACCAGGATATGCAAAACATACAAGTACATGTTTTACCTTTCATTTACACAGCGCCCTGCCCTTAGGACTACCTGTCCTAGTGCCTACTTTAGGGATGAATTATGTGTAATAAAAGGGAGTGTCAAGCTTTGCAAGTAGTTTTTAATGCCAAGTCGAAGTGACAGTAAACTGCACACACAAGTTCTGCAGTGGCACGCCTGAGACAGGTTTGAAAGCCTACTTATGTGAGTGGCATAATCAGTTCTGCAAGCCCACTAGTAGCATTTAAGTTACAGGCCCTGGGTATATGGTATACCACTTTACAAGGGACTTAGAAGTAATTCAAATATGCCAAACAGATGTAAACCAATTATACCATGTTTAGTGGAGAGAGCATGTGCACTTTAGCTCTGGTCAGCAGTGGTAAAATGCCCAGAGTCCTAAAGCCAACAAAAAAGGTGAGACAAAGAGGAGGGAGAAGGCAAACCGTTTTGGTTAACCATCAGAGAGGGCCATTTTCCAACAATTTTGATTCTAAGCTAATAACTACTAAACATTTGTTTGGGCAATTTGTTGACCTTGATGCCTCCTGATAAATATAGGGTTGTTACTGGAGAGAAGTAGGGGCCAACGTCTACTTATATTCATAGTCTAACAACATTAGTTGGTTTAGCGACACAATAGGCTCAGCCCCTGACTGTGGTCAGATAAATTGCACCATCTGCCTCATGTGTGGTGGCAGTAGCCAGGTGCAACTGCACTCTCGCCTCTGCCTCATATACCTTCGGCCTTTAGTACATATTGTCAGCTTTAATGAGAGCCTAGAAATGAGGTATAAGAGCTACATCACTCCTCTCTTATCTTATGCCAAGGCCTGCTCACTGAACCTTGTCATGCATTGCCCTGGCCTTCTCACCCACAGTGCTGCAGGTCACCGGACAGCATTGACCAATAACTACTGTTCTGACATATACTGTCAGCTCCAGCTTAGTGGAATGGGAGGGAGGCCATGGGAAAACTGGTATGGTATATTGTGGTTACAATGTGCACTCTGGCATGGTGATGGTGCTTTGTATATTGTAAGCAATGTGAACACTATCATGAAAATGATGCTTTGAATAGTCAGGGGATATAGACACTAGCATTGCCAAGGTGGGTATGCTTTATGCGCATACCCTGACAAGGCTTTCCATATACTAGTCCCGGTGGAGCCTAAATCATCACCCCTGTCTATCCTATTGAGCAGAACTTTCAATAGGCTATATTGTACAACACCCTTTTATTTGCAGAATCATTGAGGCCTTTAGCATCTCTAATTAATTGGGACCCTGGAATATTTGACAAACACTCCCATGTAGATTTGAAATACCCTGGCGTATAATGGCAGCATCTAACACATAATAACTTAATTTCGGATGGAAATTCATTTTCTGGCACATAAATTTTGATGGGCCATTCATTGTCCAGCACAGACATTATTATATCATAGCACAGTATTTTAATTTGAAGTCATATCCCCTGGTATATGATTCACAGGGTTTCTATCAGAGTGGTTCTTGTTATCATGTCGGCAGTGCATGGTCTCTAGCACAAATATGTGCCTATTTGACATGTAGTGTTTGCATTATTCAAGCAATGCTATTAAAAGCACATTCGTAAATTGCTGACACAGTAGCTAGTGTTTCTGACTGTGCTTGCAGATCTTGGAGTATTGCAGTATCTCATTAGTCCTCCTTCAAAATTGCTTGTGCATATGGTCTTCTAACCAATACATTTGGAAGGTTGCGTTGTAACATGCACTCAGAATTTCTACAATTTCCATCTTCAACCAGCTAATTTTGTCATTCATGCATGCGTCCATGAATCCTCCACTCTGTTATCCACTTGTCCTCCTGACTTCATGTATTCATTTCTTCTCTCTCTGACACGTTAACCCACACAAACGTTCATCCACTCTGTAGTTTCATTCCCTTATCCATCAATTTATTCATCTTCAACCTCTTTTTTACATTTTATGTGTGCATAGGCTTATACCCATGGTGAAGGGATTTTCAACAGTTACGTATTTTTTGTAAACATTGTGCTATTAGGATGTTTAAAAATAGGAGGTGTGATGTTGAACAGGTACAAGTGAAAGTGATCAAGAGAAGACCTAGGGCCAGATGTACGACCATTGAATTTTGCGACTTGCATACTGCGACAAATTGTGAGTCGCAAAATTCAATGTACAACAGTGTCTCAGACACTATTTGCGATTCCCAATGAGGTCTCAAATTGCATGCCTCATGAATATTAATGAGACTGTCACAATTTGCAACCCCATTGGGAACGGCTAGCCCTCCCAGGGATGATGGCCTGCTGGGGTCAGCAGACCACCATGTCTGGAACTGTTTTGTCAATAAAGGATGTTTTTTATTTTTTTTTAAATGCAGCCCGTTTTCGTTAACAGATAACGGGATGCATTTAAAAAAGAAAGATTTTACTTTTCAGTTTCATTTTAGAAGGGCCGGCAGTCGTCCGTGGGACCACTGCCTGCTCTAAAAAAATATTTGCACACCCATTCACAAAGGGTAAGGGGTCTCCTAGGGACCCCTTCATGTTTGCGAGTGGCTTACCACTATTCTGAGAAGGGTGGTAATCTGCGATTGCGGTCGCAAAACAAATCATACATTGGGTATGGACTCGCTATTAGGATGGGACGTCCTTGGCACTCCCCTTCCTAATAGCGAGTCATTAACCATATTTTGCGAGTCTTTAATAGATTAGCGACTCGCAAAATAGGGTTAGTACATTGGTCTGACCTTTTTTGCGGTCGCCAAGGAGCTGAAATCCCTTTTGCGACCTCAAAAAAAGGTCATACATCTGGCCCCTAGTAATTGTCAACTAGCCTGTGCATATCGCAGTTGGCTCCAGCTGTCTTGCAAATATTTTTAAAGTGCAGTCGGCACTTAAAACAAGTGTATTTTTGTAACCGAGTAGAGGGTAGAGCAACATTTGAGCAAATCATGCAGGTAGCCCTCTCACAGACTTCTAAGAACTTTGCCCAGTTTATATTCAAACAGTAGCTGCATTATACATAGTGCCCCAGGAGCAAAATGGGCATTTGCGCTTGCTTTCTGCTTCTCCAGGGGCACCATTGTATTACAGAAGGGGCAGCAGACCCTTGCAGGGCACTTCCTGTAACATGGATCGTTTCAGACATTATCTTGGCATAATCACCATTGGGTGTCAATTTCTTTGCATGCGAGTGTGACCCCATGTAAATGAGTGAACCAGTTGCCTTTGTATCCACACTATATTGCAATTGAAAGCGCAGGGACAAAGAATCCATCGGGGACACACTAATTGTGCGGCACATCTGAGGTGGTGTGGTCCACGATGACACTCCCTGGAAGTAGAGTATCCCACTACAGGCAGATACAGTCTCTGTCTGCACATGCTTATAGGGGATCTCTGCCCCATTTAAAAGTAATGCCCGGTCTCTGCCTGCAATGAAAGGCATACCCATCGCTTCAGGCAGCCACTCTGCCTTTCATTAATGCCCTGCTAACAGTGCAAGCGAGCTTGCGGCTGTAGTGTGAGCAACACGTTTTTTGCAATCAGGCGCACGGTACCAGTCAGTGTGTGTACCCATTTAGGGGTGTGCCATATTACTAACAGGAACAGTGTAGGTGAACTGCCATTCAGCCCAAGAAAGGGATTAGTAGTCAGAGAAAGGAAGGTGGTATCTAAAAGAGTCCGACAGCTCAGAAATGATGGTGTCTGCAAAGTTACTGGGATTCGGCCCCTTCGATTTTCTTTTTTGCTGTGGAGTTTTCAGCGATTCTTCATGTATCTTCCATGTTGGTTTCGAAGGTAATACTTCAGCCCCCCAGTCATGGTACAGCTGTGCTTCACATACTGAGCTCCCATCTTCAAGACTTTATGGATGAATCTCGTCGTGGCTGTGTTGAGTTTTCCTTCCGGGTCCATCGGAATGTATGCAGCGGCATCAGTTTGTTCCTCTGATTAGAAGGCGCCATTTAGAAAATGTCCTTTTTTGCTGGGTATGGATAGATAGCTTCCCCGCTGACAGGATTGCAAAAGTGAGCCCGCGGGATGTCTTCTCTTTACCGACTGGTTTCTAAGTTGCTTTTGATTGGCAAGGAGTTCAATCTAGCCTGCATGAAGAATCTTCACTCATTTTCTCTATGTAGGTTCCCGTGACAAGGCCTGGGGGCAGGGGGTCCCTATCACTTGGAACATGTCCTGTCAGAGACATGCTTCACCAAGTTTTTATTGACGGAGCTCGCTTTGTCTTTTTTCAGTAATCAGTCTGACGGAGGGCGGACAGATATCTTCCTTGTGACATTGAGGGCCATAGCAGATACATTGAGCACTAGAAGTCCTATCTTACGGCATGGTCTGTGCTACAGTTTTGGGCTGATTGGAGTCATAAATAGTTGACGAGCCGATGCAGTAGTTTGGTGAATGAATGATGATGAATGTTTTATGTTAATAGAACTTTAAAGGAATGTGTTGCTTGTGGCTGGGAACATAGCAACGTTTGTTGGCATCTCTAAAGCAATTATAGAGCACAATACAACTCAATTACAAATCAAAATAGCAAACAAACATATTAAAGGGCACAACACAGCGGTCAAATCAGAAGGTAATGTAAAAGCCGCATTACAGCACAACAACACAGTGTAATAATGGAGTACAAAAACGCAACAGCAAAATAAAAGTCACAAAACATCACCACTACAAAAAAGGGCAACAGAATAAATACGCACAAATATTCTTGTGACATATTCCTTCAACCACAAATCTGCTTTCTTAATGCAGAGGTAAAACTAAGCACTCCCTTCCTTAATAAAAAAGGACGTTGTATCACTGATTAAAATGTTTTGTGACCAGCCCCTTGGAGGATTTGTCAGTGCCTTCAACATGTACAGTAAATGGGGGGTTTTTGGATCTTTGTTTTCCACACAATGCAATTGTTCTTTTCACTCATAAGCAATTACAACTTCTTTCATCCTGCATTTGAGCTTCTGGCCTGTCATATGCTCCCATGAGGCACAGGGTCAGACTCATTTGCATATGGCCATGTCTGAACTGGGGTGGCAGAGTGGGCTAAAGAACGGTGATGGATTAAACCCAGATCAGTTGACTGGGGGTGAGTGCTTGCAATGTTCAACACTCCGTCCATCATTTCCTTTGGTTTTGCTTTGTTCGCCATAAGTTGGCAGGGTATGCTCAGACGTGAGTCCCTTGCTCACTTTGCACTGGATTCAAGCAAGCCTGGCTGAAGACTGCTGAAATGCCAGAAACCGGTCCTAGGAAGCTTGTTTCCGGTCCAGGGAAGACATGGCTTGGCAGTTCGGGCTGGACTGTTCCCATGAGGCACAGGGTCAGACTGATTTGCATATGGCCATGTCTGATCTGGGGTGGCAGAGTGGGCTAAAGAAGGTGATGGATTAAACCCAGATCAGTTGACTGGGGGTGAGGGCTTGCAATGTTCAACACTCCGTCCATCATTTCCTTTGGTTTTGCTTTGTTCGCCATAAGTTGGCAGGGTATGCTCAGACGTGAGTCCCTTGCTCACTTTGCCACTGGATTCAAGCAAGCCTGGCTGAAGACGGCTGAAATGCCAGAAACCGGTCCTAGGAAGCTTGTTTCCGGTCCAGGGAAGACATGGCTTGGCAGTTCGGGCTGGACTGTTCCCATGAGGCACAGGGTCAGACTGATTTGCATATGGCCATGTCTGAACTGGGGTGGCAGAGTGGGCTAAAGAAATGTGATGGATTAAACTCAGATCAGTTGACTGGGGGTGAGTGCTTGCAATGTTCAACACTCCGTCCATCATTTCCTTTGGTTTTGCTGTCATATGCACCCCCATTAGAGTAGTAATTTTAAATTTGGGCAATCCCAGTTTGTATTTCAAACTTTTCTCTGCAAGTTGCTATTCTAGACTGCACTATCCTGTATTTTTGGGCTGAAGTAAATCAATCCACCAGGTACATATTTTCCAGATGGTAAACATTTCGGGGCATATTTATAATAACTGACGCATCCCTGCAAATCAGCAGGGATGCGCCAGTTATTTTGCGCCCCAGCTCCGCCACCATGGATGCGCCGCATTTATAATGCGGCACACCATGGGGCAAAAATGGCACAGATGCGTCACGCATCTGTGCCGTAAAAGTGGCGCAATGCTGGAGTTGCGTCGCAAGCGCGACGCAGCTCCAGCAATGCTCTGGGGGGCCCTATCTTCACAATGCTGCGTCAATCCTTACGCCTGCTTCAAGCAGGCGCAGGGTTTTGACGCAGCATGGGCTCAAAAGTGACTGAGTGAAATCTTGTAGATTTCACTCAGCCACTTTTAGGAGGCGTTCCTACGCCGGAACGCCCCCACCTGCCCTGGAACGCCTACATGTGGCGCAGGGCTTTACAACGTGACGCATCTCCCAGATGCGTCACGTTGTAAATACCCCGCACCATGGCGCAGGATTTGCGCCGCTGCTGCGTCACAAAAGTGACGCAACGGCGGCGTAAATGAGGCACAAGTCAAACATAAATCTGCCCCTTCATTTCTATGGCAAGCACTTAATCTGAAGATGGCACATATTGTTCTCTGTGTCCTCTGCATAACTAAAGAAATACATATGTCCCATCTTCTTGTTTTTGGGTGATACTTTGTGTTGCAAATGGGTTCCCCCTGTTTAGACTGCCAGGATGTTTTGCTTTTGATCACCTGGTGTCCAAAAATGCAAGGTGTGTGGTATTTAAAAGTAGGACATGAAAAAGGTAATTTTGGACATTGAAATATCCCCAAAAGCTATTTGCATTGTCGAAAGGATGGCTGCTTCCATAGGGAAACACTGGGCTACATTGTGCCCTGAAAAACAGCCAGGTAAATGCTTGTGCTTGGGAGTGTAGGCAGGAGGGTGATCTTCTGGCTGGTAGCAGAGGGTTGCACAAAATGCCCCCACCAGCAGGAGTAAAGCACCAGGAGGGGAGACGACTGGCTGTAATAAAAGGTCTCAGATCTCCCCTGGATCAAGGTATGTACCGTCACTTTCCCATGGAGAGAATATCAGTTCCAAACTTATGGAATATAACATATACACAGCACTTCCTAAGGTGGGCAAACTTTCAACACTCCCCCAAAGGCAAGGCAAGAAAACAATATCACGTGAGTCTCCTCTAGACCAAGGTAACACACACAGCACTTCTCTAGAGCGAGATATACTTTGCACATCACTTGCCAGGAGTAGAACAACTTCCTATAACACAATTACCTGCTAGAGGGGAATTCCCCCATCCTTCTACAACAGAATACTTGGCCAAGAAGAGTCCACACCTCCTGCTACAAGGAAAAGATGAATTGGTATATCTGGGATATATTTATTAGTAAATAGCACCACACGGTAAGCCAAATGCACCTATCATAGCAGACTCTAACATATCAATAGTATGATTGAAACACAATCAAGGCAAACATATATGTAGAAATATATATATATATGTATATAAATGTATGGAACTTCAAAATAAAGTTATAGTAAGCAAGAACAGTAGGAAAACTAGAAATTAGTGGAACACCTCACCAACTGTCTGTCCATCCCGTTTCCACTTCGCCAAAGGGGAGTCCGGTTCTTCGGCCGAAACAGGAGACAGTAGTGACACTATACGCCCCAAAGCCACAGCTGCACGTCTGCCCTGTGATGAACTTCCACCGAACAGAACCCAGACAACTCCTTTAGTACAAGTGGAGACGTAAGACGAAGCTCCTGGTGAGCCTCGCCCCCTTTTCCCATCAGAGTCCGTACCACTCCGCACCAAGGCCACAGCTTCAGCTGGCCAGGCATCTGTTATGGCTTCAGAGCAGAGCAAGCACATTCCTCTGACAAGATCCAGTTCTTTCTGGTGAGTAAAGTGCGAAAAACAAGTGAAAAGGAAAACATGCCTTTCTCACCTAGTGAAGCTCAGAAAATGGCGATAGCTCAGAAAATGGAGTCACTCAAGCATAAGCCTCTATTCACGCAAAAGAGCAAAATTAGTATGCAAGATGACATAAGATCAGGCCAAAGCCAATAGCAAGCACTGCCGTTAAGCAAGATAAAGTCAGAATCTGAAAGAGACATAATCAAGCCCTACTTCACAGCTTATTCTTACTAAGCAGGCCTACACATCACTATATTATGTTATAATATGCTAAATAAGACTGAGATAGTGATGGGCGACGGTCATTATCAGGCTATTTATCCACATAAATGGCACATTCATTACACTGGCATATGGAGCCCCCAAACCCAGCTCCCAGCTAAGTGTACCTTTTTAGAGGCAGGGGTGCTAGAGCTCACAACTATTAGTAAAAAGAGCAAAAGGTCAAGAAAGTCGGACCAGCATGATTTCTAAAGATGGCAGTTCGATGAGCTAGGTCCTGGGGATCGGTGCATCTTTATTTAATATTCTGGAGCGGGCATCTGTGGTGCTTCCTAGCCCACTTCAAAGTTTCCCCAGGGGCCCAGACTGGAAGGGGCAACATTAGATGGGGCCGGGACCCCATTCCCAGACCTCGATGACTGGAGCAGGGAAGGCGCAGACCAGCAGCAACATGCCTGCATCATTGCATGCAGGACAATGAGCTCGCTGACTCCCCTACCTGCGTCGGACAATGTCAGCCGGGTGTCGAGCAAACTGGGGAAGCTAAACAAAGTGACAGAAGCCACTAATAATATATTCGCCACTCATAGCATGGAACACCCCGGAATAAACCTTGAGTGGCCTATCTGCATATTTTCTTCCTTTATGGTGCTCCAAGGAGGGGCAGGGACATCATCAATGTTTGTTTAACGCGTTGTGAGGGGCTACAGGGAGGGCATAAGTCCTGCAGGATTTATAGAACACTCACCTTATGTCTCCCATGTCATAGGATGCATGATCTGGGAATACTGTTGTCTATTATTTGGGCTTCCCAGAGGTGAGGCTTGGTGCTCTTCAGCTTGGGAGTGCAGGGGCTCCTAGTGGTTGGTTCTATGGCTACATTTTGTGACCTGAAATTGTTAATGATAGACTCTAACTCTTTGTGATTGTTTTAAAAATGGATTATTCAAAATTATTTATTGACAATGAGTATTGATAAACATTGCATCGGTTATATTTATAATGAATGCATTTTATCATGGTTATTGATTTCATTAGCTTTGAGGGAGCATCTTAACACGTGCTTACTGTGATACTAATGTGTTGACCCCTTTTCTAAGCCAATAGGCCTTGCCTTATATGTTAATGTGGTAACCCTCCTTGACAAAGCAGATGGGTTTGCTTTATATATTGATGTGTTCACAGTTTGACCCGTTACCAAAGCTGATAGGCTTGCTCTATATATTGATGTGGTGGCCCCTTGACAAAGTCAATAGGCCTGATTTATTTAAAATCATACCGCCTTATATAATGTTGTAATATTTGGTATGGGTGTGGGTGGGGTATTGTGATTATGGGGTTCAGCACTCACTAGGGGTGAAATAAGTTATAAGGGTGTCACCAAAGGTATTTTCATCTGCCTGATATTTGTACATTACTGCATAGTATTTAGTAATGTGTGTGGGATAAATGGACTTTTCTCTTTTTTTTAAAGAAAAAGCACTAACAGTACAGTCATTTCTTGAGTGTTGTTGCGTTCCAACGAATTGGGACTGCTAGCGCACATCACCTCCTCTAATCCATTCATTGCTACTAGTTGAGGAGACAACAGTGGAGCTATTACTTGCAAGGAACTCACATCTGTCATAACTAATAACCCAATTTCTTACACTATACCAGAATATATTAATTCACAAATCCTTTCTTTTTTTGAACTTCCAAAGTAATGGGTTTGTTTGTGTGGCCAGTTTTCTTTCATGCAATATTACTTACTCTCATGTAATTTTATTGATGATTCATTTGTAGATGCCTTAATTATCTTTTCAGATGCTGGTGACAAACGTTAAACACCTAAGGCATGACATGGCACCCTGCTTGACTCTTATGCTGAAGTTGAATTGTTTCTAGAGTTCTCACCTTATGACTTTCTGAACCTATAGTGAACTATTGATGGAAGCTCCTGATTGTGTCCATCAGGGTGGTATTTTATGCTATTTTGTGACTTTTTCACATAGTATCTCCTTAGCAAGTAGACCAAAAGCTGTGATTAAATCATCTTTTTGGAGAATTAATCAAAAAATTCTGCAAGCAATGCCTTTCTAAATGTTTTAGAAATACAACGTACGGTTTTCTAGAACCCCTGGTACCAAGGACTCAGTCATTTTGCCAATCTGAATTAGAAAAAAAGTTGTACAGTTAAGCGCCCCAACCCACTGATAAATATTTGAGTAAGGTGTGCTTAGGGTAGCGATCAATCCAATGAGACATTACAGTGGTAGTTAGGAGAGTCCCAAACTCTCTTTTATTAGGAATAACATATTCAAGAACACCAGAAAATATGGAATCCATTTTAAGGATTTATTTTGAAATCGGAAACCTAGTCTAGTGCACACAATATGAACTGTAACCAGAAAAAGACAAATAAAACGGCAGCAGCAACATTTACCAAAAGCGTGAACAAGAGTAAATGCTCCAACATGATAGAGGTTATAAATTTACGGCAATTCTACCCCATTGCGCTACTTCTAGGCACTTAGTTAATTCAAGCACAGCAGAAAATAAAACCTCTTATGAGTTTCAGAGATGGTTCACACCCACATATCTGTTTGAACAATAGGGCATATCTTCAATATAATAGCAAGGCCAGCTACTCTCTTCGCTTGAGTCTAGTTGGACTGATAAGTTCAGCCGGCGGAGTGGGTCAAAGGCTAAATGCCTCTCCAGTAGCCTTCTATTAGAATTCTTGATATGATTCTGCATGGCCTTTCTCCGTGTCACCTGGTCTTCTCTCTTTGTGCTCAGCTTCTATAATGTTATTTCACTGTTATAGAAGCGCTTAGAATAAACAACTAACACAGAGTGAGTGTGATGTCCTTTCACTTATTTTCATTCTATGAGATGGTGTTCTTTTGAGCAACAACAGTCGGCACCTGGATTAAATACTTCAAATATGTTCAAGCAATACTTGATTATCATGTAGCAGAACATATTAGTATAAATTAAACATGCTTAATCACATGCATTTTAATTGATTGGCACAGGCGATTCAAGCAAGAGAAAATATCCAGGATAGAAAAGGCATAATATTCATGACATAAGATGAACACAAAATATATCAAAAGTTCTGCTTCGAGCTGACCCTCTATGGGAAAATAGGATGTTTTAAATTTTCATAGATTCTTGAATTCCTGTAGAACACATTTGGGAGAACTATAGCTTCCAGGTCTTATTTGTGTTCACTAACCTATGCCCTGCTTGCTTCCGTGTGTGTGTCAGGTAAATCTCTGTTGTTCTAGGCAGAGATGGCTCTTTTGTCTCAGTGTATTCATCTGAGTGTGTTGGTTTCTTTAGTCTGATTATATTATTTATGTTTTGTTGCTGTTCTGATATGATTATATTGCCTTGAATTGCCTCAGGGTGCAAGCTGGCTTGTCGATCACACTGCCTTTCAAATTATTTTCCTCTTGTTCATCTTGAACATACTACCTTGCCTATTTCTACCATCACCCATCTGAGATATACTAGTTGTATTCTTGTTTTTCTTTTATAATCAGGGTGATTTGCTTTCCTCACTGTACCATACTATATGGTGAGACATTCAGGTTGAGTAAGGATCCCTGCTTTTGTCAGTCAACTGGTTACTTCATGGTAGCTTCCAGGAGCCACCTCCATCTATACTTTCAAAGATTCCTCCTCAATTTTTGATCCTTCTCCCCTTCCGGTGACCTCAAATGGAGGGAGTTACTTTTGAACTTATGTAAGAGGGAGGATGCATATATTAAACATGTCACTCACAGATGTAGTAATACAAGTGGGAGTCTCAGGGTACCAGCTTGCTATTAGGGGCAGACACAGTCATTATGCCTTCTTCTCTCTTGTGTGTGATGTCTCTCAGCACCTACCCATTGATGCTCCCGCCGACCCTGCATTGACCAGATCATAAAGCCATTGGAATTTTTATTGCACTTTTGGTATTATGTGTAGAATTCCTGAGCAGGGAGTCCAATGCAGTGTCTCACTCTGAAAAGGAAGTATAGGGTCACCAGAATGATCTACCCCTTAATCCCTTCATGAGCATACTTTGGGTGGCATTTTCAGAGCAGATAGTCAGTTAGAAAAGACCATCTTCAACAAGAGTTTGGCAGAGTGTATTGTGAACTGCTTGTTCCTTATCTAGTTTTCATTATATGGTTGCTTTTGCTTTGTGGTCTTCCCATAAGTCAGAGGAAGAGAGACTAGTAAAATACTCACTCGTGATTCTTGTGCTCCTAGTTCTCACTTTTTATGTCTTCAGATAATCCATCAACTATTCATTTTCTCTGTCTACATATGTATACTAGTCATATAAATAAAAAGATAAGAAATGGAGGGTTAGAGGAGGTGGCGTGTTAAAGAAGGTGCTGGGTGCTGGATGGGCCTCTTCTTTTCCTGGACACCTTTCAAATTGTTTATTTTCTTTTGTGATATGCAAAAGGCACTGCAGCAGCCTACCATGAAATTATGGCGGCTCCATGAGTGTGAAAGGAAGGTTGTCACAAACGAACAATGCATGAGTTATCACAGTAATTAACGTGGAATTATCTTAATTGAGGGCTGTATTTTGAAAGTGCCAATTCAGACTATTTAATTGGGAATTTTATTTATATTTAGAACTGTATGGAAAGCAAGCAGAGGTTTTTCGGAAGCATCAAGTCATTGAATTGGCATTCACGCTCTACCCTCCGCTTGGGGCAAGAGTAAACAGTCAAGCTATTCGAAAATCAACATGGATCCACCCGATAGTTAATGGAAAAGAAGGAAACAAGTTTATAGGTAAGACTGTGTTTTTTTTCCTTCTAAGCATGGCTGAAAAGGTTTTCTCGTTATTTGCTGTGCTTCTCTCTTATGCAGATCAGTTCCTTTCATTTTGTTTCTTTCTCACATTGCATGATCTCTGAACTGATTTTAATTACTGTGGCAAATTGTACATGTTCCATGGTGAAATGTGAAACAATTGAGGTGCATGATAGTTGCAGACAAAATTATGTAGAAGACGCTGCATCAACGTTTACCGCCAAAGACTATCAGACACCAACTGACACATTGACGTTTATCTGCTTACATTTCTGTACAGGAAATATAATCTGTGATGCGATGCAAGCTAACATTCTACTATGTTAATCCATTAATACAGTACATTCTTCCTTCTGAACAAACACAAGAAGCATTGGCAAAGCGAATAGGTCTGGATTTCTTTTATAAATTAATGTGCTTGTTTATTGATTGACAAACTTGATGGAAAGGTGAGTATAATAATAATAATAATAATAATAATAAAAATAATATCTTTATTGCTTGATTAATAACAATCATTGCAATCAAAACATCTTCACAATCACACAATATATAAAAAAGACTATACCACAAATATTATTAACAATTCACCAGTACATTCATAGTTATATCATAAAACCAATCCAGTTCACCATACATTATACATCACAAAAAATAAATTATAAAATCTATCAAACATGGACTAAATCATGCAATAAATAGTAATCCAACATATTATAAAGGGCATCAATTATTACTATAACAGGATATTGCACATATTGAATCTTAAAGTGCTGATGCGCAGGAATTTGTAATTCCATTGTACAACACAATAATAATGTTCAGCAATAATTATAATAGCAGAGTAATTTCAATTATTACATTGCTAATTATTATCCTAGCAACATGAACAGAGAAAATCAATCTCATTCAGAAAGACTTCCCCCCTTACCATAGCCCACAGTCCCCCATCCCTCTGGAACAAGCAGGGAAACTAACTGGAAACCTAAAAACGTTCTCACAGGTCACTCTAGCCCAAACCAAGGAAGTCATCCTAGCATGCAAGTCAGGAGCCCCCTCTGACTCCTGCCCTCCTAGAATCCTTCACCAACTGATTGACACTGTCAATCCCATCATAAACCAAATAGTAAATACCTCCCTCAGCACGGGCATCGTCCCCAGGGCATGGAAACAAGCCATTGTTAAGCCCTTAATGAAAAAATTTAACAAATCCCCTTCCGACCTGACCAATCTCCGTCCAATCTCACTTCTCCCAGTTCTGGGAAAAATCACAGAACAATTAGTCTACAGGGAACTCAAAAACCATCTCGAAATGAATAATATTCTCCACCCTCAACAATCAGGCTTCCGCCCCCAGCACTCGACGGAAACTGCTTTGATCGAATTGACTGACTCTATAAAAATATTACAGGACCAAAGAAAGAACGCAGTATTGATCCTGTTGGACCTCACAGCAGCGTTCGACACCATCTCCCATCCCATACTACTGGACAGACTCAGGGACATTGGTATCTCTGACCTGGCATTGAACTGGATAACATCTTTCCTAACAGAAAGATCCCAATCCATCACACTAGGACCTTTCAGTTCTGCAGAGAAAAAGATTCGATCGGGAGTCCCACAAGGCTCCATCTTAAGCCCCCTGCTCTTTAATGTCTACATTATTCCCCTCATCTCCTTGATCGAATCATTCGGCATAACTGTTACATCATACGCCGACGATACCCAACTTATAGTCCCGCTAGAGGAGAATTCTACATCAGCCGAACAAAATCTAAAAAACTGCCTGAAAAACGTCTTTCTGTGGACGGAAACAAATCACCTCAAGTGCAACACTAGTAAGACAGAAATCCTCCCCATGGGGAAAAATGTCAACTTCTGTCCTCATCTCTGGTGGCCAGAGGACTCCACAGCCCCTCCCCAGACCGTCACAACAGCAAGAAACCTTGGAGTCACCTTCGATACTGACCTATCTTTCGATCATCACGTAAGGAAGGTGGCAGGAAGCTGCTTCGGAATCATTAAATCCCTCAAAAAAATTTTTGACTTCATACCAACGGATGCTAGAAAAGCGGTTGCCGTGGCACTAATCCTATCGCGCTTGGATTACTGCAACGGCCTAATGGCAGGTGTGAAAAAAGTCACACTCAAAAAACTGCAGAGCGTCCAGCATTCTGCTGCCAGAATGGTGCTTAAACTCCCCAGAAGGTCTTCAGCTTCCACTGCTCTGAGAACCCTCCACTGGCTACCCTTGCACAAAAGGATTCTTTTCAAAATCCTAATCATTGCATTCCGGGCATTCAACCACATCGGCCCCAAATATCTAATCAGGCGCTACCCCCATTACAATCCCCAGAGGACCCTGAGATCCTCCAATAACAATCTACTAAAACCATCCAACTTCAACCTAAAAACCAAAGGGGGTAAAACCCTTACCCACTTATCTTCTAGAGCCTGGAATTCCATGCCCCAGCACCTGAGGTCCCTAACCAAGGAAATCCATTTTAGGAAACAACTAAAAACCTGGATCTTCAGCCTGTCCGACGAGTACGTACTGGACGCCATCTAACCCCGCCTTCCCTCAACCTCAAGCTTACTTTCCAGTTAGCGCCAGGATGCTCCTTCCGGAGCGACAGTCGCGCTCTATAAATAACAATACCAATACCAATACCAATACCAATACCAACACTAAGATCGATAAATTATTATAACTATGCAACTGTCTCTTAAGTACAACTGATATAGATCTAATACATCTGATACTGACTGTACCAAACATTTTTCGGCTGCATTTAAATTTTTTATCAATTGGCATAACAACAGGATCGACTCACCAGATATAGACCTAATAAGTGCCTAGCGAGCTTATCTAACCCCGATCTTCAAATATAGGGGTTTCATGAAGAATGTTAATCAATTTGGGACACACGCATACTGTATGATGAACTAATGATGCTTGTGGCCATCAGCATAGTCTACAGTTAGTATGTGGCCACTGCTGAACCCAAGGTTGTGTGCACCCTTTTGTTAAATTTATTCCCATTCATAGATTTTAAAAAATATTTTTTATTTCTGCAGAAAAATGAGTAGTCAGATATGGCTGAGTAAATAATGACTGGTATGAATTAATCACATACCATGCATGGTTTTTCCCTACTAGTGTGTTTTTATTTAACTTAAGGAGTTGAGCTTTGATTATTAATTTTTTATTAATTTATATTTGGGTATTTTCAATTCTTGGGGTGCTATTTGCAGACCAATATCCCTTAGGCAAGTCGAGATATGAGATCTCCATTTAACAGCATAAGTAGATTTATTTATTTCAAGCCAGCAATTGTTCCCTAGGAAGCAGGAGCAGAAGAAAACATAGAGTGCATACATTTCAAAAAAGCTCTTTCTGACACCAAACACTGTAGTTGGCGACCAAACACTAGTCTTATTCCTGCCTGGCCTACTGATCTGGGGATCCCAAAAGTTGATTTAAAAGCCTTAACTACCAGCACGTCTAGGAGATTTGTATCTTTTCCTCTAGTAATTGGTGAACCATATAAAACGGTTGGCTGTAATTTGACTTTCATAACTTTAAGAATATGATCATAAGATTGACAATTCAATGATTTTTTTAAAAACATTTAAAAACATGAATTAAGACCACAGTTTTTGCTCTTAGGTCTTTAAAATGGTATTTAAAGTATACTCTGTTATTGAACACCACCCCTAAATATCTATATGTTTTAAAAACTTCAGTTGGCTCTGCCCTGGCCCTCCATGTGTTAAACTTCTATTTATCAGGTCTGATTTTCATGGTTTAGTTTTTTTAACATTCAGTTCAAGGCCATTTTTTTGTATATAGTCATCAAAATCATTTATGAGTCTTTGTTGGCCAATTGGAGTGAGTCTCAAAAGGATAGTATCATCAGCATATTGGAGGGAGCTGATTTACACCTCTCCCAACCTTGGGACATGAGCATTAACAGGGCCTAATTGCTGAAGAAGGTCTCATAAAAATAAGTTTAAAAAAGGCAAGGCGCAAGAACACAACCTTGCTTTAGGCCATTATATGTTTTAATTTTCCTTTTTTTCTTTTTTTCTTTTTTGTCCTCCTCTCACCAATAGGCATCTGCAGATTTGACAAGCCGTCATATCTTAAAACTGGGCGCTCCACAGCTAACTGCATTTGCCTAGGTAGTAAGGGCTTGGTGTAATCATAGGACCCGGGGTGGAAGACCATGTTTTAATTTTATCCGTGTTAAAGACCTACCATTACCCAGTCTGAATTGAACCGTGTACCTGGGATACCCCAGCCAAGCAATTTTTTCCATAACAAATTTCGAGGCACTGAATCAAAATCTGCCTTTAGATCTATAAAGGCAATGAATAAAGTTTTTTTTTTTTTTTTTAAGACAGCCCGCACTGCAAGTAAAGTAAGTGCCAACAGGTTGGTAGTGGCAGATTGGCCCCTCTTAAAACCAGTTTGGTTAGGCGGAAATGTGTTTTCCTGCGTAGCCCATTTGTCCAATTCTTTCAACAGACTTGAGGCAAAAACCTTAGCATCAACATCAGTTAATGAAATTAAACGATAGTTAGTGGGATTGTCAACCAGACCACTTTTATAAATAGGCTGCAGTATGCTACCTTGCCAGGATGCTGGCACAATATCCAAAGTCAATACTTCATTTAACAATTTGTGTAGAGTTCCAGCCCACATGTCAGCATTGGCATGGAACAAGGCAAAAGGCAGCCCATTAGGACTGGGAGCACCATTTGAACAAAGGACATGCCACAGAATTAATATATGATTACAGCCTATACCTTCCAAATTAATACTCAAATCAAAACTGGAATCACTAGGTTTCCCAGAGGTACTCATCCCCTGGCACATGTCACTCACCATATCAATATTTGATATACTATTATTCGCATAACCAAAACACATATCTGGTCAGTTTACAGCTTGATCCACTGTGCAATACAGATTAGTAATAAAAGTTTTCTAACCAGTTCCCGATATATTTACACAAAATGCCCTGTGGCCACCCCTTTCAAGGTTGTTAATTATTGCCCAAAATCTTTTTGCATTGTTTTGTTTGGAGGCAGATAATAAGCTCCTCCAAAGCACTGTTTGATAATTAAATCTAGCCTTCCAAACTTCTTGTTTATAAACATTTTTTGGAGTTTCTTTATATTTTCTTTATAGACAGAGTGGGATTGATGGAATCTGTGAGCATAGGTGCCCCGAACGGCTCTATTAAGGGATTTCTTTAACTTAAGTAACTTAAAAGTATACCATATGTTAAAAAATCTTGAAAGATTATTTGGTTTCCTATTCTGTTGGACTGCAAATTTCCCCACCAAGAATGTTGTTATAAAGTTCCATTTCTTAATCATATTGACATCCCCCTGCTCGCACTGATCACCATCCTTCATTAATGTTTTAGCAGCTTGTGTTATGTCCTCTTCTTTAGTCATATTCCAAACTAACCTCTTCAAATTATATGAGGAGTGGGCCATGTTGGGAAGTTCATTAGGTCTATGGTTGCACTTTACTAAAGAATTAAATGGTACGATCTGAAGATTGTGATCACTTTCGAGCCAATGGATTACCATATATTCAGACAATTTTGTACTTAAGTTATTTGAAATAAAGGTATAGTCAATAATTGATCCTTGTTTTGAATTTTTAAATGAAGGAATGAGCCTAGATATTTCTTTTCACTAACTTAACTCAGCCTGTGACATAATATCACAACACTCTTTTGCAATTCCGTTAGTCTTGCCATTTACTGAATGAAACGGAATCAGATGCAAATTAAAATCCCCAGAGAACATAAGGCCAGCTTCAGGGTGCTGGATTAATAATATACTTAAGATATCCCGCAAGACATACAGCTGTGTAGATTTACATTTCCTAGCACTTAAATATACAAGAAGTATAATTGGACTTAATTTCTTCCTATATAACACAAGGCATTGTGACCAGTTCAAATCAAAATCTACCACTTCCACTACAAAACTTTGGTCAGCCGCAATGTAGCATGAGAGCCCACACTTTGCACGGCCTAATTTATTGGTTCACACTGCCCTGAGACTATATACTTATTTAACCCAAGCATAAGGGTCGATTGTTCTCTCCATGTTTCTTGAAGTAATAAAATTGTAAAAGAATTTAAAAATGATATTGTATCAGGGTCAGACAGTAGATGGATCAGCCCATGCACATTCCAAGTGGAGAAGTGTGGCTCACTGGTTAGAGAAGGCATACCCTGAAGCAGAGGTCAGACCCGGGACCAGGGTTCAATTTCCGACGCAGCAGGGTCTGAGCCCAAGTGTCCACGGACTCGATAATTCTCACTTCGGTGCCTACTCAAATCATGGGTCACACTCTGCAACTCTGGGCAATAGCTTGCTTAATCTCTACTATGGCCCCCCCCGCGGCGGGATGCCTGGCTTTCACCTTGGGGATGCCCAGTATGGGTTATCTCACAGGGAAAAAAGCCAGGACAGGTTCCCAATGCAAGTGCCGAGATGCCCAAGGGTAAGTCGAGCACTATATAAGAACACACATACATACCTTCTTGGTTACAGTCCTTCCAGGCATTTCCTATTAGTTTGATTAACTTGGTTAAAAATGGGATAACAGTCCCTGGGTTTTACTGCTGTAACTACTTGAATGACTGACTTCTTAGCCTTATTCCAAGCTTTCCGCAATCTTTTTCTTGCCCTCTTAGATAATGGGGGACAGTCACAGAAACAATCTCCAGAACTTGAACATGGGGAATTAATAATCTCAAGGAGCATAACCTTCATCAGTTCGTGTGACCAAGCCCAGACAGACCTCTGGCACCCCAGCAGACTCCTCATGTCTCCCAGCTACCTGGGGGTGTTGCTGCTTCAGATTCACACTAGGTACACTGACTCCCAAGTTGTTATGACAAACTGGGGCTCTGCCGGAAATTAATTTCCACATTTTTTTTTAACTTCATTGACAAGTGATCCTACTATTGTAGGGAGATGGAACACCTCATCTAAAATATGTGAACATGTGCCACTTATTGATCCTTAACCTCCATCTGAGCCTTAACCACTAAACTTGACAGACTTTGTAGTTTTGTATCAATGCCGGCCACGTAGACTGCTAGAGAAATTCCACCTGTATTTCACGTTTATTTGAATGGAAATCAAGTGCAGTTGTATTAGCATTCATTCTATTTAACTCATTTTGCCACACACTCTTATTAGCTGCACTTTTATAAATAGCAGGACCCTCATCAGGTATAAGTGCGACGTCATATTTATCTAGGAACGAGAGATCTACAGAGTTCAGCGACTTATCCACTTGATCAATGTTCTGTACACCATGTTAACTATTTATGGTTTTACTTTTTAAAGGGACTAGAATTGGGTGAGCATCCGATACCTGTTCCCCACCACATATCCCTGAACCGAATGGACTCAGAATGCTCTAACTGTTGGATAACTCTAACATAGACAATCCTAGACTCTCACATATCCTCTCTGCCCCAGTATTAGGCGACTGACATGGCTAAAAGCATTGATTTGCTTAATTTACTTGCAGTTCACCCAGACAGATAACGGAAGCATCACTGTAATTTGAGAGCTTATTATACTTGGATATGTCCCAAAGAGTATCTTCCACCTGGTGTGCACAGTTCATTCTAGGCAGCATCTTCGTTTGGGTAGACAGGACAGTTACCTGCCCAGTTTTAGGGCCGTTATGAACTTGAGCTTTAACTACGACTTCATGAGGGGAATTTGTTGCCTCTCAGCTCGTCCCTGTGAGAAATAGTGTTGTTGCAAATTGCCTGAACTAAAGATAAACACATATTTTTCAGTGCAGACGTGGATGGAGGTAATTCTTCTTCACAATTGCCTTCACATTGGGCAATATATTTCTGTGTAAAAAAGTCATGTTAGATCTGGGGGTCTCTAGTTGGCAGGGTAGGTACCACTGTCCAAGTAGGGACCCTTGCTTCTAGTCAGGGAAAGGGGGATACACTGTTAAGATAACCCCTGCTCACCCTCTAGGTAGCTTGGCCTGAGCAGTCTAGGCTATCAAAGGCAATGTGTAAAGTATTTGTACCAACACTCACAGTAACACAGTGAAAACACCACAGAGTGACCGGTGACAGTGGTCAGGGATGAGACCCAGGCATTATGCCTCTCAGGGCCCTCAAACCCCTGTGGCGTCAGAAGGTGGGGGTTAGTAGCCCCAGGTGCTTGGCAACCTTTGTCCACTTCCTTTCCTGTCAGGTCGGGTCTGACAACCTGGCACTGACCCACCAGCCCCGGGCCTGTGTCCGGTGGCTGGGCAGGAGGCTGGGGTAGGCTTTTCCATACCCAGTCCTCCTCTTCCTTGGGGCTCTGTACCCTCCCACCTGGAGCGGTACCCCCTTCTAGAATAGTCAGGGCACCTGTGGCAGGTGTCCTGCACCATTCGCCCACCAGTTCAGGGGATCTATCCTGCAACTGGGACTCCAGGTCAGGGGGGACACCCCGGACCTGGCCCTCCAACCTAGGGTCTAAACCCTCCAGGTGAACCGGGGTCAGAGGCGAGGACTCCCTCCCTCTGCACCCCCTTCCAGAATTCTGCACCCTCCTACTCGGAGCGGTACACCTCAAAGACAACTTGGTAGAGACACTGCTTACCGATGTCCCCCCTCTAGTTCAGGACCTCTCTCCAGCAACTGGTCTCCCAACATAGGGTCTAAACCCTCAGGTTGCACCGGGGTCAGAGGCGAGGACTCTCTCCCTCTGCACCCCCTTCCAGAGAGCTGCACCCTCCCCACTGGAGGGGTACCCCTGGAAGCCAAACCGATCAGGACACAGCTTACAGATGTCCTTCCCCCCCAGGTCAGGCAGATCCTGAACCTGGCCTCCCAACCCAGGGACTAAACCCTGCGGTTGCACACCTGCCTGGCATGCCAGGACTTCTGGGGACTCACACAGTATCTCCCCGAGGGTGACACATGACTCATGTGTCTCGTGACAGTCTGCCTGGCGCAGATCTCCCAGCCCCTGTACACCTGACAGTGCGCGAAGATCCCCCAGGACAGAAGTGGTGTCACCTTGGTCACTCCTAGGGGACTCAGCCCTTCTGACCGGTCCCTGACCCACTGGTTCTCCCACTGGGGAACACATCCCCCTCTCACCCCTCAGTCTGGACTTCTGCACCCTCCCAACTGGAGCGGTACCGCCAAACACCAGAACCACTGGAGCTCTGTTTACAGAGGCTCCAGGTTCTCCTGACACTAGGAGATCCTCCTCAAATGGCCTACTAGCACTGTCTAGGCCCCCAACCTGGTGTTCCCTTAAGGAACCCACCAGGCCCTGAGACGGGGTTTCGGGCACCTTGGGACCCACAGTCCCACACTCACCCCTTCTCCACTGAGACAGGACGTGAGCCCCTACACTCCTCCCACTACACTGGGACCTTACTGGGCTACACTGAACCTCTTCCACCTCACAGGTCTGGAAGATATCTGGGCCACTCCTTCTGGGATCACTCCCCAATGCCTCTCCAGACCTTCTGGCATCCAACCAAAGGTCTGCCTCCAACGCAAGCTCTCTGGAACCAGAGAACTCACACTCCACCGGGTGTTGGCATAGCTCTGGAAAACAGGGACTTAAAATATGCTCTCCAACAAATGAATCACACAGCCCCCCACAGTTGTTAACCAAGCTACCGTTTGCCTCACCCTCCAGTGCCTCACACAAGTACCCCACACCACTCTCCTGAGATTGGCAAGACAGTACCTGACTGTCTCTGTCACACAACTCACACTCTTCTGGGTGGTCTTCACACTCATACACCAAGGTTTCTACCATGGGGGAACCCCTCTCCCTGTACCTCTCATCTAGGGTCAGTAGAGTGTCCCTCCCACCCCTAGGAATATGGTCCCCTGTGCCAGTTCCCCAATCCACTTCAGGGACACTGCACTCCACTGGAACTACATCATAAACCTGAACCCCCTGGTGTATGTCAACCCCCTCCTTCAAGTCAGGTGCCACATCTCTGGGTGTTTGTACCGTTCTCTCAGGACTAGAACTTACAATCTTGCTGCCACCATCTGAGCTGGACTCCACCTCCAACTCAGCAAAGCTCACTTCTTGAGCTACCCATTTTTCTTCTTCAGCTTAGACACTCATGGCCTCAAGCCTCTCGAGCTCCAAATCAAGCTCCCTCATCCTCAACTCATGAGCCAGAAGCAATTTCTTCTCTTCCAAGGCACGGGCATTCTTGCTCTCCTCAGCCGCCTTTTCTACTTCCAATTGCTTCATTTTCATTTTCATTATTTCCAATTCATGTTTTCTCACCCTTTGATTCTCCTCCAACTCCTCTGGAGTGAGCCCCCTACTGGAATGGGAGCTGCCAGCCCATGAGACTGGTCCGACCACTGGCAGATCTTGGGGAATAAAACCATTCTCTTCATCTGCATCATCTTCCTCTTGGGCCTCCCAACCGGCCTTCAAGACTCTTTGTAGCGCATCCTTTCTAGATCCGCTTTTCACAGGGCAACCAAGGTCTTTGCAAAATTGCTTGAGCTCCTCAACTCTGTATGAATATAAATCCGCAATGGAAAACTCCAATTCTGCCCTCTCACTTGTTGCCACCTGAGACATGATGCTCTTGAAGAGTTACTCAAAAATAGAATCAAAAATATAGTATGTGGTTGCGTATTGGTCTGCACTTAAACTAGTGATGTACACCAATTACTGTGGGTCAAGTACAAATACAAGTTCAATCCTCACCGCTGACCACCAATGTTAGATCTGGGGGTCTCTAGTTGGCAGGGTAGGTACCACTGTCCAAGTAGGGACCCTTGCTTCTAGTCAGGGAAAGGGGGATACGCTGTTAAGATAACCCCTGCTCACCCTCTAGGTAGCTTGGCCTGAGCAGTCTAGGCTATCAAAGGCAATGTGTAAAGTATTTGTACCAACACTCACAGTAACACAGTGAAAACACCACAGATTTACTCCACACCAGTTTTAGAAAAATAAGGTATCTTTGCTAAAAACTTAACAAGACCAAATACTACAGAAAAACCAACATACAATTAAAAAGATTACTTTAAAGATAGCTCAAGAGTTTGCAGAAAGTACTCCAGGATGTAAAAGTCAGTGTCCTGCACAATGCGACTCTCAATGCACAAAATGCGACACTCTCGTGCCCAACAGTACCTGTAGTTGCGATAAGGTTCCCAAAAGCTATAACAAGGAAGATGGCAAAGGTGATGCGATACTCCTGAGACCTTGGGGAGGCTTTGCAGCAGCCCTGCTTCACACAGCAGAGGTGGGTGCGCCGGCTCTGATCTGTAGGGGGAGGATGCGATGACTTTGGCTTTCGTTGCGTAGGTTTCTTAGGGGGAAGCTTCACGCACAGGTACGATGCGACGATCTTCGGTGCGGCGCGATGCGCGGCGTTGACTTCTGGCGCCGCAACCCTCGATGCGTCGCGGTGCGCGGTGCAGCGTTGACTTCGGGCGCCACAACCCTCGATGCGTCACGGGACGGGACTCTGCGTCGACACACGCAGCGACTGGATACTTTCACGCACCGGCAGTGGTGCGGCCCGCAAACTGGTTCTGCGACGACCCTCGCAGCGTCAGGAATCTTCTCGCACCGGAACGATGCTCGACGCACTCGGCGATGCGGGGACTCCGGGTGCTGCGATGACGCCGCGATGAAATTTTCCTCGCACTCTCGTTCTTGCGACACGCAATCGGATGATGCGTTGGGTACCAGTTACTCTTTTTCACGCTTCTGCTTCCCAGCTCCCAAACACAGCAAAACGACCTCCTGAGGCCCCAAGACTGGGCAAGCACTCCAAGGCAGGTCAGAACTCCTTCAGCAGAGTTCCAGGGGAGCTGGTGGTGAAGTCCTTTTGTTCCTGGGACTTCTTAACAGGGAGCCAGCTCTTCTCAGGCCCTTGGAGATCAGAATCAAAAGAAGGGGACACAGCAAAGTCCTTCCCCTCTCCTTGGCAGCAAAGCAAAACAGCAAGCAGGCAGTCTTCTCCTCTTCAGTTCTTTTCAGCTTTCTCCTTGGCAGAGGTTTCTTCTTAGTTCCAAAGTGATCTAAAGTTTAGGTGTCTGGGGTCCTCTTCTTATACCCCTCCAAGTCTTTGTCTCTCTGTGTTTCAGTGGGGGGATTCCCCTGCTCAAACCGGTTCCTGGGTGTGCTCTGCTCTGGAGCACCTGGTTCCTTTCAGAATTAGGGGCAGGGTCGTTAGACGCTCAGCAGGAGGTGGAGCCTTCTTTGTGCCAGCAGAGGCAAAGTCCTCAGCCTGGCCAGCAGGAGGTGGAGCCAGCATTGTGCTGGCAGGGGCAGCCCTATACAAACCCAGGGACTACTCCTCCCACCCATCTAAAGCAGATCTCCCTATTCACCCTGCTGCTGACTCATCCAGGCTCCTGGAGCCACCTAGCCCATCACATGACATCAGTCAGCCAACCAGCACACAGGCACACAGGAAGGTTAAACAGGAGAATAGCTACTTTCTAAAAAGTGCTATTCTCACACAGTGAATTTAAAAACCATCTTGCTAAAAAGATGTATAATTAAATTCTGAACACAAAGATACCAAACTTGGATTTTCTATCTTGCCCTTATGGGAAGATAGGCATGTAAACAGCCTCCCCCATTCTATCCTATGGGCAAGATAGCCTCTCAGCAGTGAAAAACGAAAATGGCTGTAATTCACTACCAGGGCATGTTACACACCTCAGTACATGCCCTACCTTTCAGATACACTGCACCCAGCCCAGGGGGGTACCTAGGGCCACCATAGGGATGCCTGACGTGTACAGAAAGGGAAGGATAAGGCCTGGTCAGTGGGTGCACTGGCCAGGTCGACATGGCAGTCCTGGACTGCACATAGGCACTGCAAGCAGGCCTAAGACATCATTTTAGCGCTACTCCTGTGGGTGGCACAATTAGTGCTGCAGCCCACTAGTAGCATTTGAATCACCAGCCTTGGCACACCCAGTGCACTTTACTAGGGGCTAACAGGTGAAACAAATATACCAATCATGAATAACCAATTAATATAACAATTTATACAGAGAGCATATCATATGCACTTTAGCAATGATCAGCAGTGGTAAAGTGCCCAGAGTCCTATTGCCAACAACTACGGGTCAGAAAAAATAAAGGAGGAAGAAGCAAAAAGTTTGGGGATAACCGTGCAAAAAGGGCCGTTTCCAACAGTCCTTTATACTTGGCTGGGAAAAATGGGCCACACCGCCTCCCCCCCCGGTGGAGGTTTGCTTGTAACTGTCCCCCACGGCACTCAATGCACCCTCCGGAGTTGATGAAGGCCCATCTACGGACGGAGAGACCTCACGGTCTATATCATTTGCCTACGAGGTATCCTTTTGAGAGCGGGTTTGAGTTTTCCTTGCAGCCTTGCGCCTTTTGTAATTGAGCTTGTAACGAACGTTGCACTTGCCCCCCGTGCGACCTGACCTCGTGATGTGAGCCTAGTTACTCCAAGGATGGCACAAGGATGGCACAGGATACAGGGAAACCAATATCAAGACTGCAGGCTCCTATTAGGGCTGAGGCCTCACCTCTAGGAGTTTCTCCAATCCCATTTGCCTCACTATACTATTTACTCTTACAGGCGCCTGTGGCATACTGCAGGCAGGCTTGTTAGATTGCTGGTTGGCAGATTAACTGCCCAGATGATTTGCTGGTATTGGGTACAGGGCACAGCCCACTAGCATTGTGTCCGAAATACCCACACGGTGGCCTAAGCACGTTGAGGCTTGCTTCGAAGAACGCTGAGGGACACTCGGGGACTCAGTGGGTGATGGACTCAGTGAGCGGTGCTCTCCCAACACACACGCAAGCCTCACCCGCACCTACATGGGCTGCTTCCACAGGCTGCCAGGGGCACACTTATGCGGCCGACTACAGCCCACCTAACTCACTCCTCACCACTCCCCACCACAACTGCTGCAACAGCCAACACCCCCAAACCCCCTGGTAATTTCCGGTCTCTCCAGTATCTCTCCTGGGTCTCTCCCAATTTATACTTTGATTACCTCCAGTCCTCCTGGTGCATCCTGACACGTCCTGGAGTGCCTGACAACCTCCTGTGTACAGTCAACCTTCTGTGCACCGGTGAGCAGTCTCAGCTGCAGAGAAACGACAGACGGCTGTGGGGGTAAAACCAAGAACAGCCGGTGGCTGAAGGCAAATGTAGAAAGCTGCTAACACCCGTTGTCTGTGCACAGCGGCAGGCAGTGTGAGCAGTCTCGGCCGCCGAGAAACGGCAGACAGCTGACAGGTTTGGCTGTGAAGGTAAAAACAAGATCGACTGGTGGCTGAAGACAAACGTAGAAGCCACTGACAACCGTTGACCCCCTTTCCAGACCCGCTTCGCTTTCACTCCATAGGGCATTACTCCTTTCTCGGAGCTCCCTGCAGACCGCTGCACTATTGCCGCAGCCATATGTGTAGCTCCGCCGCTTGACGCTCTCTCAGTACGCTCTGCAAATCGCCTGCGCACATAGGTGAATAGATGTATGGATGTATAGATGGATGAGAGACTACATGGATGAATGGGTGGGTGATTGGATGCATAGATTATTGAATAGTTCTTGCATTTACCCATTTATCTACCTAGCCAGACATTAAAATTGGCTCTAATACATTCAAGAATTCCTCCACCCATATATCATTCTTTCAGCCATTGATTACTTGTTGAATTCACCCCCTCACTATTCCACAAAACCAAATGCACAACATCGACAATCCATGATGATGCCCTTGGCAAAATAAATAGGTTTGTGTTTCATGCGCTAGTGCATGCAGCATAAACATATTAAATAAAGCCAGCCAATACACAAAATGAACTGCAGACTGTTTTAAGGCCTCCTTGTCTTTGTTACAGATCTATATTTCTTTCTATGTCATTATTAAGGACAGATAGCAAGGGAGTATTGCTTACAGTCCTTTTTTAGTCTCCATGTTATTGAATGAACAGAAGGACTAAAAAGAAGGCTTGCTTGACAGCCACCCTTGTGTAAACATAGAACCAAAAGGAGGAGAATATTGAAGACTAGGAATTCTTAAGCCACATTTTGCTTCTATCAAACAGAAAAAAATGAGGCTGCGGCAGCAGTTTTGAAAACCTGTCAGAAGTGGTGAAGGGGACACGATAGAGAGTAGAAGGCAGTGAGTAACAATGAGCACGAGCACACAGGGGAAGGTGGGAGGAGTAGTTGGGGCTACAATATAGGCAGGGGTAACAAGAAGTGCATGGGGAAGGAGGGAGAGCAGAAGGGAGAAATGAGGGGATGACCAATACCGAGTGGCAAGGAGCACATAAGGGAATGAGAGAGAGGAAGGCAGGGCTACTTAAGGGGGCACGGAGTCCCTATGAGCACACAGAAGAAAGAGGACGTGTTGGCAGGAATAGCAAGAAATGCATAACAGGAGGAGGGAGGGTGGAAAGGAGTTTTAAGGTGGTGAAAAGCATTGGGTCATAAGCAGAACAAGGAGAAGAAGGGAAGAGGATTGAGGAATGCCCAGGGGGATGGTGGAGGCTGAGAGGGAGGAACAACGGGGAGTGGTCGGATTAGAAGCAGGATAAGGAACAGTAAAAGACACATAGAAAGTGTAAGAAACTGGGTTAGTGTCTAAAGGTGGTGGAAGCCCCACTCAGGCAACAGCCACAATCCTTGTAAGGGTGAACCACAAAAGTGACAAAATTAATGTGTGTCTAACCCTCTGGTAGCTAACATAAAATCAGTCAGAAAAATCCCAAACCAATTTAGAAAAATTAAGTACATTTTATTAAATAAAATTATACCAGCGCGATGAAAATCCAATCAGTGGAACTGGAGATATTCTATTTTAAAGTTTCAAGTGAAAATAGTACCTGAAAGAAAGAAAGACTTGCCTACTATCATCTGGGTGAGCTAGATGGGGGGAAAGTCACAAGCTCAGTCCGTATGCGATGGAGCGTAAGTCAGATACAAGAACCAAGTTAGTCCCACTGAAGAGTTACCTTATGTGTCTGGTGCAAAGAGTTCCATTTGACGTGAAGACCAAGGAGAGTGCCACGGGTGGTCATCACTGAAGTACAACAAGCAGTCTGGGCAATGTAGGCTGTCATCATAGTAGGAAAAAGCGCAAGCCTGGTGTCTCTGACAGCTGTTGCTGGAGCTTTGCATTGCCGGTCACCACAGTCTGTCTTCGCTCTACCTTACAGTGCAGATCTCACATTGCTGGTCATCGCTGGTGGTCACTGTAGTGTGAAGAGCTAATCTCACTGGAGCTTCACACTGCTCCTTGTCATGGATGGCTGAGCCTTGGCGCAATGTGATCTGTTTGCAAGAGCCCAAACTTCCGGATTTCACCTTTTCTTCTTTGTAGGAGCTCAAAATGATACCAGCCAAGGGTCCAGGACCTGGGGGATACTTCTTGGGGATCAAGATCTCACTCCAGCAGAGGCCAGCAGGACCCAGGCAGATCCAGTTGCAGGTTCATGAAAGGACCAGTTCAGCAGGTCAGCTGGGCAGTTGCAGGAAGGCCTCTTATGTCCCTTTAACTCACAGAGGAGGTCAGAAAACTGACCCTTGGAGTCACTCAGGTTAAACTGAGATTGAGGGAAGCAGGTACAGCCTTCCATTTCTGACAGACAGCAAGGCAGTTCTTAACAGCAGGTTAGTGCATCTCCTGTAATGTTCAGAGGTCCAGAAGTGTTCTGAAGATTGGATCTGGAGGTCCACTATTTATATCTGGTGCCAGCACTTGTCTATGTGTGTGGTCCCTGTCCTACCCACACATATGGTCCTGGAAAGGTCTTCCTCTGTCAAAGCTCCAAACTGTCTGGGGTGACAAAAGACAGGACAGCCCTGGTATTTGATTTATTTTTGTGTGCAGGAGACATAGCCCTTTGAAATGTAAGTGGAGCTGGGTACGTCTCCTCCCCAGCCATCCTGCCAGGATGGCCCACCTTGCCTACACCTAAGCCCCTTTTATGTTACTGTCTGGATGTAAGACACAAACTCCAGCAACAGATTCATTCAAAGTCATGTGGCCCTGGACGCCTGCAGAAAGCACAAATGGTTAGTACAAAAAAATGCAAACTTCTCCACTCTTGGATCTTTCATAGATTCACACGCTTGACTCAACACCTGTCATTGAAAGGGGAGTCCCACAGAAAAACTAGAAATCAGCAGCATGTTAAACATAGCTAAGAAAAAGGCTAGAAAAAATTCACTTTAGAAAGCTTTCCCTATCATTTAAAAACTCCTGCCAATCAGGCTGCGGCTCCTTTTGCAACACTCCCCTCTGAGACTTTCTTCAGATTTATATTGCACGTCATGTGAAAGGAGTCTCCCCTGAACCACTGCTCAGTTGAACTCTACTTTTCCTAAATGTCAGAGAAAAACTGACAACCTATGATGTCATAACTTACTAAAAAAGGACTTTTCAGGCCATGTGTAACCTGTGGAAAAAAAAAGATTGTATTCTGAAGAGCAACATAAACCACTGCATCTACTGTCTCTACCCAGCTCACAGGGTAAAGGATTGTAAAATATGTAGTACTTTTTCATCCAAACCCTGAAAAGACTGAGAAGAGAGATTGTTGTTATGGCTTCAGAATCTCAAAGCCAAATATACTTCAGTTTTCTGAGGAGTATAGTAATGATTCTTCAAAAATTAATAAAATCAGAAACTGATACTGCAAGATCTTTGGGTATGTTGCAATATGAAAGGCTACCTTTTCGTGGATCAAGAGGAAGAGGAAAATTGTACCAAGCTACCCAACAACAATTTCAACTGCAGTGCCCACAGCGACAGCCTCCATTGGCAGCTTACACAAGACACCGCAGAGAAGAAAGAAAGGTCCTGAAGGTAAAGACTCAAGAATACAGTGACAGGATGTAGGCGCTGGTTGCACAACAGTTTTCCCCTTCATTGCTTGGAGAGTGAATTTCACATAACCTACTACTTTGGGAATCTATAACAGATTACTGAGTTTTAGACCTGATTACCTATGGTCATACATTGGAGTTTATCCAGAAACTGCCACCGACTCCACCTCAAAAAACATCCCAGAAGCATCTATAATTTTTGAAGTTAGAAATCCTAAGCATGCTCAGCAAGGGAGCTACGGAAAGAGTCACTGGAAACTAGGAAGGAAGGGGCTTCTATTACTGTTTCTTTTGACAAGAAAAAATCAGGGAAACAGAGACCCATTCTGGATTTAGGAACTCCCAACAAATATTTAAGGAAAAAAATGTTTCACATGGAGACGATTCAAGAAATCCTCAACTTCTAAATCACAGAGACTATATGACATCATTAGATATCCAGGAGGCTTACTTCCATATCCCAATTGATCCAAAGCATCAAAGGTTTTTACAGTTTCTTGTAGCCATTATCAGTTTAAAGTTTTTCCATTAAGCCTAAAATCAGCTTCCCTTATTTTCACAAAATGCGTCACTCCAATAACTGTATTCTTAAGGCAAAAAGGTCATCAAGTCTTCCCATATCTGGACAACTGGTTGGCAAAGGAGCATTCTCACCAGACCACTAAAAAATCAACCAGGAAGTGCCTGATTCTTTTTTTTTAAATGAGGCCTTACTCTGAACATGCAGAAATCAGTTCTTTGACCATCCAGAAAGATAAAGTTCCTAGGTGCTATTCCGGATACTGTAGAACACAAGGTGTACTCTACAAAAGAATGAGACAGCAAGTTAATATCTCCGGCAAGGATGCTACAAAGAAAAAGTCGGTTTCAGTTCTCCTCTTCAAATCCCTATTGGAAATTATGTCTTCATGCATTCCGCTAGTAGCCTTTTGCCGCCTTCTAATGCAACATTTTCAGGAGGAGCTGGAAAAGCAATGGTTCCAGATTCCAAAAATGAGAGCATCTCTTCCATGGTGTATGAAGGAGACAAATCTTTCCTCAGGCCTGACGTTCAAACTTCAGGCCCCGCATTTTGTAATTACTACAGATGCTTCCTTAGCATTTTGGGGAGCTCATATTCAAGATCTGCAAGTCAATGACAAATGGGAGGCACTTCAACAAAGCCTACATATCAGTCTACTAGAGCTCAAAGCTGTAGCATTGAGTTTAAGTGCGCTTCTCCCACGGATAAAAGGATCAACGGTACTTATACAAACAGAGAGCACCACAACTATCCATTACCTCAAAAAACAAGTTGGTACCATCTCTCCAGCATTATCTTGGGAAGCACAAAGAATATGTGAATGGTTAATACAACATCAAAGAACTCTAAAAGCAGAGCATGTACACGGAAGACAGCATACTTTGTCTGACACATTAAGCAGGTTGAGGAACTCCTCCAACGAATGGGAAATCAACCAAGAAATCCTGAACAGCATTTTTGCACACTGGGGCAAACCAAACCTAGCCCTCTTTGCGACTCTCCAAAATTGAAAATGCTGGTTCTAAGCAAGCTAGCCTCTAAAACTAATGTTATGGGAGAATGAGTTTTCTATAGCATGGTCATTAATCTTTGCATACGTGTTTTTTCTCTGATACCTCTACTGCTGAGATTTCTCAGCAATATGAAGAGGGAACCATGCAGGATTATTCTTATAACTCCAAGATAACTAAGTCAACACTGGTTCACAGAACTACTTATCAAAGAAACATCACATCCAACTACGACTGGCTTCTCATCTACTAGCAATGAATCAACGGCAAATACTTCATCCGGATCCTAAATCCTTACACTTGTCAGCTTGGCTCCTGAACACAATGTCTTTGCATATTTTAGCATTCCAAAAGAATGTAAGGCAATTTTAACCAGAGCAGACAGCACAAACAAAACTTATGGTTTTTAATAGAAGCATTTTTGCCTAAGGTGTTAGAAGTCAGAAATTCATCCCATAACATCCTCAGCAGATGTGATACTACCTTACTTGTTACCTTTGGTACAAACAGTTCTCAAGCATGCATCTGCCACAGTGCATTTAGCATCCACATCCCATTACAGAAGATCTTCTGTGTCACAATCTTTATGATCAAACAGGTTTACCAAAGAGTTCCTCAAGGGACTGTTTAGAGTTTATCCTCCAGTAGAGCATATTCCACTTCTTTGACATTTGAACACAGTACGTTTGCAAATAATGACAAGTTCATTTGAGCCTATTCATAAGACAGAAATAAAATTCCTGTCATGGAAAGTGGAGCTCTTGTTAGCACTCATGACAGCCAGGAGAGTAAGTGAAATACAAACTGTTACCATTAAGGAGCCCTTTTTGCAATTTAGAAGTGATCGAGTAACATTAAGAACAAATCCAAAATACATTCCAAAGGGTACCATCAGACTTTATTTTAAATTAATCAATAATTTGGAGGTCATTCTTGCCAAATCCAAAGGATGTAGCGGAAAGGACTTTACATTCTGTAGATGTTAGGAGCTGCTTGAAATTTTACCTAGACAAAACAAAGCAGTTTCCTAAATCAAACCAATTGCTAGCGGCTTGAGTAGTTCTTAAGAAAGTTTCCCCACTCGCTAAACAAGGTATAGCACGATGGAGCTCTGCAGCCATGCAATTCTGTCATCAACAAGATCTTTGCAGAATATAGTACAAGTGCATTCCACAAGAAGTGACGACAGCTACAGCTCAGTTTGCTGGTTTGTCTATAGAGGATATCTGCAGAGCAGCAACGGGGAGAAGAAACACACATTCATGCAGCATAACTGTCAAAATTCAACAGTGCTGAAGGATGCTACAGTGGGACAAGTGGTATTAGGCCATCTATTCCAGTGAAGGTGAGCTCACAGTGTTAGTCATATCCTATCATCCACAATTACTCTATGCTTGCTAATAACTGAACATAATTATTTATGTATCTGTGTAATGATTTTATAACTGCTACCTATTCGGATTCAAGCATGTGAATCTACAAAAGATCCAATATTGGAGAAGAAATTAAATGAAATTAAACTAAATTTTAGAAAGTGCTTGATTGCCTGTGGGCATCTTGGTGCTAGTCCACCAGCAGAGGGATGAAGAAAAGAAGAAACCGACCTAAATGTGGATCTACAAATTAAAAAAGCCAGGTTTTAAGATTCTTTCTGAGGGAGGACAAGGAGTGACATATTTTTAAGTGGAGTGGCAATACATTCCAGCTCTTGATTGTCCGATAAATAAAGCTTCTTTCGCCCTCAAAGGCACTTTTAAATTTGGGAACGGTAAGATTGAAAGCTAGTGAGGAATGTAATGGCCTAGGAGGAATATACCAGATGAATTTCTTTTAAAAATAGTGTGGTCCCACATTATGCGAGGCTTTGAAAGCATACACAAAGCCTTAAAATCAATATGCTTGTGTACTGGCAACCAAAGAAGATGGGCCAACGTCTTCAAGGCAGACTGGTGTTTAGGTATTCCAAGCAGCAGCCGAGCAACAGCATTCTATATTATGATTTTGTAACTAATACCTATTCGGATTCAATCATGTGAATCTGTGAAAGATTCAATACTGGAAATTAAATTATATTACATTAAATTAAAATACATGTTATAAAGTGCTCGATTGCCTCTGGGCATCTTAGCATTAGTCCAACAACAGAGGGATGAAGATAAAAAAAAGGTACCTAAATGTGGATTTATAAATTAAAAAGCCAGGTTTTAAGATTCTTTCTGAAGAATGACAAGGAGGGACATATTTTTAAATGGAATGGCAATGCATTCCAGCTTTTGGTTGTTCCATAAATAAAGCTTCTTCCACCCCCAGACGCTTTTAAATTTGGGAACAGTAAGTTTGAAAGCTAGTGAGGAGTGCAATGGCCTAGGAGGAACATACCGGATGAATTTCTTTGTAAAATAGCCTGGCCCCACATCACGCAAGGCTTTGAAAGCAATACAAAAAGCCTTGAAATCAATACCCTTGTGTACTGGCAACCAATGAAGATGGGCCAACGCCTTCAAGGCTGTCTGGTGCTTAGGAATTCCAAGCAGCAGCCAAACAGCAGCATTCTACAGGATTTATAGCTAGTTCAGTAAGCGTTTCTGGAGATTGATGTACAAGGCATTGCTATAGTCAATTTTAGAAAGGATGAGAGCAGTTACCACTCATTTCCTCAACTCAAACTGAATAAAAGGCAAGATATTTCTCAAGATTTTTAAAGAAAAAAAAGCAGAGGAAGTGACTGTGTTCACCTGCTTGTCAAATGACAGATGGTTGTCAAAGACAACTCCCATATTTTACACTTTTGCTGCTGGAAGAGGAATATTACCTAGCTCAGGTGGCCACCAGTTTGGAGATGAAAAATAAACTTTGTTGCTTAACAACAGAACTTCTGTTTTGTTGGAATTTAGTTTTAGGCAATCATTTTGCTTCCATTTATTAATATGTTACATGCAGTTGAGAAAATTAGTGGCCAATTCCTGCTAATTTCCAGATATAGAAAGATCAATTTGGGTTTCATCCGCATAGCTTAGAACTGAAATACCATTTTTTTTATTTCAATAGCCAAGGGAGTAACATATAAGTTCAAAAGGGTAGGGCTCAATGATGAGCCCAGTGGGACCCGGCAAGGAAGGGAGAACAAGCTAGAAAGAAAGCCGTCCATTGATACAAATTGCTCTCTCTCTGAAAGAAAGGATGACAGCAATGCCAGAGCAGTGCTGCTTATACCCAAGAACTGGACACGGTCAATCAAAACCTTGTGGTCGACCATGTCAAAAGCGGACGAAAGATCCAGTAAAATCACTGCTGCAGGGTATCCGCTTTCCAGTATTGCTCTCAGTTCCTCCGAAGCAGTAGTCAGAGCAGACTCAGTGCTGTGCAGGCCATGAAAACTGAATTGAGAATGGTCCAATAAACTATTGGATTCCAAGAGGTGAGTCAATTCCTTGTTAATAGCTTTTTCCACAATCTTCAATGAAAAAGAAAGACAGGAGATGGGATGATAATTGCTAGCAACCAATGAATTAATTGACGTTGTTTTTAACAAAGGTAAAATTGACTCTACTTTCCATTTTTCAGGAAAATATCCTTGCTTAATTGAAAATAATAGTTAGATAGCCAGCTATGGTGGCAGAAGACAACTGAAGGGTCGCTGGTGGACATGGGTCCAAAGAGAGCCAGAACGGGAAGGGAGGCTTAGATACTGAACTTGGTCAGAAACAAGTCAAAACAAGTTACTTACCTGTAACTACGGTTCTCCAGTGTTGATATCTTTCATAGATTCACATGGGGGCCACCCTCCACCCCTGAGAATCTCAACTTATCGCTGATGCCAATCATGCCATATCATGTTCACCCAGTGAAAATTTGAAGGAAGGAAGCGTCTGAGGGGAGTGTTCAAGAGGGTGCTGCAGCCTGATTGGGTGGAGTTTGGTTCCTTTTTAATTGATAGGGATAAGTTACTAAAATGAATGTTCTCTAGCCTTTTTATGGGAAACAGCCATTACAACGCGGCTTTTACAATGCATAGCCTTTACCATGCATGCATTACAATGCATGCATCGTTCCAACGTATAGCCATGCATTTTATTTACAAGGTATATGCCTTAACCACGCATGCCTTTACAATGAATTACGTTCTAAAGGTATGTATGCTAAAGGTATATGTGTGGTACTGGTGGTAAGGGCTTATGTGTGGTAAGGATAATGAAGGATATAAGTTTCGTTAGAGGAAACCGAAAGACCCTTCCACTTCCTCTTTAAAATCTGCGCTGTGCCTCAGAAGAGCTGCCTGGTCGAGGTAAAGGGATTGGGCCTGGGGCACGGGGCTACAGTTTTAGGGCTTTGGGCTGGATGTGGGTATTTTTAAAAACGGCTGGGGGACAAGGGAGGCATTGCGCAGGGGTCCAATTTTAGGGCTAAGGGCAGGGGAGGGGCATTTTTTACAAGAGCTGGGGCCAGAAGGGTTGCACAGGAGTCCACCTTTAGGGCTCAGGGCAGCGGAAGTGTATTTTTTGCAAAGGCTGGGGCCAGAAAGGTTGCACAGGGGTCCACTTTTAGGGCTCAGGGCAGGGGAGAGATATTTTTTACAAGGGCTGGGGGACAGGGGGTCGTGTACAGGTCTGCTTTAAGGGCTCAGGGCAGGGGTCAGGGAAAACCTTTACCACGCATTTGCCTTTAACATTCATGCTTTTTCCACAAAATGCGTTGTAAAAAGCTTATTGGTAAAGGCACATTCGTTGTAAAAAAAGGCATGGTAAAGGTTTATCTGTGGTACTGTCATTCATGTTGTAATGCATGCGTGGTAAAGGCATGCATTGCAATGGAATGTGTTGTATCATCCCTTTTTATAGGCTATCTTTAACATGTACTGCTTTCTAGTTTTACAGTGGGACTCCCATTTCGACCACGGGGAATGATTCAAGCATGTGAATCTGTTAAAGTTACCAATATGGGAGAAGTATAGTTGCAGGAAAATTGAATTTTCAGAATTGTGACTTAAAATCCAATTTTACAGTTAAAGAGGGATTTAAATTAGAATTTATTCGAGTGTAAACCGCATATTTCTATTTGCTCACTATTCAAAGCTAGCATGTATTAAATGTAATAAGGTAACCCTGTGTTAGTCAAAGGGAGAGCTAGGTCTTACAATTGTGAAAAACGACTTAAGGAGTTCTTTTCTATCAGGACATGTAAAACTTAAAAACACATGTCCTACTTTTTAAATGCAATGCACCCTGCCAAATCAGCCTGTAGGGTCTACCTTAGGGGTTGACTCATAAGTATTAAAATTAAGGTTTAGACCTGCAAAATGTTACTTTTGCCAGGTCAAAATGGCAGTTTAAAACTGCACTACAGGCTGCAGTGGCAGACCTGAGATCTGTTTTAAAAGGCTAAATAAGCGGGTGTTGCCCACTAGCAGCAATTCATTTACAAGCCCTGTGTACAGCTTTACTAGGTACTTATAAGTAAATTAAATGTACCAATCAGGTAGATGCCAATTGTACTACTTTTTAGGGAAGGGATAGAAAAGAAGCGCCTTACCACTGATTAGCAGGGGGAAAGTGCAGAGTCCAAATGCCAACACAAACAGGTTCAGCATCAGAAAGCAAAAATCTAGGAGAGACTCTGCAAAAAAAGCCAGGTCCAACAGGAAGGATCAACCAGAAGCAGGCAAAGAGAGATTTATTTTAAAAAGTAGCGTCTCATGCAGAAATGTAGTCTCGGATAGCATCATGTGAGAGAGAAATACTCCTTGGGCTAAACCAAACTGTGATCAGCAAAGTCTCCAGCCAACACCTGAAACAGACTGGTCCAAAAGCCTACTCTAAATCTATTGTAAGCAATGTTTGACAGCTGTGCTGTTAAAATCCAGCTAAAAAACATTAAACTTATTGATGCACATACTGCAGAGGTCTATGTAAAATGTACAAGTCACAGTTTCCAATCATGTTAATATTTCTCAGGATTTAAATGTGTATGATTCAGCAATATGTATGTAACATGTAGGGTATCATTTGCTATAATTCAGGCGACAGAAAGAACGTTTGGAGCACTTCTCCTAGAAATCTACACCTGTTAGAAATGGGGGTCTCTAGTTGGCAAGAGTTTGCACTTTTGTCCAAGTAGGAATCCTTCTTCCTAGCCAGGGTGAGGGGGATACACTTCTAAAATAACTTGATAGTTTGGCACGAGCAGACAGGCTCCTCTCAGAGGTAGTGTGTAACGCATTTGTGAACACATACAGTAATACAGTGAAAACACTACAAATGGATACCACACCAGTTTAGAAAAAGTCATCTTAATCTAAACCAAAGCAAGACCAAATGACAAAATGCCACAATACTGTACTATAAATATCTTAAAAGATAGAAACATTTCTGTTCCAAGAAAATGTTGGATGCAAAACTTTTACACTAAGTACCTTGGATGCATTGATAAATGCTAGCAAAAGGGTCACAGGGAAGGTGATCAGACGGTTCCTTGCTCTGGGGGAGGTGATGCGTCTGTTCCTTACTGTTGCGCAGGGGAGATGATGCGTTGTTTCCTTACGGGAGAAAAGGTAATGCATTGGTTTCTTACTGCGTGGGGAGTTGATGCGTCAGTTTCTTACTGAGTCCCCCAACAATGTGACAGATTTGGCACTTCAATGCGATGCGTAACAATCCAGTCCAATGTGATGCGTGAAGACCCAGGATGTGCTGCGATTAATTCAGCCACGTCCCCTCGATGCGTCGGTTCTTCCACAGCATTGCCTGGGGCAGAATTGGTGCGGTGATCTCAGACGTCGGAGATCAGTGCACAGGAATCATCGCACAGCAGACACTTCTGCCGCAAGCAGGCGCTGTGTCAATTCTTCAGTGGTGGAGATGCGTCAGAAAATTCTTCTTGCACCACTGCGATGCATCGGAAAGAGGTGATGTGTCGATTTTCATAGTTTTTGTCATTGTGTTACTTTTCCAGCTCCCAAAAGCAGGAACAACCTCCAGAGGCCCAGAACAGCAACAGGCACCTCTTGGCAGGTCAGAACTCCCTGCAAGGAAGTTCAGGGTAGCCGGGGGGAAGTCTTTGTATCCCTGAGACTTCAAAACAGGAGGCAAGCTCTACTACGAGCCATTGGATATCTTCCTCAAGCAGGGGACACAGCACACAGCAAAGTCCTTGGCCTTTCCTTGGCAGAAACAGCCACTGCAGAACAACCCCAGACAGCACCCAGCAAAGGGGCAGTATTTTTCCTTCCGTTTCTCCACCTCTTTGCCTTGACAAAGGTTCCTCTTGAATTCCAGAAGTAATCTTTGAAGTCTTTTCTATCCTTGAGACTTCCAACAGGAGGAAAGCTCTACTTCAAGCCCTTAGAGAAAACCCCAACAGCAGGATGATGAAAGCACAGTCCAGTCCTTTCCCTGCCCAACACAGAAGCAACCACTGCAGGCCAACCCCAACAGCAAACAGTACAGGGACAGTACTCCTCCTCCAGCTTTCCTGGTTCTTCTTTCTGGCAGGTTTCTTAGTTCAGCAGAAATCTAAAATTCAGGGTTCTGGGCCCCACATTTTATAGCACAAAGTCCTTTGTTCTCTGGTGACAGAGAAGCTCTTTGCCTAGCCAAAACAAGTTCTGTCCTCTCTGGTGCAGCTGCCCGGCAGGAGGTGGAGACAGCATTGCATAAGGCAGACAGGGTCTATTCAGGTTCAAGGAAAATCTCCTCCCACCACTCTAAATACAGACCAGGCCTATTCAGGTGCTAGTGAGAACTCATATCCCTACTCTGAATGCAGCCCAGGTCTATTCAGCCCAGACTTAACTCATTTGGGAATGGTTGGACACACATCAACCCCCACCGGTGGCTGTCTGAGAGAATGCACCTCCCCAGCCCCTGTCACTCTAAAGGCAGGCAGTCAATACACAAACCAGCAGAGGCACACAGGATGGCTAAGCAACAATATACCCACTTTCTAAAAGTGGTATTTTCAAACACACAATATAAACATCATCTTTACTAAAAGATGCATTTTTATATTCTGAGTTCAGGCATACTAAACTATTTTCCTATCTTGTTCCCAAGGGCATTTATGCTTACACGTTGTTGTAAGCAAACTCCCTATTCTATCTTATGGGACAGATGTCTTTACAATAGTGAAAAATGAAATTGGCAGTATTTCACTATCAGGGCATGCCACACACATCAGGGCATGTCCTACCTTTCACATACACTGCAGCCTGTCCACAGGGGTGCCTTGGGCCTACCTTAGGGATGACTGACATGTACGAAAATGGAATATTAGATCCTGGAAAGTGGGTGCACTTACCAGGTCGACATGGCAGTACCAAACTGTGCACAGACACTGCAGTGGCAGGTCTGAGTTACATTTACAGGCTGCTCATGTGGGTGGCACAATCAGTGCTGCAGGCCCACTAGCAGCATTTGATTTACAGGCCCTGGGCACACACAGTGTACTGTACTGGGGACTTACCAGTAAATCAAATATTTCAATCATGGAATCACCAATCCATCATACTTTACATGGAGAGCATATGAACTTTAGTGCTGATCAGCAGTGGTAAAGTGCCCATAGTCATAAAACAATCAAAAACAGGGCCCAAACAGGAGGCCAAACCCACTGGAAAAGCCAAGTCTAACAATGCCCAAGTTGCATATCCAATATTAGAGGTCTGGTCATATGTCACAAGGTTAAATGTGCCTGCTGGACAGATCTATGTGCAAGTTGTATGCCACATCTTTGGATACTGGTTGTGTAGCTCAAGAGCTGACATGTCTGTCTGTGATCTATCAGCTGGCTAGATGACACTAGTACAGAACACACTTCACCAGATACAATGGGAAAACTGCATGCCATTTTCATTGGTATAGTGGGGGAAATAGCAGTGCAAGCTTTTCATTTAACAAATGGCAAGCACAAAGCACAATTCAGGCAATATTTGGGGAAGAATTCGGAATTTCGGTTCAGCTGCAGTCCTTTTATCCTTAGCCTCAGCACTTGCATCAAATGATTTGAAGCAGGAAGGAGCCATAGGGCGCAATCTCTAAATGAGGTCAGTTGGCAAGAAAATTACCAAATGCAACTATTTTCTTGTATTTTGTACTTGGTTGTAAACTGATATGATATCCCCTATTTGTTTCTTGTTGTGATACACTGTGGTGAAAATGTATTAATGGACAAGAATGCTTTTCCCGATGAAGACCCACAAATCACTCTAATGGCTTAAAACACTACCCTTTCCTAAATCCTAGACTGAGGAGAAGCACTAGAAAGGTCTTGTCTTGTTGGAGAAATATGAATACAAATCTTGGGATGGCCAGTCTCAGTCCTTGGCTCTCTTCTATTCTTCTGTTATTTGAGAAATAATGTATGGCTTAATTCAAATGCTATTCTAATTAGACGTTTCTTTCAGTCCATCAACTCTTGGTTTTTGTGAAAATAGTTTCTGAGGAACCACAGCGCTTTATTATCGAATTATAAAAAGAACATTGCATTTCCTTTAATTCATGAACGGCAGTGATTGTGAGCAAATGAGGAAGGGAAGATATGGCTGGTGATTGAGGCCAGACAGCTGAGTAACAAATTGCCAGTTTCCATTTTCCATGTGTGAGCCAGGTTACACCAGACCGCGTCTTTAGCACGAATTGCTTTACCACGCGTGCTGATCAGAGTGCGTGCACCAAACCAATGGCTGCTTCCTCTGTGCAATTAAAAGATGAAGTACAAAGTGTTAGCAAACGGCTTGTGTCTGAGCCGTGCGTCTACTTCATATGGAAGAAATCTGCACTCGCACAGTTTTGGAAGCAATGCTGCACCTTGTCACTTTCCTTCCCTCTGTTCTTACCTCCCTGCCTTCACGTGTTATAAAGTTCTTTTTGGCTTGCAGACTGTATAAAATGCACTAATTTACCCACTAACCTAGAACACTTTGCTTTCCTGACTCTATTTATTTATGAATCACATCTTATCGCGAATAACTCATCTAAAAGCTGTCGAGGCCGGTAACACTACATGGTGAGCAAGAGAAGGAAGATAATTGATGATAGTGAGTGCACTGTTTCAGAATCTGCAACAATTTGAAGATGAAAGGGGACGGACAGATCAGCAGGGCACAAGATACTCCGGTGGAGCTGTGACTGAAGCAATACAAAAAATGATAGAAAAGGTTGTATGATAGTACAACTAATGCATGAACAACGCATGGCTGTACCACGCAGTCGCTACCACGACCGCGTCTTTAGCACGAATTGCTTTACCACGCATGCCTTTACCATGCAATTTCGTGGGAAAGACATAAAGGGTTAAGGGGCATGCAGGCTAAAGATCGTACCCCCTGCCCTGTAAACTGCCCCTTTTCCCCCTGCCCCCTTAAAATTAAACCCACACCCCAAAAACTACCCTGACGCCAGCCCCTCACCCCGTGAGCTCTAAACAATCTCCTACATCCCTAAAATACCCCGACCCTGCCCTGTAAACTGTCCCTTCTCCCCCTGCCCTGAGCCCTAAAAATTAAGCCGGTGTCTCAAAAACTACACCAACACCAGCCCCTCTGCCCTGAGCCCTAAAAAACTGTTCCCTACCTCCGTGAAGTACCCCGACCCAGCCCCTCACTCACCCTGGGGCCTAAAACTGTTCCCTGCCCTGAGCCCTAAAAAATATCCCCTACATCCCTAAACTACCCCGTCCCTGCCCCCTGCCCTGTAAAATGTCTCTTCTCTCCCTGCCTGTGCCCTATAAATGAAGGCCATGTCCCAAAAAAGACCCCAACCCCAGCCCCCCTGCCCTAGCCCTAAAAACTATCCCCTACATTCCTAAACTAGCCGACCCTGCTCCCTTCTCTGTAAACTGTCCCTTTGTCCCATGCCCTTAGGCCTAAAAACTGACCCCCACCCTAAAAACTACTCGACCCCCTCCTGAGTCCTAAAACCTACCCTCACCCCAAAAAACGACCCCCCACCCCAAGACCAAGCCCCAGCCCCAGCCCCACTTACCTTACTGTCTCCTCTTCCAATACCTGATAGTCCTTCCTCTTCCTGTCTTCCCCTACATATGCCTCCGCTCGGCAACTAGACAGCGCATTGCCTTAACCACGCATATGCGTTGTTAAGACACATGCATGGTTAAGACAATCGTGGTACCGCTTGCGGGGAAACGGCAGGCATGGCTCAGCCTGTGTTGTTAAGGCCGTTTCCCGATAGAAAAAGTAAAGTAGAACGCACATTAACACAGCATTGCTCACAATAAAGCTGTTACTGCATGTAAAATAGGCTTGTGTTAACAGAACAACCTTGCCAGAGTGTCTATTCCTGGTTTAAGAACATCCAAACCCACAAAACCTGATAACAAAGCAGCCGTGACTGCAACCCATGCTCATGCCACCCTTCTTTGATCATCCCTCAAACATTGTCCCATTGCTCAATAGGTGCTTAAGGACACCTGCAAGTAGAGAACTACGGGGCATATTATCAACGGCCATCGATAATTATCGCTGGCCGTTCATAGCGATAGAAAAATTATCGCCAGCTTTCGCTGCATATTATCCCCATGATAACGCTATATTTACAACGCATAGCGCTATGGCGATAATATTTCAGGGATAGCGGTGTTTTCAATGGAACATCGCTGGTTTTCCAGCGATGTTCCATTGAAAACAGCGATAACATTGCTGATAGGACTCTGTGGTCCTATCAGCATAATCCATATCCCATTAAAAGTATGCCTTAGTCAGGAATTTAACAGGTGTTAAATTCCTGAGTTAAGGCTGAGGTAGTGCGATTTTATTTATCGCTGCACCTCCTTGTTAATATCGCGAAGCTACCTTCACGATATTAACATGTGTTGTTTTCACAGCCACACCTCTTTTGCATCTCATTAGCGATGCGAGGCAAGGCTGTGAAAATACGGGCTCTACATCACGGAAACACGCGTTAGCGTGTCCTTGATGATATTGCGATATAATTATCGCCGCTTTTCCTGCAAAAACGGACGTTAAAGCGGCGATAGTTATATCGCCAGCCCTTGCTAATATGCCCCTAAACAATGTAAGGTAGAGCAACATCCAAGAGCTCACAGGAAGGCCCATCGGCCTTCGGAAACTCAAAGTAAGGCCCAACAGCCAATCTGATGTCCAAGGTGCTAACACTAAGCAGGAGCTTTTATCTTCAGGATTCTATTACTAACCAAGGCTCCTCTTTTGTGACTGTAACTTCAGGGTGATCTCTGCTGACACAACCCGTCTTTCTGAAATACTTTTTCTGAATGTGAAATCTCTGACCAGCCCTGGATTCTAACGCTTTCCTATTGGCGAAAAGCAATACAATTATTGACATGCCCTTGGATGTATTCACCTGACAGAACAACAATTTGCACATAATCCTTGCAGCAGCAGATAAAAAGCAGGCCGATCTGTGGAAATATGGATTTTTCTGATCAGTTATGTCCCCTATCTTGGACCCCAACGGTTTCATGTATGAATCACAAGTACATGTATGTTCCCTCCAGTTCCAGTTATGAAGACGCAAACACATGTGCGTCCACCGTCAACATGTCCTCTGTCAGATCCGCCATGAATAGGCCGGATATTCCATTCCTAAGTATGAAAGGCCACCGGCTTTATATGGTTCACTTATGCCATTTTACAGTCCAGGCAAGTAGGCCCTGATTCTGTCATCAAACTCTTCTTGCCTTCTGCCTCTGAAAACTCCAGTCTGAGCCTGCATCTGTGACCATGAACTTTGTCTCATTCTCTGCGCGGCTCACGAAGCCTGACATCAGCCTATTCTCTGCCAAGAACTGTATTTCACCTTCGAGTTATCTGCTTCGCTCCCCAGCCGATGCATTCCTGTCTAGTAGTTTAAGTAAACATGCTTCCAGCTACCGAGCAAAGGGCCCGGCTTCTCTGTCTTTATGCAAGTAATTCATAGCCCTGTTACTATGGAAGATTCCTACCCTCGCATCTAGTGTAGACACTTAGACGCTTGTACACACACTCACAGTCAGTATAGAATAGATTCTGTCCGAGAGTCCTTCTTTTTTGGATAACATAGTTCTTTAAACATAGGATGTTAGATATGATTTGGGATTAGGTTGACTTGACCCCCCAGACTTTTTGTCTCCACATGTAGAGCTAAATGTCAAGTCCCCTTCACCCCCTAGTTACACGTCAATCATATGTCATGCTGCTGCGCACGCATCTATGCCAAGTATAATCGTATAGATCCACCTATATATGACATCATAACCAATTATGTTCCTTTTTTCTCCTCATTACGCCCATTTTCGGTTACGCATATGAATCGTCATTTTCCTTATCAATTGTTACGCCTACCACATTCGCTTCATTGTAATGTATGTTCTATAAAAGTCATTCTTTGTCAATAAAGTATGTACTTCACTTCCTGAACCTTCGTGGTGACGGAACTTGGAGCAACCGATTATAATCGATCATTGGAATAAAGCCCATTCCGAACCGCTAATACCACGGATTCTGCCTCTTATTTACTGAGCTATTTTATTATGTTTCTGTACCAAATTAAGTCCCGGTAATTAAATTATTTACCACATGAATGGCGCCCGAACAGGGACACTTTCTCATCTCACGCGCCGGCGGTGAGTTGCAGGCCCGGTCTCCTGCCACAGCTGGACGGACAATAACGCGTACCAGCAGGATTTCCTGTATCTCCCTCCGGTCAAGCGGGGGCGACTGAGGCTGCGATCAACACCCAGACGAGGCGGTGAGAAGTGCGAAGTATCCCGACCAGAGCCTAGCTGAGAGAGCAAGATCCGAGGTATACAGAGGCCCACCAGTTCCCGAAGTCCCAAGTCGAGTCCAGTCTCCGCAGTGTTCGAGTCGAGTCCAGTCCGGTTCAAGTTCAGTTCAGTTTCCGAGGCCTTCCGTTTCCGAAGCTACCCGGTGAGTACCATTACTGGGGAGGCATTTCTGACGTGCACATAGGTTGTGCCGGTCAAGACGGGTTTGGGTACACAAATCCGGTCTGCACTGTTTCAGCAGTGTATCTGTACTGTTTAGCAGTATATCTAGTATATCAAGTATATAAATCAGTTAAAGTCGAGTATTATGTTTTTGTGTTTAAGTTTTCCTTAAGACCGTCATCATTATTGATTGCTCAGGTAAATGTTAAATGTTAAATGTTTTAAGTACGTCCTGCATATTGTGGTGTGAATGACTGTTCATTATCGTGTTTACTGTATTAAGTTTGTTCAAAATCAAGTATCAGATCAGTTCTCAATATGCCGCTCTTTTCGAAACTAAGACAGATCACTACAAGAAAAGGGGTACTCGAAGAAGCCGTTCCTATTCCTCCTAGGGACACTCCAGGGTACTTCATGTATCATAAACATGGCTTAGACGCTATATTATTTCTTGATTTATGGGTAGACTATACCAAGGAATTACCAGAAAGTCAGAGGTGGCCCGCAGCGGGGACCTGGGATGCAGAGTGCATCATGAAAGTCGAGGAAGAGTTATGGAAAAGGAAAGTCAGACAGTCACAGAAAGATGCCGTTGAGTTATGGCGTAAAGAATCTCATAGACGTACAGAAAAAGCACTCCGACAGGAAGAGAAGAATAAAGAGAGTTCAAATAAAGTTCGAGAAAATCTATTAATTGAGGAAGGTATCCGAGTGAAATCAGAACAAGTAGACAGACAAAGAAATGCCCTTATGAATGGTATGTATCCCCTTCTGGCCGAAGGATTACCTAAGGCTACTCCAGAAATACCGAAAGACTTGCCAACTCCATTATTTCCAATAAAGGTACATCCTAAGGGGCATCCTAGAACCGCAGAAGATGTTTTTCTTTCCTCATATTTAGATGACGCAGCTCCCGAATATGCTAATTCTGCCCCACATAGACCGCATACCAGGGATGTTCAACGCCAAGATCCAGTACCCGTATCCCTACAGCAACAGATCGTGTCACAAGTTCCGGCAAGCGCATCTGTTTCTGCATCTGTTCCTACAGCTACTTCTATAGCTGTGTCCACACCTATAGTTGCTGTATCGCGTTCAACGAATCCTTTCACACCCGACACCCCAGATGGGGCTACGGGAGGTGCTACCAATATTTTTTCTACGCCACCCAGAATAAATAAACTTATTTTTCAAGAGTCAGCACATTCACGTACACCCAAACTCATAAATGCCCGTACGCTTAAGGAACTTCTTGTAGATTGTAGATATGACCCTGTGCCCGGCAAAGAGGACGAAATGACCCTGGCATCATTGCGTATCAGACGAGCCGCAGTGTATTTAGGGAAGTTACCAGGAATGACTGCGCATCTAGATAAAATATATCATTTTGTCCAAACAGGGCAAGACTCTGAATGTATTAACAGAGCTATGGAATACCAGAAAGTGGAGATACAGGGGGAACTGTTACGTTTCCTCATAAATTGTGTGATCAGAAATCAAGACCGACCGGGGGTAGACCCGGAAGCAATGCAAATTCTTACCAGATGGAGCCAGAATATATCAGAAGGTAGACATGATAAGCAAAATTGTATAATAGCCATGTGCCGAAAGATCCGTAAAGAAATAGAACGCCTACACGAAGAAAGATTAGCGGTAGACCAGTTCGAACAAAGCGAGGACGAAGGGTCAGGACTGCCCGCAGGACAGTCAGACACCATAGCCTATGTAGGTAGAGGAAGATCTTGTAATAGTAATAGATGTCTTATTGACCCGATACGTCCGATATGTCCAGATAATAACAGGAATTTCCAAATACCTATAATTAATATAAGGTCTAACGAGCATTCGTTCCAAGCCGCCGACAAATTACTCCGAGAACGAAGGGGTTATCATTTTCTCGATTCTATGGATGAACAAGATTTAGCTAGGTCAGCTGTCCATTGGGTGGACAGTCCCGGAAAATATAGTGATGATACAGTAGCACGCACATTTTTGAATCTCACCCCAGATGAACAGCGGTTAGCTGGGATTTATATGATTCAACAACTCCTCATACTATATCAGAGTCAGCATTCGGACCCTGGTCCCTTGCCTGATATATTGACTGAATTACTCATGAATAGATGGAGAGGTTCAGGTACTAAATTAATTAAAGAAATTCTAGAATCAAGAAAGCAGTATATTCTTTTTGTATGTTCAGAACGTGTCTCATTGCCCATCAAGGAAAGAACCACGTATTACATGGATAGACAGAATCCTTTACGAGAAGTGCACCCAATAAAAGGCGAGGACAATGAGTTTAAACGCGTATTTGTATATACGCCTATATCGAAAATAGAATTGTTAGAAATGAAGAAAGTGGTACCCAGTCATGACAAAGATCCAGCGGGTTTTCACCGAGAAATTAAAGACATGTTACTCATGGGAGAGTATACCTATCCCGACATTATGACAATATTAAAGGTATTGATGCCTGCTGGCATTTATGAAAAACTCAGGGAAAAAGAGTGGGAGGTAGGAGACCAAAAGATAGAATGGTCAGTATTAGAAGCGGAAGAAAAGGCCCGAACTGCAGGAGCAGGACTTGGGGATAAAACTAAAGCGCTACCAGGTTTATTAGTACAGGTACTGCCACGTTTATTAACTACGAAAAAGGAAGATTGGGGTACAATTTCAGCCTGTAAGCAGAAGCAAGATGAAGACACTAGTGATTACTATGCCCGATTTGAAAAATGTTTTGGTATAAATAGTGGCATAAAAGCAAGTAGCGAATCATACCCGCATCTGTTTGTAACAAAATTAGTAGAAAATGCCCTGCCCCAAGTAAAGAATAGAGTATTAAAATTCGAGAGTACCTGGCAAGGTAACACTCCATCACAAATGTTACAAATGTTACAGTACCATCACAATAGAATTAGAGAGGAACAAGAACATGAACACAGACGCATGAAAGACACGAAAATGAAAATGCTAGTTTCTCAGACAGTTCCAGCTGAAGGACATAAAAAGGGTATGACACATTCCGGTGATTCAGCAGGACCTGTAAAAGGGACATGCAATTATTGTAAAAAGCCAGGTCATTACGTACACGATTGCCCAGTTTTGAAACATAATATCGCCATAGGTAATACAAAAGAAAGACCACGGCCACCTAGACAGGATCAGAATGAACAAGGAGCCCCGCAGCATGCGCAGTCCATGCCAGCTCCACCACAGTCTGTACAGTTTGTGCCAGCTGCACCAGCGCTGCGTTGCTGCCACACAAACCACGACACGACAGCTGTACCAGACCGCACAGTACGACTATCCTGAGTACCAACGATACGCATGAACCAGCCTAGAGAGGGAAGTTGACTTACCCCTTATCGAGATCCCTGTAGATCAAGAAGGACCTTATGTACATAGTGAATTATTAGGCCAAGATAGAAAATTTTTACTCGATACAGGGGCAAGTCGAACAACAATAAAACGTAGTGAAGTTCCAGGGGCACCGCTCTCAGGCTCTCAGAATATTTCCCTTGGTTTTTCAGGAAAACCTATTGTTAATGAAGTGTCACAACCTCTTCCACTTACGATAGGACCTTTGACCCGAACTACCGATTTATTGCTTACTAAATCATGTCCAGAAAATCTGTTAGGAATAAAAACACTGAAAGCTCTAGGAGCTATAATATGTTGTTCTCCGGAAGGAGTAAGATTGTTTTTACGTGATTTTAAACGTCACTATGTATCTAGAGACATGGATCCCCGACTGCAGACTTTACCTACACATCTATGGGCACAAGGCCCTACTGATGTTGGTTGCATGAATATTACACCATATCGAGTCACATTAAAGGCAGGAGTGGTACTACCACGAATGCGACAATACAAGTTACCACCAGATGCTGTAGTGGCTTTGCTGCAAATCATTGACGAGCTTATTGCCCAAGGAGTAGTTGTGGAAACAGACTCCAATGTATGTAATTCACCAATAATTCCGATTCTTAAACGAACAGATCCAAAGGCCCCGCCAGTATATCGATTGGTTATTGATCTGCGCGAATTAAACAAGTGTATTGTGCCACAATTCCCTGTGGTCCCTGATATCTCGTCATTATTGACAGCCATTGATTCCGAAGCAACATTCTTTACTGTAATTGATCTCAAGAATGCCTTTTTCAGCGTCCCAATAGATCCGGAAAGTCAATATTTGTTCGGATTTAGTTTAAATGGACGAAGCTTTAAATTCACACGCGCACCTCAAGGATTTACAGAAAGCCCCAGCATTTATAGCCAAGCACTGAAACGAGAACTTGACAGTATCAGCATGCCAGTTAACACTGCTCTGCTTCAATATGTCGATGATCTGCTGATCACCGCGAGAAGCGAACCGGAATGTGAAAAAGCATCACTGACAGTTTTACAATTTCTAGCTGAAAAGGGTCACAAGGTGTCCCCTTCTAAGCTGCAATTCTGTGTCCAGCGAGTTGTTTATCTTGGACACTCGCTGTCCAAGGAGGGAAGGCAGCTTACACCAGACCGCATCCAGTTAATTGCTAACATGCCAATACCCAAGACACAAAAGGAGGTGCGGGCTTTTATAGGCCTCACTTCATATTGTAGGCAGTGGATCCCTCAGTATGCATTTCTAGCAAAACCACTCATTCAGTTGACAACACAGGAGGCAGCCACAACGACTGTTCTCCCTTGGACTCAGGAACATACGCAAGCTTTTGAAAGCCTAAAGAAAGCCTTATGCCAAGCACCTGTTTTAGCAACGCCATGTTACAGAAAACAGTTTACACTCTTTGTTACAGAACGCGAAGGTACTGCCTTGTCAGTACTCACACAGGAACAAGCAGGATCACACAAACCATGTGCTTATTTTTCTAGTACATTAGATCCCGTAGCTCAGGCTTTGCCTGCGTGCCTGAAAGCAGTGGCAGCGACAGCTTTAGCAATCAGACAAAGCGATGCCATAGTGTTAGGACATCCATTGACAGTTCAAGTACCACACGCAGTAGAGGTTCTTGTAAATAGAACGCAAACACAACACTTGACTATAGCGAGACTTACAGGGTACGAACTTACATTGTTCCAGCCACATATAGAAATCAGACGCTGTAACACATTGAATCCTGCCACACTTTTGCCAGTAACCGGAACAGACCCACTAGCCCATGACTGTATTGAAGTTATTACTATAACGACAAAGCCCAGACAAGACTTAACCGATGTCCCATTGTCAGATCCAGACCTGACATTGTATGTAGATGGTTCATGTATGAGAACAAGCACAGGAGAGTTAGTGGCTGCTTACGCAGTCACAACAGATACTGAAGTCATTGAAACAAATCGTATAAATACTTTGTCAGCTCAAGCCGCAGAGCTCATCGCTCTGACACAAGCCTGTATTCAAGCCACGAATAAAAAAGTCAACATATACACTGATTCACGTTATGCATTCGGAGTTGTACATGACTTCGGCGTGCTGTGGCGAGAGAGAGGTTATTTAACTTCCCACGGTGCCCACATTCAGCACGGACCCCTCATTCATGCCTTATTAGATGCGATACATCTACCGACTGCTATATCAATTATGAAATGTAAAGCTCATACGAAAGTCACTGATATCATTTCTCAAGGCAATGATCTAGCCGACAGAACAGCTAAACAGACTGCTCAAACTCAAACCTCCGACATGACAAAGACAATAGTCCCGATGCCGACACATTGTATGACAGTTAAAGATCCTACTTTTGACGTAATTGACATCCAGACACATGCTACACCAGATGAAATAAAGAAATGGACCGAATTAGGAGGGATCCAAACGGACCAAGGATGGATGATGAAGGAAAAGTCTGTGTGGTTCCTTCCTGATTCAATGGTCCAAGTTATAATTAACACTATACATAGTCCAGCACATCTAGGAGAAAAAGCTATGCTAGATAGCATTCAACACATTTGGTTCAATAAACATTTACGAGCAGCAGCCAAACAAAAGGTCCGTACCTGTATGATCTGTTGCCAGTTCAACCCAGGAAAAAGCGTTCCCGTAGAACAGGGTGGATTTCATCCTCCTGATCACCCTTTTGAAGTCCTCCAGATGGATTATATCCAGATGGAACGATGTCGAGGATTCAAATACGTTCTCGTAGTTGTTTGTGCTCTTTCCCGTTGGACGGAGGCATACCCGGTTTCAGATTACACTGCCCCGACTACTGCCAAACAGTTGGTTCGAGAATTCTTCCCACGATACGGTTTACCACGTGTTGTTCACTCAGATAACGGCCTGCCGTTCTCATCCGAACTAATGAAACATGTTTCACTTTTGTTAGGATATCAGTGGAAATTCCACTGTGTCCGACACCCTGAGGCAGCAGGTCTCGTAGAAAGACATAATCAGACCCTGAAAATTAGATTGTCCAAAATATGCAGGGAGAAAGGTGTCGACTGGGTAGTAGCACTACCAGTTGCACTCTTTTACACAAGAATGGTAGCACACTCTCGAACAGGGCTATCCCCGTATGAAGTGATCTTCGGCAGACCACTAAATATGTGGGGGACGCCTATGCCACGAAAAATAACTGATATTGACTGTAATATGCTGACAGATTACTTGGCTTCCTTGATGTCTGCACTACAATCTTGTCGTTCACAGGTAGCTGCAGCCTTTCCCGACAACACTGAGGTGAAACCCCTTGACGTAGTCCCGGGGGACCTCGTTCTTGTGAGGAATTTCGACCGAAAGACTCAGCTGGAGCCCAGATGGAAGGCACCCAAGTTGGTCCTGCTGACCACAAGAACAGCCGTGAAGATTGAAGGCAGAAAAGGATGGATTCATTCAAGTCATATCAAGAAATTTCATGGACTTCCTTCGGATGTGAATAGCCCACCTCGTGTGCCTTCACCCATTGACTCCAAACTACCTTTGGCTGAGGCCAACAGTCAGGAACTTTATAAAATAAAACTCAGGCCTAAACCGTCGGACGATTTGATTGTTTAAGTCCTCTCCAAGGTGAAGCGGTTGAATCTGTCTCCGACATGTATCCCTTAGACCTGAATCATGAAAAATTGCGAAAAATGTTGAAACGACAGGCGTACTGTAAATCACTGCGTAGCCATTGCATAATGACGTTATTAATTTTGTTTTTCTTCAGTTTTTTAATAATTATTGCAAGTATATTGTTGCACATATATTATCCTATTTCTAGACATATTTACAATGTTACTGCTGAACATTCTTTTAGTGACCTACCCCCGCATGAATTGTCCTATAGACTTGCGCTGCGCAATAACACTTTCATTAGTATGTTACATCATTCCCATCAGACTAGTAATGCTACTAATTGTTGGGTGTGTGGCCGGCTCCCTCCCTATCAGAATTATGAAGGAGTCCTGCCTTTCTTTCCACATCCGTTTACACATAATGGCTCCTGTGGAGCATGGTTCAGCTTAATCAATTCCATAGACTCAGACACAGCAGTTTATCAAGACCATTGGGTATGGGGAAATCTGAACCTAGTTTTATTCAAAGTCTGTTACCCTGCAAGGAGGGTCGCCCCAAAGGAACAGGAACTGATCTAGAAAATGAAGTATATGAATTAGGTAATTTTACACCTAATCTCATGATTCTAAATGTCGAATCCGAAGTTGAACTAGTTTTACCCACCATGCCAGTATTCCCAGCAAAGGGTGAATTGTGTGTAAGAAAAGTTGGTTCCATACATATGGGCCATAGTAAATGCACTACTATAGTAGAATTCAGTGATCAAGGCAAATCCTCATTTAGAGCTTATCGCCACTCCTACTTTATATGTGGTCAGACTGCCTATATGCGTCTACCCCTAGATTGGGATGGTACCTGCTACATTGCATTTCTTTTGCCACCTGTTTTCCTAGCTCCTCCTGATTATTATAGAAATATTCATTTAGTACACAACAGAAAGCGGAGAGATCTCCCAATTGTCGATTATACTGAGACGGCATGGGACAAGTATGTAGATTTTAATAAAGGCATCTTTCCCTATATAGGTACTGTTACTAATAGTAAGCTGATACGTAGATTAACTAGAACCCTTGAAGCAGTAGTGAATGAAACTATTTCCGCTTTAGGCAATTTAACAGAAGAGCAGTCTGCTATGCGGATTGTTGTGCTTCAAAATCGTCTTGTCCTTGACGTCATCCTGGCTGATAGGGGCGGAGCTTGTAGGGTCATCGGATCAAGCTGCTGCGTATTCATACCAGAAAATTCGCCATCTGTATATAAAGCCATAACTCGCCTTCATAAGATTGTAAGCCAGATACACCAGAACCCAGGCACCTGGACTTGGTCCGGTTGGTTTTGGAGTGTATTATCTACCTTTGGATGGAAGGTCCTATCTTTCCTAGGTATTGGCCTTCTCATACTATTCAGTTGCTGTCTATGTCTACAATGTGGACCAGCGATCTGTGGTCTGTGTGCCACATCGTGTATTCCACCACCAAGATTTCATTCATCACGGAAGAAGAAAGAAGAACAAATGATGTTATATGAACAGATCAATGGATTGATGAAGATTGATATCTCTTAACGGGCAAGTAGGGGACAAGGAGGGAATGTGGAAATATGGATTTTTCTGATCAGTTATGTCCCCTATCTTGGACCCCAACGGTTTCATGTATGAATCACAAGTACATGTATGTTCCCTCCAGTTCCAGTTATGAAGACGCAAACACATGTGCGTCCACCGTCAACATGTCCTCTGTCAGATCCGCCATGAATAGGCCGGATATTCCATTCCTAAGTATGAAAGGCCACCGGCTTTATATGGTTCACTTATGCCATTTTACAGTCCAGGCAAGTAGGCCCTGATTCTGTCATCAAACTCTTCTTGCCTTCTGCCTCTGAAAACTCCAGTCTGAGCCTGCATCTGTGACCATGAACTTTGTCTCATTCTCTGCGCGGCTCACGAAGCCTGACATCAGCCTATTCTCTGCCAAGAACTGTATTTCACCTTCGAGTTATCTGCTTCGCTCCCCAGCCGATGCATTCCTGTCTAGTAGTTTAAGTAAACATGCTTCCAGCTACCGAGCAAAGGGCCCGGCTTCTCTGTCTTTATGCAAGTAATTCATAGCCCTGTTACTATGGAAGATTCCTACCCTCGCATCTAGTGTAGACACTTAGACGCTTGTACACACACTCACAGTCAGTATAGAATAGATTCTGTCCGAGAGTCCTTCTTTTTTGGATAACATAGTTCTTTAAACATAGGATGTTAGATATGATTTGGGATTAGGTTGACTTGACCCCCCAGACTTTTTGTCTCCACATGTTGAGCTAAATGTCAAGTCCCCTTCACCCCCTAGTTACACGTCAATCATACGTCATGCTGCTGCGCACGCATCTATGCCAAGTATAATCGTATAGATCCACCTATATATGACATCATAACCAATTATGTTCCTTTTTTCTCCTCATTACGCCCATTTTCGGTTACGCATATGAATCGTCATTTTCCTTATCAATTGTTACGCCTACCACATTCGCTTCATTGTAATGTATGTTCTATAAAAGTCATTCTTTGTCAATAAAGTATGTACTTCACTTCCTGAACCTTCGTGGTGACGGAACTTGGAGCAACCGATTATAATCGATCATTGGAATAAAGCCCATTCCGAACCGCTAATACCACGGATTCTGCCTCTTATTTACTGAGCTATTTTATTATGTTTCTGTACCAAATTAAGTCCCGGTAATTAAATTATTTACCACAGATCCTAAGCTATGTTTCACATCGCACTAAGTTTTATATACCTGACTATATGCAGCAAACATAAATGTATAAGCAGGCCAGAATTGTTGTCCGTTGCAAGTGACTCTGTTTGAGATGCATGGTTCTGAGAAAGTTTGGGCAAGCATTTTAGAGAATCCGTCTATTTCACCATTTTGACTGGTACAATGGGAATTTGTTTTAATGGAAACAATCACTTTACTGCCAATACTGGGCACCTTAGGATTGTCTTGGACTGAAAGCCAACCAAAAACGACCTTGAACTTTCAATTAATCTAGCCAATTCTGATAAACCATTCTTAATGACCCTCTGTTCTTACATAATTGATTGGTGGGAGGATGGTCAATCAGGTTGTGTAGAACACCCTTCCTGTGATGACAGCAGACCAGAGGGCACTTGGTAATTTATGACATTCCATTCCCTGTGCCAGTTTGCTTTTCTGCACCCCTTCAGTTGAATTGGATTCAGAAATGCACTCTATTTTCTGCTCTTCTGTGCGATGGACAATGGTCCATTTTGACATCTTACAGTTTTAGCAGGAGGGACAACACATGCCAAGCGAAAGTGGTGCTAGGAGGTGACGAATAGCAAGACAAACCTCTTACAAGCAAATCAATCATCTCTTCACTCCATTTTCGCCAACCAAAACCCTTTCTCAGTGCTTGCTATCCAAGTACCTGCTCTCCACCCCAAAGCACCACCTTTCCTGGGTCTACAGTCAAAGATGGCTACATGTGGCTCCCAAATGGGCACTTTCTAGCCCTTAGAGAACTCCGAGTACCATTTCAATGCATTAATAGTTGCTTAATGTGGTGCCATCAGTAGGGGCATCAAAGTCGAAAACAAGATGCAAATGAGAGATGTGCTGAAGAAAGAAGTAGAAGACAGGAGAAAGTTTGTCCCACAGAACAAGGAAATAGAGCTGAGTACAGGTGTGCAGTAGAGCAAAGGATCAAAAGGTTCAGAGGCAGCTGAGTGGCTAGAGCAGCAATCCTCTCAGGATCGCCAAACTCAAATGTGCTTGCAGAGCCACTTTGACACCACGAGTCACATGCGGGCTTGACATTGCAGTACATACTCAGCTTTCAAACCACATCACTGTCCTCTGATAATCCTTGATATGGCCCCTCTACTCATCATGGTAGAGCCATCACCCCTGTACACTGACCCTCTAGTCTGGCCATGGGCTTCTCTGTTCTTCCTGCTCCAATTGTTCAGCTTGCTTGCTCCGTTAATATGCCTAACACAGAGGCTCCAGCAGGGGACCGTCACAAGCTGACACTGCACCAACAGTCATATTCATGCCAGCCCCTCTCAGAAATATCAATGAAGCTTATCAGAAAATTCAATATGACCCAAGGATGAAGGAGCAGGAATTATGGAATAACTGTGTTCTGAAGGTCAGATTAGCTGACTGTTTTCAACATAAATATTGGACAGCAATATCAGAGTCCAATAGAGTACCTAGCAATGTCACATCTAATAATTTATGGTACATGTATCCACTTTCTGTTGCCAAATTTTGGCAACATTTCATGCCATCTATTAAGCGTTTGAGGATCCAGTTGTAGAGCCACCTTAGACACCAAATTAAGTGATTTCTGGACTAACTCTATATGAGAAATTGCTGTGTGAATCTCAAAAAGTCACTAAATTAACCCGTGCTTAATCCTTGGTAGCTTGGCACAAAAAGCAGTCAGGCTTAACTTGGAGGCAATGTATAAAGTATTTATGCAGAGCACAAACAGTAATAAAGTGAAAACATGACACAAAAGAAATCACAAACCAATGTATAAAAATAGAGTACATTTTAATAAATTATTTGACACCAAAATGACATAATCCAATCCATGGAACTATGTAAAGTTTTTTGTAAAAACTAGCACTTTGCGAGGGGATGGCAATGTACGGTGACAGTATGTTGATGTGAAAAGTGTTGAAAATGTAATTATTTAAAAAAAAGTAAAATGGCGCCTAAATGATCAAAGTGCCAACCACGGACATCTAGTCGTGCAAGACTGGGTCAAAGTCAAATAATATGACCAACCATGATGGAGCATGGTTCGGGTAGAGGAGGTGGATTGGGCCCGGTCAGCGCTTACCTTCGGACTTTGAAGGAAGTCTGAGAAAAAGTATCTGAGTAGGTAAAATTCAGCAGTGCAAGGCTTCAGTACATGTCCGAGCAGGGACCGTCGTTGTCGGATGGCATTGAGTCAAAGCTGCGGTGCAGATTTCAACGTTTGGACTTAGTCAGCAAAATGGAAATCAATTTCTCCAGTAGGATGAGGCAGAGATCTGTTGCTGAAGATAATTGCACAAGGTCAGATACCCCTTTGGTGAAGGAAGCAGAATAGAATTTGCTGCGGCAGAGAAGAACCTAGCGGGAGAAGCTGTGAAGTCAATCCAACCTGAAAAGCACCTGGGCGGATAGGCGAGCAGATTGATCCCAGACCTCTGTTGGTTGTCAATGTAGATTTTGGTCAAACTTTTTCTTAGTCCTTAGTTTTGGGATTTGGCCAGTTGGGCACCATTACCACCACAACCAATGGTCCAGGACTCGTGGGACAATTCTTAGGGGTTTAGAACTCACTCAGGCTGGTGTGGGTTCAAGGTGGTAGGAGCCTTTTGTGTCCCTGTGATTCTGAACAGTAGGCAAGCAAACTCACCTCTAGAGTCACTCTCGTAGTCCTGGACACAGGTGAAGATGTAGGGCTCAACCGCAGGACTAGCCTCTGAGGGTTAAAAGCAGGCTCCAGGCAGCAAAACCATATTACCAGGTACATCTGCAGTCTGACAGAGTGTACAGGAGGTCTCAGAAGCTGGCAGTTCCCTGAGAGTCCTTCCACAAAATTTTTTGCCAAACAGACAGCTCCTGAGGCGGAAGCCGGGAGAAACGCTCGAAATTTTTAAAGCATTTAAAATTAAAACAGTTATTTTTACCTGTGATTCCACATTGCCCTGAGCACTCCCCCCTCCTCTAGAATCGCCGATCTTACACCGCGCAGCCGATGTGATCGCTGCCGCGGGTCTGACCAATTCTTTTTGCCGCCATTAGCGAGGGAAGTGAGGCCACGCCCACCGTCCTGAGGCCACGCCCCCCCTGGCTGCTACTTAAGTCACACTGTTCTCCAAGCCCGCATTAGCCAAACAGACAGCTCCTGAGGCGGAAGCCGGGAGAAACGCTCGAAATTTTTAAAGCATTTATAATTAAAACTGTTATTTTTACCTGTGATTCCACATTGCCCTGAGCACTCCCCCCTCCTCTAGAATCGCCGATCTTACACCGCGCAGCCGATGTGAACGCTGCCGCGGGTCTGACCAATTCTTTTTGCCGCCATTAGCGAGGGAAGTGAGGCCACGCCCACCGTCCTGAGGCCACGCCCCCCCCCTTCCCCAATAAGAATGTGCCTGGGTCGGAGGCGCAGCGGACGCGCGCTGTGGGCGCGCCGCCAGCGCGCCAAAGGCGCGACAAAGGCAAGCCCGTCTGGGCCCGTCCGGGCCCAGCCGGGCCTAAGGCCAGAACCTATGCCCGATTCGATAGGGGGACGCTTTAGCTATACACGAAGAGACCTCCTGCTACTCAGATCCTCTAAAAATACGAACTGCCATTATATACATAAAGGAGAAAAGGTATTCCTCAACTGCGACTTATGCAGCTCACCCCCCCTATTAATGAACAGTACTCCCTCCAAATGGCCCTCCTGAACTGTAGATCCCTCCCGAAACACTCCCTAGAGATTAACTTCCTATTTCAGGACCACAAGTTAGATATACTGTTTCTCACAGAGACGTGGCTGACACTCAATTCTGAGGCCGATATTGTACGTGCTCTCCCCCAAGGATTCCTAATCCACTTTCAGAATAGGCCCGTTGGTAGAGGAGGCGGTCTGGCCATATTATATAGGGATACATTTGTATGTAGGGCAAAAGATAGTGGCATCGCAGACTGTGAGAGCTGTTATTTCTCTTTACAAATATCACCTACAGTCTCCCTCTCTGGCCTACTTGTATACCGTCCACCGGGTTGCCCTAACCATTTTGTTAGTGCCCTGATGGAAACTGTCACTGTACTGGCATCTTCTACTCCTAATTTCATGATTTTGGGAGATCTCAATCTCCATTTTAATGACCCTCTGGACTTGGTGGCGACTGACCTCCACCTCGACCTTACATCCTATGAGTTGGGACTGGTCAATACAGGGGTGACACATAACAAAGGACATTTGCTCGACCCGATTTTTACCAACGCTCATGCATTGAAAGCTAGACCACCCTATCCTCTCCCATGGACAGACCACTTCCTGATCCCTTTTTTCTGGCAAGTCGTGGCCGTCCCACTACAACCCCCCAATACGCGTGTCATGGATAGGGTCTGATCCAAACTCTCTGTTGAGAATTGGATCTCCAATCTAGAATATTCCCACCCCCTCCAGTTCTTGACCCTGTGGTTGCAGATACGCACTTTGAAAACTGGCTTACCAACTCACTTGACTCTATTCTCCCCAAGAAAATTATTCAGAAAAAGGAGAAGAGAGCTGACTCTGCCCCCTGGTACACGCCCGAGCTGAAACTCCTAAGAAAAGGATGTAAGAAGCTGGAGCGCTCCTGGAGGAAAGACTGGGCGGGATCCAGCAAAGATGAGTATCGCACCGCCATGAGAGCATATAAGGCTGACCTGCGCAGCACCAAGAGACAATTCTTCGACGAAAGAATTAAAAATTATTCTAATTCCTCTAGAGAAACTTTCCTAATCATCAAGGAACTGCTCAAGGTGCCTGAACACCCTCTGGCTCAAGACATCTCAGGGGCCAAATGCAACAAATTGGCGAACTACTTTGATGCCAAAATTCATAACATCTTAGCCACCCTGCCCCGAGTCGATCATGGAATAGATATAAGCAGTAGGCTAGCAACACCCGACATTCAGCTCGATGCCTTTGGTCCAGTGTCAGTGGACGAGGTACTCAAAACTCTAGCCGACATCAAAAGCGGTTCTCCTAGCGATCCGGTACCCGTGCGGATCCTGAAGCACATTGCAACCACCATTTCTATATCTGTTACTGACCTTATTAATGCCTCGCTTTCGCAGGGAGTGGTTCCACCTGGTTGGAAGAGAGCTATTGTGATAGCTCTTCTTAAAAAGCCTCTCCTAGACCCGGCAGAATTGGCCAATTTTAGGCCAATTTCACTACTCCCTGGATTTAGCAAGGTCACAGAACGACTAGTTAATCAAAAACTCTCCCATTTCCTAGAGTCCAATGGCCTTCTTCGGAACTCACAAACTGGCTTTCGCCCTGGACAGGGTACGGACACAGCCCTTCTGGCAGTCGTTGAGGAGGCCAGATGCATTTTGGACTCAGGAGGATCAGTGGCCGTGATCCTCCTGGACCTAAGTGCAGCTTTCGACACTGTTAATCATCAGGTCCTAATTCAGCGACTGACAGACATAGGTGTGGCAGGGACAGCCTTGTCCTGGCTCACTTCATTCCTTAGCAACCGCACCTTCCAGGTCTGGGAGAGTAACTCACGGTCAGTGGCAATTCCCCTCCAGTGTGGGGTACCACAAGGCTCATCCTTAAGCCCCACATTATTTAATGTGTACATGGCCCCACTGGAGGAGGTGGTTGCCCCGTTCGGAATCAAAATCGGGATCTACGCTGACGACACCCAACTGGTCGTCTCCTTATCCCAACTTGCCCAGTGCCCGGACACCCTCCACTCCTGCCTATCAAAAATTTATACCTGGATGTGTGAATCCTCTCTAAAACTGAATGGGTCTAAGACCGAAATTATGCTATTAGGGCATAAAGAGTCTACACTGCCTCCGAACATCTGGCCCACCTGTCTGGGGGAGCCCCCCTCCCCAAAAAATGAGATCAAAAGCCTGGGGGTCTGGATGGAACAGGGTCTTTCATTCAAGACCCAAGCAAAAAAATTGCCAGGAGCCTGTTTTGGCCTCCTCCGATCGGCTCGGAAAGTTCTGCCACTTCTTCCGCAGCCCTCTAGGAAGCTGCTGATCCAAGGACTGATCCTGTCCAGATTGGACTATAGTAACGCTATCTTCCTGGGTGCACCGGAAACCACATTTAACAAACTCCAACAGATCCAGAATGCTGCAGCACGGCTTCTCACGGGCACCTCAGTCAGAATGTCAGCTAAACCAACACTTAAACTGCTACACTGGCTTCCGATACGCGAAAGGGTAAAATTCAAATCCTTATGTATTGCACACAAACTGTTGCAGGGTAAGGGGCCCCCCATTCTGAAGAACTTAATCGTACCCTACAAAGCCAACAGACCACTCCATTCAGATCATGAACGCCTGGTCACTATGCCCAGAGTAAAAAAGGTACGCACAGGAGGATGGCGATTCTCGGTAAATATAGCTAAACTGTGGAATTCCCTCCCCTTGAAACTACGGACTGAATCCTGCCATCTGCGGTTTCGGAAACTCTTGAAAACCCACCTGTTTCCTTAATCTTTTCTAACTATTTCTCTGGTACCCGCACTGGTTTCTCTGTTCTGGTTTAGCGCTGGGATGCTTCCGGGTAACTACGCGCTCTATAAATCCCCCATCATCATCATCATCACAAGTCCTGTAGTGAACAGAAGAGTGGGTCTGGAGGTCCTATTTTTATACCCTGGTGCCCTTCTTCTGGAAGGTGGGAGAAACTTCTGGAAAATTTTTTTGAAGTGCATGAAATTTCATAACTCCCCTGCCTTGGCGTCTAGCTGGCTGCAGGGATAAAGCAGGGTTGTTAGGCCCTTTGTGTGAAGGCAGAGCACAGGCTATTCAGTTCCAAGTGAGGCTGTGCTCAGGTCCACCCCACATCCTGCCAGCAGATGGCTCATTAAGGCACACCTAATCCCTCTATTGTGTGACTGTCTGGGAGTAATTCACAAAGTTTAACTGTCAGCTACACCCAGTCATGTGACCGAAGACAGTCTGCAGGAACAAAGGGCTAAGGCCAGGAAAATGCCAATTTCAAAATTGTAATGAAAAATCCAACTTTACCATTAAAGTGCGTTTATCATTTCAATTTCATAGATACCAAACACAACATAGATACCTGATCTCAATTAGAAATTACAGCTTGTTAAAGGTAATAAGGAACCCCCACTGTTACCCTCTGGGAGGGGTAGGCCTCAGAGCAGTGAAAAACAAATTTAGGACTTTTCACTAGCAGGACATGTAAAAGTAGATGTCCAACCTTTTAATTACACAGCACCCTGCCCTATGGGCTACATAGGGCTACCTTAGGGGTGACTTATAAGTAATAAAAGGGGAGTTGAAGGCTTGGCAAGGGGGTTTAAATTCCAATTTGTCATGGCAGTTTAAAACTGCATTCAGGCTACAAAAGCAGGTTTAGGACATGTTTAAAGTGCTACTTAGATGGATGGCAAAAAAGGTGCTGCAAGCCCACAGGTAGCATTTAATTTACAGCCCCTGGATATATGTTATATAATTCTACAAGGGAGCAAAATGTAAATTACATTTGTCAACTAGAAGTATGCCAATCAATCCAAGTTTAGGGGAGTGAGCCCAATCACTTTAGCATTGATTAGCAGTGGTAAAGTGCACAGTGTCCTAAGGTCAACAGAAACAAATTCAGCAAAAAATGGAGGGTAAAAGGCAAAAGTTTGGGGGTGACCTTGCAGAGAGGGCCAAGTCCAACACCCTACATTTTAAAACTGCCACGCAATGACTGTTGACCATTTATCTGCTGCATACCAATCGCACAGCTTGTAAGAATAACTTCCGGCCTTTGTAAGTTCAAAATTTTATTCCTTGTTTTTCAAAACTCGTATATTCAGCTTGACTTGATTTATTCACAACAATGCTATCCGAAGGCCCCGTTCGCTTCTCATGAGGCAATTGTGCCCATCCAGGCCTCTTACTGCTTCACGTGGGGACATTTAATTCACCAATAACAGCTTAAAAACGTAATCCCAATGCATTTCGGGCCTTATGAGATGCCCTTCGTCAGGGGAGTTGTATAAATATAGAAATCACATAAAAACCCATGTTAGTCTAACGTGCTTCAATGCTTAGGTGAATTTTACATAAACACATTCTGTTATGATTGTATCGATCCATTATACCAGACACTGCTCTTTGTAAACATGATGAAAAATACCCCCTTTGTGTTATCAAGGTGTTTACTCCACGCGAAACCTCCCCCACTCCATCCTCACTTTTAAACCTGCCATACTACCCGCACGATGAAGCAGACGCTCAACATGCCTAGTGTTGGATAAATAAACCTGATACTGAACTAAACTCTACCCCCCTTAAAAAAAACAGTTAAATAATAATTCAAACTTAACACTGCCCTCCACCCCGTGTTAAAAACATTTACCTACTTATTTGGTGATGCTGTTTGTGACCGCTCTCAACTCGCTATTCTCTCTCCCTGCCATTATGGCCAGCAACAAAATGCTGATCACCTGTGCTTGCAATTTAACCTTTTCTTCTAACTAAATTCAACCAATCATGATAGCTTACAGAAATTAACTTCACCACGTTCAGTCTCGTGTCATGTATAAACCCTTCAGATTCAAAACCCGGCCACCCCTCTTGAACTGAACTGACTTCATGTCCCATCAACCATTGCACTGGAACGTTCCTGAATATTAAAAAAGTGACTTACAGACTCTCGCCTCCCGTAACTAGTTATATCAATTCAACAGTGGTGTGTTTACAAAAATAAACTGAGATGAAAACATTCAAACAAGATCGATTCAACCAATTTAACAATAGTTAAATGCTTAGTTCATCTTGATGCAAAGTATCCATGTCAAGTCCGCTTGACGCATGTTAGTTCGTAACTATCTAAAAAGCAGTCCATGAGTCCGTTATATCTCCTTATTCGTGAATTAAGGTAGCATTGTCTTCAAAGTTGTTACACAAAGTTCGTCGTTTTTGGTTTGGGTGCAGTACTGCTGGTGAGGCAAGAAATTAATTGTCAAATGAGCATGGAAGTAGCAGTTGCACACCATTTTTTTTCCATTCATTCATAGTAATCCATTTTAACAAGTTTGCGTGCTGACTGGAACCGTGCCTCGCCTCGTTGCACGTGTGTACTTAGTGTGAAACAAATAGCTGCAAATATCTGCTGCATACCAATCGCACAGCTTGTAAGAATGACTTCCAGCCTTTGTAAGTTCAAAATTTTATTCCTTGTTTTTCAAAATTCGTATATCCAGCTTGACTTGATTTATTCACAACAATGCTATCCGAAGGCCCCGTTAGCTTCTCATGAGGCAATTGTGCCCATCCAGGCCTCTTACTGCTTCACGTGGGGACATTTAATTCACCAATAACAGCTTAAAAATGTAATCCCAATGCATTTCGGGCCTTAGAGATGCCCTTCGTCAGGGGCCGCTGTATAAATATGGAAATCACATAAAAACCCATGTTAGTCTAACGTGCTTCAATTAGGGGTGGGCGGAATTTGCGAAATTCACTTTCGCAAATTATCGCGAAAATGTTAAAAATCTCCGCAAACACGCAGAAATATCGCGAAGATGCGGAAGTTTTTTTCCCGCCCGTTCGCGGTATTTTCTGCGTGGCCGCGGTTCGCCAACTTATCCATGCGGTTGCTCGCGGGCGCGGCCATCTTGTTTTCACTTGTCTCGCAGTGCATGATCGCGAGAAGAAAGACGTGATCGCGCGACGCATGACGTTACTGCGGGCGCGAACTGTCGCGAGACTGCGCCAATGGCTACCAACAATCCAACAACTCGTGGAGAACGCGACCGGATCGGAAAAACTTGTCGGCGAACGCTGGGATTCAGGTAAGGCGATCGCGCGCACGCGAGAATGTATTATTTTACAGCGCGAGCAAGAAACAAATTATCGCTAAGCTGCAGAATGCGGAAATGTTGGCATTTTCGCGCTTTCCGCGGAACGCGAAAATGTCAAATTATCGCAATTTCCGCGAACGGAACGAATTTTTAGCCCAGGCCTAGCTTCAATGCTTAGGTGAATTTTACATAAATACATTCTGTTATGATTGTATCGATCCATTATACCAGACACTGCTCTTTGTAAACATGATGAAAAATACCCCCTTTGTGTTATCAAGGTGTTTACTCCACGCGAAACCTCCCCCACTCCATCCTCGCTTTTAAACCTGCCATACTACCCGCGTGACGAAGCAGACGCTCAACATGCCTAGTGTTCGCTAAATAAACCTGATACTGAACTAAACTCTACCCTCTTAAAAAAACAACAACAAAAAATATTATTTAACTGCTTTGATAACACAAAGGGGGTATTTTTCATCATGTTTACAAAGAGCAGTGTCTGGTATAATGGATCGATACAATCATAACAGAATGTATTTATGTAAAATTCACCTAAGCATTGAAGCACGTTAGACTAACATGGGTTTTTATGTGATTTCCATATTTATACAGCTGCCTCTGACGAAGGGCATCTCTAAGGCCCGAAATGCATTGGGATTAAGTTTTTAAGCTGTTATTGGTGAATTAAATGTCCCCACGTGAAGCAGTAAGAGGCCTGGATGGGCACAATTGCCTCATGAGAAGCTAACGGAGCCTTCGGATAGCATTGTTGTGAATAAATCAAGTCAAGCTGAATATACGAATTTTGAAAAACAAGGAATACAATTTTGAACTTACAAAGGCTGGAAGTTATTCTTACAAGCTGTGCGATTGGTATGCAGCAGATATTTGCAGCTATTTTTTTCACAATAAGTACACACGTGCAACGAGGCGATGCACGGCTCCAGTCAGCACGCAAACTTGTTAAAATGGATTGCTATGAATAAATGGACAGAAAATGGTGTGCAACTGCTACTTCCATGCGCTGTTGACCATTTATGGCACTCTCCTTAAATTTTTTGCCCCACGCTATGACAGCAGCAAAATCAGAAAGTCCAAATTGCGTTAAGTCATAGTAGCACATCACCCAGTTCTTTAAAAGTTTCAAAATTCTTGTGCATGCAGAAATGTCTTATATTTTTTCTGATTTCTCTATCTCCCAGGTATATGCCAACAAGATCAATGATTTTCATAGTTTTCCTGTGTGCTCTAACCACTGCTTGCAGGGTGTCTTCAGTGCACAAACATAAGCAGTGTTAGGTTTTTGGGTTGCTATGAAATTTACTTGATTGTCTTCGCAAACAACATACATTTTGTTGGGAGATTTGTTTACGCTTAGTGTTGCATGTAGGGATATAATTAGATTTAGGGTGCTCACTGGCATGAGCTGTTTCTAAAGTAGGATGCAGATCTGCAGATTTTAGAGCCCTCACAATCCCCCCAACACCAATCAGCGCGGACAAGCGATGACTTGCAGAAGGTGGAAATTCACATTTATTCAAAATATAATCAAATAAATGTGCTATTTATCTAAACTTCAAGCACCTGGATGCCCTCTCAGGTGATTAGTGCACTATACAAATTAACATACCATAGCACACCATAAATATTTTGTCTAGGGGTGTGAAAATCTACTCAATGCCTTGTATGACCCAATCACCACAAATGCACAGTTAACTATCCTATAATGGTGCTTAGACCTAAAGTACGTTTAAATTTACTTGATTTATTTTATTTGATAGCATCAATAGTTAGCCATGTAGGAATTTAACCTAATGCATATAGTGATAATAGTGCCTGCAATATGGCAACTAGAGAGTGAAGTTTACCAGGTAAAATAACACGTGCTGCTTCTGTGCTTCAAAAAAATGCAGCACTTCATGAAATAGAAGATAATGGCGAACAACGGTAACAATAGGCAGAATGCCATAATCTGCTGTGTGGAGTAAAACAGTAAAAGGCTGAAGTTATGATATGGCCATGAGATTCGCTAAGAAAGGGGTTGAAATTAATGCTTTGATTTGCAGACAGTAACTTTCGAATTTTAGATACCCATAACCAGTTATATGGAGGCCTCTGATATTGAAATGACCTGGGCATCAGTAATTCAATATTAGCTGACAGAAATAAAATTCAAAAGCTTGACACAATGTAGACATGGAGTGACTGTAGTTTAGTTACTTCACACTAAGAATCTTGGATCAGAGTTTCTTACCCAGAATCACTGGTGACAGTGTGCTCCCCGGGAGAAGGGCTTTGGGCTTGTCTGCGCACCCTTAGACAGTCACAAAAATTGCCAGCTACTCACTACAGTGATACAATCCCAGAGAATAATCTTCCAGTTCAGGAATGCGGAGTAGCTAGGGGACGTTTTTCCTAAGAGTTTTTCAGGATGAATGGAAGCAGAAGCAAATGGTGTGAAAAAGTAGAACATCAGTGCACAATGCCAAATTTAGGAGCCATTGAATAAAGTGCCGCGTCTTCTTGACAGTGAGTTTTGAGAAAATTCAGACATCCAATGGTCTCTTATTCGCAGATTATCTGTTATTGGTAATATGTTCTACTTCAGGCACATGTTTCTGTTGTGCATCAGAATTCTTTTTTTGCAGCAGGGAAAGAGAGTGAAGATGAAAAGTGGTCAGAATGTCTGTTGTTTATACCTTTTACATAGGACGCAGCCTTTTGCATGGATTTTTCAATCAGCACTTTTGACGGGTCTCAAAGGTTTGCAATACCTAGTAATGTATTTAAATAATGCATACGGGCCTGGTTTTCGTGCTCCTAGGACATTCAGATTGGAAAAAATAATATCTTGGAAATTAAACATGCCTGGGAGCCCTACAATGTTTATATTGGGAGCTTGTGATTAGATGTACAAACCTATGAGGCTCTTTTGATAAAATCTGAATGTTTTTAAAGCATATATTTTAACTTTTTGATTTTCAGGTGACCTGGGCGAGCACTTTCACCGTTTAGAATACATTCATTCTAACTGCATTTTGCAGAAATCAATGAGCTGACCTGGTACCTGCACATAATGAGATCCGTTTCATAAATAAGGGCCACTCGGAACTCTTCTCCGTTCAGTGTTATTCAATCAATTCAACAGTTGCGGCTCGCTGAGAGAGCGCTGTGGGGCGGGGAGGGGCAGGGTGGGGGGTAGTAAACTCCGGCATGCGGCATAATAGAGTTAAGTAAATAAATAAATAAATAAAACAATTTACATCGCCTGTGCTGCATCGCCAAGTTGGCGTTGCAGTGCGTGCATATGCCTTTTGTGAATACTAAAAGTCGTAAAGTTAGGATTTTGTCTCAGATTACTTTTGTGAATCGGGCTCCATGTTCCCATCTACCTTGGGTCTCTATGGTTTGCCAGCCAGAGGGATGCCAGATATGACTGTGTAGTAAGGTGATGATGAGTAATAGAAAGTAACTTGCTATGCTGCTGTCTCTAAAATTAATATTTATAACAACGTATATTATTTGATGTCAAGGATAAGGTCAGATCTAACAAAATTATAGTGTTTTTCTTTTTTTCTATTGACTATATTTGTTTATGTGCTCTTTCGTTTTATGTGAAGCGGATCATAAACTGTGCATAAAAAGCTTAGGTTTTACATAGAACGGGACTGTGCATAAAAAGTTTCATACATACAAGAGAAAAAGAGCATGAGAAAATCAAATATTGACATGTAATGAAAAATGGTGAGTGCTCTGTCCCAGAGATCTGTGAAGGGTGAATAAAGAGTGCGTGCGCCCTATAGTTACATTGTAATATGAGCCAACAAAGTTCCTGGGCACATTATCGCAATCACATACACTTTTATTTTGGGGCTGTAAGTGATCCTTAATTGTGAATTACCCGAAACGAGGTGAAGAGATGAAAAGAATAATCCAGGAGAAGTTCAAACTGGTAGCAAAACCAAAATATTACAGGACCAGTCCAGTTTTAGTGCTTGGACTAATTTAGCAACACTCAGTAACAGAGGCAATGGGAAGAAGAGAAGAAGGAGCAATTGAGCACGAAAGATGTTAGAAGTTCATCCAATAGGAAAGCAAGAACATTATGTCAGGCCAGCAGGAAATAAGGATCAACAGGCTTTGATGTTCTTGAGCTAAATTAAAAGAGAAGGAGTGTGTCTCCTTGAGTATAGGCCTCAGTCCATAACTCGGGGCAACAGAAACCTGATTCATTTAGGTTTAAACCACAGATGGAAAGACAAAGGCAAACAGGCAGAACAAATAATTTTCCAGACAACAGAAAGTGAAAATAATACTGCTTCCAGGGTGGTTAAGACATGTATGAAAGCAGTCTTGTTCAGACCCACAGTTACTACTGTAATGGAGCATAGCTAGAATTCGTAGCCAAGTTGAAGAGTCGAAAACGTTGTGACCCTACCCACTTTAGGCTCTAAAAGGCATAGGCCATATCTGCCCTTTTCCGGTCCGGAAAAGGGCAGAATGAAAGTCATTCCAGCTCATGTGAAAAGTTCCACACAATAGTACACCTAAATGCCTCACCAAACTGATGGTGCCATTCAGACATTGGTGATTGACAGCAAAAAACAGGGCCTGCACATTCATCCCTTACAAATATCACCAGCACCCTGCAGTCAAACATCACCAAATGACAGGCGTGGAATAAAGGAAAAGATCTGTCATGCATTACTGGACACTTTTGGAGCACTTTAAGAAAGTTCATTCACTGCAGATCCCAAATATCTCCACAAGCTGACCTCTTCTGTACTTCTCACAAAAACACTCAGATATGGGATGATTATAAGCAATGTCCATCCCACCAGACCCCGCTACTTCTCTCTCCCTCTAACCAGGCCAGCTCAGGACCACGACTGTACACAAAATCTCCGTAACCCGATATGCCCACTGCATCATATGAAATACCAAAAAGGACATTGCAGAGCAGTTCAAAACTACCAGCATGGTGAAAACCATAAAACTGCTTGGCTCTCATAGGGGTAAGGACGCGCTATTTAAATGCTGCATCACAATACAATACACAAGAGGTAAGTGATTTGGTGAAAGAACTAAACGTATTCAAGGCTCCTCCGGTTGAAATATTCCCCTCTAACCCTGAGCTGTAAAGCAGGCCTGCATAAAATTAGAAACGGTTGGAGGGCCAGATGTGCAAATGGTTTTTTAAGAACTAATTCTATTTTAGTCATACGTAAACTTTTACTGACTCCTAAAAAGGGATTTGAAATCGGTATGTCATATATCAATGTTTTGCAACTATAGTCCACTCGCAAAGCATTGACACATTGCTGAATTCAGAGTTGTGGTGCTTATGCAGTCGCAAAAGGAAAAGGGTTTCCATGGGACTCCTGGTCTTTTGTGGAATATAATAGATAGTTTATTGCAGGTTAGGTAGTGGTCAAAGGAACCAGTGCCAATTCTCCAACAAAATTTAAAACAAAAGTATTTTTTTTTTAAAACCTAACCCTCTGCCCTTTAAAGAAAACGGGCTACATTAAAAAAAGACTTTTAATATATTTAAATGCAATCACAGGCATAGTAGTTTGCTGACCGTGTGATGGCATCCAACTGCAGTAAGTTGCAATTTGTGATCTACCTCATTAATATTCATGAGGTGGTCATGATTATTTGCGACCCACTCCGAATGGAAATTTTGTGAATTAACCTAGTACTACATAGATCGGTTTGCATAATTCAACACTGGTCACACTTTTTGACCAGTTAGTTGTATATCAGCCCAAAAAGCCTACCTGGTCTGACAGGCTTTGAACTCTCAAAAATACCGGGAGGGTAGGGGGGTCGAGGGGAAATTTAGAGACCTGCACGGAAAGAATCCCCTAATCACTACATTTATACCAACAAGGAGTCTGTGGGTCTAGAGACACAAGACTGAGTATTATTCGCAAAAAGACAGAGTGCTACAGAAAAAACAATCCTCATAATGAGGATGAAGTCCCATCACCCACCGTAGTGGCATGCTTCATCATCTGGGGCCTCCTCTTAACCACACCTGGTGTGGTTAACGAGCTTCAACTCCCGAGGGTGAAAAAAGGAGGAGCTCACTGATGTTTTTCTAGATACTAACAGCCTGGAAAGGCAACTATATACCAAGACTGAAGCTGCCTAACGTGTGGTGAAAAAACATATGAAGTGCAGTGTAGAAAGGACAGTGTATTAAAATTGATTATCTAAAGAAAAATATGTTTATTGAGTATCTTTAGAATCAAATGATAAAAGCATGGTCAACATGTTTCAGCCAAGGTTGATCCCTACTCTTGGGTCATGGCTTTCTTCAGGACCAATTTTAACTACTGCAACAAAAAATGCAAGAAGGGGTACAAATGTATCCCAAAGCAAGCATGAATTGAAACGATACCACCTACAGATGTACCCACTCTTCAAGTAGTAAGCGGAACTGCAAGGGTTCAAATCAGTCACCCGTAATGAATCGGGGATAATCTCCTTCACTCCTGGTCACAACTCAGGGCGTGAGGCAGCGCTCTGGCCGTCGCTACCCCGGACGGTCTTCCTGAACGTGCCGAGAGGCTTTGAACTCTGACATATCTGATGACCTCAGAAGACTCTGCATGCAGTTTGCCCTGATTGCACCCATCTGATCCATTCTCAATCTTCCCTCTCTTATGCATTACTCTACATCCCTAAAGGGCGGTTAAGATGCTCCCAGGCTGTACTACTAGCCTCGTAAATTAAATTAATAAAAACATTATATAATGGATATGCTTAATGCCTAGTGAAGAAGGCCATCACCCGGTAAACTGTTTTAAAATCATTTTAAATAAGTTGAAACGGCTGTTTCAGAGGTTCTTGATTAAGAGTGCCCTTCTAGTTGCACTTAAACCAAATGAAAAAATGGAACCAAAGTTGCTCGTAACAAGAAATATTTATGTCTGATCAGTAATTAGTTGTTCCTGCATTTGACTTTCAGCTTTTACATCTGCTTGAATTATTCTTGAAGGGAAACAGCAGAGAGGGTGGTAGTGCAATCAATCTCGCTATTTAAATATAGAGTATGAGACATGCCTTTTGTTCCTATGGATGGTTGCACCAGGCCTGTGACATCGAGGGTCTCTTTAAGAGATGCATGTGCTTGGTTCACAGAATGAAGCCAGGGCCTTGCTACTCACCATGACTCTCCAGCATTCAGTTAATCTCCAAGGAAACACCGTGATTCATTGGTTTGCTTAGCTAGGATGATTCAAAAGCAATTAACTAAAGCTAAATTAAACCCATTGTTCAACACAGCTGAAGAACACAAATCATAAAACAATGTGTTTCGCAAATAATTTAATCATGTCTTACATTTTTTACTCTCTGTTTCAGGCACATAAATAACCAGTGTGTCAGAGTTATTCCTGCCACAAATAAAGTTTCTTTTTGACTTGGCTCATCCCATTTCTATTTTTCCAGAGTTAGCTCTTGTAGGATCTAGCTGTTGGAGCAGACCAGAGAGGAATACGTGGTCCTTTTTAGGTCTCGCCTGAGCCAGCGCTATAGCGCTGCTCTCACGAGAGCTTTTGTAAATGGGGGATTTGGAAGTGCAAACTAGTGCTTTCAGGCCTCCAAATACAGTGCATGTGCGCCAGGCGCGTGCACCATTTGGCAGCCTGTGTCATTCATTTCGCGGCCGCTTTGATGTTCTCAGTGAGCCGCGCGGCCACTGAGAACATCAAAGCGGCCGCGAAAGTGCTCACCATATGCCAGCCTGCGTGCCTCTCTCCCCTACCCCCTCCCTTATCCCACTTCCTGATTTCAGTACCAGTATCCTGGAAACAATGGTCCTTCTCAGGCAGGTTATGTTAGAAGATTTACCGCCTACTGGTGGCCTTAAAGGTCCTGTGCTTGCGAGCCGTCAGTGTGTGTTTACTTCAGATCCAACTCCTCCTGCATTCGTCCACTCCAGGTTTGGCAGCAGGCTTGGTGTCACTGTGCTGAGAGAAGACAGCAGCGTGCTGGCCTCGCCTCCTTCATCATTAGTGCTCCCCGCGAGCCACGACAGAGGGAAATGCGGAAGCCGACGAGAGCGCGCGCCACTGGCTTGCTTGAAGGGAGCCCGTTTTCAGTGACTGTGGGCGCGTGATTTGTACAATTAGATGCAACTCGAAACGATTCAGCTCTCTGAACACTCATTCGATTTTATGATACTGGCAACGGAGGAGTGACCTGACATAATTTTGTTGCGTTTCCTTAGCAGCACAAAAACAGAGGCCTTCAATTTAACCCCTTCGCTGCGGCGCGAATTCCGCCGCAGCGCTGGGGGGGTGAGGGGTGAGCGCGGCACCACCATGCTCATGACGGAAACACGCCATCATGAGTCACGGGCGAGCTGTGCTCATGACGGTGTGGTTCCGTCACAACTCCGCCCACTCTCTATTTCGCCCGCACAGGCGAGGAATTAGAGCCGCGTGGGAGGAGCGGCCGCCAACGGCCGCAGCATGACGGAACCACGCCGTTATGAGCACACGCCGCCCGTGGCTCATGATGGCGTGGTTCCGTCATGAGCGCACAAGGGGTTAAAGGAATAGCTGAATTATTTATTACCCAAGTCAGCAGTTCTCATTACCGACCTCGGAAGGCTGATTGGCTGATACAGCTAAGAGTTTGATGGCTTTCAAATCCGTGATTAAACTACTTCGAACCCGCTCATCGACCCACCAAGCAATCTAGACCTTTTGTTTTTTTGCATAGTTATATAGCGCAAACTCGACCCGAAGGTATCGGAGCGCTTTACACGAGCACCGTATTTACATTGGCACGGGGAGATTAAGTGTTTTGCCCAGAATCACAGGATGTGGACGCGACCCCGAGGCTTGAACCCTTGTTTCCAGCACCAAAGTCGGCAGTCTAGCCGACGGACCACATCCTCTCCCCTGATAGTTTGACTGGGCACCGCTCTGTGAGTCACCTGTAACTTTTGTAATGCAACCCATTGCAATATTACAGACACACTACACATCACAACCGGTTGTATTTTGTGTTAAAAAAGCTCTTTTATTTAAGTCAGTAGTCTTGATATCAGCACTGGAAGAATGAAAGGATGAATAGGCATAACGCTTTGCAGAGAAACAAACTTATTACTAAGGTGCTGATTTACAATTGTGCAGACAGCGTACTCTGTCACAGATGTGGCGGAATACCCTGTCCCCCAAAACCTTGCCCCTTCCACCTTATTTAGACTTGGGTAGACTGCCAGCTTCCGTTGACGGAGCCGCTGTAGGCTCAATCGATGGAAAGCTTCCGCCGACGGCCTGATGGAGAAGGGGCCATTAGAGGAAAGACTTTCCACCCCTCTCCTTATTAAAGGTAAATTCTGCTGGTGAAGGACGAATAAAATAACAAGCATTTGCAATGAAATAGGTCTCGTAATTACGCGAGTTTGAGCTATTGGCATTATAAATGACAATGTCTTTTATTTATGTGTCTGTTTGTAAAACATAAATAAAAGGCATTGTTATTTACAATGCCAATAGCTCAAACTCGCGTAAATGCAAGACCTATTGCATTGCAAATGCTTGTTTCACAAAGTCGTGTTTTAAACGCTTCTATCGTGTATGCCCAGTCAGGCATACGGCCACGCTAGTGTAAATCAATGTACTTGCACCTCCAGATGCTTTCATTGGCTCAGCCACATACAAGTCTGGTGTCTAGAACAGTATTTTGAGCAAAATCTGACGATTGGTTCCAATTTATTTTCTGCACATTTCCAAGATGGCAAGCTTAACATTTGCTAAAGTTTGGCTGTGATCACAGATGCACCTATTCGGCTCATTTAAAAGTGACATGAATTATATTATTGGGTCCAATGCGAGAATCTCAGGCGTACCTGGAGCACATTTCACCTAAGAGATTGCATTGCATTGATAAAAGTGGTAATATTGGAAAGCCGTCCAGTATTGAACTGATGCTGCCACTTTTGCTGACATCCCAGCTTTTGCCTCTTGCATGACCATTACCACACCAGCAATGGCACGCACGCATTTTGAGTACACAAGTATGCACATTTATGGAGTACATGATTACGGAACGAATGGTTCAAAGGTGCTGATCATCTATCTCAGAGAAGATAGTAGCAGAACTATATTAATTCATACAGTAAAAGCTACTTAAAAATAATGTTGTCTGTGTGTTTTACAAAAACTCTGGGTGCTCTTCTTAAAGCATTAGCTGCGCCAACGTTTTGTCCACGACAGAGAGTCGTTTTACAGAAGGCTGGGGCTTATAAGAAGACTTGGAGGGTCATTATGATGGGGGGCAGACCTGAGTCCGCCAGCCATCATTGCGGTGTTCTGGATTGCCCGCTAGACATGCGGCGGTTCCACCACTGCAATTAGGATGCACCTGCCATTCTGGCGGGCGCATCCAGGGCCTTTAAAATTGCAGACGGTGCTGCTGGCTGCAGCACCGTATGCAATGTTAAAATGGCATGCACTGCATTTCCCTGCACTACGTGGCAGGCACCACGTGGTGCCTGCCACGCAGTGCAGGGAAATGCAGGGAGGTACCATGGGTAACCCCCTAGTGCACCCCCCGCACCGGGCCCCCGAAAACAGCCTCTGCCTGTCTGTTCGTGGTGGGATGGCTGCCGCAAAAAGACAAGCGGAAAGGTATATCGTAATCCTTATGGCGGTGCCTGCAAGGCACCGCCGCAATGCTGCCCTGTGTTTCCGTTCCACAAGGCGGGCGGAAAAGGACCGCCTTGTGGAACCGTGGCGGACGGACTTTCCGTCCGCCGCGGACTGATTGGGATTCCCACCGCCATCCTAATTCGGCGGTGGGAATTTCCTGTGTGATGGCGGAAGGACCACCACTGCCGGCCCCCTAAGTTTGGGCATATATATATGGACTAGACTGGTGATCACATCTTAAGTTCTTCTTAAATGTATGCAGGGAGCCAAACTCACATATTTTCAGCCACAAGGCTTGGAATAATGAAGAAAATTCTGGCTAGCAAAAGGAGCCAGTGAAATTATTTTCTCATTGCACTAGCATCTTTTACAGACAGCTCTAAGTAGAAAAGCAGCACTGCTATATTTGAGGCAGTTTGTACTTTGTTAATTATTCTGATGAAGAACTCCTGATATATAATATTGCAATAGTCTAGCCTTGCGATTGGAAGAGTGTGTATTGCCGTAGCCAGGCCTGAACTGAATTGTTCAACATTTTTGAACTGCCCATTTTCTTCATCAAGTTTCCTAAGACAAAGTGGAAGGCAGGATTGCAAGTGGAATTATTTTGATTTTCTTAGAGTTTCATGCAACTTTCAATTTAACATTAGTTTCTGTCTACTTTATTCAATAGGTTCCTTTATCTGTTCATAATGATCAGCAGTTATATGCCGCTGCAATATAAATGGCATTGTACTAGGCTGCTAAGGAGAGTTACGAGGGTGACCAGGCACATTTATCGTGAATTGTGGATTGTCTCCTCTGGGCTTTACATCACAAGGACACGATGGGCCAGTGCTAAGTTGACCTCCTCGTGGTGTCCACAACAAGAGCAAACTGAACTATCTGAGTGAAGGCTAAGATGCCCCTGTGACCTCAAACACGTGGTTGGCCAAACAGAGTGGTTAACAAAGAGATTCCTCAAACAGAAGTTCTATTTCCCCATGAACGCACAATTTATTTTCCAAAACTTAAACAGTTTCCATTCTAGGAGCAAGGTGCATCACAGGTGTTAACGGATGAAGAAAGTGACATGCATCCAGGTGTGCCTGGAGCTGAGCACAGGCTCGGTGCTCTAGTGCTTTAGAAAACACAAACATATTTGTTTTCTGATTATAGTTCGGCAATTCCCCTTTTCTTTTAGCAAAGTACGCTGTGCAATGTATTAAAAGGTTTAACTAGTGACTATTAATTGCATTTTTCAGGACAAAAGAAAGTACAATTACCTAATGCTTAATTATTCATACCAATATTGTGGTACGAATTATAGAACAGAATAGTACCAGACAGATAGGTGAATATTCAAACTGATTTTCAGAGGCATTGGTACTCCTGGGTAATGGAGCAGTTGGAATGTAGGTATGTCATTGTTGACACCAGGCTTGAGTTGGGATGCATCTCTGGCCCTTATTGAGAGGATATCGGCCACGTTTTTATATAAATCTCTGGTACGGGATATCGTGGCATGCAGAGCAGATAGTGTGGTGGCTTCTTGACAGCATGAAATGAGTGTGCCAAAGATTTTTATGGCATTAATCACAACATAAGTGTTCCCAAGTGGCAGACGTTGTTCGACATTGAGCAAGTGACTGATGGAGTTTGCCTTCCATTTCTTGTGGGCACGTTAACAATTTTATCTCAAATTAGAAATTTATGATAAAAGCATTTCTCCAGTTTTCAATGTAACGATAAATTATAATACATACGTCTGTAGCTTGGTAACACAATCATTCTGCAATTGCAAGCATTTACTCCTATGAGACAAAGCAGATTTCCACAGCATGGTAGGTAGAAAATCATGATTTTATTAAAGGCATGGCGGCAAATATTATGCATCAATCTTTATTGCTCCCATATGTACTAGCAACAGTAAATAGAACAGAAACCTCAGAGCCAAACTCCATTAAACTTTTCTGCATTTCCTTCCCAAATGTCTCCTGTTCCTCCAACTAAATAGAGCATATATTCTTTAAAACAATTCTGCAGCAAAATGAAATAAGTTATAGGATGGGAAAACATATAAGAGAGGAATAGTAGCGGCCTCTGTGTATCTAATAAATTATGATTTTCCACCCACCGTGCTGTGGAAAATCTGAATTTTATGACACTGCATGACGGCCAATATTGTAGAAGTTCAAAGCATTGCCACCACATTTTCCACATTAAAGTATATAAAAATGTGAGGATGGAATTTTTGGATTAGTTCAGCCACTGGTAATTACTCGGGTCATATCCCAGTCCATCGTTATTTTGCACACCTTGCCACCTTCATTTGGACCCAGCTATATGCAAATCAGCCTTCATCGTACTCCAATTGGAACAGTCCAGCCTGAAGTGCCAGGCCAGCTCCTAGTTGAACCAGAACACAAGCAACCTGGGAATGGTTACACCCTATTTAGCGCTCATCAGCCATTTATAGCTTGGTTCCAGTGATACAGTGTCCACGGGACCCACGTCTGCGTATTCCCATCTCACTTATGACAACACAATAAAGTATACAAAAAAAGTGGTGGATGTAATGCTTATGTTAATCTCAACCACTGGTAATTGGGCAGCATCTCAGTCTATCATCATTTGGCAGACCATGCTACCTCAGTTTGGACCCCACCATATGCAAATCAGTCTTTACCCTGCTCCCATGGGAGCAGTCCAACTGGAACTGCCAGGCCAAGTCCTCTGTGAACCGGAGCACAAGCAACCCAGGACTGATTTTGTCCTAGTTAGGGCATATTTTATTTATTTATTTTATTGAACTTGTATTGCGCGCAGCTACCCGCAGTGGGTTTCCCGGCGCCAGGGATAGATTGGAGAAGAAATCAGAAGACAAGCGATTGCAAGAGGGAGACATTAGACCGGAGGAGTCTGGGACTAGAACAGAAGGGTCTTCAGTTTTTTGCGGAAGGCCAGAAGACTGGGTTCTGTTTTAAGCGCCAATGGGAGAGCATTCCACATCTTGGGGCCTAGATATGCGAATGAACGGCCTCCCATTTTTGCCAATCGGATTCTGGGAATCACAAGATTGCCACTGTTGGATGACCTCAAGAGGCGGCCAGGCTGATATGGCTGTGCAAGATTATGCAGGTAGGCTGGAGCGGAGCCTTGACGAATTTTAAAGAGGATGCACAAAGTGCAGCCAGGTATAGCTTAGTTCCAGTGGCACAGTGTGCACGGGACGCATGTCTGGGCATACAAGACTCACTTTGGGTGACACAATAAAGTATACAAAAGAATGATAGATAGAATGTTTGATTTAGTCTCAACCACTGACAATTACTTAAGGCAACATCCCAACCCTTGGTCTGAGATCTGCTCTTTCCCAGCAGCTCCGCTGTCCCTTGCTCTGCAGCTGGGTTCGAGACTGCGCTGGTTCCCGGTACTCTTTTTGTCCCTGGATTTTCATCGTATTTTTCATGCTGTTTCATTACTGCCTCCCTTCCTCCTGTTGCCCTGTATCAAGTAGATTTCTTTATCTTTATCTCAATTTTCACTTTAATTGCGTGCCCCTGCTGACTGTTGTTTGCTTCTTTCCCATTGTGTTGCCTGCCGTTAGTTTCTCCTCCCCGTTCCCGGTGAATTCCTCTGCCCCCCGCCCCGCTCCCGCTTCCCAGATACAAGTCCCACCCCCTTCCCTACTTTATGGTGGCCGCTGTGGGGGAGCGCGAGCAAGACCCCAAACCCTCGGTCTGAGATCTGCTCTTCCTCAGCAGCTCTGCTGTGCCTTGCTCTGCCGCTGAGCCCGCTTGGCAGGGTTCGAGACTGCGCTGGTGCCCAGGACTCTTTTTGTCCCTGTATTATCATCGTATTTTTCATACTGTTTCATTACTGCCTCCCTTCCTCCTGTTGCCCTGTATCAAGTAGATTTCTTTATCTTTATCTCAATTTTCACTTCAATTGTGCGCCCCTGCTGACTGTTGCTTGCTTCTTCCCCATTGTGCTGCCTGCTGTTAGTTTCTCCCCCCCGTTCCCACTGAATTCCTCTGCCCCCTCGCCCCCGCACCACCTCCCAGCTACACATCCCGCCCCCTTACCCTACTTAATGGGGAAGCACACAGCTGGTGTGCCAATGGCCCACCTAAGGCAAGCCCGTCTATGCCCGTCTGCGACTCAACCGCGACGAACCCTGACCTTCCTAGGCCCCACCGCTACGACTCATCAACCATCCACGCACTCAACCCCGGAAGACACGCTGACTGCGGAAGATCCTTGCCCAACACAACTCATGGGAAGTTCTCGTGCAGACCCTGCCGCAGATCCTTCACCATCAACAAAGCTCCCACTACCGCCGAAGGCCCGCCTGATGTATGCACCACCGAAACCCTGACTTGCATCCTCAACGTGCGCTCCCTGCACTGACACGCCATAGAAAACTGGGACCTGATCGACACCCTCTCGCTCGACGTCCCCTTCTTCACGGAAACCTGGACCAACACCACCTCCGGTCCTGACATCATCACTGCCATCTCCGACGGATACAAGATCCAGAGAAAGGACCACGCGCACCGCCCAGGAGGAGGACTCGCCATCGCACACAAGATCCCCCTCTGACTCTCCACATCCAGCACGAGTGACCCCCACTCCAGCACAGAGCACCTCCACTTCCAGATCCAGACCAGCCCCAGGACCACGCTACGCGGCACCCTCATCTACAGACCACCAGGACCTCGCCCCAACCCGCAACTACCATCGTCGAGCTCGCCACACCCCATGCCAACACCTCCAAGGACTGCATTCTACTCGGGGACCTGAACTTCCACCTCAACAACTGCAATGACCCCGACTCCACCACACTTCTCACCAACCTCACCAACCTAGGACTGAAGCAGCTCGTCAACACGCCCACCCACAAAGCGTGTCCCACCCTCGACCTCATCTTCGCGGGAGGAACAAACATCCACTTCAGGCATACCACCCAGCCCCTTTGGACGGACCACCACTGCATCCACTTCACCTTCAACACCACCACTGCACCCAAGCACCCGCCGCGCCTACCACGACGGAACTGGAGCAAGGTCACAGAGGAACACCTCAACACCACCCTCCGTCAAAACCCCCCAGCACCATGACCTACACCAACGCCGCAGCAAGGGAATTTCACCGCTGGATCTCCTGCTGCGCCGACAAACTCGCAGCCCTCTGCCATCCCGCCAAACAACGCCCTCTGTAGGCCGCCTGGTTCACCACAGAACTTCAAGAAGCCAGACGCTCCTGCAGACACCTGGAGAAAACGAGGCAAAACCAGAAAACCTCAGAAGCACGGAGCAACCACAGGAGCGCCCTGAAGGAATACCACCAGTGCATAAGAGACACCAAACGGACCTTCATAAGAGACAAAGTCCAGACCAAAGCTACCAATGCCAAGGAACTGTTCAACCTCATACCACAGTTTGCAAAACCCACCAGGGAAGCCACGGACATCACACCTTCCCAGGAACTCTGCGACAAGCTCAGCTCCTACTTCCATCTGAAGATCAAGGTCCTCTACGACAACTTCAGCAAACCAGTGCTGGACACCACCCCCGATAAGCCGACCATCGCAACCTGGGATCTCGCTACCGTTGAACTCATCACCAACACCAAGAAGAAAACTCACTCAGGAGCCCCAACGGACCCCTGCTCACCGCATGTATTCTAAAGGGCCGCCGCCATCGCACCCGTACTACAACAGACCATCAACGCCTCCCTCAGATCCGGTATCTGACGACTGGAAACGGGCGAGGTGAAACCCCTCCTCAAGAAACCTACGGCCGACCCAACGGACCTGAAAAACTACCGACTCATCTCTTTCCTCCCCTTCACAGCCAAAGTCACCGAGAGACTCGTAAACGCCCAGCTGACCACCTTCATCGAAGAAAACTCCATCTTAGACGCCTCCCAGTCTGGAATCCGCAGCAACCACAGCACCGAGACCGTCCTCCTCCCCGCCACTGACGATATCCGCATACTACTCGACCAGGGACACACTGCGGCCCTCATCCTTCTAGACCTCTCCGCAGCTTTTGACATCGTTTCTCATTGCACGCTCGCAGCCAGACTTTGCGACATGGGAATAGAAGGAGCCGCCCTCGACTGGATTCAATCCTTCCTCTCCGGCAGAACCCAGAGAATTCGACACCCTCCCTTTCTCTACAAACCCAAGTAAATCAACTGCGGAGTACCCCAGGGATCATCACTCAGCCCCACGCTCTTCAACATCTACATGGCCCCCCTCACCGCCATCGTTAGACAGAAAGGGCTCAGCATCGTATCCTACGCCGACAACACCCAGCTCATCCTCTCACTCACGAAGAATCCCGAAAACACCAGACTCTGCTTCCAGGAAGGAATGAAGAAAGTGGCAGTCTGGATGAAAGACAGCTGCTTGAAGTTCAACTCGGAGAAGACTGAGGTCCTCATCCTCGGACCCTGCACCTCCGCCTGGGACAACATCTGGTGGCCCTCCGCCCCCGGGAACCCACCCACCCCTACAGACCACGGTCGGAACCTCGGCATCATCCTTGACTCCTCCCTCTCCATGAACCACCAGATCAACGCCGTTGCATCCACCAGTTTCAACTGCCTTTGCATCCTCCGTAAGACCTTCAAATGGATCCCCCCTGACTGCAGAAGGACTGTCACCCACAAACTCATGACCAGCTGACTTGACTACGGCAAAGCCCTCTACGCCGGAATCAACAAGACCCTTCTACACAAACTCCAAACCATCCAGAATGCCAACATCAGACCCAAATACCTCAATGAAAGAGTATCCTTCCATGTACCCAATAGGAACCTCCGTTCCGCCGACCTCACCCTGGCAGAAGTCCCCTGCATCCGCAGAGACAGAACTGGCAGAAAAGCATTCTCCTACATCGCAGCCAAGACCTGGAACAAGCTCCCTGTGAACATCAGATGCTCCTCGACCCTGAACACATTCAGGAAGGACCTCAAGACCTGGCTGTTCGACTGCTCCAGAGCTGCTCTCCCCCCCTCCCCCCCCCCAGTGCCTTGAGACACTCATGGGTGAGTAGCGCGCTATACAAACCCCTGATTGATTGATTGATTGATTGATTATTACTTTGCACACCAGGTTGGCCAAAACCACTTTCACCCTCATTGGGTCTCTTCTATCTGCTGTAGCTTAGCTCCAGTGGTACAGTGAGCATGGGACCCATGTCTGGGCATACTCGCCACACTTAGGGCAGTAGCTGGAACAACAACAAGGGGATGGATGGAATGCTTAAACTATTCTTAGCCTCTGGCAATCGCTTGGGCCGCACCCCAGTCCATTGTTTTTTACCCACCATGCCACCACAGCGTCGACCCAGCCATATGTAAACCAGTCTTGACCATGCTCCATTAGGAATAGCTTAGCATGGACTGCCAGGCAAGGTCCTTCCTGATATATTACACAAAGCAAACTTAGGAAGGATCCTTAGTTAGATTGGGGGCCGAGAGGAACACAACGAGGGAGTACACCCTCCCGTGAGCAAACACTAAATCACTATAGGTACTCCCGCAATAAGTCAGTTAATAGTAGAAGCCTCTACTATCGGATCAAGTGATGGTATGCCCTATTTGAAGTTATTAACACCAACTAGGCGTGGGGAAGGAGGCAAATCCTTTTGTTAATATTTTCCCTCACACACCCGAGTGGTGTCATGCTTCATCATTGGGACACCCCAACGCCTAAAGGTCAGGGTGGGCTCAACCAATATTCCAGGGAGCTCTTAATGAAATGATGTTTTGGCCAGGGGGTATAAAGATTAAAAATCGGTGTCAGACCCCAGTATCCCTTTATTCTTGGGTTCGGCACTGATATTAAAATATATAACAACAAGGGTGACTAGGGGTATTATGGTCCTAGGACCCTATTGCAAACATGTTTCTGTCCTTAATGCCCCATAAAGGGTGCACGGACATTCATCAGGGCTGGAACCCCCTGAGAGTAGAGAAAAAGAAAGGAGAAATTCCCTATACTATTGTGAAGTAAGGGCAGAAAGCTGCTCCTTAAATATTGGTTCTGTACTCGAAATCACGCCATCTGTGAAATAAAATATGACAAACAACATATATAGTGCGTCAGTTCTTTTTGGCAGCGAGACATATCAACAAGGACAATTGTGTGTGTCTCAGCTCATTCCACATCATCATACGTGCAACCAAAAAGGATCAGACTGTGCGCGTGAATTTTAGGCATAACCATTAAAATGGTGTCAAATCTGTGCGGTGGCGGTACTGTGCCGCATACTATCATTACACAACCACTTCCGTGTGTATCACATCTGACATCAAACTTTCCAAACTGACACCACGAGTTAAAAACGCATTACTCCTATCAGAACGGTTGAAAAGTCGCCGTAGGATAAGACGAAAGTTAGGGCCCACGAGGGATGGTCACAGTATGTAAGGGAATCAAAGGAGAAGACGAGAATCAGGTGTGGAAACCACACACACATATGTCAGATAACAATATCAACCACTCGTTCTCACAGAGTCGAGTGTGACGAACGCCACCGCACAGATTTGACACCATTTTAATGAGTGCATATAGAATACGGTAATTCCGCCACAATAAACCTGACACAAAAAATTCCGGTGTGTCACGAAAATTGAATGGTTATGCCTAAAATTCACGCGCACAGTCTGATCATGTTGGCAATAGGGTCCTAGGACCATAATACTCCTAGTCACCCTTGTTGTTATATATTTTAATATCAGTGCCGAACCCAAGAATAAAGGGATACTGGGGTCCGACACCGATTTTTAATCTTTATACCCCCTGGCCAAAACATCATTTCATTAAAAGCTCCCTGGAATATTGGTTGAGCCCACCCTGACCTTTAGGCGTTGGGGTGTCCCAATGATGAAGCATGACACCACTAGGGTGTGTGAGGGAAAATATTAACAAAAGGATTTGCCTCCTTCCCCACGCCTAGGTGGTGTTAATAACTTCAAAAAGGGCATACCATCACTTGATCCGATAGTAGAGGCTTCTACTATTAACTGACTTATTGCGGGAGTACCTATAGTGATTTAAGGTCCTTCCTGAACCAGAACACAAGTAAGCCAAGACCGGTTTCGCCCTGATCGGTGCTCTTCTGTTGGGTGTAGCCTGGCTCCAGTGGTACAACATGCATGGCGGCCATGTCTGGGCATACCAGTCACACTTAAAGAGGCAGATTTAACAACAACAAGGTGATAGATGGAATGCTTGAATTAATCTCAGCCACTGGCAATTGCTCATGGCAGCACTCCAGTCTATAATTGTTTGCCCACAATGCCACTTTAGTTTAGACCCAGCTATATGGAAATCATTCTTGACCCTGCTCCAATAGAAACAGCCCAGCCCAAACTGTCAGGTGAGGTCCTCTCAGAACTGTAAAACAAGCAGCCCAAGACCGGTTTCACCCTGATTGGTGCTCTTCAATCTGGTGTCGCTCAACTTTAGTGGCACAATGAATACGGAGCCCTGAAGAGTCAAGCAAAGATTCTTCTTCCTCATCATTTGTATACTTCCCCTCTCTCTGCTTTTTAACGTTTGCCTCATTTTCCTCCTTATTGGAATCTAAATGAGAAGTGTAACTTAACACAATATCACTTTGGCCTAAGGATTAGTCCATCACATGAAGCATAACAGTGTCATCTTTTATTTCATTTCATACTGCTCCATCAAAATACAATCTGGATAATTTGCTAAAGCCTTCTTTTAAGGAATAGGACTGTCATGTTCCATTGTTTGTCAAACTGAATTTGGCTCTCGCTTCTGCACATGCTTTCGCTTGTGGGAAACCTTCTTTCCTGTTCTACACACCTTGACAATCTGAAACTCTCTATCCCTTGCAGGCCAGTGCCTTCCTTCTTATAAACTTGTTTCCTGCCTGAACCAATAGATCAACCAGTCATCTCATTTAGCAACAGCATTATACTCTTAAAACCATCCCCCAGCATCTCCCTCACTTGTCAGTCATTAAAACAAAATTTGCTAACATGTTCCTCAATCTTATCTTCAAAAATCAAATCCAGGGGTGTGGCCAGCCGAGATGGGTGAGTGGATGTAATCCATGGTGTCTCCTCTACCAAATGACAAGTAGTTAAGGCACTACTCTACTAACCAGCCTGATTTTTACCCTGGTCGCTGTCTGCTGATGCAGGGAATGACAGCAATATCCAGGGGACCCCGAAACTATTTTAAGTAAAGAAAATGCTGCCGTATACGACAGGGGCCTCCTTGGACAAAATGGTGGCGTTGTGGACTTACCACTGAGCCCACGGTGCTATTGAGCGAGGGACCCTGCTGGCCTCAGAAGTAACTTTGCCCCGTGATTTCACACCTCATGGCTGTCTGCCGGGGGCAGGAGAATCTTGTTGGAGATGAGAGCCCAGATTTATAGCTAAACGGAGACTTCTCCCATCGGTCGATAAAGGTTGGGAGAGCGGGAGGCTTGGGAACCCCATGGACTGAATGCCTTACCCTGACATGGTGGCGCAACACTTTGAGGTATACTGAAGCTGGAAGCATGTTGTGTTCCCTGCAGCCAACCCAGCGTAATGACTTTTGGGAAGGCTCCCTCAGCACTCCTATACTGCCTCCCAGCTACGTGCCTGGAGGAAACTTTTGGAATGGCTGCCTGACCCTAACATGGCTGGACCATCAGGACTGTGAGGGTTACAGCATAGGGGCAATGCTACATCTCTGGATCTGACCACCAGTTTGCAGAGGGTTAGACACTAAATGCTTTTACTGTGTTCGATATCCCCCTTAGCTGAACATTTGTTTGACCAGACACCATAATACAGCAATACAAGTGGATATTATCAAGGCTGTGGTCTGGCCAAGCTTGTGTCATGTTTTCAATACGTTCACATCGTGTGCTGCACTTGTCCAGTTCCCCCTTGTGATGACAGTGTCTGCTTTAGATGGAATACGGTCACGAGGGTCCATGCATTAGACTGCACAATCTCACGTCGCACTCCTGCCCTTGGAAGAGGAGGCTAGATGTGGGTTTCGCAACTGGGTGTGCACCAACTATGGTAAGGACAATGAAGCCAGTGGTGGCCCCCGGTGACTGTTCCCACAGCATCTCACTTATATTGCCTCAGCAAAGTTGACCTGGCGCCAGCATTTCTGTCCAGTGACAGACAAATTGTGAAGACATCACATAAAATACGACTGAACATATCCTTTCGGTTTGGCCTTTAACCTGCACTATAAGGCTCGCTATGTCACTGCGCTTGCTGAAGCTTTGTCCTTTCTAGATATCCCAAACGCCAAAGCACACGTAAGGAGGAGGGCACAGGTCCATCGGAGGCACCGCTAACAGCTCCCAACGTAGCAGCCCACTGGTCTCCCAATGACCACCGCACCAACATAGGAAGGGATGAATTACTATGGCAAAGCATACCCTTTCTTTATCGACTCGCTTAGATAAGATACTGTTGGGCTTCACCCTGTGTTCAAACGGCTGATCAAGAGACTCTGTATTGCATGGTTTACCTTGGAGAAATATCCTTTCCGGGGAACTGAGAGAGGAGCGACTGGGGAGTGCCTTATCTACGTGTGCTACTCTAGTGAATCCATAGTGGTTTTAGACCAATTCACCTTTTATGATCTGTTCATTGTAATCTTGTACTGCCTTTAAAATGTTCTTGCTTCTGATGGACACTGCTGGATAGAGGGTGGTACAATAAAATCCAATCTTTGTTCATCTGTACAAAATTGGGTTATCAGTTGAGAGGTTGGAGAGTCCCACTCAAATATTAAACACATTCCTTTTCAAGGTGAACCACAAAAGTCCCTAAATAAACTTGTGCTTAACCCTCCGGTTGCTTTGCAAAAAGGCAGCCAGGATTAAATTAAAGGCAATGTTTAAAGTATTTATGCAACACTCAAACAGTAATAAAATCCTTCACAAGAACAATCCCAAACCAATTTATAAGAATATAGAGTACCTTTTAATAAATAGAATGACTCCAAAACAATAAAAATCCAAATAATAGAAACGGAGTTATGAATTTTTGAAGTTTTAGATGAAAATAACTCCGAAAAGCACTAAGAGCCAATCGTTTTTATCTGGGCCCGGTGAAAATCCAAAGTTAAGGCCAACCACAATGGAGTGCTGGTCAGATATAAGGAACGGGTTCATCCCTGTGGAAGTTTACCTTCTAACTAAGTTCAGTTCCATGTGAGGAGCACCTGTCGGCACTTCAGGTTGGCAAAAGACAGCGAGGAGATCATTGTTGGCACAATGAGCTGGTTACCATTGAAGAGATTCGCGTTAGCGGGAAATGCAAGGCAGTCATTGCTGATGTGAAGGGAACCTTGCAGGTGAAATTTGGAATCTGTAGCCGGGAAGGTCATGTTGGCAGTCAGATGTAGGCCCTGCATCGGCATCAGTGAACTCAGCTCGAGTGCACAAAGAGACAGGGGTTAGAGCCCAGAACCTCAAGATATTCATCTGGATTCCAGTTCTTGTAGTCTGTAGGTAGGAGGAGTATACTCTGACACAAGGCAAGGGTCTGAGACCTAGTAGGCACCTCTTTGGGGTCAGGACTCACTCAAGTGGAGGCCAGCAGCAGCAGAGTCCAGGCAGGCCCAGTTGGTGCTGGTCAGCTTGGTACTTGCAGGGAAGGCCTCTGGAAGTTTTTTGTGTCCCTGTACCTCAAACAGGTTAGCCAATTATTTGATCTTGGGTTCCAGACAAGCAGTTTCACTCTTCCTTCAGTCTTCCATCGGAAGGATAGTCCTTCTTCTGAGTGTCCAATGGTCCTGGTGGGTTCTGACAAGGGGGTCTAAAGATACTACTCTTATACCAAACTGTGTGGGGGGAACCCCCTTTGTCTAACCCTAAACTGGTTGTGGTCAGTTCCTCCCTTTCCCCTGGCTTTGGCTCCAATCTGTCTAGGGTAACAAAGGACAGGTGGGCCCAGGTGTAAGCTGGTTTTGTCAGTAGCAGGGCAAACAGCTTCAGAAGTCAGGAAGCGGATAGACACAGCCCTCACACTATCCTTTGAAGCTCAGAAAGTGATGAGTACAGCTCCCCAGGCCATCCTACTCAGGAAGGGAACACCCTTACCCACACCAAAGACCCTTTTGTCCCCTGTTTGGAAGGAATACACATCACACCACAGGAGAGCCATTAATTGTAATCTGACCCTGAACACTGGCAGAAAGGCATATTTGTTAAGGCATAAAAGGGCCATTTACAGAATAGGAATCTAAAATCCAACTCCAGCATTTAAGAGGATTTTAGATTACAATTCAAATGAGTGGGAGAAGTATTTCTCTATCTGCTTCCAGACTGAAGTTATCACTTGTTAAGTGTAACAAGGTAACCCAGTGTTAGTCAATGGGAGAGCTCATTGCTGCAGTGGAAAACAAATGTGGGAGTTTTTCACTTCCAGGACATGTAACACCTTAGTACACATGTCCTACATTTTAAATGCCATACCCTCTTCCATGTGAGCCTTTAGGACCTATGTTAGAGGTGACCTATAAGCATTAATAGGAAGGTTTAGACATGGCAAAAGGTTATTTTTTGCCAGGTCGAGATGGCACGTCGAAAACTTCCCTACGAGCTGCAGTGGAAAGCCTGAGACGTGTTGTGGAGTGATACTTTAGTGGGTGGCACAATGAGTGCTGCAATCCACTTGTAACGTTTAATTTACAGGCCCAGGGTACATGTAGTAGAATTAACAAGGAAATGACAAGTACATTAAAGGTGTTACTTAGGTGTATACCCCTTTTACCATGTTTGGAAGGGCACAAGCACTTTATCACTGGTTAGCAGGAGTAAAGTGTGTAAAGTCCTAATGCCAGCAAAAAAATGTTTCAGGAATAAAACAGGGTAGTGAAGATAAAACCTGGGTGAATACCACACTAAAGATGGTTATTTCCAACATCTGCCATCCTATAATTAAATATGAAGCTCCTCTAAAACCGAGCCACCATTTTCTGAAAACGTCCTGCACATACAACTACTTTTTCTGGCATAAAAATCATGTTATTCAAATTCAAAAGTACTTTAAGCTACCGAATCAAACGGCCAAAATATGCCTGCTTATATCTCTAGTATATCAGTCAGAAGCTTCTCAATCCTACAAGTTGGCTGCTAAATGCACATGGATGCTTTTACATGTCCCTTCCTGTACACTAAGGGGCCGATTCGGATCCGGGTTGGACAGCTCTCCAGGAGCTGTTCGTAGCCTTACCTTGCGATCGACCCGTACCTTGAGCCTATCTGTCCTGTTGATGAAGCACGATGCGCATAACTGGCAAAAATCCGACCAACACGTAGGCTGTGATTCAAGCTCCATTCTCCGTCCGAGCCGTAACTCCGAACGCCGAACCGAGTCGTCCGGAAGCAGTATCCATAGCAGTTTCCGGCCGGACAAGTACGATGCGTACTTCTGACGCGCCGGACGGGTCGCCACGTACAGCACGTCACAGCATCAGGAAAAGAAGCATATCAGGTACGATTCGCGCCAGAACTCAATCCACGGCTACGAGACGGACCAGCTAGCAACGGGTATGAGACGGAGCAACAAGCAGCGTGTACGAGACAAACACATCATGAATCCCATTTCGCAGGTCATACCAGTACTGTACATCTATGACCAGATCAGGAACAGACGCGGACGGCGCAGACGGTAAGTCAGATACCCACCACACAAACAAACGACACGTACCCGCAAAATGTCACACACACCCAGGGGATCCATATCCTGGCCACTAGCAACAGGCAACCATAGGGGTTGCATGCCCAGTAACACTACCACCCCCACCCATAGGGGACCGTTGCCCTGCACTCTTGCCACCCCCACACCATAGGGCTTATGTTGCCCAGCACTCCTGCCACCCCCACCCATAGGGCTTATGTTACCCATCACTACTGCTACCCCACCCATAGGGGACCATTTGCCTATCACTACTGCCACCCCCACCCATAGGGGACCTGTTGCCCATCACTCCTGCCATCCCCACCCATAGGTCTCATGTTGCCCATCACTACTGCCACCCCCACCCATAGGGGACCTGTTGCCCATCACTACTGCCACCCCCACTCATAGGGCTTATGTTGCCCTTCACTACTGCCACCCCCACCCATAAGGGACCAGTTGCCCATCACAACTGCCACCCCCACCCATAGGGCCTATGTTGCCCATCACTACTGCCAACCCCACTCATAGGGCTTATGTTGCCCATCACTACTGCCACCCCCACCCATAGGGGACCTGTTGCCCATCACAAGTTCACAACTGCCACCTCCACCCATAGGGCCTATAATGCCCAGCACTCCTGCCACCCCCACCCATAGGGCTTATGTTGCCCATCACTACTGCCACCCCCACCAATAGGGAACCTGTTGTCCATCACTACTGCCACCCCCACCCATAAGGGACCTGTTGCCCATCACTACTGCCACCCCCACCCATAGAGGACCTGTTGCCCATCACTACTGCCACCCCCACCCATAGGTAACCTGTTGCCCATCACTACTGCCACCCTCACCCATAGGGGACCTGTTGCCCATCACTACTGCCTCCCCCACCCATAGGGGACCTGGTGCCCATCACTCCTGCCACCCCCACCCATAGGGCTTATGTTGCCCATCACAACTGCCACCCCCACCCATAGGGCCTATGTTGCCCATCACTACTGCTAACCCCACTCATAGGGCTTATGTTGCCCATCACTACTGCCACCCCCACCCATAGGGGACCTGTTGCCCATCACAACTGCCACCTCCACCCATAGGGCCTATATTGTCCAGCACTCCTGCCACCCCCACCCATAGGGCTTATGTTGCCCATCACTACTGCCACCTCCACCCATAGGGAACCTGTTGCCCATCACTACTGCCACCCCCACCCACAGGGCCTATGTTGCCCAGCACTCCTGCCACCCCCACCCATAGGGCTTATGTTGCCCATCACTACTGCCACCCCCACCCATAGGGGACCTGTTGCCCATCACTCCTGCCACCCCCACTCATGCAACTTATGTTGCCCATCACTCCTGCCACCCCCACCCATAGGGCTCATGTTGCCCATCACTACTGCCACCCCCACTCATAGGGCTTATGTTGCCCATCACTACTGCCACCCTCACCCATAGGGGACCTGTTGCCCATCACAAATGCCACCCCCACCCATAGGGCTCTGGTTGCACATCACTAATGCCACCCCCACTCATAGGATGGGTGATCCGCCACAAATCCATCATACACCAACATTAGGTATGTCAGCAAAATACATCCCCCTAACATCATGACAACAGTGTGTAGTCTGTGACAAATGCCCACAACAGTGATTATGACTTCGAACATACAATGTAACTACCATCACATGTGTGACCAAAAACTACTGTACTGTGGCCTACACAAGGCAAGCATCACAATAGCACTGTGTAAATGTAAAAATAACACCCCCTCACTGTGTAGAACAAAGGTTAAGTGTGTGGTTCAAAAATGCAGCAAATGTTGAGCATTGTGGTGATGGGGGTCGTAAACCCCCTTCATCACAGTGACGAAAAGGTAAGTGTCATCATGGTCAAATCTGCAAATGCCAAACAGCATGTATGATTCCTGCTCCGACATGAAACACTTTTGGGGCAAAGTAGTGGTTGTGTCCCATACCCACAGAGATGTGGTGAGGCTAAGAGTGCTGTGAAGCCCTAACATACTCCCGGCCATGTGCAGACAAGCACCACCCATGGGGGCTGACAATACATACAGTGTACAATGACACAAAAGCAGAAGTGACCATCACAAAGCATACACACATCTCGAAAATAGACACACAAATCAAAACAACCTGTGTAGACTGAAGGTGTCAGGCCACAAACTCCCATTCCATGCTAGCAATGGGACCTAACAACCAGGATGTGATATTACTCACAGGGACAGCAGGGAAAATCACAAAAACAACATCCGGAAAATGGCCCACAACAGCAATACCAATGCACTGGTGCAGATGCACAAACACAAACAGGCAACCTCACACTGCACATCTGACACAACATGTGTGTGTGTGTGTCTCAGTATCCCCAGGCAACTGCACAACACATGAGGGAGGCTGAACCACAGTGAGACAGATGTGGACACAGTGCCATACAAACGTAAACCATCAATGGTTCCCCCTTAGTGGGCAATCAGGCATTGTGAGATGAGAAGAAGCACAGCAGACACATGTAACAAAAGCTGGAATGAACAGCAACTAACACAGCAAGAGACTGACACGCAACAGCACTACACCTAGGGACCAGACATTGGGGTGACATAAGCATGCATGACACGTCCACTGTGCTGACAAAGGTAGATGTCACACAAACTGTGAAACCCAGACATGTGTCCTGTGCCACAAACGTACATCACACATACACAAACACAAATCACTCAGCATGTCCCGTCATCCATGGACAAACGGGAGCTAGGGGCCCATCCATGCAAACATTTACATCAGTCCACCCTCAACACCACACACCCTGAACTGCACCAATGTGCATCTGTGAAGCCCACATGGACAGGTGACATTGCACATGCACCCCTGACAAACACAGTAATGTTGAGAGGAACTAAGTTGCACAGACTCATCACACAAGGACAGTTTACAACCCTGGTGAATGACAGACATACTGCACAGTATGCAGTACATGGCCATGACGTCAAAGCTCACGTAACCGTCCGAATACCTGCCAGAGTCCCAGGACAATGCAGAAGCCAAGGAGAACCACAAGGCACACATGCTGACACCTGCAAACATTGCAGCCCTGAACCGGACAAGTGGGAGCAGTCACACACACATACACATGTCTCAATCACTGAAAGGTACCACCTAGGAACAACGACATGATATTGCGAACAAACAAGTGCCTTGGGGACCCCTGACTGTGTCCCATCTGCATCTGACAACATCATCACCACTCAGCACAGACAAATCCCAATGATGAAACACCAATTAACACTAGTGTGTCATGCACCCACACATCTGGTAGCCCATGACAAAGTTGTGGGATGAAGACAGTACCACTCAGCAAGCATCAACAACAGGAACATATCAAGGGAACACTGCCTGTGTATTAAAAGGGATATGGACACACACACACGTGCCCACAAAACACACAGCATGGGCCCAGGCAATGTCACGGAACAACACACTAACTTGAGGGGACTCAACGCCTGTGGAAGCTCAGATGTACCTAATGTAGCCCCAGCAGGTCTCAGTCATGTCAGCAGAACACTTGGTCAGTCAGCCATCAGTTACCACACAATGAAGGCTCTGGTCAGAAAGCCTGGGTATGGCAGTGTCCCTTAAGTCATCTGCACATACTCAATACATATGTCCAGCAAGTTGCACAGAGGACCCAGTTGCTCCTACACCAATGATGCCCACACTTACATGTCCCGTGGAGATGCGCCCACAGTCAGGGAAATAGACAAATTGGACAATGGGAAGCACATCATATGTGCATGTGTGCAAGCCACAGATGTGACCATGAAAATGAAATGTTTACAGAGTGTCCACAAATTGTTAATCATGACACACCCAGTTAGCTGCAAAGGATGATATGGATAACGACCAGAATAGGATACATATTTCATGGACCACATGGAGTACCTCACATAAACACCTCAGTATTCAACATTTGAAATCCAGCATTACAACTGCAAGGTCATGCTAAACATCATCAACATAATGTACAGCTAAATCAAATTCACAAGGATAAAGAAAAAAGCTTTTTTCAGCAAATGAAAAATGCAAAGTCCTTTCAAAACAAAGGCCAATGGCCAGTCCATATCCAAATGACAAGAAGTTAACTTGAGTGACAACTGTCACACGTTGCTTGCCTGCACTGGTAAGGACAGGGGACATCCCCTTGTAGGAGGATACATGGGGGCAGGCCAGGCACTGCAGGGATCAGGGCGCAGCAGGAGGAGGCAGTGAAGTGGTGGTGGATGCAGGAGAGTCACTGGCAACTGCAGTGGAGCTGACTGAAGTAGTGGGTGCAGTCACAACTGTGGGGCATAAGTCAGATGGGGTGTTTGCCGGCACAACTGCAGTGGGCAGGTCAGATGGAGTAGACTGCATCCCCACTGCAGTGCCCAAGTCAGACGGGGTGGTCGTGGACTCCACTGCAGTGCCTAACTCAATGGCAGCGGAATGGGGATCAGGTGAGGTCGGCAGGACAGAGGGGGGGACACGGTCCCCGCATCAGTGGCACAAACTGTCTGACTGGGGTGGAAGAGCAAGTGTTAGGGGGGGAGGGCCTCAGCATTTTGGGGATGGTGTATCTGTGGGTGGGGGAACCTGGGGCAGAGTGTGGCAGGGGAACCTGTGGAGTGGTGGCCTGGGGGATGGAGGACGGAGACTTCGTCATGGAGCTGGGGGGCGGGAGTGGGATCTTGCTCTTCCAGCTCCGGGGGGACTTGCGGGTGGGGGCCTCAGTCTGACTGTGCCTGGGGGAGGGTGTCCTGGTGTGAGGGGCACTCCCCACTGTGTGTGGGGACTTCCTCTTCCCCTTGTAAGATGGATCTGCTGGGTCGGTGAGGAAGAGGCCAAGTTCACAGAGGAAGAGCTTCTGTGGAGATGGGGTTGCAGGTGAGGCAAGGGAAGGGGGCTGGGAGGGAGAGGTATCAGAGGACTGCGGAGTGGTTGTGGATGACTGTGTGTGTATCTGCAAACCATCCTCTGTGAGTGTGGTATCAGTCACCTGCGCTTGCTTGTGTGCACGTCTAGACCTTGGTTTGGGTGTTTGTGTGCTGCCCGTGTCTGTGGGTTTGTGTGAATGTGCAGGTGTGTGTGTGTGCTTGGGACAGGTAGGGTGCTAGGAATCGTGGGTGGTGCAGGGGTTGGAGGGATGCGGGACTGTTGGAGGAGGGACACTGCTGCCGTCAGGGAGGAGGCCACTGACTGATTGGTCCTCTGTAGGGCAGACATGCCCGATGAAATGCCCTTCATGAACGACACCAGTTGTGTCAACAGACTGGTGTGTGCATGGAGGACACTCAGCATTGATGTCTGCCCTACATGAATCTGTCGAAGCAAGTCCACAGACTCCTCACTGAGGGCAGCAGGGGACATAGCGGCAGGGGGTGCGGTGCCTGGCACAAAGGAGACATGCTCCCAAACACGGGAGCCTCCACGGACCTCTGGGATGGGAGCCGATGGGAGGGTGGTGATGGTGGTTTTGGTGGTGGGGGCGGTGGCGGGCACAGCCTCACTAGCTGGGGTTTGGTGGCTGCTGACACCCACCTCCACAAGGGAGTGCACATTTGCATACACCATTGTGCACTGTCAAGTGATCACACACCTATATGTCACACAGGTCTTGTCTCTAATAGTCACATCTCAGATGTCCTGCTGACCCTCAAACTCATGAACACCCCAGTTGTACGTAAAAGGAAGACACACCTCAATGACACAGAGGCAGACACCTGAAGGCACATGTCACTAAGCACAACCTGTAAATTGATGCACAGGAGTGGGATTACAGCATGTTTCTAAATGCCCTTGAGTAGGCATGACTTCCCAGGTCTACGTGAAACAGTGTTTAGCCCTGGACAGTAGTCAGGTGGCTAAACAAGTGTGTCACACTTGATATGCATACTCCTGAGGCACATAAATTTGAGTCCCCTGCTGCATGTGTTTGTTTGAAATACCCCAGCCACATGTGGTGAGTCAGACTAGCAATTGTAACACATATCAAGGGCACACACAGATCACATGTCAGATCTCAGGCATTGTGTAAACAATTGACCCACCCACGAAACACACAACAGAGTCACAGTAACAGATGCTGTCCGGAAGCTGAAGCATAACTGAATGCAGCGACACAGTGCCCTAGTGACACAAGCAACAGACTGTGGGGTCCACACCTGTGGATCAGATGAGGAGGGTGCATCACACAATTGAGCGACATGAGTATTGGACTACAAGACCTACGTAATGTGGAAGTGTGACCAGGCCAAAAGACTGCAATTAGCATGTCAGACATAGTACACAGATTAGGCATGAATTTACCTTCTCCTTGCTGCTGTCTGGCCTTCAGCTGCACATCCAGGTCCGGGAAGACCACCGCCAGTATCCGGAGCATGTGGGGGGTCAGGGTCTGGTGTCCGCCCCTCCTGCGAGGAGGCGACAGCTTCAGCTGGACCCTTGCGATCCTCCGGGTCCAGCCCGAAGGTCCTGCCACCTCTTCTGGCAGTTTATTTTCATTCATAGAACTTTATTCGATATATAAAAATACCATAAAAGCAACCAAATTTATCTTTTGGCAGTTGCGGATCCGGCACTTGTAGACCCCCACCGATCTAACTGCCCGGGCGATGGTCAGCCATATCTCCTGCTTCTGGTGGGCATCAACCTGTGAGGATGACAAAGTTAAAAGTCCATTAACACACATGCCCCATATTTGTGCTGCACACAGTTGGATATACATGTCATCATCACAAAGGAGAATGAGTTACACAGGTAGTGCACCCATGGAAAAGGACAAATGCCCTGCATGTCTGACATGTTAAAAATGCCTGGGAAGGTGAAGCTTGCACAAATGCACTTTAGCTGCAGAACACCTGTTCATTACATGTACCTACACACTTTGGGGGATGAAAGTACTCAGTGAGTATGCTTGCCACTGGTGTACACACTGCTAGTACTGATAGTCAGACAACATGCACAATTAGGAAGGCAGTGGACTGCACATTCACCTGCTCCCCTGGTTTCCCATACAGCTTGCTGTACTGTGGAAGGAGCCCGTCCAGCGAGGTCTGGTTCTCCTCCTCAGTGAAGGCTAGGGCCCTCTCCAGAGTATGTGCCATAGCAGTAGCCAGAGGATGCAGAGACAGCAGCAGTGGTAGCAGGGATGTGGTCCAGTAGCATGTAGTGCAGGCAAGTGAGCTCCCTGGGGGCCAGCCAGCCTTTTATCTGTGCTGCGGAGGCAGACTCTGTGCCATGTGTTCCAAGTGATTGGTCCAACACGGTTGCATTCTATGAATCTGGCCAATCCATCGAAATGTACGTCTCGTACACGTCTTCCTCATCGTTCAAATCTTCACCTTCATAAAACCCTAGGAATTGCAACATTGTTGTAGGCATCCAACTGAATTTCCAGCACACAACTCGTACAAGTTTTGAATCTGCATCCGTCTCCATGACAGTCCAGAGCCAATGGGTGCGCCCGGCTCGGTCAACTGACTGTACAACACGTAGTTTGAAAATACACATGCACCCGTCTCCATATGATTCAATGGCTAAGGCGTACGCCGGTCTCGGACCATGCCTGCCCGACGCGTATGCATGATAGTCACCCGCTTCGGGTATCATTGCAGTCAATGGAAAAGCGTACGCACGGCTCGGTCCTGAACTGTGCAATACATACGAATGTGCAATACATACGAATTGTCACCCACGTCGGACCTCATTGCAGTCAATGGCAAAGTGTACTCAGGGCTCGGTCCTGAACTGTGCAATGCGTACGCATTGTCACCCATTTCGGACCTCATTGAAGTCAATGGCAAAGCATGCGCACGGCTCGGTCCTTAACTGTGCAATACGTATGCATTGTCACCCACGTCGGACCTCATTGCAGTCAATGGCAAATTGTACTCAGGGCTCGGTCCTGAACTGTGCAATGTATACGCATTGTCACCCGCGTCGGACCTCATTGCAGTCAATGGCAAAGCGTACGCACGGCTTGGTCCTGAACTGTGCAATGCGTAAGCATTGTCACCCGCGTCGGTTGTCATTGCAGTCAATGACAAAGCGTACGCACGGCTCGGTCCTGAACTGTGCAATGCGTACGCATTGTCACCCGCGTCGGACCTCATTGCAGTCAATGGCAAAGTGTACGCATGGCTGGGTCCTGAACTGTGCAATGCGTACGCATTGTCACCCACGTCGTACCTCATTGCAGTCAATGGCAAAGCAGTACACACGGCTCGGTCATGAACTGTGCAATGCATACGCATTGTCACCCGTGTCAGCCCTCATTGGTGTGACTATTTGACGGCTTCAACACACAATTACTTGCCAGGGACTCAGGTACACACCTACCACACTACAGCATTGGCCACACAGTGTCCCATGGCATGTAAGGCTGCATTCCCTGTGTGTTGGGGGGCAACATTTGGTTTGTTGTGTGGCACTTTTGTGCGCACGTGTTCATGGGGACAGAATCCTTTGTGTGTTGTGCACATTACCACTGTGATGTGCAACTGTACAGTTATGGGCCTGAGTCATGGACACAGTTGCAGGTTAGATATGTTTAGGACATGTCACATACACCCTGAGTCCTGGGGGTGATGGCATGTACATCACAGTGAGACCTGTAGTCACAATTCTGATGTACACCCAAAGTCTATGTGCATGTTGTGTCTCAGATGTGGCTGATCAAATATGCCCAATGGGAGACAGTCTCCACATCCATGTGGTTTGTGCATCAACATTGATGTTGTGTGTGTGTCTAAGAGACGTACATGTAGGGCCTGCAGAGACAACAGTGGCCACTACCTGTGGGACTCACGGTTGCCTTGTGGCGTGTACATGATACGCCATGTCATGCCAGTGTCCATGTGGCAATACAGGGACCCTGGGTATCTGCATGGCAAAGATCTGTGATGCCTGGGAGACATCAGGGCTCACTTGTCACTGTGGTGTGTGTTTGTAATGTCACAGCAGTGCATAGGTAGGGTGACACAGCCCAATGATTGTCCATTGCACTACATGGGACTTATGTGGACATGTGGACTTGAGATGTGAGGTGATGGCCATGTAGGTAACATATGTGTCCATGCCCAACAGCACACACCTCAGTACATTGTGTATTGGCATGATGTATCATGTGATATTTTGCTTGGTCATAGTCATATGGGTGGATGAACCGACACTCATCCTTTGTGCTTCTCTGTTCTGCAGGGCACCAGCTGTCCATAGACCGTTCCCAGACCTTGAAACCATGCAGGAACGCTACTGCATCCAACGGTACCACTTCAACAGGCCACTGATTGAGGAGTTGGCGGAGCAGTTGGCGCCACATCTGCTACCTGGCCGGACTTACCCTACAGCACTGACCCCAGAGGTGAAGGTGATGGCAGCCCTGCACTTCTTTGCTACTGGTACCTTCCAGTACACTGTGGCTACTGCTGGTGGTATGTCGCAAACTATGTTTAGTCATGTGCTACGCGATGTCTTGGAGGGGATGTTGCATTTCCTTGACCTGTACATCAAGTTCCCCAGCCCAGTTCAACTCCCTGAAATAAAGGATGCCTTTTATACACTGGGGAGGATGACGAACGTCATTGGATCTATTGATGGTACACATGTGGCCCTGATACCACCACAGGCACATGAGCAGGCATACCGGAACAAGAAACATTTCCACTCTATCAATGCTCTGGTGGTATGTCTTGCAGAAATGTGTATCACACATGTGTGTGCACGTTTCCCCAGTTCTGCGCACGATGCCTACATCATGAGGAGTAGTCGCATTGCAACGCTGATATCACAGATGCCAGACCAGCGTACCTGGCTTGTCGGTGTGTACTGACTGTTTACCATTGTGTGTGTTTGGCAATGTTGTATTCCTCCCTCCTTCTAAACTCTGCTAATTGTTCAATTGTTTGTGTGTAGATGACTCCGGATACCCCAACATGCTGTGATTGCTGACACCCCTCAGGAACCCTGTGACACCAGCCGAGATGCGGTACAATGAGGCACATGGTCGGAGCAGGAGGGTGATTGAGCGGACCTTTGGTCTCCTGAAAAGCTGCTTCCGCTGCCTGGACAAGACCGGAGGGGCCTTTCCATATGACCCTGCAAAGGTGTGCAAAATTATCCTTGTATGCTGCATGCTACACAACATGGCAGTGCAGAAGAAGTTGCCTCTCATCCAGGATGACAATGACCGACCTCCGCCACCTGTGGAGGATCCAGGCCTGGGACACGATGCCAGTGATGATGAGGATGAGGGTGACGTCCGCACACAGCTCATCAACAACTTCTTCACCTGAATGTGAGTTTACAGGGTTGTTATGTCAATGTATGGAGTTAGCCTGAAATGTGTTGTGGCTGCTCTGTTGCTGTTTGAGCGTGTCTATGTGACAATTGACTGGATGCGTGTAGTGATTTGTCCATTCAGGTGGTCTGGGCTTCACAATAGTGTAGAACTGCTAACTTGTTTCTGTGTAGGTTTCTTATGACATGTTTTGTGCATGTGTATTGCATTTCTCTCCTGTTCTGCTGTGCTTTTGACCATGTCTTGTGTCTGTCCTTCCCAGGGTACTTTGCCTGTTGTTTGGTCAACACTGATCCCCAACACCCAGAATCCAACACCAGTGTGGGAGTTGTCAATTCCCATCAAGTGATGTGCCACACACCCCTGAACTTCAATTCTCAGACACTTTGTGACTGTGTGTCCACTGTAACGTACAATTACCTTGCAACTATTTTGGAATAAACATGTGGCTGATGTGTAATGAACCTGTGCTATGCTTTGTTAGGTGCGTTGTCTGTCTTCTGAGTGACATTTGCTTACCTCACCTGTGGACTTGTTACCACTGCTGTGGATAGGTGTTGTGTCTGTGCATAACAATGTGTTTCAGGTCAACATCACTGTGTGCAGTGAGTTACATGGACATGGTGCCAAGTGGTGTGTCTCCCTCACATGTGTCACATCACCATGACTCACGTGCCAAATACTACAACAATGTGACCGTTATTGTGGTCACATTGTTGTAGTATTTGGCATGCACTGTGTTGTTTAGCAGATCAACATCTCCATGACACATGACAAGTTGGAATCACAACAGAGGCAAGTATGGTGTACTGGTGAGTTTATTTACAAACATGTGTCAGGATAGTGCACAGGATGGTGGGTGCTGTACATTGGGTTTTGAATCCAAAGTTCACAGTAGAGTTGGAAGTGTTGGTAGCTGAAATGTCCAGAGTAAAGTCCACAGTCATCTGCTACATTGGACCAACATGAACCCTCCATGTAGGCGAGTTGTGTCAGATGCGACAAGGTGATTGGGTTGCGCACAAAGAACAATGTCCAGAACAGGTTTAGAAGCCCTGGGTGATGTGCAGGGACATCTGCATCTCACTTGTCCTTCTTCGAATGACCCCTCTTCTTCTTGGGGGGGATCCTCAGGTACAGGCATCTGTGGTGCAGGGGACTCTCCGCCAGAGTCATCCTCCCTCCCTGTGGCACTGGCAGATGGTGTGGCAACAGATGTTGTGGCCACACAGGGAGGTGTGGACATGTTTGTGCTGATCTGGCGGAGGCATTGGAGTATTTCCCGATGCACCGCAGTAAGGGTATCCCACTTTGCCTCCATGCGGGCATGGTGGGCAGCCTGCTCCTGTTGAATGTCCTTGAGGATCCCCACTACCTGGCCAAATCCTTCGGTGCTATCCTGGTACTCATCTATGATGCGTGCCACTTAGGGGTCATCATGAAGTCCAGACCCCTCTGCAAGGCACTTCCTCTGCCTCCCACCCCTCCCAGCACCCCTATCCACACGGGCAGGACCAGCAGCGGCACTCACAGGTGACACTGGGACCCCTTGGGTGGTGTTGCTGGTGGTGTTGTCTGTAGCTTCCTGGGGGTCCTGTGTCCCTGTGCTGGCGCTGTTCTGTGGCCTTGGTCTGTCCGTGTTGACGGGGGTGCCCTGTCTGTTTCCAGATGCTGGAGGCGTGGGTACAGGGGGTGCAGATGTTGGTGCTGCTGGTGCTGCATAATGACTCACACTGGAGGTGCCAGGTTGTTCGTCGTCATCCGAAGAGGACAGAGATAGATGCAAACCAGAGAGCAGAGGATCCACCAGAGTCTGGGACTGGGACTCCTCTTCATTTGGTGCTGTGTCCTCAGCATCACCTGTGTTTGGAAGAGACACACAATGTAAGTTAGGTTTCTACAGGCATCAATAGTTCACAAACATTACATTTTCTACTGTACGTCCGGATGCCTGCCTGTGCACTGCTTTGTCCAGGGTTGTCACGGACAGAGATTGATATTGTTGTTGCACATTGCCCAGCCAAACGGAATCATTTCAATGTGCATGTCCAAGTGTGTGCATGCCCAGCTCATGTATAGATTTGTCTGTACATGACCATTACTACTCAAGGGCCACCACGTTGCTGACACAGGTGTGTCATCCCTGTACACATGTGAGCTTTAACAAGGACATACGTGCTATTCCACTGAGGATATGTTGTACTATTGGGGCGTGTGTGGTAGCAGATTTTGCTAGTCTTTGTGTGCCACATTGGTGTGTTGATACGACATGATCACAGTCCGGTATGCTTGTGATCTCTTTGGAGGAAGTGTTTTTTTACAGTGTTCTTAGTTCCCATCTCATTTCATACAAATGATGATGTCACCATCGTTAATGAGTCTGGTGCTGAGTTCTGTACATGCATATGTGATTTGACTTGTCAATGTTCTCCATGGTGACATGGATTGGGCAAGGTAGCACTCTGGCTTTTCAATGCTCATGACAGTGAGGGCCGGTGGTGTGTGTGTTGCAGTTTGGCTGCTGTGAGTAGCATGTCTCCTCCAATGCAGTCCAGGTTAGATCTTGTGTCTACAATGTCTATGTCAGTGAGTGGTGTGTTTTGTGAAGGGTGCATATGTTTCAGCACGATGTAGGAGTGGAATGCAGCTCACAACAGCACCGAGTGTGAATAAGACCATGCTATGGTGTCGGCTATATTGGTGTGTCCATTCCATTCACTGTCAGATGTCCCCTGTCAATTATGTATATGTGAGTTCCTGGGTGTTTTGTGCAATGTACCATATATGGCTCTCCACACTTGTCATCTGCAAGATGCACCTCCCCAGCCCGTCCAGGGGGCACCCCTGTACACTGCATCCCCAGACAATGAGTTTGAACATATGGTTGCAATGGCTGTGTGTCCGACCAGGTTTTGTTTGGCCAGTGCATATGTGTGATTGTCAGCCACATCATTTCTAAGGCCCAGTGTCAGACATCTTGTCAGTCCATTCCCACTCCCCTGTGAGGCGGGCATGGTTCAGTGTGAGCTTGATGGGCCATGTGGGTGGGTGGGGATTGTCTGTGACTGCAACTCCCATCAGGCTCTTGGCTACACCCCCCTTCCCAGCATGCCCATACTTCCTTCCACTTGACTCTGCTTCCCTATGAGGGGGTGTGACAGCAATCGCAAGATGGCTGACTGTGCAGTCCTGGTGTTTGTTAGTGCCCAGTTCCAAGCATGGCCTTGTGCTCCCCACAACAGAGCCCAGTGTCAGACATCCTGTCAGTCCATTCCCACTCCCTGTGAGGCGGGCATGGTTCAGTGTGAGCTTGATGGGCCATGTGGGTGGGTGGGGATTGTCTGTGACTGCAACTCCCATCAGGCTCTTGGCTACACCCCCCTTCCCAGCATGCCCATACTTCCTTCCTCTTGACTCTGCTTCCCTGTGAGGGGGTGTGACAGCAATGGCAAGATGGCTGACTGTGAAGTCCTTGTGTTTGTTTGGCTACAAGTCCAAAGGGAGCCCCTGTGTTTCACACAGCAGCACCCAGTACGGTGTATCTTTGGCTGATATTTCACTACGGTGTGAGTCAATGCATTCTACCCAGTGAGTTGTGTGGAGTTTGTGTTGAGGGGTGTGTGTGTCTCCACATGCTGGTAAGTATAGTCAGAGCTGTCAGTCCTCCTTCCCACCCAGCCAGACTTCCCACCATGAAACATGCTTCCATTGGAGGGCGTGCACGTTGTCTTTCAGGATATCAGTCAGTGGTGTCCTGCTTCTGATTGGCGCACAAGCCCTACCAGGGCCTTGGGCTCCCCACAGCAGGAGCCAGTGTCAGCAATCTTGTCAGTCATTTTCCACTCTCTGTGATGTGGGCATGGGTCAGAGTGGTCTTGAAGGGCCAATTTTGAGGGGGAGCATTATCTGTGACTACAAACCCCATCATGCTTTTGGATACACTAACTTCACCTGCATACCCACTATTCCTTCTTGTCAGTCAGCTGCACTGTGAGGTAGTGTGTTTGTGGTGGCAAACTGTCTGACAGTGTTTATTTTGCTTTGTGCCACTGCCTTGCTCTATTTGTTTGTAGGTTGGTACATGTCATGACGCAGTTCCAAGTCACTATAAGATGGCAGGTATTGTGTTTGTCTGACTACCATACACATCTTGGGATGATTATCTATTGGTTACTGTGGCTTTGCTAACGGTGCATGGTTTTACTGTCCCCTTGCCACACAATATTGAGTATGTTGTTTGGGTACTCACCAGGCTCTGGTATGTCTACTAGACCATGGACTCTCTCTGGTGGTAGGATGTCCCGCACCTTATCCTCCCAGGTCCTGAAGTAGACTGGTTTGGCAGGAGGGCCACCGCCAGTGCCCTGACTCCAGGCGTGATCTTTCTCAATGAGTTTCTTGACCCTCCTACGCATGTCATACCACCTGTTCTGGATATCGTCCTTTGTGAGCAACGTTGGTGCTTGTGCATTCACCTTGTCCCCAATCCTCGCCCACATCTTGGTTTTCCGTGACATGGGGATCCTTTGGACCTGTCGTAAATATTTCATTACCGGTACTATTTTTTTATGCGGTAAAGTCTAGTAAGAATAACTCAGTAAAAATAAGAGGCAGAATCCGTGGTATTAGAGGTTCTGAAAGGCTTTATTCCTCTACAAAGGAATTACAGTTCGAACCGTAGGCTTCAAATTCCATCACCACGAAGGTTCAGGAAGGGAAGGCCATACATTATTGACAAGTAATGATATTTATATGAAAAGTATTACATTAAGACAGATGCAAGAGGCGTAACAGCTGATAATACAGATAATGATACACATACGTAATGAAAAAAGGCGTACATATAGGCGTAACTAGAAACGTCATTAAACATGATGTCACAAGTGGGTGGATCCATAAGAGAATCCTGCAATGTCAGCAGAAATATTTGGCAGAGATGCGCGCGCAGCCGCATGACGTGTGATTGACGTGCAACTAGAGGGTGAAGGGGACTTGACATTTAGCTCTACATGTGGAGACAGAAGTCTGAGGGGTCATGTCAACCTAATCCCAAATCATATCTAATATCTTATGTTTAAAGAACTGTATTATCCAAAAGGAAAGGTCTCTAGGACGGAATCTATTCTATACTGACTGTTAGTGCGTGTACAAGCGTCTAAGTGTCGACATGAGATGCGAGGGGGCAGGAATCTTCCATGGTAACAGGGGCTATGAATTACTTGCATGAGGACAGTGAGGCCTGGCCCTTTGCTCGGTAGCTGGAAGAATGTTTACCTAAACTACTAGACAGGAATGCATCGGAAGAGGAGCGGAGCAGATAATCTTGAAGGTGAAATACAGTTTTTGGCAGGCAACAGGCTGGATCAGGCACCGTTAGCCGCGCAGGGAGTAGGACAAAGTTCATGGATACAGATGCGGGCTCGGACTGGAGCTTTCAGAGGCAGAAGGCAGGAAAAGGCTTGATGGCAGAATTCAGGGCCTACTCGCCTGAATCTGTAAAATGTGGAAAGTGAACCACATAAAGTCGGTGGCCTTTCATACTTAGGAATGGAATATCTGACCCATTCATGGCGGATCTGAAAGAGGACATGTTGACGGTGGACGCACATTGTTAGACCTGGCACCTTGGCGTGAGTTTCCCTTCCACTTTTTGATGGTGTGCCTCGACTGTTTTGCTGGTGTTGTCCGCTCAGGGCACTGCGCCACGGCTAATCCGTGCCGCAGTGCAAGTGCTCCCTAAGTAAAGTGTACCTGTAATTGATGTTCCCGATTGGTTTATTGGATTCACTGTCAGTCCCCAGTAGAGTGCACCAGGGGTGCCAGGGCTTGTGAATGCCAATGCCGCTGGTGGGCTTGCAGCGCTGGTTGCGCCACCCACGGAAGCGGCCTTGTAAAGTGTGTCTAGGGTCTGCCACCGCAGACCCTGTGCGCGGTCCGGGACCGTCGCGCTGACTGCGCAAGTGCCCCCACTTGCCAGTCCCTAAACCTTCCCTTACCTACATATCAGCCACCCCTCTGGTAGGCCCAAGGGCAGGGTGCATTGTAGGCATAAGGTAGGACATGCCCTGATGTGTGTGGCATGTCTTAGTAGTGAATTACAGCCCTTGTCGTTTTTCACTATTGAAGGCTACCTGCTCTCCATAGGCCAGAATGGGCTGCTGGGATCCCGCCAACGCTGTGACCCCAGTGGACTCAGAGAGCATGGTAGAGTGTCAAGTTTAGTATGCCTGAACTCCGGATGATAAAATACTTCTTGTAGTCAAGTTTATTTTAATATCCTGGGTTTGTAAATACTACTTTTAGAAAGTTAGTATTTACTGACCTGACCATCTCAGTCCGCCTCTGCTGTGTGTATGTGTTCTGCCTGGCAACAGTAAGGAGCAGGGTGGGGGGATCCCCAGAGACAGGTTGGCTGCCAGGTGGTGGGTAGAGAGATTACACCTGGATGGGTGGGAGGAGTACACCTTGACTCTTGAATAGACCTGTGCTCTGCCACCACAAAGCCGGCGCCACCCCCTGTGGGGCGGCTGATGTCTCTGCCCTGCTGCTGAAAGGAAAGAGCAGAGTCACCATAACAGAGTGCTCCAGAACTGGACTGAGCCAGGCCTAGGCCCCCTGGCGCTAAAGAACAAAAGAATTGGTGTATAAAAGTAGGAGCCTGGCTCCTAAGAAATCAGAATCCTGTTTACCACAAAGAACCTCTGCCCGACTAGAAGGAGAAGAAGACGCTGGAGGAGCTGGCCTGCTGCTTGCCTTGCTGAGAAAGGAGAGGAAGAGACTTACTGAAAAGACTTTGCTACTTTGTGCTTGAACATTCTCCAAGGGCTTGATCTGAGCTTGCCCCCTGAACTGAACCCCAGGAACAGTGGGTTCTTTGTGCTTCTTGCTCGTCCTCCCATTCGAGCCGTGTGTGCATCCCGCTGGAAAAGAGACTGCGCCCCTCATCGCCCCTCCTAGGGCCGTGACACTCAGAAGCTCACCTGCCTCAAACCCGTGAGAGCCCCGCTCCGTCCCGAGCCGCTCTCTGTCCCCGGGCCAGGCCGCCTGCATCCCTGTCACCGCCTGCTACTGGAGCGCGCTGAACGCGCTATCACCCCTCCCGCCGGAAGCCGTCCGACGACTGTGATCTACGCCGGGTCATCCAGCTGCACCGACCGTGCCCTGCGACCCCGCTTCGCTATCCCCGGACTTCTCAGGCCGCGCCGCCCCCGCTGTGGAGACCCTCCTGCACCGCCGTGCTAAAGGGTCGCTGGCCGCGCCTGCCTACGTGCCCACACCTGCTGATTGAGGACCCAAGAACACTTCCCAAGCTGAGAGTCGCACCGACCTGTGCCGACTCTCCTAATCACGAAAGAAGTCCAGTATCGGGCTCGGGGCCCGCAACGCCTTATTTCCCCGTTCGCAGGAACCGATCTCTGTGAGTACTGGAACTACAAGTAAAGAGACTACGAACTATCCATTTGAAACTACGAACCAAGAACATTTGCCTGCTGTATAACCTGGTGGCCTAGCGGAAACGTTATTGGTCTTGTGATAAGTCTGCTGAGATATATATACCTTATTTTTACATAAAGAATCGTATTTTTATATATATCCAAGTCTGGTGTCCGTTTCTGGGGGGATTGATGTATTTACTGTGTGTACGATTGTAAGTGCTTAACCAACAACGCCTGAGGAATCGCCTTGGCTGCTCACGCCACGCACCTAGAGGGTGAGCAAGGGTCATTCGCGAGGGGTTATCCTGCGCCCTGACGTGGAGGAGAGGGTTCCTGCTTGACACAAGGGCAACCTTGCGCCAACCAGAGATCCCCGACTCTAACATTGTTGGCAGCGGGTGGGATTTCGGATTTGCACTTGTAATTTGCATACAGTGAATTGTTAATCACCAGATAGTGAGAGCAGACCAAGTAACGCAGCCACAGGTTTTCATTTTCTGAACTTTGTTGAGACATCTGCCATTACTGCAACCATGCCTGGCTCACACTCCGCTGGGAGAGCACTCTCTGTGATTTCTGGAATCGATGAGGTGGATTGGGAGAGACTGGAAGGCTACACGATGGAGCAATTGAAAGGCTACAGTGTACAATTCAGAGTCCCCCATGCTGGATGCAAGAGGAAGACCCAGTACACCAAGGCGTTGAGAGCCTGGAAGGAGTCACGAGACCTACGGAATGCGGGGGACATCGTTCCACCCGACAACCTTGGGGAGCCCAGCAGAGTCCGGTCGCCAGAGGAGCTGGCAGACAGGGCAGCAGACAGGGCGCATGCAATGGAGATGGCAAAGTTGGCAGGACAAATGGAAATGGAAAAGCAGAAGTTGGCCCTGGAGGCACAACGACGCCAAATGGATCATGATATCCGATTGAAGGAGTTGGAGCTGAAGGCGAAAAGTTTGGACACCGCTCCTTCTGGTGGCAGCACTCCACCAGCGCAGGTAGAGTCCAAGGTGTACATCCCCAAAGATGTAGTAAAGGAGTATTTCAGAAAGGATGACATAGGGCAGTGGTTTAGGGCCTACGAGGTGGCCATGTCCTCACACCGGGTCCCTGAGAAAGACTGGGGAGCGGGGTTGTGGGGAAGGTTCCTTGCTGAAGGGCGTGACACACTGTTAGATTTACCCTTAGATCTCCAAACCTCATACCCCCATATGAAGGAAGCTTTAATGACCAGGTATGGGTTAACTCCGGAGCTATATCGACAGAGGTTCAGGGAGACCAAGAAAATCCCTGAGAGTACGTATGTGGAATATGTGACCTTTTTCTGCAGAGCGCTGGATGGTTGGGTGAAGGGTAGCAAAGTGAATGATTATCAAGGGCTGCTTGATTTAATTGCATGGGAGCACTTGTCCAGTCAATGTTTTCCTGAGCTACGCCAGCACCTGATTGATAGCAAGCTGTCCAACCCGAGGAAGCTTGCTGAGGAGGCGGACCGCTGGCTCAGCACCAGGGTCCACAAGGGTCAAGTGGGAGACTCCGCCAAAGGTGGGCAGGGTCCCCAGCAGAAGAGTGGGGGGGACAAGGGTAAACAGAAGGGGTTCCAAAAAGGCCCCCAAAGTAATTCCCAAGGGAACCAGCAGAAGGGTTCTCAGCCTCCCTCAACCCCGCAGCAGAACGGGGCCCCGACAGGTAGACCTGTTCCAAAGGGGCCCTTCAATTGTTATAAGTGTGGCGATCCGGGTCACATTGCCTCTGATCCTAAGTGTCGCCTGTTTGGTAAGACCGCACCCACTGGTGCTCCACCCCGGCAAGTAGCTAGTGTTAACTTTGGGGAGGAAGTGGCAGTCCAGGAGGGTGGGGGTCCCGGGCAGATGACCCTAGTCTCGCTAGGAGACAGTGAGATGGTCCCGGTAACCTACCTGCCCTCTAACACTAAGAAATATGGGCAGGTGGTGACCATCAATGGAAAGAAGGTGGAGGCTCTTAGAGATACAGGAGCCAGCGTGACCTCGGTGAGGCAACACCTGGTGTCTCAAGAGCAGATTGTACCCAATGCCTACTGTAGGGTTGTCAATGCTGACAACGTAGAGAGTCGTTGTCCAATGGCTCAAGTTCCCTTTGAGTGGGGGGAGGTCTCTGGTACTCTACAAGTCGCTGTGAGAACTGACATGCCTGTAGATTGTCTGCTAGGGAACGACCTGGAGAGTTCCCCTTGGGAAAAGGTGGAGAAGACCACGCATCTGAGGATGGTGGGTCTACCCGACTGGGCGTGCGTGACCACCCGGTCCATGGCAGCCAGTAGGGGTGTTGAGAGGGTCCTGGAGCCTGAGGGAGAGGTCCAGGAACCGGCCTTAGGGAGAAGGCGCAGGAGGCGCGGGAAACCGGCCCCCGAAGTTCCCACGGCCCAGGAGGAAGTAAACCCTGAGGGGGATGCTCTGGAGCCTACCGGGGAACAGATTGCCGAACTGGGAGATCTGCCTGAGCTGACCCATTGGCAGCAAGAAGGAGGTCCCTCCAGGGAGGAATTCTGCAGGGAGCAGAAAGAATGCCCTTCTCTCGTGGGTATGCGGCAACAGGCTGCAGACCAGGCCAATGGTGTTCAGGCCAAAACACACTACGTGTACTGGGAGAGTGACCTCCTGTATTCCGAGCCTAAGGCTGCTGAACCTGGGTCAGCCCGTGTGCTGGTGGTACCCCAGAAGTTCAGAACCTTCCTACTGGGGCTGGCTCATGATGTGCCGTTAGCAGGACATTTGGGGATGGACAAGACCTATGACAGGCTTGTCACCCACTTTTACTGGCCCCAAATGCATAAGAATTCAGATTCCTACTGCAGAACCTGTCAGACTTGCCAGGCAAGTGGTAAGAGCGGAGGGAAGCACAAGGCTCCTCTGCAACCTTTCCCTGTGGTCGGTACGCCATTCCAACGAGTGGGTATTGATATTGTGGGGCCTCTGGACCCCAAGACAGCCCTGGGCAACAGGTTCATCCTGGTCTTGGTGGACCATGCCACCCGGTACCCTGAAGCCATCCCTCTGAGGACAGTGACGGCCCCCGTGGTGGGACGGGCACTGATGGGAATTTTCTCCCGAGTGGGATTCCCTCTAGAGGTGGTGAGCGACAGGGGGACCAATTTCATATCCACATATATGAAATCCCTGTGGAAGGAGTGTGGGGTAACTTACAAGTTCACCACTCCTTACCACCCCCAAGGAAATGGGTTGGTTGAGAGATTCAACCGAACCCTCAAAGGCATGATCATGGGCCTGGACGGTCCAATGAGGCGTAAGTGGGACGTCCTCTTGCCATGCCTGCTCTTCGCTTACCGAGAGGTGCCACAGAAGTCTCTAGGATTCAGCCCCTTTGAGCTTCTGTATGGTCACCCGGTAAGAGGACCTCTGAGTTTGGTAAAGGAAGGCTGGGAGCAATCTCCCAGGAAACCTCCCCAGAGTGTATATAGTTACATGCTGGCCTTCCGAAACCAGACTCGGCGTTTCAGGCAACTTGCTGAGGCAAATCTGGAAGCCAGCCAGGAGGAGATGAAGCGGTGGTACGACCGGAATGCCACTCTGGTAGAGCTTCAACCTGGACAAAAGGTGTGGGTCTTGGCCCCAGTGGAGCCGTGTGCACTTCAGGATAAGTGGACCGGTCCATTTGAGGTTGTGGAGCGCAAAAGTCCTATCACCTACTTGGTGGACATGCAGACTCCCAGGAACCCTTTAAGGGTCCTACATGTTAACCGCCTTAAGCCCCACTTAGAGAGGACCGAAGTGGGCATGCTGCTGGCCACTGATGATGGAATGGAAGAGGAGACCGAGCCTCTTCCTGACCTCTTAGTGGCCTCTGAGAAAGATGGGTCAGTGGATGGAGTTAACCTCTCACCCACCCTGACGCCCGAACAACAGGAAGACTGCCGCCACTTGCTGGGACAGTTTTCCGACCGATTCTCCCTGGTTCCTGGTGTCACAGATTGGTGCGTCCATGATGTGGACACAGGAGACAGCTTACCTGTGAAGCACAAGGCTTACAGGGTAACTGACAGGGTCAGAGCTTGCATTAAGGAGGAGGTCTCCAAAATGCTTGCGCTAGGGGTGGTTGAGTCCTCCAGCAGTCCTTGGTCCAGCCCCGTGGTCTTGGTCCCAAAGGCTGCTGCGCCGGGAGCCACACCTGAACTCCGGTTCTGTGTGGACTACAGAGGACTCAATTCAGTCACGAAGACTGACGCGCACCCCATCCCCAGAGCTGATGAGCTCATAGATCGGCTGGGGGCTGCCCGGTTCCTCAGTACGTTTGATTTAACGTCTGGGTACTGGCAGATCGCCTTGACCGACGGGGCCAAAGAGAGGTCAGCATTCTCTACACCAGATGGGCACTTCCAGTTCCGAGTCATGCCATTTGGGATGAAGAATGCCCCTGCCACCTTTCAGAGGTTGGTCAACCAGGTACTGGTTGGGCTGGATGCGTTCAGTGCCGCCTACCTGGATGACATCGCAGTGTTCAGTGCCACCTGGCCTGAACACCTGCGCCACCTCTGGGAAGTGTTGATGGCGCTGCGCCGAGCAGGCCTCACGATCAAGGCAAGCAAGTGCCAGATCGGGCAGGGTTCCGTGGTGTACTTGGGACACCAAGTGGGGAGTGGCAAGGTGGCACCCTTGCAACCCAAAATTGAAACCATCCTGGCTTGGGAACCCCCCAAGACGCAGACCGCAGTGAGGGCCTTCCTGGGGCTCACTGGGTACTACAGGAGGTTTGTCAAGGGCTATGGAACGATCGTTGCCCCCTTGACAGAGCTGACTTCGAAGAAGCAGCCCAGGAACGTGATTTGGACTGACACCTGTCAGAAAGCTTTCGACACCCTGAAGACTGCCATGTGCACGGCACCCGTGCTCTTGGCCCCTGACTTCTCCAAGGAATTCCTAGTCCAGACAGACGCTTCAGAGCATGGTGTGGGGGCTGTTCTTTCACAGATGACTGAGGAGGGCTGGGACCAACCCGTAGCCTTCATCAGTAGGAGGTTACTTCCACGGGAAAGTAGGTGGAGTGCAATTGAGCGAGAAGCATTTGCTGTGGTCTGGGCGCTGAAGAAGCTAAGACCCTACTTGTTTGGGTCTCACTTCCGGGTTCAGACGGACCACAGGCCCCTCAGATGCTTGATGCAAATGAGGGGTGAAAACCCGAAGCTGTTGAGGTGGTCCATCTCCCTACAGGGTATGGACTTTACGGTGGAACACCGTCCTGGTACAGATCACGCCAACGCTGACGGTCTGTCCAGGTATTTCCGCCTTAGTGACGAGGAACCCCCTGGGCAAGGGTAGTTCTCCCCACATTTCAGCTGGAGGGGACACGTGTTAGACCTGGCACCTTGGCGTGAGTTTCCCTTCCACTTTTTGATGGTGTGCCTCGACTGTTTTGCTGGTGTTGTCCGCTCAGGGCACTGCGCCACGGCTAATCCGTGCCGCAGTGCAAGTGCTCCCTAAGTAAAGTGTACCTGTAATTGATGTTCCCGATTGGTTTATTGGATTCACTGTCAGTCCCCAGTAGAGTGCACCAGGGGTGCCAGGGCTTGTGAATGCCAATGCCGCTGGTGGGCTTGCAGCGCTGGTTGCGCCACCCACGGAAGCGGCCTTGTAAAGTGTGTCTAGGGTCTGCCACCGCAGACCCTGTGCGCGGTCCGGGACCGTCGCGCTGACTGCGCAAGTGCCCCCACTTGCCAGTCCCTAAACCTTCCCTTACCTACATATCAGCCACCCCTCTGGTAGGCCCAAGGGCAGGGTGCATTGTAGGCATAAGGTAGGACATGCCCTGATGTGTGTGGCATGTCTTAGTAGTGAATTACAGCCCTTGTCGTTTTTCACTATTGAAGGCTACCTGCTCTCCATAGGCCAGAATGGGCTGCTGGGATCCCGCCAACGCTGTGACCCCAGTGGACTCAGAGAGCATGGTAGAGTGTCAAGTTTAGTATGCCTGAACTCCGGATGATAAAATACTTCTTGTAGTCAAGTTTATTTTAATATCCTGGGTTTGTAAATACTACTTTTAGAAAGTTAGTATTTACTGACCTGACCATCTCAGTCCGCCTCTGCTGTGTGTATGTGTTCTGCCTGGCAACAGTAAGGAGCAGGGTGGGGGGATCCCCAGAGACAGGTTGGCTGCCAGGTGGTGGGTAGAGAGATTACACCTGGATGGGTGGGAGGAGTACACCTTGACTCTTGATTAGACCTGTGCTCTGCCACCACAAAGCCGGCGCCACCCCCTGTGGGGCGGCTGATGTCTCTGCCCTGCTGCTGAAAGGAAAGAGCAGAGTCACCATAACAGAGTGCTCCAGAACTGGACTGAGCCAGGCCTAGGCCCCCTGGCGCTAAAGAACAAAAGAATTGGTGTATAAAAGTAGGAGCCTGGCTCCTAAGAAATCAGAATCCTGTTTACCACAAAGAACCTCTGCCCGACTAGAAGGAGAAGAAGACGCTGGAGGAGCTGGCCTGCTGCTTGCCTTGCTGAGAAAGGAGAGGAAGAGACTTACTGAAAAGACTTTGCTACTTTGTGCTTGAACATTCTCCAAGGGCTTGATCTGAGCTTGCCCCCTGAACTGAACCCCAGGAACAGTGGGTTCTTTGTGCTTCTTGCTCGTCCTCCCATTCGAGCCGTGTGTGCATCCCGCTGGAAAAGAGACTGCGCCCCTCATCGCCCCTCCTAGGGCCGTGACACTCAGAAGCTCGCCTGCCTCAAACCCGTGAGAGCCCCGCTCCGTCCCGAGCCGCTCTCTGTCCCCGGGCCAGGCCGCCTGCATCCCTGTCACCGCCTGCTACTGGAGCGCGCTGAACGCGCTATCACCCCTCCCGCCGGAAGCCGTCCGACGACTGTGATCTACGCCGGGTCATCCAGCTGCACCGACCGTGCCCTGCGACCCCGCTTCGCTATCCCCGGACTTCTCAGGCCGCGCCGCCCCCGCTGTGGAGACCCTCCTGCACCGCCGTGCTAAAGGGTCGCTGGCCGCGCCTGCCTACGTGCCCACACCTGCTGATTGAGGACCCAAGAACACTTCCCAAGCTGAGAGTCGCACCGACCTGTGCCGACTCTCCTAATCACGAAAGAAGTCCAGTATCGGGCTCGGGGCCCGCAACGCCTTATTTCCCCGTTCGCAGGAACCGATCTCTGTGAGTACTGGAACTACAAGTAAAGAGACTACGAACTATCCATTTGAAACTACGAACCAAGAACATTTGCCTGCTGTATAACCTGGTGGCCTAGCGGAAACGTTATTGGTCTTGTGATAAGTCTGCTGAGATATATATACCTTATTTTTACATAAAGAATCGTATTTTTATATATATCCAAGTCTGGTGTCCGTTTCTGGGGGGATTGATGTATTTACTGTGTGTACGATTGTAAGTGCTTAACCAACAACGCCTGAGGAATCGCCTTGGCTGCTCACGCCACGCACCTAGAGGGTGAGCAAGGGTCATTCGCGAGGGGTTATCCTGCGCCCTGACGTGGAGGAGAGGGTTCCTGCTTGACACAAGGGCAACCTTGCGCCAACCAGAGATCCCCGACTCTAACACACATGTATTTGCGTCTTCATAACTGGAACTGGAGGGAACATACATGTACTTGTAGCATGCACATGGAGCCGTTGGGGTCTACGATAGGGGACATAACTGATCATAAAATTCATATTTCCTCATTCCCTCCTTGTCCCCTACGGACCCTCAGGAGATATCGATCTTCATCAATCCATCAATCTGTTCATATAGCATCATTTGTTCTTCTTTCTTCTTCCGGGATCTTGAACGAAAACTTGGATGCGGGATACACGATGTGGCACACAGACCACAAATCGCTGGCCCACATTGTAGACATAAGCAGCAACTGAATAGTATGAGAAAGCCAATACCTAGGAAGGATAGGATCCTCCATCCCCAGGCTGACAACACGCTCCAGAACCAACCGGACCAAGTCCAGGTGCCTGGACTCTGGTGTATCTGGCTTATAATCTTATGAAGGCGAGTTATGGCTTTATATACTGACGGCGAGTTTTCTGGTATGAAAACACAGCAACTTGATCCGATGACCCTACAAGCTCCGCCCCTATCGGCCAGGATGACGTCAAGGACAAGACGATTTTGAAGCACAACAATCCGCATCGCAGACTGCTCCTCTGTTAAGTTGCCTAGGGCGGAAGTAGTCTCATTCACTACTGCTTCAAGGGTTCTAGTTAATCTACGTATCAGTTTACTATTAGTGACTGTACCTATATAGGGAAAGAAACCTTTATTGAAATCTGTGTATTGCTCCCATGCCGTTTCAGTGTAATCGACAATCGGGAGATCTCTCTGCTGTCTATTGTGTACTAAATGGGTATTTCTGTGATAGTCAGGAGGGGCTAGAAAAACAGGTGGCAGAAGGAATGCTATGTAACAGGTACCATCCCAATCTAGAGGTAGACGTATATATGCAGTCTGGCCACATATAAAGTAGGAATGACGGGAAGCTCTAAATGTAGACTTGCCTTGATCACTGAATTTTATTACAGTGGTGCATTTACTATGGCCCATGTGTATGGAACCATTCTTTCTTACACATAATTCTCCTTTAACTGGAAATACTGACATAGCGGGCAAGATTGGTGTAGCTTCGGATTCAACATTCAGAATCATGAGGTTAAGTGTAAAGTTACCTAATCCATATACTTCATTTTCTAGATCAGTTCCTGTTCTTTTGGGAAGTCCCTCCTTGTTAGGGTAGCAGACTTTAAGCAAAACTAGGTTCAGGTTTCCCCATACCCAGTTGTCTTGATAAACTGCGGAATTTGAATCTAGGGAATTAATTAAACTAAACCATGCTCCACAGGAGCCATTGTGTGTGAACGGATACGGAAAGAGAGGCAAAACTCCCTTATAGTTCTGATAGGGAGGGAGTCGGCCACATATCCAACAATTTGTAGCATTGCTGGTCTGATGGGAATGATGTAACATACTAATAAAAGTGTTGTTGCGCAGCGCAAATCTATAAGACAACTCATGCGGGGGTAATTCGCTAAAAGAATGTTCAGCAGTAGCATTGTAAACACGCTTAGAAATAGGGTAATACATATGTAGCAATACACTAGAAATGATGATCAGAAGACTTAGAAAAAACAAAATTAATAATGTCACTATGCAATGACTACGAAGCGATTTACAGTACGCATGTTTTCTAAGCTGTATCTGTCTATTTCTCTCTCTATTTCGGTCTAGAGGATACATGTCAGAGACAAATTCAACCGATTCACCTTGGAGAGGACTTAAACAATCAAATTGTCTGACTTGCTAGACCTTAGTTTCAGTTTATAGAGTTCGTTTTTTGTCTGTTCAACCAAGGGGAGCTTTGAGTCTGTCTGTGAGGGAATGCAGGGCTGAGTGTTCACATCGGACGGTAGTCCATAAAATTTCTTGATATGACTCGAGTGCAACCACCCTTTACGTCCCTCAACCTTCACGGCTGTCCTTGTTGTCAGCAAGACGAGTTTGGGCGACTTCCACCTGGGCTCCAGCTGGGTCTTCCGGTCGAAATTCCTCACAAGAACCAGATCCCCTGGAACCACGTCATGGGGCTTCACCTCAGTGTTATCGGGAAAAGCTGCAGCTACCTGTGAACGACAAGATTGTAGTGCAGACATCAAGGAAGCCAGGTAATCTGTCAGCATATTACAGTCAACATCAGTGATTTTACGAGGTATAGGCGTCCCCCACATATTTGGTGGTCTACCGAAGATCACCTCATACGGGGATAGCCCTGTTCGAGAATGTGCTACCATTCTCATGTAAAAGAGCGCAACTGGTAAGGCTACTATCCAATCGACACCTTTTTCTCTACATATTTTGGACAATCTAATTTTCAGAGTTTGATTATGGCGTTCCACGAGACCTGCTGCCTCGGGATGTCGGACACAGTGGAATTTCCATTGGTAACCTAACAGAAGTGAAACGTGTTTCATTAGTTCGGATGAGAATGGCTGGCCGTTATCTGAGTATACAACACGTGGTAAACCGTACCGTGGGAAGAATTCTCGAACTAGCTGTTTGGCAGTAGTCGGGGCAGTGTAATCTGAAACCGGGTAGGCTTCTGTCCAACGGGAAAGAGCACAGACAACTACGAGAACATATTTGAATCCTCGACATCATTCCATCTGGATATAATCCATCTGGAGGACTTCAAAAGCATGATCGGGAGGTTGAAATCCACCCTGCTCTACGGGGATGCTTTTACCTGGATTAAACTGACAACATATCATACAGGTACGCACTTTCTGTTTGGCTGCTGCTCGCAAGTGTTTGTTGAACCAAATGTGTTGGATGCTGTCTAGCATAGCTTTTTCTCCTAGGTGCGCTGGACTATGTATTGTGTTAATGATGACTTGAACCATGGAGTCGGGAAGAAACCATATAGATTTTTCCTTCATCATCCATCCTTGATCCGTTTGGATCCCTCCTAATTCAGTCCATTTCTTTATTTCTTCTGGTGTAGCATGTGTCTGTATGTCAATTACATCAAGGGCGGGATCCTTAACTGTCATGCAATGTGTTGGTGTCGGAACTATTGTCTTTGTCGTGTCAGTTGTATGAGTCTGGTTCTGAGCAGTTTGTTTAGCTGTTCTGTCAGCTAGGTCATTACCCTGAGAAATGATATCGGTAACTTTTGTATGGGCTTTGCATTTCATAATCGATATTGCAGTAGGTAGATGAATCGCGTCTAATAGAGCTTGAATGAGGGGTCCGTGTTGGATGTGGGCACCGTGAGAAGTTAAATAACCTCTCTCTCGCCACAGTACACCGAAGTCATGGACGACTCCGAATGCATAACGTGAATCTGTGTATATGTTGACTTTCTTATTTCTGGCTTGAATACAGGCTTGTGTCAGAGCGATGAGCTCTGCTGCTTGAGCTGACAAAGTGTTAATACAATTTGTTTCAATGACTTCAGTGTCTGTTGTGACTGCGTAAGCGGCCACTAACTCTCCTGTACTTGTTCTCATACATGAACCATCTACATACAATGTCAGGTCCGGATCTGATAAAGGGATATCTGTCAAGTCTTGTCTGGGTTTCGTCGTGATAGTAATGACTTCAATACAATCATGTGCTAATGGATCTGTTCCGTTTACTGGCAAAAGTGTGGCAGGATTTAATGTATTACAACGTCTGATTTCTATGTGTGGCTGAAACAATGTTAATTCATAACCGGTGAGTCTTGCTATAGTCAAGTGTTGTGTTTGTGTGCGGTTCAAGAGAACCTCTACTGCGTGTGGTACTTGTACTGTCAATTGATGTCCTAACACTATGGCATCGCTTTGTCTGATTGCTAAAGCTGTTGCTGCCACCGATTTCAGGCACGCAGGAAGAGCCTGAGCTACTGGATCTAATGTACTAGAGAAATAAGCACATGGTTTGTGTGATCCTGCTTGTTCCTGAGTGAGTACTGACAAGGCAGTACCTTCGCGTTCTGTAACAAAGAGTGTAAACTGTTTACTGTAACATGGTGTTGCTAAAACAGGTGCTTGGCATAAAGCTTTCTTTAAGCTTTCAAAGGCATGTGTATGTTCTTGAGTCCAGGGGAGGACAGTCGATGTGGCTGCCTCCTGTGTTGTCAACTGGATGAGTGGTTTTGCTAGAAATGCATATTGAGGGATCCACTGCCTACAGTATGAAGTGAGGCCTATAAAAGCCCGCACCTCCTTTTGTGTCTTGGGTGGTGACATGTTAGCAATTAACTGGATGCGGTCGGGTGTAAGCTGTCTTCCCTCCTTGGACAGCAAGTGCCCAAGGTAAACAACTTGCTGGACACAGAATTGCAGCTTAGAAGGGGACACCTTGTGCCCCTTGTCGGCCAGAAATCGTAAAACCGTTAGTGACGCTTTTTCACATTCAGGTTCGCTTCGGGCGGTGATCAGCAGATCATCGACATATTGAAGCAAGGCAGTGTTAACTGGCATGTGTATACTGTCAAGTTCTCGTTTCAGTGCTTGGCTATAGATGCTGGGGCTTTCTGTGAATCCTTGAGGTGCGCGTGTGAATTTAAAACTTCGTCCATTTAAACTGAATCCGAACAAATATTGACTTTCCGTATCTATTGGGACGCTAAAGAAAGCATTCTTGAGATCAATTACAGTAAAGAACGTTGCTTCTGAATCAATAGCTGTTAATAATGAAGAGATATCTGGGACCACAGGGTTTTGTGGTACAATACATTTATTCAATTCGCGCAGATCAATAACTAATCGATATACTGGTGGTGCTTTTGGATCCGATCTTTTAAGAATCGGAATTATCGGGGAATTACATACATTGGAGTCGGTTTCTACAACCACTCCTTGTGCAATGAGCTCGTCAATGATTTGCAGTAAAGCCACAACAGCATCTGGTGGTAATTTGTATTGTCGCATTCGTGGTAGTACTGTGTGACTCGATATGGTGTAATGTTCATGCAACCAACATCAGTGGGGCCTTGTGCCCATAAATGTGTAGGTAAATTCTGCAGCCGGTGATCCATGTCTCTGGACACGTAGTGACCTTTGAAGTCACGTAAAAATAATCGTACTCCTTCCGGAGAACAACATATTATAGCTCCTAGAGCTTTCAATGTTTTTATGCCTAACAAGTTTTCTGGACATGATTTAGTAAGCAATAAATCTGTAGTTCGTGTCAATGGACCAACCGTAAGTGGAAGGGGTTGCGTTACTTCATTAATGATAGGCTTTCCTGAGAATCCAAGGGAAATATTCTGTGAGCCTGAGAGGGGTGCCCCTGGAACTTCACTGCGTCGTATAGTTGTTCTGCCTGCCCCTGTATCAAGTAAAAACTTTCTGTCTTCCCCTAATAGTTCACTATGTACATAAGGTCCCTCTTGATCTACAGGAACCTCGATAAGGGGTAAGCCAACTTCCCTCTCTAGGCTATTTCATGTGTAGCGCTGATAATCGGGATAGTCATTTTGTGCATACTGGTACATCTGTTGCGTTGTTGCTTGTGTGGCAGCAATAGGCTGCGCTTGTGGTGTTGCTACGGTCTGTTGTGGAGCTGCCTGTTGCGGAGCTGGCCTAGATTGTGCATGCTGAGGGATTTGTGATTGGTTCTGATCCTGTCTAGGTGGACGTGGTCTTTCCTGGGTTCTACCCGTGGCGATATTATGTTTCAGAACTGGACAATCGTGTATATAATGACCTTGTTGTTTACAATAGTTGCATGTCCCTTTCGCCGGACCTGCGGAATCACCCTTTTTATGACCATCAGCTGGAACTGACTGGGCAACAAGCATTTTCATTTTCGTCTCTTTCATACGTCTTTGTTCATGTTCTTGTTCTTCTCTAATTCTATTGTGGTGATATTGTAACATCTGTAACATCTGTGACGGGGTGTTACCTTGCCAGGTACTCTCGAACTTCAATACTCTATTCTTAACTTGTGGTAGGGAATTTTCAACTAATTTGGTCACAAACAGATGTGGATATGACTCGCTACTTGCTTTTATGCCACTATTTATACCAAAACATTTTTCAAATCGGGAATAGAAATCACTAGTGTCTTCATCTTGCTTTTGTTTACAGGCTGAGATTGCACCCCAGTCTTCTTTTTTCGTAGTTAATAAACGTGGCAGTACCTGCACTAGTAATCCTGGTAGTGCTGTAGTCTTTTCCCCAAGCCCTGATCCTGCAGCTCGGGCCTTTTCTTCGTTTTCTAATGCTGTCCAATCTATCTTTTGGTCTCCCACCTCCCATTCCTTTTCTTTGAGTTTCTCGTAAACACCGGCAGGCATTAATACTTTTAATATTTTCATAATGTCAGGGTAGGTATACTCTCCCATGAGCAACATGTCTTTTATCTCACGGTGGAAACCTGCTGGATCCTTGTCATGGCTGGGTACTACTTTCTTCATTTCTAATAATTCAATTTTAGTTATAGGCGTGTACACAAACACGCGTGTAAAGTTATTATCTTCACCTCTGATTGGGTGTACTTCGCGTAAGGGATTCTGTCTATCTATGTGATACATTTTTCTTCCCATAGTGGGAACTGGAACATGTTCCGGGCATACGAAAACTATATACTGGTTTCGAAATTCTAGAATTTCTTTAATTAGATCAGTACCTGAACCTCTCCATTTATTCGTGAGTAATTCTGTCAATATGTCAGGTAGAGGTCCAGGATCGGAGTGTTGGCTTTTATATAATATAAGGAGGTGTTGAATCATGTATATACCAGCTAATCGTTGTTCGTCTGGGGCAAGGTTCAGAAACGTGTGTGCTAGTGCATCATCACTGTATTTGCTGGGACTGTCAGCCCATTGTACTGCTGACCTGGCTAATTCTTGTTCATCCATGGAATCGAGCATATGGTACCCCCTTCGGTCTCGGAGTAATTTATCAGCGGCTTGGAATAGGTGTTCAGGAGACCTTGTATTTAACATAGGGGCTTGGAAATGTCTATTACATTCTGGACGTATCGGACGTATCGGATCATTAAAGCATCTCGTTTTTATTAAAAGATCTTCCTTTACCTACATAAGCCATCGTTTCTAATTGTCCTGTAGGCATTTCGTCCTCCTCTCCCTCTGATTCATGTTGATCTGACTCTAATCTTTCTGTATGTATTCGTTCTACTTCTTTGCGAATCTTACGGCACATAACTACTATACATGTCTGTTTATCATGTTTCCCTTCTGATATATTCTGGCCCCATCTGGTAAGTACTTGCATTTCCTCCTGATCTACCCCAGGCCTATCTCTGTTTCTGATCACACAGTTTATGAAGAAGCGTAACAGTTGTCTCTGTACATCCACTTTCTGGTATTCCATGGCTTCGTCAATACTTTCAGGGCCTCGCCCTGATTGGACAAAGTGATATATATTGTCTAGATGTGCCACCATTCCTGGTAGCGTCGCTAAATACCTTGAAGCTCGTCGTATGCGTAGTGATGACAACAGCATACCGTCCCGTCTACCGGGCACAGGATCATATCTACAATCCACTAGATGCTCTTTAAACAAGTCGGAAGTTGCTAGTTGGGGTGTACGTTCGTATGCTAAATCTCTAAGGGACAATTTATTTCCTCGGGGTGGCGTGGCAAAAATTTCTGTCGTACCTCCTGTCGCACCGTCTGAGGTGCTAGGCACAAAAGGATTTGTTGGATGTAAGATAGAAACTGTAGATGTAGGAAAAGCGGTAGAAACAGATGGACCTGTGGGAATGTGCGTAGGAGTTTGTTGTTGCGGGGATACAGACGGATGATCTTGGCGTTGAGCACCATCGGTGGGCTGCGTGTGTGGCGGAGCATTAGCATATTCAGGAGATACATCATCTAAATAGGAAGAAAGGAAAATATCTTTTGCTGTTTTGGGATGTGCTTTTATCGGGAGCAATGGGGGTGTCAAGTTTTTCGGTATTTCCGGGGTGGCCTGAGGTAACCCTTCGGCCAAAAGAGGATACATACCATTCATAAGAGTGTTTCGTTGTCTGTCTACTTGTTCTGCTTTTACTCGGGTACCTTCCTCAATTAATAAATTTTCTCGGGTTTTATTCGAATTCTCCCTACCTTTCTCTTCCTGTCTGAGCGCTTTTTCTGTACGTCTATATGATTCTTTACGCCATAATTCAATGGCATCTTTCTGTGACTGTCTGGCTTTCTTTTTCCATAATTCTTCTTCTACTCTCATGATGCAATCTGCATCCCAGGTCCCAGCTGCGGGCCATCTCTGACTTTCTGGTAAATCCTTGGTGTAGTCCACCCATAAATCAAGAAATAATACGGCATCTAGGCCATGCTTATGATACATAAAGTACCCTGGAGTGTCCCTAGGTGGAATGGGAACAGCTTCTTCGAGTACCCCTTTTCTGGTTTTGATCTGTCTTAATTTTGAAAAGAGCGGCATTTTTAGACCTTATTACTTGAACACACTTAATACAATAAACACAATAATGAACAATCATTCACACCACAATATGTAGAACGTATTAAAACATTTAACATTTAACAGTTTAACGAACGATGATAACTAATAGAAAACTAATTACTGACATAATACTAACACTAGATAATACTGAATTATATGCAAGACATACTAGATATACTGCTAAACAGTACAGATACACTGCTGAAACAGTGCAGACCGGATTTGTGTACCCAAACCCGTCTTGACCGGCACAACCTATGTGCACGTTTAAATGCCTCCCCGGCAACGGTACTCACCGGGTAGCACGGAACGGAAGGCCTCGGAACTGAACTGGACTGGACCCGACTTGACTGGACTCGGAACTTCAGAACCTGGTGGGCCTCTGTATACCTCGGATCTTGCTCTCTCAGCTAGGCTCTGGTCGGGATACTTCACACTTCTCACCGCCTCGTCTGGGTGTTGATCGCAGCCTCAGTCACCCCTGCTTGGCCGGAGGGAGATACAGGAAATCCTGCAGGTACGCGTTTTTGTCCGTTCAGCTGGGGCAGGAGACCGGGCCTGCAACGCACCTCCGGCGCGTGAGATGAGAAAGTGTCCCTCTTCGGGCGCCAATTTATGTCGTAAATATTTCATTACCGGTACTATTTTTTATGCGGTAAAGTCTAGTAAGAATAACTCAGTAAAAATAAGAGGCAGAATCCGTGGTATTAGAGGTTCTGAAAGGCTTTATTCCTCTACAAAGGAATTACAGTTAGAACCGTAGGCTTCAAATTCCATCACCACGAAGGTTCAGGAAGGGAAGGCCATACATTATTGACAAGTAATGATATTTATATGAAAAGTATTACATTAAGACAGATGCAAGAGGCGTAACAGCTGATAATACAGATAATGATACACATACGTAATGAAAAAAGGCGTACATATAGGCGTAACTAGAAACGTCATTAAACATGATGTCACAAGTGGGTGGATCCATAAGAGAATCCTGCAATGTCAGCAGAAATATTTGGCAGAGATGCGCGCGCAGCCGCATGACGTGTGATTGACGTGCAACTAGAGGGTGAAGGGGACTTGACATTTAGCTCTACATGTGGAGACAGAAGTCTGAGGGGTCATGTCAACCTAATCCCAAATCATATCTAATATCGTATGTTTAAAGAACTGTATTATCCAAAAGGAAAGGTCTCTAGGACGGAATCTATTCTATACTGACTGTTAGTGCGTGTACAAGCGTCTAAGTGTCTACATGAGATGCGAGGGGGCAGGAATCTTCCATGGTAACAGGGGCTATGAATTACTTGCATGAGGACAGTGAGGCCTGGCCCTTTGCTCGGTAGCTGGAAGAATGTTTACCTAAACTACTAGACAGGAATGCATCGGATGAGGAGCGGAGCAGATAATCTTGAAGGTGAAATACAGTTTTTGGCAGGCAACAGGCTGGATCAGGCACCGTTAGCCGCGCAGGGAGTAGGACAAAGTTCATGGATACAGATGCGGGCTCGGACTGGAGCTTTCAGAGGCAGAAGGCAGGAAAAGGCTTGATGGCAGAATTCAGGGCCTACTCGCCTGAATCTGTAAAATGTGGAAAGTGAACCACATAAAGTCGGTGGCCTTTCATACTTAGGAATGGAATATCTGACCCATTCATGGCGGATCTGAAAGAGGACATGTTGACGGTGGACGCACATGTATTTGCGTCTTCATAACTGGAACTGGAGGGAACATACATGTACTTGTAGCATGCACATGGAGCCGTTGGGGTCTACGATAGGGGACATAACTGATCATAAAATTCATATTTCCTCAGACCAATGTACCAAACAAATGTGGCTCTACTCTGATGATCTCGTCTACCAGCACTTCTAACTCATCATCTGTGAACTTTGGATTATTCTTGGGGGGCATGGTGATGGGTGGTGGTGGTGAGTGATGTGTGTGTGAGGGTGTAAGTGAGGGTGGGTTAGTGTTGGTTTTGCTAGCTGTATGTGTGTGTGCTTTTGGTGAGGTACTAATGGTGTGAAAGTTGTGTGATGGGTGAGTTGTGAGTGTGTCTGTGGTTGCTGTGTGATGGTGTTTTCTGCTGGCTGTTGTCTCCTATTTGCAGAGGATCATGGTAGTGATTTATGTCCTTTCTATAGGTGGAGTTGTGGGTGTGTCTTTGTTCCAGGTTTTTTTGGGGGGATATTTATTGACTTTGTCATTGCTTGTTTGGTCCTTTTTTTGTCTTTTTTCCTTTGAGTTTTCTAGGCATGAAGGAGACGTTCTTTTGACCGAGACGGATGCTGATGTTGGCTCGTGCGGGTTTCTCTGGCTCATTCACGCTGACTTTCTTCTGTGTTTCATACGCGTCGGTCGCAGTGATCTCTATTGCTTGAGGTCCCTGTTTTCTGTGCGTGTCGGTCATGCGGCTTGGGCTCCGTGCGAGTCGGTCTGGGTTTACATGCATTGCATCGTACTGTGCGAATCGGACATCGCGGGTACGTGTTGGTCGGGTTCATTCCTGGTACTTGTCGGTCGGTGCTAATCGCGTCTGTTTTCCGGGCGAATCACTGTCTTCCTACGTCTCGGTCGTATGACTTGCATTCCGTACGTGTCGGTTGTAATTCACACGCGTTGCATCGTACTGCACGGGTCGTATGGCGCCAGTCCGTGTCGGTTGGTCTCCGTTCCGGATCCATGTCGGTCGGTACGTTTTGTGGCAGGAATCGGCCCCTAAAAGTAGATTTTTGTTGGTGTCTCCAGATACTTTAGTTAAAGTGGTAATAGCAACCTTGTATTGCAGTGTGTGGGCATATTTTTAAAATTGATTGAATCATTGTTTGTTCAAAGTCAATGATAAGTTTTGTGGAAAGTAGTTGTTGGTGTATAGTTTTATTATTGTTAGGAGCTCTACGTAGGTTGTGTTTTGTTTATTAGGGAGTACTGTGTATATTAAGGGGATGTTAGTGTCTTCATATTCGCCGAGAATGATGGTATATAGTTGATAAAAAGGCTTGGGGCAAACTTTGAATGTGCCATCCATCATTCATATTTTGCAGTTTTTAAGTTTTTGTAAGTTGTTGTTGGTGGCATAGATGATAATTCTTTTTTCATGACTGTTATTGTCACGAAGAAGGAATTTTTCATCTTTGTAGGTTATGGTGTATTCTGGTAACATTTTTATTTCTGCAAAAGTTTGAGGGTGGGTGGTGTTTGAGCTGTAGCTCTTTTTGTTCTGGCAATTAATCTTTTCAGAGTGAGGATAGGTGGTAGTTGTCCTGTGACATGTTCAGGTACCCTAGTTAACACATTTTTGAGTATTTGGGTAGTGGTGTTTTGGGAGCTGGTACTTGCTTCTCTGATTGTTTCTAGAGCATGTCTGACTTCGATTTCAGTCACATTAGGGGGATGGTTGTGTTCTCTGACTTCAACTACATTTGTTTCTACTGTAGTGGCTCTCCCATAGCAAGAATTGGAGTACAATTTACTACATTTCCAATGTGTTTTGTTTCCAGTCATTTTATATTGCGTAGAAGTGTAGCTCATGTTGCACAGAAGTAGTTTTCCATTTTGTGAAGTTATGAATTTTACTCCTTAAGCCATTTTTGTCTATCTGTGAATATATGTATATATACATATTTGTTTATTGTACGATTTTGAACAGTAAATATGTTTGTATACTTATTATATTTGAAAGTATACTTACATTTGTTTTGCTTTAATTTTCTTAATGTATTTAATTGATTGTTGATTTTTATTCACTGGCCTTTTTTTCTGTTGGTTGAAAAGCAAAATGTTATTTTTATTAAAATGTTATATTTAGTTATGTTATTTTGTTTATTTAATTTCAGTTTTTATTTAGTTGAGAAAAAAAATACTTACTTTTTTTAGTTGACAATGTTTTTTTTCCGTTGATGTTGTAATTGGAAGTTTGTGGAAGCTGCAAAGAGAAATATATTGGTTAGTTTGATTTGGTTTTTGATTTTGTTATTGTTTTTTATCAGTTTGTTGTATTCGTTGGTTCATTTATGTACTTACTTTGTTTCATATTTTTCTTTCGTTTTGATTTTGTCCTTGTTTTCGAAGTTAATCCTTGTTCTGAGATTTTTAGGTTGAGGTTTAGTGAAGTGTAATCTGTGAAATGTAAAATAAAAGGATATAGTTTTAGTATATTTGTTTATTTCACTTTTTTAGTGTCTATATTTATTTAATTGAAGAAATATAAAATACTTACTAATTGTAGTTGATGAAGTTTATTTCATTGATGTTGTATGTTAAAGTTTGTAGAAGCTGTGAAGAGAAAAGTATTTGTTAATAATATTTGTTTTTTTAATTTAATTTATCGTTTTTAATAGGCAGCTCTTTTTGTTGGTTAATTTATATACTCACTTAGTATTATATTTTTCTTTAATGTTGATTTTGTACTTGTGGGGTTATTAGGATGGTGGGCGGACTTCCGCCCGCCACCATAGCTGTGCTGTGCACCGCTAATTAGGATGCGACTGCCACCCTGGCGGTCGCATTCCGGAATTTTGACATTGCGGCGGGTGCTGCTGTAAGCAGCACCCACTGCAATGCCAAAGTGCCAAAAGTGCCAAAGTGCCATATCGTGCATTGCCATGCACAACCTGTCAGACACCATGCGGTGCCTGCCACCTTGTGCATGGCAATGCAGGGCGGTACCATAGGTACCCTCCAAGTGTAGACCCACCCCCCCACCTCACCGGGGGCCCGCAACGGGCCCCTAAAACAATTCCCTGCTAGCCTTTCCATGGCGGCACCACGCCCATGGAAAGGCCTTTAAAAACACACATACTAATATGGATGGCGGTGCCTGCTAGGCACTTCCACCATATTAAGGCCCAAGTCTGCTCGGCCGGCAATCGGAACGATTGCCGACCGGCGGAAAGGCACTTTGCATCCGCCGCGGTAACCCCACCATCCTAATCACTCCCTCAATGTTTGTTGGAGTTATTGTGCAGTATAATCTGTGAAACATAAAAGAAAACGTTATAGTTTTGGTCTATTGTAATATTTTTATTATTTAATCTCTATTTTTTTATTTGTAAATAAACAAATATACTTACTCTTTTTAGTTGAAGAAGTGTCTTTTGTTGATGTTGTGGTTTTGTTGGCTTCTGTAGAAGCTGTTAAGTAAAACACATTTGTTAGCTATGTTTTGTTTTTTCTTAAATGTATTACTTTCAAATAGTCTACTTTCTTTGTTGGTTAAGTCATATTCTTACTTTGTGATTTTTTTTATAATGTTGATTTTATTGTTGTTGTGTATGCAAATCTTTGTGTTGAATTTTGTAGGTGGAATTTTAGTGTAGTTAAATCTGAGATATGTAAAGGAAAAAATGTTATAGTTATTTTTAATATTAATTTTATTTATTTAGTTACAAAGTTTTGTGCTTACCTTTATTGAGGGATTTTCGGAATAGTTGTATGTGTGGTTGTTTTTTGCTCTGTGTTCTCTCTCACAAATGTTTGCTCTTTGTCCGTGTGTCCGTGGTTGTCCGTTATACGGTACATTTTATGTTAATTAATTGATTGGTTTTATAGTGTTAATTTAATTGGTTATAGTTTTCCTTTGGTTTGTGTTGGTGTAGTTTAAAGTTATTGGTCGAGACAGATTTTTTGAATTTTTTAGCTGTTAACATTTAATTTTTTTTAACGTTTATTATGTTTATTTATTGTTTGCTTTTATTTTGTTTATTGTTATTTAAATTTATATGAGGATAAATGTGACATTTTTATATATGATATATATTTGTGTTTGTTTATTTTCAGTACTTGTGATATATTTTAATGTTGTATTGTTTGTTTATTTAACTGTTTTTGGATGTTGAATTTATTTGTTCTAATACATTTTATTATTTTGTAATTTTTTTGTTTGTTTAAAATATTTAGTATAACATTTTTTACACTTTGTAATGGTGGTGTGTGCAATTCATTTTTATATTAAATGAATCATTATGGTGTCTTTATAGGCATAAATTACATCAGTATTAACACGTGATTTATCTTTTTATCATTCAACATTAGTTGATGTCTATTTATTCCATTGCCTAACATACAATCCACAATAAGCAGGTTGATATATTTAGTTACACACTTAAAAGGCACATAACAGTAAGCAGGTTCCCGAAAAGTCCCACCCTTTAAACATCTGCCCCTTCTAATTTACATATAACTTTCCCTTAACTATGAAGATTTTAAAAAAAACTAATAATTATTTTCTAATCTGCTAGTCACAAGAATATGAGTTTGAATCACACAAATGTAGTCTAGAATCTTCTCAGAACATATGCTTTTAATTGCTGTAAGGAAATGTCTCTTTTTGTACTGATGCTGCTGGTTTTTCGAATCTGAGAGTACACTGAGGATTGTTAACCAGATCTCAGTGCCTGTGAGAAATGTCAAAATAGCTCATGCCTAATTGGCTAAGCTAACTTACCTGTAAGTCCCTAGTAAATGGTACCCAAGATACCCAAGGCATGTGAGTTGGAGGGTCACCCCAGGAACTGCATCACTGATTGTGCCACCGTGGGTGTGACACTAGTACAATGAGACTCCCAGTCGGCCATTTGCAGGTTGGAAGAGCAATTTAAACTGCTAGCCTGACTTTGCCATTTAAAGTAATGGTAAAGCCAGACCTCCCCCCTAGTATATGTATAAGTAACCCTATGGCAGACCTATTGAGTCCTGAGGCAGGATGCAAAATATCTCACAAGCAGAACATGGTCTGATCTTAAAAACGCAAAACAGTAATTTTTACTGTAGAAAGACTTGGTCTACCAATTGGCGAGTACAGAGTTACACTCTGACCTCTCAGCTGTGTTAACTCTGGAATGATGCAACCAAAGTGGGTCATCCAAGGTGTTGAACAACTTTTTACATTAAATAAAACTTGATTCTCAAGTCAAAATTAATGTAACAAGTTGCAGAGTGCAACTTTACCAACGTTTTCAACATGTTGCCTTTAGTTCCCTGTGCCTATATCGGTTGCACATGGGGTCCTATCACTTAGACAGATTTTTGCCCTCCTAAGGAGAAGAGCTAATGACTGCCCCCATACTATACAATAAGGACCTGCTCTGGAAGGAGGTGCCCCCTCCCTCCTTTAGGAAGTTACATGTGTTTTGGCCCAAAAGGTGAACTTCAAAGAAAGAAGAAGCTGCCTTTGAAGGGCAAATGGGTAATACTAGGGAGAGGGGCTGCTCCATTGTTTAGGCAGACAGTCTGGCACTAGGTACAGGAGAGGAACAACCAGTTGCCAAACTGGTTTTCTGGTGCATGTAACCCTTAGTAGCCACACCTCTGGCTTTAGCTAGGGAGCTCCATACCCCTGGAAAGGGGTCCTGCCATATTGAAAGTGGGCTGAATGGTGCATCCTGAGCATATTTAGGGCACCCCTTGCCCCGTACTAAAATCTTAGCTGAACTGGAAGTAGGACCAAAGAAGGACTGCCCTGCTGCGACCTGGAACCGGCAAAGAGAGGGTGGACTGTTGTGGACTGCACCTAGTGCATCTGGTGGCTAGCAAAGGAGAGGGACTGTGTTTGCCGTATCCTGCTCAAGGAGAAGTAATCTCCAGAGCCCAGCCAAAGCCCCAAAAACTCCAAGAGTCAGCTGACTGGCCTCCTATTTGGAGCACAGAGGCACAACAACTGAAGAAGTCTGTTGGGGAAAATTGATAGCCCAAAGAATTTAACCTGCGCCAACCACAGCTGTGCAGCACCAGGGACCAGGTCCCAATGCACAAAGTTGCACCTGAGTTTGCTGACCCTGGAGTGTCATTGGAGTGCAACTGGGAATTCCAGAGGAAGAATTATCAACCCAGGAAGTATTGCCCTGTGACCGTTATACTAGGTGACTGGTATTCCAGTGGCGACTGGACTTCTGCCAGCACAGAGAGGACTTTGAGGGATGTAGACCCTGTGACCAGGATCACATCACCCCCTTTGTGGACCAAGGAGTAGTTTCAGCCAGACCCTCGCCGACCACATCAAATCCACAGCATCCTTGAGCATCTTCAGCATCCTTCATCCCTTGCACCAGGAACACTTCTATTGGAAAGCCCTGCAAAGGACAACATTGCCTGGAAATGACTGAAGACTGCATCACCAGGTGAGGTAACTGTTTCTGAGGACCTTGCTGGTCCTCTTGGCTGACCACCCTACTGGAGTAGGTCACCTAATGTGACTTCAGGTGAACGCACTACAACTAGCCCAAACCTTTTGTTTGAAATGTTTCAAAGTGTCAAATTAGTTGAATTTGCCAATGCTTGTTCGTGGTTGAGTGAAATGCTTTGATTTACTATACCTTATAAATTCTGTATTTCCGGAACCCTTTCTTGAATGTTTTTCATTATGGTGTCTGAAAGTACATATAAAAATACAGTCTATTTTTATAAATTGATGTTGGATTTTTTGAGTGTCTAAGCTATTTCTTCAGATATATCACAAATGAGGATAAGGAGATTGACGTTCCAGTGTACGCTCTCCCCAGGCTAACTGAAATCAAATCACAGTATACTGTTCCGAAAAGATTCAGCCCCAGAAATATTATCCCTACCTGAATGCAGGTATCCTGAGAAGTATGTGCCTTTAAGAATAGTTGCCCTTATTCATCTGAAGGTGACACGGTTCATTACTGGGCTGTGCTTCTCGCCACATCTACCTGTTTTCACAATTTTGAATCTTTTCATCACAGTATACTGTGATTTCTTTTACGTTATTTCTTCTTCAATTGTTTTGGTGCTGTTTAAATGCTTCACACGTCTCTTTATGTACGATTTGCTGCTTAGAGCCACATCTACCCAGGAATGACCTGAAGGTTTCACAAATGAAACCTAAGTGTCCTAAAGGAATTGGTAAGTATATTACATGGTGAGGTCACACAACCACGCCATATAATACACCCAATTTCCTCACAGTTGCCAGTAGCTTTTTCACAGTTCCAGTAAATATTGTCACACTGCGTTTTTATGGTCTAAACAGTTTTTCAATAAATGTGTAACAAAATTGTATTTTTTACTAGCCAGATTATTATTGCAGGAAATGTTTTTCAAACTACTCACTATTTGATCCACAATTTTCACCACCCCTGGTCTCTCTAACAAGTCTCTCACTTTCAATATTGAATCGTTTTCCACTTCCTGAAAAAGCATACACCAATCACGTAATGTGCACATAGATGAATGCCATATACTATTTTATTTAAACTGCATTTATCCTGAAACAGACTATTAACTCAATCAACTAAATGAGAAAGTCATTTTTTCAATACGTTATGTCCAATTTCTTCCTCACTCTATAATTTATAGTATTGTAAAAGTCCTGAAACGAAACCATCCAATACAACAAATTCTTCTTAAATTTCAAAATAGTTTTTTTTATCTACCTTTTCCTCACTATGCCTATTTTTAAAGCTCCTCTTTAAACTAGAGATTATTGGGAATACAAGAAGTAGAAGTGACTAAAGCATTATGTTTGAAAGTCATCATACATAACTACAAATTCAGGGAATTCAGGGAATTGTAAGCACGCTACTCACCCGTGAGGGTCCCAAGTCGCTGAGAGGGGTGTTCCGCAGATCTGTTTAGCTGAAGAGCCAGGTCTTGAGGGTCTTCCTGAAGGTGTTCAGGGAGGAGGAGCGTCTGATGTCTGCCGGTAGCTCGTTCCAGGTCTTGGCTGCAATGTGAGAAAAGGATCTTCCGCCTGCTCTGGCTCTGTGGATGCACGGGGTTTCGGCCAGTGTGTGGTTGGAAGATCGGAGGTTTCTTTTGGGTATGTGGAAGCTGATTCTGTCATTGAGGTATTTAGGTCCGTTGCTGTGTAGGCATTTGTAGGCGTGAGTGAGCATTTTGAAAGTGACTCTTTTCTCCACGGGAAACCAGTGGAGACTTTGTAGGTGTTGACTGATGTGTTCGTGTCGGGGGAGTTTCTATAGTCCAGTCTGCTGGTGATGAGTGTGTGGGTGACTGTCTTCATTGATTCAGGGAGGATCCACTTGAAGGTCTTGCGGAGGGTGTTGAAGCAGCTGGAGGCAACGCGTTGACCTGTCAGTTCATGGTGAGTGATGAGTCGAGTACGATGCTGAGGTTCTTGGCGTGGTATGAGGGTGTAGGTGGGCTTCCAAGGGCGGTCGGCCACCAGGTGCTGTCCCATGCAGAAGGGGTAGTACCGAGGACAAGGACTTCTGTCTTCTTGGCATTGTGCTTCAGGTAGCTGTTGATCATCCAGACTGCGATGTCTTGCATTCCTTTCTGGAAGTTGAGTTTGGCAGTGGTGGGGACTTTGGTACGGGAGAGTATGAGCTGGGTGTCATCGGCGTAGGACACGATGTTGAGGCCATGTTGTTGGACGATGGCTGCGAGGGGGGCCATGTAGATGTTGAAGAAGGTGGGGCTCAGGGATGAACCCTGTGGGACTCCGCAGGTGATTTTTGTGGGGTCAGAGAGGAAGGGTGGGAGTCTGATCCTTTGGCTTCTTCCGGTGAGGAATGATCGGATCCAGTCCAGGGCTGTTCCTTGTATGCCTGCGTCGTGTAGTCTGGCGACTAGTGTGCGGTGGGAGACGGTGTCCAAGGCCACTGATAGGTCGAGTAGGATGAGGGCTGCAAAGTGACCTTGGTCCAGGAAGGTGCGGATGTCTTCTGTGGCAGCGAGTAGGGCGGTTCTGTGCTGTGGTTGCTTCGGAAATTCGGATTGGGACAGGTCGAGGACGGCGTTCTCTTCAATGAATCGTGTCAGTTTCCTGTTGACTATTTTCTCTGCAACTTTGGCTGTGAAGGGGAGGAGCGAGATGGTCCGATAGTTCTTGAGGTCGGTGGGGTCAGGTGTGGGCTTCTTGAGCAGAGGTCTGACTTCTGGCACCTCCAGTCATCTGGGAAGGTGCCTGTTTTGAAGGTGGTGTTGATGGTGCATTGTAGTTTGGGTGCAATGGCAGCTGAGGCTCTTTGGTAGATGTGAGGGGGGCAGAGGTCGGTGGGGGCCCCTGAGTGGATGCTTTTCATGGTCAAGGCGGTGTCTTCGGCCGTGATCGGTGTCCAGTTGGAGATGGTGGGCTAGCTGGTGTTTCTGGGGGTGGGCCGTCTCTGGTGCCTGGTGGATGGTCGATGAATTTGTCGTAGAGGTTTTTGATCTTGAGGTGGAAATAAGTTCCAAGCTTGTTGCAGAGGTCTTGGGATGGGGTGATGTCTGTGGCTTCACTGCGTGGGTTGGTGAATTCTTGAATGACACTGAAAAGTTCCTTGAAGTTGGTAGAGTTGGCCAGGATTTTGTTGTGGATGAAGTTCCTCTTGGTGGCTCTGATCTGGTTGTGGTAGTCCGTCATGGCATCCTTGTAGGTGGTGTGGTTTCGGTTGTCTTGGTGTTTCTCCAGTTCTTCTCCAGGCACCTGGTTTCTTGGAGAGCGGTGGTGAACCAGGCGGCTTTCCTGGGGCGTTGTCTGTCAGGGTTGCGTAGCGGGGCAAGCTCGTCTGCACAGTCGGAGATCCAGGTGTGGAGTTTTCTGGCTGCGTCATTTGCATCAGGTGCCCAGGTGTGGTTGTCTCGAGTGAGGGTGGAGTTAAGTTGCTCGTCGGTAACCTTGCTCCAGTTCCTTCGTGGTGGGCGTGGGGCTGGTTTGGGTGCCTTGGGTTTGTTGATGGCGAAGTGTACTCAGTAGTGGTTGGTCCATGGCGGCTGCATTGTGTGGCTGAATTGGATGCTGTTTCCTGCCGCGAAGATGGGGTCGAGGGTGTGTCCTGCTCTGTGGGTCGGTGTGTTGACGAGTTGTTTAAGTCCGATGTTGGCGAGGTTGTCACGAAGGATAGTGGAGTTGGGGTCACTGGGGTTGTCAAAGTGGAAGTTCAGGTCTCCAATGAGTATGTAATTTGTTGAGGCGATGGCGTGGGATGCGATGAAGTCGGTGATGGTGGTGGCGAGGGGTGTTTGGGGGCCAGGGGGTCTGTAGATGAGGGTTCCTTGGAGTGTGGCTTTAGGGGTGTTCTTGATCTGGAAGTGCAGGTGTTTGGTGAAGGGGAAGGTTTTGCTGGAGGTGGTGAGGTGGAGGGTGCTCTTTTGGGCGATGGCGAGGCCCCCTCCTGGGTGGTTGGAGCGGTCTTTCCTCTGGATCTTGTATCCGTCTGGGTTGGTGGTACTGATGTCGGGGGCGGAGGATGCATTGGTCCAGGTCCCTGTGAAGAAGGCGATGTCGGGCGATAGAGAGTTGAGTAGGTTCCAGATTTCCACGGTGTGTTTGTGAACGGAGTGTACATTGAGGAGGATGCATTTTAGGGTGTCGCCGGTGCTGGCCTCGGCGGTGTTGAAGGCCGGGGTAGCGGTGAGGGACTGGCGGCAGTGGAGGCAGAAGAACTGGCCGTCGGTCGTGTTCGGCGAGGCCTGTTGACATTCTCTAAGTCTTCCAGGGTTGAGTGCGAGGAGGGTGGTGGTGTAGTACCAATGGGTTGTGAGATGTCCAGGGTTCCTGGCGCTGGCCGCGGTTGGGTCGTGGATGGGCACAGACGGGCTTGCCTTTGGCGAGTCTTCGGTGCGCCCGCTGCACTCGTCCGCTGTGCGACCGCGCAGCCGCTGCCATTAAGTGGGGGAGGTGGGAGGGAGGAGAGGCTGGGAGGCGGGAGTGGGGGAATTCAAGGGGGGAGGGGCTGCAGGGGCAGCAGCGGCGAAAGGGGAAAGGAACAGGCAGGCACGTGAAAATAAAAACAGTGGTGGAATTAGAGCAAGACACAGATGGGCACAATAACAGTGGCACAACAGGGGAAAATTAAGAAAAAAAACGGCTGAGAGAGGTTACGGTAGTTGCAGGCAGTCTGGTCCCAGTTGGAGCGGGCAGCAGGCGAAGGAGCGGACAGCAGCCTCGGACCTCCCATGGAGGAGGTCGGGGTCTGGAGGCAAGAGACTGCACAGCAGAGCTGCGGGGGGAGAGTGGACCTAGACCGAGGGTCAGAGGTCTTACTTGTATACTTCTTCTTGTATACCTTTTTTTCCTAAAGTCATTTTTATCCTTTTTCCATTAACTTTTGAGGTCAAGGTAATTCTCAATGGAATTGGTTCAGTCCATTTATTTTCTATCTCAACTCATTTAGGTTTCCCATTGCAATTCACCCTAAAAAATATGGTAGGTAAAGATATCACTTTATAAAAATTAGAAATACTCAGTAATCCCAAACCACTCTTGTCTAAAACCAATTGCATCTTCATCACATCAATTTTACGGTGTTTGTTTTAAATAAGAGGATTTTGATCCCCATTAATGTTTTTTTTAAATATTGCTTTCTAACTTGTAGCACAAGGCACATCTACATTTGATACAACCATCATGTTATTTGTATCATTATTGCCCATTATGATTACTTCAGATGTGTCTATTTACTTGTATTTGATTAATTTCTTAATTGATAACGTTCTGTAAGTGGATCCTTGGCAGTTCATAAATATCTTTATATATTGTCATGCTGAGATATTTCACATTTTTCATTGCCCATTTATTACCACTCCTGTCTGGGATGCTGAAGCGCTTGCCTGCATAGGAACCACGCTTCACTATGTGGGGGTGTGGTTCGAAGTGTATTGCTTTGAGCTTATGTATAAAGCATTTCTATAGCGTGTGCAAGGACCAGCTAGGCATGTTTTTTTTTTGTAGATGTGTTTATTAATTTTTAAGTGCAAGCACCTTTCGTAAGGTTAAAATGTGTCATTACCCACGGCAATGCTGCTTTCAGTACAGAGTTGCAAGTACCTCATTGAGTATTCTATCAAGTACAAATATCATATATTGGATACATTTCAACATAGCATTAAATTGGCAGTTGCCACAGTCAGATTATGCTTTGTAACAAACAATCAGAGAACTAATTAGCAAATTTGTCACCCGCCCACCCGATTACACCAGATGTTGGTATCTCGGTCCCAATGTACCTATCACTGCCAATGGAAGCATCACACTAATGTTATGTCCTCTCAGGGGTTGAGTCCACCTGTGGTAAGTTTTCTGGGTGCTCAAATGCCTCCATGAGCTCACTCCAAGTCTCTGCAATGGGATGCTTTATTTACCCCCCTGCTATCCCCCAGTTTCAGTACCACATGCTCGCTTCTCACCCATTGGTTCACATCTCTTTGCCATTGTGGAATGAATGGGACCCTTGCAGCCTTCCAGTTCATTGCAGTGCACTGCTTGGTGAGTGTAAGTACGTGGGTCAGTGCCCCCTTCCCACCCCACTGCCACCTCACGGGAGCAGCTGCTGCTGTGCAACACAGTGCAGAAGACAAACTTTCTGTGGTGCATTGCGAGAAAGAGGGAGAGCAGAATCATGCCATTTCTACAAAGATATGGTGCTGCTGCTCACTTCCCAACCACTGGTGCACAATTATGATGCTAACACCACACACACATTGACACCATGGTGTGTGTGGGAGTCTAGCATACGTTTTGAACTGGAAGGGTAACCTCTGAGAGCAAAGCACCATGTTTAGAGTAAATGTAAAATGTTTCCCACTTTGGAAGTGTGCTATGTAGTGCAGCACACACGCAAAGTTTGAACAGTTTTGAGAAAAACAAACATTTCTCCTACTTTGCACTTGCCTCAAGCAGGTGTAATTATTTGGCACAAAGCATTGTCTATGAGTATTAGCAGATTGTTCTGTGCATCAATAGGCATGTGTGGTAGAATATGAACACCCATGTACCACCCACAGGATGCTGCCTTGATGCAAAGTAACACAAATCAGCAAACAAGTTTCGAGCTGGAAAGTAAATAACAAATTAACACTTTGTGGCAGGTGGCATCACTTTTAGTGATTTCACATCGACACTAAGGGGTCTATTATGATGACGGGCGGATCGCCACCGCCTGCATGGCAGTGGCGATCTGCCCGACATCATCCCCCACCCGCCTCCCATTTCTCCCCCACCATATCATGATGGCAGGGGGTACCGCGGCATACAGGAAGACCAGCCGCCTCTTTTCCGCCCGATCAACAAGTCGGAAAAGGGTTGAATATGGTGGCGGTGTCTGCTAGACACCGCCATCCATATTACAATGGGAGTGGGAAGCAGCCTGGATTTCGCAGTTGGGGGCCCGTTGCAGGCCCCAAGGATGTAGGCGGGGTGGGGGTGCACATGGGGGTACCTATGGTACCCCCCTGCATTGGCACGGACAAAGTGGCAGGCACCGCACGGTGCCTGTCACCTTGTGCATGCCAATGCATGGCGTGCATTCCCAGCATTGTGGTGGGCGGTGCTGTGCGCACCGCCCTCCACAATGCTGGGAATAGAGGATGCCACCGCCACGGTGGCGGTGGCATCCTAATTGCCAGTGCGGGACCGCCGCACCATTGTGGCTGGTCCCAGCACTGCTAGGGTGGCGGGAGGACGAAAGTCCGCCCGCCATCCTAATAGGCCCCTAAGTGTTAATACATTTGACTCTTGGTGTCCCATGGCATAGGGAAGAATTTGAACTGGCTACCCACACCATGTGTCTTGAAAATTCTCTCCCCATTCACTCCTTTCCTGAGTCCATGGTTGGGGATAGCTTCCTTATAGCTATATGTGTAGTAGCTGCACCCATGAGAGATTCCTTCTGACCACTATCCAGTGGTCGAGCTACCTCTGGTAACAGGGACCTATCTACTGTTTTTTAAATGGAAGAAAGTGTTTGAAATTATTAGTGTGATTATGATCAGACACTGAGAGTGAACATTAGAATGAATGTGGATTAAAGAACTATTATAATCACCGTTGGTGCATCTCGTATTGAGCTCACCCCGAATGATTGCAGACATATTTTTGTATACAATCTGAACTTTAGATACTGTCTGCAAATACCATATGGCCGGCTAATCCTCCATTTGCTGTTTCTCCAACTCTTCCCTGGGCTGCCTGGGTTTGACACACAAAGCCCCCCACTTTCACAGTCCTCCTAGGGGATGGTCTTGAGAGGAGACACATAGCCACCAGGCCCAGTAATGCATGTTGGGTCTAGCTCATGCCAGCTATATGAGCAAAACTTGCCCCACCCCTGGTTGCTAAGATTCCATTAACACTAAAAACCCCTAAAAACGGTTTTCACGGATTGCTGCACTGGATAGGTCGAAGTCGATGGCCTTCCCTATTTACCAGACGTTTCCAATGGAGGAAGGTGTTTCTCTCACTGATGGCAGATATACCTTTATCTTGTTTGATCCAAGACCCCCTTTGCTCTTGTAAATGTGTCACTGCTTTGGGGTTTTAAATGACATTATATTTACAAGTGAATAAGCATGGATTTATGATTGAAAATTCCTCTTTTGTAATCGCTACATCAGTGAATCTGTTAATGTGCTGAATTCCTCGTGTTTTTTAACTTCAGGGTCAAGGATGGGAGCATGGTGGTTCTCAGAGAATGGTAAGAGGGTGAAAGTAATACAGATGCGGACACACACAAAGTGTACCCTTATGGGTATGCACCCGCTTCCATGCAGAAATCATGCCAATGTAGTTTGCATAACTTTAGTAGCAAAAGTCGTAGGAGTCAATGTGCAAAATGACTGTAAAAGATACACAAGCACGTGCATATGTGTGTGGGGTCGAGCTGGGGAAGACGTTTCTCTACCCGAAAAATGATTTTACTTTTGGATAGAACATGATAAAGCAATCTAAAATATGCTGCTGCTGCTCCACACTTACGCCATGGAATCCGCTGAAATACGTTTTTAATTTTTTTAAATTATATTTATTCTGGTCAGCAGAAAAAGAATCAGAACGTGGTTACACAGCAGGACGTCATTTGGTATATACAATTACGTATCATAGAGATCATACACACGTGTCCGCTCATAGATTTTACAGTATAGTAGTCATACAACATCATCCTACTTCTGGTTATTGCTTGTCACCTCTGCATATTTCTTAACATCTTCATCCTCTTCGCTTAGATATCTCTGTGCTAAAACAAGTATTATCTATGCATTGTAGCATTAATTTAGTCTGTATCTTGCGTGGACCTAAGATACTGCACAAAAGGTTCCCAGAAATCCCTGGGTCTGGATGCCTGTGGTATTTCTTCTGCATATGACTCCAGCGTCTCTTTACAGTAGGTCATATCAGATATCCAGTCTTTGTATCGTGTTGGTCGCCTGCTACCCCATCTCATCGCCACTCGGCGCTTAGCTAGCAATAATACCACAGCCAGTAGCTTTTCTCTTCTAGCCAGCTGAGTCTTATATAGTCCTAACAAGCATATTAGTGGAGAATTTGGTATCTGCTCAGATAGCATAGCCGTTAGGGTGCTGGTTACTTCCTGCCAGTATAGTTTGAGGTGGGGACATGCCAATGCCATATGCAGAAAGTCTGCGTTCGGCGCACCGCATCTGTGGCATCTATCGTCTGGTCTAAGTCCATAACTTATGTAATTTCGCTGGAGTGTAGTATATCTGATGTAGGACTTTAAAATGAATATTTCGCAGATTGCAATTGGATGTCAGCAGCTGCATTTGTGTGCAACTATACTCCCAATCTTTCTGACCTATAGGGTTTCCAACTGCCGCCTCCTATCTCTGGAGCGATCTATTCTGGGCTTTAAACCTTTCCCCCTGTGATGCCTTTTACAGGTGTGTTACTAAGCGTTGGCATGTGGGTGCTGTTAATAGAATTTGTAGTACGTTAAGCTGTGGAGGTTCATCCGGGAACGATGGGTATAGTTCCCTGACTGCCATACGCAGCCGCAGGTATGCGAAGACCTTCAGTGGTGTGCGATGTACGCTGAGGGACGGGTTATCTTGCGGGATAAATGTGTTACGTGTGAAGATATCGCTCATTGTACGCAAACCCATATCTCCTAGTAATGTTAGCATGTTTTTCTCCTGTGTGACTGTTATTTGTGGGTGGTGGGCGAGGGGCAACGCCGCTGCATATATCGGGAGTGTCTGTGCGTGCTGTGCTAATGTGTACCATGCTCGTGACATGGTAGTTACAGAGTGTATTTCCCCCTTTGGGGTGTATTTCTTTGGATCAGATATGTAGGTGATCAATGGAGATGGTAGCACGCTCTCATGTTACACGGCTATGTGCGGTATATGTGCATGTGGATGCAGCCATTAGTGAGCATGTTGTGCCTGAGCACAATAGAAATATAATTGGAGATCTGATGCTCCAAAGCCCCCTCGGTGATATGGTTTGGTTAGAACTTCCCAACCAATTCTCGCCTGCTTTCCGGCCCAAGTCAGTCGCTGCAATTTAGAAAACAGTGCTTGTGTGGGCCAAATCGGAATGTTCATAAATAAGTATAAAATCTCGGTAAGACCACCATCTTTTGTATAGCTATCCTGTCTGCCAGAGACAGAGGCAATTTTATCCATCGGTCTACTTGGTCTTCTAATTTCATCATTGCTTTCCTGTAATTCTCTCGAATCACCGTCTTCGGATCCCGGTGTATCCATATACCGAGATATTTCACTGGTTCGGTCTGCCATTGTAGTGGGAAGTCCAGGTTAGGCTGTGTTGTAGCTAGTGTAAGTGGTATTACTACCGATTTGGCCCAGTTGATACTGAGTCCCGAATAGCTTTCAAACCTAATGTATTCCCTGATGAGTGGATTTAGACTCGTATCCAGGTGACAGCCATATGGAACCATATCGTCGGCATGTAAAGATATGCCTATTGGTCATAGTTGGAATTGGAGGGCGGATTTGGGGTGCTGTTGGCGTATTTTACATGCTAATGGTTCTAATGCGAGTTTAAAGAGAAGCGGCGACAGCGGGCACCCCTGCCTGGTTCAGCGGCTTACATTAATCGGGTCAGATGTATTCCCATTAATTCTAATGCGCGCATTGGGTTGTGCATACAGCAGAGCTATCCAGCGCAGAAAGGGTTCCGGGAAACCCATTCTTCGCAGTACCGTAAACAGAAATACCCACTCCACCGATAAGGCAACAGCTGCTGGCAGTTCAGGGTTAAGTGGTGATACATTGCAAAAATGGTCCTGAGGTTTTGCGTAGTGGATTGTGTCGGTGTGAACCTGGCCTGATCTGGCAGTACGAGATTTTACAACAATGCGTGTATCCATGCTGCAATAATTTTGGCTAAAATGTTGGTGTCTATATTTATTAAAGACAATGGGAGGTAAGATTCACACTTAAGTGGGTGCTTGCCTGGTTTAGGGAGAATAATTCGGTAGCGCCTCTCTCCTCGAGGTCGGGAGCAGACCTTCCGCATAAGCTTCTTCATACATCTCGGCTAGATGTGGGACTAATAAATCTAAATATTCTTTATAGAATTCCCCGGGTAGCCCATCCACCCCGGAAGCTTTGTTATTGGGCAGAGAGTTAATTGCCTCTTTAATCTCAGCTTCTGTAATGTGATGACACAGGTATTACCGATGATTATTCGAAAGCCATGCCAATGCAATGTTGTATAGATAATGACAGATCTCAGAAGGGGACACAGTCGTTTGCGTGGAATATAGACGAGTATAGTATTCCGCAAAGCAGTTTAGAATCGACGGGGTATCATATGTAGGTTGTCCATGCGTGTTGGTTATTTGTGTGATATATGTTGCCTGGTGTGGCAGCCGTATTTTATGTGAAAGCGCCCGTCCCGGTCTGCCCCCCTCAACATAGTTACGTGCGGTGTATCTGCGTGAGATAAACATAATCTCATCTTCTGCATATTCATGATAAGTATCGACCTTCTGCCTGATATCCACCAATATCGTGGGGTTCTGAGTGGCTGCTAATTCTGTCTCTAACTGTTGGATTTCCCTCTCTGCCATTGATAGCTGCTGTTGGATGTCTTTCAATGTCTTTCCGATGTAGGTCTGCTGGGGATAGCAGCCTCTTACAGCTCTCCGGGTGCAGGAAAGATGAAAGGATATTTATGTGACCGAAGGAGCTCGTTCAAAAAGCGGCCATCTTCGAGCTTGGTTAGCTCCGCCCCCCGAAATGGAGATTCTTGGGGAGTGTATTCCATGCTTTTACCCCAAGAACTTTGATTGATCTCCCACCCTTTGTTTTACATCTGAACAGTTTGGGCTTTAGTAGAGTTGCTGATGATGATATAAGAGGACGTGAGGTGACATAGAGGGTGAATCCAGTTGTTAAATATTTAGGTCCAGGTAACCCTCTCCCACTGCTTATCTGTAAGTTGTTTCTGTATACGGGCCACCCACCAGGTCCTCAAGGTGTGTATTAGAGGTGTAAACATGTAGAGAAGTATTGTGTAGAATCAGGATACCAGCTTACTCCCTCCTCCCATTGTGTACAACAATTGCAGTGCTTCCTGCATGTCAGGCTCATTCTACCCTGGTCCGACTCCTCATAATTCACGCGCCATACCCGTTATCTTCCTATATAAGAGTAAGTGCGATGCAGGAAATCCCATATTTTCAGCCATTTCATGTCCTGTGAGAAGTTGCCCCTCGAGGTACAGGTCCCCTATTGCAAGGATGTCTAGCTCAGCCCACCCCCTTGAGATGGCCTGATGGGTCTCCGGCCAGTTCATCAATAAATCTCCGAGTTGAATCGTGGGGACATAGAGAGCACCCCTTAGTTTTACCTCGGCATCTATTCCAACAATTCACAGCTATAGCTTCGAGCCATGGCAGGTCACCCTGCTCCATCTAAGTCCCAAAAACTGTTGCAGCAGATCTTTGGGCATCACAGACCTCCTCAGAGCCGATAGGTCTGACAGGTTCCATCCTTCTAACCATCTGGGCATGCACTGTAGTTGGGAGTCAAAGAAATAAGCCTCAAAGCCGGAGAACCCAAAGCCCCTCGCCAGCTGCTGGCACCTTCAGAATTGCCAAGGTGACTCTGCACCTTCCTTCCCTCCACAGGGAGACCCATACCAATTTCTTGAGGTCACTGAACCAGCATAATCCAACCCACACCAACAAGTTGGCAAAATAATGCAACAGTTGTGGTAGTGTAATCATCTTGGTCAGGGCCACCCGGCCATCACCGATAGTGGGAGCCTCCTCCAAACATCTAAGAAGCCTTTCAAAGATCACAGTGCCACTCCCGAATTGCCCTTCCAAAAGTCATCATCCCTATGGCACACCCTGATGCCCAGATGGTGAAAGGTGCACTTCACAACAACCTATGCCCTTTTCTGCCAAGATTGCTGATGCTCCCCAACTCTGCAGGTCCAACTGGAAGTTGCAGGTCTTCTGACAATTTGTGTGGAGTCCAGAGACCCTCCCAAGTTCTTCTAATAAGGGTAATGTCAGAGCCAAGTCTGCCCGACCACCTCTAAAATCATGTCTAGCCTGTACTATGACAGCAAAGAGTTCTAATGCCAACGCCAAAAGCATTGGCGATAGCTGGTAGCCCTGCCTCATGCCACAGCTGACCGCATAAGACTCAGGGATTATTTTGCCGGTGAACACCCGGTCAGTCAGTTTTGTGTAAAACTAAGTTATCCATTGTGACCAACCACTGACTAGGTTCAATTTAGCTAGGACTGCATGAAGGAACCACTAGCTCTACATATTGAATGCCTTCTTCAAATCAATAGACAAAGCAATTGAGGATTTCCTGAGTTCTGCAGGTGTCACAAACTTGAAAAAGGTGCCTGATGCTGTCAGAATTGTTTGGCCCAGGTATACATCCACGTTAATCGAGGTGGACAAGCAGGGGAATGATGGGCAAGAGACAGTTTGCTAGGAACTTGCTCAACGTTATGTAGTCAAGATTGAGCTTGGATAAGGGATAGGTGTAGGTCATTTCCACAGCATTCCAATGCTGCTTCAGAAGTGACACCACCAGGGCCTCCCTAAGGGTCATCGGCAGCAGCGCCTCCTCCCATGTCACAGTGTATACCCTAGCAAGGATATCAGCATAAGTCTTAAAAAATTTGGTCAGAAATTCATCCAGGCCAGGAGTCCTGCCCTTAGCCAAATCAGCTATAGTAGCCTTAATTTCCATCTCCATTCCATGACAGGTTTACCCAGGCCATCTCTTTGTTCATTCATGGCCTGTGGGAGCCTGCAGTGGGACAAGAAGGTGCCCACATCAGCATTCGGGTTTGATGAGCCCTCCTCGTATAAGGCCCGGTAATTGTCAAAGAACACTTCATTGATGTCGTATTGGATGACAGATAGTTGCTTAAAACTAAATACGGATAAAACGGAGGTTCTATTTTTCAATCAACCTACTCCCCCTAGCTCTGAGTTATGGTGGCCAGCTGAGCTAAACCCGCCACCAATCCCAGTAACCTCAGCTAGAAATTTGGGTTTTAGATTCGATGCTCAGCTCACGAGTAAGGCACAAATTATGCATGTTTCCTCTCAATGCTTCTGGAGACTAAAAGCACTTCGGAGATTTCTTCACTTTCTTCCTATGGAATGTAGGAAATCAGTGGTATATGCTCTCATTACGTCCCAACTAGATTACGCTAACAGCCTGTATGTGGGCATTCCTGACTATTTGATGAGGAGACTGCAACGCATCCAAAATTCAGCGGCTAGGCTCATTAGAAATGTGCCTCTTCGCTATCATATTACTCCTCATTTGCGTAGCCTGCACTGGCTCCCTGTGAGAAAAAGAGTACAGTTCAAAACACTGGTGCTGGCCCATAAAGCTACTAGAGGAGTAGGCCCTCTGTATTTAAAACGAAGACTTCAGAAATATTATCAAGCAAGAACTTTAAGATAAAACAGTTGCAATCTTTTGGTTACCCCGCGCTTTAAGAAGGCAAGGATGGGTGGTCGTGCTTTTTCCACCAAAACCGCCTTGCTCTGGAATTCTTTGCCAAATGATCTCCGCCAGATTGAGATGGAACTACCTTTTAGAAAGGCTTTGAAAACCTGGCTGTTTGGACTTCCTTAATTTCTCTGGTGTATACTGCGTTACCTTTCCTTTCTCTCCTCTCTCTGGATGGATGCTAGCGCCGGGACACTTCCGTTGGAAGTAGCAGCGCGCTTAATAAATACTTAATAATAATAATAATAATATTGTCAGTGCGTAAGGTGTCCAATAGAGTCTGTAATCTGTGTATTGAAGCCCCCCTCAATTCCAACTTCACAAGCCAGACCAAAAGTCACCCTGACTTGTCGCCTCCTGCATGCTGTCACACCAGGAATTCTCTGTAACTAAAGGTCTTTAGTCGTTCCACCTGAGTGGTATAAACCTCCCTTACGGTTAATTAATGTGCGGTCCGATGTGGATCAGTGGCCATCTCCCTCTCCAACTGTTTAAAGGCATTTTCTTAAGCTATCAGTTCCCTCCAATGTTTTTCAGACCCCCACCACTGCACCAATGCGATGACCCATCACAACTACTTTGAACACCTCCCATCGAATCACCGGGAGATATTGCCAGTCCCCTCAGCTCTTCTCAAAAAGCTTCATCCAGCAACAATGCACTCTCGAGCTACCATGTGCGGACCCAAGAGTGAGGTGAACCCCACTGCCTCTGTATGGTTCTGCCACATGTGCTACAGGTATTCTGCATGGGGGACCTTGGGGGACAGCGGCCTGGATGCCAAAAAATGAATCCGTAAACCTTTGCACTATGTTAGTTACCAGTGTGGATAGCAGATGCGAGCGATCTAGCGTTGAGTCCAGCACACAGTTGATGTCTCCCCTAATAGCCTGGGAGCTGCCCTCCTGGTGGTCAGTCTCATAGTCAGGTTGGCTGGCCCATGTTAGGGGCATAGATAGAACCCAACATTAGTGCCAGGCCATCCAGCCTACCAGAGACCAAGACGTATCTACCTTCAGACTTGATATCGATCTAAGTGGCCTGGAAGGGGACTCCAGGAACACAGCTGACCTCTACAGCACCTCTGTATCTCCCCCACTTCTTGTGCTGTCAAATGGGTCTCCTGTAGAAATACTATCTGAACATCTCTTCTTTTTAGGTATGTACAGATCTTAAACCTTTTGAGTAACCCCTTGACATTCCACATCAAGAATGTGTATTGTGAAACACTCATCACAGCACCTGTGTGTCAGTGTCTCTGCTGCCGAGGTCCTAGATCACCCATGATTCAAGGCAGTGTCCCCACAATGAGAGTGAGCTCTAAACCGCTATTGAAAAAATTCCTGGTTTAGCCCATATGGTGGGCGCAAGTGTAACAACTTGAAAACATTTCCCACAACTTCTGGTGGTAACGGCCACCTGCCCAAAACTGGCCATTGTTAAAGGTGAAAAATAAAAGGGTAGGTGGCCTCTCTGCTCCAAGAGGGAGAAGGCATTGGGGTATAGTGTGGATTATCATGCGAATCTCCTGGTCCTGCGCCCGAATGCCTGCAGTATCTGCACATCTCAGACATTCCATCACTTCACACCCAGCCAGAGCCTATGCTAGAACTGTGTTCACATGAATTAAAAGTGTTTTTCACATTCCACCCCATAAATATGGTCTCCCTATACAGGCACCGGCAGACTTCTGGTCAGTCACTTATCTCTGCCATCCCTCATTCCAGCTTCATACATATCATCGGCTAGCCGAGGCATGCGGGCGGTGCTAAGTCGTCCGGTTCCTCCAGTCTATTCACAGTCCGTCTCATGGTGCCGGCGGTCGAGGAATATATTTCCATGCTTTTGGTATCAATTGCCAGCACTGCTGCCAGAACCGTCTCCCACCCTTCTTCCCTCTGTTCTCTGTGGGGAGCTTGGCTGTTTTTTGCCATTTCTTTGGAGCACCGGCCGTAGGCCTGCTTGGGCCCTGACCGCCTCAGCTTTGTAGGCTTCTAGCCAGTCCACTGCAGCTGTGACATCCATGGAGAAAATTGTATGTTTGTCAAGCTTGGTTTTCAGTGTAACCGGGTACAATAGGGCATAGCGGGTGCCCTGATGTCACAGGGCCTGTTTAATAGCAACAAAGGACAGTCTCTTGTTGCACAGCTAGGTGCGTAATCCAGATATATTGATAGCTTGAGATTGTTCAGTGTAAAGGGGCCAGCAAGGCTTGCCTGTTATCAGGATGATGTCTCAGTCTCTGTAGTGTAACAGGCATACCATCACCACCCGCAGGGGGCCACATGCCGGCACCTTATGCGCCCTATCCAGGGGAAAGAACCTGGTAAGTGCCTGGAAGACAACCATGTCTTTAAGTAGGATACCATGTCCTGACCTTCTGCTCCCTCGGGCATCCCAATGATCCATATGTTGTTCGTGCTATTGCACCCTTCTGCTTCATCCAACCTTTTTTCTAGGGTCCGTAGGTGCTTCGGCAGATTCACTACTACAGTGTCCATGTGGGACAAGTGCGCCAGGTCCGTGCTGTGTTGTTGCACTTTCTCTGCCAGGTTCCTCTGATGTTGGTACAGGATCCAACAACGACTGCATCAGTTTTCATCTCAAGGGTCTCCCTGGAGCTCTCAATGGCAGCCTATATTTTGTCTAGCTAGTCTGCCTGGCCCCCAGGGTCAACAGCCAAGGGTTCCTGGGACTGAGGAATATCCTGATCCTTCTGCTGCACCAGGAAGTCCACACTGCCCTGGCCTGTCCATGGCAGTCCAAGGCAGCATCCCTCTGCATGGTGCTCATTGACTTGGGAAGCTGGGCCCCAAACACCCCACAGAGAAACCCCACACTGCCAGTGGGACATGCACATCCAGTTTCTCACCAAAAGTTGCAGGCCAATGTTGAGTCCGCTTCGGGTGCAGCCAGGCACTCACAGGCTGCAGGATCAACAAGCTCACTCTCTAGTACCAAGCTGCCCCACCTGGCCCGAGTGCCCCCGCTGCAGGGTCTGTACTCCACGGGCCCCCGTCTCCGTGCTCCTCAGTGGGGGAGGAAGGCCTGCACCAGCCTCGGGAGGCTGCCATGCTTCTGTTCTATCCATGTATTGCCAACAGGTTTCCACTTCTTGAAGCCCGCCTTACCACTTTTGCCGCTGCATGGGCCCATGCCATCCTCTGGTCCTCCTCCTTCCATTATCGGCACATTGGAGTGCATGCGTCTTCTGCTCCTAACCTCCGGGGTGTCACTTGGGCCCCAAGCAGGGCAGCCTCTGTCCCTGACATGCCCCTCTCAGCCGGTGGCACTTCACGTTCACCCAATTACCAGACAGCTGATCAGGAGCCCGGTGGGCTAGTCTGTGCCACAGTCCTCACTCGTCATAGCGGCATACAGGCTGCCATAGCTTTATGGCTGTCATTTAGAGCACACCCGGGAGGTCCTCTGGGCTGCAATTCCAGGGGTCCATCACCAAGCACCGTGTCACGGAGTCACCTGTCTCCTCTGTCAGCTTCAACCCCTCTCAGGCATCCCTGCCTGGCCTTTTGGCACACCAGATGCTGGGTTTAATTAAGGTTTGCAGCGGCTGGGTGGGAGCTCACAGGAGTCATTTTTTCAAAGCATTGACACCAAGCCATGACCCCATTAACCATTCAATTCTTACTGCAACATTTATTGGAAAAAGCTCAAATGTCTAATTTATAAATATTTATTTTGTAGTCAGGTATGCTACCAAACAAGTGTATAAGATTTTTTAAAGCTGGTATTTACAATTTCAGATCTGCTAGGAGCAACAAAATATAATCTTCGTAAAGCATTGTCTTACAATGTGAGGTTAAATGTTCAGTAAAAGGTGCAGAAAGGAGCAGAAAGAAAGGACTGCTCTTCTGTCAGAAATTAAATTTGTGAGCGGGCACCCACACCAATTTATTAAATATACTCTGTTTAGGTAAAAACACAGGGCCTCATTTCTGAGAAGTGACGCATCGCTGCGTGAAAGCAGCGATGCGTCACTTCTCAGTGCGCCCTCCTTGCGACATAATGGATGTGTCATATTTACTGTATTACGCATCATGTCGCAAGGAGTTACAGATACGTCAGTATTTCTGACGTATCTGTAGGCACAAAAGTGAGGCATTGCTGGAGTGTGTCGCAACTCCAGCAATGTGTCCTTTCACACGGGGCAAGCCCCATGTGAAAGGGCTTGCATCAGTATTAAGCCTGCTGTGCGGCAGGCGTAAGATATTGACGCATTTGCACCCTAGAAGTGGCGCAGTGAAATCTCGTAGATTTCACTGCATCACTTTTATGAGGCTTACTTACGTGGGAACGCCCACCCTGCATACATTATACCTGACCTGACGCAGGTATAATGTAGCGCAGGGATTTACAAAGTGACACATCTGCTAAGATGCGTCACTTTGTAAATAGGGCGCAACAGGAGGCATGTTTTATGCCGCCGTTGAGTCAAAAAAGTGACGCAACTGAAGCGCAAAAACTGTCGCAAGGGCTCATAAATAAGCCCCACAGTTCTTAAAGAATCTATGCTTTACCCTTGATGGCTATTCCACAAGCAGCAGGCAACCTTCTGAGAAGTGTGTGTTATGTTAAACGAATTCCAACGATTTTAAAGTAAAGAACGCAACAAAATAAAATCCCCAAACTGATTTAAAAAAATATTTAAAAAATAGAATGAGCAAAAAGATGCCAAGGACTTTTGTTGGAAATTAGGCTTCTGGGTGAGGGGAGCGAAGCCTTACTCAAACACTAGCAACAGTTTCTGTCAGAGTAATGTCACAAGCAAACACCATATTAACCTTTGCATAGCCCTCTGGTAGCTTGGCGCAAAGTAGTAAGGCTTAACTTAGAGGCAATTTGTAAAATATTTATGCAGCGTTTCAAACAGTAATAAAGTGAAAACACAATACAAGAAAAATCACAAACCAATTTAGAAAAACAGAGTGAAAGGTTCTGGAGGTTTTCATCCCAGAGGTGTTTGGAATTTCCTGCATTCCTGCCCTGGCCTCAGCTTGTCTGGGGTAACAAAAGACTAGTGTCAAACTCTTTGTGAGTGTGCCCAGGCAGAGCCTTTTTAATGTAAAAGTGTGGTAGGTGACAGCTCCTTACCCACATCATCAGCAATGGCCGATCCTGCTAACACCTATCTTCCCTTTGTCTCACTGTCTGAGAGCAATACACAAAGGCCTACTGCCAGCTACAACTAGTCCTGTGACACAGGATACGGGCTGCAGGCATGTGATGGTTGGGACAAGAAAATACCAACTTTCTATAAGTGGCATTTCCAGAATGATGACTTAAAACCTGACTTTACCATGAAAGAGGGCTTTAAATTACAATTCGTTAGACACCAAACTCCACATTCCTACCGGCTACCAATTGAAAGTTATCCCTTATTAAATGTAATAAGTAACTCAATAATATCCTATGGAAGAGGCAGGCCTTGCAGTGGTGAAAAATGAATATAAGAGTTTTTCACTACCAGGGCATGCAAAAGTCAATAGCACATGTCCAACATTTTAAATACATTATGTGTATTGAAAAGGAAGGTTTAGGCCTGGCAAAAGGTCTATTTTACCAGGTAAAAATGACAGTCAAACTGCACACACAGGTTCCAATGGCAGGTCTGATTTATGTTTAAAGTGCTATTTAAATGGATAACACATTCAGTGCTGCAGGCCCACTAGTAGCATTTAAGTTCCAGGCCCTGTGTGCATGTAGTAACTACTTACAAGGGACTAACATTTAAATTACATGTGCCAATGGGGTGTAAGCAAATTTCACCGTGTTTAAAGAAGCGATATCAAGCAGTTTATCACTGGTTAGCGGTGGTAAAGTACATAGAGTCCTAATGCCAGCAAAAATGAGATCAGCAAAAAATGGAGGAGGAAGGCAAAACGTTTGAGGGAAGACCACCATGAGGCTGACAGGTCTAGCAATCTCTCTGTTATTTGAGGTGTATTTTTAAAGCATACTCCCACCTGTGAGGGTATCCTGGCAGCACACAGGTGTGAGTGTCTGGCCCTGCCTAGGGCGTGGTGAACAGCCTGGTCTTCAGCTCCTTGCAGAATTCACGAAGAGATGAGGAGGCTCTGATGTGATTTGGCAGGTTGTTCCATGCTTTAGGAGCCATGTCTGTGAAGGCCTAACTTTTGGATTCGGTTCTGTGTATGCATGGTATGTGTGCGAGCATGGTGTGTGTGCGAGTAGGAATCCTGCTGAGTGAAAGTATCTTTTGGGTTGGTAAAAAAGATGCAGCTATTCAGGTAGGTGTGTACTAAGTTGTTAAGTGCCTTGAATTTCCAAGAGAGAAGTTTAAACTGAGAATATTTGTGTATTGGGAGTCAGTGAAATTGATGTGTGATGAGATGAGAGTTCTGAATGGGAGGTTAAGGAAGAGTCTTGCTGCCGATTGTTTGAAGTCTTCTGGTGAGTTGCTTGGTGATGCTAGTGCAGAGGGTGTTCCCGTAGTCCAGCTTGCTTGTGACAAGGGCATGAGTGATGGTTTTTCTGGTGTTGCTTGTGAGCCATTTGAAGATTTTCTTCTGCAACTTGTAAGTATGAACACAGAATGCAAGGACCTCTTGTCTATTGCCTTTCTTGCTCTTTCTTTCCCTTTCATTTGCTCCTTTTACCCTCACTCTATCTGCTGTCATAAACCCCAAGGAACTGGAGACAGAGGCGGCAACCTTTCACATTAAAAAACATAGCCTACAATGGCTACAACTTCCCACCTCCTGGAAATTTCCCAATGGGATAAATGATTAGTCCGGCTAGGCTGACTTGTAAATTAAATACTTAAAGAGTGTGAGCAGTGCTATTTTATCCCCTTGTCTGATGGGAAAAATCGTTGCTTGCCATAGTCATGTTTTGCTTTTGGCTGGAAATACAGCAGCATTTGTTGCCATCTATAATTAGCTAAATATAATACAATAACATGCACAAATCAACTCAACACAATTATACCATGACAGGGTCCAGTAGAACAAAGCAGTCAAAATAGAATGCAACACAAAAACTAGACTATATTGTGTCATCATTTACATGAGTTAAAAAATCAGTGACAAGTCTGAAATCAAGCGCTTCATAAAAACAAGCTATTAACTTGCTTGCACAAGCTATCTGCATTTAATAATTATAAATGCAGTTCACATAAATAGTCTTACAGTAAGAATGCATTCAGATAGAGAGGAAGATGAAGACTTATTCACATTCCCTTACTCTCACCATAAAAATGTTAAGATATGTTGAAAAGGAGAGATTTAGAAAAGTCTTCAGCCATCCACTCCATGCAGTATTAATGCTCTAGCATTCTAGCATCACTGTGAAAGACAACAAACTACCTGTAACTTCAAAAGACAAAAACAATCCCACCATCAAATATGCTTACCACTACTTACATTTCTACATTACACAGTTTACTAATGATAATACACAATAAGGCAATGTATGTGTTGTTAAAAATATGCTATAAATTCTTCTTGTGTAAGTCTTTAATTTGGTTCTGTATTTCATCAGTATAAATCTATGGCAAATGAATCTCTTGTTTGAAATATTTTGTTAGATGGTAAATCAGCAGTACTCTTGCCAATTGCTCGAGTGCTTTGGACTTAATTTATATTCCTGCCCTTATATAAACAGATGCTGCATGTGGCAGAAAAAAATACTTATATTATCATTGCCAGTGAACAAAGGGCAAGGGTCTAAGGAAGCAATCTAGTGAGATGTGTATAAATAAGAGCAACACGGAAAGTTATTAATGCAGCAATACAATAGACAAGAAGTTAATCTTGGAATTGCAGGTATTAAAAACCATTTGCGTCCAGCATAATTTTACTTCAGACATTTTGTAGAGCAAACATATTTATTTACGGGACATTTAATATAGGAAATAGCTCAGATCAATTTAGAGTGGCGGTCTGCAAACATACTGATAGAAATGGGGGACTGCAGTTGGCAATGGTTTGCACCTTTGTCCAAGTAGGGACCCTTCTTCCTAGTCAGGGTCAGAGGGATACACTTCTAAAATAACCCTCGCTCACCCCCCCTGGTAGCTTGGCATGAGCAGATAGGCTTATCTCAGAGGCAGTGTATAAAGCATTTGTGCACACATACTGTAATAAAGTGAAAACACTACAAATGGACACTACACCAGTAAAAAAAAGTAGTCTTTATCTAAACATGTCTGACCTTCCTATGCATGCCTGGTAGGGAGTTGCAGTTGACTTCTTTGGGCCTCTAGGAAATGGACATCATCTCATAGTAGTCATTGATGAACATTCACATTTTCCGTTGGTGGAAGACTTATCACCAACAACCAATGACAAAGTCATCGAGCCGCTTGATGACATCTTTGCAGCGTAGGGCATACCTGCTATTCTCAAATCTGGCACTGGCAGCCATTTAATAGCAAAGAATTCAAGGAGCTTCTTGTTTAACTCAGTGCCAAGCACCCAAAAAGTAAATCTCTCTGGCCCCAAGCCAATGGTGTTGTTGAAAGATTCATGTGTACCATTGAGAGGGTAATTCAATGAGCCATGATGGAATGAATTGATCTAAACTAAGCCATATGATAAGCCCTTTTTGCCTATTGATCCGCTCCTCACTCCACAATTGGCAAGAGTCCTGCCATCTTGCTATTTGGGAGAGCCATCAGAACCAAAGTACCACAATCGACATTGGACTGATCAATCAATGCAGATAAGGTTTGTGTACAAACACTTCTCGGTAGTGCAAAATGAAAACATATCCTGATCAGTACCGACACGCCCAGGAAACAGTCTTTAACAAAGGGGACTGGGTACTGGTCAAACAGAAGGAGAAAACTGACACTTCATTTGCTGTCAACCCTGAGGGTTGTGGCATCTATAGGACACATGGTGACAGCACATCATCCTGGAAAGTCCATCAGACGGGATCCGTCACACTTTAAACATCTGCCTCAATGTTAGTTAGCTTCTGAGGTCATGAGTGAAGCGACCACGCAAGCGCCTCAATGACTCTTTGAGGAACTAAGATGCTAAGTCTTTCTGTACTTTTTGTTTAACAAAGGGGAAGATGTTGTTTCTTGATACTATGAGTGATAGGACCTTTGCGGTCATGGGCGAACACTAAACAGGAATTACGTAATCTGTTGGGGGGTGTTAAGGTGTGGTTATAGAAGTCATGATGCAGTACGTGCAGTTTGTGGTTGTATGCTGAAGAATAAAGATGTCTATTACAGAGCTCCATGTGTGGCATGTTCATTTGCATGCTCCCCACCTGGGGAAGATGCTGAAGATAAGTTCCCTGTAGTGAATTATGTCATTGTGTGCTCCCTCGCTTTCTCCAGCCTATCAACTCATTAACATTTTCAGAAGCACATTTTAAATCAGTCACTCTGCCTGTTTCTTACATAGGAACCCTAAAATCACTTTCTACTGAAACTGTGTGGAATTCTTTTTCCAACCACTAAAATATCAGGATAATGACCAGCCTTGTTGCCTCAAAATACCAAGTTGCCACAGTGGTTTCTAACTCTTCAACCTCCTCACTGCCAAAACTGTGAAATATCCATATGGACATCCATAGTAGAACTCCTAGGTCCTTTGCTAATCAGAGGCAAGAGACAGAAAGATACAGCTATTGATAAATAGAGAGATTGGCCTGAAAGAAGGATCCCACACCATCCCTTCAGTGCGGGTTGTTTAGACAAAAAAGAAAATACCTACATGTGCCTCAACCCCCCGACCCCAAACTCCATAACATGGCTACACCCTTCAGCAAGCCTCTCAAAAAGTTCCTTAGCAGCTTTGACAGTTAAAAGAGTATATGGTTTGTTACTATGAATTACTTTATGCCTCCCAGTGAACTAATCCCTTTAAATTGCTCCTGCATCTCTAAACAATTTAACAAGGTTAAAAATTGGAGACCTTGGAACCTATAAATAAGCAACATCTCTGTAGGGCTTCTTAACTCTATAGCATCAATCAAGTGAGGAAATTAATAATCGAGTAGCAATACAACCACATCCATCCGATTAATTTGTTGGATTCATTTTTATTATAATCCTCATGAAAACTGTAGGGTGCTGGCAAAAACAAAAAAGAAGCCTCATTTATTAAATAGATGTGCAAACTAGTTCAAGTGATGCAACCCATCTAAAGCAGTTGCACTGTTCATATCAATCAGTGTAATCGTAAGGATTTTGGGGGCCTTGGGCAAGAAATATTTAGGGTCCCTGATCTCAATAACATCTGAATATTAATACCCATTTTCCACTAATTGAAACCTTCAATATCAGATTATATGTACAGATTGACCTAGAAAGATAAATAAAGGTAATATAGAGAAAAAGCTCACTTTTCCTGGGGTTTCATGGAAGGTAGAGGGTGGCGGCCCTGGGCAATTGCTCACCTTGCCCAGGCCTTAAAAAGTCTTTAATATCAATAGTGAGCTGATGGAAATGTAATGTAAGAAAACGTTTAAAACAGAGAAACAATGAATTGCAGGGCCATTTGAAAATGTGTCATATTGTTGATGTTATGTAAGGTCATTTGTATGAAATTTCCCTTTTGCATGTCCTAAAAGGCGAATCCCAAGAAATAGCTATTTAGGAATTGCAAAATAGAATGTAGAAAAATAGAGACTTCCTAATAGCAATTCCTACAGCGTAGGAATCGCTATTAGGATGTCGCAAATTAGGAAGTGTAAAACCTAGGGTGGTATGGGTCTAAGGCCCCCCTTGATGCACCCCCAAAAAAGTGGTGCCCAAGTAATACGCACAAATGCTCCAGGGGTATGTGAGAGCTGCAGGGTACTTAAAAAAAAGCATTTTGGGTGCATTTTCTAAAATTAAACATGGTTAGCATTGACTTATAGACAATAGTAATAGCATTTCCTAAATGCCCATTTCGTATTTAGGAAATGATTTGTACATGTGCTTAGGAAATCTAAAATAGGAAATCTCTAATTACGATTTCCTATTTGGGGAATTACAAAATCCGATTTCTGCTGGGTAGAAATCCCGTTTTGCAATTCCCTGTCTGCATTTGTACATATGGAAAGGCAATTTAGCATTTCTTAATGGACTAAAATTGTGATTCTGTCTATTAAGAAATGCTAAATCTTTTCATACATATGGCCCCAAGCAGTGGTGTAACATAGACCTCTGAAACCCCATGGCGCTGGGGTCCCCCAAGCTCCGGGGGCCCCCACAGCACAGTACCCTGACCAGAGAGCTCCTATTGGAGTCCGGAGCGGGTGCCCTCAATGTACCATGCAGGGGAACCCCCTCAAGTTTTGTTATGCCCCTGTCCCCAAGAACTTTATTTCTGCTGAATCACCACTTGGTGCACAGGTCTGCATGGCACAACTTAGGAACATAAAAATTAAAATGTATTTATCTGAGCATTTACACTTGTGTTTTAATGTGCTGTAACATGGTGGACATTTGGAATTCTTCTTAGATATCAGGACCACTATAATGTCTTTGTAGTATTCAGAATAGAAAGAGATGTTCACATGGTTCCTTGTATTAGTATTATCCACTTAATGTCATTTCATTTAACCCCTTCTGTGCCCATGACGAGCTGGACTCATCATGGGCCGCGGTTGCGCTGTGCCCATGACGAGTCCAGCTCGTCATTAACCCCGCCCGCTAATGCAACGGCCGGCACAGGGCGGGGAAAGGGCGTGGCACACAAGGGGTTAAAGTATGGATTCCAAAACAACATTAGTGGGTAAACTACAACTTTTTGTGTTTCTTAACAAATGTTCATTCCTCTTCTGTTGCTCATTGGTCTCACTGAGAGGCATACTGGATTGTCTTTAGCTTTATCTCCTCCTTAAGGAACTCACCTCCTCGATAAAAAACAAGAGACAGAATGAAAAATGGCATTAGAGGCCTCTGTTATTTGAGTAACATTTGCTTAGGTTGCAATGAAACTGAACTTTTGGGCAATGGCCTGCGGTCCAGACAACAGAGACAAACAGGATTCAACAAGGGTAACCTCTGCTCACCTTGTGTAGCTTGGCCTGAGCAACAGGGAAAACTTCAGAGAAAGTGGGTACAGAAATTATGCAAAATGTACCGGTGATACAGAAAAGAATATTGAATTTAAAATGTGCATCTTTAAAATCATTCACAAATAAGGAAAATAAAATAAAGATAAAGCAAAGTGATTATGGATTGGGTAAATGTGAGGGGTGTGACCTGAGGGCAAATTGAAGAGATATGCAGAGTGATAATTGTGCTCCTGCCCCACTTGTCTAAGCAGTATAAGGATGTAATGACTACATTTCTGTGGAAGAAAGATGCTCTACAGAGAACCATACCTTGGTCAATTGACCAGACCTTGAGAAGCAGCAACCCACTTTCTGCTTCAGCACAGCACTTCATACCAATGGGAGCAACAATTTATCTTCTTTTCACATGGGATGGTATGAAGAGGTTAGCTTACTTGAAGAAGTGAAAATCATCCTAAATATTGTTTGCCCAGAGGGGAATGATGGTTCACTAACGGAGAAGTCTTCAGGCACCACCAACCTGGCAAAGGGCGGGTTGCAAGTGGTGTGGGAGGTAATCTTCTTTGAAAGAGATTGACCAAGCGAAAGCAGATGCCCTTACTGTGGAAGTCGAATGAGGCTTGGATGACTCAACTGCTTAATTGAAAGCAATCAGTGGATGCAGAATATCCTTCTCTGTATTCTTGAGCTTAGCCGGTGGCCTGACAGGTGGGGTAAAGGAGGCCCAGAAAAATGTAAGGAACATAATGGACATTGCCACTCCGAGGCGAGTGAATTATCAATTTGGGGATATGTTGTTATGTTTCAATAAGAGTGGTTTATTGATACTTTGTTGTGAGAGAGGCCTAAATGGAAGGGAATGATCCATAGTCTATCTACACACTTTTGGTAGGTTAGTCAAACAATGCTTGAAAACTCAAGTGCCATTATACAGACCAAGAATATACACATTAGTTTGCTATTTTTAGAGGGCTTTAATAATGTTGAAAATAACATTGAGAGGAAACATGAAACATCTGCTTTCTTCAAGACCTTATCTTGTTAAATGAGACTCTTGCAGATTGTCCCCATTATCGTTTTTGGGTCAGTACCTAGCTTTAAGCACACACAAAAAGGAGGGCAAGGCATTTTGTTGTTCCCAGGGGTCCAAGTGGTGTGTCAAAAAGGTGGTATCTGATGAATGAGACTGGTAGATCCCTTGTGATAGTTCAAAATATAGGGACCTTAACCCTCACTTTAGAGTCCCTTTATGCCCTAAATGACAATCAGGAGCAATTTCTTAAACAGCAAAGGGAGAGATTATCATTTACAGGTATTTCAATATTGTTATGTATGGGTCAAGACACTCCACTGCCCAGACATAGGAGGCAGTGGGGTACGTTCTCCTGGGTTCAGGTCGTTAGCCTCAATGAGCAGTTCCAGTATATGGAGATGCCATCATTAAGATGATATAGACTTTACTTTCTTTTCAGCAGCTCATTGCTCATATTCACACCTATTTCACTTGATAAGCCATGATTTGGTGCAGCGAGTGAAGGATTTACAGTAGGACATTGCTCTCTCGGATAATGCACCAGTTTCCATCTCTATCACTGAACCCCCCCCCCCACTCATGTGCCCATAGACACTCCTTGAGGATCAATGATAACCTATGCCTAGAAGGTGTATCTAACCTAATGCATGACAATGACAAGGACTGTGCATCAAATGTTCTACCTTAAAGCATGCTTTATGCAAATCTTTGGACAATCCTCATAATGATGGCATTCCAGCAGGGCCAACTCGAAGTCAAATCTGGAGAACCAAAAGGATCTCCTTGACGCAGAACACATATGTATACTGTCAACAAAAACCTGGTGTATTATATTAGCAATGAAATTCCAGGTGCATACCTTAGATATGGATGCAATGGAACATGTGTTGGTTCGTACCAAACCCAACTACTACTCCTTGGGGAACAAAGTCTATAGGCTACCAACTGCCCAATTGAGGCTAAAGTAAACACTAAGAGGATGAAAGCCATTGAAAAAACAATGAATGGACTGAATATCTGCCACCATAAATAAGCAGTAGGTCTGGGAGACCATTAGAGGATCCAGCCACACCGTACAAAGGCATTAGGTCCATCAATAGGCAAATAAAAGTAAAGCACCAGCTCCTAATGCCTACAAGGTCTTATTCTGTAGCAGGCTCTATGCAGAATGCAAATGTATCATTTACCCCCAAACCACGAAAATACTTTTCTCAGTTAAGCTCCCACATAGCCCTTCTTAGCTGCAATGCTAAGCTTTTTATGGGGTTGGGGCCATTGCCAGGGCCAGACGGGGAACCCAAAGCAGCCTTGGCAAATGTTGTCAGACCAGACCCAATATGGTGCATAGTCAGTGCAGTGAGCGAGCCTGACCACTACAAAGGGGGGTTTTGGGAGGTTTCCTCAAGAAATGCTGGGGAAAAATTGTGCATTCTACAACACATTTGTCATTATATATTCAATTGTATTAGTTTTTAAAGCATAGTAAATAATGGCCTTTCTGTGCCCCAGAATTTGATAATCGTTGTTGGGGCTCTTCAATGATTTCCTCACTATTACCCTCCCAAGGTGCCTCTCATCTCTCCATATCCCCTCTCTCACATGTATTTTTTTGTTTTATAGCAGCTCTCTTACTAGTGTAGGGTGTGGGAGCACTTTACATCACACACACATACAGAGACAATGACTGTGTAAATCAGTGTATAGAAAATGTTACATAAGGCAAAGGGGACTACAAGGTGTAGGAGTCACGTACCATCCATACTGGTAGGCACTTTTTTAGAGCGCTTGGTCTGGAGAAATGATTCACAACATAGCACAGTGTTTAGGGTTGGCTTTAAAGTTATAAATTAATTGTTACCCAAACAAACATTTGTTAGCAACATTAGGATAATGAAAAATTGGGAAAAACATAGCTGTCTAACCTGTACCATGCCGCTTGCATGCAGCTCTTTGATGTTCATAGCTTACTGTGCTACATTACGATTGTAACTTATGAACGGCACAGGAGCAAAAAAATCTCTGTGCAAAAAGCAGTAACCCTCTGAGCTATTACCATAACATATTCTTCTTTCATATGCATGGTACACATTCTTTGCAGCAGGCATATTAAACCTCTGCACTAACTTAGATGAGTCAAAGCTGCCCCTAGACAAAACTCTCATCTCTTTCCAGCAGGTACATTAATCTCCAGAGATAACTTGACACTTTTATTGTTGCTGGAAAACTGCTGAATGTGCAAGGAACTTTGCAGTGCTTTTAAAACAGCTGCACTGGTACAAAACCAGCCCCCATTAACAAAACCAGCCCCCCACCCTTCGAGCCCTCTGGGGAAATGCCTGATTCCCAGTACAGCCAGTCAGGTCATGCTCATTGCTGCCAGAACTGCTAGCTCTGCACCAGTCCAGGTTAATCTTAGGCCCCTATAATGTGGATAACACAAAAAAAGTTCTCTGAGTAAATTTGAAAGATCATTTGAGAAACTTAACTGGCCCTACAGGAAACACTTAATCCATTCTTTGAGATTTGGGCAACACTTTGTCAAATGGCTGCAGACTAGCTACCAAGATCCAAAAGCACATATCCGGGTCAACGGCATGGCCTGCCAACATATCGTAACTAAAAGGAGCATCCTCCAGGTATGTTCCCTACTCCACCTTTTATTTGTATTCCCCCTGAAGGCCATTGTTAACTGTGATGGGTGAGAGATGGTATCACAGGGGTACAGATTGACATTGAATTCTTCAAACAAACGTTGTTTACAGATGACATTCTAGTCCCTTTTATTGAATAATTCAGTGATTACCACCCTGTAGAAAATCACACTATCTTATGACATGTAAGGTATTAAGTTCAATCTCAACAAATGGGAGGCACTACTTCTTAACAACAGCCCGGAGCAATGAGCTGTGTTACATGCTCTCTTTCCTATCTGTTTGGTCTTTACATCTGTAAAGTATCTCGACATTCTCATGTCCACAGCACAAGTCATTACCCTTATTTATTTTCCTGAGGGAAATCAAAAGCGAGTTGCAGATATGGCATTCGAGCAGATTTTCATAGATAGGCAACATTGCTCTGGTAAAAATGTCCATACTTCCTAGGATACTTTATGTTTAACAAAAATGCTCTGCCTGTACTGCCACACTCAAGCAAATTTAGTGGTCTAGCAATTATTACATATGTGGGGGAAGAAATCAAAAGTCGGCAATAGGTTTCTGGGTGAATGACAGAATATCAAGAATAAAACTTTGAACATAAAGTGAGGGTGGGAGCATGCTGCCTCACATCCCAGCACTCAGTTACCCCCAGTGCATCATGGTAAATGCGCTCATTATAACAGTTACTTTACTGACAGTCTTTCATTTTTCACCCTTCTTGGTGCAGCCAGTGCTGTGTATCTCTAGACACGTGTTTCAGGATAGTTGCTAGACAATTTCTTAATGCACTACCTACTGTAGCGGCGGGGCCTGCGAATTTTACTATACTCGGCGATCTCAACCTACACTTAGATAATCTATTGGATAAAATGGCACTGGAGCTGATTGAGAATTTGTCAGCACTTTAGCTTAGGGAGAAAGTGATGAAGCCTACTCGTTCCAAAGGTCATCTTCTAGACCCAGTTTTTAGCAACTGTAGTGAACTTACTACAGGACCTCCTGTCCCCCTTCCTTGGACTGATCACTTCCTGATCCCGTTAATGTGGGAAATCCCCAGACCTAATCACTCCTCCAACACCACCTTGGTGTGTAAGCGTAACTGGTCTAAACTCCCAACTGGTCAGTGGAAGTCAATTCTAGAAAATAATAGACCATTTTGCGAGGGTAACTCTAATCTGGGGAAAGCTAACGAGACATTTAACTCCTGGATCCAAGGATCCCTGGATATGATACTTCCTAAAAAACCTGCCCTTATATCCAATAGGCCGAAAACTGCACCTTGGTTCACCGATAACTTGAGGGAACTCAAACAGTGCTGCAGACGGCTTGAAAGGAAATGGAGGCGGGACTACTCTGATCCTAGTAAAACGGAGTATAGGGAATCCATTAAACACTATAAATCTGAAATTAAAGCCACCCAAGCAACCTTTTATGAACAGAAAATTGTTCTAGCTGCTAATTCCTCCAAAAGAAACCTTTAAACATGCTAGAACCCTCACCAAACTACCTCATAAACCTCCTAGATTACGTGATGTCTTGGCACACTGCAATACCCTGGCAGAGTTTTTTCACAAGAAAATTCAAACGATCTATCAGGCATTCTCATCTTTTCAATCTACCAGCCTCGCGATTGTTCCTGTTGAGTCGACTGTAAGGCCCCACACCTTTATGGCACGATTCTCCCTTCTTGACTCTGCCTCGTTGGGCCCTTTTATGGCTTACATAAAATCGGGCTCTCCTATTGACCCTGCCCCCCCCCCCAGGTTCTCACTTTAGTAGCTGATACCATTTGCCCTTTAATTCTGGACCTGCTAAATTCCTCCATTTCCTCAGGTACAGTCCCGTCAGCATGGAAATGTGCGATGGTTAAAGCCCTGCTGAAAGAACCTACCTTGTATCAGGACAATCTTGCTAATTATCGCCCTATTTCCCTCCTGCCTTGGGTGAGTAAGATTCTAGAGAGGCATGTAAACAACAGCTTGGTAGCCTTTCTAGAAACTAATAATCTACTACACCCTTCCCAGACCGGGTTTCGCCCCCAAATGGGTACAGAGACTGCCCTTCTTGCAGTGACTGAGGAATCAAGAAGGATTTTGGATCAAGGGGGTACTGCGGCTATTATCTTTCTTGATCTCAGCGCTGCATTCGATACTGTTAATCATGCCACCCTGCTTCTTAGACTCATGAACCTGGGAGTGTCTGGTATGGCAGTAGAATGGCTGCAATCTTTTCTCAGTGGCCGCTCTTTTAGGGTCTATGAGGGAGATGCAGTTTCCGATCAGTATCCCCTTAATTGCGGGGTCCCTCAGGGCTCTGCCCTGAGCCCCATGCCATTTAATATCTATCTGAAACCTTTGGCAGAGATCGTCCATCCATTTGGCATAAAAATCGTCTCTTATGCAGATGATACCCAGCTCGTGGTGGCTCCTAACCACCCTGAAGGGTCATCTAGCATGCTAGGCTGCTGCCTAGAGGAGGTTGCCAAGTGGATGGAACGATCGTGCCTTAAGCCTAATGGGGATAAGACGGAGCTCATGGTCCTGGGCAATTCTCCTGTCTTTAATCCGGCCTCTTTTTGGCCAGACTGCCTAGGCCCGGCTCCGGCCCCTAAAGATCAAATCAAGAACCTAGGCATCTGGATTGATCATTCTCTTTCGTTCAAACACCAGGCAGCAAAACTCTCTGCGACCTGCTTCGGGCTATTAAGGATGCTGCATAAGGTTCTTCCCCTTCTCCCTTTCCATGCTAGAAGGATTATGGTCCAAGCACTGATCCTTTCTCGCCTGGATTATGGTAATGCTTTATACCTTGGAGCACCGCAGTATACCATCAACAAGCTCCAAGTTATACAGAATTGTGCTGCCTGTAGACTTCTTCTGATTCCCCGCTGGCACTCTGCCAAACAGGCATTAAAGAGCTTGCACTGGCTGCCTATCAGACAAAGGATCCAGTTTAAAGCTATGTGTCTGGCTCACAAAGCCTTCTGGAAGAATGGCTCTCCCATTCTTCAGTCACTGATTACCCCCTATCATCCGAAGAAAGAACTTCAGTCATCTGGATCTTTTCTTGCCCTTCAACCCAGAATAAGAAGGGCCAGATGTGGTGGCCAATCCTTTTCATATAATGGTGCCATTGGATGGAATGCTCTTCCACTTCAAATACGGAAGGAACCTAACCTTTTATCCTTCCGCAGGTCACTAAAAACCTGGTTGTTTTAAGCTTCCTTCCTTGTCTTCTGTTCCTTGCCTGTCTGTCTGCAGCGCTGGGAGGCCTACGGGTAGACATCGCGCTTTATAAATTTAATTTCATTTCATTTCAGGATAGTTGTCCTTATTCACTAGAGAGCAATACATCACATTGGAGGTGCTGGAAATGCTACCCAAAGACTTCTCAGATCTCTGTGCCACTCAATGGGCACAGGTGCATCAGCCAGAGCTCATCAGTTTACTAGCTCAATGGCGCCTTTTCAAACAAAAAGAGGTGGGAGCACACAGCCCCACATCCCAGCACTCAGTTTGCCATAGTGTATCATGGTAAATGCAGTGACTTCAGTGACAGTCATTAGTTTTTCTCCCTTGTTGGTGCTGCCATTGCTGGTTATCTTTAGACACATGTTTCAGGATAGTTGTCCTTCTGCAGAAGAGAGCAACAAATCGCTTTGGGATTAATGCTGCCCAAAGTCTTCTCAGGTCCCTGCACCATTCACTGGACACAAGTGAATGAGCCACCATCAACATACCAGAATATTGTGGCAAAAATATTGAGTGTACATACTTAAAATATACAGTGGGACAGAATATGAAAAAATAAGGTATGTATATCAAAAAAATCTTATTTATATTATTATATGTAATTAATTTCAAATTTGCAAATAATACAAAATAATATAATTGAAAATAAATAGTTTTATTAGCTAATATACATATATTATACACACATACACACACGCACATATCCAAGAAAGGAGTGACTCAAACATATGGAATCACTAAAAAACATAAACTATACAGTGGAACAGAATATTAACAAAAATAAGGTATGTATATCAAACAAATCTTTTATATATTATTATATGCAATTAATTTAAAATATAAACATACTACATAATAGTATAATTGAAAATAAATATTTGTAATTAATAATTTATATATTATGCACACACACACACACACACACACCCAAGAAAGGAGTGACTCAAACACATGGACTCACCAAAAAACTAAATTATATTCTTTCCATTACAATGTTTCAGTTTCCGCCTTCCTGATGTAGTACAAGATTGTATGCTCAGTGGCTGCACAGCTGACACTGCTGGATTTTCAAACAGCATCAAGTGTGAAGATTCCATTTGGAATATGGAATCAATTTAGCCTTGAGAGCTCAAGATATGCTGTAATCAGGTGGTATTTTCAGTAATGTTCAGTCCATCTGAATGCAATGATTTTAAACGGTACATCCAGAAGTTTTCTCTGGAGTCCAGAAGTTCTTCCTTTAAGACATGTTCTACAGGGAAAATCTTCAAAGCTGATAGCAAATGGTCCACAAGTTTGAATTAATTGCCTATAGGCTTGTAAATGTAAAGCTTCTTATTAATTATTGCTGATTTGTGGTTCCTGAATCGTGTATGGAGGTAAATCACTGTTTAACCTGCATATTGTTTTTTACAGTTTTGGCGTTGGCACTGCATCACATAAATAATGCATGTTGAGTGGCTTGTGAGATGCTGGCTTGTTCCAGGGGTCTTTAAGGTAACAGAACGAGTTTCTGATGATGCTTGTAAAAAGTATTCACATGTGATTCACCTTTTAGCATCACAGCAGTGAACCCCTGCATTTGTTACAGCTTGCTTGAGTACAGCTCTTACAATAGTAAATCGTAAATTGGTAGCTCGGTGGGAAGCACTGACTAACGTTTTGGAAAAATCTTTTGCAATTTTTCACAATTGGATAAGAATGAAAATGGTTTTTGCATTGTGTTTCTGTATTTGAGAGCTGATGGATGATAGTTAACCACACATGGGATTCTGCCACTTTTGTTTCTGCTGTTGGTATTCCAAATAAGTGCTCCCCTCTGTAACTGCAAAGACTTGTCAATTTGTTGCTGTATAATATTTAGAGGATAGCCCCACATTTGAAATAATCCAGCAACTTCCTGTAAGATATTCTTTGCAAGTGTCCTTGTTGCTGAAGATGTGTCTTAATCTGAGTGCTTGCCTGTAAATGATAAGTTTAGTGTGGCATGGGAGTATATATACATATATATATATGAGCAAACTCCTCGTAACTCTTCTCGTCTCTTTGAGCAGAAAAAGGAGCGTAGACCACAGCAAATTGGCGGTAAGGTGCGTTTATTGTTCCTTCTTACAGCGATGTAGCAGCCATTACGCGTTTCAGCCCCGGAGGGCCTTGATCACATGACACGCTGGTCATAGGTCACATGCTTTTTAAACCATTTTTTTCATTGCTGTTTTTTTGTAATTTAAAGTGCAAGTGTGCTTCAAAGTGACAGTGCTTTACACCACATGAATAAAGTGACAACAAAGCATTAGCTTACTGACATTATCCCAGAACATTCAAAGCTCACACAAAATACGATATTCAAAAAGTGAATAACATCTCAGGGGCAGGAAATATTCCTTAAGTGCAAAATTCGCAATACAGTACAGTTGGGATAAATCCCTGGTGCAAATTACTTGAAGTCAAGCTGTGCAAATATTGCAATTTAAAAAAACATCAAGTTGCCCACAAATAAATACTCTACTTAAAATCATAGCATAAATGCCGTGTAAAGTAGTTAGTAAAAAACCCAAAATCGGTGTATTATTGGGAATCTGAGATGGATAATAAAAAATTGTAAAAAATGCAAATTCAACATACAAATTCCTTAAAAATATTTGTTAAAAGAATTGTATTGTAACGCATAAACAATTTTCATTGTGTGCAATTGTTCTACGGGAATTTTAGTCTGAATTCATCGTCTATCTGGTGATTGATTGTGGATGGACGTAAACTTGTCAAAGTAATGCTGATCACCCAAATTAGAGTGCTAAGTGTTTAAGTGCAAAGCAGCTATTTATTAAAAAAATAAATAAATAGAATGCTAAAAGAGTAATAAGTTTAAAAACATGTCATGATAAAATAATACCCTTAATGGTTTTATTTAACTAGGATCAAGGAGAACAGCTGTCAAGAGTGGCCTGTTAGTCTGCTCATTTGTGTGTTTGGGTGAGCAAAAGTTTAGATATTCAGATTGAAGATAGGCCAATATTGGAACTATAGATATGTATGGAGGTCTTCAGTCATATTAAGACCTCCTGGATGTTTACAGTCTAGTTCCAAAATATATCCGGTTTCGAGTTTGCGTAATGATTTTTCCCTGTCGCCACCTCTTTTAGATATAGGGATTGCATCAATGATAAAAAAAGTTAAAAATTTCGGATCTGATTGATGCTTCTCCTTGAAGTGGCGAGCCACTGGGTAAGATTGATCAGCATGTTTAATTGCCCGAATATGTTGCAAGATTCTCTTGTGTCCCTGAAGTTTAGTGCTGCCCACATATCTTAGGCCGCACGGACACAGGAGGACATAAATCACATGATCAGTTTTGCATGTGAGGGCTTTGTCAATCTTAGTTGCCTGCGTCTTAAAGGGTGTGGTGTAAGATGTAGTGTTGACACCGTTTTGACATGCCTTGCAGGTTTTACATTTGGTGAAGCCTAGTCTGCTGGAAAGCCAATTGGATGTTGGTTTGTCTACTGGGTTATTTTGAACCAAGATATCCTTCATTGAGGGTGCTTTGCTGTAGGTGATGGAAGGTTTTAAGGGCAACAGATGGCCTATTACTGGGTCATTAAGTAAAATAGGCCAGTTCTTTTTAATAATCTGGTAGATTTCTTTTTCCTGATTACTGAAGCCCAGGATAATTCTAAAGTCCTCTCTTAGGGGAGTAGTATTGGGAGAAAGGGTATCTGATTCAGAAAGCTGTGATTTAGGTTGGAGCAATTGAGCCCTAGTTTGCTTCATGCTTTTCTGAATTGCTGTTTTGATACATTTTTGGGAGTACCCCCTCTCCATAAACCTATCTTGACTTGCTTGTTGTGCTGCTGATAGGTCAGTTGGATTACTGCAAATTCTGCGCAACCTGATCATCTCACCGTAAGGGATACTTTGGATTAGATGTTGGGGGTGGGCACTAGAAGCATGTAGTAGGGAATTTCCTGCTGTTGGTTTCCTATGGATTTTAGTTACCAGTAACCCATCATTGATATACACTTCAACATCAAGAAAAATGACTTTGTCAGAACTTATTTCAGCTGTGAATTCAAGATTGAGATCATTCTTATTCAATGATTTGATGAATTCTTCTGCTTCGGTTTTGGTACCATCCCACACAACAAAGAGATCATCTATATATCTCAGCCAGAGTTTTACATTGTTACGGAGAGTGGACTCATGTTGGCTCTTGAGGACCAGCTCCTCCCACCAGCCCATGTGTAAGCAGGCATAGCTTGGGGAGAAGCTGGCCCCCATAGCCACTCCGCGAATTTGCTGAAACAAGGCACTCTGAAAGAGAAAAATATTGTTGTGCAAGCAAAATTCAATCATTTGAACCAGCATTTTGTTGTGTTGTTCTTGTTCCGGGGGTCTTTTGTTAAGATAGAATTGAACAGCTCTTAACCCATCCTGATGATTAATGCTGGTATAAAGTGATGTAATGTCCATCGTTATGAGTAAGAGTTGTTTTTGCCAGACAAAGTCATTGATTTTTAGAAGAAAGTCACTAGTGTCTCTGAGGTAGGAGGGTAGACCTTGCACGAATTCCTGTAAGAAGTAGTCTATGTACTGGGATGTTTTTTCCATCAGGCTGTTACGTGCAGAAATTATGGGTCTTCCTGGGGGGTGATATGGGTCTTTGTGTAATTTAGGCAGGAAATAAATGACTGGTGTTGTCGGTGAATCATTTTTGAGGAATTTATATTCGTCCACTGATATGAGTCCTGCACTCTTCCATGAGAGGAGCTTTGTGTAGTAGACATTGTATGTTGCTTTCAGACTTAGATTGTCACTGCGACCATAACATTTACGGTCTGAAAGTTGCCTCATGGCTTCCTCAATGTATTTTGTTTTCTCCCAAATTACCAAGTTCCCTCCCTTGTCAGCATTTCGAATGACCAAATCAGAATTAGATTTGAGTTTCTTCATTAGTTGATGGTATTGGATATCAGATTTGTTCATTGTGTATTTAGATGTTTTCTGTACTTTGAAATTCAGCGTTTTAATGCCCACTGTAATCTGTTCATTAAAAATATCTATTGCATCCCGCAAAGCAATTGGGGTAAAGGTGGACTTTGGTTTGAATGGAGTTGTAGCCTTTAGTCGATTTCCAGCCGTGTTAACAGAGTCACTAGAGAAAGAGGTCATACTTGGTTGAGAAGGCGCTTGTGCCAAATCTTCCAAAACTCTCAGGGTAGGCATGTCAGATCCTGTGAGATTGAAGGGAGGCGAGATTTGTTGATCTATTGTCATACTTTCTTCGTGTGGTGGTGTCTCAGATTTCTTGTTGATCAAATGAAATTTTTTGAGTTTTAATTTTCGTATTCCTTTAAAGAAATTTATTCTAGTTGAAGCGTAGTTGAAATTGTTTTTTGGACAATATGATAACCCCAGAGACAGAATCCTTTTCTCTGATTCATTGAGATGGATATTGCTAAGGTTAACAACCGTGTTGTTGTTCGCACTCAGTTCTTTTGTGGTTTGCGCTTCCATTTCCTTTGATTCTGTCTTTTTTGATTTCCATTGTCTTGCTTTTCGCCTCTCCCTTCTTTTGATGGTATTTGTCTTTCCTGCTGTGTCTGTTGATGGTTTCGTGGGCGAAGTGTTTGACGTCGTTCTACGCATAAAAAACCAACTTCTTGTTCAAGAGTATGTTTAACTGCAGTCTGTGCCAAGCTGAGAGCTCTTGATTCTTGTTCTGTTTCGCTTTCAATGGCCGAGCTGAGGTCTGAAGTGGAAGAGTATTCAAGTGTGGCTCTACTGGTGCTTGCCATTGCTTTTGGTTTTACTGTTTGTGCACCCGTGTCCTTGGGATTTCTGAGGGAATCGTACTTTCGCGCAAAGGTAAAAATGAGTCCGCATTCATAATCGACTTTGTCGCGATGGAATTTAAAAGTTTTGCGTTCCCTTATTTTTTCTTCTTCCTTGCGTAGGCGCTTCATCATTTCAGCTCGTAGTTTGGTTTCTTCATCCTTTAGGTTCATTGATTCAATTTCTATATTTAGTTGATCAATCTGTTCCTGCGCCTTGAGACGGTCACTTTCAGCATATTTGACTAGAATTGTGACTAGCTTCCTTGAAGACTCAAGGTTGGTCTCTGCCCACTCCTTCATCATCCTGGGGTCAGGGGTTTCATAGCTGGGGGCTATTAAAATTCTCAATCCCCGTGGGACTCTTCCTACATCCAAATAGCTCTGGAGGGACTTGGCTTCCCACCATTTACTTTGTTCGCCTTTCATCAATTTTTCCAGAAGACGCATTTTCTCCTTTAAACCAGTTCCTGAAATGTTTGTGTCAGTGTTTTGACCGATGGCTTGTGTTTTGGGATTATGTGCATCATTAAACATTTCAAGGGCGGCTGTCTCCCGATCACGGAGCATGTCGGCTGACATCTTTGCTGTTTTGAGGATTCAATAATAATTATTATTTGGGACTTTGAAAGTGGCAGAGAGTTTGTAATCGGTTGGATCAACACAAAGTATCTCCCTTCTCACTAGTCCCCGCAAGACTTCTCACCCAGCGCGTTCAGTTTGAACTGATCCTACCTTCACTCATGCGCATGCGTAGCTCCGCGTCCTCCGACCCGGTAACGCCGCACTTCGAGCTCAGCTTCGGATCCTTCGAATAACGGCTGGGGGGCAAAACTCCAGAAAATCCTCCCGGATTGTAACATCAATGTCCGAAAACGGACGTTGTCTTCCTTGTCTGTGTGTTCGCCCTCGATGAGAAGGGGTCTACGTTGAGCCGGGGACGACAAAAACCGGCTCCATATATGAGCAAACTCCTCGTAACTCTTCTCGTCTCTTTGAGCAGAAAAAGGAGCGTAGACCACAGCAAATTGGCGGTAAGGTGCGTTTATTGTTCCTTCTTACAGCGATGTAGCAGCCATTACGCGTTTCAGCCCCGGAGGGCCTTGATCACATGACACGCTGGTCATAGGTCACATGCTTTTTAAACCATTTTATCATTGCTGTTTTTTTGTAATTTAAAGTGCAAGTGTGCTTCAAAGTGACAGTGCTTTACACCACATGAATAAAGTGACAACAAAGCATTAGCTTACTGACATTATCCCAGAACATTCAAAGCTCACACAAAATACGATATCCAAAAAGTGAATAACATCTCAGGGGCAGGAAATATTCCTTAAGTGCAAAATTCGCAATACAGTATAGTTGGGATAAATCCCTGGTGCAAATTACTTGAAGTCAAGCTGTGCAAATATTGCAATTTAAAAAAACATCAAGTTGCCCACAAATAAATACTCTACTTAAAATCATAGCATAAATGCCGTGTAAAGTAGTTAGTAAAAAACCCAAAATCGGTGTATTATTGGGAATCTGAGATGGATAATAAAAAATTGTAAAAAATGCAAATTCAACATACAAATTCCTTAAAAATATTTGTTAAAAGAATTGTATTGTAACGCATAAACAATTTTCATTGTGTGCAATTGTTCTACGGGAATTTTAGTCTGAATTCATCGTCTATCTGGTGATTGATTGTGGATGGACGTAAACTTGTCAAAGTAATGCTGATCACCCAAATTAGAGTGCTAAGTGTTTAAGTGCAAAGCAGCTATTTATTAAAAAAAAAAAAAATAGAATGCTAAAAGAGTAATAAGTTTAAAAACATGTCATGATAAAATAATAAAATATATATATATATATATATTCACTGAAAAAACCATAGGTTTCACACATGTTATAGTTAGCGGAAATTTTACTGATAAAAAACCAGTGAAATTCCCCCGTTATAGTTAGTGCAGGCAACTATAACTCACGCGACCGCAATCCTCTGCTGATGCTAATACTGTATTTAGACACTTATTTGCCCATGTCTTCTTCCATACATTTTTAGCTATACATATATTACAAATATTTTTTTTTCATAAAGACACATATGTCATCAGCAGAAGATTGCGGTCGCGTGAGTTATAGTTGCCTGCACTAACTATAACGGGGGAATTTCACTGGTTTTTTATCAGTAAAATTTCCGCTAACTATAACATGTGTGAAACCTATGGTTTTTTCAGTGAATTTGCAAGGTTTTTTAAATGCTAATTCCTAACTATAACGTGTGTGAAACCTATGGTTTTTTCAGTGAATTTGTACGGTTTTTTAAATGCTAAGTTACTTTACACCATTCGTGGCGTGCGCGCCCACTTAACGCAGTTCGTTCCGTGCGCGCACGGTGCGCTTCGTGCACCGTGCGCGCACAGTAAGCACGCGGTGCGCTTCGCGCACCGCGCGCCCACTTTACGCAGTTAGTGCCGTGCACGCACGGTGGGCACGCGGTGCGCTACGTGCACCGCGTGCCCACGTTACGCTAGATGGGCCATGTACGCACGATGCGCTTCGCGCACCGTGCGCACATGGAGGACATATGATGCACTTCGTTTTGAAAGGTAATATTTTAATTTTTCGTAATTTTTATAAGCCATGCACAAATGGTGCCCTTCGGGCACCATTTGCACACGGGGTGGAGAGAGTGTGGATAATTTTTTCTTTTATTATTTTTGTTTAAAATATTGTGGTTTTTCACACATCTAATAAGCCCTGCACATTTGGTGGCCTGCGGTCACCAAAAGAACAGGGGGTGGGGAGAGTGTGGATAGTGTTTTTTTTATTACATTTTTTACCGTACGCGTACGGTAAGCGTAATCGGCGAAATTAGCGAAAAAATAAAAATTCAATTTTTGGCCTTGGGGGGTCTTTGGGGACTCCCTCATCATGGCTATGTGTGTGGGAGCTGTCTAAACAGCCCCATTACATGTTTATTGGTTTTATTTAACAACCTAACTCTCAGTGCGAGAGAGAAAATGGCGGCCGCCGCTTCCTGGTTTCGGCCGATTCGAATGTTTACTAAGATCTAAGAGCCAATCAGAATCGCGCTCGCGCACGCCACCGTACGCGTACGGTAAGCTTACGGTAAGCGTACCGTAAGCTGCCTCAGATATATATATTGATTTAAAGGCTATTTTCCCAAAATCTACTGAACAGATTTACACCAAACCTACAAAAGGCACTTCCTTGACCTGAGGACTACCTCTCTGCCAAATTTCTAGTAATTCTGTTCAGCCGTTCGGGCTGTAGCCCTGTCTAAAGGTCCTATGGAAAAATGCATGGGAAAAACGCGTTTTGGGACCCCCCTTTTATCTCAGCCCCCGCTTGACGAATCCCCCCGAGACTTTCAGGGTAGGAGCGGAGCGTAGCGCCCCGCCTATTTTGAGAAATTCGCGAGGATTCGTCGACCGGCGCCAAAGTTATTCCAAATAGAATGTTGCGGTTTTCCTATGGAAAAGGGGTCCTAACTATAACTACCTACTGGCGACCGCCAGTAGGTAATATATATATATATATATATATATATATATATATATATATATATATATATATATATATATATATGTGTGTGTGTGTGTATATATATATATTTATATGTATGTGTGTGTGTGTATATATATATTACCTACTGGCGGTCGCCAGTAGGTAGTTATAGTTAGGACCCTGTTTCCATAGGAAAACCGCAACATTCTATTTGGAACAACTTTGGCGCCGGTCGACGAATCCTCGCGAAATTTTCAAAACTAATGGGGCGCTACGCTCCGCTCCTACCCTGAAAGTCTCGGGGGGATTCGTCAAGCGGGGGCTGAGATAAAAGGGGGGTCCCAAAACGCGTTTTCCCCATGCATTTTTCCATGGGACCTTTAGACACAGCTACAGCCCGAACGGCTGAACAGAGTTCCTTGAAATTTGGCAGAGAGGTAGTCTACAGGTCAAGGAAGTGCCTTTTGTAGGTTTGGTGTAAATCTGTTCAGTAGATTCTGAGAAAATAGCCTTTAAATCAATATATATATCTGAGCCAGCTTACGGTGCGCTTACGGTGCGCTTACCGTACGCGTACGGTGACGTGCGCGAGCGCGATTCTGATTGGCTGTTAGATCTTAGTAAACATTCGAATCGGTCGAAACCAGGAAGCGGCGGCCGCCATTTTGTGTGTTTCACTCAGAAAAAAAAGGGTGATAACTTGAAAAGGGGGCAAGGAAGAGAGTTACAGACCCCCTAACATTTGAAAGGGGGTCAAAGAAGGACAGAAAAGTACAAAAAAAACATTTATTAATTTTAAAAAAAATCGCGGGGTACGCGTACGGTAAGCTCACCGTACGCGTACGGTAAAAAAAAAAAAAAAAAATGAAATGAAATGCAGATTTAAGTGTTTAGATATTAGGGGGCTCTAAAAAGAGCCGTTGTGTTTATTAAGTGATTTTTTAGTGGTACCTACAAGTAAGTACCGATGCAGAGTCTAAGGTTCAAGAGGAAGACTCTGTTCCCTTCATCAGTGAAGTGTACACCATCTTCTCTATAAATGTCTTGCATGTCGTAACGCAAGTTGTTGTGGTAAATGGAACCCATACCATAGTCACGGAGGAAAGCAGAAACAGATTTGTTGACGTGCTTTCTTGCTTTGTCAATCTGTGGACAAAAATGATTGGACCAGTTCCATTTTTGCCTTTGGCATATGTTAGAAAACACAAAGGCAGTTTTAGGGAAAAGTGAAAACAGTTGTGCAAAGGTCTCCTTCATAAGCATTTCCAGACCTACCCCAGTCAAAGTGCCTAGGTCATTGCCACCACAGTGCACTATTATGAGGTCAGGGTGTTGGATTTGCATGAAGGATTTCACCAATGGCATTAATTGGTGCCACTTTAACCCTCTCTGACCAATCCATTTAATGTCTACATTTGGCAAAGCAAGGTCTCTCACCATACCTGTTTTCTCTGCAAACTTTTTACTCCAGAAAACATAGCTGTGCCCTACAATCCACACTGTGAACATCTTCCAAGGAGATCTGGATGCACTCAGGAGGTGTATTTCAGTAGAATGGGAAAATGAAATGAAAAACAGTTTGGAAATGGAGGCATACATATTTTTTAAAATAAAATGAACTCATTGGCTGTTTCATTCCATTCTACACTAAAAACTAGGCTGTGTGTGTCAATTTATAGAAGCATGATTTGTATTGGTACAGAAAAATGTGTTACCAAAGAACATTAGTATGGATTTGCTGTTAGGTTAGAAAAGTCAAGCACTCTTGCTCATTGAAAATGAAACATTGTGTGGTGAACTTCTGACCTGACTGTAGACAGCAGTGTTCCATGAGCTGTTGCTATGGTAGCAGGCAGAAGTCAAGTTGGGGGAAGGGTACTAGGCTGAAGTCAAGTTGGGGGAAGGGTACAGTTGGAAAAGGGTTGGTTTTCAACCAATAGAAATGTGTGATTACATTTGAAAAAAAGGGGGAAGCACTGAGATTTGAACCTAACATGTATATGTGTGGAAAAAGAGAGGGAAACTTTGCCATTATCTGGTTCTGCTGAGAGGAGAGAGGTGTACAGAACAGAGATCCTGGCTCTGATAATCTGCTGTTTGAGTGCCACATTTCTTTCACAACTAACTAATTTTAAAGGTGAGTTAAGAGTTAGAGAGGGGATGTATATGGTAAATTAAGAAATGAATAATAGCATTGGAATTCCTTTTGTTGAAGTTGTGTTTATCATTTTGTGTTTTGGGAGAAATTGAAATGTGAGGAACATGTAAAATAATATGGACTATGTTTTCACCATAAATTAAGGTGTACTGGTATAAATAAGGAATACTTTTAGGGTTTGAGGTTCCAGTCAGTAATGCAAATACATTCAGCATCACTAAGGCTGGTTGCCCTTGCTGGAGTGTAGTCAGTCACCCAGGTTACACATGTTGCTGGTCTCAGAAAGCTGTTTGGTATTGCTCTGGTGATTTTACATTTGCATTAGATGGAAAGGGGGAGCTATTTTTTAATGCAGAAACAGACTCTTAGCACACAGCCAGCTGCTTATCCTGTGGAATCATGCACAGTATTCACAACCGAGTGGGGTTTGAGGTTGCAGTCAGTAATGCAAATACATTCAGCATCACTAAGGCTGGTTGCCCTTGCTGGAGTGTAGTCAGTCACCCAGGTTACAGATGTTGCTGGTCTCAAAAAGCTGTTTGGACATGTGCTTTTTTAAGAATCTGAAAAGTGGATTCAAAATGTGTCAGACTGTAAAAGTACTTATCACTTGCCAAAAAAAAGAGTAGTAAGTGTGCTTTCAAATTGGCAAAGAAATTTCGTTTTCTGACTAATATGAAAACATGACTCTGTGTGCAAAGAGGAATTACAGGCAGAGATTTATTGCGTATTGCTCTGGTAATTTTACAGTTGCATTAGTAGGAAAGGGGGAGCTATTTTTTTGTGCAGAAGCAGACTCTTAGCACACAGCCAGCTGCTTATCCTGTGGAATCATGCACAGTATTCACAACCGAGTGGGGTTTGAGGTTGCAGTCAGTAATGCAAATACATACAGGATCACTAAGGCTGGTTGCCCTTGCTGGAGTGTAGTCAGTCACCCAGGTTACACATGTTGGTGGTCTCAAAAAGCTGTTTGGACATGTGCTTTTTTAAGAATCTGAAAAGTGGATTAAAAGTACTTTTCAATTGGCAAAAAAAGAGTAGTAAGTGTGCTTTCAAATTGGCAAAGAAATTTCGTTTTCTGACTAATATGAAAACATGACTCTGTGTGCAAAGAGGAATTACAGGCAGAGATTTATTGCGTATTGCTCTGGTAATTTTACAGTTGCATAAGTAGGAAAGGGGAACTATTTTTTTATGCAGAAGCAGACTCTTAGCACACAGCCAGCTGCCTAACCTGTGGAATCATGCACAGTATTCACAACCGAGTGGGGTTTGAGGTTGCAGTCAGTAATGCAAATACATTCAGTATCACTAAGGCTGGTTGCCCTTGCTGGAGTGTAGTCAGTCACCCAGGTTACACATGTTGGTGGTCTCAAAAAGCTGTTTGGACATGTGCTTTTTTAAGAATCTGAAAAGTGGATTCAAAATGTGTCAGACTTTAAAAGTACTTATCAATTGGCAAAAAAAAAGAGTAGTAAGTGTGCTTTCAAATTGGCAAAGAAATTTCGTTTTCTGACTAATCTGAAAACATGACTCTGTGTGCAAAGAGGAATTACAGGCAGAGATTTATTGCGTATTGCTCTGGTAATTTTACAGTTGCATTAGTAGGAAAGGGGGAACTATTTTTTTTATGCAGAAGCAGACTCTTAGCACACAGCCAGCTGCTTATCCTGTGGAATCATGCACAGTATTCACAACCGAGTGGGGTTTGAGGTTGCAGTTAGTAATGCAAATACATTCAGCATCACTAAGGCTGGTTGCCCTTGCTGGAGTGTAGTCAGTCACCCAGGTTACACATGTTGCTGGTCTCAAAAAGCTGTTTGGACATGTGCTTTTTTAAGAATCTGAAAAGTGGATTCAAAATGTGTCAGACTGTAAAAGTACTTATCACTTGCCAAAAAAAAGAGTAGTAAGTGTGCTTTCAAATTGGCAAAGAAATTTCGTTTTCTGACTAATATGAAAACATGACTCTGTGTGCAAAGAGGAATTACAGGCAGAGATTTATTGCGTATTGCTCTGGTAATTTTACAGTTGCATTAGTAGGAAAGGGGGAGCTATTTTTTTATGCAGAAGCAGACTCTTAGCACACAGCCAGCTGCTTATCCTGTGGAATCATGCACAGTATTCACAACCGAGTGGGGTTTGAGGTTGCAGTCAGTAATGCAAATACATTCAGGATCACTAAGGCTGGTTGCCCTTGCTGGAGTGTAGTCAGTCACCCAGGTTACACATGTTGGTGGTCTCAAAAAGCTGTTTGGACATGTGCTTTTTTAAGAATCTGAAAAGTGGATTCAAAATGTGTCAGACTGTAAAAGTACTTATCACTTGCCAAAAAAAAGAGTAGTAAGTGTGCTTTCAAATTGGCAAAGAAATTTCGTTTTCTGACTAATATGAAAACATGACTCTGTGTGCAAAGAGGAATTACAGGCAGAGATTTATTGCGTATTGCTCTGGTAATTTTACATTTGCATTAGTAGGAAAGGGGGAACTATTTTTTTTGTGCAGAAGCAGACTCTTAGCACACAGCCAGCTGCTTATCCTGTGGAATCATGCACAGTATTCACAACCGAGTGGGGTTTGAGATTGCAGTCAGTAATGCAAATACATTCAGCATCACTAAGGCTGGTTGCCCTTGCTGGAGTGTAGTCAGTCTCCCAGGTTATAGATGTTTCTGGTCTGAAAAAGCTGTTTGGACATGTGCTTTTTTGAGAATCTGAAAAGTGGATTCAAAATGTGTCAGACTGTAAAAGTACTTATCACTTGCCAAAAAAAAGAGTAGTAAGTGTGCTTTCAAATTGGCAAAGAAATTTCGTTTTCTGACTAATATGAAAACATGACTCTGTGTGCAAAGAGGAATTACAGGCAGAGATTAATTGCGTATTGCTCTGGTAATTTTACAGTTGCATTAGTAGGAAAGGGGGAGATATTTTTTTTATGCAGAAGCAGACTCTTAGCACACAGCCAGCTGCTTATCCTGTGGAATCATGCACAGTATTCACAACCGAGTGGGGTTTGAGGTTGCAGTTAGTAATGCAAATACATTCAGCATCACTAAGGCTGGTTGCCCTTGCTGGAGTGTAGTCAGTCACCCAGGTTACACATGTTGCTGGTCTCAAAAAGCTGTTTGGACATGTGCTTTTTTAAGAATCAGAAAAGTGGATTCAAAATGTGTCAGACTGTAAAAGTACTTATCACTTGCCAAAAAAAAGAGTAGTAAGTGTGCTTTCAAATTGGCAAAGAAATTTTGTTTTCTGACTAATATGAAAACATGACTCTGTGTGCAAAGAGGAATTACAGGCAGAGATTTATTGCGTATTGCTCTGGTAATTTTACAGTTGCATTAGTAGGAAAGGGGGAGCTATTTTTTTATGCAGAAGCAGACTCTTAGCACACAGCCAGCTGCTTATCCTGTGGAATCATGCACAGTATTCACAACCGAGTGGGGTTTGAGGTTGCAGTTAGTAATGCAAATACATTCAGCATCACTAAGGCTGGTTGCCCTTGCTGGAGTGTAGTCAGTCACCCAGGTTACACATGTTGCTGGTCTCAAAAAGCTGTTTGGACATGTGCTTTTTTAAGAATCTGAAAAGTGGATTCAAAATGTGTCAGACTGTAAAAGTACTTATCACTTGCCAAAAAAAAGAGTAGTAAGTGTGCTTTCAAATTGGCAAAGAAATTTCGTTTTCTGACTAATATGAAAACATGACTCTGTGTGCAAAGAGGAATTACAGGCAGAGATTTATTGCGTATTGCTCTGGTAATTTTACAGTTGCATTAGTAGGAAAGGGGGAGCTATTTTTTTATGCAGAAGCAGACTCTTAGCACACAGCCAGCTGCTTATCCTGTGGAATCATGCACAGTATTCACAACCGAGTGGGGTTTGAGGTTGCAGTCAGTAATGCAAATACATTCAGGATCACTAAGGCTGGTTGCCCTTGCTGGAGTGTAGTCAGTCACCCAGGTTACACATGTTGGTGGTCTCAAAAAGCTGTTTGGACATGTGCTTTTTTAAGAATCTGAAAAGTGGATTCAAAATGTGTCAGACTGTAAAAGTACTTATCACTTGCCAAAAAAAAGAGTAGTAAGTGTGCTTTCAAATTGGCAAAGAAATTTCGTTTTCTGACTAATATGAAAACATGACTCTGTGTGCAAAGAGGAATTACAGGCAGAGATTTATTGCGTATTGCTCTGGTAATTTTACATTTGCATTAGTAGGAAAGGGGGAACTATTTTTTTTGTGCAGAAGCAGACTCTTAGCACACAGCCAGCTGCTTATCCTGTGGAATCATGCACAGTATTCACAACCGAGTGGGGTTTGAGATTGCAGTCAGTAATGCAAATACATTCAGCATCACTAAGGCTGGTTGCCCTTGCTGGAGTGTAGTCAGTCTCCCAGGTTATAGATGTTTCTGGTCTGAAAAAGCTGTTTGGACATGTGCTTTTTTGAGAATCTGAAAAGTGGATTCAAAATGTGTCAGACTGTAAAAGTACTTATCACTTGCCAAAAAAAAGAGTAGTAAGTGTGCTTTCAAATTGGCAAAGAAATTTCGTTTTCTGACTAATATGAAAACATGACTCTGTGTGCAAAGAGGAATTACAGGCAGAGATTAATTGCGTATTGCTCTGGTAATTTTACAGTTGCATTAGTAGGAAAGGGGGAGATATTTTTTTTATGCAGAAGCAGACTCTTAGCACACAGCCAGCTGCTTATCCTGTGGAATCATGCACAGTATTCACAACCGAGTGGGGTTTGAGGTTGCAGTTAGTAATGCAAATACATTCAGCATCACTAAGGCTGGTTGCCCTTGCTGGAGTGTAGTCAGTCACCCAGGTTACACATGTTGCTGGTCTCAAAAAGCTGTTTGGACATGTGCTTTTTTAAGAATCAGAAAAGTGGATTCAAAATGTGTCAGACTGTAAAAGTACTTATCACTTGCCAAAAAAAAGAGTAGTAAGTGTGCTTTCAAATTGGCAAAGAAATTTTGTTTTCTGACTAATATGAAAACATGACTCTGTGTGCAAAGAGGAATTACAGGCAGAGATTTATTGCGTATTGCTCTGGTAATTTTACAGTTGCATTAGTAGGAAAGGGGGAGCTATTTTTTTTATGCAGAAGCAGACTCTTAGCACACAGCCAGCTGCTTATCCTGTGGAATCATGCACAGTATTCACAACCGAGTGGGGTTTGAGGTTGCAGTCAGTAATGCAAATACATTCAGGATCACTAAGGCTGGTTGCCCTTGCTGGAGTGTAGTCAGTCACCCAGGTTACACATGTTGGTGGTCTCAAAAAGCTGTTTGGACATGTGCTTTTTTAAGAATCTGAAAAGTGGATTCAAAATGTGTCAGACTGTAAAAGTACTTATCACTTGCCAAAAAAAAGAGTAGTAAGTGTGCTTTCAAATTGGCAAAGAAATTTCTTTTCTGACTAATATGAAAACATGACTCTGTGTGCAAAGAGGAATTACAGGCAGAGATTTATTGCGTATTGCTCTGGTAATTTTACAGTTGCATTAGTAGGAAAGGGGGAACTATTTTTTATATGCAGAAGCAGACTCTTAGCACACACCCAGCTGCTTATCCTGTGGAATCATGCACAGTATTCACAACCGAGTGGGGTTTGAGGTTGCAGTTAGTAATGCAAATACATTCAGCATCACTAAGGCTGGTTGCCCTTGCTGGAGTGTAGTCAGTCACCCAGGTTATAGATGTTTCTGGTCTGAAAAAGCTGTTTGGACATGTGCTTTTTTGAGAATCTGAAAAGTGGATTAGAAATGTGTCAGATTGTAAAAGTACTTATCACTTGCCAAAAAAGCAGTAGGAAGTGTGCTTTCCAATTGGCAAAGAAATTTCGTTTTTTGCCTAATTTCAAACCATGACTCTGTGTGCACACAGGAATTGTTTTTAGATATTTAATTTGTGAAGGTGTTATTGTGATTTTCACTTGTAGGAAAGGGGTACTTAGTATTTTAAGATTTGAAAAGATCATAAAAAATGTAGTAATATATTTAAATAAAATAAAGAATTTTTTTTTTAGTTTTTTTCAGGTATTGCTGAAGAGCAGTGAACAAAATTTAAGATGCCTACAAAATCCAGACTAAGGAAAAACCACAAAAAAAAAACTATATTTGAAGACAACTGGAGGACCTAAGTTAGCTGGAGATGCTCATGTTGGGAAAAAGAGAAAGTTTTCTGGTAAGCAGACAAAAGATTTTTTAAAGAACATCTTCAAAAAAAGGAAAAATGTACAAAATGTCTGTACTGGAAAGAATGTTTTAAATAGAAAAGAACAGGAAAAAAATTGAGCATTTAGTTAATGCAAATATACCTTCAGAAACAATAAAGATTAACTTAAACAGAAAAACAGCGTTTAAAGAGATACGTAGAAAAATGTTTCAGAGAAGAGTTATGTCCAATTTGATAAAGGATGTGAAGAAATATAAGCAAAAGGCTACATTTTATAAGAGAAAAAAAGAAATTGAAGCCATTGCAGCTAAGGCATTAGAATTAATTTTGAATAGGATGCGTACATTAGATAAAATGGTTAATGTACTGAAATCACAAACCAAAAGGAAAAGCGAAGTGAAAAGAACAAACTTTTGTAAAGTGTTTTTAGGAGAATGGATGCATAGTTCAAGTAGTGAACCTTTTTTTAATGAAGAGAGTTATTTTCAAAGTAATAGTTTGCTGCATGCAGTTGACACCAGAGGTCGTGCTTACGAAGTGAAAAATGGTTGTATAATGGAGAAGGAGAAAATGGTTCCAAGAGATGAGGTACAAGTGATGGCGGATGAGGCTATGGGGAGACGTCCTAAAGCCCCAGTGTACACTTGGAATTGTAGTAGTATTTGCACTGTGCGTCAGGAATCTATTGATAAATTTCGTGAGTTTCTAAGAGAATATAGTAAAAAAAAGTGTAAAACAGAAGATTAAGGTGCTTCAAAGTCTAGATCCATGCAGAGTGAGAGAGAATACTGGTTTGCAGGGTCATTCTCTGGCTTGTCTATCTAGAAAAGTGTGTAAAAGTGTTTTTCATCATTTTAGGATGCTGGCTTTTCATCATACTGAAATGAGAAAGTTTGTGAGACGGTTGTATTTTGCTAAAAGTCCAGCAATAAAGTTAGATGAATTGAATAGGGCTCTGTTCCGTGGATCGGTATCAGATGTAGAGAAGGTTATTGATGAAATTCAGTTTTGTTACTTTGGTCCTGAACAAGACAGTGCAGAAAAGGACACAGTAAATGAGGAAGAAGTGGAAGAGAATGTAGAACCCTCTGTAAGTAAGACATTTAATGATCACATAACAAAATTTGCAATAATCTCTAATGAAAGACCAAATATTACTTGTATTTGTTGCCGCAGAACTCATTATAGAAAACAAACCAGGTATGTTGATCTCTACAGAAAAAGTGAAAATGAAGATAATTATAAGTGGAAGGATTTTGCCACATATATATTTCTTGAAAATTGTTTTGAATTGGGTGAAGATGAGCGTATTTGTAAATACTGTTACAACAAATTAGAAGAAAATAGAATGCCAACCAGAGCTGTACATAATAATTTAGAATTGGATGCTATTCCTGCCGAACTTTCTGAATTAAATACATATGAGTCTATACTTATTCAATGTGTTCATCCGTTCCAAACCATAGTGCGTATGGAGCCAAAAACTGGTAAATTACCTCCTTCAGATTTAGTAAGAGGTTTAAAAGGAAGAGTGGTGTATTTGCCCTTGGATTTGAAAAAAAATATGGAAACTATTAATGCAGATACTTTGGAAACTGAACCATTAGTTATTCTGGTTAATGGTGTACCTACAAAGAATAAGAAGATTTGGCAGGAGCTGGTAGACATACGGAAAGTACAAAGAGCAAATTTGTATTTGAAAAGGAATAACAAATGGTATGAATCAATTTATATAGAAGAAGAAGAAGAAGATTTACAAGAAGACACAGAAACACCAACTGGACAAATTGAAAAAGTGGACAAGTCAAAGGAAGAAGAAGTTTATGAACATTTTCGCATACATCCTCTTCATTCAAAAGAAGTTATGGGAGACAATATTGATCTGTTTCAGATGAAGAAAGCAAAAGGAACTCCTGTGAGTGTATGGGAGGAGAGCTTGGAAGCTCGATGTTTTCCCCAGCTGTTTCCTACAGGAAAAGGAGGACGATACGATGAACGTCCAGAACAGATTCCAGCTTCTGAGTATCGGACTACAAGACTATATGCAGAAGATCCAAGATTTCGACAAAGTATTCCTTATTTATTCCATCTTTTATTTGAAAGTGACTTGTCTGCATTATCATATGCAGTAAATCACATTTTAAAAAGTGGAGTACATTTACAAAATGTGTCTGCTAAGGATTTTATGGAGAAAGTGCAGCACCGAGATGATCATTTGGAAACACAACTGATCAATCTGATGGCTTGTCAGCGTGGGACAAATTAATATTGGTACCGACGCCATGGTGAATTAAAATGCATGTTACGAAATTTAGGAACACCAACATGGTTCCTTACTCTAAGCTGTGCTGAGTACGCTTGGGATGATTTACTGGATTTTCTACGAGAGGCAAATTCAAACATTAAAAACATCGAATACAAGACAGTTGCAGAACTGTGCTCATTGGATCCGGTTAATGTTTGCAGATATTTCAATCATAGATTTGAGGCTATGATGTCCTTCATCTGCAATAAAAAAAATCCACCTCTTGGAGAAGTAGAGGATTTCTTTTGGAGAAAAGAGTACCAGGCAAGAGGTGCTCCTCATATTCATATGCTGTTGTGGATCAAGGATGCCCCAAAGTTTGGAACAGATACTGATGAAGCAGTGTTATCTTTCATTGAAGAATATGCAACATGTGCTATACCAAAAAGCACAGAAGAGAAAAAGTTAAAGGAGCAAGTTTTACGTTTCCAAAGTCATCGGTGTGGAAAATACTGTCGACGGAAATACAAGAGCAAAGATAAATACTACACTAAATGTCGATTTAGATTTCCTAGACCTGTTCTTTCAAATGGAAGAGTAAACAGTTTTATGTCATCTGTGAGACATACTATTACAAGAAAATCACCTAAGAATACCTACAACCTTAAAAGAAAAGGAGAATCAAAAAATATAAATGACTACAACCCAGTCATTTTATCCATGTGGAATGCTAACATGGATATACAGTATGTAGCTGACAATTCCATTGCTGTTGCTCGATATGTAACGTCTTACATTACTAAATCAGAAAAAACTGAATTGAAGGAAATGTGGGAAGAGATTTCTCACGAGAAGACTGTCAGTAAGAAGCTGTACAGTTTCAGTTTAAAGATGTTAACGCATCGAGAAATTGGATCCTACGAATGTTCAGATAGGTTATCTTCTGCAAGTCTCTACTCGAAATCAAGAAGAATAATTTGGGCAAGTTTAGGCCTTGCAGCAATGAGAAATCGGGTACTGAAATCTGTTGGAGAAATTGAATATTTGGCCGAGAATGACCCAGAAAGTACAGATATTTTGAAATCAAACATGTTGGACACATATTATCCCAAGAGAAGTCATCATCTGGAGAACATGTGTCTCTATGAAGTGCTGCAGAACTACATTTATTCACGGAAAGCCGCAGAAGACATCAACAATGGAAAATATAAAGTCATTGGTGAGGAAGGGTGTTTGGTGAAGCAAACAAAAGGAAGTTTGATAAATTACAGGAAGCTGAGTTGCGACACTACTGACAAAAAGGAATTTTACTACTTGGCTCTTTTACAGCTGTTTAAACCATGGCGTACAGAGGACGAACTACTGGGAGAATTTCAAAGCTATGAAGATTCATTTAATGCTTGCAAAGACAGCATACAATGCAGTACATTCACAACTTATGTGGAAATGTTAAATGAAGAAATTGAACAGGAAACTACAATTGCAGCTGAAGTAGCTAGAGACAGTTCTCAAGACAGCCAAAGTTCAGGAACACTCAGTCAAGATCCCCTAGGACAACCAATCGTTGAAAATGAAGCTGCAATAGCCATGAATGAAGTGGAAACGGCTATGAATCAAGCTCAAGAAGAATTTATAGACTTACCAAATTTGGAAAGACAACTGAATGAAGAGCAGTAACAAATTTATGAAGAAATCAGAAACAAAATTGATCACGGATTACTACATGAAAAAAAAGAGTGCTCATGCACATCATTTCATCCAATCAGGATGTATGTAAGCGGACAAGCTGGAACTGGAAAAAGTTTCCTAATAAAAGTCATCAGAAGCTACCTACAGCAAAAAACGGATTCTACTTTGTTTTGTGTGGTTACTGCTCCAACTGGGTTAGCAGCATATAACATAAAAGGAATCACCTTACATCATTTGCTAATGTTACCAGTGGAGCATGAGAACAAAATACAATACCACAAGCTAACTGGAGAAGCATGCTTGGAAGTTTCAAGAGTATTGAAGAAGATGCAAGTTCTCATTATTGATGAGGTGAGCATGGTATCAAACTTAATGCTTGCCTTTGTGCATTTAAGAATGCATCAAACTCTAAGGACAGACTATGACGTGTTATTTGGTGGAAAACATGTCATAGTTTTTGGGGATCTTCTACAGCTTACTCCAGTTAAAGGACAACCAGTGTTTAATACTGTGACACATGAAGACACAAAGAAGTCATTGGGAAGCATCGGTAATGCAAATATTTGGTCCTTCTTTGAGTACAAGGAACTTACTACTAATATGAGACAAGCAAACGATGAAGAATATGGAAGTATTCTGAAAGATATCAGAATTGGACTACTCACTGAAGCTGGCACAAAAGCATTACAGAGTCGGTTGCTACATAATTTATTTCCAAAGGAAGAAATAGTTGCAGAGAAGATATACAAGAACATTGCAGAAAAGAAAAGTGTCATCTGCTTAATGCCAACTCTACGTGAATGCTCAATATTCAATGAGGAGCTTTTGAAATTGGAAAAGGAAGATATCAGGAAATTGGAAGCAGTGGACAAAATTCAGGATGGAAGAATTACTATCACATTAACAGGCAAACTGAAAAATAAATTGGATTCACTAGAGAAGAACATTTCCAAAACTGCTGGATTAGAAAAAAATCTATATGTTTGCATGAACTGTAGAGTATTTTTAAGGAGAAATTTGGATGTTGAAAAAGGTTTAGTTAATGGAGCTATGGGAAGAGTTGTGGGTTTTATTAATTATCAGAAAAAAGATGGAATTGAATGTTTAAAAATAAAATTTGATCAGATAGAAGAAGTTATAGACATTTTTCGTTGTACAGTTCGTTTTATGCTTGTGAAAGACTTATATGTACAAAGGAAACAGTTTCCGTTTTCTCTAGCATATGCTGTAACTATTCACAAGTCTCAAGGATTGACTGTAGATTGTGCATTTGTAAACATTGGTTCAACTGTGTTCAAAGAAGGTATGGCTTATGTAGCTTTGTCACGAGTGAAAACATTATCTGGTTTATTCATGATAGACTTTGATGATTCAAAAGTTAGTGCTGATGCAAATTGTGTAAAGGAGTACAATAGATTAAGAAGAATCTATGCTCCTCATTTAGGTCAGTATCCTGTGTTAGAGAAACGTGTAGTTTCTCGTAAAAGGAGAAATGAGAATATCTGTAATGAGGATGTAGAGAGGAGGAAAAAAAAGAGGAGTGATGTAATTGCAAGCAAAAAGAAAAAGGAAAATGAAGAAGAGGTTGTAGGATGTCATTTTGAAAATAGCTCTGGTGTCAACTGCTACGCTAATGTAGTGCTGAATGTTGCATTTTATCTGGAAAGTTTGCAAGAGCAGATAATAGTAAATCAGAGAAAAAGATTCTGTTCTGAGTTGAGTCTCCTTTTTCAAAAGCTGAGTAATGATAAAACTAAAATAGAAAGTGCTACTGAAATTAGAAAACTTTTAGATGTATGTTCAGGATGTACACAGTTTTCTCAAAATGTACAGCAAGACGCACAGGAATTCTTGTTGTATTTTCTTCAGGTACTGGAAGAAGAAGGTGTACACATTGAAAATTTGTTTGGTCTCTCTTATAAATGGGAACATAGTTGTGAAAACTGTTTCAATACATGTGGCTCTAATATTGATTCTGAAAGGTTTATTTATTTAACATTGCCAGAGAGTAAAACAGTCACTTTTGCCAAATTAGTTAAAGATGCTAATCATAGCATGGAATGCGGTGAGTGTAAATCTGACACGTTTTCAACGTTAATTTTAAAGGAATACGGACAGTATGTAATTTTAATGATGCAACGATGTAGAGCTGATGGTTCAAAATTGGATACTTTAATAAAGAAGTTTACAGGACAGCAATTATCAATTTCAGGAAAAACTTTTGTAACAGTTGCAATAATTTTCCATGATGGACCTACTGTAACTTCTGGTCATTACACAGTTTATCTAAAATGTAAAAAAGGCTGGACAATGTGTAATGATTGTCAATTGGTTTTTAAGCAACGTTTGCCGTTTGATTTAGCAAATTCCTATCTAATCTTCCTGAAACCTAAATTTTAGAGAGAATTGGCAACATCTGTACAAAACAATTTTACCATTTTATTGGATTACCATTGGAATTTTCAAATTTAAAGATTTTTAAAATTATCATTTGGCCTAAAGGAAAGGTAACCAATTGTATTGTGGACTTATATAATTCTTAATTAATGTTTCGGAAAACAACATTTTAGAGAGAATCGGTAACATCTGTACAATTTAAATTTTTGTATTTTATTGGATTACCGTTGGAAATTTAATCAAAAAAGATTTTTAAAATTACCATTTGGCCTAAAGGAAAGGTATCAAATTGTATTGTGGACTTAATTAAATCCTAATTAATCTTTCGGAAACCAAAATTTTAGAGAGAATCAGTAACATCTGTACAATTTAAATTTTGAAATTTTATTGGATTATCGTTGGAAATTTAATCAAAAAATAATTTCAAAAATTAACATTTGGCCTAAAAGAAAGGAAACTAGATGTATTGTGGATTTATTTGAGATATATTATTTTTGAGATTATGCTTCTGTAAGAAAATTGTCAGACGGTATTTTTTAGAAATAGTTTTTGTTATTAGATGATATTTTTAATGAATAATATTTTGCATTTCGATAATGTTATGTTTAACTGAGAAGAGATTCTGGGCTTTTTTTAAACAATCTTTGAGATTGTTATTTTTTTTTTGCCCGCTGTTAAGTGATGAATGCAATTGCTTTCACGATTTATAGTGAAATGCAATATATTCTGAAAACAGCAAAAAAAAGGCAAAAAATTGTTTTTGGAAAATATGTAAATATGTGTACTGTATTATAAAATGTTTTATTAAATATTAATACTTTTTACGTTTTTTTCAGATTGAGAAAGAAAATTTTCGAAAACTTGAACCATTTTTATAGCAATTAAAATTACATTTTAATTAATAAATAATTGTTTGAGTGGGTATGGTAAGTCAGAAATTTCATGGTCCCTTTTTTCCACTTCTCCACAATCACATTTTCAGTTTTTCATTGTAATCTCTCAAAGACCTTGTAATGTGATAATTGATTTTTAGTACGCGTACGGTAAAAAAAAAATCAAAAAAAAGTTTAACAAAATATATAAAAAAAAGTTGAAAGGTAAGGTTGGCTCTTAATAGAGCCGTTGTGTTCGTACAGGGACAGAGGAAAGAAAGAATGGGAATATTAGTCGGTAGGACCAATGTGCTGGTCTATTTTATTGTTAACTAGGGCAACACTGGTCTCCCTATGAGCAATTAGACCGTAACAAGTGGCGCACCGCATTGTAACCCTCGCAAACTGATGGTTAGTTTCCAGAGGACCAGAAAAAGGAGATGCTCCTCCCACAGATGAAGGGCTCAGCTGACCTGCCGAAGATGGACTCGGCCCTGCAGATGATGGACCAGGCTGAGCTGCTGTGGATGTGCTTGGTTGACTTACTGAAGGGTTTCCTCCAGTATGTCGAGCATATGTCCTACCGTGTACATCATGAAGGTGTCTCAACATAGTGTGATTCCCGAAGGAATACTTCTTGTTAGGATTCCCTCTTGAAAGTACACGGTCACAAAGCTTACAAGTCACTAAAGGTGCATTTACCTTTTTCTTGCCCTCTGGAAAAGAAAAATACTCCCATATGAAAGAGCTCTTTTGTTTCCTCCTTCTCTGCCTCATGGTAGTGCTGCTAGCCTCACTCTCAGAAGAGGTCTGCTGTTCTGCCATTGTATCACAAAGACAACTCAGCTCCTTCTCCTAAGGGATCACAAGCAGAAATGAGGGGAATGGGTGTGGTGTAGGAGAGTTCTAGAACTGAAAGTAGTAAAAACCAATCAAAAGTGTTGTTTCTTGATCACATGACCCAACGTGCGCGTACGTTACGCTTACGGTGCGCTTACAGAGCGCTTACGGTAAAAGTACGCATGCGCGTAAAAAAGACACGCGCACGCGCGCATGCGCAAAACAGGCACGCCCCTTCACTTCCACGTAACATGCGTGTGCAGCGTACGCGTTACGCGCCGCGTGCGCGTGACGCACATCTACGCAAATTGCGTAACTGCACGCAAACAGCGTAGAAATCTAACGTACTAAAAGCAAGACGTGCGCTTACCGTACGCGCACGTTAAAAAAATTAAAAAAAAAAACAGAAAAGGGAAAAAAAGATTCACTATGTTATACTACTAAATCTTACCTCTTTAGTTTAAAAAAAGGTAAAAATAAAAAATATATTGTAGAATTTTTAAAATTTAACCATAGTCTTTAAAGAGGATATAAATTTAAAATAAAAATATGTAAAAAACATTGCAAAAAAAAAAAAAAAAAAAAAAAGGTAAATATAAGAATTAGCATTTAAAAAACCTTGCAAATTCACTGAAAAAACCATGGGTTTCACACACGTTATAGTTAGGAATTAGCATTTAAAAAACATTAGAAATTCAATAAAAAAACCAAAGGTTTCACACATGTTATAGTTAGCTGGACATTTCACTCGTAAAAAACCAATGAAATTCCCCCGTTATAGTTAGTTCAGCTAACTATAACTTGCGCGCCCGCAATGCACTGCTGATGACGTCACATATTACATCACTCATGACATGGTCAGTGACATCACTCATGACATCACTGATGACATCTCAAATGACATCACTGATGACATCATCCAGTGAATGTGTGTATTTCTGAAAATTAAATATGTTTTATATATGTATATCTCAAGGTCGATGGAAGAATAAATGGATATATAAGTGTCTAAATGGATGATTTGTTTATGAAAAAATGATTGTGTAACTGACTGATTAAGTGTTTCATAGTGAATACATGGCTTACTGAGTAATGTTTAAATATGTAAATATCTGTATCAGTCTCTCACTTTGTGTATAAGTGGCTGCATGGGTTGGTGAGTAGCCACATGGGTATCTATATAGGTTATTAGTTGTTTTTTTGAGTATCAGTGTGAGTGTCTGCATTGTTCGGTGGGGGGTATTACGTAGTGCATAGGTGCATGAATGAGTGATTCACTCTTTGTATGTGTTGAAGACAGCATGTGTGCAGGACTGTATGGGTGGATGAGTGTGTGTATGGGTGTGTTAGTGAGTGAAAGACTGTCTCAATAGTGTCTTTATGAGTAACTACATGTCTTTTAAACTAGTATATGTGACTATTGGTGTATATAAGTGAGTATATGTGAGAGTGAGAGATTGAAAGAGTTCCTGTATGAATAAGTATGTGTTTCTATAAGTGACTGTTTAAAAGACTAAGTATGTGTAAGTTTCCGTAGAAGTAAGTGTGGTGGTGTGTGTATAACTGTATATGCAAATAAATGTATGTTTGATTCTTTATTAGCATGAGTGACTTTGTGTGTGAGTAACTCTATGGATGAGTGGCATTGTGTAACAGGATGTATAGGTGTATGAGTACATATGATGAGTGAGTACATGTATGAGTGACTGTATAGGACTGTTGGTGAATGAGTGGATGTGTATGTGGATCTTAGAATTACTGAAGAGGTTGTTGTAACTGGTATTGGAATGTCCATTGTTTTGAAAATTTTAGTCTCTATTTTTGAATGTGTGTATCAAAGGTTATATTAGGGTGAGAGGAGGTCTGCCACTCTATCACAAGGATGATGTCATCGGTGATGTCATCAGTGATGTCATTTGAGATGTCATCAGTGATGTCATGAGTGATGTCACTGACCATGTCATGAGTGATGTAATATGTGACGTCATCAGCAGTGCATTGCGGGCGCGCGAGTTATAGTTAGCTGAACTAACTATAACGGGGGGAATTTCATTGGTTTTTTACGAGTGAAATGTCCAGCTAACCATAACCTTTGGTTTTTTTATTGAATTTCTAAGGTTTTTTAAATGCTAATTCCTAACTATAACGTGTGTGAAACCCATGGTTTTTTCAGTGAATATATATATATATATATATATATATATATATATATATATATATATATATATATATATATATATACTTAAAAAACCATAGGTTTCACACATGTTATAGTTAGCTGGACATTTCACTCGTAAAAAACCAATGAAATTCCCCCGTTATAGTTACTGCAGGCAACTATAACTCACGCGACCGCAATCCTCTGCTGATGACGTCAGAAATTACATCACTGTATTTAGACACTTATTTACCCATGTCTTCTTCCATTAATCTTTAGCTATACATATATTACAAATATTTTTTTTTCAGAAAGACACATATGTCATCAGTGATGTAATATCTGACATCATCAGCAGAGGATTGCGGTCGCGTGAGGTATAGTTGCCTGCAGTAACTATAACGGGGGAATTTCATTGTTTTTTTACGACTGAAATGTCCAGCTAACTATAACATGTGTGAAACCTATGGTTTTTTAAGTGAATTTGCAAGGTTTTTTAAATGCTAATTCGTAACTATAACGTGTGTGAAACCTATGGTTTTTTCAGTGAATTTGTACGGTTTTTTAAATGCTAAGTTATGTATTTATTTTTTTCAGGTTTTACACCGTGCGTGCACCGTGCGCGCTCTGTGGGCACTCGGTGCGCTTCGTGCACCGAGCACCCACGGTTCGCAGTGCACGCAGGGTGCGCGCACCTCACGATTTAAAAAAAAAAATAATAATTTCTCCCTTGGGGGTCCTTCTGTGACCCCCAGACCAAGGCTAGAAGGGTCAGGAACTGTCCACTCTGCCCCCTTTTCACGTTCTCCACCTTTGTTTTTCACCCCCTCAGACTGCGAGAGACAAAATGGCGGCCGACACTTCCTGGTTTCGACCGATTCGAATGTTTACCGACATCTAACAACCAATCAGAATTGCGCTCGCGCACGGCAGGGTGCGCGCACAGTGCACGCACGGTGCGCGCATATAGATATTGATATGCTTTTAAATGCTATTTTCTCAGGAAATACTGAACATATTTACACCAGACCTGCAAAAGGCACTTCTTTGACCTTATGGCTACCTCTCTGCCAAATTTTAAGTAATTCTGTTCAGCCGTTCGGGCTGTAGCTGTGTCTAAAGGTCCTATGGAAAAATGCATGGGGAAAACGCGTTTTGGGACCCCCCTTTTTTCTCGTCCCCCACTTGACAAATCACCCCGAGACTTTCAGGGTAGGAGCTGAGCGGAGCGCCCCATTAGTTTTGAAAATTTCGCGAGGATTCGTCATCCGGCGCCAAAGTTATTCAAAATAGAATTTTGAGATTTCCTATGGAAACTAGGTTGTAACTATAACTATCTACTGGCGACCGCCAGTAGAAAATATATATATATATATATATATATTCCCCTGTTATAGTTAGTTCAGATAACTATAACTCGCGCGCCCACACTCCACTGCTCATGACGTCACATATTACATCACTCATGACATGGTCAGTGGCATCACTCATGACATCACTGATGACATCATCCTTGTGATAGAGTGGCGGTCGCGCGAGTTATAGTTATCTGAACTAACTATAATGGGGGAATTTCAATGGTTTTTTACGAGTGAAATGTCCAGCTAACTATAACATGTGTGAAACCTATGGTTTTTTAAGTGAATTTGCAAGGTTTTATAAATGCTAATTCCTAACTATAACGTGTGTGAAACCTATGGTTTTTTTAGTGAATTGGTAAGGTTTTTTAAATGCTAATTTATGTATGTATTATTATATTTTTTATATATTTATTTTACAATAAACTACCTATGTATATAGTTATAGATTGACTGTATCCTGTAATATGGAATGGCTTGTTTAAATATATATATATATTTTTAAGGTTTTTCACCGTGCGCGCACCCCGCGATTTTTTGAAAAAAAAATAAATGTTTGTTTCATCCTTCGGGGTCCTTCAGGGATCCCCTGACAAAGGCTAGGGGGTCAGGAACTCTCTACCCTGCCCCCTTTTCACGTTCTCCACCTTTCTTTTTCACTATCACACAACCAAAACACTGAAAATGGCGGCCGACACTTCCTGATTTCGACCAATTCGAACGTTGACTGACATGTAACCACCAATCAGAATTATACTCGCGCACGTTAGGGTGCGCGCACGGTGCGCGCACGGTGCGCACCTATAGATATTTATGTGCTTTTAACTGCAATTTTCTCAGGAACTACTGAACAGATTGACACCATATATGCAAAAGGCACATGCCTGACCTGAGGACTACCTCTCTGCCAAATTTCAAGTAATTCTGTTCAGCCGTTCAGGCTGTACCTTCGACTAAAGGTCCTATGGGAAAATGCATGGGGAAAACGCGTTTTGGGACCCCTTTTTTCTCAGCCCCCGCTTGACGAATCACCCCAAGACTTTCAGGGTAGGAGCTGAGCGGAGCGCCCCATTAGTTTTGAAAATTTCGCGAGGATTCGTCAACCGGCGCCAAAGTTATTCAAAATAGAATTTTCAGATTTCCTATGGAAACACGGTCCTAACTATAACTATCTACTGGCGACCGCCAGTAGATAATATAACCTACTGGCAGTTGCCAGTAGGTAGTTATAGTTAGGACCAAGTTTACATAGGAAGAGCATTTTTTGTTTTGCTTATAACTTTGGCGTCATTTGATGAATCTTCATGAAATTTTCCAAACTAATTCTTTGTTCATATCAGCTCCAGTGTTGAATGTTTGGGGGTACTTCGTGAAGGGGAGGCCGAGAAAAAAGGGGGGTCCCAAAACATATTTTCTCCATGTTAATTTCCATAGGAAACTTTAGACAAGGCTACAGGTCAAACGGGTGAACGGAATTACCCCAAATTTGGCAGGGAGAAGGGTCTTGGTCTAGAAATCATGCTTTGTTTATTTGGTGTAAATCTGTTCAGTAGTTTTGGAGAAATATAGAAATTTACAGATATCAATATTTGGGAATTCTGCCATCTGACTGGCTGAGGCGTTACGAGCACGAGCTTGCTGCTTATTGGCTGCGAGCGGTGCAAGCGGTTGCAACTAGGAAGTGTTGGCAGCCATTTTGTGAATCCGTTGAAATGAGTAAGGGGGAAAAAGGGCGAAAAGAGTAGGAGACAGGAGGATAGGGGCACAGTAACCTCTGTGGGGGAGTGCAAATCGAAGTAGTCACTCCTACCCGACTGAAAGTGCAGTGTTGCTCAGAGTGACATGGTGCTGAGATTAGATGCTGCTACACTCGGGTATGAAACCGAGAGCCTAAACCGTGAGGTCATTGCTGTAAAGTGATGTGCTCTGGTGTTTGTAGCATACCTGTGGAAGTAGTGTTTGTAGGCGTTTATACCATACAGGGAGTGGGAATCGAACTACTGACCTCTACCGTGGGTTTATACTATACCGGAAGTGGGAAGCGAAGTACTCACACCTACCGGTATGAAGAGTCGGGGATCAAACTGAGCTGATTGTTGTAAAGTGATGGGCTGTAAGCGCTGTAGCATACTGGCCGCTGTAGTATAACTGTGTAAGTAGTGTTAGTATGTGCTTATACAATACAGGTAGTGGGAAGAGAACTACTCACCCCTACCGGTCTGAAGACTTGTGGATGAAACTATGAGCTCATTGCTGTAAAGTCATGTGCTCTGTGTAGTATTCCAATGTAAGTCATAGTAGAATGTTAGTATGTAATGCTACTATAATGTAAGTATGTAATGTTAGAATATAGGGCTGTCATGAGGGGAATCTTGGGGAGTTTGTACATGGTGCTGGAGAAGACGGTTGCCTTGCTGTCTGCTCCTGTTGGTGGCTGTTTCAGCTGTCTTCTTTTCCTGCAATAAATTTACTTATCGATCCACTGCTGTCTGACTCTTCACTACATAAATTTGGCGACGAGCGGGAGAAGGTAAAAAGAAGGCAGCACTTACCAATATTTCGAGCTTCCTTGCGTTCTGCTGAGGACCCGTTTTCTTCATGAAGCTGTTTTTACTCATCCCAGGGTCATCGGCTGATCGAACAATGTGATCCTACCTCTGGTAGGATTTATATTTTTTGATTCTCGTGAAGCTGTTTCTACTCATCCCAGGGTCATCGGCTGATCGAACTATGTGATCCTAACTCTGGTAGGATTTATATTTTTTGATTTTGGGCTTCCTCTGCCTCTTCACCACACTCTGGTTGCTGTACTACACATGTGCAAGTAATGTTAGCATGCGTTTATACTAATTCTGTAGTTATGCAGTAACCAATGCATCATGGCCCTATGGAGCGCCACCTCCCAGGCGCAGCTCATACAATGTCCCGGGGTGTGCATCCGCGGTACATTTATGTTTGCTATTACAGGGCGGGAGCGTTGCTTCCATCCTGTGATAGTAAATTCTTGTTTGCCTCGTTGAAGCGAGAGGAGGAAAACCTCGTATTCATTCAATAAAGCAGATCCAGATGGTAAAAATGGAGAAAAAAAAATGAAGTGGGGTCTCACCCGTTCATTTAAATGAGCCCACTGGTGGGTAATGATCCGGGCCAATCTTATTATTATATTGTTGGGTCTCTGCAGCACTGGGGACCTTAATCTCACATGTAAATTAGGCGCGGGAGGGCACAGAGACGTTTCGCAGACTAGGGGATCGACACCTCCCCGGATGCCACTAACTCAGTGTCTGAAAAGGGATAAATAATATAATGGTGGAAACGTCTTAAGGTAAATGAAGGTTTATTTCAAGCTTAAGAGAGAACACAAGTTTAGTGCATCCTTCCTTCTTGAAGTACGATCTACCAACTGTTAGTGATAATCGTGGTTCAAAGTTGAGTTGGAGTGCACGAGAATACACAAGGGTAAATAATAATATGTTATGCCAACGTTCTCATACAAAGGAACAGATTGCATGCTAGAGGCATAATGTGCATGTGCAATGCAGTTGGGGAAGTCTGTGTGCATGTACACTTAGTAATCAGCTCACTACAGTGCCCCAAAAGCCAACGCCACGTGTTTGTAGGGCAGCACTGCCCGCTGGCTCAGGCCTACAGTACGGTCCAGCAGGTCCTTAAAATGAGACAGAGATGTGACTGAATAAGGTCAGAGATCACATCATTATGTACGGCAACATCACTTGTTTGCACCTGTGCACCCAGGCTGATGCACCCCATCCCTCCCGCTGCAACACACTCAAGTGCATCACCTGTGCACCCAGGCCCCACTACTCACCTGCTGTCATTAGTTTGTGTCCAAACACGACGTCCAGCAGGGTTCACAATTCAGATGGAGTTTTGATTGCCAGGATGATGTACACCTCATGGATCCCTTTTTTTTATTGCGCATTGTGATATGCGAGGTGGATGCGGCCATATCACCTGAAGCAGTGTGGTAGAACTGGGACATGTGGCGTCGTCGTTATCCTATTTATATGTATGCAAAGTGGGCTGGGCTTGCGTACGCCAGGCCAGCGTAGGGGTGTGAATAATTATTCCGGAGACCTGGGCGTTGTCCAGTTCCTGCCTGGGCAGAAAGTGTACTTATGTGTGTGTCCCTGTTGCAGTTTAGACGTCGCACAATCCGCAATTTACATTAATGTAGTATGTACCGGGAGGGCGGCAACTATCGCTAATGAGATGCTGTTCGAAAACATTGAATGGACAACATCACATGTCGTTGTCAAGCTTGTGGATATGTGCAGACACGCTTGTCAATGGTGTGCTGTATTATTGAAAGTGTTACTATCGCGAAGCGCACACATGTGAATGTGCTCGGATGGAGGGAGGATAACGCTCATTACAGTTAAGGAATGCATGTCAAACATGAATCTGAAAGTCTCACATATGACACACTAATATACTGGTAAAGACTGACAACATAGCATACTGCAACACAAATCTACATATTACTCTTTTCTGTTTGTCACATGTGATCTAGGATGTGCACTCTGCCCGTGGCTGATGATACCCCTTCGAGCCACCAATACCCAGGCCGAAAGGCAGCAAAATAATGCGCGCACACACACACCAGGGGCATCGTGTCACACACACATTTGTTTTTTGATGTAACGTTTCAGATGCATGGGTATCACACATGGAAGGCTACTGTACAGAGCATGATTATGGATCAAGATGATCGTTGCATGTTGTGTGTACTATAAGATATGTGTAGACAGCAAAAAAGTTTTCAAAAAAGCTCTGTAAGCAGAAGAGGTGTCTCTCATCAAACGGTGTAGAGAGAATGACTAAAATGGGTGGGGTCCTCCAACTGTTACAATGGGAAATGTTATGAACCAATCAAAAGCTTTTTTTTAAGGTCACATGGCAAGTGCGCACCGCGCGCGCAAGGAGGCCGCACCCAACGCGATTTTGAGAAAATATATTTACTATAATATAAGTTTTTTACAGTTAGAATTATATAAATGTGGAAAATATTTTAGATTATCGCTTGCTCTCATATACACTTATTTAGATATAGTTTTGAAACATAAAAAAATTAATGAGGGAATGGCGTACCCGGCGCAATACCATACGTCTATGACGTAACACAGGGCCTGGCAGCGTGCACTCGTCGCATACGGAACGAGCAGCCGGCGTGACCCTATACGGAGAGGACGTAGCACGCGTATTGGTACCGCGCAGCTGTCGCATACCAAACTAGGAGCTGGTGCGACCTTATACGTATATGATGTTAGGCAGGACATGGTGCTACAAAGCTGTCGGATACGAAATGCGCATCCTTAACGAGTTTCGCAATATCGCGGATAGGATTCGCGTGGTGATGGAGCTTGGTACACTACCGGTACGGAAGTCTAGTTTTCTAAAAAAAAAAAAGTGATGTCACTGACCGTGTCATGAGTGATGTAATATGTGACGTCATCACCAGTGCGGGCGCGCGAGTTATAGTTAGCTCAACTAACTATAACAGGCGAATTTCTCTGGTGTTATGAGTCAAATGTCCAACTAACTATAACGTTTTTTCACTGAATCGCTGCGAGGAGCGAAACGCGTCATGGAGGACACTTGTCCTACGATTGCCATTGACTTATTGATTGGATTAATAAATACCTGCTTCACCCGCTAACTGTTGTGGGACTTTGTGACTTTTTCACGGAGGAGAGAGGTCCGCACCTTCATTTTTCTGCTCAGGAGAAGAGCAGAGAGGGACTGTTTCTATATATATATATATATATATATATATATATATACATATATCTGACTGTAAATTGAATGGTCTGTCTCTTTGAAATTTCTTTTCTTTGTACTAGCCCTTCATTTAATCACTAGTCTGAAATCAGTCTCTGTCTGTGCATTCTGGGTGATGTCGTCCAATGCCTTTACCAGGATTTAATCGTGCAACACTTCCACTGGCTCCATTAAAATTATTTACAAGAAGGACATATCATCATGCAATTGTTCATATTTTTATAAATACATCACAAAACTGAAATTACCAACATTTTACAGAGAGAAACAAAAATCTAGTCAGAAAACAGTAGCAAAACCAACATACAATTTTCAGATTGAGGATTTTGAGAAGTTATGGATATTGAATGAACGTGCTAATAATGACATGTCTAGAGAAATGAACAAACCCACATCCTTATCAAAGGAAGCCAGAATTGAAATGCTGGAGCAGGTATGAGCTCAATGAGGCCAAAATCGAAATGTTGTCCAAACTTCCAACAGGTAACTAGGTGGATTTGCTCCATGAAATGGTAATCAAGGAGAGGAGTTGGCCTAATGGCTAGGGCGGTCGACCTCGAATCTGGGGAAGTGGGTTTGAGTCTCTGCAATGACGCTGAACATCCTGTGATTCTGGGCAAATCACTTAATCTCACCATGCCTAAAAAAATTAATGTGTCTTCATTTAAAGCAACTGGTGCTACGTGAAGCGCGCTGACACCCGATACTAGGGGTGGGCGGCAATTTCCGTTCTGCTCGCGTAATTTGCGAAAGTTCGGCATTTTCACTTTCTGCGCGGAACGTGGAAATGTGGAAACTTCTGTGATCCGCGGTGGAATGGAATTCGGGGTCATCTTCTTGGATCAATTTGCAGGACAGGATTCATTCTGGCACGACTCCCTTCCTGCCTAGCAGACTGCCCTCCCATGGGCGCCCGCGGGCCGTGTTCCGCCTTTGAGGCTATCCTCCCGGGGTAGGTTCGTCATGCCTTCTCCTGGCAGGTCCTGTCAACCTCCCGGTGCTTGTCTCACGGGCGGGAAAAGTCTTCTTGTGGCGAGAGTTTTTCAGGGGCTGAGGAGCCATCTGGAAGCGTAATTTAAAAGGGAAAGCTGACCTCCAGCCAAAGAGACCGTCTGAATCATCCTCAAAGCCAAGGGGAGAGTGGAGATGGAGACCTTCTAAGCTTTCAGGTCTGAACTCATTCCTTTCACATAAAAGTTACTCCCAGAAGAGGCCGATTTTGGTCTAAATTGAGATTAGAACCCGCAATGGGCAAAAATGTGCTTGCAGCACGTGTGCCCTTCGTCTAATATCGGTACACTGCATGTAACACTTGCACAAATCATGGAGCACTGACAAGATGCCAGCTCAGGCCTACAAACCTCCAAAAGGACGAAAAATTACGCAAGATTGCATTATGTAAAATTTTGGAATAATGAAAATTCACTGCCATCATTTACATTTCACCCAGGACTAGTGGATACTACATATATATACAGCACTGCTCATATTACCTTCAGCACATTTTTCGGCTCCACCTTCTATTTCCCATAATCACCAGAAGCCTCTTTATTACCCTTTCGATTTCACTTTATTGCCAGTACTTCCTTCTTTTTTTCTTTTATCACTGGTACCTCCTTCTTCTCACCGCCATTACATTCCAGAGTCGTCCTTTCTCTAATGCTCTGTCTCCCTCACCCTCTATTACTATTGCCCTCAGTCTCTTTTCTCGGTCTCTGTTGCCCATTCTCACCTCACCAATCTCCCCGACTTTCCTCCCCTCTTCTTTCACGCGCACTGTCCATCAGCATTCCCCACACAGCTCCTTTGCATTTCACCTGTTAAACGCAATTATCCATCTAGCGCCGTGTGCTCCCTCATTCTGGCTATTCCCCCACTTTCTCCTCTCTCCCTCTTATATCTTGCTCCTTGACTGCACCCCCCCCCCTCTGTCAGCCCATGTCTTTCACCCGTAATTGTTTCCCCTCCCTGTCTGCCCGGCCTTCTTCAGCATTTCATTGTTTACTGGCTCTTGTTCGTACGTTCGATCTCAGTCCTTCCCCCCCCCCCCCGCCTTCATTTTTTCATCTCTCTGCTTGTCTTCATTCTTCCTGATCAATAATTTAGGCCTAATCTTCCGGTGCCCTGGCAGTCTTCATTCGCGGGCAGCTCGCTGCCGCTGACAGGCGTCACTCTCATCATCACAGGAGTGTAGGAAAAGCACTATAAATTTACCCAACGAGGTAGCACTTACTGATTAGCCAGTAGAAAGTACTCCAGTTGAGTAGAGGTATTGCACAAAACGGTGGCATCTTCTTGGATCAATATGCAGGGCAGGATTCATTCTGGCACGGGTGCAACAAGAAATCCTCACGAGCACGCGAAATTCCGCGTGCTCGCAAAGATGTCTTGCCATTTCACGGAATTTTGCGTAGGGCAACTACGCAAATTCTGCCCACCCCTATTCGGGTCAAGTTTGCGCTATATAAAACTCTGTAAAAAAAAAAAGTTTAAAAGCAATTATAAGCAAGGAGAGAATCTAACCGAAAAGGAAGGAGAAGCTTGGAGTAAACTCAAAGAAGAAACCTCCTGTAAAATAAAACAATCGGACTAAGGAGGAAATTTAGTAACTCTTGATAGAACACAATATATACAAGAAGCATTAAAACAATTGGAGGATATAGAGTGCCATGAGACAATACAGGAAAACCCAGTAAAAGAATGGGAAAAATACTACACAGATAAATGTAACAATTGGAAAGAGCAAGGATTATTGAATGAAGGTGAGTACCAGTTTTCTAGCACCTAGGAACACTGTCGGCAGTCATCTACTTCTTGCCCAGAATGCTCAAGAGTAAAATTAATCCTCCTGGGAGACCTAATGTTCCTTAAAAAAAACTTGATGTTTGAGAATACCACTTTATACATTTATAAATTCCTGGCACCCATGGTGAGAGACCTATATTAATTTATTATTGATACAACAGATTTGATCACACATTTTCAAGAAATAGCATAGACTGAAACATATAACTTGATAGCCATGGATGTGGTTTTGCTTAATACCAGCATTAAACACGAAACAGGTCTTAAAGGCCTGTTACTGCCAGAATTGAAGGAATTCAACATTTTTCAAATACACACAAACTATAGAAGGGGCGATGACTATCTGTCTAGAAGACACTATATTTCTATTTAATACTGACATTTTCAAGCAAAAGTGTGGAACGTCAATGGAAGTACCGTTTTTACCAAGCTTTGCAAACTTCACCCTGGGCTGGTGAAAGTAAACTTTTGCATGGTGGAAGAAAATGAAGATTCCATACTTTTAAAACTGTTTAAATATTTGTATATGCTTTAAAAATTACATATATTATATAGATATATTATATGCGGATGGATAGATAGATAGATAGATAGATAGCTAGATAGATAGATAGATAGATAGATAGATAGATAGATAGATAGATAGATAGATAGATAAATAGATAGATAGATAGATAGATAGATAGATAGATAGATAGATAGATAGATAGATAGATAGATAGATAGAGAGAGAGAGATAGATAGATAGATAGATAGATAGATAGATAGATAGATAGATAGATAGATAGATAGATAGATAGATAGATAGATAGATAGATAGATAGATAGATAGATAGATAGATAGATAGATAGATAGATAGATAGATAGATAGATAGATAGATAGATAGATCCCCAAGTTTAATAGTCTGTTGCTCCTGCCGGCACACAACCTCATTGCCACAGATGCCACTAATTTCACAATGACCAGCTGTTACAATCAATCTACAGTTTGCCTCTGTACTGCTCCAGAGACGATACTGATGCACTTGTATCAGAGTGTGAAGTTCATTATTATTTACACATGTGAAGCACACAAAAATCATCACCCTCACATTTTGACCATTACTGGTCTTGTTCATGGTGAATGGTCTGTTTCTTTCAATGACTTTTATTTTTACTACCCTGTCATGTGATCACTAGTCAAAAAACAGTCTCTCTCCATGCATTCTGAGAGAAGTTGGCCAATGCATATATTTTAAGAATTAATCATGCAAAACTTCCACTGCTGCCATTAACATTATTTACATGAAGAACATATTGCCATGCACTTGTTCATGAGAGTTCATTAGTTGTACATTGTTTTGATAGAGTACACAACATTGTATTAATTTACCTTGTAAACACATCATGTCTGTAATCACAGTATTTCCTTTAGAGACTCAAATTAGTCACGTGATACATGTATATTTGTACCTCTGGTGGATGTTTCAGTCATTACTTACCTTTCAATTTTTTTTTTTTATTATTTGTGTTATTCTTGAGAGATGTACAGACTTCATACTCCACACATCCTCAACCATGCCTCTAGTGTGCCTCACTTTACAATATGACAAAAAGGAACAATTGATGGACAGAATGCTGAACAATGCAAACATTCACCCCAGTCACAAGGATCTCAGTTTAATCCATTGTTCTCTTGCTCATCATGCCACCCCAGTTTAGACCCAGCCATATGCAAATCAGTCTTCACCCTGTTCCGCATGGGACAGTCCAGCCTGAACTGCGAAGTCAGGTCCTCCCTGGTTCAGAAATAAGCATCCTGGGACAGGACTAGGGGCATCACCCCTCATCCGCAAAGCTAGCTTGAATCCAGAGGTGCAGTGAGCACGGGACCCATGTCTGGGCATATCCTTCCCACTTTGGGCAAAAAAGCAAAAGGAACAATTGATGGACGGAATGCTGAACAATGCAAATATTCACCCCCATTCACAAGGATTTGAGTTTAATTCATCTTTCTTTTGCTCACCAATCCACCCCAGTTTAGACCCAGCCATATGCAAATCAGTCTTGACCCTATTCCTCGTAGGAACAGTCCAGCCTGAACTGCCAAGCCAGGTCCTCCCAGGACCAGAAACAAGTATCCAGAGACCGGTTTCGGGCATCACCCATATCAGCCAGGCTAGCTTGAATCCAGTGGTGCAGTGAACACGGGACCCACGTCTGGGCATACCCTTCCCATTTAGGGCAACAAAAGCAAAAGGAACAACTGATTGATGGAATGCTGAACAATGCAAACATTCACCCCCAGTCACAAGGATCTGGGTTGAATCCATTGTTCTTTTGCTCATCATGCCACCCAGCCACATGCAAATCAGTATTGACCCTGTTCCTCATGGGAACAGTCCAGCCTGAATTGCCAAGCCAGGTCCTCCCTGGACTGCAAACAAGCATCCTGGGACCGGTTTTCAGGTATCACCCCTCATCCACTAGGCTAGATTAAATCCAGTGGCACAGGGAGCATGGGCCCCAATTCTGGGCATGCCCATCCCACTTAGGACAACAAAAGCAAAAGAAACAATTGATGGATGGAATAGTGAACAATGCAAACATTCATCCCCAGTCACAAGGATCTGGGTTTAATCCATTTTTCTTTTGCTCACCACGCCACACAGTTTAAACCCAGACATATGCAAATCAGTCTTCACCCTGTTTCTCGAGGGAACAGTCCGGCACTAACTGCGAAGTCAGGTCCTCCCTGGGCCAGACACAAGCATCCTGGGACCAGTTTCTTGACATCACCCCTCATCAGCCAAGTTAGCTTGAATCCAGTGGTGGAGTGAGCATGGGACCCACAGCTGGGCATATCATTCCCAGGGCAACAAAAGCAAAAGGAACAATTGATGGACGGAATGCTGACAATGTAAACATTTACCCCCAGTCACAAGGATCTGGGGTTTAATCCATCTTTCTGTTGCTCACCACCCCAGTTTAGAGTAGACCCAGCCATATGCAAATCGCCGTCACCCTGTTCCTCATGGGAACAGTCCAGCCCGTACTGATAAGCCAGGTACTCCCTGGACCAGAGACAAGCATCCTGGGACAGGTTTTGGGGCATCACCTTCAACAGCCAGGCTAGCTTGAATTTAGTGGCGCAGTAAGCCCATGACCTAGGTATTCAACAGTTATAGTTAGCAGCGCAACTTGGCCCCCTGCCATGCACTGTGTATGACCTCACATATGACATCACTCATGACATGTTCTATGACATTTATGAAATCACTGATGACATCTCAAATGACATCATTGGTGACATCATTGATGACCTCAATGATGACATCTCTGATGACATCATCCAAGCTTCATTTTAACGCATATTGCTCTGTAAATTACTATGGCATTGGAGGCCTGACAGTGAGTACAAATAGCTCAGAAGAATATCAGCCATCATTACTGCCATTACAGACACAACTCCCTTAGGTGTAGAAAACATGCATTATGTGCATCCAGTCATCCCGGGAAGTGATGAGGGCATGTGAGGGACATGTCCTCTCGCATCCTACTTCAGCTCTTTGATGAACTGCGTAAGTTCTGAGATTAACATTCAAGATCGATGGCCACCCTCAATGCCACTGTCATTTCCCCTGGTGCAGCCATGTTGTCTGCCCTTGCCCAATGTCCCTTCCAAATCAACCTCAATGTGTCACCCTGTACATCATCCACACTGTTTTCCCCATACCCCTTGTATGTACCAACCCCATGTGCTGTCTGGTCATGCACCTGCCAGCCAGGGACCTGCACCCAACTCAGAGGCTGTTCACATCATGGAAAAAGAGGATGACTAGGAGGACACTTGACTGACTGGACAATCATTTGAATTTGGACATTTACTTTGCCTTTTATATATAGACTGGTTCGCCTGATGCTCACTGATGTGTTTTATATATTTTTCCCAACCCCCTCTAAGTCCCCTTGCTCATTCCAAGTAAAGAACAATATTTGATTTCCTTTCTCCCTTCCCAATGGACTGCTTTTGGGATATAATGTTTTTCACCATTCACATATACATAAAGTATTTTTTTTAATCAAACTATCTCTATCTTATTTACTTCATTGAAAATTATGTTTTCAAACTTGGAAATATACCTTGGGAGTAGTTCATTGCACATGATAGCTTGTTACACAGATTGTCTAACACTTTTACATGTCTCACTCACACACATTCATCGTCACATCTATAGGCTACCGCAAGGGTACAGAATTGACCATCAGCACATAATACGTAACTTAGTCTTGACTTGTGAGGACAATTTCTTTATTGACATATATTGTGGATAACATTTTACAGTGATCATGAGGGCTCTTGCTCGTGACTTCGCAAATGTGGTGATGATGATGGCTGTGAGTGAGTGTGTTTGCTGTGTTGTTGCTGAGGTGCAGGTTGGTGTGGTGCATCTACCTGTACAGGTGGGGGAGGTGTCTGTATAGGGGGCATTGGTGGCATTAAAGGTTGGGGAGGTGCCTAGACAGGGGGTGATAGTGGATGTGCGTTGGGGGCATGTGCAGGGTGGTGCTGACTGTGAACATTTGCAGGTAACCTATGCAGGTTGTGGTACAGATGAGTGGGTGTGATGTGCTGCAGGTGTGTTGGCTCCTCTCCATGTGTTGACCTTGAAGGGAAACTTTAAGCCAGTTTCAGCATGCCCTCCATCATATTCATAGCCAAGGCATGGTGTCTTGCACTTTCTTCCCTATGGATGGATTTGATGTCATTTAGCTTCTTAGGCAAGTCTTGCCAAGATTAATCCATCCTGGCCAATGCCTGAGTCAGTCTGTCCACCACCTGAGGTATTTAACGCATGTCCTGCAGTGACTCTGACATGTCTGACAGAGTATCCCCTATGGCACTAGTGTCCTGCCTCACACCAGACTCCTGCTGGCAGAACTCATCCTCCGACTGGCTACCATGGCCATCTGCTAGCCCCCTTTACATGGGATGCCCGTGGATACAACCTTCAGGTCTACCAGGGGTAAGCAGGGTGGTAGATAATAGGCTGTGGGGAGGAGATTGGTGCCCAGGGGATACTTGCATCTCACATGTAGTGGTAGGTCCCTCAGATGGTAGAAAGAATGCCTAGTATGCACTGTCTTGGAAGGAGTGTGTAGGGGAAGCAAAACATCTGAACTGGATGTTAGGGCTTTGAGGAAGTGATGGCTGTGTCGGGATGTGAAAAAGCTGTGGCGGTTAGCTGAGTGATGGGAACAGCCAATCCTGGGGTTTGGAATATGAGGTACTTTGCTATGTGACGCTGGGGTGGCCTTTGTTGTTTTGCCCAGTGTGCCTACTATAATGGCCAGGTGATCTGGCTCCTCATCCTTTATATGAAGGGCCTGATAGTCTTCATCCTCCTCCAAACCCCCTGCCTCCTCCTGCACTTCCTCCTCTTGTGCATTACTGGCAGCTGAAATGGCTTCTTCTAAGAGACGTCGGTTCTCCTCTTCAATTGCACGTAGGCCACCAGGGTCTGATGTCCTCAACATCCTCAGCAGCTGGAAGAAAGAGGATAAGTAATTGCCCTAGTATATTATGTGGTGTAACACAAGGGTTGATTCAAATGAACTTTGCATTCAATGGATGATTTACATTTGACCTGGTTTGAGTACACCTACACTTGACAGCTCACACTGTAGCACTGAGTTGTGGAATACAGATGTGCAATGCAAAAGCAAACTCACCAGCTCCAGCCACAACTCTGTGTTGTTTTGAGATCCTCTGTAATGTCAGATGCTAAACCTGGCTCCTCGTATTTACAACAGAAGATGCGGTCCTCAATCCAGCAGTTTGAAAAAGAAGTGACACCATACTTAGTGATCTGCATAATTTTTATGCAAACAAACAAACATTACACACAGATCACTGATTGATTGATTGATTATGTAGGGAACCTTTTACACACCGACTACAGATACTATGCAGAAGTGGCTAAATTTGCTATTGTGCTTCCCCAAGGATTTTGTAATTGTGGATGATTTGGGAATCCATATTTTGAAACACTGTATGGCACGCTTAGCTGATGGATAAATGCGAGTGGGTTTGACTGCTGCAGTTAGGATGTCTCGCATACCCCAGGACGGTGGTGTCTGCAGTACTGAGGAAATCCTGCCAGCAGCTGTAATGAGACATGCATGCCCATATTCAAGTACATAGGATGATAGCAATGAGTTAACATGTAGATGTTAGTGGTATAGACCAGTGATATGCAATTCATGGCCAGTCTGCCTCGTGTGGCCCACCTGACCTTTACATGGTCAGCAGCAGCAGTTGACAACTGTTAACTCAACACAGCACTGTCATCAACAATTGTTAGAAATGGGGGTATCTAGCTGGCAATGGGTTGTACCTTTGGCCAAATAGGGACCCTTCCTTCTAGTCAGGATAAGGGGGATACACTACTGAAATAACCCTTCTCACCCTCTTGGTAGCTTGGCACTAGCAGTCAGACTTATCTCAGATGTAGTGTGTAAACCATTTGCACTTAACCAACAGTAATACAGTGAAAACACTACAAAAGGACACCACACCAGTTTTAGAAAAATAAACAATATATATCTGTACAAACAAGACCAAAATGATAAAAGACCAAGACACAATATTCAATAATATGCACTTTGCAGGAATAACTTTAAAATACAGTTTTTTGAAGCTGGTAGCTCCGTCCAGGGCTACCCCGGTGCTGAAAAGAACAGAATCCAAAATTTAGTGTCAGCAGACTAGTAAACAGTACCTTTGGCTCTGGCTGACCGTGTCAGTGCAGGCTGGTCGTGGCAAAGGTCAGAGTTGTGATGTGAAGCATAGCGGTGCAGCATGCAGTGCCCTCAAGTCGCAGTGCAGGCAGTGGCTCGGTGACGGTCGTCTTGCAATGTGGGTGAGATCAAGGCTGCGGGGTGGAGTAAGGCGGTTTTGACAGGTCACGGTGCAAGCGGCGGTGCTGGTTGATGGGAGCTGGGTGGGTAGGCCCAGACTGTGGTATGGGACTGCCGGTGAGTTGTGTGACTTACCAGCGGTGCGGTCAAGGATGTCAAGGTCAGCGGGCAGCGACATTGTCGGTGAGACCAGGGAGGTGGAGTGAAGTGTGACAGTGTGGAGTGTGGAACCCACAGGTCGCGGTGCAAGCAGCGGATCGGTGGTAGCAGCAGTTGGCGGCAGTGAGACCAGGGTTGCGGTGCAAAGTATGGCGGTGTCCACTGTGGTGCCCTCTGCAGTGCCTTCAGAACACGGAGCCCGAAGCGGTGTCGGTAATGGTGTCGGCTGCTTCCCCCTCTGTGGCAACTGAAACCCATGATTCATGAGGAGGTACCCAGAGGTAAGTGAAGTCTTTGCTGTCCCTAAGACTTTGTGAGCTCTATTTCGAGCCCTTGGAGATACACAGCGAGAAGTGAAGAAAGTTCAGTCCAGTCCTTTCACTGCCCAAGACAAAAGCAGCAACTGCAGGCCAACCCAGTAAAGCAACAACTCAACAAAGGAGCAGTACTCCTCCTGGCATTTCTTTCAGCTCTTCTTCTTGGCAGGTTCCTCGATCCAAGTGAGTTCTAAAGTTCTGGAGTCTGGGCCCCAATATTTATACTCAGTTCATCTTTGTTCTCTTGGGCTGAGTGTCTGTGCTCAGTCCAAACCAGTTTGGTCCTCTCTGGCCCAGCTTCTCGGCAGGAGGTGGAAACAGCATTGTCCAAGGCAGACCACACCCATTCAGGTGCAAGGTAATCTCCTCCCACTACTCTAAATGCAGCAAATTTAGGTCTATTCAGCCCAGCCCTGACTCATCCAGAAAAGGCAGGACACACCTCTACCCCTCCAGAGGCTGTCTGAAGAGAATGCACATTCCCAGCCCTTGTTACTCCAAAGCCAGACAATCAATCCACAACCCATCAGAGGCACATGGGATGGCTGAGCAAAAAAATACCTACTTTCCAAAAGTGGTATTTTCAAACACAGAACATAAACATCATCTTTACTAAAAGATAAATTTCTACATCCTGAGTTCAGGCATACTAAACTCCATTGCGCAAGAAGGACGTCGAGGACGCTAGAGGAGCAGGAAGGAGAGCAACCAGGCAGGGGAGGCGGCAGAAACAAAGGTAAGTGCCTTTTTTATATCTTTTTAAAGCATTTGGGAGTGGGGAGGGAGCAGAGCTCCACAGAGCTTTTTCAAACTCAGTGGAGCTGCGCATAGAGGCACTACCCCAGCTCCGCCCAGGCCTAGATAAGAGCAGAGAAAAGTCATCTGGGGTTGCTGAAATTCTGTCCAAGTCATCACAGGTCACAGTACCACTGCACAGGCAGAAAGGTGCATCCCAGGTGGACTCATCAGCTTGTTGGCTCAACATAGTCTTTAAAACACATGGGGTACACTGCCTCTAATCCCAGCACATTTTTCCCGTCATTTACAAGAGGCCTGAGCCACTGAAACATCACTTTTAATGACACTCCGGTTATGTAGGCATCTCAATCATATTTACGAGGTCACGTAAAGCCACCCTGCATGGCTTTTTATAGCTTCATAGATATGATGTAAGGCAACACAGAGGAAGTCGCTACACAGAGGAAGTCTCTGTGTTGCCTCACACTGCCTCGGGGAGGCGTGCCATGTTCGTTGCGGTGGGTGTTTTCACTCAATGCCCATGGTTCTTTTTACACATTCCCAGATTTACAACATAGCATAAATCTGTGAATGCATCAAAACCCTGCGCCTCCCCCGGAGTGGCGTAATAGTTGTTTTTGTGCAGGAAGGTGTCCCTCCCTGCAAAAAAACAACCTGATTTCAATGCAGGCTCCCTTGCACCATCGTGTTAAGAAAATATTATTTTTTTTAAAGTTAGAAACACCCAAAACGTTTTAAGTTGTTAAAAACCTTTAACAAAAATGGCTCTTTTCAGAGCTGTCCTATAGTTTCATTATCTATGGTGTATGTAGTATGTTTCCCTTTTTCCCCTTCTTAAAAACTCTTGCTAGAGTCTCATGGGAAGCAGAAAAAGTCATAGTTGGTGCTCTTGTGAGCCTCTCATGAGAGTTCGTGAGAAACTTATGAGAACCATAGACTCTCGCGAGCCTCATGTGAGACCGTACCAGAATTTGAAAGTCACCCAATAGAAAGGCTCATAATATTTATCAAGTAATTGTCCACCACACAAGTAGCAGTTGGTCACAATCTAATCTCCCTTTGTAACTGCCAAAAATCAACCAATTACATGTATATTTTGCCACCCTCCCATTTTTTCTCTTCATATAGCTCTCTCTTGGTCCTGGAGCTTATTCATTCTGCTGAGCACTCCTCTTGTGACTGAGATCTCCATACTACACAATGGTTCACCTCTGGATTTTGGTACACAGCTTCATCCACTGGGCTAGAGAATATCCCCTTAATTGTCTTATTGACACAAAGGTTAGATTTCCAAACTTGGACATAACTTGTATTGGCCACAGAGGTATGAAGTGGCATCAATCATTACTAATGGTTGAGAGCATTTTGGATTTTGAGCACCTAGACCTGAGGATAGTGTACTGTGGTGGCAATGACCTGGGCACAATCACAGGTGTTGCACTTGAAATCCAAATGAAGGAGACTTTTTTACAATTGATGTCTCTCTTTCCTCACACTGTCTTTGTATATTTTAATATATTTCAATGGCAAAAATGGCATGGTCAAAAGAGTTTTGTCCTAAGATTGAGAAAAGCATGTCAATAATCAGTTTCTGCATTTTATCGTGACCATGGCATGGGCTATATATATATATATCTATAGATAGATATATATATTCACTGAAAAAACCATAGGTTTCAGGCTTGATATAGTTAGGAATTAGCATTTAAAAAACCTTTGAAATTCACTGAAACAACCATAGGTTTCAGGCCTGATATAGTTAGGAATTAGCATTTAAAAAACCTTAGAAATTCACTGAAAAAATTATAGATTTTAGGGGTGTTATAGTTAGCTGGACATTTCACTCGTACAAAACCATTGAAATTCCTCAGATATAGTTAGTTGTACTAACTACATCTTGCGCGCCCGCAATCCACTGCTGATGATGTCACATATTACATCATTCATGACAGGGTCAGTGACATCACTGATGACATCTCAAATCACATCACTGATGCCCCCAATTTTTTTAAAAAAAATCTAAAAATCCATCTAAAAGGCCATAATTTGCCCCGGGCACCCCATCCCCCGGGGCATGGCCCTTTTTAAAAAAAATTATTATTTTGAAGGGGGGCTGCCTTGGCCCCATTCTGTGGCCACTTATGGCTAGGCCTGGCCCAAAATTCCGTTCCGTTCACGGAAATTGCGATAATTTGGCATTTTCGCGTTCCGCGGAAAGCGCGAAAATGTCAAAATTTCCGCATTCCGCAGTTTAGCGATAATTTGTTTCTTGCTCGCGCTGTAAAATAATACATTCTCGCGTGGGCACGATCGCCTTACCTGAATCCCCGCGTTTGCCGACAAGTTTTCCCGATCCGGTCGCGTTCTCCACGAGATGTTGGATTGTTGGTAGCCATTTGCGCTGTCTCGCGACAGTTCGCGCCCGCAGTAACGTCATGCGTCGCGCGATCACGTGTTTCTTCTCGCGATCATGCACCGCGAGACAAGTGAAAACAAGATGGCCGCGCCCGCGAGCAACCGCATGGGTAAGTTGGCGAGCCGCGACCACTCAGAAAATACCGTGAACAGGCGGGAAAAAAACGTCCGCATCTTCGCGATATTTCCGCGTGTTTGCGGAGATCTTTAACATTTTCGCGATAATTTGCGAAAGTGAATTTCGCAAATTCCGCCCACCCCTACTTATGGCCCCGGGGCCATTTCTTTTTTTTTTTGAGGAGGGGGGCCGCGTGGCCCCCCTCCCGGGCCACTACTAGCCCCGGGGACCCCATCCCCGGGGCTGGCCCTCTTCGTTGGGGCCTTGGGGGGGTCCCCAATCCTCCCACGGTCCCAGCCGGCTCCCCGCGACCTGCAGGAGCCGGCATTGCTTTTTCCACATGGGGAGCAGCTAACATGCTGCTCCCCCTGTGGAAAAGCAATCTGCTTTCCTATTTGGAATAGGAAAGCAGTTTGCAATGACAAGGTGGGAGCCATGAGGCTCCCGCCCTGTCATTGCAAACTACAGTGTCGCCGGGGTGGGCACCCGGGACACTGCAGGAGCCGGCCCTGGGGGGTAGCGGTCCCCAGGGCCTAGACAAGGCTCCAGGAGGGGGGCGGTATATATATATATGTATATGTATATACATATATATATATATATATCATAACAATATCTGGTTTAATATGCAGGGTGTCTATGGGCGAGATGGAGTCCACTTCACTGCAGAAGGCAACAGGATCTTCCGTAATAACATCAAAAAATGCATCCAGTTCCTTGTGTAACTAAACATTACACACTATAAACACAAAGGCTCTTTTTCAGAGCCACTCTATTCCAACATTATGTGATTGTTTCATGGTATAAATCCTTTTTTTCGGGATACTGACACCTGCGGGAGTCTTGCGAGAGCACCCAAACACCTGCTCTCACTAATATATGTCTCTAGCTCTCATGAGAGACTCACAAGTCCAAACATCTAACCAATATTTCATGCATAGCTCTGTATCATAGGGTATGTAGATTAGACGGTGCATATATACAAGTGGAGTATTCAGTTCCTTGAAGAATTACAAAAGGAAACAGACCAGGCAGTAGGTCAGGATGCATCTGGACAAGCAGATCCAAAGGATCTGATTGCTCAGAAGCAAGAGCCCTCACACACCCAGATTGTCATGCTTCATCATTGGGCAGGTACCGTATTGCCATATGGACCCCTCATGGGGGCTCTATGCTGGAGGTCTCTGAAAATTAGATGCCATGATGAAATGTAACAGGAGATACAAATGCATCTTCTATGTCTATTACCATTACATTGCACTATACCATTGGTAACTCCACAAAGCACCTTGTCACTTTAAAAATGAAAAAAAATGCACCTTTGAAAAAAAAAAATTAAATGCCCAGGTGTGAGTGCTGCTAGCGTCATGTGATCAAGGGCCCACGGGCTCGAAACGCGTAATGGCTGTGTAAATACCTGAGAGCGGACGAATAAAGATTCTTTTGAAGCACCTAATCGTGGTCTCCTATCTGCAGCGGGAACGAGTGCAAGTTAAAGGAGTGGAAGTAATATGAAGTTGCCGGTTTTGTCTCCTCCGGCTTAACCTGGACCCCTCTGCGCAAGCGGCCAAGCTGTTCTCAAGGGAGACGTGGCCTTCCAAGCCGAAAACGAAGTAATCCGGGAGGATTAAAGAACAGCGGCCCCCCAGCAACAGCAGAAGTGGACACGCGATCGCGGAAACACTCGCAGGTAGGAGAACTCACGTCGTCTGATGTGACAACCCCTTGTACCAGCGAGATATAGCGATATAGCGGCCCGTATCTGTTTGCATTACGCTGGGTCAGAGGTGTGCAAGGCGGCAAAGCGGAAAGGGCAATTAAATCACAAGGAACATTGTCAAGTGTACGCTACTCGCCTAACAAACCGTATTTAATTAGTCCAAGCTCCAAGTCAACATCTACTATGTCAGCAGACGCGCTTAAAGACAGAGAGGCAGCTGCAGCAGACATTTTTGATGACCTCAAAGCGCCCACCATGCACTCAATCTCCCAGAATGCATCTGACAGCATCAAAAATACCAGCTTGAAAGAAAAAGTAAAAATCTTGGAGAAGAAGATGAAATCAGAACAAAGTAAATGGTGGGAGGCAAAGTCATTGCAGCGTTATCTGGATGTTGGGAGAATACCAAGAGGCCTACGGATTTAACAGCTCCCAGTTATGAGAACCCTGACCCTGAAATGATGAGGGAGTGGGCTGAGACCAACTTAGACTCTTCCAAAAAATTAGTCATGATTTTGGTAAAGTATGCGGAAAAGGACTGCATAAAATTACAAGCCGAAATTGTTTTACTGAATGGAGAACTTAACACAATGGGACAAAATTAAGAATTAAACAAATTAAAAGAGGATATGACAAAAAGACTGAAAAAAGAAGAGGAAATCATCCGCGAAAGAAAGGCATTCAAGTTCCACAGAGACCGCATGGATTATGAATGCGGTCGCATCTTCACATTTGCAAAAAAATTCGACTCTATCAAGGCATCTAAATACGGCACAACACAAGCAAATGTAGGCATCAGTGCTAACAGAACAGCAACTTTCTCCAATTCGGATCTCAGCTCCGCCATAGAAAGTGAATCGGAACCTGAAGTTGGCGGACGCGCTATGAGACAAGCACACACACAAATCTCTCTGGTTGATGAAGTGGATTTTTTATGCAGAGAACGCAGAGAAACACTGCGCCCCAGAAACCAAGTAAATGCTTATGGAAAACACCAACCATCAAACGCAGAGAGAGGCGAACAGCAAAACACAAACGCTCCCAGAAAGAGGGGGATGACCCGCAGAAATTGGAGACGACAAAACCGGCAATAAGTCCAACAATAATCAATTTGGCCAACATTGATTTGACCAAAGCTGAAGAACAATTATTGTCGCTAGGACTGTCCTATTGCCCTGAGAGTACTTTTGACTATGCTTCAACACGCATGGATATCTATCGCAGTATACGAAAACTGAAATTGAAAAAACACTTCATGTCACAGAAAACATCAGGGACAGAAGATAATCTACAAGAAATATCTGGGCCATCAAAATCACCATCTATTTATGCAACCAATGCTGATTTATCCATGCTCAACACAATGCAAGCTTTGCTCAATGAAAATATGACATCAACACAATATGAGATAGAACGTCAAGTGCCAACTATCAATGATATACAAATGATCAAAACGGGATTTAAACCTACTTCAACTTTTAATCCTATTATGCCTCGTGATGGAATCGAAATCTTCCATGAACATGTGGTTGGTCAAATAAAAAAACTCAATCACAGGACACAAAGAATTGCCAGAACTAAGAAAAATAAGACAGAGATTCAATATCATGTACTGATGAACAAATTAAAAAATAATTCTGATGTTGTCATTCGAAATTCAGATAAGGGGGGCAATCTAGTCCTATGGAAAAAATCTGATTACAATGAGGAAGCTATGAAACAACTACAAGACAAAGTATGCTATCGCAAACGTGATCATTTAACCCTACAACACTTACAGGATGAAGCTGATTACCTGGAAAAATGCAGGACTGCTTACACAGGATGAATACCTCTATCTCCGCAATGATCATCCAACAACTCCAATTATATACTTCATCCCTAAAATACATAAGGATCCCACGAATCCACCAGGGAGACCCATTATCTCGGCGAGGAACAGCCTGTTAGAACGAACATCCAAATATGTAGACTTTTTTCTCCAAAACTTTGTACATCAGTTACCATCATATATTCGTGATACGGGTGACTTTCTATCCAAAATCAAAGATTTCAGTTGGAATTTTGATTATTTATTAATTACTTTAGATGTCTCCTCACTCTATACGTCTATCAATCATCAAGATGGCATCAGGGCACTACTACATTACCTCAACCAAAGACCCTCACAATTTTCAAATCATAACAAAATGCTCAAGGACATGACTGAGTTCTGTCTCAATAACAATATTTTCATGTATAGAAACACATTATACCAACAACTACGGGGCGTTGCGATGGGGGCCAGCTTCTCCCCCAGCTATGCATGTCTACACATGGGCTGGTGGGAGGAGTTGGTCCTCCTCAAAGAACATGAACAAATGATGAACGCACATGTCAAACTTTGGCTTAGATATATTGACGACCTCTTTATCGTCTGGCAGGGGACCCAGTCAGAGGCAGAGAGGTTCGTCAATAAACTTAATTCCAACAACCTAAATCTGGAATTCACAGCCAACATCAGTGATCATAGGGCGGAATTCCTTGATGTTGAGGTATATATAAAAGATGGGTCAATTGCCACTAAACTTTACCGCAAAAAAACGGCGGGAAATGCCATACTACATGCCACCAGCTCTCACCCTCGACATCTTATACAGAGTATACCATATGGGGAGATGTTTAGATTGAAACGTATAAGTAGCAATGAAAATGATTTTTACAGTGCCCAGGTGGCAAGCACCAAACGATTCCTTGAGAGGGGCTATTCTAAAAAAACAATAGACATGGCCATAAAAAGATGCAGTAAAATCAGTAGGGATAGTCTTTTGACAACACAGACTGACAATAACATCATTAATGTTAGTCCCACCAAAGAAACTGCTGTCAATACGGAAATATTCCGATTTATAATGGAATACAGCAAACAATCGAGGGCCATCAGTAAAATCATTAAAGACAACTGGCCACTCATACTAGGTGATCCCATTATTGGCCATTTTCTAGCGAATAAACCAACAATCACATACAGCAAAGGACCCTCGATGAGAGACGAGTTAGTCCACAATGACCCTTTTGTATGCAAAAAAACCACCTGGTTAGAGCAACGCACTGGTTTTTTCAAATGTATGGTATGTAAAGCATGTCAACATGGAGAAAATAAACGGTCCTACAGAACACCCTTTAGTGACAAAGAATTCCCCATACACAGATTTCTGACATGCAAAACAGAATATGTGATCTACGTGCTGGAGTGTCCTTGTAGCCTTCAATATGTTGGAAGTACAGTTCTCCAGGGCCACAAACAAATACTTCAACACATGAGAGCCATCAAGAACAAAGATCACACATACCCTGTGGCACGTCACTTTGAAGAATCCCATAATGGAGATCCCAAAGGCTTAAAATACTTTTTGATTGACAATGTGCCACACAACAAAAGAGGAGGCAATAGGGAGAAAGCCCTAAGACTACTAGAAACTAGATACATCCTACAACTGGACAGCAAACAACCTGTAGGCCTAAATAGTACGGAGGATCTATATACTTGTTTATAGACCCAACAGTCCCATTTTATGCGTCTATTAAATCCATTTTTATCACTAATGTGCAAATGACTAAATATCTATATAATATTCCATATAGAAGCTATCTGCAAACTGCCTCTCTGTACTTTATCACTGTCACACGTTTTGGGTAGGGACGAGGTAAGAAAAATAAACACAACAAGCATTAGACACTTTTTACATGCTAAACGTTACTGATTTTATTTTCATGCAATGTTGGTTTTAGCAAATAACATCTCTATTTTGACACAATTGGGCTCTCTGAAAATACTAATTTTGCAAGCTGAATCGCCAATACCGAGCAAAACTAAGACACTATGTCACAACAACAAGAATTACTATCGAATACATCAATATGTTTCAGCAAAAATTTTTCGCATGAATTAAGTATTGGCTGCTTTTAGATGTCATTCTATCAAAAGCTTTTCCTTTTTATACAATTTTATATATATTGAATTATATTTATATATTTATTTATATATTTATTGTAAATAGCGAACTTAATTTTAAATGTTATCACTGTGATATTTATTTATTGATGTCGAAAACAGGAGATACAAATGCATCTTCTATGTCTATTACCATTACATTGCACTATACCATTGGTAACTCCACAAAGCACCTTGTCACTTTAAAAATGAAAAAAATGCACCTTTGAAAAAAATGTTTAAAATGCCCAGGTGTGAGTGCTGCTAGCGTCATGTGATCAAGGGCCCACGGGCTCGAAACGCGTAATGGCTGTGTAAATACCTGAGAGCGGACGAATAAAGATTCTTTTGAAGCACCTAATCGTGGTCTGGGCTCCTATCTGCAGCGGGAACGAGTGCAAGTTAAAGGAGTGGAAGTAATATATATACACACCCAGATGATTGTCATGCTTCATCATTGGGCAGGTACCGTATTGCCATATGGACCCCTCATGGGGGCTCTATGCTGGAGGTCTCTGAAAATAAGATGCCATGATGAAGTGTAAGTGGAGGTGCTGTGTGTAGATTGATGTGAATCTGGTATAAATAACTAAGAGAGACCCTGACAGTTTTAATATGTGGTACCTCTTTTTATAAATAAAAGGAAATGGTGTCTGTGTTGGAAACAATGATCCAGTACAGCTCACTAGAAAGCGAGAAGGACAGTTAACTTGTTTCATGCTAGGTAAAGTCCCTGCAAATCTGGGCACTTCGTTAGGACCATGTAAACTAATACACCAATGATTGGGGTTACATTAGTGGTAATTAGCCAATCTCAAAAATTCACCCTCAAGGGTAGAGTATACCTTGTGATATGTAAAATCTGATTCAATTTGATAAGTAAATGGCCCCTTAGGTGATGGCAGAGACCGTGCTAGCTGCAGCATGAAACCCTCTCTGCCACCATGGAGACTGTGCAAACACAGATGCCTCTTCACTGAAACCTTTCTCTTGAGAAATATTTTCTCCACCCTGTACTTTTTTTTTTATCTCATGAGACTCTTGCGAGATTGTAAACCTTTTTGGGGCAGGAATTTATACTTTCTTTACAGTGCTGATGCCATGTAGTTTCCATTAGTGGGGTGTGGGGAAAAAGTGGCCTCTCCAATGGACCTTTTCAGAGTATGATAACATTGCACAGTAGGGTGTGAGGGGAAACTGAGTTCTCACTCACACTTCTTTCCAGGCAAACAATTGTGTATAGTAAACTATTTGAGGGACTGACCTCTCACCTGACATTTCGTATCAAGGTGACCAGTGTGTACTCTCCAGTTACATCTTCCCCAGTTTCAGCAGTATCCATAGCAGGGTATAGAAGGTACTCACTTCATATGTAAGACCTCTGTATTGCATAGCAATTATTGGAGTTACTGGACTCTTCACTGACAACTCTCCCCAGGGCAATAACCATCTGTATTAGGGTGTGGGAATGGGTTTGGCTGTTCAATGACACCTCTCCCCAGAATGACACACATGCGCAATAGTGTAAAGGGAAACATTGTCCTCTCCACTAACACTTATCTCCAGGAAAACATGGATATGCAGTACAGTGTTGGCAAGGGGTGGCCATTCTGCTGACACCTCTCCCTAGAGCAACAGGGATACACAGTACTGTCTGTGAAGGGAGTGGCCTGTCTACTAGCACATCTCCCCAGAGTGAGAGGTGTCTGTAGTAGTCTTTGAGAAAAACGTATCTCTCTGCTGATACCTCTTCCCATGCTGACAGGTATACAAAGTAGGCTGTGGGGACGAACTGCTTTTTTTGCTGACACATCTCTCTTGGAATATAAGTCTGCGTAGTAGAATGTGCAGAGGCACTGTCCCCTTTGCTGTAAGCTGTCTCTTGGATGATGGATGTGAAAATTAGGGTGTGAAAGGGGGATTACCTCTGTGGACACAGCTCTCCCCAGAATGACAGATGTACAAGGTGTGGGGAGAAAATTACCTCTATGCTGAGAATTCTATCTTGCATAACAACTATAGAGACTGGTGTATGGAAGCACACTGCCCTGTCAAGCCGGACATCTCCCCAGTCTAACACACTACTATAATGTGCTTTATGGTTGTGTATAACAATGGGACCAGGAGCTCATATGACAGTGTGTCCATGAATGCAGCTGCAAGTGTAAAAGGCAGCTGCAGCCCAAAATGCAACAGTATACACCAATAAGACTTCAGAAAAATCACCAGCCACATAATAATGCATGTGCCAATTGTTCACCCCAGAGAAGATGGGCAGAAGAAAGAAATTTAGGAAGGTGACATCAAGTATGGACATGTGCAGCCGGTTCCTAAGTCTGATCACAGATATTGTAACCTGTACATGAACCAAACAATAAAGTAACTGACTATGCACAAATCTCAGTGACGTCATAGTCTTCATGACTGTCAACAAGAAGTGGAGAAAAAGGAGGAGTAAAATGATCTGGGAAGGAGACTCGAAACAGGTACAGCAACCCTCTTACACTAAAAGAGCAGGGTAGGCGAATAGGTTGGGGCAGGATAGTCCCTTGGGATTTTTTATTGAAGCTGTAACTATGACTTTGAGGTCTGCCTAAATCCCAATTCTCAAGTTCAGGCTATTCTGGATGTGTATGTCAACATTTGCAGAGAGGTACAAAAAGTGCTCCTTAGCCTCAAATTGAAAGTAAAGGAGACAGGACCCATAAAGATCTAAAGCGGGCCCTCAAACTAAAGCCCAGGAACAGGACGCCAGAAGGAATTATGCACAAGCACAAAAGAAAAGGAAGAGGCAACTTTTAAAAGTGGCATGGGAGGAATTAAAGTAAGCATGCAAAGAAAGAAATAATGTAGCCTTCTTGAGGATTGTGAATAGCCCTATTTTTAATGAACAAACCCAACCAGACATGAGAGAAATGATTCCAGCCAAAGATTGGGTGGCGCATTTTGAAAATATTTACTCCTGTAATTGCACACATTACTCATTCACCCTAATATAAGGGGTGCCACCCTTGATATTTGATTTAGACGAGGTGAGAGCTGGTATACTGGGGACCTCTTTAGGAAAAGCGCTAGGGTCAGATGGGTTTCCCGGGGATATTTTTAAATCATGCGTGGAACTCTGGACCACAATACTCACTCAACATTTGAGTTCTATAGCCCACAGTCATATCCCCACATTCTGGAAACAATTAATCATCATACCAGTCTTTAAAAAGGGCAAATGAGATGATCCAGCTTGTTACCGGCCTATATCTTTATTCGTTTCTGAGGTTAAGGTCCTAAAAAGACTGGTGGACTGGTCTCATCATAGAGAAATTCTTTCAAATATCCAGTACTGTTTCAGGCCAGGATGGGGGACTATTGAACAGAATACTAACCTATATTTCGTGATTAACAAATATACAACTAAGGGTGAAATATACATCTAGCCTTCATGGACCTCAGCACAGCCTTTGACACAGTGGATAGATCAAAGCTGTGGGCTGTGCTGAGGAACATCTTTTTTGTCCCATTTGCACACAGGCCTAGAAGCCTCCAGTGACGGCCCGTGTAGGGCGTTTTACCGGGGCGGTGACGTGGTGCAGAGGAGGGGCAGGGTGGGGGGTTGCAAAATGCGGCAAACGGCCGATTTCAGGTAAGTTACGAAAAAAAATTATAAAACAAATTTCGTTGCACGCGCTGCATAGCATTTGGCGATGCAGCGCGCGCAACGAAATTCGTTTTATTAATTTTTTTCGTAACTTACCTGAACTCGGCCGTATGCCGCATTTTGCAACCCCCCACCCTGCCCCTCATCTGCGCCACGTCACCGCCCAGGTAAAACGCCCTACACGGGCCGTCACTGGAAGCCTCTGTGAGATATGGCCCTCAGGGAGAATGCACTGCTCACTTTCAGTTAGGGCGGGAGTCTGTCAGGGCTGTATTTTGGCCCCAATGCTATTTATAATGTATATCAAAAGGCTGAACCAGTTTTTGAAGGAGCGTTGCCCAGACGTACCAATGGTGGGAACCAGAATGGTCCCGGCATTATTGTAAGCGGATGACTCTGTTTTAATTGCGTGGATATCAAATGGCATTCAGTTATTATTAAATCTCTTTTATGAATTTATGGAGGGCTTAGGACTCAAAATTTTTTTCTTTTTTTTTTTTTTTTGAAAAAGTTTTTATTGAGCAATAATTCGGTTACAAGTACGGGCCTACAACCACCCGGGCCGGCCGCTAGGTACAGAAGGAAATCTACACATATCAAGGCTACAATCAGTTCCCAGGGCACTGCCCCGCAGTGGCTCCAGATAGTTCTCGAGGAACAGGAAGCGTAAGTCCAACAATCACAAAAACAAAAGGACAAGCAATAAAAAACAAAAGGCGAGTTATGAGGGAAACCAGTGCGGATCAGGCTCCCCCCGGGAAACTCCAGTCAGGACAATTGAGCAAGCCGCTAAAGAGAGGAGTACCGGGAGGCCGGGGACGGAGGGGGGGGGGAGGGGGTCAAGGGAGATGAACGTCCATATGTAGTTGTTCCAAAAAGCGCCAGGAGCCATCAAGGGTCAGGGGGACATGGCGATATCAGTATCTACCAGGGGGGGCGTACAGATGCCTCCGCGATACGCGTTCCATTGCCCCCAAATTCTACCCCACGCCCCCGGCTTGCCACGGGCCACATACACAGTCTTCTCCCTAAACATACACCAGTCCATATTCTCCTTCCATACTGACACGGTGGGCGGCCGTTGAGCGCCCCAAAGTTGCGCTATGTCCCTCTTGGCAATCATGTTCCCTAGGGCCGCCCACCGAGTCTGAGCCGCGCTGTAGTCATTGGGCTCCCACACATTCAGGACACAGCGACGCACCTCCGGCAGCAGCACAACCCCAGTGACCTGTCCCATAACCGTGTGGACCCGGCGCCAGTAGTCCGCCACCTCGCGGCACTCCCAAAGGATATGAAGAAAGGTGGCGCTGAGCCCACATCCTCGCTTACAGAGCCCGTCGCCGGAAAATCCCATCGAGACCAAGCGCGGACCCGTCACATACACCCGGTGGAGAATCTTGAGCTGTACCAACCGGAGACGAGCCGGAATGGCAACCTCCTTGGGGGACGACAGTGCAGACTGCCAATCTTCGTCGTCCAATTCCACCCCATCCCCAGTCCAAGCCTCCCGAAGGCGCACAAAAAGGTCCGCCCGGTGATTAATTAATTTTTTATAAATTAAAGAAATAGTACTATCAGGGACATGTCCGTCAAGTATGCGGTCCTCGAGGGGCGAGGAAACAGGGATCTTGGTCCCCTCCCCGAAGACCGAGAGCAGGGCGTGTCGAACCTGGGCGTAGCGGAAGAACTCCCTGTCGGTCAGCTCGTATTCGGCCTGGAGCACCGCGAAAGTCTTTACCGCGCCCTTGTGCCACAGGTCTCCCACTTTGCTGATACCAATCGTGTCCCACTGGTCAAACCCCTTCGTGGTCCACAAGCTGCCCAGGCGGTCGGAGGCAAACAAGGGAGTAGCACATGTTAATCGCTCACTCCAGCCCATGGCCGCAGTGGCAGCCCTCCAGGTCCGCACCGCAATCTTAGTAGGACCCGTAAGGGTCCGGCCAGCCAGGCGGGAATAAAGTGCCCTGTTGTAGTTCCCGCCGGGAAGCAGGAACTTGTCCATCTCATACGCCGGATTCAAGCCGGGCGCATACGTGGCGTGGTTAATGGCAGATAGCTGCGAGGCCCAATAGTACCTGCGAATGTCAGGAAGCGCGATGCCCCCGTCATACCAGGGGAGAGTGAGCTTGGCAAGAGCAATACGCGCCCGCCCGTCCCACACCAGTCTCCTCTGCAGGCTCTCCACCTCCCGAAAGTAGGCCACTGGGATAACGTCGAAGGAGTTCTGGAGTGCATAGAGGAACCTGGGAAGGGACATCATTTTAAACAGCGCGGCCCGACCCAGCGGGGACAGGGGGAGCCTGCACCACCGGGCCGTGTCCTCCCGCAGTCGCCGAAGTGGACGCAGGAGATTCTGCTCATAGCGAGCCACCGGGTCCAGCGAAACGTATATCCCCAGGTACTTAAAGCCGCTCAGGGATATTTGAATCGGGAGCCGAGGCGGCAGGAGAGGAGGACCACCAGAGATGGGATAAACGCAGGATTTAGACCAATTAATCGTGAGACCCGAATTGTTCCCAAAGGAGGTCAGAACGTCAAAGAGGACGTTGAGTGACTGCCGCGGTGAGGTGAGATACAGGAGAATGTCGTCCGCATACAGCGAGACCCGATCTTCGAAGCCCGGGCCCCACCGGATCCCTCTAAGCGAGGGCTCCCAACGGAGCCAGGCAGCGAGCGGCTCCAGGGCGAGAGCAAAAAGCAACGGGGACAACGGACACCCCTGCCTCGTGCCCCTGCCGAGGGCAAAGGGCCGAGAGACCCGCCCATTCACCACCACTTGAGCCATGGGTCCCGTGTAAAGGAGCCTCACCCAGCCAATAAATCCCTCTCCAAAGCCGAATTTGGCCAAGACGGCCCAGAGGAATGGCCACTCAATAGTGTCAAAGGCCATCGTGGCATCCAAAGAAACCAGTACGGCCGGTTCGGAGAGGAACTCCGCCCTGGCAAGGGCACCGTGAAGACGCCGCAAGTTAAGAGCGGTGTTGCGGTGCGGGATAAAGCCGCATTGGTCCGGATGAATAAGGTCGCACACGACACTCAACAATCGATTGGCCAGGACTTTCGCCAGGATTTTAGGCTCCGCATTGAGCAGTGAAATAGGCCGGTAAGAAGTACAGCGGTCTCGCGGCTTGCCCTCCTTGGGGATAACGACTATAGTAGCCAAGCGCTGGTCGGCCGGAAGGGAACCCGCCGCAAGAGAGTCGCGGAACATGCGGCGGAGGAAGGGCGCAAGCTTATCAGGACGCAATTTGTATAGTTCAATGGGCAGACCATTAGGACCCATAGCCTTGCCCGAGCGAAGGGAACGGATCGCGGTCGCTATTTCATCCGACGACAAGGGGGCGTCCAGCCGCTCCCGGTCCTCAACGGACAGGCCGGGCAGAGCAATATCTCTCAGTAGGAGGCGAGAGTCATCCTCATCCCTGTCAGTCACCGGGGAGTACACCGCCCGGAGGTGGTCAGCGAAACATTCCACAATCTCATCCGGCTCAGTCACACACACACCATCCGCAGCACGCAACTCGGGGACCACACGATTCACTCTCTCCTTTTTGTCAAGCCACGCAATCAACTTTCCCGCCTTGTCCCCCGCGTCATACAATCGGCCCTGCTGCTCCCTATACATAGTTTTGGCCGCGTCAGTGACCAGGGACCTATATTCGAACTGTTTCAGGCTAAGGGCATGTAGCCCGTCCGGAGTAACATTCGCCTCCAAGGCCGACTCCAACCCCGAGATGTCAGTCTCCAGCTTCACCACCGCCTCGCTCCTAACCTTCTTGGCCACCACTATCTGGGCGAGGGCGTGTCCGCGTATCACAGTTTTAAAGGCTTCCCAAAGGGACAACGCAGACGACACCGACCCCTCGTTTTCACTAAAGTATTGGTCCATGGCCTTAACCAGGCTGTCACGAGTCGCAGGGTCCCGCAGGTACCAGGGGTTAATAGGAACTATCCGCCCTGCGGACCGCGACCCGGTGTCAAAGAGAAGCCACAGCGGGGAATGGTCGGAAATACCACGCGCCAGGTGTCTGACCTCTCGAATCCGACCATTCTGCGCCGCGGGCATAAGGAAGTAGTCTAACCTGGAGAGACTCCCATGCGCCCCCGAATGAAAGGTGAACTGACACTGGGTCGGATGCATTAGTCTCCAACTATCCACCAAACCGAAGGTCTCCAACATCCCACCCAGCCATGACTGGGCAGCGGGGAGGGTCCTTGGTGGGTGACGATCCAGTTCACCCGAAACCACAGAATTAAAGTCCCCGCCCATGAGCAGGAGGCCGTCCGGAAGGTCAAGCAGCATTCGACCCAAGTCAGTAAAGGTGGAGTTCTGGAGGCCCGGGGGGACGTAGACTGAAACCAGGGTAAGGGGCTGCCCCTCCCACCTCCCAATCAAACACACATAGCGCCCTCTGTCATCCGAGACTATCCTCGTGATCTCCACCGGAAGGGAGGTTCACAGGAGAATGCCCACCCCCCTGGAGCCAGTTGTGAAACCAGAATGGGCTACGAGGCGGTATCCCCCCCTGTTCATCGCATGGCAGACATTGCCGACCAAGTGCGTCTCCTGGAGAAACACCACATCAGGAGTCACACGACGCAAATATTGCAGTACAACACCCCGCTTAATACGGTCCCCCAACCCATTGACGTTCCATGACATAAGCCTCAACCCGTCCCCCCCATCCCCTCCAATAGATCAAGAGGCCCCCAGCCCGCAGCACGGTTCCCAAATATGGACAAAAATCAATACCTCGCCCTGTAAACAAAAAACACACAACAAAACAACCCCTCTTCCCCCCCAACCCCACCCCAAGTCCAACTCCCCCCACCCTGCACCCCTGCGGGCCAATGACCCCCCCCAACTTGCAGTGTGCCTGTCGCCCCCCTAACCCCATTCTACAAAAAGACCCCGGAGGAGGAAAGGGACCCGAACCCGCCCGCACCCCTCACGGGTCCTGGTAAGACACAGTATGCAAAAGAAGTAAGACCCAACTGTACAGTGCAAAACCGCAAAAGCAAGGACCAAGTGTCAGTCTAAGGGGACCCGTCACCTGCGGTGCCCCCAGAGGGCCCGGGCCGGCCACCCCCGTCCGGCAGCGAGTCCAGCCAGTCACTTGCGGCCACAGGAGAGTCAAAAAAGGCTGTCCGCTCTCCATGCTCCACTCGGAGTTTCGCCGGGTAGATCATCGAATACTTCAGGCCTAGCTCGCGGAGACGGCGCTTCACCCCTTGGAATCCCATCCGCTGTTTCTGGACCAGTTGCGTGAAGTCCGGATACAAATTGATGGTCGAGTTCTCGTATCGGACCGGGCCACGGGTCCGTGAAGCCTGCAGAATAGCGTCGCGGTCCCTGTAGTGGAACAGTTTAGCCACGATAGGCCTCGGGGGGGCCCCCGGCCGCGGCCGGCCGCCCGGAACTCGATGGGCCCGCTCCACGGCGAAGAATTTGCTTAGGCCAACCGGGGACAGCTGTTGCAGGATAAGTTCCTCGACCACAAGGTCCGCCGGGCGGCCGTCGGAGGACTCCGGTACACCAATGATGCGGATGTTGTTGCGTCGGGCCCGTCCCTCGAAGTCCTCAAGCCGCCGGGCCATATGGTCGTTGACCACTCTAATGTCCCCAAGCGCGGCCCGCAGATCCGACACCTCCGCACCCAGGGTGGAGGTCCGAGTATCAAGGGCCTGGACCTTCTCGTTGGTTTTGGAGAGGTCGGCCCGAATCAGGGTGACATCGATCGCGACAGTGTCGATCTTACGGGCCAGGGCCTCATATTGCGTCGCGATGGTTTCCCTGATGCCCTCGATGGCGCCCATAATGTCCTGCAGGGAAAGTTCCGCAGAGCCGGTCGTGCCTCCCCCTGCAGCATCCGGGGAGAGGCCAGCAGCGCCAGGGGACCCCCTGCCCTGGGTGTAGCGGTCCATGTTGTTGCTCTGGACCGCTCCCCCGCGCAGAGAAGCCTTGGTCTTGCGCCCCTCCGGACCCCCCTTGCCCGCCATGCTAGCGCAGTCTCTCAATGGGACCTCCGATCAAGAGGTGTGCGGGCGCCAGCTGTCGATGTAGGGGTCGGAGGCGTTAGGCCCACCAGTAGCAGATGGAAGCAAGCCTCGGGCAGAGGCCCAGGAGGCACCTCGCCACCTTGAGCACGCACGCCAGCCGATCTCCTGAAGGCCAAAACCGAAACCGAAAGTGCTGAATCGGCAACTGGCACCGCGCTGAGGCCGCTGTTGTTCAATTGCAGCCCGGCCCCAAGGGTCACCTTCACCCCGGCCACCTCCGTCGGGTGGGTCCCAAAAGTTCCGACGACGACAACTCAGGATTCCCAGGTCCGATTAGAGTTTTAAAAAGAGATATATGGTCAGCTGGTCTTCATCTCCCAGATTCCATAAACCAAATCAGGATAGTCTCAGGATATATTCCGAGGAGCAGAAAGGGTCCGGGGAGCCCTGTGCTCACGCGACCATCTTGGATGCGCGCTAGGCTCCTCCCCAGGACTCAAAATTAATTATCTTAAGTTGTATACTATGACAGTTGTTCCGTGAAAGAACAAGAAACTAAAAACACTGCATATCAAGGAATATTGTTTAGGATAAGTGGATAAGCTTAGTTACCTTGGTATTCTGTTGGATAACCAACTGACTTAGGGACCACTGATTAATGCATATATACAATCCCTTGATATCGCAGCTCATGGGATAGATTCCATCAGTAGGCGTTTAGGACACTGTTATATCAAATCTGTCTTACATCTTTGCAGTGTGAAGTACATTCTCACAGTGGCATTTGGTGAGGAAATCTGGGTATACAAGTCTTGACGTCCAATTCAAGTTGCTGAAAACATTTTCAGAAAACAATTAAGAATTCCCAAGAGTGTCCCATACAAGATTGTTCATGAAGAAATTGGAACAATTTTTATTACTGATTTTATACGGCTCCTCCCAATACTTCTTTGGCTCTCAATATGGCTTAAGAGTGAACGGGAATTTAACAGAAGGATTGTGATTGATTGCATGAGTTTGAAACTAAGTCACTGCATACCATGGTTAAGTTACTTTAAAACAACCCTGGGGATGTTGGATAAATCTCAGTTGTTCAGTACCCCAGAGCTGATTAGTAAATTGGACATAGGTTGGGCGAAAGAGGCTTTTAGATTAACTACTCACGAAGGCAGGCTACAAGTAGCTCAGTTCAAAGATAATTATGAGCATTTATGAAGGTGAAATCCATTAAAACAATGGAAATGTATTTTCCTTTGGACATGACTTTCCATCATAGAAGTCTACTAACTTACTTCCATTTAAATCTGTTAAAACAGCTGTTCATGGGGTGTCATAAACCATTAGACTGTCCTTTTTGAAAAGTGACATGATTGCTGCACTAGACACTTTGCACGTTGTTTTTATTTGCCCTAACTAGTCAGCCTTAAAACGAAAGTATATTCACCACCTTTTTGCTCTTCTTGATTTTTATCAAGCGAGTTCAGCCTTATTTTACTTGCAACTTCTGGATTCGCTAAAAACGATCCCGGTTTTTGGCAGGGGTGTATTTTGCTAATTTGAGAAATTAACTGTGACAGTGAGCTTATTTATAAATGTACTGTTCATGTAAAATGGTTACAATTTGATCATATTCATGGTTTTAGGTGGCTCCTATTATTCCCTACTTACATAGCAGACCCTTATATCGAGGTTTTTGTTGGTTAGGTTTTATTAGGATAAGGCCCGGTGCCCCTTTATACAGTATTTTTTAAAGATATTTTTTGCTGTATGTATGTATTTTTAGCAATGCATTTTTTTTTCAAAGGCAGCACCTTAAAAGTTTGCTGTATTTTAATTTAGATATGTGTGCGAGTGTAATTAGGATACATTATTTGTGGATGTTTTCTTGCTTTATGTGCTTTTGAGGCCAACTTAGGCCGAATAAAGAACTTATTGATTGATTGATTGATTTGGGAAGGAACTGATTGCTACAAGCTTGATCTACGAGACAGGCAGTATCTCTAGGAATGTTCCTCTTAACAGGAAGACACAGTTTATCAACAGTGGATATAATACTCTTGAAAACAGAAAACAAAACCAAACAAATGGGGACCGAATTTAGTTAGAGTATTCCTTGAGGGTAGAAATCCGGACGATAACCACTCTTAGTCACCTGCGTGATAAATGGGAGCTAGTGCAGCAGCGGTCCGTGGAGGGAGTTCCGTGGGGTGGAAAGGCGGGGCGGGGAGGGGCAGGGTGGGGGGTACTAAACACCGGAACATGGATAATTGGAGGTAAATAAACAATTAAATAAATAAAACGAATTTCATCGCGCGCCCTGCATCACAAAATGCGGTGCATTGCGCGCTCCGAAATTTGTTTTATTTATTTAATTGTTTACTTACCTCCAATTATCCATATTCCGGTGTTTAGTACCCCCCACCCTGCCCCTCTCCTGCCCCGCCTTTCCGCCCCACAGAACTCCCTTCACGGACCGCTGCTGAGCTAGTGGTCTCCCTTTATTTTCCATTATTTGCATACAGAGTAGCTGGGATGGGTTATGATTGTTAATCTTCCTACAGATCCCTGACAGAATATCGGAATAAAAAATATCATGTGGACAGAATATCATGTCAGAAATATCAAGGATCAAAATATCGAGAAAGTAAGTGCAAATAGGTAAGTTCAGATTTACTATTCTTAACTCCACATCTAAGTATCTTGAAGATATATATCATCAAGGTACATATATGTGGACTCATATATAGTAAAGCGCGGCTCACCTATAGAAACTTACTTTCACGATCTTTTTGTCCTCGATATTCTTGACACAATATTTTGTCCACACAATATTTATATCCGATATTTTGTCTAAACACCCTTCCTACTAAATATATTTTCATCTTCTTAGGCCAGTAAAATATAGGCGATATTATCTTGACTCCGTTAGCATAATTGGTCAAAATTAAAAACAAATTTGATGGCCTTTATAGAGATTGACCTACAGAACAATACATCAGAAGAAGAAGTTTCTTGGAAAGAAAAAATGTTATTGAACCAGTTGGATTCAGATTGGTTAAATGCAAAACAAATATTTTCAAACGCCGTGATAAAAGGAAATCTTTTATGACAAAAATGCCCTGGTCATTTACTTATACGTTTGACAAAATATGTAAAAACATTACGATAAATACTGCTTTATCAAAAATTGTCACTGAAGGGAATCAGTGCATCCGACATTTTACACAAAAGGTTCAGCTCAAAGGTGCGAGAAGTTGGAAGTACTGAGTGAAGTCAGTTAGTTTGATGCACTGTTTCTCCTAGGAAATATCACTGTCATTTCATGTATGTGGGAAACTAGTCTCTGCTGGGCCACTTATGACCTTGAGTTTAGACTGTTTCCAGTGGACGAGCAAGTCCTTTTCGGAAAGTGAATTCAAGTGAGTGATCTTGTAAATTGCAGATGCCCCCGCCCCCCCACACACATTTTTGCAGGAAATGTTTTTCCTCTTCCTTTCTTCTTCAGGTGAAAAGGGTTAGACAGGAAAATAAAGAGGAAAGGAAAATCCAGCTATGCCACTGGAAATAGCATAACTATTAATGCTAAAATTATTTACATCATTGATACTGCAAAATTACGTATTATAAGGCCTGGAATATTTTGTTTCAGGCTTCTCAAATCTCACAGATGGTCTTTGTATGAAAACAATACGGTTGTGGCTTTCTAAAATATAAAAAAAACTCCCTAATGAAAAAATCTAAGCAAAAACTACAGTTTTTCCTTCAAAAGAGAACAAAGCAATTGCTCGTGTCTTTGTGAAAAGCACTTGCTAGCTCTCCTGTGGTACGTTGAAGACAAGCAGCTCCTTTTCTGATTGAAAATAGCTTATCACAGGGACTGTTAAAATGTTTATGCTAGAGGAGCTAGTAACAGAATCCTTTCTCTCCAGGGCCTTGCCTTTTGAATTGTTACCATGAATAATTTCCCCCATGTATTTTAGCATAAAAAAGGGAGTTACCGCCTACCACTAACAGTAATCACTTTGTAGAATCACTTGCTTACTGGGGAATATATGAAATATAATGCTAGACATATCAACAAAAAAAACAGAACACCTGTACTAAATTCCTTTAAAGATGTGAGCATTTAAGCAAGAACTGAGTCTAGTATTTGAAATGTAATTGAACAGTTACTATTTATAAAATGTTGCAAGTTGAGAAATGTTTGTTTGTGAAATATGGATTACACTGCAATATACAGATAACATATGTTGACAATCTACTAAATCAAAGGCATTATCTTGGTTGGCGAATATGAACATTTTTACTCCCCTCATCGTTCCATATACAACCAGTTAACATTGCAAGCAACATACACATCCCCAGTTAACTTATGGAAAATATGATACATATTCACCATCTTGCGGTTCCGCCCTAATGATTTGTCGTCCTGTCAGAACACGTCTGGTGCACCAGGGGGTGCTTTGTAGTGGACTACATGTCGTTTTAACAGAGAAACTGTAGTGCTGAGTTAGCGTAGTAAGCCTCAGTCCACAGCAAATGTCCAAACCGATGGCTAAATCAAGTGGGAAAAAACCTGTGGTATTTCCCAGGACGTGTAGCCCTTCAAAGTAGCTTCATCATTTAGGAGTTTGAAATGTCTAATTTACATTTTTGTTCACGGAAACACCGTTTTAACCCTGGTTTTACTGCCATTAACTTGCATGTTTGTGCTTGCTATGGCTGCCACCTTCCCCATTTTTATAGTTTTGTGTTCACCTGACGGTTGTTAGCTCAAGTTAAACAAACGTAAACCCAGATAACCAGGACTAGCTACAATATCTCCCAACATAGTTGCATTTCTGTTTTTTAAAGTGCGTTTTTGTGTGCTTGTTGGGTTCCCCAGGTGCACTTGTACCATTTACTCTACTGGGCTCTACCACTCTAATGGGGTAGGCCTGTCTGCACCCATTTGCGACCTGTTGTTTTACTAACCGACAACCTAGACTAGAGAGACACATACACTAAGGATTAACTCATAGCTCTGTTCTTTTCGAGCACCAGACAAAACTTCACTCCTACTGCATTTCACAACTGGATTGATTTACTGTTAGCAAACTGACTCATATTATCAAATCCACTATGGTGGGTTTTTGTAATTTTACCATATTTGGTGACCATACCATCTGGTTTGATTACCCCGAACTTTTACTTTCCAAATATTTAATAGAAAAGTTATCCATCTGCAATTTGCTTAAGACATCTTGTAGCTGGACACAAAATGGGAACAGCACTAATATACTTTTGCCAAAAGTAGCATAATTTCGATATCTGACCTATGTCACTTTGACTATTTGATTGAGTATTTATAGGGTGTGTGTAGACCTCACCGTAGGACTATGGTCCTTAAAAAATAACAAAGTCAGGAAGTGTAGAGTATGCAAAGACTAAAAAATAAGTGCTACCAGAAGACGGGTGGGGTTCTAAAGCCTTTCTAAAGGCAAGATATTCTGAAAGCTCTTTCAGATGAGTAGGGAACAGATTCCATTTCTGAACAATGATGACTAAGAAAGCTCAGCCTCGTAATCTAGGTCTGCAAAAGTAAGGAACATCTAGAAAGTTGGGGAAGCTAGATCAAAACACATAAATCTGGCAGTATCCCTGGAAGACGACAGAAGCAAAAGAACTTAACGAAAATACAACGAAGTACTGGGAGCCAGTGCACAGATCTAAGATAGGCCATAATATTCGCTCATCACAACATTTACAGATCGAATGTGGGCAACAATATTAGTACCATCTGAAGGCGATGAACACTTTTCTTGAGAAAACTGAGATAGACTACATTTGTATGATCTAACCTCTGAAGGCCACGGAAATAGTTTTCCTGAAGTCAAGAGGCAGTAAAGGGAGTATGTTTGCAAGGATCACATTACCTTGTGGTGAGTTTTGCAAATGTATTTCCCCAGCTCTCATTGTGAGACACTTTTTACCACCTCTACCTTAACTGATGAATAAGACCCTGCATGATAACATTATTCATCTGCTTGATGTCTGTTACCAAATACACCCTCAATGTTCTATTGAACAATTTCATTAATTATTCTTTCAAAAATAGGTTTCTTGCAACAGCTGTTCTCATCAACTTGAATGCCAGTTTTCTAAATTCTCTGATATGTCTGCAAAATCATTCTGGCTCGGGTCACCTTATAGTCAAAAATAAATGATCTAAACAGCAAATTATTTCATGACTCCAGTAGAGTATTTAACTGTTACAAAGGAGGTCTTCAAAATGTTGTCCGAAGTTTAATTGAAAGCAAACATGACCTTCTATCATTCCTTCTGGGAACCTATTGAAATTGCTATTGCTTTTTTTTCAATCAAAATTCGAATCCCCATGGAATGCAGTGACTATATGTCTGAGTTCACTTAATCCCTGTGCTGTGCTAGTCATGTCTTTAGCAGTTTTACCCTTTGTTGCTTTCATTTTTCCCATTGAGCCTCTATGATTTTCATACACTTGCCAATAATGTAAACCTGTTGGCTCATCATGATCCTCAGCCTTGAATTATGTAATGGTCATTGCAGTTTAGCAAAAAGTATATTTAAAAAAAAAAAAATCCCAACTACCTTCCAACCTATATCACAGTTGCCCTACCTCTGCATACTGTTTGTGAAAGCTCTTATGAGTGAAATCCAAACTTACATTGAAAACAGAAACTGACATCTCCAAACTGGCTCCTGCTCTCTGTTTCCCATGAATTAAGATTGCATGTGAGTAAAGGTGTTGTCACTGCCACAGCCTTGGCCATACTGAACCTCTTGGTTATGACTGACAAGACTGGCCATCAGCTGTTTTTTGTCTAAGAAAGCTCAGACTTCTATTTTCAGTATTATTATTTTCTGTGTGATGTTTCTTCATCAAGCCTTTTGCTTTACACTGTTTATGACATACATATCTTCTTGAGATTGAGGCAACCACCAACTATTTTTAACCTGCTCTCTCACTAGTGATGCTTAGACATCACTAACTCCTTAAAGTTAAATGCGCGTAAGACAATATATAGTCTGAACTAGCAGTGCACTAGCTGTGCAGTGGTGGTGACCCTGGACTTACTAAGCATCAGTTGGAAGAGAAGAGGTGGGCACCCAGCAGTCGGCTGCCAGGTGTATTACTGGCAAAGCTGTGTCTTTTCTTATGCATTGCTATTTATCCAAAACAGAATTATATGCCGAGTAGAATTCTGGGACGGCACCCTACTGTGCCATTGAACCTTTTTCCCTCTTATTCCCTCCACACACTTGGAGAATCTAAAACATGGAAACAGTACTTTCCCTGTACCTCCATTAAGTTTAGGGGTGTCCATTCAATTTTCTTCTCTGGAAACAGATTTAGACCAGCACTTTGTTGGAGCATATCTCCAGGGCAGGAAAAGTCTGGAGAGGAGTTTGTTAATGTCCACAAACCTGTGAGTTATGAGTTGGCTTTCTCAAACACACATGGCAATCCATGTCTTGACCCACGCACTTGCACTACCCACCCCTTGGATGGAGTTTACTACTGCATACTTGTAGGCTGTTATTTCATATAATCGAAAAGCATTAAATGCGTGCATGCTTGCTAGATATCCTTCTATGAATACCTGTGGAAATTGAGCAATGTGTGGCCATACAGATAAGTTTACTGCTAAAAAGGGATTTGTGAAGTAGCCACATGTTTTTAGAGCCTCATACCTTGTTACACCCATGCCATATGCTGAATTACGATGCTGGGATTGGTATGCGGAGCAAATTCTCCACACCATCAGCATTGGTATATTCACTATAGAATACTTAAAATTGCAATTTCATGACAGGAAGATTTCCACTTCTGGATTTAGTCTATTCGACTTCTATGAGGACTCTCTAGGCCACTTTCATAATCTGGGTCCTCCCATGGTGATACCTTGTTGCCCTAAGGTGCTAAATGTTTACTTGTCAACCATCTGCAGCTATATAATTTGCTCCAATTAGCTACATCTTTCTAAACTCTCACAAATATAAACTAAATTATTAACCTTTTCTAGAACCGTTCAATGCCCGCACACATAAATGTGATTTGGAAATTATCATATAGTCCCATTTCACAATTTTGTGTTCCAGCTATGCATGAAGCAGTACTGTATGTGATTCACTATAAAATGTGTACTGTATCTTATTCAATAGCCGTGAGCCACGTTATTGGTAATATTTTCCAGCTTCTTGCAGCTTCTTGGATATGACTCAGGGATAAAATTTTCTCATCAAGCGTTGGTTACCATTGTATACATGTGAATTGAATAGCCTAGCAGAGATTGCTTTGCCTCTTATATATTTAGTCAATCAGTCATTCAAAAAGGATATCTTATTTCGGTTAATTAAAACCATTTAATGGGCAAAATATGATTAAAGCATCAAACACAATGTAATATATAAAAGAAATAGGAATAAAACATAGAAGAAGTTCTGGTTACATTATGTAAATGTATAATAATGTATATAAAATACAAATGTTGATCATAGAACTCAATGCTTTACTCTACTTAAGAGTCTTATCTAAAATAATGGAAGAGAAAAATAGTGTGCAAAGCATGCAGTTTATTGCCTGCCAGAATGAGAGACAGAGCAGTAATTCTGCCATGCACCGAATATTTCTATAAAAAAGGAATCACTAACTTAACTCTCAAGTCTTTATTTATCAGAGCGAAGGGTGGAATGTGTGTTAAATCTTATTTCATTTCCTTTTCTTAAACCGCGGGTACACATTTTGGAAGCCTGGCCCTTCAGCTTGCTCCTTCTAGAATATTTCGGTTTATCCCTCACTAGAAGCTATGCATTTCTTCCTGGCACATGGACTTATGAGAGACGTCTGGTTATCTTCTAAGATGACCTTCTTGTTCAAAGTATTATAGGACTGATTTCCCTTTTTTCGCCTTCAGAATATAGTTACTCCCTATGCAGAGCCTCTTTTCAGCCGGTGTTCTTGTGTAACTTATATTTCACCAACATTTCCTTGGAGTAACTAAAGCCCTGACACTGTTTCAATTGAAAGAATAGTAGTTTTCCCTCCCAGCTAGGTTGAAAACACTGTGTCTTAACCACATTTTTAACAGAGAGGAAAACAAGCACTATGTATCTTTGCATATCAGAATCCCAGCTCTGATTAGATGGCAGAACATGGTGTGCCCTGAAAAACACAGGCAACAATAGGCACAGCCACAAGGCTTTGGAGGTAGCAGTGCCTGATTAGCTGTTTTAGTTGGAATCAAGAGGCTTCCAAGGTCAAGTTAAAAAAACATCAAGAGGCCATAAACTGAGCTTTAGGCTGTATTATACAACTCCGCCATTTCATCATCCCAAGATCAGTTTTGTCGATTGTCTTACCCAAATAACTGTACCTATGTACATCCAATGAAACAATGCCAATTTTACATTGATATTTTGCCTCACTCAAAAGAAGAGTCTTCCTCTCTCAACAATTGATGACTAGTTTATTTTCCTTCATTTTGTCCTTGAAATTCTTAGCTGTTGTAGGCTTCAGAAATAGCACCCAAAGAAGGTTCAGTTCCATACCTAGTCATGTCATGGTATCCAGGTTCACAGTCTGACACAGCCTTGAATGAAAAATGTCCTAGCTACTGTGAAGGAAAGGTTCAATTCTATTAAGGACGCAGAGGCGAGAATTATGCTTTACTCTTTCCATTTTTATTGCCCAGCAGCTTTTAACAATAAGACAAAAGAAAAAGACTACAAATCCCATGAGTCTTTTCACACAAATGACCATAGAGGCAGTCCCATATAAACAGAATCAGGGAACAACACTTCCTCTTTCTTTGGGCGAACCACATGATTCAACGTGCATCAATATTTCTGTTTCTGGTGAGATCCTGAAATAAAAGGAACAGTGTCAGCCCATTGGAAAACTATCATCATCCCTGCAACAGAAGGTGTTTTGACATGCCAATCAAGATCAACAATAAAATATTCACATGTCAATTTCACCACCAGCATTTCTATAGACCCTTTAAAGAATCCATACTTAGCCAACTCAAAGCTCTGTTCCCCAATAAGGGAGGGTAGGAGTAAGACGGTAGGCTGGGTGGGATAATCCTCGCCTCCCCTTCCTTAATAGAATTTAAACTTTCCTTCATGGTAGCTAGGAAATCTTTCATTCTATGGCAGGACCAGAGGCTCGGATTATGCTAGTTCAAAGCTGATCGACAACCATAGATGCCATGCCCAAATGGGTTTAAAATAGAAAGTTCTGAAGGTCCGAGGACCAATCCGCAGCTCTAAGGATGTCCTCCAAGCGACCTCCAAGGGCAAAGGCTTTCGAAGCCATGGCTCCCCTTGCTGAATGAGCTCCAAAAGCCAAGGTATCACCCCCCGTTTCCTGGAGCGCCCATCTTACCCAACGGGCAATTGTGGCAGCTGTCACAGATTTGAAAGGTTTCATGAGAGACAGAACACGTTGGGAGACTCCAGGTGGTCTGTATTCCTCCGTCATCATCTCATATGCCCTCAGGCATCGCACAACACACAACTTGGGATGGCCTGGGAAGACTGTATAATTAACCACTCTGGTGTTAGACTTAGTACGTTGCGCCACCATGAACGACACTCCATCCGGTGTGAACACGCAATGATACCTCCAAAGCTCAGACATCCGATACTTGCTTACAAGAGATCAGGCAGAGCAACATTGCCAACTTACCTGTCAGTTCATTACGGGAAAGGTATTGATTGTCCCGCCAAGATTGCAAGAAACGGAGTACCGTATTAACATCCCACAACAAGGAATACTTCGGACGAGGAGGAAATGAGATGCCCACCGAAATGGCGGATCTACTTGCATTAATCGAGCAATAGGCTAAGCCTTGATCCACTAACTCCGACAGATAAGTTACTACATGAATCACATCAGCCCCCACGGGATCCAAACCCCGTCGCACACACCAGCGAAGCCACTTTCTCCAAGAGGAGTGGTAGCGTCTGACCGTAGACTCTGCCCATGCCTTCCTGATAAGGGACGAAGCTCTTGCTGAAAGGCTCGGGACCCCCAACATCCCCTGTATTCCTCCAGCCCATGAGATGGAGATGGCTGCCCTCTTGAACTAGAGGATGCAAGTTGCCCTGAGTATCTGTCAGGAGAAGAGGTGTTTGGGGGAGTAGGGTTGGAGAATCCAAAGAAAGTTCCAGAAGAACTGGATACCATACTTGAGATCTCCAGTGCGGCGTCACTAGAATTACTTCCGCCGTCTGCCTCCGGATTAAGGCTGTGCACCTGGGGATCATGGGGAATGGGGGAAAGGCATAACTACATAACATGCTCCAATCCTGTAAGAAGGCATCCGTCGCCTCCGCCAGAGTGTCCAGGCGCCAGCTGAAGAAGCAGGGAATCTGAAAGTTGAAACGTGACGCAAGAGGTCCACATGACACGGGCCCCACCGAGCCATCAGCCTGCAGAAGATGGCCGGATCCAGCTTCCAAGCACTGTATTCTTGTAGATGCCTGGAAAACCAGTCCGTCGTCTGATTGAGGGAACCCGGGAGGTATTCTGCCATGACTGACAGATTGTGAGTCAGGCAATGTTCCCAGAATTCTTTGGCCAATTCCGCCAAAAGTTTGGAACGAGTGCCCCCTAGAAGGTTTATATATTTCACTGCCGAGATGTTGTCCATCTTTAGTAGGATCGCGCAGGAGACCTTGTTGACCACTAGGCTGTGGATTGCGAAGGATCCAACCAGGAGCTCTAAGCAATTGATGTGCAATGATTGCTCGTGCTCGGACCAGTGTCTGCCTGTAGTATTTTCTCCACAGCGGATGCCCCAACTGAGACGACTGGCGTCTGACTCAATCCCTAAGTCTGGAGCCGATCCGAATATTGCCCTCCCATTCCAGGCTTGCATGTGTTCGAGCCACCAAAGGAGCTCCGTGCGCGCCTCTTGCTAGAGGGAGATCTCCTGCGAATACGAGAGACCGCGATGCAGGTGTTGCACCTACAAGCGCTGTAAAGCCCGATAGTGCAATGGGCCTGGGAAGATCGCCTGTATCGAGGAGGAAAGAAGCCTGACAATCCAGGCTAGATGACGTAACGAGAATTTCTCTCTCTCTAGAGTCCGGCGTAGTTCTCTGTGTATCAAGCGCATTTTCTGTTGGGGTAAGTGGAGGCACTGCTGGACCGTATCGACCTAAAAACCCAAAAAAGACATTTGTTGGGCTGGGATGTAAACTGATTTCTGATCGTTCAAGACAAACCCCAGATTCTGCAGAAGGTTCTGGGACATATCAAATTGCGAGATCAGGGTGTGCTTCTCCTGGTCCATCAAAAGGATGTCGTCCAGGTACACGATAAGACAAACCAAGGAGCTGAAGATAGCCCGAACGGCAGGCACGTAAACTCGTAGCTGAGGCTGCCCCATTGGAATTGTAGAAACCGTCTGTGGGGTGGAAAGATGGGTATGGTAAGGCAGGGATCCTTTAGGTCCAGCCATACTGGCCAATCGTTGGGAAGTAACATGTCCCTGAGAAGATGGATGCCCTCCATCTTGAAATGGCGGTACACTACCCATTGATTGAAATCTCGGAGATAGATCACCGGACGGAACCCTTTGTTTTTCTTTTCCACAAGGAAGATATTGGTTAATAACCCGTGGGGGTGTAGAGTAGATGGACAATGGCTTTTTTGTTTAGGAGTTTGCGAACCTCTGTGTCTACTATCTGGGTGCTCTCGTGAGAGAAGGTTAGAGGCCAGGGATGAGAGAGTTGCTGGGGAACCCCATGACACTTCGTGTGGAAACCCCCACACCCAAGCATCCCCTGTAATTTCAGCCCTGTTGTGATGAAGCAATTGCAACCATCCCCCCACCACTGGTTGGAAAAAAGGGATAGGCCTTACCGGTGTAACCACCAGGTGTGTTGTTTGCTCCTCGGGGGTAGCCTTTCCACTCCACAACCTATGCCTCGTCCTCTTGAGGGATAGAACCCTCCAAACTTCTTCTGGTCCTGCCACTGCATGGATCTTTTGGTCTGGAGCTTATGGGGGTGTTGGTATATGGACGGCTGGAGGAGGGCCCCCCCTCTTCCGGCCCCTCCAGAAATCTGCTGGCTGAACACCTTTTTGATCGACTGTTGTGCTTTATCCAGCGAAGAAAAGGTGTTGAGAAAACGGGATAACTCTATAATAAAAGGTTCTCGGAAGAGACCCCCATTGGCCACTGCTCCATCCTCGGTAGAAGCCAGCTCGCCCAGTCTTGGTTCCATTTTTATGAGCAACGAGTGTCTGCGCTCAGTCAATAACCCGCAATTGGCATTGCCAAGAAAACAAAGTGCTCTACGCGCCCAGCCAGAGAGGATCTCGGGATCTATGATATGCCCTGTCTCTTTGGCATCCTCCGCTATACCCATGATCTTGGCAAGCGTGCTTAAAATATCAAGGACCTTATCCTGGAAGGAACACCAGTAACTGTCCAGACCCTTTCTTTTTTGGGTCCTTAATAATCTTGCCAATGAAGGTGGCCATCTTGGTGTCAATTTCCGGAGTACACACCACTTTACCTGGGAGGGAAGGCCGGGGACGTTCCAATTTTAACTGGCCTCGGACCTCTTGGTCCATTGGCTTCCGAATCCCGTTAGCCCCATATGACGCCACCAGGGGCGCTGGAATCCAGTCCGCAGAGCAGGGTATATATCCTCCGGATTCAGTAAACTGGAGATATCTACAGAGTCCTGAGCATGAGGTACCTCCAACCTGGATTTCTTAGCGCCCCCTTCCAGGCACCAGGGTCGGCTCGGACGCAGTTCCTCATCTGACTCCCCGTTAAAGGCATCGGAGTCATCCCCAGTATCTCCATCTGCCCCAGTGGGGGCACAGAAATCGCTATTGGGGGTTCCCTCCAGTTGGGAATCCTCAGGCCGTTACACAGCCTCCAGGCATCTCTTAAGGAAAGCCTGGCACAATCTCTCAAAGGCGTCGGACGAGGTGTGGCCCTTGGTCGCCTTAACCGAGGCTTTAGCCTTGCCCTTACCCTTGGACGATTCCCCAATATTGGGAGGAACAGCCTCCAACTAGTCACCCTCAGTAGTGGAAACCACCCTGCGCCAGACAGTAAGTTCGACAATATGGCGGCTCAGGGGTTCAAGGGCTGATGAAACTGCCCTTTCCAGTGATGCATCTATTACATCCACCAGCCCAAAGTGAATGGGGAGCAGTGACTGGTCATCCTCCTCTGGCTCCCAGGGATGCAATTCACCTGCCATATCAGACTTATGAAAAGAAATGGCCAATGGGGTAAAGAAACGAACTAGAGCTCCGGGCCCCTGAGAGCAAGTGGTTGTGCCAATGATTGTTAAGCACAGTCCACCTGAACAGAAGGCTCTGCTGGGAAAACCGCACTGCTGGAGCAAATCCCCAAAATGTGAGAACTACAAGACCTAACAAGGACCTGAAGCTGTATAAATGTGAAAAACTTGCGAGAACTACGGCCGAAAACCAGCCAAGGGCTTGAATCTCTGGGACGCATGGAAGAGATTCCGCTTACTAGCAGGAAACTGTCATCACGCACCGAGGAATGTGAAGAATGCAGAGGAGCGTCTCCTCCCTCCTTCAGCAAGCGCGTGCATGCCCCGCCCTCTATCGGGTGAGAGAAGCACTGCGCTGGTCGCGACCAGCTAAAGAAGAAGCCTCACAGAACGCGGAAGAACGGCACAACAACCAACACGGCGAACCCACATGCTAGCCTCAGGTGACAGAAGACAAAATGACTGATAAAAGAATTCCCCCGACAGAGCCCCCGGGGTCACCGAACTGCCCCAGGTGCCGCGAAGACCCGCAAATGAACATCAACTACAGGTCTACGCAAACTAAGCAAATTGACAACTCCAAAGTCACAAGCCTTAACATATGCTCTACACATAAACAGAATCAAGGAAGACATTTATCTGGATGCTGAGCAGCGAAGAAAGAGGAAGTGCTGTTCCCTGAATCTGTTTATATGGGACTGTCTCTATGGTCATTTGTGTGAAAACACTCATGGGATCTGCAGTCTTTTTCTTTTGCCTTATTGTTAAAAGCTGCTGAGCAATAAAAATGGAAAGAGTAAAGCATAATCCCAGCCTCCGGTCCTGCCATAGAATTCTTGTTATTTACTGTTAAAAACATCTTCTCTCCAACATTGAAGATGGCTTTTAGCCTGACTTTTGATGAGAAACAGAAGACTGCAGTGTATGCAGCAAATACCCAGACACCTTTTCAAGATTTTCCCTCTTACCCTTTTCGGGATTGAGATACATTGGACTGTTAGTGGAGGGTTCTGCAGCATGAAGGCAACTTGTATACCTGATCCATTCCTCGGTATACATTTTACATGGTCTCCCCCTCTGGACTTAGCAAAATCTCTTGGAACACAACACCGCAAATCTTATTATTGAAGGTAATTGCACTTAACATACATTCTCCTCTTTCTTTTGGTATAACTAATGCTTTTTATTATTGGGACCCTTACTTTACTGACAGCTTTAGACTTAGCTCTATTAGTCTCTTTTGCCAGTACATGTAATAAAAATCCATGATCCAAAATTCCCCTGTGTCATATGTTATTTAGGCAACTTAGTGTTCCTAGTTCTGTCCCTCTGAAATCAACACTATACAGGATGCAATTTGTTTTTAGCTTTAATTTCCCAAAAGATATTCTTTGCACTATTTCTATTTTTTCATTAGACTGGCATCATTGTGGATATCGATGCACTGAGATCACTATTCACCCCAGCAAATGTTCAGTCATTATTTGAGGTAAAACCATGCCTGGCCCTTGCGTCCCTTGCTGGTGTTTCACAATGAAAGTTTCCATTGGTGAGAGCATTTAATTTCCACTAGGGTATTCATAAAACAATGTTCTATTTGTATCTAATGAACTGTAATCAAATGTACAATGATCAATATCTCATAAAAGTTTGATGGTTAAAAGGACATCCTGCTTGCTGGCATTTACATCCCATGCCATGATTATCCAACTGCTCCAGAAACTACCCTAGAATATGAATCCAAAAGGAAACTTTCACCTAGATGTGAAATTCAATATAATACTGTATACAGGCCACTTTTTAAACCCATGTTCTTTGGGCCACAACCATAGCACATTGTTTCAGATACATAAACCTCTCAGTGTCCTGGTGTTTAAATTGCCAGTCTGTGATAGCCCAGGAAATTATTGTGGGAGTATATGGTCTGAATGAATCTATTCAGAGCATATACTCCCACAATAATTTCCTGGGCTATCACAGACTGGTAATCTGAGTGTTAACTTCATGCTCCAACCTCAGTATTCTTCCAGCCTATTTTCAAGATAGTGAATATTCTCTATAAAATCAGTGCTCAAATGTTGATGTTATTTAAGTGAAGATTCAATTTCTTTGAGAACACGCCATGATCAGGTACTTCATCATAGATTTCACCTGGGTCAAGGGTTGCTATGATTAACAGCTACCAACCTGACTATCTTTTACACACCTATTGTCTTGCCATTTTTTTATAACCACCTGTACAGTGCATACCTCCACAGCATTTGCCCTATTGGCGACTACCTGACACATGGCCTGCTTCACAGCTCCACTGTGGGTGTGTGAAGACAAATCATGTACTTCAACTACAACGTTTACCACTATATCTGCCTCATACTTGGTGATGTTCCTCTTCCTCTCAAGTGGATCTTTATCTTTTACATCATAAACTCTACTAGAAGAATTAGTTTCTTGCTGTTTGCTCTGTGGGAAATTATGTGATATCCATGGCTCCCAGTCCCACAACTCAACATCAATGATTCTCTCGCTTACCACAAGAGATCATATTTCGCCGTGTGCAATTTGTTTTAAATTCCTAAAGCTCAGCTGGACAAATGCAGAATTCATAAAGACAGACATACTTGCCTGCTTAATATAACACTATGGGCAACTGCCAAGGACTACAATGGTTAATAAAGGTCTTCTTCCCAGGGGAAGGCCTTAAAAACTGTTATAGCCAGTGGCAGAATGGTATATTGCTATTAGAACATTCCACCCACTAAGGACAGAATGTTCTAAAATAAAATGGGGAAACGAAAAGAATAGCCTTGGATTTGGAGCTGAAGATCTATACCAGGCATTGGTTGTGCTGAGTCACTTCATTGTCTACAATGTTCTAATAGATATCGGTGACTGACAGGTTAAAGTTAAAGAAACCAATAATCATTTCTTCATCCTATGCTAAGCCAAATCGCTACGACAGGTCTTCAAGATCTCTGATTACCTGATCTATCAACAGCCATGTCAGAAGCATTGATGGGGCTGGGCAAGAAAAAATTCCGATCCGAGTTGCAGCCAGTGGTTCCAGCATGACTAGCGGGAGGTGGGCGTGGCAATGCAGCATTGTGACTGGTAAGCACCCTGGCGCCTCTTACCAATCACAACCCTGCAATGCAGCGCTGTGATTGGTTTTGAGCGTGTTGGTTTGACACTGAACCAGGGAATGGGGGCCTGGGAATGTTTTCCATGCAGGCTGTAATGCAGCCTGCATGGAGAAAAGGGAAAGAGTGTATGACTGGTTTGGGTGGCCCCAGAGGGCTGACCAAACAGTCATTGCGCACTTAGGAGTGGACAACTACCTCCTCCCATGCTCTGCTCCGATAGCAGAACTTGTAAATACAAAGAGCAATGCGTTGGAACAAATACTGGAATAATAATTAACTGGATAGGATAATAATAATTAATCCTCCCACTGAGACAAATTGTCAAAGTTATTTAATATAAATCAATATCACCGACACAAATTGCAGTTCTCAAAAAAAGATTATTTATATATTTAGATATATTATATCAAAAGTATTTCTTAATTGACATACACATATTCCTATACATCAATTATAACAAATATAAACAAAAAATATACAACAAAATAATAATGAATGTATATATACCTCACTATATACAAATAATATAGTGAGTAACAAGTATCCTATACACTTGTTTATTCTTTATTGCCCGGTTCATTAATACAGATGCTGAGCCTATGCATTATAAGCATTCTGTTTTTAAGAGATCACCCTTTATGATCAAAGGAAAGTACATCATGAGGAAAGATACATAGGTCCTCTTTTAATTAATGGTACTCCCTCAATTCTTTATTATCATTCAATGTATCTAGGGCTTCTCCAATTCAAGAGGTCGACGCGTTTCAGCCCGATATATCTTGGACCTCATCAGGACTGGGGTAACATCAGGACACCTTTCAAACGGTCCTTAGTGTCCTTGGTCCAAAGGGCCAAGGTTGCCCTGCCCCTATTATGGTCCTGTGTTTTTTTAGGGTATTGGTGGGTGACAGAGTGTTACATCTAACTATCCTTGTCTGCAGTCAATTACTGCACAGTGCCACAGTTTTTGTTTTTTGGCTTTTTGTGCAACAACCTCCGAGGGAATCACAGAATAGCGTTAAATATCTTATGAGTACCAAGAGGAGATTGTCCTACCTTTCGGGCAACTCTAGCTCTAACACTTCACACATTTACCTAGTTGCTGCAAACCTTCACTCTTCCTGTCACTGTTCCATTTACCGCCCAATCTGCAAAAGTGAAGAGAAAAAACCCATCAATTTTCGCTCATACGGTAACTACTTCCTTAGTGAAAATATTTTACTTTATTGGAATTGAAAAAGATTACACTGTTGCTCCTGAAAACCGGTATAACAATATTCATCCAGAGGCATCCAAATATTTAATTATTTCTACTTTCAAAATTATAACTAATGTACATTATGGCTGGTGGAAACGTGATGCTAAAAAGTGCTTCTGAAACTGTATACTTGTTTTCCTCCACCAGAAAAATTGTTTTCGTTGTGAAGGTATCTGAATTAATTTTGGGAGAGTAGGTTCCCCACTCCCGCACTAAAATAATGTATTCCTCTTGATAGAATTACATTTATGACAGATTCTATGGTGAGAAGCTACCAGGAAATTGTTGGAAAATAACTACAAACTTTGAGGTTTTGCAAATGAGCACACCCGGGATCGTATTCAAACTGTCTTCTACCTCTAGACATGCAATCAAAGACATTCCAACATTTTAGCAGAATATCTGTGTACATAAATTCCATTTGGGAGGCTAAAATGTCACCTTTCATGGTTCTGTGAATCAGCAATTTATTTCTACACTTGCAGTTTAAAAAGGTTGAGCACCAAAGTTGATGCTGCGAAGATCGTGTCTTGTTAGCCTAAGGATTAGAGTTGCTCCACCAATGTATGTTTTTAATTGTCTATATGCAGGGTCACTAGAATAATGCGGCATAGGAAGAACAAATTATGTGGCAGGATTGATTGGAGTATCCAGCTAGGAAATGCAAATTATACTGCAAGGAAGTGGCATGATTGCAATTGCGAAACATATTCAACACTTTTTCTGGCATTACTGTGTAGCTATTTTTACATTTTCTACCCCTGATACAAAAGGGATTTGAATAAAATACATAGGTTTCTTTAGATAAACAACCGTACAGATTCAGCAATTCCTCTTCAAATGATATTCACTAATACTTTATAACTTGATCTAACTTAGGAGCTTCGGAGCTTCAGTTTATTAGCACTGTTCTTTCTCTCGAAATCAAAGTAAAATAGTTTGTGTAAAACAAAGACAATGTTGCAGATAGCAAGTCTACATCTTCAACACTTTTAATTCAGAACATACAGTTATGTTCTAAAACGTGTCTTCAGTTTCAGGTTTTACCTTTTTTCACATTATATGGCCGCTGGACTCATGATTAAGAAACAGCCTTCCCGAACAGTATTCTACCTTCATATTTATTATTTATGTGCCTCGCTACGCGGCACATCAGGAGTCCACACATTGGATTCTACAAAGAAATGCAATAAGTATTCCATCTTCTACAGTCTTATTTTTGCTAGGTTCATAAAATGTCTGTCTTGTGCACCTGAATTTTGGTGACTAATGAAGCAAAACATTTTTATGAACAAGAGGAGCTAGTCTTTCTAACTTTTTTGAATTTCAGCCTTTAACCCCCCCCCCTCCTCCCATCCTGCAGTGCAGCAAAACTCTTCCTGGGTTCATCAAATGTATATGTGTACAACATTCTGGTGAAGGTATTTCATCTTTCTCTCCCTCAGCACAGCCTGGGCGTCAATTCACCGGAAGCCGGGGAAGGGGCATCACACACCATGTGGCCCTTTCTTTGACTCATACACACATGCTCAAACACACACAAACATTAACACACTCCCTCTCAGATAAACACTCTCACCTGCAACCATGCATACAACATAAGCTATATAGTATTTTCTTATGTACCTTAGCTGTCAGATAGGGTCATATTACCTCTCATCATACTCCATTTTTATTGAACTAATAATGAATAATATTATTCACTATTTGTGTATAAAGAACATTGACAGAAAACCAGGAAAATAGAGCTCCAAACGACCTCCATTGGGATAAGCTGCAGCTGTGTTCCAGGCACTGATTTTGCCAATTCTGAGGCCAGGGGTCACAAAGGCAGTGCCAGGGGTAGCAAAGGGCAAGCCAGGGGTCACAGCTGCGACCTCTGGAGTCCCTAAATGTCGCCCATGCAGCACAGTAGCCACGGGCTGAAAAATGACCAGTTGTCCTTTGCAAACGGTCAGGTGTGGGGATGCACACCATAGGCAGCAATTTCAATATCATCTGTGCATCTATCAGGATCACTCCTACCCTTCCTCGGTACAGGAAATAGCTGAAGACACACCTCTTTCAAGAACACTGCATCACAGCATAGTAAACGGCCAGGCTGCCCACTCAGCGCCCAGCTCCCTGTCTAGGATCTCACCATTGGACCGCAGCACTCAGCTACCTATTGCTATAGAGCCTTTCGTGCTCTACAAATAACACAGGGGCATATCTACAAGGCGGCGATAGAAAATTATCGCCGCTTTTGCTGCCGTTTTTGGCCGAAAAGCGGTGATAATTTTATCGCCTAATCAGCAAGATCACGCTATCGTGTGAAACCTTGCATTAGCGCACAAATTCTTAACGCCCAGATTTACATCTCTAATGAGATGCAAAGTGGGCGTTCCTGACCTGACATGACTGGAGAAATGTCGCTAAACGACATTTCTCCTATCATCAAGCCCCACGCTATGAAGCATAGCGGCAGGAAAAGTAGCAATAATCCCTGTTATCGCTACTTTCCTTACGCCTGCTTCAGGACTGACTTAGCCATGATATCCTATGGAAGGTGGATATCATGGCTAGGTATGTGAGGCCCTAGCATCAAGATAACGCCAAACTTCGTGTGATTATCGCTGGGTTTCCAGGCGATAATCTCACGTTTGGCAGTTAGCGTGAGGATTTTTATCGCTTTTGAGATAAGCGTTGCTAATAGCACTCTATCTCAGCGATAAAAATCCACGCTAGCCGGCGATAATTATCCTAGCGCTAAGTGCGCTTAGCGATAATTATCGCCGGTTGTTGCTGATATGCCCCACAGACATACACCTTTTCAACCTGTTGAGACAGAAACAGCGTTTGCTAATATTTGCTAATAGTGTATTAAGTAGCAAGTAAGACAAATTCACATTTACTCGCATACAGCTGCAGCTGTGGAATCACGTTTACCAATGATCCTGTCTAAATAGAATAATACAGCTGCACTCGTACAGGCTGCAGCCTAATCTATCTTTTTAGGTACCTTTTTTGGCACTGTGAACAATTTGTTGAATATAACTTTGTACTTCTTTTTTATTGCAGTGTCTGGCCACCCAATATTGAAAGAAGCTGACATCCGTGTCGTTGGAGAGCTGGTGGCAGCGTCAATGAGAGAGAGGAAAGAAAGACTCTTGCCTGCACCGAATCCTCAGTGCGATGGCTGAAAAGACGTCCAAGTTGTTTCCTGCTCCCCTGTAACAGACAACGAAGCGTGTGCAGCTGCATGAACAGCACCTCTCTGTATTTGAAAACATGAAGAATGAAAAAGAGTGCTTTCATTTAACTAAGATGCAATTCGAAATGTTTTGTGCATGCATGCATACAGTGAAATCAATAAAGTGTCCGTGCAATAATTGGAAATCTACTTTTCATATTTAGCCCACTTTGCTTTTAGACATTTATATTTTGCATTGGCCTACCTAACACTTCGATTACCTTTACCACGTTATTCAAAATGCACATAAATATATATATAGCTGGTTTACTTTTTGGGATTGTAGCACGCAGTGGAAACTATGGGGAATATTCTCAAGGACCGGTGATACCTACCTCAAACGCCAGTTAGTGGCAGTTTTTTTATCGCCGCCTAACCCTGAAATCTATCTCCATGTTAGCGATGTATTACCAAGCTGTCGCTACATGGTGATAGTATCAGGGAATGGCGTTGAAAACTGCCGCTAACATCAGCGCGATGGAGATAGGAAATCCGGAGTTAGCCGGCTATAACTACCGATAGGCCCATTAGCGGCAAAAAAAACCTCATGCTAGTCAGCCCAATGTGAGTTTCTTTTGTCTCTAATGCAAAAAATAGCCTATCAGTCAACCTCCATTATAAAATAGGCATAAAAACCAACAAACTGCAGAATGGAGCAGCCAGGGCCAAGTGCAGCACACATCAACAACCCCTGCAAGCCAGCCAACATCCAGGATGACCAGGATGACAGCCTTGATGCCTCACTGGACCTGCGCCTGAAGCCTGGATTCCTCGCTGGACCTGTGCCTGGAGCCTGGATGCCTCGCTAGACCTGTGCCGGGAGCCTGGATGCTTCACTGGACCTGCGCCTGGAGCCTGGATGCCTCGCTGGACCTGCGTCTGGAGTCTGGATGCCTCGCTGGACCTGCGTCTGGAGCCTGTATGCCTCGCTGGACCTGAGTCTGGAGCCTGAATGCCTAGCTGGACCCGTGCCTGGAGCCTGGAGTGGGATGCAAAGGAGCTGTGGAGTCGATGGTCGTGGCGGTAGACATTGAGGCGCAACGATCGCCCGTACCTGGTGGTGAAGTCTGGCAGGTCGCATGGATACACGTTGCTGACCTGTGTGAGAAGACCGCATTGCACTCATTGGAGCTGTCAATATTTGAGGTGCTCCTGCGCCCCAAAGTAGAGAGGTCTGCATCGCATACTATGATCCACCACTACACCGGGGTGCACGGAGGGATTACCAATGGTGGGTGCCGCCTCTCTGCATCACAGGCCAGATGATGTTCGGCTGGCTGGACGCTGTGGAGGGTGAGGCCCCAGAGCTGCGCTGAACATGTGTGGTGGGAGCGCTGCAACTTCACGCCTAAGGGAGCCTATCTGCACCAACTGCATTGGGAGGTTCACCAGCGGACTTGGTGGCGACTGCTGTACCCAGGCTTGTGAAATCCCTCCATCCAGATTTGGAGCGAGTGCAGCTGATTGCGCCACGGTGTCAATGTCCAGGTAAGGAGAAGGTGGGACACATAGCGCAGGACGCCTGGGGGTCGAGTGCCCCAGACATAGCACACGTAGATGATGCACCCCCAGTGTCAGCTCATTCGCTATGGCGGAAGAGCGTCGCCCCACTGCTTTCAAGCACTGCAGAGGAGGAACAATCATCACATGATGATAACTTACTGATATAGCCGTGCTATGTTTCCCTTGCGGGTGGATGGGTGCGTAGGACTGCTCCAAGCATGGGGCAAGGCATGGGCGGATTGGCATGCCCACTCAAGTGTGCAATGACTGTTTGGTCGGCACACTCAGGCCACCCAAAGCAGTCATCTGCACTTCCCTGTTCAAAATGCGGGCTGCATTACAGCCTGCATGGAGAACATGCCCACCCCTCCAGCCCCTGGCTGCATGCCTTGTCCTGTTGCCAATTACCAATCCCACCGCCACATCGCAGTGTTGTGATTGGCTCAGGGGAGAGAGCCTGGCTGCCTACTTCCTGTTCCTGGAAGCAGACGCAGGAGAGCAGGAGCAACGAAGACACGGGACCCAGCTTCAAGGTAAGACTTCCCTTATTAAGATTTTTACAACACCCGCTCACACACACAACCCTGCGTCCACGCCACAGCCAGTGTTTTTTCCAGCATTTACCACCTCACAGCTGTCCAGACCCCCCAGCACTTCTCAATGGCGGTCGATGTGCGCCCATGCACAGCGGGTGTACCACCCGTGTGCCAAAGGCACATACGTGGTTGCAACGCATGTCATAACATCGCATTCAATTCCCGTGCATACTACTACTAGGCACACTGCAACAGTAGAGTAGGTGTTGCAAAGCGGAGACATCAATATCACTATTCCCACATCAGTGAGTGCAACCCAAAACTAACCTTTGCACCCCAAACGCAACTGTGAACACTGGAATTCCTTTTGAGCCCCCATAACACACCCAAAAATCTAATTAGACCCAAATGCACACCCCAATATCCATATTATATCCCAAAACACCCCCCAAATTCCCTATTTTACCCCAAAACACCCCCCAAATTCCATATTTTACCTCAACACCCCCCCCAATTTTTATATTTTACATCTGAAACCCATACACACTCGAAAAACTTTAAATTACCCCATTACTGACCTCACAATGCGTTGTAATCAAATGCGATGTAAAGGCACCTGTGTTGTCGGAGTTGCGTTGTTGATGATGTACTGTCTGCGTTGTAATGGTCATCTCCCGTGCCAAAGGCAACCCGAAGGCTATGCCGTTTGAATCCCGCTGACCCTGAATCTCGCTCTGCACCAAGGAGCCTTCCTCTTGGACACTCCACCGCCACGACGCCAGCACCCTCCTTGCCATCAACCCTGGACGCCACCTCGCCTGCCAGGACCAACCTCTGCCCCGGACCGGACATTGCCATTGCCATCACTGACACCTGCAGTATTGCCCGCAAGGAGCACCCCGACCATCAAGGAGGAGTCATTGCCATCACCTACAGAAGCACACTCCAACTGACCACGCACTCTAATGACCCAAGGGTGACCATGGACCACCTCAACTCCCAGATCGTAAGTCAGTGAAACTCTTTTGGCACTCATCAGTCCAAGGAAGGGGCTGAGGCATATCTTTTAAAGTGAGTGCCAACAAAGGTTTGGCTATTAGAGAGAAGTTAGGGATCCACTGCCTACAATAAGAGGTGATACCCAGAAAGGCACGTACCTCTCTTTGGGTGGATGGCACAGACATTTGCATAATCGCCTGAATTCGTTCTGGTGTCAATCATCGTCCCTCCTTTGATAGGAGATGACCCAAGTAGGTAACCTCTCGGCAAACATTGTAATTTGGAAGGTGAAACCTTATGATTCAGATTAAACAAATGGCGTAATAATGCAACAGTGACATTTTTGCAAATATCTTCTGAATCAGCGGCGACTAACAAGTCGTCCATGTATTGGATAAGAGCAGCACCAGACGGCAAACTAAAAGTATCAAGATGACATTTGAAAGCTTGGCTGTAAATGGAGGGACTTTCACAATAGCCCTGAGGTGCACGCTTAAACCGGAAGCTTCGGCCTCCAAGAGAGAAGCCAAAAATGTCCCTACTCTCTTCTGCAATGGGAATACTAAATAAGGCATTCTTTAGATCGATAACAGAGAACCAAGTCGCTGTGGAAGGTATCATTGTCAATAGAGCAGTGATATCTGGAACAACAGGGAATTGTGGTACAACAATTTTGTTTACCTCCCGCAGATCAATTACGAAACGATATACAGGTGGCTGAGAAGGATCAGTGCATTTAAGAACAGGAAGAATAGGACTATTGCATGTGTTACCTCTTGTTTCTTCAACCACACCCTTCTGAATCAAATCATGAATGATTTCCAAAAGCGCTTTTTCACCTTCAATAGAAATTCTATACTGCGGGATGCGCGGTAATTCAACATTGGGCTTGAGAGTGACAACATAAGGTGGAATCTCAAGACAACCCACATCGTTCGGACCCGTGGCCCAAAGCGCTGCTGGAAGAGGAAGCAATTCAGGTGGAAACTGATCTTTGAACAAATACATTGGAGAGATCAGTTTCTGTCCTAAAGTAAGGTGTACACCAGAAGGAGAACAATATATTGTAGCATGCATTCTTTTCAATAGGTCTAGACCCAACAGATTTTCACCGCAACCATTTGTCAACAGAAGTGGAGCTTCCAAATCATAAGGACCGATTGAAATAGGCAAAGGGCAAGAAACTGGATTACGAACAGGGGCGCCAGAAAATCCTTCAGAAACATTGGTTAAGCCAGACAAAGGTGCCCCAGGGAGTTTAGAATGAATGATAGAACTTCTCATTGCCCCAGTATCTAGAAGAAAGGGCTCTGAAACACCCATTGTAGTGACGTTAATATAAGGTCCATTCTGATCTACTGGAATCGACACAACTCCCTTACTTTGTCCATGGCTGTCCTAGTTAGCATGAAGACTTTCATTCTCGCCTTCAATATAATGGTCTTCATTGTAATACTGTGTAGACCTAACATTTTGCTGATCAAAGTAGTTCACGGAATTGGGAGAAGGAAGGGCACGCTGTTCTTGAGTCAACACACCTCGACCTCTACCTCTGTTTGCTGACTGGAGGCCAGCACGACCTCGTGGAGCAGATAATGCTCCATTGTGCTGCAATAAAACCGGACAACTATTCTTGAAGTGACCTTCTTCTCTACAATAGGCACATTGATTAGGTCCTAACAAAGGTCACGGAATGTATGGCTCAGGTTTTTGATACAACCTCTGAAACTGCGGAGGCTGTTGAAATTGAGGCTGAGCATAACGTGGAGGATAGGCTTGTTGCAAGAGAACCTTCGTTTTTAATACTTTCGTCTTTTTCTCTTGCTTTTCTTTCTCTTCTTTATCTCTGTTTTCATAATATTGTGCAGTAGCCAATATCTGTGCAGAAGAAGAAACAGCCCATGAACTTTCTGAATCTTTCAATTTGTGTGACAGCTCGGGAAGCAAATTAAATACAAATTTATCCACAAATAGTCGCTGTCCACCCTCTGTAGCCATATCTTGACCACTGTGGTCGATAAATGTCTCTTCAAAACGAGTAAAGAAATCAGAGACACTCTGATCTTTCTTTTGTTTGCATGCTGCTAGTTTATCCCAATTTACTCTCAATGTAGGCATCATAGTTTTCATCAATGTAATGATTCTACCAGGGAGTTCCGAAATCAAAGCGTCAGGCTTTGCACCACCCACTTGATCTCTATCTGTGGTAGTTATAACATCCCAAGTAGCACCTAATTCCTGCGCGTGATCCTCTCTACGAATCTTGGCCCATATTGTCTGTGGGACTACATTTCCCATCAACATATCGATATCTGCTAGGTTCATAATGCAAGCATCAACTGTCTGTGATAATTCTTTATAATAACCTGCAGGCTTTTTACGAGGATCCGGTAGAGTCTGTTTAAGGGCCAAAACTTCAGATCTCTTCCAAGGGACATGTACCCATATACGTTGGAAATGAGCAGGAATAGGTGCATTACCACCTACTCCCGCTACCTCCTCCTTCCATACTGGAGGAACCTCTCTCATAGGAAAGTTTTTCAATGTCAGTTTAACCGACGGATCAGAATCAAGGAAAGCCTGAGAGGACAATAAAGATCAATTAGAAATAAGTGTCCTTACAGCTTTCTCAACCTTAGAACCCACAATAAGTCCTTTATCAAAATCAGTCTGAACCTCTAATAGATCTTGTGGGATCGGACTCGAACTCACATCTTCCCATTCTTTAATGAGTGTATCGCACATTGCATTAAAAACATATCTTTGCGTAGGCGCATTCCATTGTGAAAAGGTAGGCATAATATCGGGCACACTGTATTGAGGGCCCTTTTTGATCCATCTACGTGCAGGAGAGTCCAACCTTTCTCGTTCTTCAAAATCTGGGAACTGACTACGAGACTGTTCTTCGAGCAAAAGCCGGAGACACATTTAAAGCTTCAAAGAAAGGAGATAGAATACCAGTGACTGTGTCTGTGAGACGCTTACGCACAGACGGAGAATTAGACATAAGAATTGGAGACAAAGTATTAGGAGAACTGACAGAAGGAGAACCGATAACTGCAGGAGGAGCAGAAGGCAAGAGAGATCTAAGATCAGGAGATGAGGGCAAAGAAGTTGAAATTAACGGTAAAACCGGGAGAGTAGGTAATACTGGAGGAGGCAAATGCGGAAGAGCCGGAACAGGCGGAGGTACCGCTGGTGGCTGAACAGGCTGTAACGGCTGAGGTGCATTGGCACTTTGTGCATAGGGCGGAGGCAACCTTAATAAGTGGGACATTAGGGGATCTTCTTCTATATCTTTCTTATTATCGGAAGGGGAAACAGGCAACACCGGATAGCATTTATCTATCGCCATACGATGCTGTCTTTCTGAAATTTCAGTCGCATTATCAATTTCATCGTTTTTAAACTGTTGGGCAGCCTGTATAATTATATCCACAAAATGAACAGGGGGGGCGTAAGGGCGCTTTTTGAAAAAAGGTCCAGCTATGTGTGCCCTCAGAAATTACAACAATGATAACAGAGCTGTTCCTATAAGTGAGATGAGAAAAGGGGAGGAATGTGTTCACGGACACTTAAAATATTGGATATTGAGGCCCTCACACAAACTCAAGGGTATCGTAATTCACGTTACCCCTTCGAATGTATTGCATCATCATCGGGCTGCTCCTGCGTCGAGTCGGCTGGTGCAATACACGACGGGCTCTTGTTTAAGGAGCACTTTTATGGAGATCTTTTTTAATCCAATGAAGCCGGTGGATGCATGCGTGTGTGGGGCTCTAAAGTGATGTAGATGAAAATGCGTTGGTATTTAAAAATAGCTTTAACGAGGACGCGAGTCGATTGTTCACCACAAACCCCCCCGAAGCTTAATGATTTACACTAAATGTGATATTTATCCCTGGGCTTCACACAATAAACAGTCAGCATTGACTATGAGAGCTTGTAGAGTTTAGGCATAAGCTTTAACGAGGACGCGAGTCGATCGTTCATCACGACCCCTCTGAAGCTTAAAGATTTACACTAAATGTGATATTTATCCCTGAGCTTCACACAATAAGCAGTCAGCATTGACTATGAGAGCTAGCCTCTAACAAGATATCACTATACGCCAACCCAGTTGGCGTAGTGCTTTATCGTGGGTTTTTTTCGATATAATCACAGCAAACAGCGATCCATATATAAAGGTTGGGGCAGCCATTTCGGCAAACACATGCATTAAGTAAGAGACTAGGGACAGCACCTTCCCCAAGCATTAGGGTCACAGCCATAGCTCTTATTGAATGTAATTCTCTGCAAAAAAATGATCCATCCTTACCTTCACGATTATATAGAAAGGAGGGTTTTTTTTAAATCAGAAAATATGTGTTTCTCAAGCATTTTTGCAAAATTCACGATGTATCTACAACAATAAGAGAAGGGGCCACCATGACCCTGGAGTTTGTCATTTTTAACTACCCCCGTTCCTCTAGCTGTGTCCATATATGATTACAGAACGCGAGGAACTCCTTGCGTTCATCTACCAGGAACTGCAGTGGACTATCCTTATGAATTGTTAGGGTAAGTCCATTTATTAATTTTACCAACACCGTGTATAGTAGAAGTCACTTCACAGGGTTCATTCTTCACTTAGTAGTTTTTTTTCACCCTTCACGTTTAGAGTGCACTTTCACCACATTTGCACTCAGTGGTTCACGAGATATTTAATGTAAACAGACAGTGACTATACCATGCTTTCTGTAACCTCCTTGGCCTTTATCCCCCTACAGGTAGACCGAGCTGCAGGTAACACTAAATTTGTGACAGAGAATGCATTCTGTTTATTTAGATATTATGTTTAATTTTTAGATGTAGATAGATAAACATCTTTTTGGTCCTGAAGAATCGCCAGAGTACTTCTCTAAATGGAGCGAGAAACATGTCGACCCAACTGAGGCAGTGTATATAACTTAGTTAATAACTCTAGGTTAATAACACTTAACCTCAGAATCTTTTAACTAGGGGAGAAGACTTCCTAATAAATTAGTTGAGCAAGTACTTCGACCCCTATTTTTAAATACCAACGCATTTTCATCTACATCACTTTAGAGCCCCACACACGCATGCATCCACCGGCTTCATTGGATTAAAAAAGATCTCCATAAAAGTGCTCCTTAAACAAGAGCCCGTCGGGTATTGCACCAGCCGACTCGACGCAGGAGCAGCCCGATGACGATGCAATACATTCGAAGGGGTAACGTGAATTACGATACCCTTGAGTTTGTGTGAGGGCCTCAATATCCAATATTTTAAGTGTCCGTGAACACATTCCTCCCCTTTTCTCATCTCACTTATAGGAACAGCTCTGTTATCATTGTTGTAATTTCTGAGGGCACACATAGCTGGACCTTTTTTCAAAAAGCGCCCTTACGCCCCCCCTGTTCATTTTGTGGATATATTATGCACGGATTTCTATCCGTGGGGCATCTTCCGGTGGGTTAACCTGTGCATATCCCCCACTTTTAAGGTTTTTTATGTCCCTTTCCCCCCCTTTTAGTACAATAAGGACTCCTTTTTGTCAGTTCACCTGAACCCTGAAACTGGCCTCTACATTCGATAACATCAATACAATAAAGAGAGTATCTCATAACCAGAGACCATTACTCAGATCATTATCACAATGGAAGGTCAAGGGCTGAGTTTTGGGGATGATTTTGTTGATGAGATACTCAATGCCCCCTCAATTCTGGGAGCCGATGGTGGGGCAGCCACAGGGAGCCAGTCAGAAGACTGGCAGTCCTTATCCTCACTAAAAAGAGACTGGGTGAAGATCACACTCCATGGCGCCCTGATGACAGAATACCTGAGGGCAAACATCGCCCCTAATGGCTTAATAGTGAAAATCTTCCCACGTATTTTCCTAGAGGACGGAACATTCAAGACCGATTGGTCACAGGTGTCATGGAAATGCACCAGAGATCTCCTCATATTGATTATCAAGACAGCCAAGAGACTAGCAGATACTCTCTTGGCAAGGATCCAATTGGCAGAAAGCACTTTGAAAAGTGCGACATCTACGACTCTTTTTAAATCAAAGTTGTCGGAAATCAATAACGAGATCGCAGAACATCGCGAATACTTAATGCGACAAAAGGTTAAAAAGTTACAAAAAGATGTGAATAACTTCAACAAAGAGAAAATGTACCCCTATTTAAAAGAAGATTTTGTACCTCCAAATTCCAACAATTCTGGAGAATCTGATACAAATTCTAACTCCACTAGAAGAGGCTCCTCGAGCAACAGCAACTCGAGCACTGACTCAACTAACCATGGTACTTCACGTAAGGGTAATCGCCAAACCTACCCTACTTTCCAACCGGCTGCCTTTCAATATCCAACCTTTTGGCAATACCCTATGAATTTGCACGGCCAACCCCAATATCCAATACCACCACAGGGCCCGCCACAGCTCTACCCCCCGGTATACAACCAGCCTTTTTTAGGCAGAGGTTGGGGCAGAGGGCGCGGGCGAAGAAGAGGAAACAATCAACAAATCCAACAAGGAACCAGAGTCCAGTGGGAAGACACTCCGAGAACAATGGAAACCAGGAGCCACACCAACACCAGGAAGAAGACCTAGTTGTCAACCTTTCTCAAAGAACTCTCACTGAAGTCGAACACAGAGTACTCCAAAAAGGGTTGGGCTTTGTACCAACACCTCAGATCGATGAATTCAAACAGCAGTGCGAAATTCAACAATTTTTCCGCAAAATCAGGTTAAGATCCTTTTTCGATGGAACCGAAACCACAGAACAAACAGACAGTGGTTTGCACACAAAGTCTTCCTTCACTCCTAATATGTCAATGATTCCAACAGAAGTATTGACTTTCGAACAAGCCGTATTAAAAGACCTGGCCAACATAACCAAACCTAAGAAATACAGCAACTTGTGTAAAGTGGAGATTGAGGCTATTAAGAACTTGTCCAACGATACATCAATAACCATAAAGCAAGCAGATAAAGGAGGGGCCACGGTCATAATGGATACATCAGAATATGACCTGGAATGCAGACGACAACTGAGTGACAGAACTTACTACACTCCTGTCTCCGCCAACCCCACCCAAAACCTACTTGCTACTATCACAGCCTTAGTCTTCTCGGCTGAGAGTGAAGGCTGGATTAGCAAGAAGGAGGCCACATTTCTGGTGAAGAAGAATCCACGCACTCCATACTTTTATACCCTACCAAAAATCCATAAGGGTATTTCACCTGTCCCTGGAAGGCCCATCGTATCAGGGATAGATTCGGTCTTAGAACCGTTGTCCCAATTCTGTGACTACTTTTTGCAACCTCTGGTCAAGAAGACTGCGTCTTACATACAGGACACCTCAGACTTATTAAGACTCTTGAATGAACTACCATCCACGGATGAGATCACACTATTGGTGACCCTAGATGTACAAGCACTGTACACAAATATACCACAGAGGGCTACTCTGAATGTGGTAGAAGAAGTCCTGAATCAGGGAGTCTGGGAACACAACACCCCCACTGGTTTCATCATGGAATGTGCCACCCTAACATTGACGGAGAACTTCTTTGAATTCAAAGGCCAGATTTACAAGCAGACACAAGGAACTTGCATGGGGAGCACGGTTGCTCCTAGTCTGGCTTGCTTATATATGTCTGATTTTGAGACCCGGTACATTTATCACGAGTCCAACCCTTTCAGCACAGACATATACCTTTGGAAGAGGTTTATTGACGACATCCTCATCCTTTGGAAGGGGGATATGTCGACCTGTACCGAGTTCTGTGACTGGATCAACACCCTTGATCCACACCTCAAGTTTTCACAGACTGTGTCCGACAACATCATTCCTTTTCTAGATCTAAACATCAGTCTACATAGGGGCACTTTATCCACCTCCCTATACAAGAAACCAACAGATCGCAATAGTCTATTACTATACACAAGTCATCATCCCCGCAGTCTGAGGGACAATTTACCCATCGGACAGTTCCTTAGGGTAAGACGAAATTGTAGTGACTTGGCAGACTATAGAGTAGAAGCGAAGAAATTGGCGAATAATCTTCGGGCACGTAACTACCCTGCCAAACAGATAGCCCTAGCCAGGAAGAGAGCCCGAAACAACAACCTGAAGCCCTTCTGGAACCCAAAGTGACAGCTCCAAACGAAACCCTGACCTGTGTCACATCATTTACTCCATTGTCAAATCAGATCACTAAAACAATCAAAAAACATTGGAACATTTTGAACACAGGCACCATGCAACTTGAAATTCCTAGATTTGCATTCAAACGCACAAAAAACTTAAAAGACACCTTGATTCACACTCGTCCACGTCCGCAGGGGCAAACAATCCAGAGACAATTATGGGATTTGCCACCTGTGACTGGACACTACCCTTGTGGCAGGTGCTCAGTGTGTCCCATGACCACAACACACAAGTCTGTCCTCTTTAACAATAATTTTAAATGGGAGCTACGTCGCCATACAAATTGCAACACAGCGAATTGCATATATCTCATCACATGCCCCTGTAGACTGCAATATGTTGGCATGACCACCCGCCCCATTAAAATACGCATGACTGAACACCGCAGCAATTTCCGCTGCAAAAAAATCACCACCAGAATGTGCACCCATTTTCTAGAAAAAGGACATCTCCCAGAGTCATTCACCTGGCTCATATTGGAATCATTTTCGAACATCACCAAGGATGCTTTACTTGCAAAAGAACAGAGGTGGGTGTACAGGTTGGGCACTCATGTGACAGGATTGAATGACGCTATTCCTTGGGCTTCCATTAAACCTCCTTGAATCACGCATTCATTAACACTAACTCTTGACATACTGCACTCTCCTATACTGATATAGAGGTTCGAGTGGTCTATACAGCGTACTTCATATGGAAAGCCTAAAGAAATGATTTAGAGTGAATCATACAGACCCACAATACAGACTATGCAACTGGGGATGGCGGCCTCTAAATATACTTTTAACATCAATCGCTTTTTTGAAAAAATATGTTGCCCCTTCAGATTTTTATGACAACAATGTAATTAAGCAGACTCGCAAAATACACCCGGGTCCCAGGGGCGATATGCCCTAACGATTAAAAAATCAGAGCGACTGCACTTGAAGAGCAGTTGTACGACAAATAATCAACGTAACTTGACCCTCACCCAAGATGGCGACCGTATTCACCACCGGCCGCTGTTAAGCTATGCAACCCCTAGTGTCCCCTTCACTTCCGGGACCACGTCAAACGCCGTCTTCAAATACGGCAACGAGATTCTACACACCGCCGCCCAGTCCTGGTAGAACGGGGTAGGTGTGTACGAGACACGGACTCGGCGTGTCAGTAAGTAGACTTTCTTTTTAATTTCTGATCCTCATTGTTTTAACTCTCAAATACAAAGTAGGGGTATTAGATGATTTCACTTGATACTACGGGACCCATTTAGTCAACAAATAAACGGGCACCTTGTAGAATTAAGGCATAAGCTTTAACGAGGACGCGAGTCGATTGTTCACCACAAACCCCCCCCGAAGCTTAATGATTTACACTAAATGTGATATTTATCCCTGGGCTTCACACAATAAACAGTCAGCATTGACTATGAGAGCTTGTAGAGTTTAGGCATAAGCTTTAACGAGGACGCGAGTCGATCGTTCATCACGACCCCTCTGAAGCTTAAAGATTTACACTAAATGTGATATTTATCCCTGAGCTTCACACAATAAGCAGTCAGCATTGACTATGAGAGCTAGCCTCTAACAAGATATCACTATACGCCAACCCAGTTGGCGTAGTGCTTTATCGTGGGGTTTTTTCGATATAATCACAGCAAACAGCGATCCATATATAAAGGTTGGGTTAGCCATTTCGGCAAACACATGCATTAAGTAAGAGACTAGGGACAGCACCTTCCCCAAGCATTAGGGTCACAGCCATAGCTCTTATTGAATGTAATTCTCTGCAAAAAAATGATCCATCCTTACCTTCACGATTATATAGAAAGGAGGGTTTTTTTTAAATCAGAAAATATGTGTTTCTCAAGCATTTTTGCAAAATTCACGATGTATCTACAACAATAAGAGAAGGGGCCACCATGACCCTGGAGTTTGTCATTTTTAACTACCCCCGTTCCTCTAGCTGTGTCCATATATGATTACAGAACGCGAGGAACTCCTTGCGTTCATCTACCAGGAACTGCAGTGGACTATCCTTATGAATTGTTAGGGTAAGTCCATTTATTAATTTTACCAACACCGTGTATAGTAGAAGTCACTTCACAGGGTTCATTCTTCACTTAGTAGTTTTTTTTCACCCTTCACGTTTAGAGTGCACTTTCACCACATTTGCACTCAGTGGTTCACGAGATATTTAATGTAAACAGACAGTGACTATACCATGCTTTCTGTAACCTCCTTGGCCTTTATCCCCCTACAGGTAGACCGAGCTGCAGGTAACACTAAATTTGTGACAGAGAATGCATTCTGTTTATTTAGATATTATGTTTAATTTTTAGATGTAGATAGATAAACATCTTTTTGGTCCTGAAGAATCGCCAGAGTACTTCTCTAAATGGAGCGAGAAACATGTCGACCCAACTGAGGCAGTGTATATAACTTAGTTAATAACTCTAGGTTAATAACACTTAACCTCAGAATCTTTTAACTAGGGGAGAAGACTTCCTAATAAATTAGTTGAGCAAGTACTTCGACCCCTATTTTTAAATACCAACGCATTTTCATCTACATCACTTTAGAGCCCCACACACGCATGCATCCACCGGCTTCATTGGATTAAAAAAGATCTCCATAAAAGTGCTCCTTAAACAAGAGCCCGTCGGGTATTGCACCAGCCGACTCGACGCAGGAGCAGCCCGATGATGATGCAATACATTCGAAGGGGTAACGTGAATTACGATACCCTTGAGTTTGTGTGAGGGCCTCAATATCCAATATTTTAAGTGTCCGTGAACACATTCCTCCCCTTTTCTCATCTCACTTATAGGAACAGCTCTGTTATCATTGTTGTAACAGCCTGTATAATTGTCATACCCTGCGCTTTTCTATCTCGTTTTGCTTGCTTAATTTCTTTCTGTTTGGCTTCCTTACGCCAAAGGCGGAAAGAGTCAAACATTGCCGGCCGGGCTTTTCTTTGGAATAAAACTACTTCTAAATTGTCTAGCACATCAGGATCAAAACTACCATTTTCTGGCCGTTTTAGAACTCCATCTTTCTTCATGTATCGGGTCCATGCCTCGCTAAAGGCAATGGGGCCAATACCATGTTTTGAATAGAGCTCATATGTGGGAGTTCCAACCGAAGGAATCGGACAAGAATCCTCAAGCCGGGAATCCCTATTACAACCAAAACAACAAATTCTTCCAAACTTAGTCAGACCAGGCATCTCGTGATATCACCGGACTGTTCACAAACTTCAAGGGGGTAAAACTCAGTTTACGCAACACAAATGCACTTACCCTCGGCTTCGGCTATTGCAATAGTCGAATCTAAGGGCCACAAATACTAAGAAAACAAAAGACAAAAATTGTGGGCGCGACCCACGAAAATACTTAACTAAGGACATCTTCTCCCGCCAACAGAGGCCCGTCTATCGTCTCACCTTACCATACATCACCAAAGGAAGGGCCAAGGCAGGGCGGCAGTCAGGGCAGCGATCGTCAGCAGCCGTCAGGAAGGAGTAACCGCGCTGCAAAAGACCTTCGGACCACTTTCGACATACAGGGGTCGCTTAATGTGGCTCGCGAACCCTCCGGAATTTTCTTGCGGGGTTCCTCACGACCTTCGGGCAGAACCGGTACCACTGAAGCCGACCCACATTGGGCGCCAGTTGAAAAACCAGAACCTTTTGGGCCTGGCGGTGCAGGGTACGCCTTAGTCTCCTGGATTCACCTGCTCAGCTACACAGACACACGGGACACTCTGTCGGCGTTAGAAGATCAGATTTATTAGCTGCAGCTAGTACAGTTATCCCAGAAGTACACAAGGTAGGTTCTCAGGAGACTGCCACTTCACTCTGTGGCGCACAAACTTATATATCATATAGGTAACATATACATTAACCAAATACACTCCCAGAACATACAAGAAAGAGCCAATAAGGAAAGTTGGAAAACAGGACAGAACCAATAGGAGAGATTGGAAAACAAAAGTGTCAGATGACTCGAAGAAATCTCTCCTCCAACTATGTTTGTCACCCCTCCCTCAAACTAATTCATTAACGGATTCATAACTAACTTGCAGGTGGCGAGATACGCTTGTGTGTGTTGGAGGACAGTTGTGAAACGAGAGAATGCTAGCAGAAGACAGTGAAGGCCAGACGATAAGATAAAGTCAGAAAAGAATAGTGTGAACCAACAGATAGTTGAGACAGGGATTAGAAAAGCCAGACAGGGATTAGTGTACTCGGCCAGTCCTAACATCAGCTTTGCAAACAGAGGCAGAAAGCGTATTTCGACACCAGGCTGCAGAAAAAGCAGAATAGACTTTGTTCGCTGTGCTGCCTGAGTGATGGCAACACAAAATGGCGGTGGAGCACAAAATGGTGGGTCGATTCGATCGTGATCAGAAATCGAAGTTCCTCAGTTGGCTTTATCATTAGGGAGGCTATTTATTACCTGTAAGATTTCATCTGCAGTGTAGGGTTCGTTGAGATAATCCCTATGTGCCTTGTCAAGCCATAGTAATTCCAGTGAGTCAAAATATGTTGGTATATCTTCATCAATGTCTGGGAGTCTGGAAGTGTACAATGTTTTGTAGAAGGTGGCTAAATGTTTAAGCGCCTTCTGAGACCCTCTTATTGGCTCTCTATTGGCATCCAACAGTTCTGTAATAAATACGGACTAACGAGGAGGACGAAGAGTATTAGTCAGGGTTTTGCCGGGGCAATCCCCTTCCCCATATCTTCGTGCGGCGTGATATTTCCCTAGAAATTTCACTTCCAGGTTGGCTTCCTCTTCAAACTCAGACAATGTTGTCCTAAGTGTTGCCAAGTGTGTAATGTCCTCAGTTTTAAAATATTTGCTAATTTATTTAAGCACGCCAGAGTGTTTTGCAAGGCAGTGTCCCCTGACAACAACCTTCAAGGCCTTCCAGAGCGTACCCTCCGAAGACACTGACCCCTCATTTTCCCTAAAGTAGTTGGAGATATCATATCCTATTTCTTCCCGGAAGGCCTGGTCCAATAGGACATATGGGGGAGTCTCCAAGCAAAGGCCTTTCTGTATGACTTCGGTAGATTGATTTGTAGCAAGCAAGGGGCATGGTCGGAGAGAGTTTTGGGCAGTAGCCGAACGTCTGTCATCCAAGCAGCTATATCTCGGGAGACCAGCCAGAAGCCCAGGCGGGACCACGCATTGTGTTGAGCCGTGATACAAGATCCCTCGGCTATGTCAGGATGCCATGACCTCCAAATGTCCACCAGCCCGTTCTCCCTCATAAGTGTGTTAAGAGCTTCACTTGCTCAGTGGTGTAGTCTATGCGTCGACCCCCGTCGGTCCAGCGCATCGTTTAGTACGGCATTAAAGTCACCTTCCCAAATTAAGGTATCATATCCCAGGCTTTAGATTTTTGCCCACACATTGTAGAAAAAATCTGGTTTGTCAGTGTTAAGCCTATATATGGCCGCCATTGTCATTTCTGATCCACCCAGAGAACCATTCATAAGTACAAATCTACCCTCTGGGTCCAAGTTTAATCAAACTAAATTCCATTCCAGCCCTCGGCGAACCAGTATAGTCACCCCCCTAGAGTAGTTGGAGTACACCGCTGAGTATATGTTCCCCCAGTGTCTATGCTGTAGCCTGATTGCAGATGTATCTGTTAGATATGTCTCCTGCATAAAGCAGCAATTTATCCTATGCCTTGTCAGGTATGCCTGCACCAGCCAAGATTTACAGTGGTCATTGAGACCCCTGATGTTGCAAGTAATGAACTTAAAAGATGTCATGCCTAGTTAAGACAGGGTGTAATGCATGACCCGGTCTCCGCTAAAGTATTTAGATGTTCATATAAGCCCCCGGACCAGTAAATCTCATACATACTGCACATTCCTGTGTGTTCTGTTAGTCTAAGGCCTGGTGCCTTGTTCCATATTTCCATGAGTCCGATATCAATAAAAAACCTGTGCTGCACTGTAACCCCAACCAAGGACACCCCACCCACACAACCCCCCAATTAGGTTGAGGTGCAATATCCCACCCTCCCTCAAAAAAAACAACAACCCAACAGTATAATGAGACAACCAATGGTGGGAGTTCTCCCTTAGGGGCAGGGTATCTCTGGCATAAGTTCTGACCTAGGGTCAGGTGACTGAGAAATATCTAGTGGACCAACAGTTTTTACTTTAACAGTGTTACATTGGTGTATCAATCAGATGACACAATACTTCACCAACTGTCTTCTTCACGTGACCACAGTTTGTCGCATGTCCAGTTTCAATCATTGTCACTAAGACCTGCCTCCACTCGCCTCACCGCTGACGGCGATCGCCTATTGCTCATTGCATGTTATGCAAATTTAAGGGCAGACTTTGCATCTGAAAAATGGTTCTGATTGCCGTCTTGGGTGACTTTTAAATAGGCAGGGTACAGTAGTGCTTATGGGATCCCAGCTTGGCGAAGCAGGCGTTTAGCTGGCACAAATTCCCGTCTAGCCGCCTGATCTGCAGGTGTAAAGTCTGGTCAAACGGAGATTTGATTACCTTGATGTGGTATTTGTCCCATTTCTCTGGCAGCACGGAGTATTCCATCACGATCGCGCTAGTTGAGAAGTTTCACAAGGATGGGCCTGGGTGTGCCACCCACAGGCGGCAGGGGCCCTAGAGTTCTGTGTCCCCCCTCTACTATGCACATTGTAAGGAGTATGGACCCGAACAGTTCCCACAGTAGAGTTTGTACAAAGTCTTCCACCTTGTCCATCGCTGTTGTCTCCGGTATTCCCGTGATGCGTATATTATTTTGGCGGGACCTGGCTTCTAAATCTTCATTTTTAGCTTTAATAACGTCAAGTACCTTTTCCATATTTAGTCAGTGTTCCTTCGTCTCAGACTGGAATTCATGTGCACCCATGGCGCAGTTGTCCAATTTGTCTAGTCGAATCTCGTGAGCACCCACCTGTTGCTTTACCTGGTCCAGGCGGTCCGTGAGTTTATCAATTTTATTGTCTATAGTTTTTAAGCTTGATTTCACCTCTAGGAGGAGAGAGCGCAGATTGTCCCCTTTCTCCGCCATACCCTCTCTGTTGTCTTCCTCAGGATCCTGGTCCAGTTCTGTGTGCCTCGTAAGTCTCTTATTCTCAAATGGGTGTTTAGATTGCTTAGTGTCTGGTTTTCCCATAGTTAGTGAGGGGTGCAGGCCTAGGGTCACACGGCCGAGATATCCTAGCTCTGTAAGTTGGCTGTGCTACAGCAACAGGCGGCCCCAGCACCTATAACCAGACACCTGCACCACTCGTCAACCAGGCAGGCATGTGTGAGTATTAGGATAGTCCCTTGAAGCTGGGTCAGACTCTGAGCCAGCACTCACGGCGGATAGATGGTGCTTTCAGGGTATTTTTTTATGTTAACCACGTCGTCTTCAAGTGGTAAGGATGGTGTTGAACAGCCTGAACCATGGAGCCCACAGCTGTCTCCGGGACTCAGCCAGGGCTGGACACCCACTGGCTCGACAAACCAGCCAACAGAGCAATGCTATATGAGCAGTACGGGGTCGCACCCCCACAGTCCGATGTCGCACCAATGTACTGAATTCAGCTACTGAGCAATGTGCACGGGCTGCAAAGCTTGATGAGCACCGATCCAGTACGTCATAGTCTCCAGCCTCCCAATCATCGGTGTCCCTCCGGGTCGGGCCGCTACAACCAGGCTGGATCTATCCAGCTGCCTGCCCCCACCACACAGCCGGTGCAGGGCAGCCACTCACGCTGTTTCACTCACCGGCCGTCTTTTAGATGCGATGCCTTTAGCACGTCAGAGATTAGTCGCTTCACCAATCTCAATGGCCGGGACAGGCATGCAGTTTTGTGCTCTTGGTGCCCTCCATCAGGAGAGCCCACGCATCAGTGACTGCCAGGCAGATGCACGCGGCCACGTCCCAGAGGTACAGATCTCCGATCGACTCCAGATTGTGATTAGCTCCGCTGCCTGCTGCAGCACCGCTCACAGCATACCCGATCAGGTCAGTTGGATCCACGTCTCCAGTGGGGGCCTACAAGTGTCGGAGCCTTCCAGCCCGTCTATTGGGTCAGCTTCACTGCCTCGTCCCCTGTATGAATGTGGGAGCGGGGCCACCTTCGGGTGTTATCAGGAGGAAAGGATCACCGCAGCAGCTTTCCGCTTAATACACGGGACTCCGCATCGGGCAGGGTATGTAGATGATCGAGTCTGCCTGTCCTCCAGCTAGATCTGCCGGCGCAGCCAGCTGGTTGAACACGCCCAGGCCAACTTCCAACCATGGCTCACCTCATTCATGACTAGGCCAGCATAACTCGTCCCCCTGCTAATGGCTTTCCGGGCTCCGGCGGTCGATGTAGAAGGCTCGGGTGCGGTAGTTAATCGGAAGTAGTTGAGCCCAGACAGCGGGTGGCATTGGCCCTCTTTATTGCAAGATTTTAACTGGATTATGTCCCAGCCAGCAGAGCCCTCTCAACGACCGGCCATATTGCTGCTCAGCGAGTCCACGCCCCTCTGTGTAAAAAATGTTAATAACAGATCATGTTGCCAAAATTAAACATACCATCATACAATTTATCATTTCAAAATGCAGCTGATTGTTCTAGATATGCAAGCAAACAATGCACAGTTTATATGTCCCAATCATCAGAGAAAGTACTAGAGGTGATGATATCATTTAAGGAAAGTTTAAACATATTTGGAATTTGTAAAAGTTCATTAGGATCATATAGATCATATGATACCCTATCCCATACTATTCCTTCGGAACTTGAACTGTTGTAATGTTCACCATGGACAGGTCCCTCAGTTCACCATACGATGATGCATGTGGTTTCAGAACCAAGTTCATAAGTTGGACTGCAAAGCGCCCTGAGAGATAGTGTCTGTTCAGGAGTTGAAAAAAGACAGTTACCAAACCAATCCAGAGAACCAGGAAAAGTAATCAAATTGTAATCCAGAAATGTATCCAAGGAGCAACAAAGTAGGTCTTTTTCAGCCAAAGATAGAGAGTATACTCTCAAAGCTTGAAAGGTAGGGGTGGTGGTGGCAGCTCAGGTTCACTTGAATCAGATGAGAAGCCGTCATAATGCACAAAGCAGTCAGATGCCATCCTGCCTTTTTTTGGCAGTTTTGCAGGTTTTGTAGAACTAGAAGATGACTCGATCTGTGACATGTTCACATAGACATCATCAATTTTTCGAATTGAGTTTTCTGTACTTGTTGACAGTACAGTTGTAGTTGTTTCAACATGAAGGAGTTTCAGTTCATTGTTGTTTACAGCTTCTCTTTGCACAGAGGAATCTTCTGTGGTTATTAACCCTTTCGATGCGCATGACGGAGCGGTTCCGTCATGCGCGTCGGTTGCGCTGTGCGCATGACGGAACTGCTCCGTCATCGCCTTGCGCCACGCTGAAGGGGTTAAAGCTTCCATCTGAACTTCCTGACCGGTAGCTAGAGGATTGCGGCGGCTACCCTGAAGCCCACAGGGCCTACTGTTGAGAATCGGCCACATAGTTTGGTGTGATCAGATCAACTGAGACAAACCTTTTATCTCTGTGACCGGCAAGGAGTGGTAGAAGAACAGTTCTAGTACCTTCGACAGCCAGGACAGGTACATGTGCTTTGTAAGATGGCCCAAATTCTTTCTTGTCCACAATCTTTGGGACCCAGACTCTTCTTGCTGGTACAACCTTCACTTCTCCTGTGGCGGTGGGTTTTACTTGGACATTGCATTGTGCGCCCCAGAATGTATTGAGTTCTTGTAAAACAGCCAAACATTCATTGATGTCAAGTGGTGTTTCCGCCGCCATTGTGCTGACATTGTCGAGGTCTGGTACCCACAATCTCACACCAAACAGGAGTTCTTAGGGAGTGCGACCCACCCCAGGGATTTTCTTGGCATGTTATTGAGTGCCCTCTGGACCCCACATAGGTGATTGACCAACTGTCACTGGTGCCTAATACCCTTGCTGTTAAGGACGGCTTTGAGTCACAGTTTTTCCACTCAACTACCGAATTTCCCTCAGGATGGTAGGGGTGGAGTACCTCAAGGTCACACCCAAACTTACCACGGCTTCTTTGTAAGCCCGGGATCTAAACGCTGGGCCCTGGTTGGAATGTAGTGTGTTAATTGCGTATGTCCTTAAGAAAACTCGCAAATCCTTTAAGACAGTTCAAGCGTCAGCTGAGCTCTGTGGCCAAACCCACAGGAATCTGGAGCAGGAATCCACTGCCACCAAGATGTACTTGTAAGCCCCGTCTGAGTGTAAGGGGCCATAGTGATCCAAATGAACAACTGCTAGAGGCTTGTCTGAGATCAATAGGTATGTCAGAGGTGGATGTGCTATGGTTCAGACCTTCATCTACTGGCAGATGTAATATTTGAAGGCAAAGTCCTTGGTCTGTATTGTAAGACCAGGCCACCAACAGCAATACTTCAGTAAGGTAGCAGTGACACCTGGTTGTGCTGACCCAGATACTCATGTGCAGATAGCATTAAACCCAATCTACGATCAGTGTTTGGTATTACTCTATCCCCCACTCCTGGAATCTGAGCATACAGAATATTTTGTACATCTAACTTGTAGGAGTACTTGAGAGGAAAACCTTTTGGCAGGTGGGTGTTGTTGCAAGCAGCATTGAGGGAACCATGATGTCTCTGTCTATTCTCATACTTAAACGAGTAATTGCAGCAACAGCAGTAGTGCAAACTATTGCTTTAGCGGCCTAATTATTCTTGGAATTACCTTCAACGTGAACGCCAACACGCTGATGACTCAATGTGTGACTAACATGATCCTGTGGCAAGCATTCTTTCAGCTTTACCACTTGTTCCCAAAGCAGCTTGTGATTAATAGTGCAACACTTGGAATCTCAAAATCCATTTTGGCCCCAATAGTGAAGATATTCATTATAGGACTGAACACGGTAGTAAGAATCACACACTATAAGTGTGGGGATTTCAGGATCCATACTTTGTAGTGCCATTACCTCTACATCCCTCATCCTTGACCCAGCCATAACGTATGAGGTATATTCCACTGACAGGAAACAAAACAGGAAACACTATTAGGCTCCACCCTCCCTCCTGCCAGGGGCTATAACACCATAGCTAGCAGAAAGCAGGATATAAATGACAGAGGACGCTGTGGTAATTGCCAGGCTGTTACCTTGTTGTTGGATGCCCTCTGGTTACCTCGTTTGCTGGGCTCTGGGGGTGCCTTTGAACCTTCGTGGGAGCAGCTGGAGTCGGGATGCATGGCCTCCTGGACACGGTAATTAGCGCCGGGTGCCTGGGTTGCCGGGCTTGTCAGGTCTTGTTTGTCTTCTTTTTCTTTTTCCTTCTGGATTATGGAATCAACACCCCCTGTAGAGTTTTCTGGATGCACGGTGGTAGTGCCGCCGTTTTGATTTTGCTCCTGGTTAAGAAGGTTGCCAGCCTCCTCACTCACTCCTCTGTCTGCTCTGCTGTAGGTGGGACTGAGGCAGGGCTCTGTTGCTGCCAGGTTGGGAGGGCGCTGGGTTCTCAGCTGGTTGGCTCCCGCTTCTGTGTTTTGCATTGGGAGCCCTTCCACTATTATGTTCTCTTTGGACATGGGGTAAGGGTGCTGCAGCCTTTGTCAGTTTCTCCCGCTGGGTGGGATTTTTCCCAGACTCCCCTGTCCTCTCCGCTGCTGGCGAGCGAGGTGGGGCACCATTGATGCCAGAGTGTGAGTATGTCTGGTTCTTGGCCGATTGCCTCTCATTCGGCCTCCTTGTGGGAGGAGGTTGGTCGAAGGTGCGCTGGGCTTCTCCTGTGTGTGGCAGTAGGAGCCCCTCCTCTTGCTATGTGGCCTACAGCAGCCGTTTTCTTCCCTATTTTCTACGACAGTATGTTGTCTTACGTCACACCCCCTTCATTCCAATAGACCAAGGGTTATGCTTAAAACTTTAGACGTTTAGTTTGACTTAGTGTGTATATATGCCATTCAAGCAAATTGAATTTGATTGTATTGATTTAAATAAATTGTTTTTAAAGATGTTTTAATATAAGAATGAATTGTTTCTTGTCTTTCATACACAGGTTTTGATTTGAGGGATATTATGAAAAATTTGTAATCAAGAGAATTGTAAACTGTTCTTGATAAAGATGGTGTAAATATAAGAGTCATGAGAAGAGATGGCCCGCGCCTTGCAGGTCATCAAGCGAGTTGCACAGCCGCGTGAACTTTGGTATATCAGTAATACACATTAACCATGCTTATTCCATATTTTATCCATTCTATTCAATATTTTATCCAGTTCTATTGTCGCGCCAGAACAGCGAAATTCCTTTTAACTTGTGCATGTATTTACTTCATGATTGCCAATCCAGGCCTAAACATGAGCATTTTCTGAATTTCGAATCCTCCAAATTATGCATGACAACATCACACCCAATGCATTTCGGTAACAACCTTCGTCAGGGGTATCTATGATGTAAAAAATATACATATTTCAATCGCTTGTTTAGTTAATTAAAGCTAGTCATAACTCAAAACATATCAATGAACATCCCACTCTTAAAAAACGGATAACTCCCGACTGACAAACAATCTCTAGTGCCCCAAATTAAACCTATGCATGTATCTTAGTATCATAAATTAATTAAATCCAGCATTTCAACTTATATCTCCCAACTGATCTTTTGTGCATCTTACACCGTGAACCTACTACATACCAACCCTCCCGAGCAATATCATCTACCCAGTTTCGTAGCTCTACCGCTTCCCACTGTCATCTCCTCTTTCCATTTCAAACACCATTTTTACAAACCCCCAATACAATCGCTATTTAACCTTATCAAACTTACGTTTGTGCCCGATGTACTCCTGCTGTGTAGCAACCTTCGTCTCCCTGTCTGACATCCATTTCTCCACCCTTCTTAGACCCATTCTATTTAAAGCTACGCAACCCGCTCACCTGTGAATCCCTAATGCTCTCCCTTACGTGACTTCATAACCCCTCCCCTCTGACACCCATTGCCCGATTCCTAATGCTCTCCCTCCCGTGACTTCATGACCCCTCCCCTCTGACACCCATTACCCGATTCCATTAGCAATATTTAAAACATAAAAGCAATAAATTGCATAAATCAAATCCAAAAAGTCATCATGACCACTCCTTCGTCCAAGTGAGAATATATACATATTGTGAAACTTCTAGTTCGTGCGTTAATGTCCCGGTAATTATTTGATGAAATGACTTATACGTGATCCAAGAGTCCTAAATGCCGATGATTTGGTGAACCGTCTCTGGCGTGACCTTTATGTGGTTTATTTATCTTCAGTTTTATCTTTGTCGGGGTGCTGACCAGGTTGGAACAGATCAGTACAAATCAACAGTTATCGTCCTGGTGCACACCCATATTAGATGTTTAAAGTTCCTAACTGCTTTTTATCAGATTTGGCGTGCAGCACTCGTGTGTGCTCCGTTCCTTTTGCACACCTTATATAGATACATGAGAAGAGATGGCCCGCGCCTTGCAGGTCATCAAGCGAGTTGCACAGCCGTGTGAACTTTGGTATATCAGTAATACACATTAACCATGCTTATTCCATATTTTATCCATTTTATTCCATATTTTATCCAGTTCCATTGTCGCGCCAGAACAGTGAAATTCCTTTTAACTTGTGCATGTATTTACTTCATGATTGCCAATCCAGGCCTAAACATGAGCATTTTCTGAATTTCGAGTCCTCCAAATTATGCATGACAACATCACACCCAATGCATTTCGGTAACAACCTTCGTCAGGGGTATCTATGATGTAAAAAATATACATATTTCAATCGCTTGTTTAGTTAATTAAAGCTAGTCATAACTCAAAACATATCAATGAACATCCCACTCTGATAAAAAGCAGTTAGGAACTTTAAACATCTAATATGGGTGTGCACCAGGACAATAACTGTTGATTTGTACTGATCTGTTCCAACCTGGTCAGCACCCCGACAAAGATAAAACTGAAGATAAATAAACCACATAAAGGTCACGCCAGAGACGGTTCACCAAATCATCGGTATTTAGGACTCTTGGATCACGTATAAGTCATTTCATCAAATAATTACCGGGACATTAACGCACGAGCTAGAAGTTTCACAATATGTATATATTCTCACTTGGACGAAGGAGTGGTCATGATGACTTTTTGGATTTGATTTATGCAATTTATTGCTTTTATGTTTTAAATATTGCTAATGGAATCGGGTAATGGGTGTCAGAGGGGAGAGGTCATGAAGTCACGGGAGGGAGGGCATTAGGAATCGGGCAATGGGTGTCAGAGGGGAGGGGTTATGAAGTCACGTGAGGGAGAGCATTAGGGATTCACAGGTGAGCGGGTTGCGTAGCTTTAAATAGAATGGGTCTAAGAAGGGTGGAGAAACGGATGTCAGACAGGGAGACGAAGATTGTTACACAGCAGGAGTACATCGGGCACAAACGTAAGTTTGATAAGGTTAAATAGCGATTGTAATGGGGGTTTGTAAATATAAGAGTGCCATCGAAACGCGTCGACGCAGCTTTTTGACACAATTCGGTAGTTGACTGGTCCAACAGATACGGTCAGACAAGTGTGTATCGAGTTCCAGCCAACAGTCTGTTTCTTATGGATGTGTCACAATTTATGACAAAGTGTATTGTCTGTCGCTTATTCTCTCGGGGGGGGTGACTGTTAGGATTGATAGTGGCTCTTTGTCCCTTATCATCTAAGAAGGGTTAGTGTATGAACTTGCTTTTTTGATTGTATGACTTACATATTATAGAATTGTTTTTAATTTATTTAATTGTATTATTATGATAATTTTAACCTGAAATGTATACAAATTCTCCTTTTTGAAAAAAACATGTATATTGATTTCAACTTTTGAGATTGATTCTTGGCGTATTGCTTGGGCTTTATTTTTCTTTTTTTTTTTTAACTTTCCTATTTGTGACTTTGTATACATACAAATGTGCTTTAGTTAGGATGTTATATTGGATGAATCTGTGTGTGCTATAACCAAGGAACAACCCTCCTTTTTGTATCAGCGACTAGAAGTACAGGGTCACCTGGCTTCGTCAGTGTTCACTGTTTCATGGGCATGGTTGCATCTTCACCCTGTGCTGTGGCATCTTCACCGCTTTGTTCCCTTCCCTGTTCAGGATTTCTCTGTGCCTGTTCCTGTATGTCTGGAGGTGGTGACCACTCTGCAGTGGGGGATGAACCCTGCAAATCTTTCCCGGGGTATGTGATTGCATCCCACCCCGCCTGTGGTGTTGGCAACGTATGCCAGTGTTGGGTGCGACTCTGATTCAGTGGACTGTGTAGGCTCGTTGGCTAGCCTCGGAGTACCACCAGTCCTCCAACTCGAAAGAGCTGTCTGCTGTGGTGTGCTTCAATTTTGTCTGCTGTCTGTTTCTTTTCTGTTGGTGTTCCAAAGGCCTTCACTGGGTTGAAATTAAATGAAATTAAATAAAAATGTATAATAAACGGGCTCTGCTACCCTGAGTGTCTGGGGTGCAATCTTCCAAAAACTGGGCAGTACCAGGTATGAGGCCATGGAATATAGGCTCCTAGAGATTAAAAAGCCATGTTTTTAGTCTTTTTCTAAAACAGAGAAGGTCTGATTCCTTTTTCAGGAATAGAGGGAGGCTGTTCCAGAGATGGGAGGTGCTGCCAGTAAAGCTTCTCCTGCCCCATTTTACTTCCTTTACTCTGGGAATAATAATATTACAAGCTGTTCCGAGCCAAGGGATTGTGGCGGAAGGTACCATTTAAACCACAACTTAAACACTTGTGGACCTTCTCCGTGGAGAGCCCTAAAAGCAATGCATAGGGCCTTAAACTGTTTACGCTTCTCGATAGGTAACCAGTAGAGAAGCTGAAGGCTAGCTGAGATGGATTCTATTTTGGAAATGCCTAATAACAGGCGAGCAGCTGAGTTCTGTAGGATCTGCAGCTTATTTAGACTTTTTTTTCTTATACTTATAAAAAGAGCATTTGCGTAGTCAATCTTTGAAAGTATCAAAGCAGAGACTACTGTTTTTTGCATGTCTTTTGGAATGAAAGGAATGATTTTCCGTAGAGTTTCATCGTGAAAAAGGAGGCAGACGTGATAGTATTCACATGCTCTTCGAAAGGTTAACTAGTCGTCAAAGATGCCTCTAAGATGTTTTACCTTTGTGACTGGCGGCGGAAGTTGTCCAAGTTTAGGTGGACACCAGTCTTGGGACCATAAGGAGGTATCCTACCCAAAGAGCATCACCTCAGTCTTGCCTGAGTTGAGTTTTAAGCAATTAAGGGACATCCATTTTCCAATCTCATACATGCAGTTATGAAAGCGTTTTGCTATCTCTGAGATATTAGATGATACAGAGATCACTAATTGTGTGTCATCTGCATAGGTAACTGCTGAGAACCCAAATGATCTAATTAGTTTGGGCAAAGGTGCCACGTAAATGTTAAAAAGGGTCAGACTTAGCGACAAACCCTGGGGGATGCCGCAGGGGAGAGAGAAAGATGGGGATTTGAAATTATCAGCTGCAACAAGCTGGATCCTGTCTGACAGAAATGATGTAACTAAAGCGAGGACTTTATCCTTCACCCCTATGTCCTCCAGTCTCTTCAGCAAGATTTGGTGGTTTACGGTGTCAAACGCCACTGAGAGATCCATGTGTTATGACTGGGTCGAGGACGAGGGATGTAGAGGTAATGTTATGATCACTTACCCGTAATCCCCATTACTCTTAGTGCTACTTGTCCTCGACCCAGTCATGTTCCCCACCCACCATCCCTGGTTTAGCCCTTGGTGGTGCTTGATATGTCAGGAAGGGCTTTTTGTTGGCTTTGGTGTTATAGCCCCCGGCATGAGGGTGGATGGAGCCTAAAAGCGTTTCCTATTTTCTTTCCTGTCAGTGGAATATACCTCATTTGTTATGGCTGGTTCGAGGACGAGTAGGACTAAGAGTAATGGGGATTACTGGTAAGGAATCATAACATTATCAGGGCTTTCAGGGCTTTCAGTTCTGCCAGCTGCTCTGTACAGTCCCCTAAGGACTGTGTGTGTGTTTTTTCAGGACAGAACTTTCTGTCATGCATGCTCCTCTTTACAATTGCGCATACTGCGGAATATTGGTGTCATGTCCCCATGGCAGGTTGAGCAGATCCATCGGTATAAATGATGTATTCATATCCATCTAAAGGAATTATTTCATTCAGCAGAAGATATTGTTGTTCGTACGACAGGAATTTTTGTGTTTGTAAGGTAGCATCACATCTGTAGTCTACATCTCTTGCAGTGAGAGAGTTAGCCCATTGAATGCAATGTGGATGTAATGCTATTGCTTTTGGACCATTTGCTTTAGTAATGGCCTCTAAGGTTGGTACTGGGGTAACAACAATTATTCACTTACCCTGAGCCAGTGCTCTCTGTCTCACTACAGCAGTCTTTACTGCTGTGAGAATGTTCTCAGTGGGTGCAAAATGCAGTACAGTGTTTGTGTACAAATGTGATTTGTATGCAATGGGTACTGTAGAATCTTCATTGAAAGTGATATAGGTGTACCCTATAGTCTAGTAACTACGCAGATCACCAAGTTAGTTGTGTTTACACTTGTGTGCAAATGTTTGGAAGCTATCATATCAGCTTGCATGGAACATAATATGTTTGTATGTTCCTGTGTCCATTGGTTGACTGAAAAATCAGGTTTGATTAAATCGTAGAACAGTTTTACGCATTCTGGGTAATCTAAAATGTATGTCCTGCCAAAGTTTTAAAATCCTAAAATGTATTGTAATCTTTTCAGAGTTGTTGGAAGTTGGAGCAGTGCACATTTTTCAAAAAAATTTGCTGCCAGGATTTTGCCTTCACTTGACAACTTATATCACAGAAACAGGACATTGAGGTGGTCAGTTTCTGATTCTGTTAAATTAAATTTGTAACAAGCGTGAGGAAACTCAAAGATTATGTGGTTCACTCTAGCCAAGTGTTCCATTAATTAATCGTCCGTCAGATAGATGTTATCTACATAGAACATTGCCCCATCATCAACATTTTGAAGTAACTCTGTTACCCTGGCTGAGAATAGACCCTGGGCTGTTCTCACAAACTTGAGGTAAATGGCAAAATTGACTCTGTGAACCTAGAGCTAAAAATGCAGTCAAATAATGCTTCAGGCGCTATATTCTGGCAGAAAATCCATTTAAGATAACTAGTGCTGTTTTGTATTCCTTCCACACAATGTGTGCATTTTGTAATGAAATGTGCATGTGGGAGTGTTCAGGTGTCTGTATTCTCAATCTAGCCAGTATGGATTGTCCGGTTTCATTAGAGGAAACGAGGGATTATTCATGAATGAGGTGCACTTTTCTATCACAGCTTGGTATTCAAGTTGTTTTAGGATTTCCATAACTAGATTTTAGCTTCATGTTTTATTGAATACTGTCTCTGGGGTTGAGAGACTGATTTAATTGGACTTAGCGGTGAGGAGACTCATCATCCCTCTCAACATGATTGTGGTAAAGTGCAGGTGCTAGTGCTTTCGTCCACTCCTGAGCGTATGACTGTTTAACTGATTCCGGAACGAGGTCAGAGAAAGTAGGTAAAATTACCATTTCTGCCAAGCCAAGTGGCGCCAATCCAGTCGTAGACCCTTGGAAGTGAGTTTAAAGTGTTGCAACTGCAAAATCCAAGCATTAGCATTGTTGCACAACTCGGAACCGGCACATCGCCTTTAATGTCGGCGTATCGCCACTGCTGCCAGGATCAAGACATTAGATCGCCGGTTGTGCGGCTAGACACTAATGCATCGTCTTCTTCTCCAGGATTGACGGGTTGCATCCCTTGCTGCTCGCATCTCATCCTCAACATCGACCCAACCCCGAACAAAGGCACTGTTTCAGCAGGCCAAGGCAGATCCCGGTATCAGACCCACGCTCCATCGCTGTCAGTCTGATCTTTTGGATTTGTCCCAGTCAAGCACGACCAGATAGTCCCTGTTGGTGCTTTAAACTTTTAAGCACTCTACTTCAAAAGTTTCTTTAAAAATTCTGACTTCACATTCTACCTATTGGTTTTTTCATTTTTAATTGTTTTGTTCAATGAATCATGCTCTGTTTTCCTAACTAAGGGGCCTATTAGCCGCCGCCACCCTAGCGGTGCAGGGACCGCCATCCAGTGGTGCAGTGGTCCCGCACCGGCAATTAGGATGCCACTGCCACCGTGGCGGTGGCATCCTCTATTCTCAGCATTTTGCCGGGTGGTGCTCACAGCACCGCCAGCCACAATGCTGGGAATGCACATTGGGCATTGTCATGCACAAGGTGACAGGCACCGCTCGGTGCCTGCCACCTTGTCCGTGACAATGTACCCCCCATGTGCACCCCGCACCCCCAATGCCCTGGGGGCCCGCAACGGGCCCCTGTATGCAAAATCTGCATGGATTCCATGGCGGGGTCTCCGCCATGGAAAGCCATGCACCGCTGCCCATACTAATATGGATAGCGGTGTCTAGCAGACACCGCCACCATATCCAACACCTTTTCGGCCCGGTCGACTGGTCAACTGGCGGAAAACTGGCAGACGGTCTTTCCGTCCGCTGGGGTCCCCCCGCCATATTAGTATGTGGGTGGCGGGCGGGGTATGATGTAGGGCGGATCGCCACCACCATGCGGGAGGTGGCGATCCGCCCTACATCATAATAGACCCCTAAATGTGGTGTTTTCACTGTTTTATTGGTTTAAGTGTTGCAAAAATACTTTTTACATTGCCTCTTAAGTTATGCCTGACTGCTCTATGCCAAGCTACCAGAGGGTGAGCACAGGTTAATTTAAGGTGAGTATCTGACTTACCCTGGCCAGGATTGTGGTTCTTGGTTGGACTGGGCGCCTAACTCTGCCAAACAGAAACCCAATTTCTAACATGCCCTGTTTCTTAACACATTTGCTTTGTAAAACCTTGCAGAAAAGTTTGGCAAAGAAACAAAATACAATATTGCGAGTATAGAAGCTTAGCACTGGGAAAATGTTAGATATCACTGTGTTATCCTTATTTCAAACTGGTGAACACAGAATGTGAAAGTAAAAATGCATCCATTAAAAGCCTTATCATGTAGCATTGGCATTTATCTGTTAAGGAATTTACACACTATATTAAAGACCACTCAGAATGAGGTTCTTAGCTATGAAGTCAGTCTGTCACTGAAAAACATGCAAGAATGGTATTATTGCAGCGGAGACACGTTTATTCTCCATTGTAAGTGTAATTTCCAAATTTGCGTTGGGTATGAAAGATATTTAATATTGATAATTAATTTCATATTACATACTTATTTCATAGTCAAGTCTCTTGGTACATGCTATAAAATTATGTATAGCCAGAACATTTAGGGCTAGATAACGCAATTGTGTTCGCAAACCACTTGTAGTTTACCACCTATTTAAAAAAGCTGGTAAGCCACTCTCAAACGGGAACGGGTCCTTAGGAGGGCCCTTCCCCTTTGTGACTGGCAGCAAAAATATTTTTTAAGAGTAGGCAGTAGTCTCACTGACCACTGCCTACTCTTAAAAAATTAAACCATGCCACTGAATTCAAGCTAACCTGGCTGATATGGGGTGATGCCCCGAACCCGGTCCCAGGAGGCTTGTTTCCAGTCCAAGGAAGACCTGGCTTGGCAGTTTGGGCTGGACTGTTCCCATGAGGCACAGGGTCAAGACTGATTTGAATATGGCTGTGTCTAAACTGGGGTGGCATGGTCAGCAAAAGAAGAATGGATTTAACCCAGATCTCTTGACTGAGTGGGAATGTTTGATGTGCTCTGCATTCAGTCCATTATCTGTGTGTCTTTTGCTTTCTCGCCCTAAGTTTTTTTATTTTGTATTTTTGGAGTTTTATATAGCGCTTACAAGACACAAAGGGGTATCAGAGTGCTTTACAGCATACATGTAAAAGAAAAATAAAACATTTGAATACAGTGAGTAGCATCGGAGTGCTGGGGGTCATATAGTTCGCGGTCATTGACCAGAAGCATGGAGATGATGCATGAGGAGAAAGTCTTTTAGTTGTCACTTGAAGTTCGTGAAGGAGGGATTGGTTCTGATGTGCTTAGGGAGAGAGTTCCAGATTTTTGGGGCGTTCCCTGAGAAAAAGCGGGAGAGGGCTTTTTTGTTTTTCTCTTTTTGGGAGGATTAAGAGGAGCGAGATGGAGCTTTTTAGGTTTCTTGATTGTCCAGCTTTTGTGAATTTGGCTGCGAAGTAGTCCGGTTTGCCTGTATGTAAGGCTTTATGGGTGAGGCAGGCAGTTTTGAAAGCACAGCGTGCTTCGATGGGTAGGCATTTTAGGGTCTGTAATGCAGGGGTGATGTGGTCGTATTTCTTTGTACCTGTGACCATTTTTGCTGCTGCGTTTAGGGTGGTTTTCATGGGGCTATGTGTGTTTTAGGTGTCCCAGTTAGCGTGGCATTTCCATAGTCAAATCTGGACAGAACTAGAGATTGGGTTGCGATTTTTAGGTCATGGGGGGTATGAAAGGTTTGATTTTGTTGAGGACTTTTAGGCTGTAGAGGGCGCTTTTTGCTGTGGAGTTTATGTGGGAGCTCATGTTGAGATTTGAGTCTAGCGAGATCCCTAGTGATTTAGCTGTTTTCGCTGGAGTAAGTTTGCAGTTTAGAGAGTCAAAGTTGTTTGTCCATTCTTGGATCTGAGGGGATTGTTCATGACTGGAGAAGACAAGGATTTCGTTTTTTTCTTGGTTGAGTTTGAGGTGGTTGAGTGTTAACCAATTTTCTACTTTAGAGAGTGTGGAATTGAGTTGGAGGATGTCATCGAGGGAGGATACCTCGAGGTATAGCTGGGTGTCATCAGCGTGGAGGTGGTAGGCAATGTTTGCTTGTTTTAGAATGGCAGTTAGCGGTTCCATGTAAATGTTGAAGAGAGTGGGGGAGAGGACTTAACCTTGAGGAACACCTCGAGTTGAGGCAGAGGTGTCGGACATCGAGTTTTTGATCTTTATGATTTGGGAGTGGTTATGAAGAAATGAGGAGAATCATTTTAGGACGTTGCCATCTGCTCCGATACGCCTTTGTAGGGCGTCTATGAGTAGAGTGTGGTCAACCGTGTCAAAAGCAGCAGATAGGTCCTGGAGGACGAATAGGCAGCATTTGTTAGAGTCAAGGGAGTTGTAAATGTCATCAGTTATGCTCAGTATAGTGGTTTCTGTGCTGCATCCTTTTCTGAGTGCACTGGGTATGCCCAGACATGGGTCCTGGGCTCACCGTGCCACTGGATTAAAGCTAGCCTAGTATATTTGTTTCCGGTCCAGGGAGGGCCTGGCTTGGCAGTTCGGACAGGACTGTTCCCATGAGGCACAGTGTCAAGACTGAATTGCATATGGCTGGGTCTAAACTGGGGTGGCATGGGGAGCAACAGAACAATGAATTTAACCCAGATCTCTAGACTTTCCGGTGAATGTTTGATTTGCTCTGCATTCCGTCCATCATCAGTGTGTCTTTTTATTTCAAAAAGCAGTCAAAGACATGGTGGTCTGCTGGCCCAAACAGGCCACCATGCCTGTGAGTGCTGGCCATTCCCAATGGGGTCACAAATTGTGACCTGCCTCATGAATAATAAACAGGCAGGTCATTTGTGACCCCTATGGGAATCGCAGAAATTGTCATTTTTTGAGACATTGTTATACATTACATTTTACTTGTCGAAAATTGCGACTCGCAAAACGACGCAATTTGCAACTCGCAAAATAGAAGGGTCATACATCTGGGGCACACAAGAAGAATCCCAAACCAATTTTAAAAAATGGATTAGAATTAAAAAAAATATTTGACACCAAAACGACAAAAATTCAATAATTGAAACCAGAGATGTTGATTTTTAAAGACTTAAGTGAAAATAGGGCCTAAAACAACAAATTGCCAACAAGGGATATCTGGTTGCCCTGGACCGATATAAAGTCAAAAGTTCAGGCTGACCATGATGGTGCGCATGACGGCTATAGAGATCAGGCTGAGTTCTCTGAGCAAAAATTGCAACAATGCGGAGTTTCAGCATCGAGGCTGTTGTTGATGGGAATGAGGGGACCTTGCTTTAAGTACAGCATCGCGCAGTGTTGATTCAGAAGGTGATGCTGCATCTCCGAGCCACGCAACACCAGCGATGCACCTGTTGAGATCCACACAACAGGGGCGATGTGCTGGGTATGATCCATGCAGTAACAGCAATGCATTGGAGCTGACCCACACAGTGGTGGTGATGCGACAGTTCTGTACTCCGCAGGGGTGATGAAGCATCGGTTCTGTTAGAGCAAGCACCTTATGGCCACATCCAAGGGCTCCAGGACTGGGGTGGCACCAATTGGCAGGGTAGGCTCACAGATGGCAGATTCCAGGTGCAAAAGTCAGGTGGAAGTCTTTTATGTCCCTGACACTTCAGATCAGGAGGCCAGCCAACTATCCCTTGGAGTCACTCTGGGGAATGCAGCTCCAACCCTTCTCACCTAGGCAAGGAGGGCAGTAGGCAGCAGGTCAGCACAGAAAGGCGGCAGTTCTTCCACAGCAGCAGTCATGCTGAGTGTCAGTCCTTCAGCAGCACAGCAGTTCTTCCTGGCAGAGTATCCACAGGTCTAGACGTGTACTGAAGTGATGGGGTCTGAGGTCCAGTTCTTATACCCAGTGGAGCCTTTGAAGTAAGGGAGACTTCAAAAACAGGCCTTTGAAGTGCACAGAGGTCCCTCCTTTCTGCCCTGACTCCTTACTCACTACAGGGGGGTAAGCAATCCTTTCTGTGTGGACAAGACACAGCCTATTCAGGCATGACGAAGGCTGTGTCCAGCTCCTCCCTCTCATCCAATAAGCATGGCCCATCAAGTCACACCTAAGCTACCATTGTGTGTGGCGGTCTAGGGGGAATGAACAAAGTCCAACTGTCACCCTCCCCTGATGTGTATTAAACACAGGCTGCAGGCACTCAGGGCTAAAAGCAGGAACATGCCATCTTTCTAAAAGTTGCATTTTTTAAATTGTAGCAATAAATCTGACTTTGCCATTAAAGAGGATTTAATATTATAATTCCATAAGTACTGAACATGGCAGCTCTACCTCCTCTCAATTAGGAATAACAGCTTATTAAATGTTCTAAGAAATCCCCAATGTTATCCTATAAGAGGGGCAAGCCTCACAGTAGTGAAAAACAAATTTGGGAGTTTTTCACTACCAGGACATGTAGAACTTTAAAGCACATGCCCTACCTTTTAATTACATAGGACCCTACCTTATGGGCTAACCAGGGCCTTCCTTTTGGGTTGACTTATATGTAATTAAAGGGGAGTTTAAAGCTTGGCAAGGGGTTTTACATACCAAGTCGACATGACAGTGTAACGCTGTATTCAGGCTGCAATGGCAGTCTCGGGGCAAGTTTTAGACTGCTACTTAGGTAGGTGGCATAATAAATTCCACTGGTAGCATTTACTTTACAGGCCCTGTGTATATGGTATATGGTATACCACTCTACAAGGGACTTACACGTAAATTAAATGTGCCAATTAGTTATATGTCAATCAAACCATGTTTAGGAGAGGGAGCACAAGTACTTTTAGCAGTGGTAAAGTGCACAGAGTCCTGTGGCCAACAAACATTAATTCAGCAAAATTGGAAGCAATTTGGCACAAGACGTTTGGAGGGAGACCACCCTAATGCTGACAGGTCTAACACCCAGGCTTACAGATTTTAGTAAATCTGGGTTCGCATCACGATACAAAGGTGAATGCACATGGAGGTCCATGCACCAGCCATGTAAATCCTCTCAGACGCAAAGTAATTCAAGGCCTTGCATGACTTTTTTTTACAAAGCCATGCAAATTGGGCTTTGCGTGGGTTTTATAAACCCTGAAGTACATTTTACATTGCAGCTGCTCTAAAAAAGTGGCCCACCCACAAAGCAAAATGTTAGTACATCTGGGCCTTGGTGCTCAACAGCTTGTGTGCTTCAACACAATGCAAAACATAGCGTACATTTACCGTACTCCATAAAGGCCTGCAAAATTGCACACCATTGTGTGAGTGCCAATGTAAGCCTTCGTAAACCCCTTGGCTGTGCAGCATTTTATTGTGGCAACACACAACTAACAATTGGATCACAGTTGTCAGCTTCATTCATTTACCTGCATTTTTCATAACATTTACAATCTGCACACAAACACAACAGCGTGGAGTAAATACAGTCAACAAACCCGCACATTTATCATCTTAAATCATCACTCGGCCAGGTGAAAATGACCAGAATGACACCCTTGTAGTTAACAGTCAGGGTATAACCACCCTTTAGTTTGAGAAGCACTCCCGCAAAGATAACTTCACAACTACCTAAAAGTGTTTTTTCTAGAGCCAGCATTTTAAGAAGAAAAGGGAAAGCATTTGTTCTCTTTCTGGTGGTTTGAAGAAGACAAAAAAAGGTTTAGAATTGAAAATAAATTGTTTCGCTTCATGGAGACATTTTGTTTGATCGCTCCCATTTGCTTCTTCAGAGAAATGATCTCACTTTCACCATAGTGACATTCTGTCAGTCTGCATCTGAAGAAGACGGTGTAAGGTCAAGAAAGGAAATCCTTCACTTTCCAATATCCAGTTTCTGTGTGTAAATTGGCACTTCCTGCTCATCAAAGAGCAGGAAATATTGGATGTGCTCTAGATGTCCATTGTGTTGTTGAGCCAAGTACCTGATGAAAGTCATCACTTCTATGTAAATGAACTGTCAGTGCCTTGCCACTGCTGGCAATCATTGGCCTGTGAAGGGTACGTCTTAATAAGAACCAACGCTCTTCACAGACTTTGATTTACTGAAAATAAAACAGAAAAGTCCTTTGAGACTACAGAGGACACTTGCTGCAGATACAATGTCTAGACGCTGGTAATATATTTTGGGCTTTTATTATAGCAAAACTGCAAATTAGAATGGAGTGCAGTGAAAGTTCTTGTGACCCAAGCGAGTTCAAAAGCAATGTTATCTTTGAATTTTCTATGCTCAAACTAAACACGCACCTGGATTTTGGCAGCACAGGAAAGAAATGTATAGGAGGTGCCTTATTTACAGCTGGGGTGCTTTTCTTACATTGTCACGCACAGAGGATAGCTGCATGGCATCAAAGTGACAACAAGTAATGGCCAGCTCAACAATGCAACCCAGCCTAATCAGATAACATATATGTATTAATGGCGTGAGTTAAGAAGGGGCAAGGGCACGATCGAGTTTACTCAGGTGGCAGGATCTCCAGAAAGCCAGGATCTTGGTGGTGGCAAGAAGTCGGAAGTTTGTGCCCCGATGACATTTTTAGCTAAGTTCACAACTTACTGACTGATTGAAGAAATACACGTTAAAGAAGATCATGCATTGATGTCCTGGACATTGAGTCTCTAAAATACAAGGCATAGCGGAAGTGACGTCGCACACCGTTCGATCATTGTTAACATCATAGGATTGACTGATTGTCCCACCAATAGGAACCTCAGCAGACTTCTATTTGCTCCCACGTTCTAGCAGAATAGAAGGTTGTGTAAACTAAAGAAAGTAAATAGGCATAACCTGCGAGACCTGGGTTCCAAGGGCTGTTGTAGGGTTACCAAAGGACAGAGCAGGACTAACAGCTCCTTCTACAAATTGACTTCCATGATGGCTGTGTGCTCCTGTGACCCACCTGCACACATGAAATACACAAACTGGCTACTAGGAAAAAAGGTGAAAACACTTAGGCAGTATATGTTGATACTCCCCAGTTGTTTACAAATGACAGTGCTACAGATATTTTCTAATTGCCAATAATGAAATTTACAAAACATTTACATCTCACCATGCAAGCTACATTTAGTCAGCCGCAGTCGGTGGTAGGAGTAACTGCAGGGCGGTGACGTGGGGAGGTTGAGGGGCAGTGTGGGGGGTAGTGATAGAGATCGGGGTATCCAAAATATGCCCACTACCACGGATAGAGTAATTGCACAGTTGCATGCACATACATTCATCATACGCTAGGGCCCATTTCACTAACACACACTCAATACTCTACTGGTAATAAACCTGTGGGAAGGAAACACCTAAACACCCTGCATCTATATCGAGGACGATAGGACCTAATTATAGTGATTGTCCTTAAACATACTCTATACAATCTATACAATAATGATCAAAAATGTACACAATAATTGACAAGAAAGAAGAATATTCAACACCATGTTTAAAAGTTATATTGCTTTATCTAAATAAGTCAAAGTAAATCAATCAGAATAAATCAGTTCTCATAGTTACCTATTCTAACTAAGTGTCAGAACGGGTCAGGACAAGTCTCTCGGCAAAGTCTCTCAAGACAGAGTCCCTCAGCATCGATCCTCAGCAACGCAAGTTCACGCAGCAAAGGTAAAATGGCAAGTGGCAAAGCCCTCCCTAAGCTAACAAATCTTATAGTCAAAATTACAATGGAAACACACATAAAATTTGCAGGATAAACTGTATCACTGAGCAGAGCGAGAAGGAAGGGATGTAACATTGCTACATCTGAAAATCTTCGCTCAGGAAAAGTCACAAGACGTGAACTACGGAACAGGAACCAAGAAACAGAAACTATTAAAGTATCCAACTCGCTCAACTTCCCTCGGCAGCCGAGCCACAGTTCATTGTCTGTTTCTGAAGCTCCTTTGTTTGCCAAGGACGTTCCATTTCTTTTGGAGATTCTCCAAACTGCTAATGTCCTCATGGAAAAATACAACAAGGACCACGGTCAGTTGTCTTCGACCTTTTTCCAGCAGGGGTCTCCCTTGCCACATCACAGAATATGCCACAGCCAGGCCTCGAAATACAGTCAGCTTGGTTAAGGCCTTCATAGGCCACAATAGACCATCTTAATTAAAGAGACAAAATAAACGTTACTACAGCATAATGATTAAACAGTGTTAACCCCACTAATACCCTTTATGTGTATGCATTTATCTAGCTTTTGCAACATAAAAAAGCATTAATTCAGACAGCGTTTTGTGCTCAAAATAAATAGCACACAGCAACGTTTAAACATGAAAACTTGCACGTTATTATTTAGGACAGAAACAGCACAAATAAGCTAACCCTCATGTAACCTTCTCTTATGTTAGGACAAACGGGTTGATTAATAAAAATACACTTGCACAAGACAAATAATTAGTTGTTATTTATTAATAAATTAATAAAACGCATAGACATGCCAGAGCTCCAAAAGCCCATGAATTTTCTGAAAGAAAACTCTGCTCCAGCAATCCCCCCTTTGGTGATTTTATCACCAAATAAACCCAAAAAAAATTAGTGAAAATTTTAATCCCATTTTAGGAGAAATCAGAAATGTCTTTTCCCCTTACACAACATTAAACACCAGTCACTCTTTCATCATCCCTCTTTGTCTCTAAATAAATACTCTCCCTCAATTCTTCTAGTTCAATTTCTTGAGGTTCTCTCTTCAACCTTTTATTTCTCTTTTCTTTATTCAATTTCTTTCCCCCTCCCCTGTTTTTACAACACACACACACCAATCTTATTATTAATAAAGCCACAATTATACAAGACAAGGGAAACAATATTCTACCTATAATAGTACTACCTATTTTTGCAATAAAATCCTTAACAGCTATCATCTTATTAGCTATTTTAGTCCATAAACTCCCAGCTTCAAGTGGTACTAAATCTTCATGCAAATCAGTAATATTTCTGATATAGACCTTCAGGTCTTTACTTTCGTCAGGAATGTAAGTGCAACAATGTTGAATTTTCAAAATTCCACAGACTCCACCCTCCTTGGCCAATAGAATATCAAGGGCAAGTCGATTTTGCATAGACATGGCACGTACGGCACTTAATTCCATATTCACCAAAAGAAACCCTCCTGCGGTATTTGTCGATAAGCGATCAACCACTGTGGACAGTTTCCGAATTCCATAAGCATTCAAAGAAATTCCCACTGCTGGAATCAAAACCCCAAAAATATCACCCACAATTTCAGACCAAGTTTCTCTCTTAAAACGTGTTAATAAGTTAATATCTTCTACATCTTTTATTTTATCTGTATGAAAAATCTTAGGAAAAACCAGGCCCACATAACATGTGCCATACCAATGGTCAGGCAACTTGTAATAAGCCTTGTTCCCACACACATAGTACACTCCTGGAAAAATTGTATCCTCTCCACCTCTGAAACCCCAACCTGTCGCAACGAAGTATTTATCATGGCACTCACTAGTCCCCACGAAATACGTATCATATTGGGATTTCTTTCTGGTAATGCATAGTTTACCCTTCTGCGGTGCATCTAGAGCTAAAGTTGGACTAGCCCCATTTTTCAACTCTTTTCCCATCTCAATGTCCCAAATTGTCTCACTCACTTCATATTTTCCCGCTTTCTCATGCATGTTCATTCTCCTTTCCTCTACCATATCCAGGAAAGCTTTCTCCTCTTCTTTCAGACTGCAAGTTAAATTATTCTTAAAAATGTAATCTAATGTTAATCCTTTTTCTTCAATAAAAATCTCACCAAAAGTGTTAGCTTCTTTAGCTGGATTCAGCTCTTTGTTCATTGGCAAGTGCCCAAAAATACTATCTCTGTTAGACATCTTATAATCTACTTTCCCTAACAAATAAAAAACACTACTTAAAATACTACAAGAAATACCATATGTAGCTGGTAAATGGTGATAAGTAACACCCTCTGAAACTGATGCAGGTAACTGCATACAGACATAGCAATCCCTGACTTCCATTGTCTTCACATATTCATATAACAATTTAGAAAAAACATTACTAGAAAAATTATTAATTGACCTATCTTTGTGTATGTAACTACTACTCCTAATTGGAACTACTTTTTGTGAACTCTTCTCTATATTTGTCACATTTTCTGTATTCATCCCAAATTCAACCTTAAAAGTCACTAATAAAACTAAAATACCCCATAGAAGCATTAATAATCCAGTACAGCAGCAGCACATCCTACACCACCTTTTAAAGAAGGCACATCTATTTTGATTATCCTCTATGTTAGCCATTTTAGTTTAGCCTCTACTACTCCGCTGCTGTTTAAACTCTTCAAAATTCTTCAGCAATTCTTCAGCTTTCAGTTTATCCAAATGATCTCTTCGCTCACTTGATCCAAGTGAATCTTTCTTTCACTCAGTTTGGATACTTGTCATCCTTTACTTCACTTTCTTCAACATCAAATTGTATTAGATCTCCAACACTCAAATCCAAATCCTCAGTATCCGACTCTTCTCCAATGTCAGTCAAGAGTACTTTCAGGATTTCACCAGTATCTTCCTCAACCACTTCTCGTACAGTCTCCTCTGGATTTCCTTGACTTTCCACCTCTTCACCTTCAGGCAGTGTCACATACATCCATTCCGGCGACCTATACTTTTGGTTTGGTTTTCTCACTCTTTTGAATTCTTCTGGTTCTTTCGATTCTTTTGATTCTTTTCCTTCAGCTTTTGAACTTTGACTCGATATTTCATTCACTTGTTCAGCTTTTGATGAATTTGCTCTTATTATTCTATATCTCAGCCTCTTAACTCGGTTGTTAGGCCAACGATCTCCTTTCACAACCCTTTTCGGCCTTAATTCTTTATCATTCCTTTCTCCAATCCAAGTTCTTTTTCTCAGAACTGGACCCTCTGTTTGTTCATTTTCATCATCCGATTCTGTTTCAAGTGCTTTCTGTTTTCGTTTCTTAGCAGTTTTCTTTTCTTCCACAGATTCTTTCACCACTATTTGAGACTTCCCTACTTCTGTCCCTCCTCGGGTTTCCGACACGCAATCTTCTTGCTGTCTACTTGTCCCTTCACCTAGCTCCTCATCAATGTTCCCTACACCTCCTCGGGGGTCTTCCGCAATCTGTCCCTTTCTATCTTTTTCTGTCCCTGTTTCCTCAAGAATTATCTCAAGTGGTTCTTCAATCTCCTCCTCTTCTGATTCAGGAGTAGTCTCTGTGTGATTTCTCTTTTCTTTTCTTTTTCCTCCACTGCTACTTGAAACTTCAGGCTCTTTAACAGAATCTGATCTTCTCTCTGATACTCGCAGTGATTCTCTTGAAGCTCTCTCTGCTTCTTTTCTCACTGATTCCGTATCTTCAGCATCTTCACCATCACTAGAATATGATTCTTCAAAATACTCTTTACCAGTCCCTTATTTTGGGTTTGGAACTCTCAGAGTATGACTTGCATGTACCCAGTGCTTTACTCCAGCACACTTTACTGCAGTCGTCGTAGTCAGAATAACTTGTCTCGGCCTTCCCCACCTTGGAATCAAGCAATTTCTTCTTCTGTGCACCTTAATCCTCACCCAGTCTCCTGGACTCAGATCATGGGCTTGCTTCTTCTCAAGTGTGGTAGCTTCTTCTCCAACCTGGTGAAACACAGAATGAACTGCGTCAGCCAGGCCTTTACAGTAATCCAAAATCATGTCATCAGTTATTGTCACCAACTTATTGACAGGCACGTATGCATGGCGCATTGCACGTCCCATAATGATCTCATGCGGGCTCAAACCTGTGGTTCTATCTGGAGTAGATCTCATAGTCATCAGAACTAGAGGTAAAACATCTGGCCATTTCATGCCAGTAGCTAAGCACATCTTTCCAATCCTATTTTTGATTGTGCCATTAATCTGCTCAACCACACCAGAAGCCTCTGGTCGATATGCACAATGTAGCTTCTGCTGTATTTTCAATGCTTCACAAATTAAACTTATGAGCTCATTTTGAAAGTGTCTACCTCTATCAGACTCAACTGTAACTGGAAACCCGTACCTAGGAATCAACTCCCTCAACAGTAATTTTGCCACTGTCAATCCATCATTTCTTCTAGTCGGGTAAGCTTCCACCCACCTAGAAAACAAACAGACTACCACTAGAACATACCTTAGTCTGTTCACTTGGGGCATTTCAATGAAATCAATTTGCATTCTTGTAAAAGGACCTCCCTCTCTGCCAATAGTCCCTAGACTCACCACTGTCTTTTTCCCAGTGCTAAATTGCTGACAAATCAAACACCTTTGACAGATGCTCTCTGCATTTGTCCTGAACTTTGCATTGTACCAGGTCTGCTTGAACGACCTGACCATCGCATCCCTTCCCAGATGTCCCTGGCCATGATACATCCTTGCCATTGACGACAAGATTGAGTTTGGCATCACTGGTCTGCCATCTCTGTAGACCCAAACATGGTCTGTTTCTCTTGGAGCACATCCTGCCTTAATCCAATCTTGTTTCTCTTCTTCTCCTGCCTCATCTTGTAACTGCTTCACTTCATCCCATGTCTCTAAGACATTAGTAAACAATACAGAAAGAAAAGACATTTCCCTTTCTCTTTCCCGATTAATGGACTGATTTGTCTTGGCGCAATATTGCGCAACATCATTGGCGTACCTGTTACCAACAGTGATAAAATCATCCCCTGGACCATGGGCAGCACATTTTACAACTGCTAACTCCTTAGGCAGCTGTATCGCCTCAAGCAATTTTCCAATCAATTCAGCATTCTTTATCGGAGTTCCACCCGATGTCAAGAAACCTCTTTGTAGCCAAAGTTGGCCAAAGTCATGCACCACTCCAAATCCATACTGACTATCAGTCAACACAGTCGTCCTCAAATCTTTCCCAATCTCACAAGCTTTTGTCAATGCCACCAATTCAGCAACTTGCGCAGATTTCACTCCCTTTAATGGTGATGCTTCCATGACCTCTGAAACTTTGCACACCGCATATGCTGCACATAGCACACCATTATCATTTCTCAGGCATGATCCATCCACAAACAACACATGGTCATTCTCAGGTAAGGGAAGATCCCTTATGTCTGGTCTCGGTTTTGTACAGTACTCAAGCACATCCAAACAGTCATGATCATCTTCCATCTTTATACCCACATTTTCAATATCCGGCAAAAGTGTCGCTGGATTCACATTCACACATCTCTCAAGAGTCACATTTGATGCTCCTAGAATCACCTTTTCGTACTTAGTCAACCGACTATGTGACATATACTGAGTTCTGCTTCTTGTCAAAAGAATTGCCACATTGTGAGGTACGAATACCCTTACAGGATACCCCATTATGATTCCCTCACTCTGTTCCAGGCTTCTGCATGTTGCAGCCACAGATTTTAGACAACCTGGTAAACCCACAGCTACAGGGTCAAGTGTCGATGAGAAGTACGCAATAGGCCTTCTCAATTGCCCATGTTTCTGGATTAACACTGAAAGTGCACATCCATTTCTCTCACTGCAGTACAGTTCAAACTCGTTCTCGTAGTCAGGCATACCCAAAGCTGGAGCCTCACACATTTTACTCTTGAGCTCTTCAAATGCTGCCAATTGTTCTGCATCCAGATCCAATGGATCTGTCATTTCACTTTTTGTCAATTTAATCAATGGCTTTGCTATCAGCGAAAAATTAATTATCCACTGACGACAATATCCCACCATTCCCAGGAACATTCTCACTTCTCTCTGGGTTTTTGGAGCTTTCATTTCTCTGATTATTCTGATCCTGTCAGTAGTCACTTTTCTCAGACCTTTTTCAATATTATGTCCAAGATAATGCACCTCTTTCTTGCAAAATTGCAATTTGGCTGGAGATACCTTTAACCCTCCATCTCCCAGATGATTCAGTAAAGCTATGGTATCTACTTCACAAGCTTCACGTGCCTTTGATGCCACAAGTAGGTCATCAATATATTGAACTAGTACAGAGTTCTCAGGCATGATTAAACTTTCCAACGATTTCTTCAATAGCTGATTGAATATCGAAGGACTCTCCGTATATCCCTGTGGGATACGACACCATGCTAAAATACGCTGGCCAAACCTAAATGCAAAAATCGGCTGGCTGTCATGATGCAATGGAATTGAAAAGAACGCATGACACAAATCAATTACTGTATACCACTCAGCATCATGTGGAATTTGATACAGAATCACTGATGGATTTGGCACAATAGGACAACATGCCACCACAATTTGATTAACTTTTCTCAGATCTTGCACAATCCTAAATTTGCCATTGGGCTTTTTCAGTCCCATTATCGGTGAATTACACGGGCTACTCAGTAGTTCTCTCAGAACTCCTTGCTGAATCATTTTCCCAATTATAGGAGTTATTCCTTCAATTATTTCTGGTGTCATTTTGTACTGAGGAATGTTAGGATATGTAATTCCCTCTTTCACTGTAATTTTCACTGGATCTACATTATTCATCAATCCCACATCCTCTCCAGTAAAATCCCACACTATTCTTTTCACTGTGTCTCTCAGCTCTTGAGGCAAATCCTCCGGATTAAATACTGGAAATGCACCAATTAACTCACTCTCTCTATTTTCTAGAGTCATTCGGTACAATACATCATCATCTGGTGTTTCAAAAGCTATTCCATCCGGTGTACAGAAAATTGTGCAGTTCATCTTAAACAATAGGTCCCTACCTAACAGGTTCACTGGACTCGTGTCACAGACAATAAACCTGTGCATGTCTGAAAATTTCCCTATCTGTACTCTTACTGGTTCAGTAAGACGTGTTCTGATTTGCGTATTGGCTACACCAACTACTTGGATTGCTTCATCCGAGAGAGGAAGATTTCTAACATCTGTTGACCTGACAGTTGATCTTGTCGCACCTGTGTCTACTAAAAAAGTAACACTCTCCTCATTTATTTTCCCATCCACAAATGGTCCTGCCTGGTCTATTTCCAGAGTTGCACCAAGTATGCACTCTTCCTCCTCTCTTCGGCACCGTCAATAATCACCCTCAGACTCACTCCCTTCACTCTTTAACAAGTACTGTTGTACCTGGTTAGAACGTCTTGGTTTGTTTACCTGCTCATCATTGAAGAATCCTGAGTCCTGATTGTACTTTTGTACCCCTCTATTCTGCGGCAAGGGCGGTTTTGGCTCTTGACTCTGCTGTCTCACAGCTTTTTGCTGTTGTTGTTGCTGGTTATTCCCTTCATTCTGCACCTGTTGATTTAAGGATTTACCCTCATTTAATGGTGGATTAGGACATTCCGATCTCCAATGTCCCAGTTGGCCACAGTTGTGACACGGGAACTTTTTCTTTGCTTCCTCAAGACTTCCCTTTCCTTTTCCTGCAAATCTAGGTCTATTCCCCGCATTATTTCCTGGATTATTTGCCTGTTCCACCAACTGTGCTTCCTGTCTTTCCGCAACCTTCACTTGTGCCCACATCGCTTTCTCTTTCAGCTTTCTTTGTTTTGCTTCAATTTCATCACTGAAGTATTTTGCATGTCTCAGAATCTCATCTACTTTCTTACTCTGCCAATCCACTGTGTGCTCACGAATTCTCTCACTAATTTCAGGTCTCAGGCCATATACAAATCTGTATACAAAATGACTCAAATCCTTGTCACCCAGGTGTTCATCTCCACTGAATTGTTTAAAAGCCAGTATCAGCCTTTCGTAAAAAGCATGAACTGATTCTTTTGCCTCCTGTTGTGTTCGATCTATCTTAACCCAGTCTGTCTCTTTTGGAGGAACTTTACTCTTCAGGTATACCATCACCTGATCATACTTCCTCATTACTTCTGGATCTGGTGCCCCTGTTCTTGGATCTCTTGGATACTCCTCAGTAGGCCAACTCACAACTATTTTACACTCAGTCCACAAGTCTGCTGGTACAATTATATCAAACAGACTATTCAGGTCGACCCACAGCACTTTTGACAATTTCACAAACCTGTCTACCTGCCTATACCACTCGACGGGCTTTTCTCTCAATCGAGGGAAATCATTCGTAAATGACAAAATATCCTGTCTGGTCCATGGAACATGTACATATCCTCCTCCAGGTATTTCTCTCATGGGATAATGCTCCACTGGTTTCTCCTTTTCTCTCACTGGAAATGCTGAATAAGTTGTTCTATCTTCAGATTCATCTCTTTTCTTATACCACCTATCCTTCCACTTTTCCACATCGCCCCATCTTCGCAATAATGCTATCATTTCTTTAATCTGTCCTGTTCTACCAGAAGCATTCAAATTTTCTATGTCTTTCTCTGTGAAATCCATCCTGTAGGTTTTCTGTAAAGCCTTCACTTTATCAATGTCAATTCCCTGCTCATTTGCTATCGCTCTTAGTCTATCATGTGTATTTCTTGCTCTCCAGGTGATACTCTTGCACATAAACATCAGCTCACTATCATGATGACTCTTCAGGATTTCTGTTGGGACTGTTCCTCTCACAAGCTCTTCTAATTCTATACGTAATTTAACCACATCAATAACTCGTGGATCTTTATCCTTTTTCTGAAGAACTTTCATCCAATCATTTAAATCATCAACTGTTATTTCAGCAGTTTTTCTCACTGGAACCACTTTTTTCTGCGGTTCTAAAATTGGCATCCCTGAACAACTAGGTTCACTAGCATCCAATAGTTCGCTACATGTGTCATGTCTGGTCTGTCTCAGGTCACTTCTCCCTGTTCTTTTATCTGAATCTCCTGAAGGACCAACTGAATTTGTCGAATCATTCGCAATATATGGAACTACCAGTCCATTTTCACCTGTCCTCTGTCTGTCAAACACAGGAATAACCGGACCTATAGTTACAGGCACCGTAACAGCTTCCAGATTCTTCGTTAACTCCCTAATTTTCTCAGTCAGTTCTGTTGTCGTTTTGGCTAACTGTCTGGCATTTTCCTCACTACCTCGATTCTCTCTCTCCCTGAAAGAATTACTACCTCTTGATTCAGGTGTCACTTTTTCTTTCTCAACTGTATCTCTTATCGGAGAAACAACTGGTGTACTCTCGTCTGGTTCTGGTCTATACGGAGGTGGTCTCTTGTAAATCATGTCATTCAAGATCTCATCCTCATATTCCCCATATCTTCTCATATCTGACTCAGGAACCCTTTCTACAGAAGGAGCAGAAACTTCAACTGTTCTCATTGGATATAATCCCTCTGACATATTAGCATCTCGCCATCTTTTCATTCGATCATGATGTGTTTCACGATCATGTCTCCTCCCAAACATATATCTGTACTGACCTCCAGATCTTTGTCTTTCTCGATTATATACTTCCTCTTCCCATTCCACTAAAGCCTCGAACTGTGTAGGTCTTGGCTTCGGGTCCAGATGTGCCATCTTTTCCCGTAAATTTCTCAACACGGCCAAATTAAATGAACCATGTTCTGGAAATGCTAGAACACCATCTTCTTTAGTATACCTAACCCAATTCTGCAACCATATACAGGTATGTAATCCATATTTCGCAGCCATGAAGGATGCAGGTGTTTTCGCTGGAGGTAGCAACTCACCCTCTCTCGTCTTAACCTCTTTATCCTTGCTAAACCACTTCTTAACCTTTCCAAAGAAGGTCTTTTTCTTTTTCTCTTCTTGGTAATACATTTTAGCGCTTACCAAAACTCTCTACTCTTTCCGTATGGAGCGTCTACGTCACCAAACAGCTCTTCCAATCCCTGCGCGACTCACACTAACGCACCAATCCTAGCGCGAGCACTACTCTGATCCACTATCCAATCAGAGCGCGGTCTTTCCGACGTCAGCAGCTGCTGCAGTCTCTGTCTCCTGTCTCTGTCACTCGTCTACCCCTCCTTTACAAAATCTCTCAGTAGACTTCGTGTCAAAATTTCTACAAAATCTATTAGTTACAACATAAAAACATCTCCATTGTCTGCTTCGCTAACCACAGAATAGTAAAAGAGAGTCTATTTCTCAAGGGTCAACAAACTTACATACATCTCATAACTGTTTCCTCTAGGACTTATCCAAAGAGTCTTACAATCAATAAATGTATATGCATTCACGCACATTCATACAAGAGAAATATAGTACATGCACTCAGAATCCTGCTTCCCGAGAACAGCGTACAATCTGTCTCTGTAGTAGGACATACATTAACTAAGCAACTTTGCCCAGTCCTCAAACAAGCTCAGAGAATACCTATTACTCCTCCCGCAATAAGCTTTAACGGAAATCCTTACGGATCCCTGGGACTTAAGACCAGAGTTTCACAGATAACCTTTACTACGATACACACTCCTTATATACTAGAAATATATTCTAATAGTAACATACAATAATGTCACTGTTTCCGAACCCAGACAATGTGAACGCGCAACTTCAATTGTCACACGTAATTCCTTACAATCCCGTCTTTCCCGAGAGCAGCATATACCTTCCCTCTGCCCTACTACGGAACTGCTACTAGCTTCCAAATTCCAGAAGCACTACATATAACTCAACAAGACGACTTCAACATATAGTATTAGTACATATACCAACATTAACCAAAATAAATCAATAATCAATAAGCCAATGTACAAGCAATCTTATCTTATCAGATCAAGACAACCATCTATAACCATTCTCTGCTACCAGAGAAATTGATAGAGATCAGGGTATCCAAAATATGCCCACTACCACGGATAGAGTAATTGCACAGTTGCATGCACATACATTCATCATACGCTAGGGCCCATTTCACTAACACACACTCAATACTCTACTGGTAATAAACCTGTGGGAAGGAAACACCTAAACACCCTGCATCTATATCGAGGACGATAGGACCTAATTATAGTGATTGTCCTTAAACATACTCTATACAATCTATACAATAATGATCAAAAATGTACACAATAATTGACAAGAAAGAAGAATATTCAACACCATGTTTAAAAGTTATATTGCTTTATCTAAATAAGTCAAAGTAAATCAATCAGAATAAATCAGTTCTCATAGTTACCTATTCTAACTAAGTGTCAGAACGGGTCAGGACAAGTCTCTCGGCAAAGTCTCTCAAGACAGAGTCCCTCAGCATCGATCCTCAGCAACGCAAGTTCACGCAGCAAAGGTAAAATGGCAAGTGGCAAAGCCCTCCCTAAGCTAACAAATCTTATAGTCAAAATTACAATGGAAACACACATAAAATTTGCAGGATAAACTGTATCACTGAGCAGAGCGAGAAGGAAGGGATGTAACATTGCTACATCTGAAAATCTTCGCTCAGGAAAAGTCACAAGACGTGAACTACGGAACAGGAACCAAGAAACAGAAGCTATTAAAGTATCCAACTCGCTCAACTTCCCTCGGCAGCCGAGCCACAGTTCATTGTCTGTTTCTGAAGCTCCTTTGTTTGCCAAGGACGTTCCATTTCTTTTGGAGATTCTCCAAACTGCTGATGTCCTCATGGAAAAATACAACAAGGACCACGGTCAGTTGTCTTCGACCTTTTTCCAGCAGGGGTCTCCCTTGCCACATCACAGAATATGCCACAGCCAGGCCTCGAAATACAGTCAGCTTGGTTAAGGCCTTCATAGGCCACAATAGACCATCTTAATTAAAGAGACAAAATAAACGTTACTACAGCATAATGATTAAACAGTGTTAACCCCACTAATACCCTTTATGTGTATGCATTTATCTAGCTTTTGCAACATAAAAAAGCATTAATTCAGACAGCGTTTTGTGCTCAAAATAAATAGCACACAGCAACGTTTAAACATGAAAACTTGCACGTTATTATTTAGGACAGAAACAGCACAAATAAGCTAACCCTCATGTAACCTTCTCTTATGTTAGGACAAACGGGTTGATTAATAAAAATACACTTGCACAAGACAAATAATTAGTTGTTATTTATTAATAAATTAATAAAACGCATAGACATGCCAGAGCTCCAAAAGCCCATGAATTTTCTGAAAGAAAACTCTGCTCCAGCAGTAGTAAACTATGGATTACGGAGGTTTACAGGTAAGTTAACATATAAATTAATAAAACGAATTTCGTTGCGTGCACTGCATCGCATTTGGGGATGCAGTGCACGCAACAAAATTCGTTTTATTAATTTATATGTTAACTTACCTGTAAACCTCTGTAATCCATAGTTTACTACCCCCCACCCTGCCCCTCCCCCTCCCCCTCCCCACGTCACCGCCCTGCAGTTACTCCTACTACTGACCGCGGCTGCATTTAGTTATCTGCAGTTTTCCAATAGACGAACCAGACCCACCAGGGTAGCAGAAAGCACACATAGTAGCATGACGCTGCTCAAAATAAAGTATAGACGGAACAAAGTACCGAGCACAGAGTATGAGGTTAGCTTAAGGCAATGTGTTCTATAGGGGGTGAGCATTCGATTAAGAGGAAATTGGTATCTACCATGCAAGCATATAGAATGTAAAAAGAACAATTGATGGACAGAATGCAGAACAATGCCATATATTCACCCCAGTACAGAGATCTGGGCCTAAATCCATAGTTTTTTTGCTCACCATGTCATTCCATTTTGAACCCAGCCATATGAAAATCAGTCTTTACCCTGTGCCTCATGGGAACAGTCCAGACCGAACTGCCAAGCCAGGTCCGCCCTGGACTGGAAACAAGCATCCTAGGACCGGTTTTGGGGTTTCACCCCTCTCCAGCCAGGATAGCTTGACTCCAGTGGCATGAAGAGCAAGGGACCCACGTCTGTGCATGCCCGTCCTACTCAGGGTGACAAATGCAAAAAGAACAATTGATGGACAGAATGCAGAACAATGTCATACATTCACCCCAGTACAGAGATCTGGGCCTAAATCTATCGTTGTTCTGCTCCCAATACCATTCCAGTTTGAACCTAGCCATATGCAAATCAGTCTTGACCCTGTGCCCAATGGGAACAGTCCTGCCCAAACCGCCAGGCAAGGTCCTCCCTGGACTGGAAACAAGCATCCTAAGACCAGTTTGGGGTTTCAACCCTCATCAACCAGGATAGCTTGACTCCAGTGGCATTGTGTGTCTTTTGCTTTCTCGCCCTAAGTGCGCCAAGTATGCCCAGACGTGGGTCCCGAGCTCACTGTGCCACTGAATTCAGCTGTCTTGACTGGAGTTCGGGATTCAGATCTCTTGACTGGGGGTGAATGTTTTAATTTCTTCTGCATTCCGTCCATCAATTGTGTGCCTTTAGCATAAAGAATGTAGCATGGGGAAGCTGGTTGGGCTCACTTTTCCAGTTTTCATGTCCTTAGTTCAGTTGTCATCCTATTTAAGGTAAATATTAAGCCTGGGCAAAGCACTACGCTACGCTCGCGTAGTTTGCGAAGTTTGTGCTACTTCGCACTACGCGAATTGCACGTAGAAAAGTGCAAACACGCGTAGCATAGTGCAGCGGTCATTTTTTGCTTGCTCGCGATCCTCAACGTCAAGTTGGCGACTGCGAGCAAGCAAAATGACATGCCGGCGAGACTTTTTCCACGTTTGCGATCAGCAACATCAAGTTGCCGATCGCGAGCGTGGAAAATAAACCTCCCGGCGAGCTTCTCAACGCCGGGAGGTCAGGTTTCTCATTGCGAGTGGTCGCGTATAGGCCTGGGCAAAAATTTCGTTCCGTTCGCGGAAATTGCGATAATTTGACATTTTTGCGTTCCGCGGAGAGCGCGAAAATGTCAAAAATTCCGGTTTCCGCAGCTTGGCGATAATTTGTTTCTTGCTCGCGCTGTAAAATGATACATTCTCGCGCGCGCGCGATCGCCTTACCCGAATCCCTGCGTTCGCCGACAAGTTTTCTTGATCCGGTCGCGTTCTCCATGAGATGTTGTATTGTTTTTAGCCATTTGCGCTGTCTCGCGACAGTTCGCGCCCGCAGTGACGTCATGCGTCGCGCGATCACGTCTTTCTTCTCGCGATCATGCACCGCGAGAACAACTCAAAACAAGATGGCCGCGCCCGCAAGCAACCACATGGGTAAGTTGGCGACCCGCAACCATGCAGAAAATCTCGCGAACATGCCGGAAAAAAACTTCTGCATCTTTGCGATATTTCTGCTTGTTTGCGATAATTTTAAACATTCTCGCGATAATTTGCGAAGGTTAATTCCGCAAATTCCGCCCACCCCTAGTCGCGTATGCTCGCGACCGCTCGCGATGAGAAACTACCTGTCTGCGTTGAGAAAGCTGCCGCTCAAGTAGAAATCTACTCTAGCGGCAGAAAACGACCGCTTGCACTGTGCAAGATGCAGTTTGCACTGATTGCACAGTGCAGACAAGCATCCGGCACTGTGCAATCAGTGCGAACTGCATCTTGCACAGTGCACTACGCAGTTTGCGAAGCTACGCATAGCTCGCGTAGTGCGAAGTGCACTTCGCGTAGCTACGCGTAGTGCTACTTTGCAAACTACGCCCAGGGTTAGTAAATATAACCCAAATTTTCATTTTCATGATCATAATTTCCATATTTTTTCATTTGCAGAGATGACCGCTGTAAAAAGTTGAAGATACTGCTCTTTAAAGAACACTACATCACCATGCTGCAGCAGTCCAATAACCAGCTACCTTCCCTATCACCCCTTGACTGTATGCTTGCCTTTCACCTGGTACAGCGCTCCATGCCTTTTTGGCTAGGTTTGCACAGTACACATACCACATACAAATATACATACACACAAAAGCAAGTTGCCTTCCTCTTTGAAATATCAAACCTCCATTTTCCTCATTATGCCAGAGAGTGTCACTAGTCTAGAAACCAGAGCAAATGTTATTCCTCAGATATTGTCACCTGCTTGGTGTTATTCAGTTGGAAACCCACGCTAGATGCACAGAGCACACTTGAGCATTAGCAGATCAGCCCTGGGCTGTTTTGCAACGTATTCAGCGTTATGCAACTTTTCATTACTTTCTTTTACATTGTGTTACCACAGTAATGCCAGGCGCCATGTTTGTGCTTGGTGTCTGCGTAGCACCATTACATAACATTTACAGCAGGGCTATGTGAGTCGTGACCCCCGTCTCTGCCAGTGGGCACTCTCCACGTCATATTAATGTGTTCCTTGGAGTTCCTCCTGGCGAGGCATCGCCTGCCAGAACTACAGGATTCGAACCCTACTCCTCTCTGAGGGACCCGTCTGAAGCTGTCAGAGCCTCCCCATCTTTTCAGTCCCCGAGGAAGAGACAAACGAGTCTGTGATCACCAGCCTGGAAGAGGTAAAAACTATTGTAATTCTCCACACGGTACTGGTGCATGTAATTTGCTCCCTTCCTTACCTTATTAACATAAATCTTACATATGTTTTTGTGTAACACCGCTTTGATTTTGAATTTTCTAGACAGTCGTGGGTTTGGACACAGTGAGTAGACGTAAGGACCACAGAAGTCGACGGACCCCACATTAAGAACCGCTGCTCAGCATCATAAACATATGTTGTTTTAACCCCTTGTATGCCCATGACGAGCTGGACTCGTCATGGAGCACAGTCGCGCTGTGCCCATGACGAGTCCAACTCGTCATGAGGCATACCCTAGGGAATCCCTCTGGTGCGGGCCCCAGAGGGATTCCCTTTCTGCCAAAATAGCCTCAGGAGCTGGGGAAGAGCACGTAGAAAGACGGGAGAGGTATCGTTAGAAAGGGGAGAATCTCCCCTTTCCAATGGTACCCCTCCCCAGTGGATCCCTGCTTGGGGATCGCCACAGGAGGGCGATCCCCAAACAGGGATCGACCCAATAGACACCAGGGAGGGGGGAGCGGCCCCTTGGGCAAGGGCCTTTGCTCCCCCATGTAAATTTGGTGCAATTTAGTCATTTTCCCCCCTGGGGGGCAGATGGGGGCATTAGCCCCCAATCTGCCCCCCCGGGGGGGCAAAAAGCCCACTAGACCCCAGGGAATTTTTTTATCCATAACAATAGGGGTGGGGGCTGCCCAAAACGGGCAGGCCCATGCCCCCACCCCACCCCCAATTACTACAGTCTTTCTGCCCCCCTCCGGGGGGCAGATGGGGCATTGGCCCCTAATCTGCCCCTTCGGGGGGGCAGAAAGCCCACTAACTACCAGGGATTTGTTTTTACTTTTTTTTAGGGTGGGGGCTGCCCGCAACGGGCACGCCAATGCCCCCACCCACCCGCCACCATTACAGCCTTTCTGCTCCCCCTGGGGGGCAGATGGGGCATTGGCCCCCAATCTGCCCCCCCGGGAGAGGCAAAAAGACCACTAGACACCAGGGAATTATATAAAAAAAAAAAATAGGGGTGGGGGCTGCCCAAAACGTGCAGGCCCATGCCCCCACCCCACCCCCCAATTATCACAGTCTTTCTGCCCCCCCGGGGGACAGATGGGGCATTGGCCCCTAATCTGCCCCTTCGGGGGGCAGAAAGTCCACTATACACCAGGGATTTGTTTTCTTTTTTTTTTTTTTTTTTTTTTTTTTTGAAACCGTTTATTGCAATCTCAAATAGTGACAAGTATGGGCCTACAACCGTCTGGCCGGCCGCTAGAGTGGCAGAAGCATATGACATATATACCGAAAAATCTCTTGGCGGTGCAAAAAGGTAAATCAGGAGATATCAATAGTGCAGGCCACATAACTCCAAACCCACAATACGGTTTCCTTTTGTCGAAACACAACAACACAAAAAACCACACCCGCAAGGCAACCCGCAATCCCAAGTGACAGCACGCGCTCCTTAAGTGGGGGACCCCAACCAATCGCCAAACTCTGAAGAGGGGAATGAGAACAGATCAGGGACTGGGGAACCACGTGCCCGTGGCTGGGGGAGGGGGTCGGCTAGGGGGACGGAGCTGGTGAGGCAGCCGGCAGCAGTGGCGGCTCGCAAATACCCCCGCGATAGGCGTTCCAGGGGCCCCAGATTTTCACCCACGCCCCAGGCTTACCCCTCGCAATATACACCACCTTTTCACGAAACATACACCAATCCATGTGGTCTTTCCAGGCCGACACCGCCGGGGGCCTCTGGGATCCCCACAATTGAGCAATGTCACGCTTAGCTATCATGTATCCCAGAGTCACCCACCGCGTCTGCGGAACCGAGTAGTCAGTTGGTTCCCACACATTCAGCAAGCATCTCCTCGCTTCAGGCAACAGCGCGACACGCGTAACCACTCGCAGGACCTCGTGCACACCACGCCAGAATCGCTCCACCTTTGGGCATTCCCACAGAATATGCAAGAAAGTTGCCAAAGCACCACAGCCACGCTTACACAGTCCATCCTCAGCAAAGCCCATACGTAGAAGCCTTGGCCCCGTCACGTAAACCCGGTGGAGGATCTTAAGCTGGACGAAGCGAAGGCGAGCCGGGATGGCCACCTCCTTCGGAGAGGCCACCGCGGAAATCCAGTCCTCGTCGTCCAATTCCAGCCCATCGGCAACCCAGGCCTTGCGGAGGCCAGTCAGCAGGCCCGATCGGTCGGTGATCAGTTTTTTATATATAAGGGAGATCGTGCTGTCTGGGACATGGCCATCCAGCACTCTGTCCTCCAGGGGGGAAGACTCCGGAATGGACGCGACATCCGGGAAGACGGAGCCCAGCGCGTGGCGGACTTGTAAGTACCGAAAGTACTCACTGCCTTGCAACTGAAACTCCGTCTGCAGCGTCTCGAAAGTTTTGAATCCCCCCCTCGTCCAGAGATCTCCCACTGTGCTGATGCCGATCGTGTCCCACTTCTCGAAGCCCTTCGAGGTCCACAGGGAGCCCAACCTCGCAGACGCATATAGCGGTGACGCCCGGGTCAAACGGTCCTTCCACCCCATAGCTGCGTTAGCCGCGTGCCATACACGCACCATGACACGCGTCGGTCCCGTCAGGCGGGGGTCAGGCGCGCCAGAGTAGAGCGCTCAATTGTAGTCGCCACCGGGCAGGAGCATCTTGTCCATTTCAAATGCCGGGTTCAGGGCGGGCCCGTAAAGGCCATGATTAATCGCAGCTAGCTGGGAGGCCCAGTAATACCGTTTAATATCCGGGAGGGCAACCCCCCCATCGTACCACGGGAGCGTCAATTTAGCCAAGGCAATACGTGGCCTCCCGTCCCAGAACAGGCGACACTGCAAACTCTCCACCTCACGGAAGTAGCGCGCCGGGACCAAGTCCATAGTGTTCTGGAGAGCGTACAGAAAGCGCGGCAACGACATCATCTTAAACAAGGCCGCTCGGCCGAGCGGCGAAAGCGGCAGACGCCGCCAACGCACAACGTCCTCCTTCAAGCGCTGGAGGGGGGGTAGCAAATTCCGCTCGTAGCGGGCCTCCGGGTCCAGAGTAATATATATACCCAGGTACCGAAACCCCTGGGAGGCAATCTGGATCGGACAGTCCCGTGGTTGGACCGGAGCCTCCCCGGCAAGCACATATACACAGGATTTCGCCCAGTTGATGACGAGGCCTGAGTTGCGACCGAATGAGCGCAAAACATCAACTAGGACGATCAGTGATTTACGCGGGGAGGCGAGATATAGAAGGATATCATCAGCGTAGAGGGACACGCGGTCCTCATGCTCAGGGGTCCAGCGGAGACCACGGATGGAAGGGTGCCACCACAGCCACTCCTCCAGGGGTTCCAGGGCCAGTGCAAACAGGAGAGGCGACAGGGGGCAACCCTGTCGCGTGCCCCGTCCCAGTGCGAATGGGGCCGAAACTCGTCCATTCACCACCACCTGCGCCAATGGGCCGGAATACAACAACTTGACCCAGCTGATGAAGCCCGGTCCGAAGCCAAACTTCGCCAGCATCGCCCAAATGTATGGCCACTCGAGCGTATCAAACGCCATGGTGGCGTCCAAGGACGCCAAGATGGCCGGTTCCCGCACGAACGGGACACGCGCGAGCACCCCGTGCAAGCGTCGCAGATTAAGGGCCGTGTTGCGATGGGGTATGAAGCCGGACTGGTCTTGGTGGACCAAATCGCCCACCACGCCGACCAGCCGGTTGGCCAGCACCTTGGCGAGGATTTTGGGCTCCGCGTTCAAGAGCGAGATAGGCCTATAGGATGTGACCCGCTCACGGGGTCTCCCCTCCTTGTGGATCACCACGATCGTGGCCAGACGCTGGTCCGGCGGAAGGGAACCCCGCGAGCGGGCCGCCAGGAACATCGCGCGCAGGTGGGGCGCCAGTACATCCGGTCGCAGCTTATACAGCTCGATAGGGATGCCATTGGGGCCCATGGCCTTGCCAGATGCGACCGAGCGGATAGCAAGGGCAATTTCGTCCGAGGTGGGAGGAGCGTCCAGCGAATCCCTGTCCTCCACCGAAAGGGAGGGCAGCGCGATGTCCCGAAGCAGGGCATGGGAATCCTCCTCCGAGCAGGGAGAAACCGGGGAATACACCTCGCGGAAATAATCCGCGAAGCAGGAGACAATGGCGTCCGGCTCGGTGACACACACACCATCCATCCTCTCGATCAACGGAACCACACGACTCGCTCTCTCCTTTTTGTCCAACCACGCAATCAATTTACCAGCCTTATCACCCACATCATACAGTCGCCCCTGTTGCTCTCTACTGAGGCCCCTGGCCGCCTCCGTGACGAGGGCCCTATAGGCCGCCTGCTTGAGGTGTAGAACATGCAATGTGGCATCCGTCACCCCGCTCCCCAGGTCACCCTCTAGTTCAGTAATTTCGGCCTCCACCCGGGTTACCTCCTCCCGCTCGCGCCTCCGGGCATGGGAGATAAAGGAGAGGGCCTCCCCTCTGAGAACTACCTTAAAAGCCTCCCACAGGGAGATAGCTGAAGGGACAGACCCCACATTCTCCTCAAAGTACCGCTGCAAGGATGTGATCAATTCGGCTCGAATAGTGGGGTCGCGCAGGTACCAGGCATTGATTGGGGCTACCCTGCCCTCCCCCCTCGGGAAGACATCAAAGTGCAACAATAGTGGGGAGTGATCTGAAATACCCCGCGCCAGATGGCGCACCTCTCCCACTCTCCCAGCATAGGCCGCAGGGACAAGGACATAATCAAGCCGCGAGAGGCTACCATGGGCACCCGAGTGGAAGGTGTATTGCAGCTGCGCGGGATGCTTTAGTCGCCAGCAATCCACCAATCCTAGTGTATCTAAAAGGCCGGACAGCCACGCCTGTGCCCGGGGGAGGTCCCTAGGGGGATGACGATCCATAGACCCAGAAGCCACCGCATTGAAGTCCCCCCCAACTACCAGAAGCCCACCCGGGAGGTCAAGGAGGAGGCGCCCCAGGTCCGCAAACGTGGTAGATTGCAACCCCGGCGGAACGTACACTGATACAAAAACGACCACTCTGCCCTCCATTCTACCCACCAAGACAGTGTAACGTCCCCTCTCATCATGGTGCACCTCATCAATCTCCAATGGGAGCGAGTTCTTAATCATGATGCCCACCCCCCGCGAGCCCGAGGTGAAGCCCGAATGGGCCACCAAGCGATAGCCTCGCCGATTCATGGCATGAAAGGAATTACCTATAAGGTGTGTCTCCTGCAGGAAGACCACATCTGGTGAAATTCGTTTCAGATACTGCAGGACCACACCACGCTTAATCCTATCCCCCAGTCCGTTAACGTTCCATGATAACACAGTCAAATCCCTACCCCCCATCATACATGGAAGCCATCAGTCGTCCCCCAAAGAGCATCTCGAAAACAACAATACAGTAAAGGGTTCGCCTTGCGGTGCAAACAAACAACACTCCACCCCCGCCCACCCATCCCAACAGAACTCCCCCCTCCCTGCACCCCTGCATGAGCCCAGACAGCCCCCCCAAAGTGCAGTGTGCCTGTCGCCCCATAGATGAAAAACTAACTAGTCCCCCAGAGGAGGAGGGAAAGCCCCCAATGGACCCCGTACGACCTCCATAGGAGGGGAACATACACGATCAGTGAATGGTAACACGAATGTTGTCCAGAGCAAGGCCTACTATTCACCCCTCAGTTCTGATCCGGCGAGCCCTCCCCGCCAACCGCACCCCCCACCCCCCCGGCCCCGATCCCCAGGCAGAGTATCCAACCAGTCCCCAGCCGCCTCGGGACGGTCAAAAAAGTGCGTGCGACCATCCACCTCCACCCTCAGCTTAGCTGGAAAAAGCATTGAGTACTTAAGGTTCAGGTCCCGTAGGCGACGTTTAACTCCGAGAAAACTCAGTCTCTGCTTTTGGACCGCCGGAGTAAAGTCAGGGTAGAAATTCACGTCCTTATTATCGAGCTTGACCGGTCCCTGTAGCCTAGAAGTCTGCAGGATAGCGTCTCTGTCCCGAAAGTTAAAAATCCGGGCAATGAGAGGCCGCGGCGGGGCTCCGGCCTTAGGTCTTCCTCCGGGGACCCTGTGAGCACGTTCCACCGCAAAGAGTTTACTCAGCCCCCGGGGCTGGAGACGGGTGAGGATCAGGTCTTCCACAAACAAATCTGCCGCCTCCTCCTCTCGTCCCTCCGGCACCCCGACAATGCGAACGTTGTTCCTCCGGGCCCGACCCTCGGAGTCCTCCAATCGACGGTCCATCAGGGCGCTCGCCTGGCCAAGCCGGTGCACCTCCTTTTGGAGGGCCGCCACGTCTGTAGTGAGACCCGAGGTAGTGTGGGCCAGGGAATCGACCCGGTCATTTGTTTTTGACAAGTCGGCTCTCACCAGGCCCACATCCACCAGGGCCGAGTCTATCTTCTGCGCCAGAGTATCAAAGCGCTGGTCCACCGAGGCCTTCATCTCGGCAATGGCGCCCATGACGTCCCGGAGGGTCAGATCCGCGGGCTGAGCAGACGCCTCAGTCGGGCCCGCGGGGGATGTACGCGGTGCCTCTGGAGATCCCTTCTGGAGGGTGTAGCGGTCCATGCTGTTAGACTGATGTGCCGGGCCACGGCGGGTCGATTTCACCTTCGCCCGGTCGCCATCTTGCTTTGTGGACATGTCGCACTCCCAAAGTCGTGCCAATCTCCTCGAAAGGGCCGATAAACCAGTTCACGGGTTCCGGGGGGGGGTGACCACTGGGCCGCAGGACGACTCACAGCCGGCGGGTCAGCCGGGCACCGGGACAAGGCCACACCACCGCACCCCGCTCCGCAACCCTACCTCGCTTGAGGGCAAGGAGGGCGCAAAAGCGAAAGTGAAAGCGCGGGGTACGCGAGTCGCCCAGCCCTGCCCGCCGCTGTTGTTCACTTTGTCCCCGGATCGCCCCACAACTCCAATCCGGGGGGCCGGCGCGGAGAAGGCCGCAACCTTCGATCGGTGCTCTCACCGGTGTCCGGGGTCCGATTCGAAAACGGAAAACGGGTGCCGCCTCAGCTCGGGTACACAGACACAGTCCCCTCATCAAAGACAGGATATAATCAGGATTAATTCAGGAGGTCGCGGAGGTCCTCGGGAGCTTCGCACCTACGCGGCCATCTTGGTTGCGCGCTAGGCTCCTCCCCAGGGATTTGTTTTCTGTTTTTTTTTTAGGGTGGGGCTGCCCGAAACGGGCACACCAATGCCCCCACCCACCCGCCACCATTACAGCCTTTCTGCCCTGCCTGGGGGGCAGATGGGGCATTGGCCCCCAATCTGCCCCCCCCGGGGGGCAAAAAGACCACTAGACACCAGGGAATTGTAAAAAAAAAAAATATAGGGGTGGGGGCTGCCCAGAACGGGCAGGCCCATGCCCCCACCCCACCCCCCAATTATCACAGTCTTTCTGCCCCCCGCCCGGGGGGCTGATGGGGCACTGGCCCCTAATCTGCCCCTTCGGGGGGGGGGCAGAAAGCCCACTAAACACCAGGGTTTTTTTTTGCGCAATTGTTTTTAGGGAGTGGGCTGCCCGAAACGGGCACGCCAATGCCCCCCCCCCAAAAATGACAGTCTTTCTGCCCCCAAGGAGGCAGATGGGAGCTGTAGCCCCCAATCTGCCCCCCCTGGCGGCGCAGAATGCCCACTAGAAACCATGGATTTTTTTGTTTTATTAGTGTAGGGGTAGGGGCTCCCCAAAATGGGCATGACAATACCCCACCCCACCCCACCCCCAGAAAAATTCCAGTCTTTCTGCCCCCCCCGGGAGGGCAGATGGTGGCAGTGGCCCCTGATCTACCCCCTGGGGGGGCAGAAAGCCAAGTAGGCGCCAGCGAGTATGCAGGCTTTTTTTTATGCGTGGGAGTGGGGGCTGCCCAAAATGGTCATACCAATGCCCCCACCCCCACAAAATATAGCCACAGTCTTTCTGCCCCTTTAGAGTCATATCAGGATGAAACCCCCTTCCCCGATTCCCCCCAGGGCGGCAGAAAGCCCACTGGGCTCCGATTTTTTTAGCAATGTGCATACCTGTGGATTTTGGGCCCTAGCGCAGTTGGCACGTAGGCAAACCTAGCAAACCTGTACATTCTTTAAAACTAGACACCGAGGGAAATCCTGGATGGGGTGACTTCACTGGCTCTCACCAGGTTCTGTTACCCAGAATCCATTGCAAACCTAAAAATGTGTTCAAAATAACACATTTTCCTCACATTTCTTTGTCGGAAAGTTCTGGAATCTGCGGGGGTCCACAAAATTCCACCCACCCTGCGTTCCCCAAAGTCTTCAGAGAAAAATGGTACCTCACTTACGTGGGTAGGCCTAGTGCCCGCGTCAGGCAAGGGCCCAAAACCTATTGAGGAGACATCAAAATTACCTATCACAAAACAACCTGGTTTTGCAAAGGGGGTCCTATGAGTTTTTGGCCCCGGGCTTGGCGGCCACCTAGGGAAACCTACCAAACCCACACATTTCTGAAAACTAGACACCCGGGGGATTCCAGGGAGGTATGGCTTGCGTGGATCCCCCAACGTTTCCTTACCCAGAATGCCCTGCAAACCTCAAATTTAGCTGAAAAAAATCACCTTTTTCACACATTTTTGTGTGGGAACGTTGTGGCATCACCGGGCTGACACAAATTTCCTACCACGCAGCATTCCCCCGGGTCTCCCGATAAAAACAGTACCTCACTCGTGTGGGAGGCCCAAGTACCCGCGACAGGCAAGGGCCCACAACGTATTGAGGCGACATGAAAATTGCCTACGTCAAAACGACCTGGTTTTGCAAGGAGGGTCACCTGGGTTTTTGGCCCGGTGCTCGGCGGCCACCTAGGGGAACCTACCAAACCCACACATTTCTGAGAACTAGACACCTGGGGGATTCCAGGGAGGTATGGTTTGCGTGGATCCCCCAACGTTTCCTTACCCAGAATGCCCTGAGAACCTCAAATTTAGCTGAATAAATCACCCTTTTCACACATTTTTGTGTGGGAAAGTTGAGGCATCACCGGGCTGACAGAAATTTCCTACCACCCAGCGTTCCCCCGGGTCTCCCGATAAAAACGGTGCCTCACTCGTGTGGGAGGCCCAAGTACCCGCGACAGACAAGGCTCCAAAACGTATTGAGGCAACATGAAAATTGCCTACCTCAAAACGACCTGGTTTTGCAAGGGAGGTCACCTGGGTTTTTGGCCCGGTGCTCGGCGGCCACCTAGGGGAACCTACCAAACCCACACATTTCTGAAAACTAGACACCCGGGGGATTCCAGGGAGGTATTGCTTACGTGGATCCCCCAACGTTTCCTTACCCAGAATGCCCTGTAAACCTCAAATTTAGCTGAAATAAATCACCTTTTTCACACATTTTTGTGTGGGAAAGTTGAGGCATCACCGGGCTGACACAAATTTCCTACCACCCAGCGTTCCCCCGGGTCTCCCAATAAAAACGGTGCCTCACTTGTGTGGGAGGCCCCAGTACCCGCGACAGGCAAGGGCCCAAAACGTATTGAGGCGACATGAAAATTGCCTACCTCAAAACGACCTGGTTTTGCAAGGGGGGTCACCTGGGTTTTTGACCGGTGCTCGGCGGCCACCTAGGGGAACCTACCAAACCCACACATTTCTGGAAACTAGACACCCGGGGGATTCCAGGGAGGTATGGCTTGCGTGGATCCCCCAACGTTTCCTTACCCAGAATGCCCTGCAAACCTCAAATTTAGCTGAAAAAATCACCTTTTTCACACATTTTTGTGTGGGAAAGTTGTGGCATCACCGGGCTGACACAAATTTCCTACCACCCAGCGTTCCCCCGGGTCTCCTGATAAAAACGGTGCCTCACTCGTGTGGGAGGCCCAACTACCCGCGACAGGCAAAACGTAGTGCGCCTCAACAGGCAAGGGTCCTAAACGTAGTGCGCCTCACTACGTTTTGGGCCCTTGCCTGTCGCGGGTACTTGGGCCTCCCACACGAGTGAGGCACTGTTTTTATCGGGAGACCCGGGGGAACGCTGGGTGGTAGGAAATTTGTGTCAGCCCGGTGATGCCTCAACTTTCCCACACAAAAATGTGTGAAAAAGGTGATTTTTTCAGCTAAATTTGAGGTTTGCAGGGCATTCTGGGTAAGGAAACATTGGGGGATCCACGCAAGCCATGCCTCCCTGGAAGCACACGGGTGTCTAGTTTTCAAAAATGTATAGGTTTGCTAGGTTTCCCAAGGTGCTCGCAGAGCTAGGGTTCAAAAACTACAGCTAGACATTTTGCCAAAAAAGGGTCATTTTTCACTGCGAAATTGAGGTGTGACCACGTTGCATTTTGCGCCGTTTCCTGTTGCGGGCACTAGGCCGACCCACACAAGTGAGGTACCGTTTTTCTCGTAAGACTTTGGGGAACGCGGGGTGGGTGGAAATTTGTGGATCCACGCAGATTCCGGAACTTTCCACCACAGAAATGTGGGGAAAATGTGTTTTTTTTGTCAATTTTTTAGGTTTGCAAGGGATTCTGGGTAACAGACCCTGGTGAGAGGCAGTCAAGTCACCCCATCCAGGATTCCCCTGGGTGTCTAGTTTTCAAAAATGTATAGGTTTGCTAGGTTTCCCAAGGTGCCCGCAGAGCTTGGGTTAAAAAACAACAGCTAGACATTTTGCCAAAAAAGGGTCATTTTTCACTGCGAAATTGAGGTGTGACCACGTTGCGTTTTGCGCCGTTTCCTGTCGCGGGCACTAGGCCGACGCACAAAAGTGTGGTACCGTTTTTCTCGTAAGACTTTGGCGAACACGGGGTGGGTGGAAATTTGTGGATCCACACAGATTCCAGAACTTTCCACCACAGAAATGTGGAGAAAATGTGTTTTTTATGTCAATTTTTTAGGTTTACAAGGGATTCTGGGTAACAGACCCTGGCGGGAGGCAGTCAAGTCACCCCATCCTGGATTCCCCTGGGTGTCTAGTTTTCAAAAATGTATAGGTTTGCTAGGTTTCCCAAGGTGCCCGCAGAGCTAGGGTTCAAAAACTACAGCTAGACATTTTGCCAAAAAAGGGTCATTTTTCACTGCGAAATTGAGGTGGGACCACGTTGCGTTTTGCGCCGTTTCCTGTCGCGGGCACTAAGTCGATCCACACAAGTGAGGTACCGTTTTTTTCGTAAGACTTTGGGGAACGCAGGGTGGGTGGAAATTTGTGGATCCACGCAGATTCCGGTACTTTCCACCACAGAAATGTGGGGAAAATGTGGTTTTTTTGACAATTTTTTAGGTTTGCAAGGGATTCTGGGTAACAGACCCTGGTGGGAGGCAGTCAAGTCACCCCATCCTGGATTCCCCTGGGTGTCTAGTTTTCAAAAATGTATAGGTTTGCTAGGTTTCCCAAGGTATCCGCAGAGCTAGGATTCAAAAACTAGAGCTAGGCACTTTACCAAAAAAGGGTAAATTTTCACTGCGATATTGAGTTGTGACTACGTTGTGTTTTTGCGCCGTTTCCTGTCGCGGGCACTATGCCTACCCACACAAGTGAGGTACCATTTTTATCGGGAGACTTAGGGTGATTCAGATTTGTAAAGGAACTGTTATTATCTATTGAGTTTCGATTCATTTCTGCCTTCCAAATGAAAGATATTGTGTAAAAAAGAAGTCATTCTAAAAAATGACTGATAATTCTCATGCTAGTATGAGTATTCCCAATTTCAGAAATGTGCAAATATCTACTGTTTCTAAACTCTATATTTTGTTCCCATTTCAGAAATACATAGGTGTCTTTCATACCGATTTTTCCATGTACACATTTCTACAGAATAATTACTATATACCCGGTACATAATAAAAAACCATTGCAAGTTGCTGCTCAGTTTTTGGCTCTGGGTTCGTCGGGTTCTTGGTGAACCTACAAGTCCTATATATCCCCACAACCAGTAATGTCCAGCGGATGTAATGGTATATTGCTTTCAAAGAGCTGTCATAATTAGAAGAAGTTACAGGTGAAAACGTTGACACAAAAGGCTGTTTTTTTCAACTAATTTTCAATTTATCCTATATTTAACTGTTAGTTTCTATAAAAAAAAACCTTGCTGGATCTACACAAATGACCCCTTGCTGAATTCAGAATTTGTCTTCTTCTCGAAAATGTATAGCTTTCCAGGATCCATTATTGCTTTTGTACCCATTTCTGCCATTAACTGGAAGGAGGTCAAAAGCACAAAAAATAGCAAAATTAGGCTATGTCCCAGAAAAATGCCAAAACTGTGTAAAAATGTTGGGTTTCTGACAAAAGTCTGGTGTCCCCGAAAAGCTGGGAAAATGGTGATTTCAACCCCAAAAATCCTTTTTTGATAACATTTGCAGGGAAAAACCCAGATGCTTTCATTTGCAGCCCGTTTTTCCAATTTTTCCGAAAAAAAACAAACTTTTGCTGTATTTTGGCTCATTTCTGTGACCCCTCTAGAAGAATCCACAAACCCTGAGTACCTTTAGAATCCCCATGATGTTGGAAGAAAAGGACGCAAATTTGGCGTGGATACCTTATGTGGTCAAAAAGTTACAGGGGCCTCAGCGCGCACTACTCCAAATAGCCAAAAAAGGGCGTGGCACAGGAGGGGAAAAGGCCTGGCAGGGAAGGGGTTAATAATCGCATACATCTTGTGTGCGATACTGAGTTCACTTGTGATACTGTATAAATAATTATGGAGAAGGAGGGTGAAGCGACAAAACTGACTATAAAATCCACAAATCCAGATCAATAGTCTGCTTTGTGAGCACAATACACTTCAGTAAAACCATGACAAAATATTGTGAAGTTGTAATGCACTCTGCAGTGGAAAGTCTCTCTTTTCAGTCCACCTTAATCTTCCATCCATGTCTCTAGTTCATTTTTCTCCCTCTGTCTTTCTGGGTCGACTCCCTCTTTGTATCGCACACACTTTATTCCCTGGGCTCTCTGTTTCGCTCTCTTTTTCTGATATTCTCTTTCTTCCTCTCTACTGTTCTTACTCTCTGCCTTTTCTCTGTCAACCTCTTGCTTTCTTGCTCTGTCTCCTTCACACTATTTCGCCCATACACACGAAAAAACCTCACACGCACGCACATTCCTTTTCTCGCCCACTTTCGCTTTCTCTCTGTTTCTATCTCTCTCTCCTTCTCACCTCCATCTCTTCCTTTTGGTCTGCTGCATTCGGATTTACAGTTTTTATGTATACACGCAGCCATGTGGTGTTTTCTTATTCAAGGGTTAAAGTGTTCCGTGCATTTTAAAAGAAAAATGCGCTTCTAATATGGGACGTCATCACACTCATCAGTTTTTCATAGATTGGTATAGGTAGAAGGAGCTGGAATGGAGCTGATGAGGAAGATGAAAGTGATTGTGCGGAACTAGTTATTTCTCTTGTAGTTCCTCTATTTTTTCTTTCATCTTTTCACTGCATTCTTGATAAAAACCAGGGTATTTGCTGTGCCCTGATTTTATTCGATATTACCCGTGTGAGTTAAACCTGGGAAGTCTGGAGGTTACGAAGCTGCATTTGTTATGGTGAGTACCAAACACATTATAATGTTTCCTAGTTTGTTGAATTATCACCCAGATAATATTAACTGCCTGAGTGAGGCTAATGTGTACCAAGATGTTATTCAGCACTGTATCACATATTTATTTTTGGGATGGTTAGTTCTGTTTTGTGTCAGCAAGAATCAGTGTTAGCGTTTGGTCACCACAATTTTTTTGGAATGTTGACAATTTTGCTTGAGGAACAAAAATGACAGTTATTGCGCAAAGTGTAAATAAAACGTGTGAATTTTTTTAAATAACCTCAACCTCTTATAATTACTTGGCTCACATTCCAGTCCATCATTTTTTCCAGTCATGACACCTCAGACCGGATCCAACCATATGTACATCACCCTTATGCTACTCCAGTTGGCTCAAACAGTTGGTCAACGTCCCCCATGAACTGGAACACCGACCAGTTTCAGCCTATTTGGACCTTGTTAGTAAAGTGCAGCTGTAGTCCCACTTCTGGACATATTCTTTCTCCTAGGTCATTGCATAAAGAAAACCAAAAATGTGATGGGTGGAATGCTTGGATTAATCTAACCCATATGTAATTTCTGTTGACACATTCATATATATCATTTTTGTGTCCACCCTGACCCTACAGATAGAAAACAGCCTTATGCAAATCATCCTTGGATCTGCTTCAATAGGAACAGTACATCCCAAACTGCCATGCCAGGTCTATTCTGAACAGTAAGGCAAGCGACCCCAGACTGGTTTCAGTCAATTTCGGCCTCCTCGGTCAAAACTTGGACCCTGCAAACATAACCTCCACTCCAGTATGCTTCTTAGGATAATAGGTGGATTGTGAAAGCCTACCCTAAGCACATCATGAGCAGTGAACAAAGGAGCCCCTTAAACTTTTTCTCTCTCTTCTCTTCTGTTCAATAACTATATCTGCCCTCTAATTAGTATGATTTGATCCTTCGGGATAGAATATATGTCATATGCCCTTGACACTCAGCTCCTCTTTAGGCAGGATCATTTGACCGAGGGATCATAGAATCCTCTTCGATCCAGGAACGCTCTGGAATAATACACTATTGCCTAGTGAAATGGGTTTCTTCTCTTCCCCTGTCAATACAATCAAGAATCTTTATTTGGAACCTCAAGTTAATAATATGGTCTCTGCATGTACCATGTAACTCAATCGTCTGAGATAGAGTCTGAAAGTCATTCCCCAAGAAATTGTTCCATGGTGGTGGCTGAATGAATTAAATATAGACTAGATTATGCCAATGCTAACAAAACTACAATGGATTCAGAACATGGTTGCATAACTTTTTTCTAGTTTTTTCATCACATCTTTGAAGCCAAAAGAAAGTTGCACTGCCTGCCAATTCAGCAGAGAATTCACTTTAGACTATTATGTTTAGTCCACTAAGCATCACAGGAAACCAGCAATTGAAGCCCGTATCATCATGTTTGCCCCTAACTGTACACTGCAATCATCCCCATTGATACTTGCAGCAGTTTCCTGCTATAGGCATGCCCAATATAAGAGAAAACCTTCTCCCTCCAGGCCTCTCAGATCTTTAATAGTCTGCCGGTCTTCTTTAGGGCTATCACTGATCATTTGTATTTTCTGAAAATGCTCAAGAGTTTTCCATTCATTTGAAGCACCACTGGGTATATACTAGGATATTCCTCCCATACGATCTACAGTTGTAGTTGCGCGCTGCATTTCTTTAAGAGCCAAGATACTGTCTTGATGAACAAGTGTTAATAAATAAAAATTTTCATTTCATTTCATAATGCAGAGATTTGCTGATAGCAAGAAATTTTAGACCAGTGCAATGGAAGGTAATTGTCATTTCACAGCAAGCCAGTGACTGCTGCTCCAATCATATTTTCAAAGTGTACATGTTATAGGCCCATATCCTGGTTTCATTTTGACAAGGTGGTTCAGGTTTATGCATACATACCTCACCTCCTCAGCAGAAAAGGCATAAGTCTGTAGGCCTAGCTCTGAAGACAGAGTATAAATCACAGTTAGAGTTCGATGGCAGTCAGCAGGGATGTTGGCATGTACCTAGATTTCTTTTTTGAGACAGTGGTGTAGAAAATGTACCTGCTGCTTTACGCTTTCCAAACCCGTTTGAATGTTTTTTTGGTTGATCCTCGGCAGCGCATGCGCTGTCTCTTCATGACATGCTGTATTCACTCTGTGAGCTTACAGCCTGCCCATTACCTTTTTATTTTGTCCCTTTGATTGTCGTTCAAAAATGCGTTCTTGCTGGGGGTTAATCCTTCCTCTGTGTCCCTACTTTTTGTGCTTAGTTTCCTCCCACAGAGCCCATCCAATTAATGTTAACATTACGCTTCTCTTTTTAAGTCTTGATTTGGAGTCTATTTTTTTCTTTGACTTGGCTCGTGTCCCTCTTTGCCCGTCTTCAATGATTCAGCTTCAGCGCCCATCACTTAATCTTCCCGTCCTTTTCAAATACCAAGATGAAATGTCAGACACATAAGATGCTGTTTTCAAAATCGCTCTTTAATTTTCTCTGACTTCAAAGTGTGAGGATTTTCTCCAACCCCCCACCCGCTTCGCTGCTTGTTGCTTTAGCGAGCCTCGGTCACTGGGCCTTCACCAGCCCAACCTTGCAGCACAGTTCAGGGCAACCCCTGTCGCATTTTCCCTTATGCTTATTTATATAATCTGAACTCAAGCAGGCTGAAGGTGTTGGAAAGCTTTACATAAGTGCTAGTTACATTACACAACGTCAGATACATTTTTGGGGGAATTTTTATAGAGCGCACACTTGACTGACACAATGGTATTGAAGTGCTTTACAAAAGTGACAGTTACGTTTCACAAGGTAGGGTTAATTTGTTTGTTTTTAGGTGTACAGAGATTAAGTGATGCTGCCGCCGCCCCTGTTTATTCATTATTTCCCCTCTACCTGACAAATGGGAGCAGCATTCATCCCTCCCACATCGCTGCATGCCCACCCTGCTGCCTCTTCTTGTCGTCATTCTCCTCCTCTCAGAGCACTAAATTCAAAGCACATTCATTGCAGCTCCCCAGCGACTTTGAGACATTTTTGATTACATAATGTACACTCGAGCAACCTGAAGGTGTCAGAGCACTTTACATGAGCAGAGCACTAGTTACATTAAACAAGGTCAGATTAATTTTTGGGGGCATTTTTATAGAGCACAAATTCGACTGACCTGGAGACATGTGGAGAGCTTTACAAAAGCGGCAGTTACATCACACAATGTCAAGTAATTTTTTTTATTTTTTGGTGGGCAGAGATTAAGTGATGCCGCCTCTGTTTATTAATTATTTCCCCTTCACCTAACAAATAGGCACATTTTGATGTTGTTGCTATGTCCAGGTCTCCTATACCCAGGGGGCTGGGACAGAGGGTGGGGCTAGGGGCTTGCTGGTGTATGGATGGTGCGAGGAGTACTTTCAATGGAAACTCTGAAGAAGGGTGCCTGGTGAATAGAGGCCTGGGGAAGGAGGGATGTGATGTCTCTGCCACTGGAAATTACTTCTCTGCATTTTTTTGCAGGCTGTTCAATACTCTTGTGATGCAGACGTAAACAGAATGTTATAGTGCTGTCGACTTGCATCAAGGCACTTATATTACTGTCTGTGCCTTAAAAAGCCTTGGAATATGTCCATAAATGTTTATTGAGTCAAGCAAGTATTCCTAAATCACACTGCATAACGCAATGTGTAGTAATTGTATAGCTCTTCAATCCCTGGTGGCACAGCACCCACAGAATATTGTTCGGCATGGCTAAAAACATATAAGGTCCCAAAGGCGAAACCTATTGGCTACGCAAATGCTATTTTCACTTACATTTTACCATCGCTCCTATCCGTGTTGACTGGGGTTCCTGCAAACTGATCTGAGCAGATGACCTGGTGGAAACATATAGAGGACTACGGAGTATATCTTTAATTTTTTCGGCGTGTTCCCTTTTCCCTTATGTTTGAATTGAGTTTGCACACAGAGGAAGGTATTAGCATGACCCAAGATGCTCTCAACTAAATAAGCAGCATAGCAATGTGTGTGCGTATGTGGGTGAGTGTATGTGCGTATCGAAGTGTAATAGGGTACATGTATGTGTGTGTATGGCTGTGTTTTCGCGGCGTAGTGGGCCCCAGACAGGAGTTTGAGCTAAGTGTTCTCCGAAGGTGAACTGCTCTTGCCAGAATCCCAGTTCATGAATGCTGCTATTGTTTAAGCATAAAATCCATTGTCAAAAGACAAGTTGATGCTGCAATAATTGTACAGCACAGAGAAGCGATTTCCACAAGATAGAAGTGTAAAGAACAAAGAGATGGTCTGTCTCTTTGAACAGTTTAGAATAATAACAGTTCTAAGCAAGGAACACGGAGAAGTTGTCTTAATAAAGAGGTATTTGTATGCACATAAAAACAGTGACCATTTTCATGGAATGTAATGTTCAAGGAAAGAAAGCCGAGTTACTGACCTTTAGTAAATCACGACACCTGAGAGAATTTGAACATTAAACGGAGTTACCAGTGACTGCTGTTAAAAACACACAAATATCCCATATTTACAATGCTTATTTACATTGATTTTTGTTTGTTTTCTGGCCCTCTAATGACATGCTGCCTTTGACAGTTTTCGGATTCTAGGTGATCTACACCACAAACAGAACATCAAGTTCAGTTTAGTCTCAAATAGCCATAGCAATGACTTCTTAAAGCTAGAGACCCCGCCATTATTCAGAGGTGGCGCGAGGCCTCTCTTCAGAAGAATGGAGGGGCTCATGGTCAATGTAGGCAGCTCAATGCAATGAGTAATCAAAGGAGGGCAATCCAGTTGTTATATTTCTGTTATGCAATGTACTGTTACTTTAAATGCTCATCTATGTGTGTAGCTTTGCGGCTGCAAGCGCTTTGTTATCCTTTGTACATAGTTCCAAGTTCGATGTGGGGGAGTTAGAGAGAAGTTCTAGCGCTGGGGAGTTTTAGCCTGGAACTGACTGCCATCAAGATGTATTGCCGTGCTGTCGTGATTAAATCATTTATTATTCAACAAAGTTTGATTTGAATTCAATATTGGCGACGAGCGGAACCTCCTTCGCTGACAGCACGGGAGAAGGAGAGTAATTGAACCCGATTAAGGAAAAAAAATATATATATGGATTTCAATGAAGATGACAGGAGTTTGTGACGAATCGACTAAGAAGTGGTGAGCCACGAAAATATTTAAAGAGCTTACTGCATTTTTGTAACGTACTTTTTGAAGCAGAAGCGGTGTTTGCAGTTTGGATGTCTCAGCGCGAGGCGAGCGCGAAGGAAGCTGAGCATCGGAGGTGCGCGCAGGAGAAGCTACGTAAGCGCGTTGTGTCAGACGCATTACGCAGAGTGAATTGAGAGCGGCATGGAAACGCTAATAAACAAGTTACGAGCGATCTTTTAAAGAGCCTGAACAGCGTTGGGTTACCATAGTGACTAAAGTAAACAAGTTACGAGCGAAGCAACAGAACAGCTTATATACAAAATAGTTCAACGTTGTGAATGGCTAAAGGATTTTTTTTTAAAATACAGAAAAGTTGCAACTATTATTTATACTAAAGCAGAAATGAAGAAGTAATTTTTAACAAGACCATTTTAATAGAGTTGTGACAAGAAGGATTGTAGGAGCCCAGAAATTAATTTGAGGCAGTAAAACAACGTTTTAAGTCTATGTGACATTAACAGAGAAATAGAAGAAAGTCACTAATAAAAAAGAAGTACAATAAAAAATGTTTTTAAAGTCAAACTATAAAAGTACAGTTACTAATTTAACATGCAGTTTGACCCACCAGCAAAATTTTTACAAAATAAAGGAGATCCACCTTTACCATGGATAAGATGGAAAGAAGAATTTTTGACGTACATGAAGGCTATTGATGGTGAACGTATGGGTGCAGAGAGGAAGAAAAGCATACTATTACACTGTTTAGGTTCTGAGGGACAAGATGTGTTTAGGGCTTTATCACAAATCACACCACAAGAAGGATCTGAAAACACAAATGTGTACACAGAAGCATTGCTAAGGATGGAAAAGAGATTTAAACCAACCACTAGTATTGCTCTCAACAGGTTCAAGTTCTACACTAGAGCGCAAAAGGAAGAGGAGTCTTTCGATGACTTTCTTACAGCATTAAGATCTCTATGCATAAAGTGTAATTTTGGAACTATGGCAGATGAGATGATTAGAGATCAAATTATAGTACATGTAAGGAATAAAAAAATACAGGAAAGTTTGTGGGTAATGGGTGACCCGAAATTGTCTGAAACTATAACTACTGCTAAAGCTTTAGAACAATCTGATAAATGGATGAAAACGGTAAGGCAATGTGAGAAAAAAACAGAGTGTGTTGAAGAAGTCTGTGCAGTCAAAAATAAAGAAGAACATAAGCAGGAAGGTTCTCAACAGAAAGCAGGAGTAAACAGAAATTACAGTAACAATACAAACAAATACCATGATAGTTTTGGTAATCAACATTTCTGTTATAAGTGTGGCAGTAAATCGCACATTGCATCATTCAATGGATGTCCTGCTAGGAACAAAGAATGCAGAAAGTGCGGAAGAGTAGGACATTTCAGCAATGTGTGCAGAGACTACAGGAAGTTGGTACCATCTCCACGTGGGTCAATATCTACGATTTCAGAAAACAAAGATGCCCACTGTGGGAGTTGTCATGAAGTGAATACTGAATATGAAAGAGGTTTTGTGGTGTCCATCATCAATGGAGGGGAAGTTTCAATTGATCCTCCCAAATGCAAAGTTATGATATTAGGCGAAGAATTACATCTTATGGCTGACTCTGGTTCACCTTGGACAATAATATCAAAAAAATACTGGTGCGAAAAATTGAGGACATTGTGTGAAGGAAAAGAATTACATAGCAGTGACATTATTGCAGAAAGTTTTGATGGTTCAAGAATAGACATGGAAGGTTATTTTAATGTTAGCTTAGCTTTCAAAAACAGATGTGCAGACATCAAGTTGTACATTGCAGTCAAAGGTGTGAATGTTTTGGGTTGGCGCGACCAGTGGAAACTAGGCATAATATTAAACCCATGAGCTTCAGAACCAGTCACATTAGATGAAAATTGGCCAACAGGGAGAATAGCTGTGTTAGACGATGAAGGAAAAATCTTGCGGTTGATGGATAAATTCAAAAATGTGTTCAGTGATAAATTAGGTAGACTTAGAAATTTTGAACACAAAATAATCTTGAAAGAAGATGCCCGGCCTGTTAAACAAAAACTCAGAGGTGTACCCATCAATGTGAGGGAGGAATTGAGGGATGTGTTAAAAGATCTTACTAGTGAAAGGATAATTGAGGAGATTGAGTCTTCAGAATGGGTTTCGCCCATTGTTTTAGTGCAAAAGGCGGATACAAATTTGAGAGTATGTATAGATTTGAGAGCTTTGAATGGAAATATTGTTATAGATTGTCACCCGCTTCCTAACATTAATGAAATTGTGTCTTTGTTGGAAGGGGCAAAAGTTTTCTCTGCATTGGATTTAAGATCTGCATATCATCAGATTTGTTTAACTGATGATTCAAAAAATCTAACAGCTTTTATTACACCATAAGGGTTGTATAGGTATACCAGAATGCCTTTTGGCTTGGCTTCTGCCGCATCTGTGTTCCAAAGAGTCATGTTTCACATGTTCAGAGACATTGACCAATTCGTTAAATGTTTCCAGGATGATATCCTCATATTTTCAAAGAATGAGGTTGTACATGAGCAACATTTAAATGAAGTGTGTGAGCGTCTTGAAAAATATGGGCTTACTTTGAAGGCACATAAATGTAAACTTTTAAAAAAATCAGTAGAATATTTGGGGCACACCTTATCAGGTGATGGAGTTGTGCCTAAATAAACTAATGTAGAAGCGATTTTGAAGGCACCTTCCCCAGTTAACAAAGAACAATTACTCAGTTTTGCAGGAATGTGCGAATACTACAGCAAATTTGTAGAAAATGTTGCTTGTAAAATGGAACCTCTTAGACAACTCCTAAGGAAATATGTCAATTTGGTTTGGTCTAATGATCAAGAAAAAGCATTCGAAGAAATCAAAAGAGAGATAGTTAATGCACCTACTTTGAAGCCTTTCTGTTTAAAAAAGGAATGCATAATTACTGTTGATGCAAGTCTTTATGGCATTGGGGGTGTACTATCTCAAAGAAGTGGCAAAGATGAATGGAACGTGGCATTTGCTTCTAGGACATTGAATGAGACGGAGCGGAAATATGCAGTTATAGAAAGAGAATTACTTGCCTGTGTGTGGGCTATAGAGCATTACAAGCTTTATGTGTGGGGTAGCAATTCACTTTGAGAACTGACCATAAACCGTTAGTCAATATTCTGTCCTCTGGTGGGGGGTGGAATTCCACTGCTAGAATTGCCAGACTAGCCTCTAGACTCCAAGAATATAACTTTCAATCTGTGTATGTCCCAGGGAAGAAAAATGTGACAGCAGACTGCTTGTCAAGGTTACCATGTGCAGGAAAAATTGTATGTGCTGTTAAAGAATCAGATTTTATACTTAACATCACTGACATTATTCCTTCACAGTTCAATGAAATCACTGAGTCTGTTTGGGATGAGGCTGTGGGCAGCGACCATGATTTGATTGAAGTCAAAAGGTATGTAATGGAAGGTTGGCCCAAGAAACAGCAGGTCAGATCTGAACTTTTACCGTTTTTTAAAGTCTCTGAAGAGCTGGAATTGGAGGGAGAACTTTTGTTCAAAAATAGCAAGTGTATACCCCCAAAAGGAGTGCAGAATATAATTCTTAAAATAGCCCACAAAACATATCCAATATATTACCAGAAAGTTTTCGTTTTGCTTTAGTGTTAGTTGATTACCATTCAAAATGGCCCGAGGTAAAATTTGTTTCTAAAGTCACTACTAGTGTTGTCATAAATGTTTTGAGGGAAATTTTTGCACGTGAAGGATGTCCTTCCTGCATTGTCACAGACAACGGCGTACAATTTACTTCATCTGAAATGAAATCTTTTGTGAATGAATGTGGTATTAAACATGTTTTTACATCGGTGTATGGGCCACATGAAAATGGTCAAGTTGAGCGTTTCAACCGAGTGTTGAAGAACTTTGTGTCTGAGGCTGAAAAAATGGGGGTGATTGGTTGAATTTGGTAAGGGAAAAACGTTGGATGTATCGGATTACACCTCATTCTACTACAGAGGTCAGTCTTTCAAATTGTTAAAAGGAAGGGAGCCTGCTTCAAAAATTTGTCCTTGGTGGTTTAGAAGTAAATGTAAACAGGAAGTTTTGGAAAACAAATGTATAGAAAGTACTGCTGTCAAAGTTGGAAGAAAGCAAAACAAAATTCAATCTTGGTTTAACAAAAAATGGAAAACCAGGGTTCCCAATTTTATGGTGGGTGATTGGGTCAGGATTTTGCAACCTGGATTTGTTAGCAAAGGCTCAAGCAAATTTGGAACTGCCATGCAAGTGAAGAGAGTTTTTAGAAATTCTGTAGTTACTCAGGATGGCAAACTGTGGAATGTTAGAAGGGTTGCCAAGTGTCGTCAGACCATGCTTCCTAATATTCCTTCCGTTGCTAATGGAGATATTGATGTGGCAAAAATAAGTTTTTCGTTTCCAGTTCTAGGAAGTCTACTCGCCTTAGAAAATTCCCTAAGAAACTGGATAATTATGTTTAACATCTTTGTGTTTCTGTTGTTTGTTTTTTTATTATTATTGAGGGGGATGTGTTATATTTCTGTTATGCAATGTACTGTTACTTTAAATGCTCATCCATGTGTGTAGCTTTGCGGCTGCATGCGCTCTGTTATCCTTTGTACATAGTTCCAACTTCGATGTGGGGGAGTTAGAGAGAAGTTCTAGTGCTGGGGAGTTTTAGCCTGGAACTGTCTGCCATCAAGATGTATTGCAGTGCTGTCGTGATTAAATCATTTATTATTCAACAAAGTTTGATTTGAATTCAATACCAGGTTTAAATCCACAGCAGTTTATCAGCTGCCGATATCTGCGCCAAGATGAGGAACAATGAAACCTAAAACAAGCTATAGGCAATAGACTGAAGCACAAAGATGATTAAATACAGCAAATATTGTGAATTGTGCCCCATTCGTAAAGCACCACCATAAAACATTTGACAACACCACGTGACAAAACATCTCAGCTCGAAAAAAGCACAGACATCTTCACAGCGGTGGATTTGAAGAACAGATGGCAGCTTCTCATAACACGAGGGCATGTGGCCTTGAAGATAATTGTCATTCCATATTTCGAACCATTATGATAATTCAATGTAACAAAAGTGGATTGAATCTTTGATTAGCACAGACCAAGGTCATGTACGAAGTACCTAATAGGAGTGAATCCACTTTTCTATTGCATAGATTTTGTTTCGCATTTTAGAAATGGTGGATTTAATATAGTGTTAATATCTAAGAATGTGCATCTTCACTAATAAGCCAAATAGTATCCTGTTGTTTATAAATAATTGCTGTAGTTAAGCAATTTACTCATTTCTTACATGGGTTCATTACTCTGTCCTCTGCCATTTGTGCATTGCTTTCAAATAATTTAGCTATGTTCCATTATTATTATTAATATGCCATGTAACATTGGTAAGGACATTATCCTCTTACTTTCAATATTTAATATTCAACATTATTCTCAAACATACATATACTACCATGGCATGATATATTCCTAGCATTTTTAAGTGGGACATGTAGTGCTCACCCAATACCACCCTTTCTTGTATATCGCTTTGTGTTTTTCTGTATTTATTATTTAATGCTTTTCGTAATTCAAAATGTATATCAATTCAGGTAATGCCCCATAACAAACTGGTTATATCGGCATTTCCATCATTAGGCCTGGTGATTTGCCATTCTACAGAAATTTACTGCATGAGCAACTATTCAACTACCGTATCAAAAGAAAGTCAGAGAGGGCATGCATAATTTTGTACAATGTTTTCATCCCCCATGTTATTAAAAATTAATGTGAATATTCAGAAACAAAACACAAAATTACAAATATCATTTATACCTTCTTTGAATAGAATCACTTTTAAGATTAGCTCTTATCTTGATCCCACAATATTTCAATAAAGATAATCTCAGTTTATGGTTTTTCTTCAACGCTGCAACAAAATGTAATTTATCATCATATAAACTTTATTTCGTTCAAACAGACCTTGAAAGTACCAACATAGACATACATAAAATATTAAAATGTACAGCCGCGGTCGGTAGTAGGAGTAACTGCAGGGCGGTGACGTGGGGAGGGGGAGGGGCAGGGTGGGGGGTAGTAAACTATGAATTACGGAGGTTTACAGGTAAGTTAACATATAAATTAATAAAACGAATTTCGTTAAGTGCACTGCATCCCCAAATGTGATGCAGTGCACGCAACGAAATTCGTTTTATTAATTTATATGTTAACTTACCTGTAAACCTCCGTAATCCATAGTTTACTACCTCCCACCCTGCCCCTCCCCACGTCACCGCCCTGCAGTTACTCCTACTACCGACCGCGGCTGAAAATGTATATATTCCCAATTGATTAGAATCTTAAACAAGCAATTGCAATGCAAACTGTCTCGCCTTTGGGACCTAATATGTATTTAGCTAAGCAGCACATTAGCCGGGTGCTGAAACATCTACTGTTCTTTAACATGGAGGGAAAATAGGCACTAAGCTGTGTGCCACGCCAGGTATAGGAGCACATGGAGAAAAATATTGCCTTTCAGCAGGAAATGGTATAGTCCAAAGCTCTGTTTTTAAAATAAAATCAGGGCCTTCGGTTGTCATATCACCGAAAAGACAAGATTTGAAAAAAATATTATTGTCTACGGGTGCTCATGGAAGACAATTTCTATGGACTGGAATCTAGAGAATGCTAAAGTGATTCTGGTATTTTACTGACCTCTGCTGGTCGTTTTCTATCAAGAAAGTTAAATATAGGCAGTTGCCAGAACAAAAAAAAATAAAGTTCCTAAGCAGAAAGCAATTCTGGTATTTTACTGACCTCTGCTGGTCATTTTCAATTAAGACAGTTAAATAGAGGCAGTTGAACTGAAAAAAAAGTCTCTAAGCAGAAGCAGACAAGTCCTAGGGCTGATCTCCAGAGCCCACAAAGTACATAAACATATAAGTATAAGCTGTTATTTGCTGACCATGGTTAGGGAAACACATTAGGACTAATTAATAGAGTGCATGGTCACGATTGTGCCTTTCGTCTGATTCACCACATGTGACTTAAAAACTTAGCGGCCGCAAAAACAAACAGAGATTTTGCGTCAGTTATTAAGATGCACAAGGCCACACTGTAGTCCCTAGTGCCCAGTTGTTTGCATATGGGGACAAGCCACCTCCTCCTGGGGACTAATTATGCTGGGCAGCCAAACAAGGCATGGCCTATAGTTTCTCTAGGGACAGGACAGCATGGACATACACATATAAGTATATACTAAAGTATATACAAAAGGCCTTGAATGCTCGACCTAAAAACCACTCGTTAAAACATAAACACAATTTACTTGTAGAGTAAAATAGATAATAGGGAACTATATCCATTTAGAATCATTTAGATAAAAGAATAAAACTGTATAAAATAATGAATTATTGGAACTCAAACCTTCCACTATTGTAGATTAATGCATTGTGTATATAGGGCAGTTCAAACTGATGATCAACGATCAGGATAAAAAGATTGCAATAATGCACTTTGTTGAGATTGTATCTATCAGTCGTAGCTTCCTTGTATAGTTTTCCAACAGACCTTTAAAGTGCTATTGTGCATAAGCCAGGGTTAATACTAGTTACATATGAGACGATAAGTCAATATGCCCCAGGCCTTCAACTTTTCTTTTATGGTTTTTTGGATTAATGCATTATGGGCTCTAAAACAGAACAAGCTGTTATTTGCTGACCATGGTTAGGGAAACACATTAGGACTAATTAATAAAGTGCATGGTCATGATTGTGCCTTTCGTCTGATTCACCACATGTGACTTAAAAACTTAGCGGCCGCAAAAACAAACAGAGATTTTGCGTCAGTTATTAAGATGCACAAGGCCACACTGTAGTCCATAGTGCCCAGTTGTTTGCATATGGGGACAAGCCACCTCCTCCTGGGGACTAATTATGCTGGGCAGCCAAACAAGGCATGGCCTATAGTTTCTCTAGGGACAGGACAGCATGGACATACACATATAAGTATATACTAAAGTATATACAAAAGGCCTCGAATGCTCGACCTTAAAACAACTCGTTAAAACATAAACACAATTTACTTGTAGGGTAAAATAGATAATAGGGAACTATATCCATTTAGAATCATTTAGATAAAAGAATAAAACTTTATAAAACAATGAATTATTGGAACTCAAGCTGGCAGAGGTGTTACCCGAACATGAAATTGTGAATGTATTCATAGGAATTGTACCATGTTGAAATTGGATTTAAAGCTTTCTATCAGCCGGGACCTGTATCAAATCAAGGAAGCTCTCCAGTGATTGCTGTTGTTTAAAAACGAGGAATTCCCATGTTAGGGCCCGATTCTGATGTGGTTAGGAAATCTTCCCGATCTAATCGGTTTGGAAATGGTTTCGGACTGACTCGGATCAGGCGAGTCCAACCGACCCAGTATGATGCATCCAGATGCTTCCAGATACGGTTTGGTTGGACTCCCATTAACTTCTAAGGGAGCCAATGTTTCTAACCGCATCGTAATCTGGCCCTCGTTCGGGAAGACATGTTCCGATCTGATTTGGAAGGAGCAAATACCATTATGAGGCCTTCCTAACCACATCGTAATCGGGCCCTAGGTGGGAATACTTTCCTAACCGCATCGGAATCGCGCCCTAAGTCTTCCTAGGTTGCTGTTCCTGATCTTATTTCCAAATACCCAATCCAAATACATGGATTTCATTTTTTTGTGAGGGGGTCATGAGGATAGTTACAACCTCCCATCAAGCCAATGTTTTTTAATAAAGTTTTTTAATTCTTTATCCACCCGATCTTCTTCTGTGTATCCAAAGTACATAATTCCTCCCAAGGCAAGGCATATGGGTGCAGATCTGGGGTAGTAAGGAATCTCAGAATGAACAAAAGTGGTCGTAATTTGGCCGGGTCCTTTATAGATTTGACACCCATATCAAATTTGATAGGAAGTAATGTTGTGCTTGATGGAAGTAAGACTAAATTCGTCAAGTACCTGTTTTCAATTGCAGAGAGATCATCTACATTATCAAATGTAATTTAAATTTATTGCCAAAGCTTGCAACGTGAACTGCTGCTTCAGGGCAACCATTGGATTCCACTCATTAAATAGTTTTCAAACAATAACAAAACCTTTTTTAGAAAGCAAAATAAGAAACAGACTACGTAATTACTGCAATCAGTCGTTAAAATGGTTAATTTGTTGTGTTAAAAATAGGAAGTTAGTATAATCATAGTGGTTATTAATACATTATTGAGTGAAAATACTTTGATAAAATATTTTTGAGCATTGATTATTGAGCTATATGATTTGAATGTAAATGTGTTCCTAAAATATATTTGAACTTTGATTACTTGCCTACTATAATGTATGTATGTATATAAAAACGTCACACCTTTGCACTTCAAATGTTGAATCCGCCCCCTCAACTGTGCCATGTGATCAAGGCCCCACGCAGGCTGAAACGCATTATGGCGGCGATGGTGTTGGGCATTTAATAAAAGACATTGCACCATTAATTGGGTTTGCTTTGTCTGTTTCCTACGTATTCCTACCTTGAGACGATCCTACTTCATATATATATATGTGATCAAGGCTCCCGTGTGAGCGGAAACGCGTCATGCCGATTTTGCACAAGCAACTATAAAGGAATAAGCATGAATATCGGGTCCGTTTCCGTTACTTGGGCATACCTGGGAAACAGCAGATATCGAGGGATATATATATATATATTCACTGAAAAAACCATAGGTTTCAGGTCTGTTATAGTTAGCTGGACATTTCACTTGAAATTCCTCCGTTATAGTTAGTTCTGCTAACTATAACTTACGCGCCCGCAATCCACTGCTGATGATGTCACATATTACATCATTCATGACATGGTCAGTGACATCACTGATGACATCACTGATGACATCTCAAATGATATCACTGATGACATCATTAATGTGACAATCAGATACACCTCATCATACACTAGTATAACCTCTCATCACTCACTGTAAAATACAGAGTGCTATATTTGAATCCATTGACACACCAATTCAAGTTTCTAAAAACCCATTCAGTGATTCCTAGATCTACACACACATCTAATCACTTACCTAAAGATTCACTCATACATGCTGTCAATGATCAATAGAAAACTATCAAATATACTTATACACCTATATCGACATTACACACCAGCACACATCCTATTAACTTATGCAGTCATCCTACTCACTTATGTAAACAATGGATCATACTTACATTTACTCAGCTACACACTTATACAAACACCAATTCATTTATTCATATAGATAGTAACTCATACTTAATGTGTTATAAAATCACTATTACAAGTATACAGTTATCCCTACAGTCACTCATACAATCACTGAGTCTTATGTATACTTATTTATATACAACAACTGTCACATACACTGCCTTTTATTTTTCTAGTTTGTTGGACATGTACCATCGAGAGATACATTTGCTCATCACCACACCCATAAAGATATTTACTCACCCAAACAACTGTTATAACATGTAGTCTTAATCTCTATACCTACTGAATCAACTATTCACACATCTTTGGGCAGTCACACACCCCCCACCGAACCACACACCCATTCACTCTCCCATACAAATACTCAGTTAACAAATCAATGACTAATATAGACTTTTACATAGCTAGTAACCAACTTGTGCAACAGTTTACACAACAACTGACAAAGTGATAAAGATATTCACACAGTTTAGTCACGATCCAATATATTTAGTGAGACACTATAAGTTAGTCAAGTAAACAGTCAATCACACTGCTACTAAATCCTCCATCCAGATATTTATATTTATATATCCACTCATTCTTCAATGCAGATTGCTATATATATAATACATATTTAAATAACAAACCAAACCACATTCACTGATGATGTCATCAGTGATGTCATTTGAGATGTCATCAGTGATGTCACTGACCATGTCATGAATGATGTAATATGTGACATCATCAGCAGTGGATTGCGGGCGTACGAGTTATAGTTAGCAGAACTAACTATAACGGAGGAATTTCAATGGTTTTGTACAAGTGAAATGTCCAGTTAACTATAACAGCCCTGAAACCTATGGTTTTTTCAGTGAATTTCTAAGGTTTTTAAAAATGCTAATTCCTAACTACAACATGTCTGAAACCTATGGTTTTTTAGTGAATATATATATACATACATATATAAACATATGTATAATCTGCATATCTATATAAATACAAATATAAATGCATGCATACATAAACATATACATATATGCATACATATGCATGTTATGTATATGAAAGTTTGAAAAACACTAATAAAAGCAAAGCTAAAAAGCCACCTAATTACAAACAGAATTGCTTTAACTTAAACGAAGGCGCGACCTATTGCATTTTCAATGCTTGGTTACTTTGGTTCCATCAAGAAGGCATTCAGATGTGTCACACATTTGCCATAAATTCTGAATGTTAGCACTCTACTTGCTCATTAGATCACTGTAGTAAAGCTACTGATCACCAGGGAAGTCTGCTGCTGGTATTCAAAGTGCATGTTTCAGTCTGCATGTCAGAATTGTTTAATGAAATAGAAGAGGATGTGAAAAGTCAAAATGTGCCCTAATCTTTCTTTCTGCAGCACTAATCATAATTTCTATGGCAAAATGAACCCCCTCATTTTGTTCCTTTGCAAATTAAATGTTTTAAGAGTTACCACTTTATTCCAATCAAGATGGCTTCAGGTATGCCATACATTTGTCATAAGTAAGACTGTTACGGCTATAGTTGTTCTTTAGAACACTCTGGGACAGTCTCTCACATTGGGCTATACTTGGGCTACATGTCTGGTGGCCATCTTGGGAGACGTATTTGTTATGAAGTTTCCTTATTTCCTCATTTACTACAGTCTCCTCAGTAGGAAATACTTTCATTTTTTTACTTTGATTCCATCAAGAAGGCATTCAGATGTGTCACACATTTGCCATAAATTCGGAATGTTAGCACTCTAGTTGCTTATTAGATCACTGTAGTAAAGCTACTGCTCACCAGGGCAGTCTGCTGCCGGTATTGAAAGTGCATGTTTCAGTCTGCATGTCAGAATTTTTTAATGAAATAGAAGAGGATTTGAGAAGTCACTTAAAATGTGGCCTAATTTACTTTTTTCCACACTAATCATAATTTCTATGGCAAAATGTTCCTTTTAAATTAAACTACTCACTCTCTACTACTCACTCGCTACTACTTTCTACTACTCACTCTCTACTACTCTCTCTCTACTATTCTCTACTACTCTCTAGTACTACTCCCTACTACTCACTCTCTACTGCTCACTCTCTACTACTCTCTACTACTCACTCTACTGCTCTCTACTACTCTCTACCACTCACTCTCTACTACTCTACTACTCACTCTCTACTACTCTCTGCTACTCTCTCTCTACTACTCCCTCTCTACTACTCACTCTACTACTCTCTACTACTCACTCTCTACTACTCACTCTCAACTACTCACTCTCTACTACTCTTTCTACTACTCACTCTCTACTACTCTCTACTACTCACTCTACTACTCTCTACTACTCTCTACCACTCACTCTCTACTAGTCTACTACTCACTCTCTACTACTTTCTCTCTACTACTCACTCTCTACTACTCACTCTACTACACTCTACTACTCTCTACTACTCTCTCTCTACTACTCACTCTCTACTACTCGCTCTCTACTACTCACTCTCCACTACTCACTCTCTACTACTCGCTCTCTACTACTCACTCTACTACTCACTCTCTACTACTCTACTACTCACTCTCTACTACTCTCTCTACTACTCACTCCCTACTACTCACTCTACTACTCTCTACTACTCTCTCTCTACTACTCACTCTCTACTACTCACTCTCTACTACTCTACTACTGACTCTCTTGATGGAATGAAAGTAAAAAACCTGAAAGTATTTCCTACCAAGGAGACTGTTGTAAATGAGGAAATTAGGAAACTTCAAAACAAATAAGTCTCCCAAAATGGCCACCAGAGACAAAAGAGCCCAAATATAGCACAAATATCACAGAGATGTAGCCCAAGTATAGCCCAATGACAGAATGTCCCAGAGTGTTTTAAAGAACCACCAGAGCGCTAACAGTCTTACTTATGACAAAAGTATGGCACACCTGATGCCATCTTGATTGGAATAAAGTGGTAACACTTAAAACATTTAATTTGCAATGGAACAAAATAAGGGCGTTCATTTTGCCATAGAAATTATGATTAGTGCTGCAGAAAGAAAGATTAGGGCACATTTTGACTTCTCAAATTCTCTTCCATTTCATTAAAAAATTCTGACATGCAGACTGAAACATGCACTTCGAATACCAGCAGCAGACTTCCCTGGTGAGTAGTAGCTTTACTACAGTGATCTAATGAGCAACTAAAGTGCTACCGTTCAGAATTTATGTAAATGTGTGACACATCTGAATGCCTTCTTGATGGAATCAAAGTAAACAAGCATTGAAAATGCAATAGGTCTCGCCCTCGTTTAAGTTAAAGCAATTCTGTTTGTAATTAGGTGTCTTTTTAGCTTTGCTTGTATTAGAGTTTTTCAAACTTTCATGTACATACCATGCATATGTATGCATATATGTATATGTATATGTTTGCACGCATTTATATTTATATAGATATGCAGATTATATTTATATGTTTATATATGTATATATATATAAATACACATACATATATATAAATGCATATGCATATATATGCATATATATATGTGCATATGTGTGCATGTACAGAGAGGTAGAGAGGTAGAGGTGTATAGGTAGAAGTGTAGAGGTAGAGAGGTAGAGGTAGAGAGGTAGAGAGTAGTAGAGTGAGAGGTAGAGAGAGGTAGAGAGTGAGTAATAGAGAGTAGAGAGTGAGTAGTAGAGAGTAGTAGAGAAAGTATCAAAGAGTGAGTAGTAGAGAGTAGTAGAGTAAGTAGTAGAGAGTGAGTAGTAGAGAGTGAGTATTAGAGAGTGAGTAGTAGAGAGTAGTAGAGTGAGTAGTAGAGAGTGAGTAGTAGAGAGAGAGAGAGTAGTAGAGAGTGAGTAGTAGAGTAGTGGAGAGTGAGTGGTAGAGAGTAGGAGAGAGTAGTAGAGTGAGTAGTAGAGAGTAGTAGAGAGTAGCAGAGAGTGAGCAGTAGAGAGTAGTAGAGAGTGAGTAGTAGAGAGTGAGTAGTAGAGAGTAGTAGAGAGTGAGTAGCAGAGAGAGAGTATTAGAGAGTAGTAGAGAGTGAGTAGCAGAGTGAGTAGTAGAGAGTAGTAGAGAGAAAGTAGTAGAGAGTGAGCAGTAGAGAGTAGTAGAGAGTGAGTAGTAGAGAGTAGAAGAGAGTGAGTAGTAGAGAGTGAGTAGTAGAGAGAGAGTAGTAGAGAGTAGTAGAGTAGTAGAGAGTGAGTAGTGGAGAGTGAGTAGTAGAGAGTAGTGGAGTAGTAGAGAGTGAGTAGTAGAGAGTAGTAGAGAGTGAGTAGTAGAGTGAGTACTAGAGAGTAGTAGAGAGCGAGTAGCAGAGAGCAAGTAGTGGAGAGTGTGTAGTAGAGAGTGAGTAGTAGAGAGTAGTAGAGAGTGAGTAGTAGAGTGAGTAGTAGAGAGTAGTTGAGAGTGAGTAGTAGAGTGAGTAGTAGAGAGTAGTTGAGAGAGAGTAGTAGAGAATGAGTAGCAGAGAGTGAGCAGTAGAGGGTAGTGGAGAGTGAGCAGTAGAGAGTAGTAGAGAGTGAGTAGTAGATAGTAGAAGAGAGTGAGTAGTAGAGAGTGAGTAGTAGAGAGAGAGTAGTAGAGAGTAGTAGAGTAGTAGAGAGTGAGTAGTAGAGAGTGAGTAGTAGAGAGTAGTGGAGTAGTAGAGAGTGAGTAGTAGAGAGTAGTAGAGAGTGAGTAGTAGAGTGAGTACTAGAGAGTAGTAGAGAGCGAGTAGCAGAGAGCAAGTAGTGGAGAGTGTGTAGTAGAGAGTAGTAGAGAGTGAGTAGTAGAGTGAGTAGTAGAGAGTAGTTGAGAGAGAGTAGTAGAGAATGAGTAGTGGAGAGTGAGCAGTAGAGGGTAGTGGAGAGTGAGCAGTAGAGAGTAGTAGAGAGTGAGTAGTACAGAGTGAGTAGTAGAGAGTAGCAGAGAGTGAGTAGTAGAGAGTAGTAGAGTGAGTAGTAGAGAGTGAGTAGTAGAGAGAGAGAGAGTAGTAGAGAGTGAGTAGTAGAGTAGTGGAGAGTGAGTGGTAGAGAGTAGGAGAGAGTAGTAGAGTGAGTAGTAGAGAATAGTGGAGAGTGAGTAGTAGAGCGAGTAGTAGAGAGTAGTAGAGTAGTAGAGAGTGAGTAGTAGAGAGTGAGTAGCAGAGAAAGTAGTAGAGAGTAGTAGAGAGTGAGTAGTAGAGAGTGAGTAGTAGAGAGTAGTAGAGAGCGAGTAGTAGAGAGTGAGTAGTGGAGAGTGAGTAGTAGAGAGCGAGTAGTAGAGAGTGAGTAGTAGAGAGTGAATAGTAGAGAGTGAGTAGTAGAGAGAGTAGTAGAGAGTGAGTAGTAGAGAGTAGTAGCGAGTGAGTAGTAGAGAGTAGTAGAGAGTGAGTAGTAGAGTAGTAGAGAGTGAGTGGTAGAAAGTAGTAGAAAGTAGTAGAGTGAGTAGTAGAGAGTGAGTAGAAGAGAGTGAGTAGAAGAGTGAGTACTAGAGAGTAATAGAGAGCGAGTAGCAGAGAGCAAGTAGTAGAGAGTGTGTAGTAGAGAGTGAGTAGTAGAGAATAGTAGAGAGTGAGTAGTAGAGTGAGTAGTAGAGAGTAGTTGAGAGCGAGTAGTAGAGAATGAGTAGTGAAGAGTCTGCAGTAGAGAGTAGTGGAGAGTGAGCAGTAGAGAGTAGTAGAGAGTGAGTAGTAGAGAGTGAGTAGTACAGAGTGAGTAGTAGAGAGTAGTAGAGTGAGTAGTAGAGAGTGAGTAGTAGAGAGAGAGAGTAGTAGAGAGTGAGTAGTAGAGTAGTGGAGAGTGAGTGGTAGAGAGTAGGAGAGAGTAGTAGAGTGAGCAGTAGAGAATAGTGGAGAGTGAGTAGTAGAGCGAGTAGTAGAGAGTAGTAGAGTAGTAGAGAGTGAGTAGTAGAGAGTGAGTAGCAGAGAGAGTAGTAGAGAGTAGTAGAGAGTGAGTAGTAGAGAGTAGTAGAGAGCGAGTAGTAGAGAGTGAGTAGTGGAGAGTGAGTAGTAGAGAGCGAGTAGTAGAGAGTGAGTAGTAGAGAGTGAATAGTAGAGAGTGAGTAGTAGAGAGAGAGTGGTAGAGAGTGAGTAGTAGAGAGTAGTAGCGAGTGAGTAGTAGAGAGTAGTAGAGAGTGAGTAGTAGAGTAGTAGAGAGTGAGTGGTAGAAAGTAGTAGAGTGAGTAGTAGAGAGTGAGTAGTAGAGAGTGAGTAGTAGAGTGAGTACTAGAGAGTAGTAGAGAGCGAGTAGCATAGAGCAAGTAGTAGAGAGTGTGTAGTAGAGAGTGAGTAGTAGAGAATAGTAGAGAGTGAGGAGTAGAGTGAGTAGTAGAGAGTACTTGAGAGCGAGTAGTAGAGAATGAGTAGTGGAGAGTGAGCAGTAGAGAGTAGTGGAGAGTGAGCAGTAGAGAGTAGTAGAGAGTGAGTAGTAGAGAGTGGGTAGTACAGAGTGAGTAGTAGAGAGTAGTAGAGAGTGAGTAGTAGAGAGTAGTAGAGTGAGTAGTAGAGAGTGAGTAGTAGAGAGAGAGTAGTAGAGAGTGAGTAGTAGAGTAGTGGAGAGTGAGTGGTAGAGAGTAGTAGAGAGTAGTAGAGAAAGTATCAGAGAGGGAGTAGTAGAGAGTAGTAGAGTGAGTAGTAGAGAGTGAGTAGTAGAGAGTGAGTACTAGAGAGAGAGTAGTAGAGAGTAGTAGAGAGTGAGTAGTAGAGTGAGTAGTAGAGAGTAGTAGAGAGCAGCAGAGAGTGAGTAGTAGAGAGTAGTAGAGAGTGAGTAGTAGAGAGTGAGTAGTAGAGAGTAGTAGAGTAGAGAGTGAGTAGCAGAGAGAGAGTATTAGAGAGTAGTAGAGAGTGAGTAGTAGAGAGTGAGCAGTAGAGAGTAGTAGAGAGTGAGTAGTAGAGAGTAGAAGAGAGTGAGTAGTAGAGAGTGAGTAGTAGAGAGAGAGTAGTAGAGAGTAGTAGAGTAGTAGAGAGTGAGTAGTAGAGAGTGAGTAATAGAGAGTAGTTGAGTAGTAGAGAGTGAGTAGTAGAGAGTAGTAGAGAGTGAGTAGTAGAGTGAGTACTAGAGAGTAGTAGAGAGCGAGTAGCAGAGAGCAAGTAGTAGAGAATGTGTAGTAGAGAGTGAGTAGTAGAGAGTAGTAGAGAGTGAGTAGTAGAGTGAGTAGCAGAGAGTAGTTGAGAGCGAGTAGTAGAGAATGAGTAGCGGAGAGAGAGCAGTAGAGAGTAGTGGAGAGTGAGCAGTAGAGAGTAGTAGAGAGTGAGTAGTAGAGAATGAGTAGTACAGAGTGAGTAGTAGAGAGTAGTAGAGAGTGAGTAGTAGAGAGTAGTAGAGTGAGTAGTAGAGAGTGAGTAGTAGAGAGAGAGAGTAGTAGAGAATGAGTAGTAGGGTAGTGGAGAGTGAGTGGTAGAGACTAGGAGAGAGTAGTAGAGTGAGTAGTAGAGAATCGTGGAGAGTGAGTAGTAGAGCGAGTAGTAGAGAGTAGTAGAGAGTGAGTAGTAGAGAGTGAGAAGCAGAGAGAGTAGTAGAGAGTAGTAGAGAGTGAGTAGTAGAGAGTGAGTAGTAGAGAGTAGTAGAGAGTAGTAGAGAGCGAGTAGTAGAGAGTGAGTAGTGGAGAGTGAGTAGTAGAGAGCGAGTAGTAGAGAGTGAGTAGTAGAGAGTGAATAATAGAGAGTGAGTAGTAGAGAGACAGTAGTAGAGAGTGAGTAGTAGGGAGTAGTAGTGAGTGAGTAGTAGAGAGTAGTAGAGAGTGAGTAGTAGAGTAGTAGAGAGTGAGTGGTAGAAAGTAGTAGAAAGTAGTAGAGTGAGTAGTAGAGAGTGAGTAGTAGAGAGTGAGTAGTAGAGTGAGTACTAGAGAGTAGTAGAGAGTGAGTAGCAGAGAGCAAATAGTAGAGAGTGTGTAGTAGAGAGTGAGTAGTAGAGAGTAGTAGAGAGTGATTAGTAGAGTGAGTAGTAGAGAGTAGTTGAGAGCGAGTAGTAGAGAATGAGTAGTGGAGAGTGAGCAGTAGAGAGTAGTGGAGAGTGAGCAGTAGAGAGTAGTAGAGAGTGAGTAGTACAGAGTGAGTAGTACAGAGTGAGTAGTAGAGAGTAGTAGAGAGTGAGTAGTAGAGAGTAGTAGAGTGAGTAGTAGAGAGTGAGTAGTAGAGTAGTGGAGAGTGAGTGGTAGAGAGTAGGAGAGAGTAGTAGAGTGAGTAGTAGAGAATAGTGGAGAGTGAGTAGTAGAGCGAGTAGTAGAGAGTAGTAGAGTAGTAGAGAGTGAGTAGTAGAGTGCGAGTAGCAGAGAAAGTAGTAGAGAGTAGTAGAGAGTGAGTAGTAGAGAGTGAGTAGTAGAGAGTAGTAGAGAGCGTGTAGTAGAGAGTGAGTAGTGGAGAGTGAGTAGTAGAGAGCGAGTAGTAGAGAGTGAGTAGTAGAGAGTGAATAGTAGAGAGTGAGTAGTAGAGACAGAGTAGTAGAGAGTGAGTAGTAGAGAGTAGTAGAGTGAGTAGTAGAGAGTGAGTAGTAGAGAGTAGTAGAGAGAGAGTAGTAGAGAGTGAGTAGTAGAGAGAGAGTAGTAGAGAGTGAGTGGTAGAGAGCAGCAGAGAGTAGTAGAGTGAGTAGTACAGAGTAGTAGAGAGTGAGTAGTAGAGATCTAATAGTAGAGAGTAGTAGTAGAGAGTAGTAGAGAGAGAGTAGTAGAGAGTGTAGTAGAGAGTGAGTAGTAGAGAGTAGCAGCGAGTGAGTAGTAGAGAGTAGTAGAGAGTGAGTAGTAGAGTAGTAGATAGTGAGTGGTAGAAAGTAGTAGAAAGTAGTAGAGTGAGTAGTAGAGAGTGAGTAGTAGAGAGTGAATAGTAGAGAGTAGTACAGAGTGAGTAGTAGAGAGAGTAGTAGTAGACAGTGAGTAGTAGAGAGTAGTAGAGCATGAGTAGTAGAGAGTGAGTAGTAGAGAGTGAGTAGTAGAGAGTAGTAGAGAGTGAGTAGTAGAGAGTGAGTAGTGGAGAGTGAGTAGTAGAGAGCGAGTAGTAGAGAGTGAGTAGTAGAGAGTGAATAGTAGAGAGTGAGTAGTAGAGAGAGAGTAGTAGAGTGAGTAGTAGAGAGTAGCAGAGTGAGTAGTAGAGAGTGAGTAGTAGAGAGTAGTAGAGAGAGAGTAGTAGAGAGTGAGTAGTAGAGAGAGAGTAGTAGAGAGTGAGTGGTAGAGAGCAGCAGAGAGTAGTAGAGTGAGTAGTAGAGAGTGAGTAGTAGAGAGTAGTAGAGAGAGAGTAGTAGAGAGTGAGTAGTAGAGAGAGAGTAGTAGAGAGTGAGTGGTAGAGAGCAGCAGAGAGTAGTAGAGTGAGTAGTAGAGAGTAGTAGAGAGAGAGTAGTAGAGAGTGAATAGTAGAGAGTAGTAGTAGAGAGTAGTAGAGAGAGAGTAGTAGAGAGTGTAGTAGAGAGTGAGTAGTAGAGAGTAGCAGCGAGTGAGTAGTAGAGAGTAGTAGAGAGTGAGTAGTAGAGTAGTATAGAGTGAGTGGTAGAAAGTAGTAAAAAGTAGTAGAGTGAGTAGTAGAGAGTGAGTAGTAGAGAGTGAATAGTAGAGAGTAGTACAGAGTGAGTAGTAGAGAGAGCAGTAGTAGACAGTGAGTAGTAGAGAGTAGTAGAGCATGAGTAGTAGAGAGTGAGTAGTAGAGAGTGAGTAGTAGAGAGTAATAGCGAGTGAGTAGTAGAGAGTGAGTAGTAGAGTAGTAGAGTGAGTAGTTGAGAGTGAGTAGTAGAGAGTGAGTAGTAGAGAGTAGTAGAGTAGTAGAGAGTGAGTAGTAGAGAGTAGTAGAGAGTGAGTAGTAGAGAGTGAGTAGTAGAGAGAGAGTAGTAGAGAGTAGTAGAGAGTCAGTAGTAGAGTAGTAGAAAGTAGTCAGTCAGTGTCAGTCAGTGTCAGTCAGTCAGTGTCAGTCAGTCAGTCAGTGTCAGTCAGTGTCAGTCAATCAGTGTCAGTCAGTGTCAATCAGTGTCAGTCAGTGTCAGTCAGTCAGTATGTGTCAGTCAGTCAGTGTCAGTCAATCAGTGTCAGTCAGTGTCAGTGTCAGTCAATCTGTGTCAGTCAGTGTCAATCAGTCAGTGTCAGTCAGCCAGTGTCAGTCAGTCAGTGTCAGATAGAGCAGCTCTGCTGACCTGGTTCTCTCCCTCTAAAGCTGCTCTGCTGACCTGGTTTCTCTGGCTCTACAGCAGGTCTGCTGACCTGGTTCTCTGGCTCTAGAACAGCTCTGCTGACCTAGTTCTTATGCTACTGAGCAGCTCTGCTGATCTAGTTCTCTGGCTCTACAACAGCTCCGCTGACCCAGTTCTATGGCTCTGAAGCAGTTCTGCTGACATGGTTCTCTGGCCCTAGAGCACCTTTGCTGACCTGGTTCTCTCCCTCTAAAGCAGCTCTACTGACCTGGTTTCTCTGGCTCTGCAGCAGCTCTGCAGACCTGGTTCTCTGGCTCTAGAGCAGTTCTGTTGACCTGGTTCTTAGGCTCTAGAGCAGCTCTACTGACCTGGTTCTCTGGCTCTAAAGCCGCTCTACTGACCTGGTTCTCTGGCTCTAAAGCAGCTCTGCTGATTTGGTTCTCTGGCTCTAGAGTAGCTCTGCTGGCCTGGTTCTTTGGCTCTAAAGCAGCTCTGCTGACCTGGTTCTCTCCCTCTAAAGCAGCTCTGCTGACCTGGTTTCTCTGGCTCTACAGCAGCTCTGCTGACCTGGTTCTCTGGCTCTAGAGCAGCTCTGCTGACCTAGTTCTTAGGCTCTAGAGCAGCTCTGCTGACCTGGTTCTCTGGCTCTACAGCAGCTCTGCTGACCTGGTTTTCTGCACTCATGATGCACGCACCCGACTCCGCGAAAATATATTTAAAAATAATATAAGTTTATTATAAGTACAAATATATTATTTTGATGAATATCTTACATAATCTCTTGCCTTAATATGTATATTAAAGACACGTACATGGAACATAATTTTTTTTTGTGGGAGTCGCACACCCAGCGCGCCCCAGTAGTATATGAAGTCATGCGGGACCCGCAACCGCGCAAACATCTCGTACCGTAATGTGCATGTGTCGTGAATGCGCGGGAAAAGGAGTCGCAGACTGAAAAACACGCAGCCGTCGCACACCATACGCAGATCCTTCATGACTTTTCTAAAATGGCGGCTAGAATGCGCACACCCACCGTGATGTGTACACTTTGAGTGCGCGACTCCGAAAAAAATTGGTATTTTTTTAAAAGAAAATAATATAAATATATTAAAATAAAAAATGAAAACAAGAAAATTAATCAATATTTAAGTTTTAATAAAAAAAAAAGATTTTGTGCAATTTTCAGAAAAATATATAATGTTATTCAATGAATAAAATATTTATAAATAAACAGTTAAAAAACTGTAGAAAATCAGTACAAAAAAATAGATATAACTACTATCACACTTAAAAGTTAGCATTTAAAAAACCTTTAAAATTCACTGAAAAAAGATAGGTTTCAGAGACGTTATAGTTAGAATTAGCATTTAAAAAACCTTAGAAATTCACAGAAAAAAAACATAGGTTTCAGGGGTGTTATAGTTAGCTGCCCATGTCACTCATACAAAACCATAGAAATTCCTCCGTTATAGTTAGTTCTGCTAACTATAACTCACGCGCCCGCAATGCACTGCTGATGATGTCACATATTGCATCATTCATGACATGGTCAGTAACATCACTGATGACATCACTGATGACATCTCAAATGACATCACTGATGACTTCATCCACTTGACAATCTGATACACCTCATCATACACTAGTATAACCTTTCATCACTCACTGCAAAATACAGAGTACCATATTTGAAACCATTGACACACCAATACCAGTTACTACATACCCACTCACTGATTCCTAAGTCTACACACACAACTACCCATTCAACAACAGAATCATCTATACATGCAGTCATTAATTAATAGAACACTATCAAATGCACTTATACACATATATAGACATTGACACATCAGCAGTCATCTTAGTCGGTTATGCAGTCATCCTACTCACTCATGACAAAAATGTATCGCACTTAAATTTACTCACACAATTATCCAACAACACCTCATTGATTCAAACACATAGTAACTCATCGTTAATATGTTAAAAAAGCACCATTACAATTATACAATCATTCATATAGTTACTCTCACAATCACTGACTCTTACACATACTTATATACATGAACTCTCCCATACAATGCCTTTTATTTTTTTACTTTGTTGAAGATGTACAACTAAAACATATATTCACTCACCAACACATAAATAAATACACTCAGTCACCCAAACAACTGTTTCCACATGCACTCTTAAACGCATACACCTAGTCAATCAACCATTCTCACATCTATGCATAGAGTTACACACACCCCATCCAACCACACACAAACTCAGTGTCCCATAGAAATACTCACCCAACTAATCAATAACTAATATACACACTCATGTAGTTAGTGACCAACTGATGCAGCATGTTATACAACAACAGAGACAGTGCTGCACACATTCACATAGTTTAGTTACAAATCCATGTATTAAGTGAGACACTTTTAATTACTCACTTGAAAAGACAGTCAGACAGCTACTAAATCCTCCATCCAGACAGTTATATATCCACTCAATCTTCAATACAGATTGGTATATATATAATACATATTTAAATTTCAAACTAAACCACATTCAGTGGATGATGTCATCAGTTATGTCATCAGTGATGTCATTTGAGATGTCATCAGTGATGTCATCAGTGATGTCACTGACCATGTCATGAATTATGCAATATGTGACATCATCAGCAGTGGGTTGCGGGCGCGTGAGTTATAGTTAGCAGAACTAACTATAACGGAGGAATTTCTATGGTTTTGTATGAGTGAAATGGGCAGCTAACTATAACACCCCTGAAACCTATGTTTTTTTCTGTGAATATATATATATATATATTATCTACTGGCGGTCGCCAGTTGATAGTTATAGTTAGGACCGTGTTTCCATAGGAAATCTCAAAATTCTATTTTGAATAACTTTGGCGCCGGTTGACGAATCCTCGCGAAATTTTCAAAACTAATGGGGCGCTCCGTTCAGCTCCTACCCTGAAAGTCTCGGGGTGAGTTTCTCAGGATACTTCCTATCTCTCAACTTGTCTGCTAAGGACGATGCTTTTTTTTGTAGTCTTGGAGTGGGTTTTTTTCAACAAATTTCTTTATTGATTTTCATTATGCATAGAAATTCCTCCAACAATAACTCAAATTGTTAAGTGTAACAAATATGACTGTGTTAAAATGCCCCCTCCTGTCCTAAAAATATACCTTTGTATTATAGACTCTTGTAGTAGTGGTGTTCCCCGTCCATCGGATGATGTACATAATTGAGCGGTTGGTAAGATCCTATACCATTCATATTCCTTCCAGTATTTGTGGATGCTCAATTGAACAGGCTCATAGATGGTACTCCTTCTCCATTGTTATTGCCCCATCAAGGGAGAACTTCTAACCTCTCACCTCCCCCTCTTATGTAGGTGTTGGTATACTTACCCACTCCCCTTTCCATTCACCGAACATAATGAGTAATACTATCCATGTTTCCACATCTTCCGCTACCTTGTCATCCCTACATGAAGGCATAATGTGAATCTCCTCAGCTACCACACATTCCAGCAAGTCCCGAACCCAGAGTTTGACTGCGAGGGTCCTCCTTCCCAACCATCCCATAGCTATTCTCCATTTCGCTAACAACATCGCTAAGTGCAGGAATTTGAGGTGCAACTTCCCCCCCATTGGCTTTTTGAGGATTCTCAATAGAAAGTGGCAAACCCAGTCTGCACCCTAATACATCTGTTTGAATGGGCAATTCCAGGCCAAATGGAGGAAGCTTCCGCCCCCCCCCGTCTACATATCTGGCAAGATGCTGTGTGACTGGCATAAATTCTGCTTAATTAAATGGGGGTGAGGTAAGTGCGAGCGACATAGTTAGAATGTATTCGCTTAATCCTAGTGTTCCTAGAAGTCCCCCTGACCAATGCACACTTGTACCCCAGTCCTTATCAGTTAGCTTAGCTCCAAGGTCAGTGGACTAGTGGCTACAGTGGTCTGGAAGATCAGTGCAATTTCTCCTTATTCGCAAAACCTGGCTGTATGGCAAGTTTTTTCTTAGAGTTGTTGAATGGATGCTGTCAAAGCTCAGTAAGTTGTTTTTTACAATGGGCTTCTCATATATCACTGTACCCATTTTACCCTGCTCTGGAAAAATCTTGATGTCTACGAATGTGAGTTCTTTGTTATCTACTGTGTAAGTGAATCTCATATATTTCCAGCCGCGGCCCGTGGAGGGAGTTCCGTGGGGCGGTAAGGCGGGGCGGGGGAGGGGCAGGGTGGGGGGTTCTAAAAACCGGAATATGGATAATTGCAGGTAAGTAAACAATTAAATAAATAAAACGAATTTCGTAGCGCGCGCTACGAAATTCGTTTTATTTATTTAATTGTTTACTTACCTGCAATTATCCATATTCCGGTTTTTAGAACCCCCCACCCTGCCCCTCCCCCTCCCCGCCTTACCGCCCCACGGAACTCCCTCCACGGGCCGCGGCTGTATATTTCATCTGAGAAATTTAACGAAGCAAAAATATTTACTTCCATCCCAGATCCCCAATGCATCATCAATGTATTGCTTCTATAGTCTCATCCTGTCTCTAAATGGGTTCACTGAATATAGTATCTTCTTCTTTTCGAGAATGTCTACATATAGACCAGCTATAATAGGAGCAAAGGTACTCCCCATTAATGCTCCTTGGGTCTGTAAATAGAGAGTACCTTCAAATTCAAAGACATCTTTTCTTAAGGCCATTTTCGCACATTTCAAAATGAAGTGTCTAGGGGTTGAGTAACTCCAAGGTGTTGAAAACAAAAAGGGCCTCTTCAAATACCTCTAATGTCTTTCCTGGGGAGAACTTGTATACACGCTTTCAATATCTAGGCCTTTAAGAAGTTGTCTCCATGGGTCAAATTCCAAATCTAATAGGAGATCTTTGGTGTCTCTCACATAGGCTAGTGTGCTCTGGACTATCAGGCGTATGAAGAAGTTACACAATTGTGAGAGCGGGTCTAAAATAGAACATATGCCTGAAAAGATCAGAGGTCATTGTGGGGGGACTTTGTTCTTGTGAATTTTTAGCAGAGTGTGGAAATATGGGGTTACTGGTTCCTTATTTTCTAGAAAATCAACCTCTCTTGCTGAGATCCAGCCACAAGTTAGTGCTTCTTCAATCATGATACCTATCTCCTTTTTGAGAGTCAATGTAGCATCCTGATTAAGGACTCTGCAGTTCTTTTCATCCTTTATAAGTTGTTGACATTCCTGTCTGTAAGCTATAATAGTCTGCATCACAATCCCTCTGCAGGCTTTCTTGTTAAGTCTTTAAATGATCACAGATTCTCTAGTACCTTTCTCCCTGCTCTTGATATGTAGTGAAAGGGTTTTAGTTGGGTATATCAAGTTCGTCAATCTCCTTAAAGTTTGCTTTTACAAAAGCTTTTATCTCATCCCATTCTGTAGGGATAGGGGGATATAAAGGGGGATTTTCTCCTAAATTCTGTGTCACCAGCTGTGTCATTTTGTGTGTCATTATCTTTGAAGGAGGCTCTGTGTTTGATTTGACCTTGTTTTGGTTGTGAGGATGAGCACAAGGGTTGACCTCTGCTGGTTCCTCGGATTGCATCCGTGGTTACACTCCATGTATGTGCTTGCAGTAGGTTGCTGTTGTTCAGCCATTGGACATGCGTATCATTCTTTTTCTTGCCCCTTGACGGTCTCTGACTGTGCTCTATAAAAACAGGTCTGAAGTTCATAGTGTGTCTCTAGGTTTCATGTTAGTTAAATGGGCGTGGTCAGTCAAAATATTGTTTAATTTGGTATTGGGGGAGTGGTGGTGGTGATGGGAGTAGATGTGGAAAAGGTTTAACTTGCTTGTTGATCCCTCCTCACAGCTGTTGCTCCATATGTTTGACCAGTCCTCAAAAAATAGTTTGTCAGTTCTATTGTTCTGGGATTTGGGTTGTGTACTCTGCTGTGAAGAAGGATATACTTTCTCATAAGAGAATCATTTCGCCTCTTTGTGTAGTTTCTGTATTTTGTATTGTAAGTCTTTCTAGGCAGTCATTTTCCTGTTATTCTCATTAAAACATTTTTTGAAGGTGAGAAACACAACAGTACCCTTTAGTTGATTCTCACTCATTTGTACCTCTATCAGGAGTTTGTCTGATAGTCTTTTTTGCAGTGTTTATGATTAGGATTATGTCATGTGTGTAATGTTACGCTATGAGTGACAAATCCTTTCTGAATGTAGCATCTTCCAGGACTATCCGAGGTTTATAGCTTACTAGCATACCCGTTGGTGCTGCATTTGCTTACAGATACTCTGTCATTATCACTCCATGGAGGAACACAGCTTGCAAGGTGGAAAGTACAGAACAAACAGCTCCTTGATTAATGTAGGACTGTGGTGATACAAGGATTTATGTCAGAGAGGTAAACCGGGAACATTTGTCTATGGGTAGCCAAAGAAGATGGAGCAAAAGTACAGAAATAGAAGCTTACTTGTGAAGACCTACCCAAAAACAGGTGACAGAGTTTTCTGAAGCTGCTTATTATGGTAAGCAGATAGGTCAAAATAGAGAGTATTACTGTAATGCAGGTAGGGTCGCACAAGGGCCCAGATTACTGTAAAACAGATTCAAGAGGGAGAATCCTCTTGAACATAAGCAGAAAAATTTGACTCGAAAAGGTTAGATGTTGTCCAAAAATAAAACCTACAGACCTTACTGGGGTTACTAGAGTGGTGCATGAGCCAGAATGTTTCGACCACTAGGTCAAAGAGAATATTAAGGGGGGACTTCTGTCTTATCTGGATTCAGCTTAAGGCTAGTATCACTCATACAACTGGCTACTTGCTACAGACAGATGTGGAAGTTACAGTGTACCTCTTCTGAATTATCACCTTTCCAAAGTTTGATTTGGATGCCATAAGAATAAGACCTAAACAACAGTCAAAAAGATCTAATCATTTTTCCAAGCAGTGTCACTTAAATATTGAACGAGATTGGACTGAGTGCCGAACCTTGAGGAATTCCATAGTTTAAAGGCTTAGAAGGCTTAGAAGAGGATTGATGTGGAAGTACTGACAGCATTCCATGAATGCTCATTCAAAGAAGAAATGGAGTCAGTCTAATGCCTTGCTGCCTACACTGATCTCACATAGCCTATAAATTAGGCTGCTGAAAGATCCAAAAGTTAGGCTTGCTGTTGGAATGCCTTCAGCGCACCTGTGGCACACCTGATGAGCACATTTGCACCCGTATAGGGATCAAATTGCCTTCAAAGCTAAATGGCAGCAGAACTGGTTACAATGGGTGAAGTGAGTTTCCATACCACCTAGACAAGAAGTGTTGAAGGCAGAAATAGAACACCATGCCTCAGGACAAAAGCCAAAATATTGCTGTGACACAATGACCAGGAAAAAAAACCAATGAAGGGAAATGTGCAAATAATAAAAATGAAGGAAACTAAAATAACAATGCAGTAATGCAGCTGCAAGAGCTAAAATAAGTAACTGAAAAGAGGAGCAGTGAGAGTAGAGCCAGGCTTCCTAACAGCACAAGTAAAGTGAGCTTATAAATATATTTGAATCACAGTTGAGCAAGCATATTCGAGTGCTACTGGCAGTGCAGAGCAGCAGCTTTCAATGTGCAGCTTTCAGTGTATTTCTAAATACGCTAACATGTTGATCATATTTCTTTTCTTGTCATATGTTTTTATTATTATTGCAGAAGGGCCCATTCATAATGAAATCACAATCTATGACTTTTAACAATTCCTATTTAATAAAATATCGATTCTTAAAGATTTACTGTATAAAGAATCACAATTTTATGAAAGGCAAGGAGGCTAGCATCATGCATTCACTTTTTTTTTTTACATTTCTTTTTATTAAACAGTTCGACAACAACACATCCATTAAGTACAGGTAAGCGACCATATCATTCCTCATTATCATCAGTGACTTTCAATAGACATCATGATTATTATACAGATTAGATTAAGGGGTTTCGAGAGTTCCAATTTCGCTCGGACGGCTAGGTGGGGTACAAATGTCTCCTCTATAATGATTCCAGGCGCCCCACACCTTTCCCCAATGCTTCACTTTTATTTACTTCCTTCTGCGCAGCAACCATTAACAGTTCCAAGAATCAGAACGCAAACTACATCACAATAAAAAGAACTTTCAAGTCCATATAAGACTACCTGTCCTCCATGTCCTTCCTCTTTTGTTTCTCTGCTACACATGTTCCTCCTCTTCCTTGTTCTCGTGCCATCAATCCTTTACTGTTATGAAAAAAATAAAATAAACACAAATGTATATTTCTTTTCAACCTTAACCCATACATCAACCTAATAATCTAGTACCTAATTTCTTCAATCTGTATTTAGATCATTTGTAAATCAACCGCTTACTTCAAAAATTCTGGGAGGATGTGGTGGATAATGCTAGCCTCTTTGGCTTTAACGCAATTGCGATTTTTTTTACCGTTAACCTTTAAGAATCAACATTTTGGGGTCGATTCCGATCCTGTAAAAAGGCCCTACGAATAGTCGTACGGAGCGTTTTCTCCGTACGACTCGTACCAGGTAAACTCATTTCAAATCCTAGGAAGTACGATTCGTACAGAAAGCCTTTTTCTGTACGAATCATACAAAAGACCGTACAGCCAAAAAATACCCACGATTCCGATCCGGAAATGCTTGTATGCGACGTCCGTACGTATTTCACCAGCGTTTTCCGGCCCAGCAAGTATGATTCGTACCGACGTCACTCCGTACGGCTCTTTGTTGATGGGAGCCAAACACAGCCGGAAAAGCAGAGTCCGACGCGAACGGCAACGCCACGGAGCCCCGGTACGCGACGTACAGCCTTGAACCCCATCGTACGTGTCATCCCGGTCCTCTTGGCCTACGACCTGGTGCACCGCACCCGACGCACACGCCGCAGAAGGTGAGAACAACATGCGTGTGTACGGTGCGTACCATACGTACCCCTATGGCACCATGCCAACAGCGGTACGGACCGTACCCACGCATGAATACGTGGGTACGGTGCATATCCCTACGGCCCCATGAGTCCTCAGGTATGGACTGTACCCACGCATGAATGTGTGGGTATGGTGCGTACCTACGCACTGAGGGTACGGTGCGTACCTGTGGGGCAGGTACAGTGCATACCTACGCGCTGGGGGTACAGTGCATACCTACGCGCTGGGGGTACGCACCGTACATTCGCAGTGGGAGTACGGTGCGTACCTATGTGCTGGGGGTACGGTGCATACCTATGTGGTGGGGGTACACACCATACATTCGCGCTGGGGGTATGGTGCGTACAAACTTCGCTTCATAGCGGGCAAAGTCATTCCCCGTGTACGGGACGTTTTCCGTACGAATCGTAAATTGTAACGCCGGTCCGGATCGTACTAGTACGGTCGGACTTCATTTTTACGATTTGTATGGAGAAGTGTCTGGGTCCATCTCGTACTAATTTTCCCGCTACAATTCGTATGGATCGGGCCTATCCGTATGTACTTTTTCCCGTACGGATCGTACTTCACGGATACGAGTCGTACGGGAAAAAAAAATACAGGATCGGAATCGACCCCTTTATAGCAAGACAGAAGGCTAGCATTATGCATGTTCAAAGTTTCTCAAAGCGCAGAGTAAAAAATGTTCTATTGGTCTGAAATAACATTTCCTAAATATATCAGCATTTGACCCTTCTGCTGTTGTCAGAATTTCATCCTACCTTCCCCCAGACATAAATGTTTTACTTGCCAGGGCACCCTGTGACAAGGGCGAGTCGCTGACGGACCCCGGGGGCACCAGGCCGCTATTACCGGTACGAACACTACTCACATCCAAGAGGAGGGGCTTGAAGGACCCAAAAGCGCCGGATGCCGACACCGGAAGAGGAGAGCGAGGAGCAGAGCGAGGAGCAGAGCGAGGAGCAGAGCGAGGAGCAGAGCGAGAGCGAGGAGCGGAGCAAGGAGCGGAGCGAGGACCAGAGCGAGGAGAGGGGAAAAAGAGAGACGACGGTGGCAACCAGAGGAGACGCCGGGATGTGCCCCGAGGAAGGACGCAAGGACGAAGCAGCCGGGACCCCGAAACCGGGTCCCGGCCTCAGGCAAGTAGCGGAGAAAACTGGGAGGGCCCTCGTGGGTTGGTGGCACGTGCAAATGTCCTACTCAGGACTATAGCCAAAACCCCCCCAAGTAAGGTAACGAAGGGGCAGTACAGGGGCGGGTTGTAACCCATCTCCAGCGGGATTCACCTGACTAAAAGGGCCCGGGGACAACGGTAACCTCACCAACCCTTGCCCTAGAGGGAATAAGGAGGGACAACACCGACCTCTTCTAGACCTAAAAGGGGAACAAGGACGGGTATTAATTGTCCTTTTGTTTCTTGTTTTTCCAAGGGGACGCCTGGCAGGACCACGCCCAACAGCGACGCAGGAAGGCCGAAGACGGTCGAGGAACCCAGCAGCGACTAGAAGACCCCTCCCTACTTGAGACCACCCTCGTGGGGACCCCTCTTTCTGTACCAGAGGACAGTTGTCCGTAGGAAAATAAAATCTCAAGTTAACACCTCAGTACTGACCTCCTCTGTTCTGTGGGGCGGGGTGTGACACACCCCTTACTGAATCTGCTAAATACCTAGTCCAATCAATAGCTGCCTCTTTTATTGCAAACTTAACCCATCGTGCAATTTTACATTCGGAACCATGTGAAAAAATTTAATATATGATATTAATAACTGATCCACTCCAATACTCCTTCTTTCCAACATTCTGGACTCATTCTATTATATATTTAACCACACATAATTTTGGTGAATGATCTAAACTTGGATAAAATATAGAAGTTGACAGAGTCTTTTCCAAATTTTCAACAACACTCCTGTTGGTTGGGAAAATCTGTTAGATGCCTCCAATGCTCCCACACCTGGAACTCTTCTAAAAAAGAATAAACACAACAAAGTAGTTAATTTCCAGGATAACTCTCTTACTCCTAAATACCTATTACTAGGACATTTCTGAAACAGCTTCAAAACTGACTCTACATCCCAATGCGACTGATAATTTGTTTTTGGATATCTTTTCAACCTTAATTCTTTCATCACCCTACAAATTAAAAGACACTTTCATACTTGAAATTCCCCGAATTAATGAATAACCTGCCATAACAGCTGATCTATAGCAATTAACTGGTCATTAAGACAGTCCTTTATCAAATACCTCTGCTAAAAAATTAGCTACATCTACTTCCTCAGCCTCCACAGGATCCAAATCCATTACCATGCAGCAACATAACCACATTCCCCATGCACTCCCATATATTTTCTTAGTTACAGGGACCCATTGCACATTGAGCAACGATGAAGCTGACTCTGAGGGGCATATTTACAATAACTGGTGCATCCCTGCATATCAGCAGGGATGCGCCAGTTATTGTGCGCCACAGCTCCGCCGCCATGGATGCGCCGCATTTACAATGCGGCGCACCATGGGGCAAAAACGGCACAGATGCGTGACACATCTGTGCCGTAAAAGTGGCGCATTGCTGGAGTTGCGTCGCCCTGGGGGGGTCCTACCTTGTTAATGCTGCGTCAATCCTTACGCCTGCTTCAGGCAGGTGCAGGGTTTTGATGCAGCATGGGCCTAAAAGTGACTGAGTTAAATCTTGTAGATTTCACTCAGCCACTTTTAGGAGGCGTTCCTGCGCCGGAACGCCCCCCCCCCCTGCGCAGGAATGCCTACATGTGGCGCAGGGCTTTACAACGTGACGCATCTCCCAGATGCGTCACGTTGTAAGTACCCCGCACCATGGCGCAGGATTTGCGCTGCCGCTGCGTCACAAAAGTGACGCAACGGCGGCGTAAATGAGGCGCAAGGGGCTTGTAAATCTGCCCCTGAATGCTTTGTGAATCTTCCTGATTCCCTGAAATTCTCCAAATTCGAAGGTTGAGCGAACCTGATAGAATTAACGGATGCTCTCTATCTTTGGCTCCTTTTAAAAAAACTCTCTTAGACATGATAAATAAGAACTCTAGCCATTTCCAAAGCCGTTGGAAACCAGATATGAGTTGTTCACAAAGATGATACTAACACTATGCGACAATTCTTTCTCCTGCAGTGTAACAATGCTCTATGAATCATGGAAGATGACGCGTTCATCCCTGTCCAATCCTGCATGAGTCCATCCACTGCAACTGCACTTGGATCTGTACTCCAACTGACAACTAGTTTCCTAAATGAAAGGTCAACTTGGAAGCAAAATGATCCTCCTTCATAGGACCTAATAAATTGTGAATTTTCTTGAAATAACTTTTCTCTGGTTTCCAATCGTTGAATTCTGTTTGATGCCTTGAGTTCCAGTCTGCTACCACATTGTGCACACTAGGTAAATACTCTGCCTTCAAACAAATCTTGTGTTCTAAACAGAAATTTCACATTTCTTTTGCTAAGTCTGCCAATCTCTTCTATCTGCTCCCTTCTAACTTGTTGATATAAGGCACTGCTATCACATTGTCCATTTTTAGCAACACTGACGCTCCTTGCAGATGTTTGAAACTGCGAAGGGAAAATAGTCCTGCTTTCATCTTTAGACAATTGATATGTTAAATTCTCTCCAACATATTCCAAACTCCACCTGTCTCTTCACCCAAACACATTGCTCCCCATCCTAACATTCTGGTATCTGTTACCAGAATGAAATCTGGTCTTGTTCCAATTATTTTGCAACCATTCCACGCTTCTAAATTCTTCCTCCACCATCTCAACTCTTCCTTTCCTTCTAATCTCACTGCTATTCTCTCCCCATACCATAAACTTCCTGCTAATGCAGCTCTGTTCAGTCTCTGCAATGCTTTGTAATGCAAAGGCCCTGGAAATACCACTTGTATTGATGATGATAGTAGTCCAATCACCTGTGCTAAATCTCTTGTTTCCCCAATCCTTATCAACTTTTTATCACTTCTCTTAGTTTCTTTAACTTCCTCACTGAGAGCTGTAACTGACTCTTCACCTTATTCACAACAAATGCTATAAACTCCAAATGTCTGGCTTGAAATGAGCACTGACTTCTCTCAGTTCATTATGAATCCTAGTGATTCCAGTAAGTCCATCGCCATAACTAAATGCTTTCTCAATACTTCCCCACTGTGATTAATTATCAAAATCAGTAATCAAAATGTCATCAAGATAAACAAGCATCCTTACACCACTCTCTCTCAAATAATCCACTAATGGTCACAATATCTCTGAAAAGCACCAAGTGGCTGACGACAATCTGAAGGGGAGATATTGAAACTGGCACGACTGACCCTTCCATCTGAAGTGGAAAAATCTCTGACTTTCCAAATGTATTGGAACTGTGAAGTAGGCATCGTTGAGATCCAATTTCACCATTCAATCTCCAACTAATACCATATTTCTCAGAACATGGATACCATCCATCTTGAAATGTCTGTCTGCAATGAATTGGTTTAACTCCCTCAAGTTTATAACTGGTCTTCACACTTCGTCTTTTGACTCTACTAGAAAAAGTGCACTGACGTAGCCAATTTCTTTTCCTATTATTGTGTTTTTTGCTGACATCCATACCACTTCTTCTGTTACAATAGCCTCCAATTTTTTTTGAAAATGTAACTCTCTTGTTTCCCTTCTTTAAAAGGTTCTGAATTCAAATCTATCAGATAATGTTTTTCCACTGATATAACCCGAAGGTCTACAAACAATCTCAATCTTCCACCAACCCCTTCTTGGGTAGAACCACAATTTGTCTTTATATTCACCTTGACCTGTGGATGAACTTTGACTTTGACCCCAGCTCTTGAACCTCTAAATCTACTTCCCGGCCCATTTTGGGGATAAAATACTCCATACACATGATCCAGTGGCCACCATTCCTTGCTCCTGGGGTGTTTAGTCTCCCTCGGATCAAATAATCTTTCCACCAGAAGGTCCAATAATGTTGTCTTCCCTTTTCCTTTCTTTCTTAAATTCACATTAAATACATCATCCAAATCATCTTTATAGTCTAGATCTAAAATGTATTAGTCAGTATCTTGATGCTCATCAGATTGAGCAAACTCATAAAGTTTTTTCTCTCCATATGCAGTGCTTGAGCGCTCATGTTGCTTTGGACATCCACTCTTTTTGAGGTACCAGGAACTCCTTTTTTCATTTGCACTCATTCAGTGCTTCCTTTTTTCAATACCTTTTACTCCCGGACCCCTTGCGTAAATCACTTTCTCCCTCAGAGATAGAAAAATATTCCTCATCATCCTGACTTCTACCTGACCTCTTCTTTTGTAAAACCTTCTTCACCGTCTCCTCAACTATTAAATGCAGTACTTGTGACACAATCTTTCTTATCAACTCCTCCTGTGATACTTGCCCTGACTCTTGCTCTATCATTTTTCCAAAAATTCCTGCCTAAAAAACACCTATACTAAGACAATATTAACTCCCCCTTTTCAAATTTCACAGCTGATTTTTTAAAATACACATGCTCCTTCTCCATACAGCCATAACTGCCAGAATCAAGTGCATTGCTTAGCAACAATATCAGCTGTTACTGGTGAGCAAGCTCTGCTCCAGCGAGTTTACTTTAGGGCCAATATGCTCTTTTTTCTTTAGAACTATGCATTGTATGATGTGCATACAAGAGATCCAACGCTTCAGTTAAAAGGAGCAGATACTCTCTATTTCCCATAAAAACTGTGGTGGCTATTCTGCTATGGTGGAGGAGTGTCACCCCACTGCTTTTAAGCAGCGTGAAGCAGAAATATAAAATGATAATAACTTTGCGTTATTATCATTTTATGCTGCTTCCTGCTGCTTTGCGGACAGGTGGGTGGGCGGGGCTGCTCTGCTCTTAGAGCAGGGCAGGGGAGGAGTGGTTTGTCCACTCCTAAGTGCGCAATGACTGTTTGGTCGGCCCTCTCGGGCTGCCCAAACCAGTCATGAGCACTTTCCCCGTTCACCATGCTGCCTGCATTACAGCCTGCATGGACAACATGCTCTGAGTCCCGATTCCCTGGTTGAGCGTTGAACCTGGACACTCAGACCAATGACAAAGCTGCATTGCAGGGTTGTGATTGGTCAGGGGAGTCTGGGTGCTGCATTGCAGTGTTGTGTCAATGGGCCTGCTTCCTGTTCCTTGATGTGCACAACGAGAGTAGGGGCAGAGATGTGGGACACAGCTGGCGGCAAGATAAGTTTACTTTTAATTTCTTTTTTATATTTGCACCATGCGTGACCCCACCATGACCCACTCCCCCACGCGACCGCCTGCGTGATCGCCCCACACCTGTATCACCACCCACAAGCCATGACGACCGCCACTGCATAAAAATGTGCCCTGTGCCGATGCACGCACAATTGCCTTCAACCAACCAACAGCTTGTCTAGGCTTCTAACTTAAATCACAGCTTAAGCAATGAGACCCTCCCCACCCAGGATGGAGGCGGCGCATTGGGAATGCCATTCTGAACTAAATACTTAATCTGCAGTAACGACGCTGAGGCTGAACATTTCCCAACGCAGCTCCCTGCATGTCTCCTCAACTGAAAAGCAATTTGCGACTTTTTAAAAATTGTAATGGTTATGAAAACAAAAAACATTTAAGCAATCTATCATCAAGCAAACCAGTGTTACTTTTAGAAATACCTAATGTCAAACGTTCTAAAACATAAATACATTGTTATTGCTTGAAATTTAATGAAGAATAATTAAACTGCTCAAATAACGCTCCAAAATCCATAAATTGGGTTTATAGAAACACATATAAACCGTACAATATAAATAATCCCTGTAAAATTTCTTGAATAACTTAACATAGCATATTCATGAAGAATACTTACCTGCTCAGAAGCAGCAAATAAAAGAGGAAGAAAATGGAGGACAAGGAGATTTTTATATGAACTTGAAATTTCTTTTTATTGTGATGTAGTTTGCATTCTGATTCGTGGAACTTTTAATGGTTGCTACTCAGAAGGAAGTAAATAAAAGTTAAAGCATAATGCTAGTCTCCTGTCCTGCCAGAAAATCATACTTCTACCGAGTCTCACTGGAACTAAATTATTATTGGGAAAATTGAACCGAATCATTGAAAAAGCTTTGACTCCTCTACAAGACATATTGTTACATACCACCAAAACTACTTTTAATGTTCAAGCAACCTATTTGTAGAGGGATGATTATCTGATATTATTCTGGAAGATAATTGATATTATGTATGTAAAGGGGGAGGTTCCCTTTACGCAGCTTTCATCGACCTTAAGTCTGCATTTGACTTGGTTCCACGCAATAAAATGTTGAGTGTCCTTTCGGATGCAGGGATGCCTCAGGAGCTACTAGCCATGTTAATTAAACTGCACACTTTGAACTACGCACAGGTTCGGTGGGGCTCAAAGGGTGAGGTTACCGATAGATTTCCAGTCCAAGAGGGGGTGCGCCAAGGATGTGTCCTGGCGCCCCCCATGTTTTCCCTGTTTATCGATAGGGTGGTCCACTACTACTCCACATGTCACACAGATGCCCCTAGTTTGGCGGGGCTGAGGATACCACTGCTCATGTTCGCAGACGACACCTTGATCCTATCTAAGACACAGAAGGGACTGCAGGCTGCACTGTCCAGGTTTGAGGGGTTTTATCAAGATCATGGTCTGGTGGTAAATGTGGACAAGACAACGTTTATGGTCTTTCACAACCACAAGACCATTAAAAGTAGTGTGTTCATGAACAATGTCCTTTTAGATCAGACAGATGTGTTCGCATATCTGGGGATTACCGTAGGCAGGAAACTTAAGTGGAAGCCTCACATTGACTTGTTAGCTTTAAAACATGTACAGTTGGCAGGAGCTCTTGTAAAAGAACATATGCTCTCGTTTACCAAGCCCATAGCCCCTGTTCTTAAGATCTATAACACCAAGGTCATTACTTCAGTCCTATATGGTGCGGAATTATGGGGTTTTGAGAACATCTCCTCCTTGGTACGAGCCCAGAATAAATTTGTCAGAGCCAACACGAGCCTTCCACAATCCTCACCATTGTTGCCTCTTTTTATGGATTTGGGTTGTCTACGTATTGAGGACTTAGCCCGATACAGACCAATAGCGTTTTGGAGACGACTCTGGGTTACCCCCGAGCTCTTCCAATGCACCAAATCCCTTATGGATTTTAGGGGGGTTAGTTGTACAGGAAAGATCAAATGGTTACAGAATGTAAAAAACACCCTGTGTGGGATGGGGATGAGTGGTTTATGGAAGCATCCAGAAGAAAATTCATTTCCGTCCAGAAGGGAGCTCAAGGCTGCCTATTGGGATATGGTTAAGAGCAATTATTTTTCTACCACTACTAGGCCTACCCTGTCCAGGGACTTTCCGATGCAAAAACAGGACTTTGTGCTTGAAGCATATTGGGATGTCATCCTAAGACCGATGGATAGGAAACTATACCACCAGTTTAGGGTTGGCTCTCTTCCGATCAACGCCTTTACATGTAAATGGCGTCTGCATGGGTCAGATCATTATCCTGTTTGTCCAGCCCATACGGAATCCACATCCCATGTCCTCTTTGTGTGTCTGGCCTATAAGTTGCCCAGGATCAAATGGCTGAAACCCACTTGTACAAACCTGGGTACTAGATCTGCTATGGAGGCGCTAAGGATTCTGTGGACATCCACCAATGAACCAATAGTTATAGCAATGGCGACATTTCTGAGATGGGCCTGGCTTATTCGCTGCAAAAAATTAAGAGAAACCCAAGTCTAGTTATAGCTATCCAGATGTTATGCTATTTTAGTGTGGCACTGTTAATGAAACTACAGTGGGGTTTATTTATGTTGTTTTATATGTACCATTGTAATTTTACGGTTTGTATTGTGGTTTTGGACTTTTGAGCCATTTTATATGATACTAATTTTGTACTAGTCACTGCTTTTAGCCATATTGCAATGATTGTTATATATGGCTTTGTTTTTTTACTCCACGTATTTTAACTCAACACTGTCTGTACTGTCTTTTATGATTATTTTAATCGAAATAAAGACATAATGAAATTAAATTATATTATGTATAGTTTGCCTAATCACAAGAACATTTATTACCCAACTGTGGTTTCTTGACTTGAACATCATAAAAAGCTTTATTCCTCTATGAGGTAAATTTGTACGGCCCACCAAAGGTATATTTAATGTTCAAGCAAGTTGTTTAACAGATAAACGGGGCAATGATCGAATAATATCCTGGGAAGAATTGGTTGGTCTGAATAATTTCAGTAAGTTACATATTATGACCACATCTTATGAGCTACCACGTAATAAAAATTCTGGGCCCAAGCCGCCAAAAAACTGGGAAAAAGAAAGCAATTTAAACCCATAGGGTAATTCCATCATTTAAAGTATATGTCTGGACTTCTAAAAATTCACAACAATCAAGGAGTTTTCCTTCAATTCTAGGGCTGATGCAGATTCTCAGAAGCACTCACATGCCTACTCATTTTCACGTGTGGAAATGTGATGATTGTACATGTTTGCATGCACAAATGTGACACAAAGATGCATTTGCACTTGAATGTTTTTTTTTGCTTTTCTACAGGGATATGCTTGCCGATTGGAAACCCTATCCCTACATTCCAACTGATTTTGGGGATGTTTACTCACAATTCCTCCTTGAAAATGTATTTATCCCTGGATTGACCAGTGATAGAGCAGAGATTTTATTTAACAAATTTGTGACAAAAGAAAAGATTTTTGGCAACACATTACAGAAATGATGACAAAGGTGTGTTAAGCTTCAAGTTTTTGCAAAATGACAAATGCAACTTTGATTCAGATATTGCATTGTAAACGCATGCAGATGCTAGACTAGCTCATAAGATATTTATGTTTACTTTAATAGATGTGAAATATTAACAATTATTAATGATTTTGATCTTATGATTTAATAATGTGATGTTAATGAATACAAGAACTTTTATGACTAACACCATATTTGTTATGTGAGAAATTACAAATGAATTATTTCATGCTGTAACATGTGCACTGAAAATGACAAAAGAAAAGTAGGAGTTACACAGGTTTTGATTAAAAGTATATTTGTGAAACGCTCCCCTAACATACGTATTAAATATGTGTGCCTAATAGCATGTATGCAAATAATGTACTTTTTCTATATGTGTGTAATGTTGACATTTGCAAAATTTTATGAGTACCTTATATTTACATGAATTAATTATGACTTGATTCAAGTGTTTATTAACGCATTCATTCATGAAAATAATACTGGTTGTTAATAATGTGAGATCCACAAATCAGTACAAACCCATCGTGTATGAGCTGTATTTCATGTAAGCCTCAAATTCTCCTTTTTCTTTCTTCAAAATGTGAACTCATTAACTGAACAGTCTGAAGTTTGTGAGAACATTTAGTGAAGTTGCCATTTGCATTCTAACTCTCTAATGTTTCCTTTGTCATCCTCAAGACAGTTAACTGTAAGTGCAAGAGGATCTGATACATGCTAGAACAGATGCTTGAGAAAGAACTACTGACATTTTAGAGTTTTTTCCTTTACTCTGAAATATCTCATTGTTCAAACAACTAAGCTTACAACGTTTAAGGAAACTATGTAACCTGAATTACTTAATTCTTCCAGATTGTATTCTTTTTACTTACTACATCATCCTCATCCTATTGAAGACGAGCAATAGGACAGGGTGGCCTGACATTTCTGGTGATGCCAAGGGGTGTCACCCAGGAAACCTTTGGAGTTTAATTGTCCAGAATTTGGAAGTGAAGGTGTGTGTGTGTGACCAGCTTTGCAGCAGTATGCGCTGATGGGTTGGATATCTAAGGACTAAAGCGAATGGTGACGTAGTATTGCGATCTGCTGCAGACCGGTGTGCTAACACAGCTCAAGGATTTACATCATGCTGCTGTGACTTTGGTGTTTCAGTGACAGACTGAGACAGATTTCTGTCTTTCCGAACTGGAATTGGTCACTTGGTACTTACTGAACTTCCCTAAGGGATGGTATGAAGCTCAATTGATTTCCTATTGACCCTTGTGTCATAGATGTCCAAATCTCCCTCGTCTGAGGAAGATTTTCCCCTGTCATATTTGGATCTCCTAGAAGTTAACATTACATGATTAAATCCAGCTCTAATGTAAATTCTAGGGCTGTATGCTGTTTATTTTAATGTTCTTTACTTCCGAATGAATAACTAAACTTGAAATAAACTAAATTCTGCTGATTCTGACTCATTATTCTGTGTGGGTAAATCACTTGATTTAACTGGTCCATTGTGATTCCTAAGTGTATGAAATAACAATTGCATATAAAAAAAATTATCCTATTCCTGGTCCTCATGAGATAATTGCTCATCCTCTACATAACAACACCAGGAATACATTTATGAACAATTTAGGGTGGGAAACTATCTTAAAATATTCAGTGAGCTCCCAAAAAGATAGAAATGTGTGGGTGTTGATCATGTTTACATGCTTAGACCCACAACCTGCCCATGGTAGTTGGATTGCTCAAAGTGGCAGAATATCCAGGTGAGGTGATCCCAATTGAGAAGGCAAAATCTCACTGTTCATAATATTGGAAATTCTTTTTTCATTTTATTTATTTGAAAGGTTTTATACAGCCCGGACAACACCCAGAATGATTGCAGAGTGCTTTCAACTCAATATGTTGTGAAAAATGAAAAACAAAAGAACAGTAGTTGGTTTAAGGACATGTAAGAAACAGAAAAGAGACTTATAATGAAGAACATAGAATGTATACAATTAAATGAAGGTAAATTAGCTTATACATCGAGATGGCATGTGAGGAGTTTGGATATGGTACTCCAGAAGAGGTCATAGTCATAAATGAAGAGCACCTCCAGAAATGGGAACAGAGATCTGATGTAGTTTAAGAGAAGAATATAAGTAATTGGATTTTGTCCTTAAAAGTGACATTTCCATATGTTTTAGTTAGAGACCTGATTTGCTACATATTCTACGTGGGTAGTTGTGTTTTACTCCAGATTTATTCATTTCCTGGAGTAAGACATGGTGACTCACAGACAAAAATCTTTGACAGTCAGTTTGTAGCTGTCTAAACACGTTTGTGAATCAGGCCCCTAGTTCTCCTGTTGGGTTTCACTTTTACCAAAGGCAAATTAGATTTAAAACTATTTTTTTAATACATAAAATAAATAAACAGTGTAGAGTATAATATTGCATATTTTGTATCTTTTAGTCCTTGAGCATTTAAATAGAGTGGACGGGTTATATCCAGTGAAAGGCAGATGGTATTGATATTTCTACTTATCTATACCAGTGATCAATCCTAAATGGCAGTTAGGCGATTAAGGATTAAGAAGAATAAACTATTAAAAAAGTTAATTAGAATTGAACGGGACAGATGAGAAAATTAATGAATAACTAAACTTGAAACAAACTAAATTCTGCTGATTCTGACTCATTATTCTGTGTGGGTAAATCACTTGATTTAACTGGTCCATTGTGATTCGTAAGTGTATGAAATAACAATTGCATATAGAAATTATCCTATTCCTGGTCCTCATGAGATAATTGCTCACCCTCTACATAACCAGTCTCTTTCAGCACAGAACAATATCCATCAGAAGACCAATAGAATGTGATATGGTATCCAGAGGTTAGATTAATATTATTCAGATATACGAATAACATTTAGGGCACAGCACAAACGCTGCAACACCAGGAATACATTTATGAACAATTTAGGGTGGGAAACTATCTTAAAATATTCAGTGAGCTCCCAAAAAGATAGAAATTTGTGGGTGTTGATCATGTTTACATGCTTAGACCCACAACCTGCCCATGGTAGTTGGAGTGCTCAAAGTGGCAGAATATCCAGGTGAGGCGATCCCAATTGAGAAGGCAAAATCCCACTGTTCATAATATTGGAAATTCTTTTTTCATTTTATTTATTTGAAAGGTTTTATACAGCCCGGACAACACCCAGAATGATTGCAGAGTGCTTTCCAACTCAATATGTTGTTAAAAATGAAAAAAACAAAAGGGAGGTGAGCGAGCGCGCGATGCAAGATGGCCGCCGCCTAACGAGCTCCGGCGCTTTCTTGCCCTTTTATGCATAAATAACGCCGATTCCCTGTCAACATTATGGCGAAAATGAGGTCGCTTCGTTTATGGAGTCTGTACCTGTGGAATGCTGTGTTTTTTAAGGATTTTGGCGTTTCTCTGTCTCCAGCCTCTGCTTCCAGCTCTGCCTCCAGGTACTCCCAGCTTTGTCAGGGGGGCGGAGCAATCCTTCAGGAAAGGGCCTGGCTTGGGCCTAGCCACTCCCATAGCCCATTATAGCTGCTGCACCAGCTCTAATAGAGATTTTTTTTACTGCTGCAGTATATTTCCTTTCATTTTCGTGCATTTTTGCTAATATTTTTGCGATTTCTTTATTTTTATTGTTCTACTATTGATATTAAAACAACATGGATAATAAAAATACTATTCATCCTAAAAGGAAACAGCAGGTTTCACCTCCGCCAACTAAATCAAAGGCGGTAGAGTCATCAGAACCTTCATTATCCTTCATTTTGGAGGAAATTCAAGCACTTCTTGTCAACACAGATTATATTGCCTCAGAGATTAAAAATGTTCGAAAAGAAATGGCGAGTTTGTCAATGAAAATGTCTGATAATGCAATTAAAATACAAGATAATAAGGCTAAGCTTGAGACTTTTAGTCCATTTGTAGCGAAAATATCACCTTTGTCTACCCGACTTCTAGATATAGAAAATCGTAACAGACAATACAATTTACGCATTTTTGATTTACCAGAGGCTGTGGAGGTTGGCAACTGCAGATTGTATTTGGAAAATCCGATTCCTGGCCTTCTACAAATTAAATTTCCAGAAAAATTTGAGATCCATTTTGAATTCCTTCACATCGCAATCCTCAACATACTAAACCTCGTCAAATGATTTTCAAAGTTCTCAGGCATCATCATTTGGTTTTGATTCGAAAGGCAGCACGAGAAATTCCTTCCTTGATGGTCAATGGGAATAACATTTTTATTCATCAGGACTTTGCTAAGTAAACAGTTTCAATTTGCAAAGAATTTACTGCTCCTCGTCCTCAACTGCGAAGTCTTGGGTTCAAATATGGTCTTTTTGACCCTTCAACAATGCGTATCTGGAAGGACAACCTTTCAAAGTCTTTTCAGCGTCCTGATGACTTGCGTCAGTTTTTGGATCAGCGTTCACAGCATTCCATGAATACTCATGACTCTAATACTTGATTACAGCTAATTGCGTATGTTCTAACAGATTAATGGTTTATTACTACATTGGGCTCCAACGGCTCGGTCATGCTTGTAAAGCATATGTGCGTTTCATCATTGATATTTTTGTACTATGTTTGTCGTTCTCTCCTTCTTTTAATTTCTTCCTGTCCTTTTACTAGTTCTGGAGCTACTATTTTCTCTTATTATTGTTCTTTTTCTTCCTCTCCTCTTCTTGATTTTTTATTCTCTCTCTCTCTTCATTATGGCTAATGTCCACAATATTAAAGTTGTCTCACTAAATGTTAAAGGATTACGTCATCCAGTTAAGCGTACAAAAATTTTAGATTATTTAGGTAGTTGTAAGGCAGATATTTGTTTTGTTCAAGAGACTCATATAGATGACAAAATCTTAAATTATATGAAAAAGAAATGGGTGGATACTATTGTTTCATCACCTGCTAATGGTAAAAAAAATGGTGTGGCTATTTTCGTTGCAAAAAAATTACATTGCCAAGTCTTAAGTAAAATTTCAGATGCGGATGGAAGATATATTATAGCTAAAATTAAAGTTCATGATTCAGTCATATTTTTACTCAATGTTAATGGTCCTACTGCAGATGACCCTCTTTTTTGGTCTAATATTACCACTGAGGTCCTAAAGTTGGGTAAAGTTTCTTTAATTGTTGGAGGTGATTTTAATGTTATTGCTGACCAATTATTAGATAGACTATCTAGTACTAAATTTTGTCCTCCTAAGGTTTTTCATGCTCTTAAATCATTTATTCATACCACCAAGTTAGTTGACATGTGGCGTTTGCATTTCTCTACAGATAAATGTTTTACTTTTTTCACTAATCCACATAATTTGCATTCTAGAATTGATTATTTCTTAATCTCCACACAACTAGTCCAATCTGTAAAGACTCCTAAGATTGGTAATATTGATGTCTCAGATCATGCCTTGATTTCTTTTGTTCTGAATTTAACTTCAACTTTTACAAACCAAACTAGATGGCGTATAAATACTGGAATTGTTCTTAATGAACATAATAAGCCTAAAATCTTAAATGCCATTCAAGATTATTTTTTACTTAACCCTGAAGATTCTACTTCTATGGTCAATAGATGGGACGTCTTTAAAGCTTACATTAGGGGTGTAACTATTTCTATTATGGCCTACGAAAATAAAACTTTCAATGCGCATCTCAGAAGTTTGGAAAAACAAATTGCGAAATTTGAAAGGCTTTTTATTACGTCCAATGATCCTCAATTCAGAGTCAAGCTACAAAAGCTTTGATATGAATTTAACTCAATCCTTAGAACAAGAGCTGGCATCCAAATCTCTAATTCTAAGGCTAAATTTCGTTTTAATGCCAACAGATCTGGGAAACTTTTAGCTAATTATTTACGTATAAAAAAGATAGAACGCAAATTACCTCAATTCATGGCCCTAATGGTAAAATTGCAATATCTCACAATTATATTGTTAAAGAATTTTTGGATTTTTACTCTACTCTATATAATAAGCCCGATTTTCATGATCCCTCCTTACTTGACTCTTTTTTAAATACATATGATTTCCCCAAAATTTCACAATCGGATAGGCTTGGGCTAGACTTACCCATTACTACAGATGAAATTTTAACAGCCATTAAATCCATTAAAAAAAATAAGTCCCCTGGCCCAGATGGTATCCCAGCTGAGTTTTATAAAGAGTTCCAGTCCCAACTTCTGCCTTATTTATTTCAACTTTGTACTTTTTTTGGTTCTTCAGGAACTATCTCAGGTTCTTTTACTGATGCTTTAATTATTGTACTTCCCAAACCAGATAAAGACCCCACTCTTGTTTCAAATTATCATCCTATTTCTTTAATTAATCAAGACTGTAAATTTTACGCTAAAATACTTGCTTCTAGATTGGCCCCTGTACTAGATTCTATTATACACCCTGATCAATCAGGTTTTATGAAGAATAGATACAGTAGAACCTTATTACATGTTATTGAACAGAGTTCCACTTTAATTTCCCCCGCAGGAATTTTGGCTTTGGATGCAGAGAAAGCTTTCGATAAAATCCATTGGCGATTTTTATTTCAAACCTTGTTATCATTTAATTTTGGTACTTCGTTTATTCGCATGATTTCTGCTCTGTATTATGCCCCTACTGCTCGTTTATTTATCAATGGCCAAGTGTCTAGTCAGTTTTCCCTTTTTAGAGGCACAAGACAGGGTTGTCCCCTTTCTCCACTATTATTTCTCATTGGAATTGAACCTTTCCTTACTCATATAAGAAAATGTGCTAATATTAAAGGTATTAAGATCAAGGATGTTACTATCAAAACCTTAGCTTATGCTGATGATGTGCTGTTATTTATTAGCGATCCTATATCCTCAATGCCCTCCTTATTAGAAATTATTGCAAAATATTCTATGGTTTCTGGTTACAAACTTAACATTAATAAAACAGAATTTTTCCCCTTAAACATCTTTTGTACTCCTGATATGTTACCTATGGCTGATATTATTTGGCAAAAAGATAAATTAAAATGTCTTGGTATTTTATTTTCATCCTCCATAAAAGCAACATTAACATTAAATAGTAACATTATCCTAAATTATATCAAAGATAAAACGTCTAAGTGGTCTTCACGTCCTCTCTCTTGGTGGGGTAGAATGGACTCCATTAAAATGACTATTGCTCCTAAAAATGTTTATACCCTAGCTATGATTCCTATTCAATTTCCATTACAATTCTATAAAGATATTGATAGACTTCTCTCCAAATTTCTATGGAACAATAAATCACCTCGTATTGGTTATAAAAAATTAAAAATACCCAAATGTAATGCTGGATTTGGCCTGCCTGACATTTTTCTCTATCACAAAGCATTTATACTGAAACAAAGTTCTATATGGTTTACTCCTTCCTCTTTGAATAACCGTCCTACTTGGCTTCATATGGAGCATTCTCTTGTGGATCCTTTTCCATTGACCACCTTGCTAACAATGTCTAACAGATCAACATATTTGCAAAAATCGGTTATTATCAAATCCACTAAACTCATTTTTAATGACCTGGATTCAAATTGTCTATCTCCTATGGTCTATACTGAAGATTTGTCATTATGGCATAGTAATGGAGAAGTGTAGCTCACTGGTTAGAGGAGGCATACCCTGAAGCAGAGGTCAGACCCGGGACCAGGGTTCGATTCCCGACGCGGCAGGGTCTGGAGCCCAATTGTCCACGGACTCGATAATTCTCGCTTCGGTGCCTACTCTAAGCACGAGTTCACACTATGCAGCTCTGGGCAACAAGCTTGCTTAATCTCCACAACGGCCCCCCGCGGCGGGATGCCTGGCTTTCACCTTGGGGATGCCCAGTACGGGTTATCTCACAGGGAAAAACCAGGACGGGTTCCCAATGCAAGCGCCGAGATCCCCAAGGGTAATTTGAGCGCTATATAAGACCGCACATACATATAAGACCGCACATACATAATGTTATTAAACTGAATAGAAATGTTAATTTCTGGAATTCTTGGATTAAGGCTGGTATCTTTTATCTTAAAGATATTTATTTCGACAATGTTTTTATTTCTTTTGAAGCTTTACAAACGAAATTTAGTTTACCTGAATCTAATTTTATTAAGTTTTTATGTAATTCAATTATAGATTATTTTCCTCATGGTATTCCGTCTAATGTTAAAGCAGATTTAGTAATATATATTCGAACTATCTCTACGTCATCACATACTGTTTCTATTTTATATACAAAATTATCTAATTCTATAGGAAACAATTTAAATATAATTTCAACATTTTGGAATGCTGAGCTTTCACTCTCTTTACCTAATGATACTTGGTAGATTATTTGGCTTAATAGTATTTCGGGCTGGCTGCCTGTTTCGCTTTACCAAGCCAATTCTTATATTTTATTCAATTGTTTATGGACCCCAGTACGTTTATTTCGTGCTAAACTGCTGCAATATGACACTTGTTGGCATTGTAAATTACATCCTGGATCATTACAACATATGCTTTTTGATTGTCCATTCATTTTTAAATTTTGGTCTGATGTTTGGGATATTGTACAAAAGATATTGCATATCCATGATGTTATTTCTTACAAAATGTTAATATGTAAATCTGTTGGCCTTTTGCATAATTTAACTGAATTAGAAGGTAAACTGTTTAATTTTTTAATATCAGCTGCTTTAAAATCCATTACTTTTTGCTGGAAGGATAGTTCGTCATTATCAGTTCATGCTTGGTGGTCATGGGTCATTTTTACAAGAAGAGGTGCTCAGTTATCCCTGAATGGGATTAATCATAACTCTAATTTGTTTCACTCTTTTTTTCTGTATTGTCTGTACATGTTCATTACTATAAAAATTCAATAAAACATTTTGAACTTAAAAACAACAACAACAAAAAATGAAAAACAAAAGAAAAGTAGTTTGTTAAAGGACATGTAAGAAACAGAAAAGAGACTTATAATGAAGAACATAGAATGTATACAATTAAATTAAGGGAAATTAGCTTATACATCGAGATGGCATGTTAGGAGTTTGGATATGGTACTCCAGAAGAGGTCATAGTCATAAATGAATAGCAGCTCCAGAAATGGGAACAGAGATCTGATGTAGTTTAAGAGAAGAATATAAGTATTTGGATTTTTTCCTTAAAGGTGACATTTCCATATGTTTTAGTTAGAGACCTGATTTGCTACATATTCTCCGTGGTTAGTTGTGTTTTACTCCAGAGTTATTCATTTCCTGGAGTAAGACATGCTGACTCACAGACAAAAAACTTTGACAATCAGTTTGTAGATGTCTAATCAGGCCCATAGTTCTCCTGTTGGGTTTCACTTTTACCAAAGGCAAATTAGATTTAAAACTTTTTAATACATACAAATAAATACACAGTGTAGAGTATAATATTGCATATTTTGGATCTTTTAGTCCTTGAGCATTTAAATAGAGTGGACAGGGTTATATCGAGTGAAAGGCAGATGGTATTGATATTTCTACCTATCTATACCAGTGATCAATCCTAAATGACAGTTAGGCGATTAAGGATTAAGAAGAAAACTATTAAAAAAGGTAATTAGAATTGAACGGGACAGATGAGCAAATGACATGGAGATCTTTGCTCGGAAATGATGATGTAGTATTCTATTTTCTAGATGAATTTGTTGCAAGAGACATTTTTATATATTATATATTTTATATATTTTATTAAAGCCATCAACAAGATCAAGAACATACTTGGGAAAACTACAATCTAATGACTTTTGATGTTGCTACTGCACGTACAATGTCTACCATGAGATAACCCAGAGAAAGTCAAGGATCACAGGTAACATCTTGTGTCCATCTGAGCCAAAGTAGAATCTGGAAGGACAGAGTGCTCTCACACAAACAAGAGTTAATCAGTTGCATGTATAATGGGTGTGAAAAAACACCACATTCTTCTTGTGAATCGAAATTCAACAGCATTATTGACTGACTAATTTGCAACAGCGTGATAAACATTTTCCATTGTCCTTGTAATTGAATACCCATGATCAGGGAGGGGAAAGCAATACATACAAGGATGACAGAGGAAGAATAAAAAAATTAAATTGTACCTCAATCACAATGTGATTAGCAGAAGGGCAGCATTCAAGCTGAATCAACCAGTACCTAGTCCATGCTTCAGCTGAGATAAGAAGAAGTAAAGCTAGCACACACTGGCCAGTTAGAAGCCAGAAAATGAGAGTGACAATGAAGCCAAAGAATGGTAAGCAATGGGTGGGCTGCCTGCCCCTTCATGCAAACAATATCTCTTGCCAGCAGTTGGGCATGATCTAATTTATTTAATACTATTCCTGATGGGGTTTAAGTCCATACCTTGGGGTTTTGCAGTACCAGTAATTGACCTAGTGTGCTGCCGGACCTACTCCTGCTTCGACCTGGACGTTTTTACTACTCTTTTGGGTTTCGTTTTGGCTTTAGTAACTTTAAAAGTGCATTTTGTTAATAGCAGTGGGGCGACTCTTTTGTGGATGGGTGTGGACCTCCTTAAATCCCTCCCTGCCTCTCCCTAAACTCATACTTCTCCCTAAACCCCTCCCATTTAATAGTAGGCATGCCCTTTTTTCCAGCCTCTCTCCTGGTCGCTTCGATATTTACTACTAAGCAGAAAACGTATGTCTGAGGTTCTCACCATAAAAAAATAAGAGCTGTGGAGTGGGACATTTACATCTGTAGGTTTGTGAATAGCATTTTGCAGTACTTCAGTAGTAATAGTAAACTAAACTACAAAATGCAGTTTGTGAATAAGCTCCTTTATGTTTAAATAATTAATTTCTGGTGGGTTAAAACCAAAGTCATACAAAGAGAGAATTGCTAGCAGCACCAAGCTCTGCCATTGTCTTGTAAATATGCTCCACAATATGGTACACGTAAAATACAGGATGAATTTTCCATCTCCTATGTAATTGGAGTAAGACTGCAGTTAGGTTTCCTAATGTCAAGATAGCAAAGGTACTTACGAATCAAGGAGTAAACTTTGGGTGGGACTCTGGCAGATGGAGGTTCTTTGTGAATAGCTAGACTTTCACATCTACTTTATGCGTAGCAGCAGCTCTGCAGTGCTCATCTGCCTATGTTTTATTGGCTCTAATGAGGTGTTGGTAAACTGTCTTTCCCTCTTCCCTATGTGTCTCAAGAGATGGATAGGCAAGGGAACTGAGGTAGGAGAGTGACATGCAAGAAAGGTGAGTGGACCTATAGCATAAAAGCAATATTAGGGGAGGTTCCCCTGGATTTGTATAGTAAGTTGTTCTACGAAAATTCAGACATGGAAATTCATTTGCTTAAAATATCTGGTGATCAATTGCAAAGGATCAGAAATATTATTTGATGGCTTATGTTAAGGCACTGTTAAACCTGGCCTCCGTGGTGAGATTTCCCCTTAATGTTTGCCTTCAGACCTCCTGTTTCTAGTGACTTAATGTTTGCTGGCTTTAGTACTCTAGGCACTTTACCACTGCTAACCAGGGTTAAAGTGCATGTGCTCCTTCCCTAAAACATGGTAGCATTGGCTTATCCACAACTGGCACATTTAATTTACTTATAAGTCCCTAGTAAAGTGCACTACATATGCTCAGGGCATGAACATTAAATGCTACTAGTTGGCCTGCAGCACTGATTGTGCCAACTACTTTGGTTATCCTTTAAACATGTCTCAGGCCTGCCATTGCAGAGCCTGTGTGCGCAGTTTTAAGCTACCATGCCGACCTGGTAAGTTAACCCTCTTGACAGGACCAAACGTTCCTTTTTAATATATATAAACCACCCCTAAGCAAGGCCCAAGACAGCCCAAGCGCAGGGTGCAGTGAATCTAAAAAAGTAGTACTTTTAAGTTTTACATGTCCTAGTAGTGAAATACTCTTAAATTCGTTTTTCACTACTGCAAGACCTATCTCTCCTATAGGATAACATTGGGATTCCCTTATTACATTTTCTATGTAATTTTCAAGTGGGAACCAATGGGACCCCTTGGTTTGGTTTCTCTGGAATCACTATTTAGGCTCATGGTGAAGTCGAGTTTTAAATTTTCATTCTGAAAATGCCACTTTTAGAAAGTTGGAATTTTCTTACGTTTGCCATTTGGTGCCTTCTGCCCAGGCCTTGGCGTAGTTCGCGGAGTTTTGCTACGCTGAACTCTGCAAAGTTGAAAACAAAATCTGCGAAGTTCCGCGAGTGGCGAAGTGCAGTGCGAAGTGCAGTTTGTGCCGCTCTTCCTGCTGCTCAGATAGAAATTCTAATCAAGGGCAGCTTGTGCTCACAAACTTACCGTTCGCGATCGCAAACTTACCGCTCGCGATCGCAAGCGGGGAAAAAACTCCGCTGCACATCTCGAAGCAGAGTTTTCTGCACTCCGCGAGTTCCGCAGAGTGGGGAGTGCAGAAAACTCCGCAAACTACATGAACGGAGCGAAGTTCACCGCCCAGGCCTACTTCTGCCTCTCTGAATACACGTCTGGGGAGGGTGACATTTGTGCATTCCCTCTAGACAGCCACACACAAAGAGAGCTTATGGGCCATCCGCATCCCGATGGGCAATCCTGTGCAGGATGGGAGGGAGGAGCGGACACTTATACCTCAATAGACGGTGTCCTGTCCCCACACAAAGGCCTTCATACCCCAATGTAGTGAGTCTAGAACCAGAGCAGTGGATACTTTGTCAGGAAGAAAGACTGCTGTGCTGCTGGACTGCTACTCTGCTGGACTCCTGCTCTGTTGTGCTGACCAGCTGCCTGCCGCCCTCCTTGCCTGGGAGTGAGAGGGACTGGATCTGCATCTTTTCAACCCAGAACCAGAAACACTGCAAGGTCTTGCTGGCTTTCCTACTGTTTTGAATTCCAAGTGACATCAAAGGCTTCCAACGACCCTGCTGCAGCACATAGCCACCTGTGAATCCTGCCCTGCTAAGTGGTGCCAATCCAGTCCTGGGCCTTTGGAAGTGGGTATAAAGTGCTGCTCCAGCAGAAATCCATGAATCGATGCCATTGCGCTGCTCGGAACTGGTGCATCTCCATCGACGCCAATGCATCGCCAAGAGGATCAGGTACATCGCATCTCTGACTGCGCACAGCATCGCCTCCATTCCCGACGTATCTTTGACTTTGCATGGTTCGGGGCCGATACATCAACTTCATCCTGTGGTTCGACGACAGCGCACAATCTCTTTGCTTCTGGCATCTCGTCTCTGATGACGACGCATCACCTCTTTGTTTCACGCATCTCGGATGTGTTTACAATGCAACTAAGGTACTTTGCAGCAGGCCAAGACTATCCCTGTATACGACCCATGCTTCATCGCGGTTGGCCTGAACTTTTGGGTTTGACCCGGTCTAGCGCAACCAGATAGCCCCAGTTGGTGCTGTATTTAAACACCACTTTTCAGTTTATTCTTTAATAAGTCATAACTTATCGAAGTTTTGTCATTTTGGTCTTGTTTTGTTCATTAAATTGATCTCTATTTTTCTAATCAGGTGTGGTGCCTGTTTGTGTGGTATTTTCACTGTTTTACTGTTTGAAGTGTTGCATAATTACTTTCCATGTTGCCTTTTAAGTTAAGCCTGATTGCTCTTTGCCAAGCTACCAGTGGGTGGCCACAGGTTAATTTAGGGTGTGCTTGTGACTAATCCCTGACGAGAATTGTGGTTCCTGCTTGGACAGGGTACATTTCTCTGCCAGTCAGAAACCCAATTTCTAACAGGCGGTAATGTTTACTGCATCATATCCAGGCATGTTCACCTGCCACGAGCACCCAATTACATGTATATGTGGTATCTGGATTTTTATTTTGGCCCTAGCGTCAACACTAATCTGGCATGTGAGCAAAGCTTAGATCTACCCTAAAATACTTGACCTGGAGGAGCACACAAAGCATTCCAGCATAAGTGGACTGCATATTACTGAATCAATCACTCAATCAATGTAAAGTTTAGCTTATCACCAGATGCTGGGTTGCTGGGCTTAGTGAGAAGTCTTGGGTCTTTGCCTCAATTCGGTCAGCGCGGTAGATGTTCAGAGGGGGAGGGCACTCCAGAATCTGGCAGCTCTGGTGTTGTTACTGTCCCTGTTCTGGGTATAACACTTAGAGCAGAGACAGCAGCATACTATGTTTTAGGGATTGGTAGTGTGACCTGTCCTTTTAATCTGTGTTACTTAGAGTGTGGCTTACAGGCCCTCATGTGTAAAGTTACACTGTTATGTATATACCTAGGACTTTGGGTTGGCATCCTGCTTGCACATCAAGTACATGTCTGTGAGAGACATGTGCAGTAGTAGGGCTTTGTGTATGTGAGCCTGATTACTGAAGCCAGTGTCATCTGTTGAGTATGCCCTTGGTACACAAAATGAAGGATGTGGACAGCTTCCCCAGCCAGCAGAAGTGTATTGCCTTCGTTCTGTTGGCTAGAAAGTGGAGATGTGGAGCTGAATTGCGTAGTATGTATGAGGGCTACTTTTAGAAATGAAATGAGGAAGCTTGTTAACAACCGGCAACTGATTAGTTCTTCCTGAGCACTGATATTTGTTTGATGGTAGGGTAAGGCTTGGGACTGATGTTTTTGTTGTGAAAGAAGAGGAAGTTTCAACATTAGGCTGCCCTTTTGTTTGTCCTTGATTACTGCTTCTGATACGTCGGAATCACTCACTTCATTGTGCCTAAGTTGTGTGTGCTCAAGTCTACAGGGTGTCTGACAGCTTGATTTAATCTTTCCATTTACCCATTCAATTAATTTGTGGATGATTACTAATTGAAAGAAAGTGTAGTCGTTAACACCAGTTCTTTTAATTAAATTATTTCCAAAAGTTGCTGATAAACTGTAATCCCCTATCCGTGATTATTACATCAGGTAAAACTTGAATTTGATGCACATGATTAAGAAAAACCTGGGCCAGTTGTGCTGCTGTAGGCAATTCTTTCACGGGAGCAAAATGTCTCAACTTTTTAAAAGTGTGTTGCGTCTCTGTGTGTTTCTGGCAACTCTACTATAAAATCAATGGAGAGGATGGACCAGGGTTGAGTTTGTAATGGAAGCAACTTTAATAGACCTGAAGATCAGGCATTATCTACTTGTTGAGCACAAATAGAAGATTGTGTTCAGATCCTGGTACTTCCTTTGTCCTGAGTGTCCTGCTATGGGTGAATCACTGTGATTTACATCCAACTGTCCTTTAACGAATGCGACTTGGTCCAAAAATGTGTGCAGAGGTAGCTCTAGAATAGTAGTCCACAAGATGTACTGCTTCTGCCTTTGGATCTTTTTGTGATAAAATGGCCCCAATAGCAAAAGCTGAAGTGTCAGTCTCTACGATGAAGGGATGTTGCATATTGGCATGCCTAAGAATGGAAGCAGGGCAAAAGTCATCATAAATGACTGAAAATCATCCTCTTGTACTTTTCCCTAGATTAAGGATTATCCTATTTGTACTTTTCCCCATATTTTGAGTTGTCCTATTTGAGTGAGCTGAGTTTATAGGTCAAATAATAGTTGAACAGCCCTTCATAAAATGTCTATAAAAGTTGGAAAACCTCAAGAATATTTGGTCTTTAACTGTTGTCAGTGTTGTTGGGGTTGTCAAATATAGATTCCCATGCTTAGACCTTTTTGCTGAAACACGAAATCCCAGAAAAGTGACTTGACTTGCTTTAAATACATATTTTTCAGCTTTCAAAATATAAAGAATATTTTCTTAGGCAAGAAACTACTTTCTATGGGCTCCCACATTATTCTCGTCCTATATCCCTCATAGATGCCACAGTGAAAGTTCTTGGTCAGGTCCTTCTTAACAGGCTGTCAGATTGGGGGGATTCAAATAGAATAATTTTGGATGTGCAATATGGGTTCCGGGCTGGAAAATCTTTACACATTAGCCAAACCAGGTGCGATGTTCCCGGGTTTTATGGACCTCACTGCGGCTTTTGATAGGGTGAACAGCAGTAAGTTATGGAAATTGCTTGGGAACCTTGGGGTCGATATGGCGATAACTAATGTGTTAATGACCTTACACTCTAACACCTCCGCTGTAATTAGATATACCCAGTAAGGAAATATTACCGATCATTTTAAATGCTCAAGTAGGGTCAGAAAAGGATGCATATTAGCCGTTTTTTTATTTACACTATATATTAAATGGTCTTTATGCATCCTTGACAGCCCTACAGGCTGATGCCCAAAGGATAGGTGTGAGGCCGGTCCCTGTCCTATTGTATGGGGATGACGCGGTCCTCCTTTCGGGTACACTAACGGGTTTTCAGACTCTACTTGATGGGTTCTTGTCTTTCAATGAACCTATCCAAATCATATGCTTTGGAAATCAGTAAACAGGGTAGTAGACATAACTCCTATAAACTTTGTACACATAGTTTAGTGAAAGGCCCAGTCTTCTCTTACCTGGGCATATTATTTGACAAGAAACTCAATTTAAAAAATCTACAGGAGGGGAAGCTTTTAGAAATGGCTAGATCAATGGGAGCAATTACAAATTATGCCCACCAATTGAGTACTTGGTCACCTGAGATAATTTTAAAACTATTTAATTCTTTTTGTATTTTTGAAGCTCTATATGGCAGTGAGGTGTTTTGGGGGTACATGGCGGCTACCAGATTCCAAAATGCAGAAAATAAATATTTCAGATGCATTCTGAAAGCCCCTCCCCCCCTCAGTACACCCATGTACTCTATACATGAGGAACTAGGGACTAAGTATATCACAAATAAGGTTGATGTCAAACCCATGTTATGCTGGGCGAAGATTTGGTCGAATGAGGAGGCAGGCTTTAATAGACTTGCAATTCAGGACTGCCTCTCACTTAACCACACGCACTAAACATACCCTGGCTAAAATACATTAAGAATACCTTTACTGCCTTAGGTATAGCAGATATGTTCTCCAGTTATGACAATGTGAAGCCCCAGGATAAGGATATTATCAAAGAGTTGTTTTTTAAATATATGCTGCAGCTCACCGTGAGGAACAGGAGCTTAGAAAACTCTTGGTTAGAGCGCACATCCTGGTAAAGACTGTGCAAGGTATGGAGCCCTATTTATCTGTTTTAACAAGTGCGAATGATAGATTTTTAATGACCTGATTTAGATTGAATGAAATCCCCTATTTACTGGCTTTGCCTTCTGGCTTCGTTCCACACATAGAAGACAGAGGTGCCTGTGGCTGAGACAGGAGGCCTCCACAGGATACCCTTCATTTTATATTTTTCTTGAAATATTTTTCGCATCCTAGAAGAGTGTTCCGTAAAGGACTTTTAAAGGAAGTGAGATTCAGGCATGTTCATGTTGCTCTATTGTTTTTACAGCTTTTACCTAATGTTCACACACTTTTCTGTGATAGTAATTTTTTAAGATCTGCCTTAAGGTTTAGATGTTCTAGAGGTGATTAATGGTCACAACCCCCTTATGTATTTGAACATTGTTATGCTGCTACAAATGTAATGAACTCCTGTTGATTATTGCCGACTATTTATGTGTTCCCCACTGTTTATTAATTCCTGCCTATGGCCCCCCCAGCCTTTGTTTTAATGTTTTAACTGTTTTTGGATACCTTGTAAATCTGTATATATGGTTGTTATGTGGTCAACATATGTATCTGATGTGTTTCTTCTTTTTTGAACTGTTTCTTTTATGGCCAAATTTTCTGCCAAATAAAGTTTATTATTATTATTATTACTTTCTATACATGATCTCTATGTGGTTGTAAGTATTTAGAATATATCAAGATGTCATCAAGGTAAGCAATCATGAATGTATCCAAAAAATGGCTTGATTAAGTATTCATTATGACTATATCAGATGTTGAATACAGTCTTCCACTCAGCTACATCATAAATTTGAAACAAGTCGGAGCCTCTTTGATTTGATCTAACAAAATAGACATTGGAGGGAGAAGCTACTGTTTTCTGATGGTTATGTGATTCAACTCTTTATACTCAATGCATGGCCAATATGCAACATTAGTTTTTTGTATGGAAAATCTCTGTGCCTCTGCAGGAGTGGTGGAATGGTGATGTGAACCATGTTTTCGTTGAGATATTCCTTTAACAATTCATGTTGTCTTCAGGGTAAAGTCAATAACACATACATATAATAATGCAGTAGAAGTGTATCAGCTCCCTTGCAACTGAACACACCTTGAAAGTCTTTATAGGCTATAGGAATATTTGTCTCTTCAAGTGCTTCTTTAACAAGGCCCAAAGTTCTCTTTTTACAATAAAGCAAAGTAATATCTGGGTATTGCAATATCCCTACAGAGAAACAATTTGTTTTTCAATACTCAAGACAGAAACTGATAGCAGAAACCTCACAATCATTGTTCATGTTATCTTGGCAGTGCAATGAAGTTCTTAAGACTATAGCAAGAGCAGGAGTATCAATGACATCAAATATAATAGCCTCTTTATGGCCAGTTCAAGTCAACATATTTTTTGATCACATGTTCTGAGGTAAGGAAGTTACCACCTATTCCCGGGATTACGTTAGGCCTTTCCTTATCTTGGAACTTCATTCTTTTATTGATACTTAGAGAATGATATATATACATTTTGACTTTACATTGCAAAATTGTTTTGTACTGGAATGTAGCCTGCAAAGTAATGCAAAATAAACTAGTATTTTGTACTGAAAGGATACTTTTCCGATACAGAATCTATGTTATAACCGTGCACACACGCGCACCCCCCAAACACAAAAATTTGCACTCTGTACTTTTTCTACTAGATGGTATGGCATGGGTCCCAATAGTGTTGAATATGGCACAGATCTTACCTCTATATAATTAGAGAGGAACTCACAGTAAATACATCTGTAAGTAGCTACAGGTGTCAAATAGTAGTTTAAGCAAGGAATATCTCACCTGCTAGGAACCAACTTTTATACTGAATGAGGTAGAGGCAAATGGAATAAAGCAGTCACACAAAAAAACGACCACAGAGCATGAACTGGTAAGGAACCCATGGGTAACCAAGAGGTAAGAAACAACAAGGTGAGGTGAATGTCAAGGCTCGTTGCAAACTTTACTGGCAAACAGGAAGTCCATGAAACAAGAAAGTTCCCAGATACTGAGCATGAACTGGTAAGGAACCCATGAGAACCGTAAGGCAAGAAACAAGGTGAGCTGAATGTCAAGGACGGTTGAAAACTTGACTGGCAAACAGGAAGTCAATGAAACAAGAAAGTTCCCAGATACTGACCAAAAAAACACACAACTTATAAATTACCAGTAAAATCAATGTCTGTTTTAAATTTAAAGTATACAACCCATACATCCATATAACATTTCACCTTGTCTACTGCAAGTCCTGTACCGTATTGAATTTCAATAGTCACAAGACGCCGTTTCTGGCATTCGAGCGCTTTATAAGCTTCTTTATACTTATACTTATACAATATTTTATAAGGTGTAATGCATATGTGATCATATTGATCAGTAATCAAGGTGAAACAAACACAAATGCATCTCAAAAATGTTTTAAACATAAATTGTGTGGTGCAAGGGCCATTACTATGATGCATGCTTGCACCTACATCCAAATGGCCATCACATATACGTTACATAACATAACATAAAACATGTGTATTTGTAAAGCGCACGTTCACCCCAGCAACGGGGCATCTTGGCGCTGAATAACAGATGTATATTGTTACCCAACTCAATGGTACTCATTTTATCGACCTCAAATGGATGAAAGGCTGAGTGGACCCGCCGGGATTTGAACCTGTGACCATGAGGTCAAACACAGGCCCCTGCAGTGGACGTTAACCAGTGTATGCACTTAAAAGTAGCCATTAAAAACATCTGTTGTATTTACATGCCATGATGGTAAAGAAAAATAAGTTCTTCAGAGTTTAGTCAGAAACATTGCTAGGAATTAAAGAATTGCACATGAAAATTAATGCCAGGACTAATTTGGTTAACTCAAAAATATAGATTTATTACAAACAATGAGGTAAGTCTCTTTATGGTCTCTCAAAGCCAAATGGCAGTCCATAGAGTACCGAATACTTGATCACTGTGGTGCAGTGGCACAAAGCTTGCATCCTAATTCATTGCCAAGAAGAACCTCCTCAGGAAGGGGCATCTAGTGGTCAGAGCAGGCATCTCAAAGATCTTACTTGGGAGGAGGGCTGGGTTTGGAGAGGTGTTTGCATTTGGGAGGAGTTCCATCTCCTGGATAAGAGCCAGTTTGGCTTTAGACCAGGTCACGGAACGGAGACAGCCCTGGTCACGGTGCTGGATAACCTTCGGATGCGGGCTGACAGAGGCCTTTCGTCAGTTTTGGTCCTCTTAGACATGTCAGCCGCATTCGATACGGTAAACCACCAAATTCTGTTGAATAGGCTGGAGTATCTGGGAGTGAAGGGATGTGCCTTGAGATGGATACAATCCTATCTCACAGGGAGACAACAGGTGGTCTCTCTGCCCCCTTTTACCTCCGGTAAGACCTTGATGGAACATGGGGTTCCTCAGGGATCGGCTATCAGCCCGATCCTCTTCAACATTTATTTGCAGCCATTAATTCCTATTATCAAAGCGTATGGGATCGATCTTATTAATTACGCGGACGATACCCAACTAGTGTTCTCACTGGAGGGCAAAGGAGCTTTGAATATGGAAGATTTCCAAAAGTGTATGCGTCAGACCTCGGACTGGCTCAGGGCTAACTCACTGCAATTCAACGGAGGCAAAACTGAGGTGCTCTACTGCCCCCCAGCGGGAGTAAGAGACTTACCTTTTGAGTTCAGAATGGCCCCAGATGGGGAACCCACTGTTCCAGTGACAACGGTGCGGAATCTGGGGGTCATGTTTGACAATGATCTACAGATGGCCACTCAAGCTAAAAAAACAGTGGGAGTGTGCTGTGCTCTCATGAAAGCCCTACGGAAGATTCTACCTCTCCTGCCTGTGGAGAAAAGACCTGTGGTGGTTCGTAGTATCATCTTAAGTAGGCTGGACTACTGCAACTCTCTGTATCTAGGAGCTCCTCTTTACATCTATCAGAGTTTGCAGAGGGTCCAGTCTATGGCAGCCAAACTGGCGCTGAATATGAAACGTGGCTCCTCAACCACGCTGGCGCTTCAAGAACTTCATTGGCTTCCCATGGTGGAAAGGGCTAAATTTAAATCCCTGTGCATTGTCTACAGAGCGGCACACGGTCTTGGCCCTACCACTCTACAGGAGAAAATATCCTGGTACAAGCCTCAAAGGACTCTCCGTTCATCAAATGCCTTCTTGCTAAACACTGGTAGGATCAAGAAGGCCAGGATGGGAGGTAGGGCCTTTAGTATAGTGGCTCCGCGACTTTGGAATGAACTCCCCCTGAATATTAGACAGGCTAACTCCTTGATGGATTTCAGGCGAAGTTTGAAGACCTGGCTCTTTCCCAGGGGAGGGCATATGGCCTCCTAATCTCCCATTTCCTTGATCGGTATCCGCCTTCTATCTTCCTTTGTTCCTTCTGTCACTGCTGCTACACACTTTGTTAGTTTAGAAGTTTTTCTCCATCACAGTCTGAGCGCCAAGATACCCGTTGGGTGATAGTTGCGCGGTATAAGTTCAATTACAAATACAAATACAAATACTTTTGGTGTTTCAAGTTTTCATATTTCACCTGCTTCAAAGCTCTCAAACTTTGTTTCTACATTAGCATAATCTCATGCATGCAGGCAATATTTTCAGAAACCATTTAGTCACAGTTTTGTCACTCCCCATGATAGCTCCTATATAATGTATGATCTTGTCTCTTATACATTTTTATGTCTCTCCACAGCAGGTTTACAGAGGGCAGGGCACCTTCACATAGTGAGTAATTGAGACATGGGGGGGTTCCTTATAGCCCCTTATAACTGTGAGCTTTAGTCTAACAAGAAAAGCTTTTACTATGGAGTCTATAGCACTTTTTCATTTTTTCTCTTTAATAATATTGGTGGTGCGAACCCCGGAGTTTAACTACAGGGCCTACCCCCACCTTCCCTTGAGGGGTAAGATTTGCCCAATAAGAGGACAAGTGCACACCATGTCACTCTAATGTTTAAATTATATATATGCATCCAAAGGCCTTCAGTCATAAAGTCATAACAGAGTGTAAATCTCAGCATAAACTGGTTGTCACTATTTGTTCTATGCAAACTATGTGGTGTGATATTGAAACTCAATAATTGATCCATAATTTGGTCTGGAAGTGAATTGCAAGAAGAATGGCTTGCATACATTTTTTATGCTGCCGCAAGTGAGTACGACACCCAGAGTCGAACAACGTACCAGTCACTGATGTCAGAATTCAGTCACTTTATGACAGAGGATTGTGAACATGTCAAAATCAAGCTGATACACTGCGACATGTAATCATTCATGCCATACTCTGTTTTTGTCTTTCAGGTAACCCAGAGAAGGCAAGTGAACATAGTTATTGCATGCACAAACAAATGTTTCTGCATGCCACAAATCATCCACACAGGACAATAGCGGTCAGTAGGGGAGAAATAAAGGTTTTTCCCCCTTGACAAATGCCCTGGACCTTTTTAGTCCATTAGTATAGGGCAGAGACATGTTGGCGTTTTAATTGGTAAAAAACAAAGAAGGTGTCCCCCATGTGATATTATTATACACCAGACACTCTCTTGCCTTTTCCACACAGTCTCAAATAACTGAACCAATTTAATATGTAAAAATGTACCATTTTATTCTTATAACAGTATTACAATTTAAAAAAAAAAAAAGGTTTATTCTAAAATCACAATCAGGCAAAATCTGGTGCTTAATCAAACAGATGGTCACTTGATGTATCCAGGAAACACACTTCCACAACTATGTGCATACAATAAAAACACAATATTTCATCAATATCACAGTTAAAATAATCACAAATATCTCAAACCATATGCATGTCCATCTATACAAATAAGAATACAGTAACCATAGGATTATTGAGGCAGTGTTTCGGTGGATGAAATTCAATAAGGCCACCTTCTTCAGAACTATTTATATGACAACAGTGATCTGTTTGTTTTCCGAGTCACAATATATATCTTAACTGGGGGGCTGAATCATCACCCCACTGGAATAATTGATGGTTCCTACACATCAGAATTCTGCTTCCGTAGTCTCATCTGATTAAACAAATGTAAATTGTGCTCTCCAATTATTTTGTTTCTTTACGTAGAGGGAGATCCTATTTAGTGTTGATGCACTCACATCAGGCTCTCTGCGGTTATCCTTTCAGAGTCAGCGTAGGCAAATTCTTCTGATTGAGGCCTAATCCCGTCTACACGATCGGTTGTCTGTCTTGAATTTGGTGAGGGGCAATTAAATGTTCCTGTGTCTCATCATTCTAGAAAGAACTTATTGTAGCACACCCCTTAAAGATGGTTGCGACATTCCCCCAGAAACCGCAGTGTATTGGACTGCTCATCTGGCCACAAGATTGAGTACTGCCAGGATTTAGGACTATTGGTGTTATTGCTGTGCAATTGTTGTTGTGAGGCAGAAGATCTGGCTCCAGCTGATGACATAACCCAATATTATTTTACCTATTTAATCTGATTCCTTTGAACATATCCCTTCCTTCCTTGGTGGCAAGGTGTGGAACAGGAAATTAAAAATGGCACTGAGTATGTGTGTTATGTATGGTTTGTTAGGTTTAATCAAAATTGACAGAACACTCTATTTCAAATTTTATGAAATACTAGTTGTTGAGTTTTTGGCATCCGTATTTTGCTTCCATGGTAGAAATTACCTACTTGCATTTTATTTATGTATAAGTAATCCTTTTGTTGATTACATTTTGAAATGTATGATGGAAGGAAAAATATAGAACATAACTTCAATACCAGTCTATGAGTTTTTGTTGCCTTTATTAAACAAAAGCAAATAAAGTAATAGTGGATGTAAGACAAAAAACATACACAATAAGGAAAAGTCAGTCATGGTGAATGAAACTATAATTGTTGAGCTAAATTTGTTTTAAGTCCAAAATATAACTGGCCTCAGAAAAGTAACTGTGATGGGAAAATAGTTCACAGAGTGAATGGTAGTCACAGACTGGAGGAAATTAGGTTTGGTGTCTCTTGGTGGTGGTGGGGGTCTTGCCATTCTCTCCTTGTGGTCCGGATTAATGTGTGCTGCCACGGGGGCTGGGGATCTACAGTTGCAGTGACTGAAGTGGGTGCAGGAGTTGCCTCTTGTGACAGGTCCTCCCTTTCTGTGGCTGAGGCAGATGTAGTAGGAAAAAACAATAAGTGTTCCTATAGTTCCTCAAAGGAGAGTAAATAGTGTCAACAAGAAGGCTGACATAAATTAGTAGCACCTAATTGGAAAATCCATATGTCGGATTTGAATGCCCTCACACACCCTTGCAGGTGTCATGCTTCATCATTTGGGCTGCTCCTCGTCGGGCCGGCGGTGCAATGCCCGACGGGCTCCCTCGAAGGGGCACTTTAACGGAGATCTTTTAATCCGACTGCCGTATAGGTGAAGTGCGGGTGTGGGGCCTGGAAGTTGTAGATATGAGGTAGTGAGATTTAAAAGGAGGAAAGGAGTGCCAAGTGAAAACAAATTTTATTCTGGTGGCCTCCTACCTGAGGTTAAAAACGTGTATACATGGCACTCATACAGGTATAATGTCCATGATTAAAGTGGCATGTAGTGGTCCAAACTTGGTCAACATGTTTCTCGCAGTGAGTATCCCTACTCACGATTCTTCAGGACCTTATCAAAAACCGGACTCGGTGGAGAGGGTAGGTGAACGCGCTCTACTAGGGAAGCAGACATTCCTCTGACTTTGATGAATACTATCCCCTGTAAAGTCCACCGAGCACTGTTGATGACAGGCACATGACCGATTAGGGTAGTTCCTGACACCAACAGGTATTGAGTCTAGATTTGTAGACCATTTTACAACCATAACCTAAATAGGTACAGATATTGTAGATATAATAGTTTTTGATAAGGTTAGTTATCTTTGTGAAGCAGCCACTTTGCAGTCACGTAAAGCCCCGATTTCAGGATTTTCACCCTTTTCTTGAGGAGGAGTTCTCCCTTCTCACCGATGCCAGCCAAGGGTCCAGGACCAGAGAGTACCTCTTGGGGAGCAGGACTCATTCCAGCAGAGGCCAGCAGCAGGGCTCAGGCAGGTCCAGTTGATGCTGGTCAGGTGTAGGGGGGCTCTAGAAGCTTGTTATGTCCCTTTATCTCCCACAGGAGGCCAGTAACTGACTCTTGGAGTTACTTTGGGCAGGGCCCATGTAGTGGAGACAGGGGTTTATGTGCATGCATTGCTATGTTAGCATGAGCACTTTAGAAGTTAAACACCATCTTGCCACTTTGCTGCTTTTGCGCACGACACTACAGGTAGCTGTTATTACAAGTAAAACTGCTTGCCTGCTTTTTTCTTCACATGAGAACGGTCTGTTGATCACATCCCTAGATGTGCACCACGACCTTAGTCTGAACACTGTGTGCAGAAGCCATCAAGGTCAAATAACAATGTATGCTGTTTAATTCAGGTTGATCGTCCCACACTCTAGACACAACAAGCACACAGCTGCAAATATCTGAAACTTGGGTGACTTTAGTATTGCATTTGCATGCATGATTCGGGCACTTGGAGAAAACCTTTCCAGACACAGAGAGCAGACCTGATCATGTGATGTGATTCACCTAAGCTGATCTTTGAGGTATGGGGTTCCCCATTCAAACCTAGAGACCTTCTATTAGTATATAAAACTAGCTTACTAGCGAAGGGAGGGTGGTTCACAAGGTATTATAAGACCTGTTTCCACTATCATTATAATATGATTTCTCCCTTCATTTTCTATGGAATTGTAACAATGCTGATGGTTTTTATTTCTAATCATTGGACTGCTTATGTTAGCCAAAGTACTGCACTTTAGAGCACGTAGTTAAAAATAAACATTTTAAACTTTTCCGTGTCTCTGATTACTCTTGCTGTGGAGTGATATGAGAATAATAACGAAAAGAGTGTACTCTAAGTCACTTGTTCTGGGTTGTCTAATCATTGGTAGCTTTGAGATGATACGGAGAACGAATGAGACACTGATGCTAGTCGGATAGGGGTTCTGGGTACTGAGGTGAGTTTTTTGGTACACCACAATTCACTGAGGTCCTGGTTTCCTGTGCATAGTTCTGTGCATGAGCAGAATCCCCACAACATGGCTCACCCAACGTTTTGGTCTTATGATTGAGACGCCTTGGTAGTGCTCATACTTGTCCACAACACCCTCACTCTTGTTTCCGGTTGACAAGAGTGACGGTTTAAACCTACCTATATAGTTGATTTATAGGTTCATTCAAGCTTGACAATTAAAAAGGTTTTCTTTTTCAATTACTGACCCTTTTTGTGCTACGGGTTAATATAGATTGTTTTTTCTTCTCTGCGTCCATATGGCTGAAGTCGCTATTGCAGCGCATAGTAGCACACCTCTCTGGCGTCATTTGATGCAGTTCTCGGTGCCGGACGATGGAATGTCTATTATCTTTGTAGTGAGTGCCGATGCATTGTTCCCTTATGAGCTGTTCTACTCTTGGGTTACTTTTCCGGAGGTGAATGCGGATGATAAGACGTTTCACGCATACACTCCTACAGCAGTTCCAGCTAATTGCACGCCGTATAGGACGCAGGAGATTCCTATTTCTGCTTGGCAGGATTGCATTTGGTTCAATGGCGCCCTCCCCCATCACGTTACACCAGTTTGGTTAGGTCCCTTGTCTATTCCAGAGGCCATTTGGCCAGTCTTGGCCGGGTTCACACCACATCCATGATATTTGCTAGCCCCGCTGGATGACTTACGTCAATTCCACACCGCCTTGATTGCGGTGCATAGGGCTTTAGTACAATACGTCTTTTGCAATGTCCAGGTGGGGGCACCTGGGGTTGCGACGCAACCAGCTAGCCCGGCCGGGATTACAATTAGTCCCGTCATGGTTAATTCGGTAATGGGCAAGCGCCCCCAGAACAAGGATGATATTAAGGGTGGGCGTAGTTCGCGAAGTAGCACTTCGCGAAGCTACGCAAAGTGAAGTTCGCACTACGTGAGCTACGCGTAGCACTTCGCGAACTGCGTAGTAACATGTTCGCACTGTGCAAGATGTTGTTTTCAATGATTGCACAGTGCGGACAAGCAACCGGCACTGTGCAATCATTGAAAATGGCATCTTGCACAGTGCGAGCTGTAGTTTTCTGCTGCTCGAGTAGATTTTTACTCGAGCGGCAGCTTTTTCAACGCGAACTGGTAGTTTCTCATCGCGAGCGGTCGCGAACATACGCGACCCCTCGCAATGAGAAACTTGACCTCCTCGCGTTGGGAATCTCGCCGGGAGGTTTATTTTCCATGCTCGCGATCGCGAACAAGGAAAAAGTCTCGCCGGGATGTCATTTTGCTTGCTCACGGTCGCCAACTTGACGTTGAGGACCGCGAGCAAGCAAAAAATGACCGCAGCACTACGCTACGCGTGTTCGCACTGTGCTACGTGCAGTTCGCGTAGTGCGAAGTAGCGCGAACTTCGCAAACTACGCGAGCGTAGCGTAGTGCTTCGCCCAGGCCTAGACGAAATGCCTTATTGGCTTGCTGAGAAATTTGACCAGCTAGAAGCAGTATTTCCAAATTCTACTCCTGTGAAAAAACACAGGATCCTTACCATTAGTTTGCAGAAAGACTTGGTCCCAGAGGTAACTGATTGTGAGAACTGGGGTAAAGTATTTGCAGCAGTCTACGCGAAGTGCTTCAGCACTCCGTCTATGACTGTACAGCCCTCCGAGATCAAGCGTGTTCAGGATGAGCACGGTCCGGAGGCGGCGGTCGAGTTAGGAATGAGGCTTGTTGGTGTGTTCGACGTAGTTGCTGATCTCATCCCTGCTAATGTCAAGGGAGATGCAGTTAACTTTCAGCTGTCGAATGCCCTGTGCCTCGTTGACGACATCGATAAACCCCGGCAGTTACCGAAAATTAATGAGGAGGCTTATAAGACCATTGGCCGCAATAGTTTGGGCATTAAGCCTTTTGCTAAAACAGCAGCGCAACCACAAACTCAGACGGTTAAGTCTGCTAAAGACGACCGTCCAGCTTTTCCTAAACAAAATTGGAAAACTAAGAAACAGAGGAAGCAGCAACAGAAACAGGGATCTCGTCCCATGTCACCGATACCAGTGACTACTGAACGCACTTATGAATTGCGCGATCGCACTAGAATTAGCTCTCCTGATAGATTTCAGGTCCCTGAACAACGTTCTCCTCGTTCTTAACAGGAAACATTGGTCTCACAATCCGGTGGAGGAGAACGTGGCAAAGGTCGGGGTGCCCCACAAGGACACGAGCAGCCCCGCATGGCTGACAGTAAAGGCAAGCAGGATGAATTTGCACGTCAACGACCCCCGTTTCAGAAAAAGAAGGTTGCTGCACTAGTGGGGAGGTATGCCACAGATAGTGAGAACACAGCTTCGGAACCTGACATGGGCACTAACGCTACTAGACAGCGCAGCGGAGGTTACAATAAGGCGACAGCAACTGACACATTTATTACTGTAGAAACTGCTGACACTAGAGTGGCTCCCCCTGACAGACTATATGACATAGTCCTTTTAATTGAAGGTGACATACAACGTACCATTAAAGGGATATTTTGGGAAAATCTGACTTCTACATATGACATTTTGCTAGCAGAGGCGGACTGGCCCCCAGCTTTCAATTTGGCTGCTCCTAGAGGGGGGGAGGTATCCCTTCCATCTTTCGTGCACACTGTGCAGAAGGAGCAAGCTCAGAACTTTGCAGAAGAGTGGGCACAGGTGCTTGCTCCAGCGTTGTACCATACTCAGGTTGGGTGGGATAAATTATCACCAAGCCATGAGATTCCGTTACGGTCTATGCCACAACAACAACCCCACTATCCCATGCGCCACGAAGCTAGATCGCACATCGCAGAAATCCTTGATTAATTGGAATATCAAGGTGTAATTGAAACATGTGTGTCACCCATGAATAATCCTCTTTTCACTGTAACCAAACCTGATGGGTCATACCGCCTAGTTTTGGATTATCGGCATTTGAACTCTCATTGTCGGACGTGCGCGATAGAGAATACCCACAGTTCTGCCCTCATTGATAGTCTTGTGAGAAAAAGGTTTAAGACCAAACTTGACATCTCCAATGGCTTTTATAGCCATAACCTGTCCTCTATTAGTAGTCAATGGAGAGCCTTTACTTCAGGCGGCAAACAGATACAGTTTAAAAGATTAGCCATGGGCTACAAAAAAAGTCCAGGTGTCTTTGCCGTATGTGTAGTCTCTCTGTTGGAGAGCATTGATCCTAATGCGTACTCCTATGTTGACGATATCTATCTCACAGACGACGAATTATGGGAGCATCTGTGTTGCGTTGACCACATCATTGTCGTGTTTGCGGACTTCGGTTACAAATATAACTTTGCAAAATCACACATTGTAGAGTTTACAGTGTTGTTTTTGGGATATGAACTCAACAATGAAGGTCGAGGTTTAGCACCTCACTTTCTGGAGAAATGCGCATGCTTGCAGGCTCCAACAACTCTGAAAAAACTACAATCGTTGCTGGGTTTTTTGAATTTCAGGCGTACTTACATTCCTGATTATGCCCAGTGTATCAAGCCGCAATATGCCTTGGTACAACCAACTTTTTCCAAATCGAGCTGGCTACCAGAACATTCAGCTATCCTGCAATCTTGGCAGGCCGATCTTCTTGCTTCTAAATATTTACTGATGCGTGATAACCACACAAACCTGGTAATAAGAATTGTGCCTGGCGCAGTGGGTTTCGCGTACTTAACGTTCAATGAGGGAGACACAGTCCCTATTGCTTACAAGTCACACTTGTACACTTCGACTGAAATGGGTTTTTCCACTGTTGAAAAAGTTTTGACCGCAGTGCAGATGGCGATTCTAAAGGCGAGAGCGCTGTCGCAAGGGAAACGCATGTTGGTTGTCACACCGTATCCTGCTCTAGAGGCAGTGACGAAAGCCAGTGTACCAAATTCTAAAGCTTTGCATCCGCGTTGGATACAATGGGCCACTTCTTTCATGTCTCCCTATGTCACTTACATCTTTGATGCCTCATTGCAGACTCAAGAGTATTTGCAGTATGAATTTGCCCATCCAGCTCCTCTGTCCTTGCGCCCGTTTGAGGATTACCATTAAATCATTTACACTGACCGTTCGGCGCAACCGTCGACGGAATCTAAGCATGCTTATTCAGCGACCTGCACAATAGTGGCTGGTACTTTCGTGAATGGTGAATTCAAGTCTGATGTCGTGCACACGCAGGCATTGGGTGATTGTACCGCTCAGTTGGCAGAGCTTCGTGCTCTGGTGCTTGCACTGGAGTTTGCTGATCCTCGAGTGACTACTCTTATAGTAAGTGACTCTTTTTACTGTGTCCAGTTTTACAACGACAATTTATTATTTTGGTCTCAGAATGAGTATCGTGATTCCAAAGGTAGCACAATCAAACATAAAATGCTTTGGGTTCGAGTCGCAGAACTTAAACAACGTCTGCCGCTTGTGAATGTAATTCACACTCTTGGTCACCAGCGCGTCAGGGTACACGCTGTTGGCAACAGTTTAGCTGATGAAGCAGCGAAAACTGCAGTGGCAACATATATAGTAGCACCAGTTACGAGATCCAAAAGTAAGATTGATGATGACATCTTGGCAGCAATTGCTGCAACAGAGAAGGGTGATAATTACCCTTGTGGTTTCCCTTCTAAATACTCTTATCATTTAAGTCCTGATAAAGTTCCCTATGTGAGAATTAACAACGTTGGTGACAGATTGATTCCCAACGTGGACAGCAGACTTTCCTTGATAACAGCAGCTCACGAAGGTATGGCTTCTGCCCATGCCGGCGTTTCAGCGACTGTTACTATCTTAGAACAAGCTTACTGGTGGCGCGGATTGTATAAACAGACTTGTGCATGTGTAGGTTTTCTTTTTCAATTACTGACCCTTTTTGTGCTACGGGTTAATATGGATTGTTTTTTCTTCTCTGCGTCCATATGGCTGAAGTCGCTATTGCAGCGCATAGTAGCACACCTCTCTGGCGTCATTTGATGCAGTTCTCGGTGCCGGACGATGGAATGTCTATTATCTTTGTAGTGAGTGCCGATGCATTGTTCCCTTATGAGCTGTTCTACTCTTGGGTTACTTTTCCGGAGGTGAATGCGGATGATAAGATGTTTCACGCATACACTCCTACAGCAGTTCCAGCTAATTGCACGCCGTATAGGACGCAGGAGATTCCTATTTCTGCTTGGCAGGATTGTATTTGGTTCAATGGCGCCCTCCCCCACACCGTTACACCAGTTTGGTTAGGTCCCTTGTCTTTTCCAGAGGCCATTTGGCCAGTCTTGGCCGGGTTCACACCACATCCATGATATTTGCTAGCCCCGCTGGATGACTTACGTCAATTCCACACCGCCTTGATTGCGGTGCATAGGGCTTTATTACAATACGTCTTTTGCAATGTCCAGGTGGGGGCACCTGGGGTTGCGACGCAACCAGCTAGCCCAGCCGGGATTACAATTAGTCCCGTCATGGTTAATTCGGTAATGGGCAAGCGCCCCCAGAATAAGGACGATATTAAGGGTGGGCGTAGTTCGCGAAGTAGCACTTCGCGAAGCTACGCAAAGTGAAGTTCGCACTACGCGAGCTACGCGTAGCACTTCGCGAACTGCGTAGTAACATGTTCGCACTGTGCAAGATGTTGTTTTCAATGATTGCACAGTGCGGACAAGCAACCGGCACTGTGCAATCATTGAAAATGGCATCTTGCACAGTGCGAGCTGTAGTTTTCTGCTGCTCGAGTAGATTTTTACTCGAGCGGCAGCTTTCTCAACGCGAACTGGTAGTTTCTCATCGCGAGCGGTCGCGAACATACGCGACCCCTCGCAATGAGAAACTTGACCTCCTTGCATTGGGAATCTCGCCGGGAGGTTTATTTTCCATGCTCGCGATCGCGAACAAGGAAAAAGTCTCGCCAGGATGTCATTTTGCTTGCTCACGGTCGCCAACTTGACGTTGAGGACCGCGAGCAAGCAAAAAATGACCGCAGCACTACGCTACGCGTGTTCGCACTGTGCTACGTGCAGTTCGCGTAGTGCGAAGTAGCGCGAACTTCACAAACTACGCGAGCGTAGCGTAGTGCTTCGCCCAGGCCTAGACGAAATGCCTTATTGGCTTGCTGAGAAATTTGACCAGCTAGAAGCAGTATTTCCAAATTCTACTCCTGTGAAAAAACACAGGATCCTTACCATTAGTTTGCAGAAAGACTTGGTCCCAGAGGTAACTGATTGTGAGAACTTGGGTAAAGTATTTGCAGCAGTCTACGCGAAGTGCTTCAGCACTCCGTCTATGACTGTACAGCCCTCCGAGATCAAGCGTGTTCAGGATGAGCACGGTCCGGAGGCGGCGGTCGAGTTAGGAATGAGGCTTGTTGGTGTGTTCGACGTAGTTGCTGATCTCATCCCTGCTAATGTCAAGGGAGATGCAGTTAACTTTCAGCTGTCGAATGCCCTGTGCCTCGTTGACGACATCGATAAACCCCGGCAGTTACCGAAAATTAATGAGGAGGCTTATAAGACCATTGGCCGCAATAGTTTGGGCATTAAGCCTTTTGCTAAAACAGCAGCGCAACCACAAACTCAGACGGTTAAGTCTGCTAAAGACGACCGTCCAGCTTTTCCTAAACAAAATTGGAAAACTAAGAAACAGAGGAAGCAGCAACAGAAACAGGGGTCTCGTCCCGTGTCACCGATACCAGTGACTACTGAATGCACTTATGAATTGCGCGATCGCACTAAAATTAGCTCTCCTGATAGATTTCAGGTCCCTGAACAACGTTCTCCTCGTTCTTAACAGGAAACATTGGTCTCACAATCCGGTGGAGGAGAACGTGGCAAAGGTCGGGGTGCCCCACAAGGACACGAGCAGCCCCGCATGGCTGACAGTAAAGGCAAGCAGGATGAATTTGCACGTCAACGACCCCCGTTTCAGAAAAAGAAGGTTGCTGCACTAGTGGGGAGGTATGCCACAGATAGTGAGAACACAGCTTCGGAACCTGACATGGGCACTAACGCTACTAGACAGCGCAGCGGAGGTTACAATAAGACGACAGCAACTGACACATTTATTACTGTAGAAACTGCTGACACTAGAGTGGCTCCCCCTGACAGACTATATGACATAGTCCTTTTAATTGAAGGTGACATACAACGTACCATTAAAGGGATATTTTGGGAAAATCTGACTTCTACATATGACATCTTGCTAGCAGAGGCGGACTGGCCCCCAGCTTTCAATTTGGCTGCTCCTAGAGGGGGGGAGGTATCCCTTCCATCTTTCGTGCACACTGTGCAGAAGGAGCAAGCTCAGAACTTTGCAGAAGAGTGGGCACAGGTGCTTGCTCCAGCGTTGTACCATACTCAGGTTGGGTGGGATAAATTATCACCAAGCCATGAGATTCCGTTACGGTCTATGCCACAACAACAACCCCAATATCCCATGCGCCACGAAGCTAGATCGCACATCGCAGAAATCCTTGATTAATTGGAATATCAAGGTGTAATTGAAACATGTGTGTCACCCATGAATAATCCTCTTTTCACTGTAACCAAACCTGATGGGTCATACCGCCTAGTTTTGGATTATCGGCATTTGAACTCTCATTGTCGGACGTGCGCGATAGAGAATACCCACAGTTCTGCCCTCGTTGATAGTCTTGTGAGAAAAAGGTTTAAGACCACACTTGACATCTCCAATGGCTTTTATAGCCATAACCTGTCCTCTATTAGTAGTCAATGGAGAGCCTTTACTTCAGGCGGCAAACAGATACAGTTTAAAAGATTAGCCATGGGCTACAAAAAAAGTCCAGGTGTCTTTGCCGTATGTGTAGTCTCTCTGTTGGAGAGCATTGATCCTAATGCGTACTCCTATGTTGACGATATCTATCTCACAGACAACGAATTATGGGAGCATCTGTGTTGCGTTGACCACATCATTGTCGTGTTTGCGGACTTCGGTTACAAATATAACTTTGCAAAATCACACATTGTAGAGTTTACAGTGTTGTTTTTGGGATATGAACTCAACAATGAAGGTCGAGGTTTAGCACCTCACTTTCTGGAGAAATGCGCATGCTTGCGGGCTCCAACAACTCTGAAAAAACTACAATCGTTGCTGGGTTTTTTGAATTTCAGGCGTACTTACATTCCTGATTATGCCCAGTGTATCAAGCCGCAATATGCCTTGGTACAACCAACTTTTTCCAAATCGAGCTGGCTACCAGAACATTCAGCTATCCTGCAATCTTGGCAGGCCGATCTTCTTGCTTCTAAATATTCACTGATGCGTGATAACCACACAAACCTGGTAATAAGAATTGTGCCTGGCGCAGTGGGTTTCACGTACTTAACGTTCAATGAGGGAGACACAGTCCCTATTGCTTACAAGTCACACTTGTACACTTCGACTGAAATGGGTTTTTCCACTGTTGAAAAAGTTTTGACCGCAGTGCAGATGGCGATTCTAAAGGCGAGAGCGCTGTCGCAAGGGAAACGCATGTTGGTTGTCACACCGTATCCTGCCCTAGAGGCAGTGACGAAAGCCAGTGTACCAAATTCTAAAGCTTTGCATCCGCGTTGGATACAATGGGCCACTTCTTTCACGTCTGCCTATGTCACTTACATCTTTGATGCCTCATTGCAGACTCAAGAGTATTTGCAGTATGAATTTGCCCATCCAGCTCCTCTGTCCTTGCGCCCGTTTGAGGATTACCATTAAATCATTTACACTGACCGTTCGGCGCAACCGTCGACGGAATCTAAGCATGCTTATTCAGCGACCTGCACAATAGTGGCTGGTACTTTCGTGAATGGTGAATTCAAGTCTGATGTCGTGCACACGCAGGCATTGGGTGATTGTACCGCTCAGTTGGCAGAGCTTCGTGCTCTGGTGCTTGCACTGGAGTTTGCTGATCCTCGAGTGACTACTCTTATAGTAAGTGACTCTTTTTACTGTGTCCAGTTTTACAACGACAATTTATTATTTTGGTCTCAGAATGAGTATCGTGATTCCAAAGGTAGCACAATCAAACATAAAATGCTTTGGGTTCGAGTCGCAGAACTTAAACAACGTCTGCCGCTTGTGAATGTAATTCACACTCTTGGTCACCAGCGCGTCAGGGTACACGCTGTTGGCAACAGTTTAGCTGATGAAGCAGCGAAAACTGCAGTGGCAACATATATAGTAGCACCAGTTACGAGATCCAAAAGTAAGATTGATGATGACATCTTGGCAGCAATTGCTGCAACAGAGAAGGGTGATAATTACCCTTGTGGTTTCCCTTCTAAATACTCTTATCATTTAAGTCCTGATAAAGTTCCCTATGTGAGAATTAACAACGTTGGTGACAGATTGATTCCCAACGTGGACAGCAGACTTTCCTTGATAACAGCAGCTCATGAAGGTATGGCTTCTGCCCATGCCGGCGTTTCAGCGACTGTTACTATCTTAGAACAAGGTTACTGGTGGCGCGGATTGTATAAACAGACTTGTGCATATATCCTTAATTGTGACATTTGCCAGCAGATTAAACCTTCGACTGCTGCGCGTCCACCTCAAACACAGTTGTACATATCCAATAAACCATTTGGGAGTGTTTATTTGGATCACTGCGGTCCTTTCTCCTCTGATACTGTGTATAAGTATATCTTAGTTGCAGTGGATTCGTGCACATGTTTTCTATGGGTCTCGCCCCAACGGAGTGCTGATGCTTGAACTGTCATCAGGGATTTGCATGTCTTTGCATGTGGTACCCTCCATTCTGACCAGGGTCCAGTGTTCGCCTCTAAGGCGTGCAAGTTTGCCATAAGGTCTTTGGGGGTCCAAGTCAAATTTTCGTCTCCATACCGGCCTGAGGGCAATAGTGTTGTGGAGCGAATGAACCGTGAATTAAAGCAATCCCTGACAGCTAGGGTTTAAGGTACTTGCAGGAACTGGTTGGCCCATTTGTATAGCGTTCAAAGTGCACTTAATAATCTCCCTAGAAGGTCTCTGGGTGGGCGGACCCCATACGAAATGCTCTTTAGCATTAAAATGTTTGTCCCGGATCTTGATGGTCTAGACATGGCGGCGTTGGCTGCACCCTTTGACGTAGATGATCATTCTGCTGTATTACAGAATCTACAAGAAACTCGGACAGTCTGGCAAAGGAACACTTGCCCTCCACAACTGATGCTGCACTTCAGATTCCGGTAGTTGGCTGGCTACCTCTAGTTGGTGACCTGGTCCGTGAGAAGGTGGAGAACAAGAAGGAGTTTAGCTCCTCTTATCGTGCACTGGTTTCAGTGCTTGGCTTGCAGGGAACAAGAACAGTAATTTTACCACCACTTCCTGGTCGCAAGGATAACAGCTACATCTCAATTGACAATGTCAGACTACAACGAGTGGCCGATTCTTCTTAGTATGACTCCAGCGGTCTCTTGTCCAGCAATGCTGAGAAATTCTGTTTTGGCTCCGGCAAATACCAACAGGCCTGACGTTGCCATCGAGATGCAAACAGTTACAAATCCTTTATTGACTCCACCGGCTGGTGGTCCAATTGAAGATACTGAGTATATTTATCCCACAGATGTGTCGATGCCTGGTTTACAATCAAGTGCAGTTGACCAGTCACGTTTTTCATTTGACACTACCTCTATAACTTCGAATGCCCCATCAAAAATTTCTATTTTTGCGGTTTGGTTTTATAAGACATGTTTTAATTCCCCCTTGGACTTACATTTGGCTGGTGCTCATATCTATTTTTTTGTTTATGTCGATTGGATTTGTGGTTGTATTTTTCCGTCTAGTAAATGGACACTATCTAACGAAAGATCTGCATTTAGAGTAATTGATGGAACTTTGGCACCCCACTCCTCATCACACATCATGAAGAGAGACCAGACTTTTGTTAATATTGCCGCCTGGCTTGTTTTAGATGGGATTGTATGGGATGCTGTAAAATTTCAAATTCATGGTCCCACAGAGGTGATTAATGTCCCCAATGTACTTCGTGTTTCTATGGGGGATGTTGTGAAACAAAACATACACTCTGATAATTGGGATGCCCAAGCCGTTGAGGCTCTTTTTTCTGATTTGAATATTATGCTGCTTTTGATGCTGAAGATTTTTATTTAGACACAGCAAATTATGGAGAATTGTTTTGTTACCAACACTATGGCAATCATTTCCTGCATAAAGCGAATAAGTTTAGAAATGTCGTTAATTATACGCAATGGGAACATTGTCCAGCACCAATTGAAGGCAGCTTCAAAACTCTCGTGAAAAAATGTACGTATTTTTCTGATTTCAGTGTATCTAAACCTGAAGCCTTTTATTTTAAAATGGCTGCTGAGTCAGCTTCCAAAGTTAGACTGACCCACACTAAATTACTGTATTCAAAGTCCTTTATGGATGAATTAGCTGTTGGGGGCTATGAGCTGTGGAAAGATACCATTGATCTTAAATCTGTTTGGGGTTCTAAAGCTTGGCAGGTACAAGGCGCAGAAGCACTGCATCGTGCTTGCCTTATACCTAACCACCTGTTGTTTTTGAATTCTACTATTTTTCAAACCACCTGCTTTGGATTGGCTACTTCTAAAAAGATGAATTCCCCTTCTATTCCTGATCTGGGCGTTGGAGAACCAGAACCAATTGGGCCTGGCGGCGCAGGGTATGCCTTAATCTCCTGGGTTCTCCTGCTTCAGCTAACAGAGACACGGGGACACTCTGTCGCCATAAAAGATCAGATTTTATTAGCTGCAGCTAGTACAGTTGTCCTAGAAGTACACACGGTATGTTCTCAGGAGACTGCCACTTCACTCCGTGGCGCACAATCTTATATAGTACATAGATAACTTATACATTAACAAAGAACACACCTAAAACATACATAGAGAACCAATAAGAATAGTTCAAGAATAAGTCAGAGCCAATAGAAAGATTTGAAAAACAAGGTATCGAGTAACTCGAAGAAGCCTCTCCTCCAACGGTGTTTGCCATCCCTCCCACAGGTTAAGGTATTAACATGTTTGTAACTGGTTTGCAGGTGGCGAGATACGTTTGTGTGTTTTGGGGGACAGTTGTGAAACAAGAGAATACGAGCGGAGGACAGCGAAGGCCAGAAGATAAGATAAAGTCAGGAGAGAATAGTGTGAACCAACAGATAGTTAAGACAGGGATTCGGAAAACCAAACAGGGATTAGTGTACTCGGCCAGTCTCTAACACCAGCTTCGTAAACAGAGGCCCAAGGCTATTTTGACACAATATTGCAGGAAAAGCAGAAAAAGACTTCGTTCGTCGTGCTGCCTGAGTGAGGGCAACACAAAATGGCGGCGGAGCACAAAATGGCGGCTCAATGCGATCGTGATCTTAAATCACGATCTCAGACCCTCCTTTTGTCAGAACTCAGGCAAGATACACAGACTCATGTTAATCAGAGTCTATGTCGATGGCCATGAGGTCATCAAGCTGTTGCTGTAATATCATTCTAATATTCTCTGTTCTTTGTGCCTTGGGTTTTGGGATGCACATAGTAGCACAAAGGTCGCAGATGGCGGGACCACAGTGCATACAAAGACAACAAGAGAATACGATGGCTAAAAACCATACCAAGGAATGTTAGCACTTTCCAACCCCATTTGGACAGTAGTCCCCAAAACCATCCCAATAACGACCAATCTCCTTCGTCCTGATGGATCGACTCAGAGATTATATGTTGGTGTAATAATTGAATAAACAAATTGTTATAGTATTCGATTCTTCTTACGAGTTCATGTTGAGGAAGTGTATGAAAGAGATGCGGAGAGATAGTAGAATAAGAAGGCACAGTAATAGAAGAAGGGACAACTTTTTGCTGCATAGCATAAACAATCCAACCTATACACGCCAATAAAATACACAATAATATGAAAACACATAAAGTTATACTACAACGATTGAATATTATTTTACAATGATTATTCTTCATTTTGCTGTTTCTCTCTCTTTCGCCTAATGTAGTTTCCATCTTCTAAGTGGATGCTCACGGCAATCTTCCTTAATCACTTGGTCACGATTGTCTGCCGTCCTATGACACTGCAAGTCCTGCAGGCCTATTGCCACTACTCAGGTCACAACCAAGACTCCTACCGTGACCCTGCAACCGAGATCTTCAGTCTGGGTCTCAAATCGTAATGGGTCTTATCAGGTACAGTCTGATCCTGAAACAATGTTCGTGGGTTTGTGGTGTTCAGACGAAAATGTGATGGTACAGCTTCTTGGAGAATTATTATTATTATTATTATTATTATTATTATTATTATTATTATTATTATTTATTTTTATAAAGCGCATAGTCACCAGGAGGTATCCCAGCGCTGAGGAACCCTAAAAAAGTAAAACTGAGGACCGAGGCTGAGTTCACGAGGGGGACATAGAAGCTAGGGAAAAAGATGTGTCTTAAGCAGTTTCCTAAAGCGAAGGTATTGGGGTTCCAGACGGAGAACCCGTGGAAGGGAGTTCCAAAGACGGGCCGCATGGACCGAAAACCGTCTTCCCCCTGAACGTGCTTTCCTAAACCTTGGGGCGTTGATGAGATTTTCTGCGTTGGAACGGAGGGATCTCGTGGCTATGTAAGGGGTGATGAAGTTGCGGAGAACTGGAGGGCCTTGGTTGTTCAAAGTTTTGTGCACCAAACACAGGGCTTTGAATTTAATTCTCTCCCTTATAGGGAGCCAATGCAGGAGTTTGAGGGCAGGTTTGGCCGATGATCTGGCCGGGGTGTTGGTAATGATCCGGGCAGCAGTATTCTGAATCCTTTGCAGTTTATTCAGTGTTGCTTCCGGTGCGCCTAGGTAAATCGCATTACTATAGTCCAGTCTTGATATAATAAGACCCTGGACTAATAGTTTTTGTGATTTCGGAGGAAGAAGGGGCAGGACTTTCCTCAAGGATTTTAGCAGACCGAAACAGGTCCCTACGACCTTCTTTGCTTGCGGGGCAAATGAATGTCGTCGTTTTCTTTTTCCGACAATGTTCCATTCAAACGTGCATCACTAAAAGGTATAAACTGGGGAACCTTCTCGCTTTCAGAGTCGCTTATACCCTTACGGACCCACTGATCAAAGGGCAAAGGCAAGGGAACCTTTTTGCAGTGGACGCCGTGAATCCAGTTCTTCTTTCCTTCAACCTTCACTGCTGTACGAGTTGTTAGGAGGACCTGACGGGGTTTTCTCCAGCGAGGCTCCAAGTTCTTCGCCCTTTGAAAATTCTTCACACAAACCCAGTCACCTGGTCGGATGGAATGACCTGAGTCTGTGGAGGCCTCTCGCAAAGCGCTCTGAACCTGTTGATGGAGAACACGCAATTTAGTTGTAAGGTCGTGCAAGTAATCAATCAACATTGGGTATGGCAAGTCTGAATACTTTTTAGGGCGAGGGACTCCCCATATATTGGCTGGGCGTCCAAAAACTACGTCATAAGGGCTAAGTCCCAAACGAGAATGCACAGCCGTTCTGGTGGATAGAAGAGCCAAAGGTAGGGCATAGGGCCAACTAAGGCCTGTACTAGCCTGCACTTTAGCAAGCTTGAGTTTTAGGGTGCCATTATAGCACTCCACTACACCTGCTGATTGTGGATGGTTTGCCGCATGGAATTTTTGTCTTATACCAAGACCTGCACAAACCTTTTGCATGACTTGGCCCACAAATTCGCTCCCATTGTCACTCCAGACAATGCGCGGCAAACCAAATCTAGGGAAAAACTCTTTTAGAAGTACTTTGGCTGTAGATAAAGCAGTATTATCTTTCAGGGGGTAAGCCTCTATCCATCTGGATAAAGGCACATATCACCACTAGAACATATTTGAGATTGTTGCATCGTTCCATGTGAATGTAATCGATTTGCAACACCTCAAATGGATAGGTCGGAGGGCAAAGTGACCTGATAGAGTTGGGGGTTCCCTTTCCCGGATTGTACATTAAGCAAACAATGCAATGTTTCACTACATTGTCTGCACACTTCGGGATTCCCTCGTTTTGCCATACTGGAGCCAGAAGCTTGCATATTCCTTTCGCACTTAGGTGGGCTGGACCATGCGCCATAGTAACTACAGGTAGTACATAGGCATCTGGTAACAGCCAACGTTGGTGCTCGGACAATTCCACCCAACATCCCATCTTATCTAACATTCCTGTACTTTCTTTCCACCTACTCAATTCTTTCTCTGTAGCCTCTTCTTGAATTGATTTCACACTTTCTACTGTATCCTCATACATTCCTCTTTCTCTGACCCAATTTGCAGGGCCTGCAACATACATGCGACTTGTAGCATCTCTGGCTGTCTTTTTCGCTACCTCATCCGCAAATGCATTCCCGCGACCAATATCGTCAACAATCTTCTTATGTGCGCTACACTTCACAATTGCTATCTGGGTAGGCAAAGCAAGTGACTCAAGAAGATCAGTCACCAATTGACCATGTTGTATCTTAGTGCCGTGGGAAGCAAGGAATTCCCTTTCTTTCCACAAACGTCCAAAATTGAATGCTACACCAAAAGCATACTGACTGTCGGTGTACACGTTCACTCTTTTTCCTTTGGATAACACACACGCTCTGGTTAGGCCTGTCAGTTCAGCTGCCTGGGCTGAATTATGTCTGATGCGTGCTGTTTCCACGACTGTATGCAAGGTAGTAACAGCATAGGCTGAAGTTGCTTCTCCATTAGGAAGCTTAAAAAAAAAAGAACCATCTACCCATAGCATTCCATCCAGATTCACTAATGGCGTATCTGTTAAGTCAATTCTACCTTTTGTCTCTTCCTCAGTACGAAAGAAACAATCATGTTGTTCCTGAACACCTTTCTCTTCTGGAAGAGGCAACAAAGTAGCTGGATTTAAAGTATTACATCGTTTTATATGCACGTGACTAGCCAAGAGCGTCAGCGTATATCCAGACAAACGGGCACTCGTAAGATGCTGTGTTTTTGTTCTGTTTAGCAAAGTATCTACTGCATGTGGCACCATAACAATGAGAGTATTATCTAGCACCACTCCAGCAGACTGTCGAATAGAAATTGCTGCTGCTGCTGTCACTTTAAGACATCTAGGCAATGCTTTAGCTACTGGATCTAACGTAGCCGAGAAATAGGCACATGGCCGCTGTTTATCTCCAAATCGCTGCTTTAAAACTGACAACGCACAACCTTCTCTTTCGTGAACGTGGAGCGTAAAAGGCTTACTGTAATCAGGAGTACCTAGTACAGGAGCAGAACACAGAGCAGCACGTAAGTCAGTAAAACTCTTCTGACAGTCGTCAGTCCATGGAAGGGGCTGAGGCGTATCTTTGAAAGTGAGTGCCAACAAAGGCTTGGCCAACAGAGAGAAGTTAGGGATCCACTGCCTACAATAGGAAGTAATGCCCAGAAAGGCACGTACCTCTCTTTGTGTGGATGGCACAGACATTCGTGCAATTGCTTGGATACGTTCTGGTCTTCCCTCCTTTGATAAGAGATTACCCAAGCAGGTAACCTCTCGGCGAACATATTGTAGCTTAGAAGGTGAAACCTTATGATTAAGATTGGATAAGTGTTGCAACAATGCAACCGTCACATTCTTACATATATCCTCTGAATCAGCAGCGATTAACAAATCGTCCATGTACTGAATGAGAGCAGCACCAGACGGCAAAGAGAAGGCATCGAGATGACATTTCAAAGCTTGACTGTAAATAGAGGGACTTTCACAATAGCTTTGAGGTGCGCGCTTGAACCGGAAGCTTCGGCCTCCAAGAGAGAAGCCAAAAATGTCCCTACTCTTTTCGGCAATGGGAATACTAAAGAAAGCATTTTTAAGATCGATAACGGAAAACCAAACCGCTGTAGAAGGTATCATCGTCAACAGCGCAGTGATATCTGGGACAACAGGAAACTGTGGTACAACAATTTTGTTTACCTCCCGAAGATCAATTACAAAACGATAAACAGGAGGTTGACAAGGATCAGTGCGTTTAAGAACAGGAAGGATAGGGCTATTACATATGTTACCTCTCGTTTCCTCAACCACATCTTTCTGAATCAAGTCATGAATGATTTCCAAAAGCGCTTTTTCATCTTCAGTGGAAATTCTATATTGAGGAACGCGTGGCAATTCAGCATTGGGTTTGAGAGTAACAACATAAGGTGGAATTTCAAGACAACCAACATCATTTGGACCCGTGGCCCAAAGCGTTGTAGGAAGAGAGAGCAATTCAGGTGGGAATTTATCTTTAGACAAATACATTGGAGAAGTCAGTTGTTGTCCTAAAGTAAGATATACACCAGAAGGAGAACAATATATCGTTGCATGCAATCTCTTCAATGGATCCAAACCCAATAGATTCTCACCGCAACCATTCGTTAAGAGAAGCGGAACTTCTAAATCATAAGGGCCAATTGAAATAGGCAAAGGGCAAGAAACCGGATTACGAACTGGGGCGCCAGGAAAAAACCTACAGATACATTCGTTAAGCCAGACAAAGGTGCCCCAGGGAGTTTTAAATCAATGATAGAACTTCTCATCGCACCAGTATCTAAAAGAAATGGCTCTGAAACACCCATTGTGGTGACATTAACATAAAGTCCATTCTGATCTACCGGAATCGACACAACTCCCTTACTTTGTCCATGGCTGTCCTAGTTAGCATGAAGACTTTCATTCCCGTCTTCAATATAACAATCCTCATTGTAATACTGTGTAGATCGAGCGTTTTGCTGATCAAAGTAGTTCACGGAACTAGAGGGAGGAAGGGAACGCTGTTCTTGGGTCAACATACCTCGACCTCTACCTCTGTTTGCTGACTGGAGGCCAGCACGGCCTCGCGGAGCAGATAGTGTCCCATTACACTGTAATAAAACCAGACAACTATTCTTAAAATGACCTTCCTCTTTACAATAGGCACATTGATTAGGACCTAACAAAGGTCGTGGAATATATGGCTCAGGCTTTTGATACACCCTCTGAAACTGCGGAGGCTGTTGAAACTGGGGCTGAGCATAACGAGGTGGATAAGCCTGTTGCAAGAGAACCTTCGTTTTTAATTCTTTAGTCTTTTTCTCTTGCTTATCTTTTTCTTCTTTATCTCTATTTTCATAATATTGAGCAGTAGCCAATATCTGGGCTGAAGAAGAAACAGCCCACGAACTCTCGGAGTCTTTCAACTTATGCGACAGCTCGGGAAGCAAATTAAATACGAATTTATCTACAAATAACCGCTGTCCACCCTCCGTAGTCATATCCTGACCACTGTGATCAATGAATGTCTCCTCGAAACGAGTAAAGAAATCGAAGACACTCTCATCTTTCTTCTGCTTACACGCGGCTAGTTTATCTCAGTTGACTCTCAAGGCAGGCATCATCGTTTTCATTAATGTAATAATCCTACCAGGGAGTTCTGAAATCAAAGCATCAGGCTTCGCACCACCCACTTGGTTTCTATCTGCAGCAATTATAGCATCCCAATCTCCACCTAATTCTTGGGCATGATTCTATTTACGAATCCTAGCCCATAACGCTTGTGGAACTACATTCCCCATCAACATATCAATATCTGCTAAATTCATGATGCAGGCTTCAAAAGTCTGTGATAATTCTTTATAATAACCTGCAGGGTTCTTACGAGGATCCGGTAAAGACTGTTTAAGGGCTAAAACTTTAGACCTTTTCCAGGGGACATGTACCCATATTTGCTGGAAATGAGCAGGAATAGCTAGATTACCACCTGCTGCCGGAACCTCTTCTCTCCATACCGGAGGAACCTCTCTCATTGGATAATTTTTCAGTGTCAACCTAACTGAGGGATCGAAATCTAGAAAAGTCTGTGAGGTAAAGAAGGTTCTAAAGGAAACAAGTGTTTTTACAGCGTCCTCAACCTTAGAACCCACAATGAGTCCCTTATCAAAATCAGCCTGAATGTCTAACAGACCCTGAGGAACCGAACCCAAGTCCATATCCTCCCAACCTTTAATAAGAGTATCACACATAGCATTGAAAACATATCTCTGCGTAGGCGCATTCCACTGTGAGAAGGTAGGCATAATGTCGGGTACGCTATACCGAGGACCCTTCTCAATCCATTTGCGAGCGAGAGAGTCCAACCTTTCTCGTTCTTTGGAAGCTGGGAACTGACTACGAGACTGTCTTCGAGAAAATGCCGGAGACACATTTAACGCCTCAAAGAAAGGAGATAAAAGACCAGAGACCGTTTCTGTAAGTCGTTTACGCATAGACGGAGAATTGGACATAAGAATAGGGGACAAGGTATTAGGTGAACTAACTGAAGAGAAATCAGTAATTACCGGGGGAGCAGAGGGCAAAGAAGATGAAGGTAAAGGAGTCGAAGGCAAAGCTGGCAAAGGCGGCAATACTTGAGGGGGAAAATGTGGAAGAGCCGGAACAAGCGGAGGCGCAACTGGCGGCTGAACAGGCTGTAACAACGGAGGTGCATTAACACCTTGTACATAGGGCGGAGGCAATCTTAATAGGTGAGACATCAAGGAGTCCTCCTCTAAATCCTTTCTTTTATCAGAGAGGGAAGCTGGCAACATCGGATAGCATTTATCTATCGCCATACGATGCTGTCTCTCTGAAATTTCCTTTGCATTATCAACTTCATCATCTTTAAACTGCTGAGCAGCCTGTGTAATTCTCATACTCTGTGCTTTCTTATCTCGTTTTTCTTGCTTAATTTTTCTCTGTTTGGCTTCCTTACGCCAAAGGCGGAAAGAGTCAAACATTGCCGGCCGGGCTTTTCTTTTAAATAAAATAGTTTCCAAATTATCTAGTATGTCAGGCTCAAAACTACCATTTTCTGGCCATTTTAAAACACCATCATTCTTCGTGTATCGGATCCATGCCTCGTTAAAGGCAATGGGGCCAACACCATGTTTAGAATAGAGCTCATAAGTGGGAGTTCCAACCGAAGGAATCGGACAAGAGTCCTCCAGCCGGGAATCCCTATTACAACCAAAACAACAAAGTTTCTCAGCCTTAGTCAGACCAGGCATCGTTATTTCACTGGACTGTTCACAAACATCAAGGGGGTTAAATACTTAACACAGCACAAGTGTACTTACCCCTCGGCTTCGGTTATTGCAATACCCGAATCAAAGAACCTAAGAACCTAAGAACCAAAGAACCAAAGAACCAAAGAACCAAGGAACCAAAGAACCCAAGGACCAAAGAACCAAACGTGGGAGCAACCCACCAATACTTAACTAAGATGTCTTCTTACACCAACAGAGGCCCCGTCTATCATCTCGCTTTACCATACATCATCGAAAAGAGGGCCAAGACAGGACGGCAGTCAGGGCAGCAGTCGTCAGTAGCCGTCAGGAAGGAGTAACCACGCTGCAAAAGACCTTCGGACCACTTTCGAAATACAGGGGTCGCTTGACGTGGCTCGCGATTCCTCTAGAATTTTCCTGCGGGGTTCCTCACAACCTTCAGGAAGAACCACTACCTCTGAAGCCGCCCAACGTTGGGTGCCAGTTGAAGAACCAGAACCATTTGGGCCTGGCGGCGCAGGGTACGCCTTAATCTCCTGGGTTCTCCTGCTTCAGCTAACAGAGACACGGGGACACTCTGTCGGCGTAAAAGATCAGATTTTATTAGCTGCAGCTAGTACAGTTGTCCTAGAAGTACACATGTTCTCAGGAGACTGCCACTTCACTCCGTGGCGCACAATCTTATATAGTGCATAGATAACTTATACATTAACAAAGAACACACCTAAAACATACATAGAGAACCAATAAGAATAGTTCAAGAATAAGTCAGAGCCAATAGAAAGATTTGAAAAACAAGGTATCGAGTAACTCGAAGAAGCCTCTCCTCCAACGGTGTTTGCCATCCCTCCCACAGGTTAAGGTATTAACATGTTTGTAACTGGTTTGTAGGTGGCGAGATACGTTTGTGTGTTTTGGAGGACAGTTGTGAAACAAGAGAATACGAGCGGAGGACAGCGAAGGCCAGAAGATAAGATAAAGTCAGGAGAGAATAGTGTGAACCAACAGATAGTTAAGACAGGGATTAGGAAAACCAGACAGGGATTAGTGTACTCGGCCAGTCTCTAACACCAGCTTCGTAAACAGAGGCACAAGGCTATTTTGACACAATATTGCAGGAAAAGCAGAAAAAGACTTCGTTCGTCGTGCTGCCTGAGTGAGGACAACACAAAATGGCGGCGGAGCACAAAATGGCGGCTCAATGCGATCGTGATCGAAAATCGAATTTCCTCAGCGCTTAGCCAAAATGGGAAAATCACACAGATCTGTCCCTTGATGAATTGCAGTCATTCATTACTAATACATCCTTCAATATTTCCAACTTGGATCCTCAAGGATGGTTGTTATGGCAGAAAAGTTCATATTCCTGTCAACATCATTTTCTGGGTCTGCTCCCTGGTTATGCACAGGTTAGGTTAGACCCCAGATTTGAATCTTCCCATTCGGTCACTACCTATTCCGTAGGTAAATTATGTCAAAACTGGCTGCAACACTCCACCTTGGCATCTGTTAAACTTCATTTATTCAAATTAAATGACAAAGTAGATTTTAATGATTTTGTTAAGGGTCCTGTGGGTGGCAGGTCCAAAAGATGGATGTATGCTGTTTACAACAAAGTTTGGAAATTATCACAAATTGAAGCTGCTTCAAGATTAAGAGCAATTGATCAAGCAAATTTGGAAAAAGTGCTTGCCGTCATTGATAAAAGCATTAACACCCTTTCTTCCAGAATTTACACATTAGATAAAATTGTTTCATCTGTTGTGGATATTGTACAAGATGACATGTCTGTTTTATACCATGGTCAAAATCAATTGCGCTCAATAATGCAGTTTACATGGACGTTACAAACATTGAAGGCTGGGAATGTTCCCAGGGACTATATGAATACTACATCTTTATTCTTGCCGTTCAATCTGACTGATAAACAACAGTTTATGTCCATGAAGAATGCAACATATTCACTATTGCATATTGAAAAGTTAGAACCTTTACCATGTTCTGTGGCCGAATAAAACTCAGCTGTGTGGCTTATCCATGGGTTAATCACACTACCATTTCCATTGTTCAAGTTCAGTTTATGCATGAAACACTATGCCTTAGGCAGATATGAACCGTTGGGTACCGCTTTCCTACATGAAGTTTGGTCACTCCCATTTACATACAGATGCCTGAGAGAGGGTAAAGAGGTTTATTTAAAAGGAGAGGAATGCACTTCCACACCTGATCACTCAGTAGTCTGTAGGAACATCCAATTGCATGGTGCTTGTAACGTTCACGCCCCAAATTTGGCTTGCATTTTGAAGGGCAATCCTGTGCCAGCGATTACAGCAACTTTTACACTATTACCTAGCGGTAGCTATTTGCTTTTAAATAATGAGGCATGCTGCGGGATGCTGGTAGGGATTCCGTACATTGTAACTGTCTCACAATGAGCAGTCTGTTGTAAGAATGTCCTTTTCCCACCCCTGCATGGGAGAGTGGACGTATCCATCTGGCCTTCCATACCAGCCTTGAAAGCAGAGTTCAACAAGATGAGCAGAATAAGGGCTCTATTGTCTCAAAAAGAAGTCGCCCTGACTTCCTCCAGTGAAACATTTGTCCTTCACGCAGCAAACACCCGCACTGAGGTGCACGCTCTTTTGAATACAGATCTCCCTCTTCATTTCAGTGCTCTGATTCACACTATATTCAATGCTTCATCAACAACTGGCTTGGTGCATTTTTTCAAAGTTTTGGGCTCCTGCCTTCTGACCTCGTTCCAAACAATATTTGGTGTGATACTGGCATTTTTTCATTCTATGTTTTCCAGCGTCTTCGGCGGGCTTCCGTTAATTCTCGCCTTGACTGCTGGTGTGCTGCTGTTGATTTGTTTGCTCCGCAATGGCTGCATGATCTGTGGCACACGACAGCCTGCCCCATCTGCTTCAACTGCGCAACGGAATGCTTGAATGCTATGGAACACTACAACTGGCCACTTTGAGGGTAGCCTATGGATTGTCCTTCCAGTTCTCATACTTTACTTGCGTGCAGCCTGTTTTCCAATGCCTAGATTGTCCATTCGAATGGCCTCTGGATTTGTGTCTGTCGAACCAGGCGTCTCCTGCCCCAGATTATGATCGACTGATGAGTCCCTTAGTGGCTCATGAGTTGGACTGTTCTGGTATAGGGATTATGGCCTGTGGAGCACGTTGATGGATTAAATTGGCAGTTGTCCATTTTACGCATGTCCTAATCCAAATTTTAAAATTTTTCTTTTTTACTCCGCAATGGGCTGTATACCGCCCCTGAGAGATGTTTTAATTTTTTACTTTTTCCCCCCAAAAATCGAACTTTCACTACCAATTATATGGATTGGCAATTTATGGACTTGGTTCTGTCTCACTCGAACTTGAAGTCTGCGTTCCTAGATTGCTTCCCTATTCTGCTCGTGGTTCGATCAAGGGAGGGTGGAGTGGAGACAGGGTTTTATGTGCACACATTGCTATGTTAGCATAAGCGCTTTAGAAGTTAAACGCCATCTTGCCACTTTGCTGCTTTTGCACACGACACTACAGGTAGCTGTTATTACAAGTAAAACTGCTTGCTTGCTTTTTTCTTCACATGGGAATGGTCTGTTGTTCAAATCCCTAGACGTGCACCGCGACCTTAGTCTGAACACTGTGTGCAGAAGCCGTCAAGGTCAAATAACAATGTATGCTGTTGAATTCAGGTTGATCGGCCCACGCTCTAGACACAACAAGCACACAGCTGCAAATATTTGAAACTCCGGTGCCTTTAATATTGCATTTGCATGCATGATTCGGGCACTTGGAGAAAACCTTTCCAGACACAGAGAGCAGAGCTGATCCTGTGATGTGATTCACCTAAGCTGATCTTTGATTCAAACCTAGAGACCTTCTATTAGTGTATAAAACTAGCTCACTAGCGAAGGGAGGGTGGTTCACAAGGTATTATAGGACCTGTTTCCACTATCATTATAATATGATTTCTCCCTTCATTTTGTATGGAATTGTAACAATGCTGATGGTTTTATTTCTAATCATTTGTCTGCTTATGTTAGCCAAAGTACTGTACCTTAGAGCACGTAGTTAAAAATAAACATTTTAAACTTTTCCGTGTCTCTGATTACTCTTGCTGTGGACTGATACGAGAATAATAACGTAAAGGTGTTTCTGATTCCCACCATTCCTGAGAGTACTCAAAGTCTCTTGTTCTGGGTTGTCTAATCATTGGTAGCTTCGAGATGATACCGAGAAGGAATGAGACACTGATGCTAGTCGGATAGGGGTTCTGGGTACTGAGGTGAGTTTTTTGGTACACCACAATTCACTGAGATCCTGGTTTCCTGTGCATAGTTCTGTGCATGAGCAGAATCCCTGCAACACCGGCTTTAGTACTGGTGGCGCCCTGTGCGACAATGTTTGTTGGCACCCCACCCCATGACCAATTTGCCACGGATTCCCTTACTACCACCATTTGACAATGCCCCCAAGTCTCCATAACCACTGTCTCTTAGATTCATTTAGTTTATAGCACCACTCATACCAGTGTAAGGTGTCAGAACACTTTACATCACACATACTTTGCACGGAGACAATCATATGTGTGTAAATCAATGTATAGGAAATCTTACATAAGACAGAGGCCTACAAGTCATCCATACTGGTAGGCAGTATAGTTTAAGAGTCCTTGGTCTGAAAAAGTACAAATTCGGAATTTAAAATGTAACCCCATTGTTAGGGGTTTTCTTTAATGCTAACAATTGATTTCTACCTAAATGAACCCTTTTCACAATATTAGGATAAGGAAAGACTGGTCAAAAAACCATGTAGCTGTAATATATTCCTTGCAGTTTGCATGCAGCTCTTTGAGGACAGTTAATAGCTCACTGCTCTATATTCGGATTTTAACTTTTATACTGCAAGTAACAAAAGGATCTCTCTGACAAAGCAATAACCCATTGACCTATTTATAGTGTATGCACTTTGTTCTGAATGGGACACATTCCTTGCAGCAGGCATGTTAACCCTCTGGGCTATGATGAGTCAAAACGTCCTCTACCAGACAAAGCTCCGGTCTGTCTCCAGGAAGAACATTAATCACTGAAGTTATCGTGACATTTTCATTGATGCTTGAAGATTTCTGGTACAAGGAACAATTGCATCAGGTGCTTTTTAAACAATAAACCTGGGGCCCCCACCCAAGCGAGCGCCAGGTGTGGTGGCACCGATTGCACCGCCCTAGAGCCAGCCCTGACTTTGGGTAGCCTGATATCAAGGTAAGAAGGTCCAATCTTACTTCTTCAGACAGCAAGGCAGTCCTTTCAGGAGCAGGGCAGTCCTTCTAGAAGCAGAGCAGTCATTTTCCTGAAATATCCATAGGTCCAGGAGTGTTCTGATGAGCGCTTCTGAAGGTCCCACTTTTTAATCTGATGCCAGCCTTTGTGTGTAGGAATTCCCTGATCTACCTCCAAAACTGGTTTTGTTCAGTTCTTCCTATGAGAGTGGTTCCAAATAGTCTTGGGTAACTAGGCCTGGTGTCGGGTTCCTTAGTGTGTGCTGCAGGCTGTGCCATTTGAAGTGTAATCAGTGGAGGGGACAGCTCCTTCCCAGCCATCCTTCCAGGAAGACCCACCCCCTCACATCAAGGCTTCCTTTGTCTCATTACCTGGAAGCAACACACAACCCACAATAGCAGAGCCATTCATTGCCATAGGACTTAGGACACTGGCAGAAAGGCACAGCTGGATTTGGCAATAAAATGCAAACTTTCTCAAAATGGCATTTTCAAAATTGTAATTTAAAATTGGCCTTTACCATTAAAAAGGATTTTGAATTACAATAATTTGAGTGGAAACAGCATGTCTCTATCTCGTCCCAAACTGCAGGTAGCACTTATTAAGTGCAATAAGCTAAATCTGTTTTAGTCTATGAGGGAGATAGGCCTTACAACAGTGAAACATGGCTTTAGGAGTTTGTCACAGTCGGGACACGTAACTCTTAAACATGCATGCGCTTCTTTTTAAGCAGGGGCATAGCTTTGGGGGGGGGAGGTTTAGGGCGTTAAGCCCCCTTAATAAATGTATTTTTTAATAAAGAATTGGGTGTAGGTGCTTTCAGTTGGGTCAGGTGAGGTGTCTATCTGGTTTCACTAGGAGTTTTTACACAAAGACAAAAACGCACACACTGTTTCGAAAGCTTTAAAAAATGTTGGCTATTTCACCAAATCCTGTGCTTTCTCTCACTTGGTACCCCTACCAATCTGCATTCCTCTACTGTTCCACTGCCCCTTAAGCCTCTCTAGTGTGCCCTGCTTGTTATATAATGTATTATAACATTATGTGCCTGCATAATTGTTGGGAAATTTGAAGCTCATACCCTTCAATCTTACGGGCCAAGCTGTGCCCCTGGCAATAGGGTTGGTTAAGGCCCACCTTAAGGGTGACATACATTTTAAAAAGGCAGGTTTAGGCCTGGATAAAGCTTTATTTTGCCAGGTCCAAATGGCAGTTTAAAACTGTTCTGCAGATGGCAGTTGCAAGCCCGAGACATGGTTTAATAGGCTTTTTTAGCAGTAGGCCTACTAGTAGGATTTAAATTACATTTGCAAAAGGCATGGTCCCATGCAAATGAGAGAACTGTTTGTTTCTGTGCCAGCGCCATACTACAGGTGCTGATGCAAGGGCAAAGGAGTAGTTAGGAGGCACACTGATTGAGCACCACAAAGAGGTGACGCACAGTCAGTGCGCCCCTAGAGGGTGACCTTATAAATGGGGGAAATGGGGTTGCATGGGCCCTTCTGGCTTTCCCCTGCAGGCAGGTAAACTCATTCACTGCACCTACCTGCAAGGGAATCTCTGACCCCATTTCAAAAGCACATTGAGTTGACTCTGCAAATTGTAAGCTTGATCTGCTACATCAAACAGCCTGTCCACCTTTCATTAATGGGTTGTCTTTAGGTCAGGTGTGAGTATGGGGCTGCCCAGGCAGCATTGCATTATCTGTGAAAGGGTGCAATAACCAGGTCTGCATTGTGTACATCCAGTTAAAGGTCTCAAACCAATGTAGTACACCCTTTACATCATACAGCCTCTGCTTTAGGCCCAGTCCTTCCAGGTTCTCTTGTTGGAATTCTTCTAAAGAAAGGGTTCTTTTAGTACTATTGAGTTGTATAGGTTCAACATCTTGTTTAATCCCAGTTTCTCGCTTGAAAATCACCCAGTCCAGTTACCATGGATTTCTTCATCTTTTTCTTTTACAAATTTCTTGTTGGGCTTTGTAAAGTTAAATCACTAAGGGCCATTGTACTTCTGGGTACATTTCAACAAAAGACATGGGATCTTTTAATTCCACTTTCAATAATTGATAGCGTTATACTATCACTACTTTATAAGTACAAAATGCTCCAATAGATAATGTTTTTTAAATGGTCGATACAAGAAACAAGGTGTAGATCTCCTTGTTGAAGAGTTGAAAACTCCATGGGGCATATCTACAATGACGGCGATAAATAAACGCAAAGCGTGCTTAGCGCTTTGTTATTTATCGCCGTCTATCTCTGGAATTTCTCGCCCTGGTAACGCGTTATTAACAACGCGTTACTCCAGGGCGATAAAAATTCCAGACATAGCGGGGAAATCACCGTTTTGCAGGGAACATCGCTGGTTTTCCAGCGATATTCCCTGCAAAACGGCGATAACCTTGCTGATACGACCCTCATGGTCGTATCAGCATAATCCACCCCAATGTTAGGGATAGGTAAGTCTGCTTTTTAGCAGGCATTAGTTTTGGAGAAAACGGCGGTTTTCTCCAAAAACTAACGTGTGCTAAAATGCTGGGGCAGCCTTGTAAATATCACAATGTGAACATCAGCGATATTTACAAGGTTGTCCTGCCCAGTGACGCCCACTTTGCATCTCATTAGAGATGCAAAGGGAGGCGTTGGGTAAAAGTGTGCTAACATGCGCTAATGCATGTTAGCACCCTCTTGTTAATAGGGCGATAGTTTTATCTCCGCTTTTTTGGCCAAAAAAGCAGAGATAAAGCCCTTGTAAATATGCCCCCATATGAGCTACCAGTTTATTGTATCTTTGACCAAATACAGCTTGAAACTGCTGGACATATTGATTTTAAATGGGAAGTGTGGCTCAAATGAAAGCATATTTTGTTGAATGTTATGCTATGTTAGGAACTTTGTACATTTTATCATGGCGAATATCGAGAGGCATCATAGCGCTATGAATGGGGATGAGTAAGCCGTAGAGAGAGGAAGGAAGCAGTCGGAGCTTAAAACATAGCTTTATAGGCAGAGGTTAACAAAAAAGGTACATTTTAGGAATTTTCCTGAGGTTGTAGAGGCACACTATAGAATTAAGTGGGAGGTGAATATTGTTCCAGAGTTTAACGGCGAATTAAGAAAAAAGCAAGAAATGGAGTAACTTAAGATGGGAGGACACTGGAGTTGTGGGGAAGCGCCCTAAATGGCAGCGGAGTTCTGGATGCCTAGAAGACTATGAGTGAGGTGGTCTGCAATACCCAGGTAGACAGAATTTTCGTAGTCAAGGTGGGGAAGTAATTAATGAATGAATAATAGTTCATCAAATGTCAAGCGAGAGAAATGAATTAATGATGCTGAATATTTTGAGAAAGGTGCAGCATGTTATGGTACCAAACTTTTATTTTCAAAAGGTGAGTTGGTTGTCAATGATAATGCTCAGATCTTTAGCTGAAGAGCAAGTGGTTGTAGAGAGCCTTACTCGGTGGGCCACCTCGGTGGGCCACCAAGCAGTACACCTGGCCACGGGTGTCTGACCAAAGAGAAGAATTTCTGTTTTGTCTTCAAGTTTAGCTTGGTGCAGTTACTTTGCAAACAGCAGGCAACTGCATTTGTGCATCACAGAAACTTGACACGACTGATTTGGATTGCCTAGGATGGAGATGATGATTTGAGTATCATCAGCGTATCACAGGGTATTGAAACCAAATGAGCAGATAAGCTAGGCAAGAGTACAGAGATAAATATTAAATTGTGTGGGACTCAAAGAGCTACCCTGTGATGCCTGCAGATGGTTGCAGAGCCCCATCTGTAATACTAGGCCTGGGCGGTAAATTTCGCTCTGTTCACGGAGTTTGCGGAGTTTTCTGCACTTCGCACTCCACGGAGTTCGCGGAGTGCAGAAAACTCTGCTTTGCGATGTGCAGCGGAGTTTTTTTCCTGCTCGTGATTGCGAACGGTAAGTTCGCGACCGCGAACGGTAAGTTTGCAAGCGCAAGCTGCCCCCTCGGGTAGAATTTATACCCGAGCGGCAGGAATACCAGTACAAACTGCAGTTTGCACTGCACTCCGCCACTCGCGGAACTTCGCTGAGTTTTTTTGTAACTCTGCGAACTACTCCCAGGCCTGTGTAATACAGATCATCAGATATTCATTTGCATGGTGGCATGATCTCTAAGTTAAACACCACTCTGAAGGTATCAGTAGGAAATCTTTTGCCTTGGCTTTAAACTATAAGTGGCACTGAGCTAAGAGGCTGGAATAATTTTGGATCTCTTGCAAATTTATCAAGTAGCACCAAAACACTTGAAACTCTACTCAGTATATTTGTATCGACTCAAGTAGCTAAGGAGGAATTTCTCCATTAATTACACTTCCCGTAGCTGTACTGGCCTCGTTAGGACATACCATGGTATTCTCAAAAGCGGGTAAAGTTACTTGATTAATCTGAATCAACAAGAAAACTCTTTCTTATCAAGCAGTCTCTAATTCATTTTGAATCTTAGAAATGACCTGTGCCATGACTTTTAAAGGGTTTCTGCTCAACCCATTATGGAGCAGATAAATGGTGGGAACAGCACCACCCTGACCCACCACATAAACATCTCCGTCACATCCACCACTTTCCAGATGAATAAAAAATTGAAGAAATCAATTCCCTCCTCAAGAACCCCACAGCCAACCCGAATCAATATAGGAACTTCTGACCCATATCCCTGATATGCAGTGTCCCACAGGAATCGTCCCTCAGCCGCACCCTTTTCAATATATACATATGACACCGCTCGCCAACTTAATCCGATCACAAGACATCACCATCCTCGTCTACGCCGATGATGCCCAACTCATCCTCTCCCTGACGGACAAGATAAATAATACCAGAACCTAATTTTCAAACTGCATGACCATGGTAGCAAACTGGATGCAAACCAACTGCCTGAAGCTCAATTCCTTCAAGATAGAAGTACTGGTATTTGGTAACAAGACCTCCCCATGGGATTCCACCTGGTGGCCATCAGAGCTAGGACCAACACCCACACCCACAGAACTTGCATAAAATCTAAGGATCATTCTAGATGAGAAGCTCAATATGACGACTCAAGTCAATGCAGTGTCCACATCCTATGCATGCTGCAAAAGTTCTTCAAATGGTTGCCTCAGGACACCAGACGGACCGTCACACAAGCACTCACCACCAGCAGACTAGACTATGGCAACACTCTTTATGCCAAAATCTCCCAACAATCTATAACAAAGACTCCAGACAATACAGAACACTGCCACAAGACTCATACTCAACCCCCTACCCAACACACACATCACACTGCACCTCAGGAAGCTTCACAGGCACCCAATTCACATGCACAGCCGATTCAAACTTCTCACAAACACATACAAAGTCCTACACTTCACAGGACCAGAATACCTGAACAGCCGCATGCACTTTCACCAACCCACCAGACACCTACACTCAGCCTCACGCTCATACAATCCCGCATCCACAAAATCAACACTGAAGGCCGCTCATTCTCCTACTTCACACCCAACACATCAGAGTCTCCTCCTCACTTCTTGAGTTCCACAAGAAGCTGAAGACCTGACTCTTCAAGTAACTGCTATTGTACCACACACCTCAACAAATTGCCCAAGAGCCTGAATACCCTTTTGGGTGATTAGTACGCTATATAAATCAACACGATGTAACATAACCTATAGGACCTGGCAGATTGCCAGGAACCCTGGATCTCCGGGACCCCGCAGTTACAACTCCACCGCACTCCACGCACTCAACCCCGGAAGACACACCGACTGCGAAAGATCCTCGCCCAACATCACACATGAACAGTTCTCGTGCAGACTCTGCCGCAGATCCTTTACCATTGACCACACCACCACACCCGCCAACGGCCCGCATGATACACGCACGGCTGAAACCCTGACATACATTCTCCTCAATGTGTGCTCCCTGCACCAACACGCCGTAGAGATCTGGAACTTGATCCACACCCTCTTGCCCGACGTTGCCTTCTTCACGGAAACCTGGACCAATGCCACCTCTGGCCCTGACATCACCATGGCCATCCCAGATGGCTATAAGATCCAGAGAAAGGACCGCCCCCACCCCCCAGGAGGAGGACTCGCCATCGCACACAAGACCCCCCTCTGACTCTCCACATCCAGCACGAGCGACCCCCACTCCAACACAGAACACCTCCACTTCCAGATCCAGACAAGCCCCAGGACCACACTACACGGCACCCTCATCTCCAGACCGATGGGACCTCACACCCACTCTGCAACTACCATCGCCGAGCTCGCAGCACCCTACGCCATCACCTCCATGGACTACATCCTACTCGGGGACCTTAAATTCCACCTTGACAACAGCGACTACCCCGACTCCACCACTCTCCTCAACAACCTCGCCAACCTTGGTCTGAAGCAGCTGGTCAACACGCCCCCTCACAAAGCTGGACGCACCCTTGACCCAATCTTTGTGGGAGGGACAAACATCTGCTTCAGCCATACCACCCAGCCCCCCTGGATGGACCACCACTGCATCCACTTCACCTTCAGCACCACCACCGCTCCCAAGCCTGCCCCACACCGTCACAAAGGAACTGGAGCAAGGTCATAGAGGAACACCTCAACACCACCCTTTTCCAAGACCCCCCAGCACCACTATCAACACCAACTCTGCAGCCATTGAATTTCACCGCTGGATCTCCCGCTGCACCGACAAGCTTGCACCCCTCCACCACCCCGACAAACAACACCCTCTGAGAGTTGCCTGGTTCACCACAGAACTACAAAAAGCCAGACTCTCCTGCACACGCCTAGAGAAAACCTGGCGAAACCAGAAAACCACGAAAGCACGGAACAACCACAGGAGCACCCTGAAGAAATACCACCAGCGCATAAGAGACCCCAAACGGACTTTCATAAGAGACAAGATCCAGACCAACACAACTAACGCCAAGGAACTGCGCACACGTCAAAAGTATATACACAGTGTGGTGTCAGCATAGGATATAATCCGGAATGTACAATAGTAGTCGACACCAGAAATGTCTTTGTAGAATTTAATAGTGCGTTTCTTCAAGTGAATTGAAGGGACAAGAAAAACAACCAGCCGACACGTGTTTCGTCAACGGGAAACAACCCGTGACTCTTCAGGGCTGAATGAAGTGAAGCTGTGGCAAGGAAAAAACGGACAAGGTAAAATCCGAAGGAGAGTGGGGTAAAACCGCCACTGCCACAGGAGGGGTGAACAATGAAGGTTCTGGGTAGTGGGGGCGATCGTAGTCTCCGAGAGTAATCGGAACGTCTAGGAATCGGGTTAGCCTTAATGGTGAGAAAATCGTAAGCAAGGGGGTGGTTGATGAGTCGTCAAACCGCAGAAGGATCGAAAGCTCCGGGCAACGAGGGAAGAGTAAACTCTTCCCTCGTTGCCCGGAGCTTTCGATCCTTCTGCGGTTTGACCAACTCGTCAACCGCCCCCTTGCTTAACATTTTCCCGCCATTAAGGCTAACCGATTCCAAGATGTTCCGATTACTCTCGGAGACTACGATCGCCCCCACTACCCGGAACCTTCATTGTTCACCCTTCCTGTGGCAGTGGCGGTTTTTCCCCACTCTCCTTCGGATTTTACCTTGTCCGTTTTTTCCTTGCCACAGCTTCACTTCATTCAGCCCTGAAGAGTCACGGGTTGTTTCCCGTTGACGAAACACGTGTCGGCTGGTTGTTTTTCTTGTCCCTACAATTCACTTGAAGAAACGCACTATTAAATTCTACAAAGACATTTCTGGTGTCGACTACTATTGTACATTTCGGATTATATCCTATGCTGACACCACACTGTGTATATACTTTTGACGTGTGCGCAGAACTTTTTTCTAGTTTGTAGCGGGTGTCTCCTACACTCCAACTCGCAGGGGTTCTTTTTCTTGCCAGGATTTGGTTTTCCCCTGATCTCGCAGCACCGTACTTACTCCTCAGTTCTGTACCTTTGGTGTATAGGTTTGAGCGCCCATTTTTCCTTTTCCAACTAAACCCCTCACAGAACCCTTTTAACGTCATACAGCAGTTCACAAAACCCCCCAGCGAAGCCACGGACATCACACCTTCCCAGGAACTCTGCGACAAGCTCAGCGCCCACTTCCACCTGAAGATCAAGGTCCTCTACGACAACTTCTGCGAACAACCGCTGGACACCCCACCCACGCCGCCGATAAGCTATCTATCATGACCTGGAACCCCGCCACCATTGAACACATCACTGCAACCATGAAGAAAACCCACTCAGGAGCCCCTACGGACCCCTGCCCACCACACATATTCCACAGGGCTGCCACCGCCATCTCACCTGAACTATGACTGACCATCAACTACTCCTTCTTGTCCAGCATCTTCCAAGATGACTGGAAGCGGGTGAAGGTTAAACCCCTCCCCAAGAAACCGTCGGCAGACCCAACAGACCTGAAAAACTAGCAGCCCATCTCTCTCCTCCCCTTCGTGGCCAAAGTCACCAAGGAACTCGTAAATGCCCAACTGACCACCTTCATCGAAGAGAACTCCATACTGGACGCCTCCCAGTCTGGATTCCGCCACAACCACAGCACCGAAACCACCCTCCTCACTGTGACATCCGCATGCTACTCGACCAGGGACACACTGCGGCCCTCATCCTTCTAGACCTCTCTGCAGCCTTCGACACCGTTTCACACCGCACACTCGCAGCCAGACTTCATGACACAGGGATACAAGGAGCCGCCCTCAACTGGATATAATCCTTTCTCTCCGGCCGAACCCAGAGGATCAGACTCCCTCCCTTCCTCTCCGAACCCACTGATATCAACTGTGGAATACCCCAAGGATCATCACTCAGCCACACGCTCTTTAACATCTACATGGCCCCCCTCGCTGCCATCGTCAGACAGCATGGGCTCAGTATTGTATCCTATGCCGACAACACCCTGCTCATCCTCTCACTCACGAAGAATCCCGAAGACACCAGACTCTGTTTCCAGGAAGAAATGAAGAATGTGGCAGCCTGGATGAAGGACAACTGTTTGAAACTCAACTCAGTAAAGACCGAAGTCCGCATCCTTGGACCCTGCACCTCTGCCTGGGACAACACCTGGTGGCCCTCGGGAATCCACCCACCCTACAGACCACGCACGAAACCTCGGCATCATCCTCGACTCCTCCCTCTCCATGAAATGACAAATCAACGCCGTTGCCTCCACCAGTTTCAACTGCCTGTGCATCCTCCGCAAGACCCTCAAGTGGATCCCCCTGACTGCAGAAGGACCGTCACTCATGCACTAATAGCCAGTAGACTGGACTACCGCAACGCACTTTACGCCAGGATCAACAGAACCCTTCTACACAAACTCCAAACCATCCAGAACGCAGCAGCCAGACTCATCCCCAGGACATCGCGTCATGAACACATGCCCCATCACCTATGAGACCTCCACTGGCTCCACGTCGAGAAGAGGGTCACCTTCAAACTCCTCACCCACGCCTTCAAGTCCCTCAACAACATTGGACCCAAATACTTCAACGAGAGAATATCCTTCCATGTAACCAAGAGGAACCTCTGCTCCGCCGACCTCGCCCTGGCAGAGGTCCCCAGCATCTGCAGAAACAGAACAGGCAGGAGAGCCTTCTCCTACATCACAGCCAAGACCTGGAACACGCTCCCTCTGAACATCAGACGCTCCCTGACCCTGCACACGTTCAGGAAGGACCTAATGTCCTGGCTCTTTGACTGATCCAGAGCTGCTCCCCCCCCCCAGCGCCTTGAACCCCTCACGAGTGAGTAGCGTGCTTTACAAACCCTGATTGATTGATTGATTGATTGATTGATTGATTGATTGATTGATTGGTTGATTTGAGTTTGTGATGACATCCCCAAAAGGGCAATCCCAGTCATCCACTTTTTCCAATCAAGACAGTTAATTAGAATAAGTGGGTTAGGATCTAGGGACAACTTGGGGTAAGGAACTGGGGAAGAATTGGGGGAAGGGATGAGACACAGGAGACACTGATGTGGAATGGTGCAAATAGCAGGGCTGTGCTATCGAAGAATAACCTCTCATAAATCTTAACAGAACACAGAGAAAAACTAAAACTATTAGACTCTTCTGAGTGAACAAGTATTAACATATAGCATAAGAAACAGTTTTTATCAGCTCAACTGGGAAGGGCCATGACTAACCTGGGTCCTACCAGGACACAGGCCCAGAGCAAACACTGCCAAGGAGAGGAGCCCAGTAACACGAGGTGGATTTGATAGTACCCTGACAACAGTTCCTTAGAAGCACCTATGAATGAAGGTATTGAAGGATATGTCTTGTAGTATGCAAAGTGAAGAGGAAGGGCCATAGTTAACTAGGGTGAAGAATATTGAGTGTGCCAGTGGAATAGGGAACCCAGAATGGAGAAAAACAAAATAGAGTACAGGGACTTAAGAGCTGGATGACAAATGTTTTCATAACAACAGTAAGCAGAAACAACTGGGGAATGTTTCCAGGTACCTACTCACTGCTTGTGAGAATCTTATATAGCACTGCTAACCTTATTGCCCTGAAAGATCTGCCGTTAGCCCAAAAGTGAGAATTACTTGATTCTCATACTAGTTTCAATGACTCTGTCTTTCATAATTTCCATGCCTGACTTCTTCTGATCTTGAATGGATTTCTGAAACATAGACAACATACTGTATGTACTGTAATTTTATGTTCTTCCTTCTTATTCCTTATCCTTATTATGATTCCTTATCCATACAGGATAGCTGCGGGACTGCTAATCAACTGCAGGTGACCTATTTACATCAGTCAGCCGTTGACTCTGATCTAGTTCATTCCTCTTTGACTACATTCACTCCCATCCCGCTGTCAGATACCCTGGCTATACTTAAATCGCTCAAATCAAGCTCTCCTTCTGATCCCTGCTGAGCAAAGTTATTGGAGGCAGTAGCGGATGTAGTCAACCTGGAAGTCAACAAAATTGTCAATCTGTCCCTCCTGACCGCCACGGTTCCACCTGAGTGGAAACAGGCAAAACTCCTCCCCTTGCTGAAAAAACCTTCATTAAATCCCGCTACCCCGGCTCGTTATCGCCCAATCTCACTCCTCCCGGCTGTGGCGAAGGTGTGTGAGAAGGCCGCTCACAAGCAGCTCTCTGAGTTTGTTGAGACCTCTGGCACCCTCCACCCCGCCCAGTCGGGTTTCAGGGCATCTCATAGCACCGAGACGCCCTAGTTGAGGTGGCAGGGGCTATTAGAGAATGCCTGGATGCCGGCGGCAGAGCAGCCCTGGTGCTCTTAGACCTCTCTGCTGCATTCGACACTGTGCCACACCGCCAACTTTTGGCACGGTTGTCGCACATCGGCATCCCAGGTCTGGTGTGGGTGTGGATTGAATCCTTTCTAGCCAACAGATCACAGCAACTCAGAGAAGTCTGTCTACGGGGGACCCTCAGGGCTCAACATTAAGCCCTCTTCTGTTCAATATCTATATGACGCCCCTTATCTACTTGGCAGAGGAGCTGGGTGCTAAGATCATAGCTTATGCTGATGATACCCAGCTCCTCTTCACGTGGAAGAAAACGGATTTCTCTTCGACCATTGCCAAAAGCTGTCTTGCTGAGGTTTTTAAATGGCTAGCAAAGGCCCAATTGAAATGCAACGAAGAGAAATCGGAGGTCCTCCTCTATGGATCCTTCCTCCCGCATTTCAGAGAGGACATTTAGCCAGTGGGCTACCCCTTGCCTAATTCTATGGGGTCCCCGGCAAAAAATCTGGGGGTTTGGTTCGGCGAGGATTTAAGATTTCAGCCTCAGATTAATAAATTAGCCGGAGTGTGCTTTGGCACACTGAAATGCTTAAAGAAGTTCCTGCCCCTCTTGCCTAAAGTGGCTAGTGAAATGGTGACCCGTGCTCTCATCCTGTCACGTCTGGACTATGCCAATACTTTATACATTGGTGTTCCGGGATATCAGCTAAAAAAGCTGCAAATTGTCCAGAACGCGATGGCGAGAGCTTTACTGGGTATTCCTGGCAGGTGTAGCGTAAGGCAGACCCTTCGGGATCTGCATTGGCTCCCGGTTGAACAACGGATACTATTTAAGGCTCTTACACTGGCCCACGGTGCCCTCTACAAGGTAGGGCCTCAGTATCTTAGGAGACGCTTCACGTTCTATGTGCCACCCAGACACTTACGCTCTACAGGCCAATGCATCGCTGTTGTACCTAGGTACCGCCTGACTAGATTGGGCGGCAGCTCCCTTTCTGTTAGAGCGACCATGGCTTGGAATGCCTTGCCCTTCGAACTGCGAAACATCGATGACCTTAGGCTGTTTGAAAAGCATTTTAAAACCTTGTTATTTAAGTAATCTTTCAGCCGGGTCAGCGCCCTTCTGTCTCCACCATTTGGCTTGCACGTCGGGACACTTCTGAGTAGCCATGTGCGTTATAAATGGAGGTTAACATAACATAACATAACATAACATAACATTACTGACACAATTTCGGTACATTCATCAGGTTGAGGTTTTGCTAAATAGCTTTCGGTAACTTTAGGCTAGGATGGATTTCTGCTCCAGTTCAGGGGCCTTGTCTGTATTGAGACTGCAAATAGAAGTCTCTAGCCAGTGCGTTATGCACCTGCCCTGACCCGGATAGGGAATAGTAATAACAAATTACAGCGGAAACCCACAGAACTTGGTTTGACATGGGTACAGGTAATAGCAGAAACAATGTCCAACCATTTATCATTTGCAAAGAGATATACAGGTTCAGGGTGGTATTCTTAATATGTCACGGGAAAACGATGGCAAAGAGAATATGCACATTTAAAAAGAGAAGAAAAGACCATGTAAACTGAGGTAATTTATATAGGCCAATAATATAGGACATAAAATTGTAAAAATGCATACACAATTACATATGTGATCAATGTGAAACTCACTTTGGTCCTTCAGCAACTTGGACACCCGCTGGACGCCCAAACTTTGATAATAATTTTGTACCGCTGCCTCCTAGGGAATATTCTTTTCTGGAGAGCCATTTGGATGCCCATCTTCCTGGCTCCACACCTCCAATGACCGAGACACATGCCAGTGGCCCACTATTAACTTGACCGACAGGCTTTCAGTCTTTCTCTCCCATCAAATGTTATTTTGTGACTTCTCCTCTGATGACCGCCTTCGTGTAGATGCACTATGCTCTTACGCTCACATAGGCCTCTGAGTACCTTTATCAATTTCCTCAACTTGAACCTTACAGTTGCTTAACTTCTATGCTCTGTATTCATTCATTCTAGCAGGGTTCAAGAGACATAGGACTCCCATGTGTGCTCAACTTACTTTGCTTTGTTGCTGATGATGACCCATCAAATTTTCCAAGGGTCAAAATGCCGTCAACACGACACCAGTAAGCAAGGCACTGCTTGGAATTTCTCCTCCTTGCAGAGTACTGCATAAAGAATTACTTGTACTTTACTAATTTTACACACTCTCTGGATTAAATTGTACAATCTGTTTGTTGTACCTGTTCTGATTTATCAACTTTATGGGCTGATTACATCACTCACCAGCATCATGTGTCCACCCCTTTCACACTGAGCACATATACAATTATTTATTTATTGAATGTTTTGTCTATGGCCTATAATATTGACATATATAAATAACCTTTTTCAGTTTACATGGTCTTTCCTTTTCATTATCATTTTATATGCTGTTTACATCTATCGTGTGCCATGACATGTTAAGTATATCACTCAGTCCTGGATAGGGAACATAGCGTTTTATTGAAACCTATTTTAAACTGTCGGGTCTCCCCAAAAATTGTAACACCATTCAATAATGTATGGAGGGAGAATGTCCCTTGGTGGTTGGCAGATAAGTGAAAAATCTAGACTTTTTCTCCATAATGGGGTAGTTTGGACTGGTAGACACTGATAATGTGCATATTGTTACTTGATGAGACTTTTGTACAGTAAATAAAACCTGACCCGGACTATGATACATTCTGTGTATTTACTTGTGGGGTTTCACTTAACGGAATTCTGCAGTTACATAAAAACTCCACAAGATTCTGCGGGGTTCTGCCAATGGGGGAAAATGTGCATGTCACGCTGCAATTTAGCAGCAGTAGCACAAGCAGCGCTGAAAAATCAGTCACCATGCTGTGTCGGTAAGAGTGCACGGACATTTGAGTTGATATTGACGTCTCTCGAGTAGGAAATCTACTTGAGCGCCCATGTTAGCAAATGGTGCGAGGGAATGCTAAATCTCGCTCACACTCGCATTGTAGGGTCCAGAGGGAGAGGATTGGCGGAATATGCCCAGAACTCCGTGTTTGTTGCCAAAATTAGGCCTGGGCTAAAATTCCGTTCCGCTCACGGAAATTGCGATAATTTGACATTTTCACGTTCCGCGGAGAGCGCGAAAATGTCAAAATTTCCACAATCCGCATTTTACCGGAAATTTTTTGCTTGCTCGCGCTGTAAAATAATACATTCTCGCGTGCGCGCAATCGCCTTGCCTGAATCCTCGCGTTCGCCGACAAGTTTTCCCGATCCGGTCGTGTTCTCCACAAGATGTTGGATTGTTGGTAGCCATTTGCGCTGTCTCGCGACAGTTCGCGCCCGCAGTAACATCATTCGTCGCGCGATCACGTCTTTCTTCTCGCGAGACAAGTGAAATCAAGATGGCCGCACCCGCGAACAACCGCATGGGTAAGTTGGCGAGCCGCGACCACGCAGAAAATACCGTGAACGGGCGGGAAAAAATCTTCCACATCTTCGCGATATTTCCGCGTGTTTGCGAAGATTTTTAACATTTTCGCGATGGTTTGCGAAAGTGAATTTCGCAAATTCCGCCCACCCCAAGCCAAAATCCGGCAATTCCGGGGTCGGAATGTAACATTCTGCCCACCCCTAATTTATAGTAGTTTTTAGGTGTTATGCTTTCAGAGGTAAGAGTGCTCATCTGTTGAATATTTTTTTTAGCTTCTTTGTAGAGGACCAGGAACAATGCTAATATTATTCAATTTTCACTTGTAAGTATATTTATCTGGCTGTAACCTGAAAAGAAGCAACGCAATTATAACTGTCTCAGAGCAGAATGTAACGGCACAATAGAAGTCAGAAAGCACAGACTGACAAACTTAAAACCTGAAGAAGACGTGCTGTATGTCTTGTCCCCTCAGCAGCATCAAGTTTAATTCTTGTACCATATATAACTTGTTAAACTACTAACTGCATTTTCCTAGATATACATTTGGACTTTTTTATTTGCATATTTCTATATACTGCTAATTAGCTTAAAAAGAATGCTGCAGAGAGGAACACTATTTCTGTATGCATACGACAGTGCATGACCGGCTACGAGAAATATGTCTGGCATACAGATTGATTACGGTATGTACAAACAGACTGAATATAATAGTGCCGATCAATAAACAGAAATATTGTGTTCACTTTTATTAAATGTTACGGCATATTTGCTTCTCTACATGCCATGCCATCATCAGATACATATCGGGTTGTCCTGTGCAGGAATAATATTCCCAAAACGTTCTGCCACAGGACGCTTCCATAACTTCAAACATCATAGAAACAGAACATCTTCTAGAAATCATTTCGCCCGGTAGACGTGCAAATTATTAATGATGTTTTGTCTATTCCATCAAAACAGCTTAAAACTCACATTCACCTGTCCTGTGCAAATTAGGCCATTCTTGATCTTTGAAAGTTCTAGTTTTCGGTTTCCTGTCTTTGCTGTATTTCCTCTGTTTCCTGACATACTGAGGTATGTAAACATCTTATAAAAAATGAAATAATGTTTGAAAGCTTACTTTAAAAGATATAAAAAAGACTTTAATTCAAGTGGCAGGATGCAATATTCCAGTACCAGAATGTTCTCATTGATACCGACCATATAGTATGGGTGTTATCTGTCTGTCAAAAATTATCCCCAGTTTTTCAGAGCCAGCAATTTACTGTGGTTTGCTTCCCCCAACCTGCTTCCCTTAACCCCAAAATGCCATGGCTACCCTCCAGGAGCCAAATAATTACCTTCAGTGTGCTAGCAACAGCACTTTGCTATAGGTGTCCACTTATCTTAGGTGTGCCTTATGCTCATTTAAGGGTCTGAATTTTGCCTTGGGTTCCCTTGTGACAAAAATTACCTGCAATGAATGTCCCAGTGCCCGTATGTTGCCACAGGTGTTCCCATGCCAAGAATATCCTTCAGCATTCAGGTGCCCGAATTACTTCTAGTATGTCAGGGTCTGTATTTTGCCATGAGTGCTCTTACTTTTGGTTAAAATTATTTCCAATATGCCACACATCGCATTTTGCCTTGGGTGCCCCGATAATCCCAATATTACATTGAGTAAACCATGGGTAGCTGCAGACTCACAATCATAAAAAACACAAACAAACACACTCTTACTCACTCACTCTCCCACTTTCATTCATTCTCACTGCCTTTCACATTCACTTTCCCCCACTCACTTTAACTCACACTTCCTAATTTACCCATTCTCACTCCCACTCACTCTCCCAAATACATTTACTCACACTCATTCTTTCACAGTCACTGACTCTGACCCCTGCTGCACTATTGATAGCTACACCCTGACTCACTTCCACTCCCTCTCACAATCCCCTAACATGCTCATTAACACACTCAAACACACACACACTTTCACTAAATCTCATTACCTCCCAATTACTCATAAATACACTTACAATCACATGTACACATTAACAGCGAAGTCATTGTTTTCCTTATTTTGCTTCTTTTGCTGGCAACGTTAAGGATCCATGGCAGCATAAGAGGAGGAGTCATGCACTAGACATTGGAACCAGCATTCCATGATTCCCAACAAGAAGCGAGACAGAGCAGCAAGGCCAGGTTTGAAAAAGGAAAGGCCCACCTTAGTCCCTCTTCCAGCTTCCTGATCAGACTGGAAGCACAGTCCAATAAGAAGCAGGGACAATGCTGGGGATACTGCCTCTGCTGCTCAGTGTGGCTTCTCCTTGGCCTCAGAGATGCACTGATGCCCCCACCCAAAGGCCACATCTGTGCTGTCTGAAGCATGATCAGTGTTTTTGCTAAATAAAATGGATTGCACCTATGCGAGGGGATTGTAGTTGAACTACATCCCTCTCAAGCGCAATCCAAACATCCATCTATAGAGTTTTATATATTTTAACAACACTCTATAGTTGGGTTATCACTCAGCCACCACAGGCCCTCCTCCTCTTCCTGTCATCAGGCGCCTGGAGATGAGGCTGAGAGGGCTGGCATGAGCAGAACACATGTTAATGAAATTATATGACAGTTGTGTTTTCCTGAACACTGGTAAATTAAATAATGTGCAGTGTCGGGAGAGGCAAGGGTCAGACTGTAGGGCCTCACAGAAGGCATGGCTGCTCCCTGAAGCACTTTATAAGGACCTGCCACAGTATAATTTCACAGGGGTTCTTCTCATATGCTGATAATTACATCAAGGGAATAGTGGTGTCTATCCAAACCAGCAACTAAAGTATACATCTTATGAACTTCTTTCAGATACAGACCTAATCAGCACTGACCTCCAACCTTATGTTCTCCTCTTTCAAGTGTCTTTGGCACAACTGATGTTCAACTTCAAAATACCTCATAGAAATTGTGGGCTTAATCCTCAACATTAACTTCGACCTATTATTACTACCAGAAATTAGGCTAAAAGCCCTTGCAGATGATAATGAACCTTCTCCTCCCCTTTAGTTGAAGATAATTCATCATGACCATGAAGATACAATATTGGATGGCATGGCACTCATTCACAGAACTCAAATCCATATAAGAGTTTCAAATATAAACATTTTAGTCAATGGAAGTGAAGTCTGTAGATAGAAAGAGCAGCACATTTCACATCATCTTTTATCCTCCAGGACATAACAAACTTTTCAGACAACAACTGATGGAACTGATGTATACAAATCTAATTCCGTTTTAATTAACATCTTTCCCGGGGACTTCATTCTTCACTGAGGAGACCACATTGACAAAGCTGTCTCATAAATATCAATCTTCCTACTTAATAATGACATCCTTCAGATATGTTTGTCACTCATTCAGGTGATGGGGGCCGCCCAAGGTCTGATAATAGTCAGGGATTGTTTCCCAAAAACTGAGTACCTCATTACAGTGGATTAGGTGGATCACCACTTGATCTTTTTTTCCCTGTCCTGCGATCTAAAATGATGATCCATGGTCAACTGCGAAGACTAAAAAAATGAATCAGATACTGCAATGTGACAATCATCACATCTTGTGACTTTTCCACCCTTAAAAAGATCTCAGCTGATCTTAAGGTACATACAATCACAAACCATCATGATGAAGCAATATCTGAGCTCATTAAAGAATTGGCACCCCCTCAGCTAAAGATTAAAAAAAAGGAAACACAAAAAACAGTTCTCAGAACATTGGAATGATGAAAGATGGTCTATCAGGGCATGTGAACACATTTGGAAACAAAATCCTTCCTAAGCAAACTTTGAAATATTACGCAATAACCATAAAAATACAAACAATTGATAATCAAACCCAATGAGCCGTCTTAGAAGGGAATTTTACTCTTAGAAAAATGACTCAGAAAAGTGTTTGATATTGTGAAGCGAAAGACAACCCAACACCTCCCCCGAAGCCACACCTATTCCAATATTATTAAACATATTTTGGATACCCTCAGCCAATTGAAAAAATGACAAAGCTATAAATGCCACCCTCCTAAATCATATCCCCCCTATACTCCTATAATAAATCACCTCTCTTCTTACCCTACTTTTAACCAGCCTAATGAATGCCTCACTAACCTCAGTGGAAGTAACAGACTTTCAAAAATAGCAGCCAAGTTACATCTCTGTTTTTAAAAAAAACAGGAAGAGACCCAGCAGGGCTGACAATTTCCTCCCAGAGTCTAACCCCCATTGCTAACCAAAGCATTGGAAGGATTTTGGAAATACTACTGTGAAAAAGTGGATTTTTATTTGGAGTGAATGGTTGCACACCACAAGTAGCAATGCCACTATTCTTGCTAGACACAATAAAGGTTTCAGTAATTTAAACCTGCACTCAACCTTTGGTAGCACACAAACAGAACTGACAAATTTCATTCAAGAAAATATGTAAAGCATTTAGAAGTACCAAACTATTTGAAAATTCAAAATTGCAACACAATAAAAACCCCTCTCCGATTAATTAAAACTGAAAATAATTTAATGAAAAAATGATCCAAATTACAAAAATTCAATAAGGGGACCCAGAGATATGAATTTTTGAAGGTATAAATAAAAATAGCACCAAAAGGCATTGAGTACCAGCCACAAAATCTGGTTTCACTTGACTGGGACCTAGACATGATTTTAGGCTAACAAGATGGACCACAAATCAGATACAGAAATCAGGTTTGTTCCGGTCAAATGTTTTACATTGTGACATAGCCTCTGAAATACAAGTCACAAATCCACAGCAAGGCAAGACATCAAGCTGTGGCCAAGAAGGGTTCCACAAGGCCGGATAAGCTCCAGATTAGGTCCTACTGAAGTCTTTGGCTTTTGGTGGGAAAGCTCAAATGGGTGAAATTCAAAGTTTGCGCCCAAGGATGGTCCCTCACCAGACAGATACTTTCGGGTGTCTTTGCCAGTGAAAATGTCTGTTTGGACTTAGTTTGCTTTTTTAGAGCTTGTATTCCTCCAGCTGGGCAAGGCCCTATGATGCCGGATTTCACCTCTGCGACTTCCCGCAGAAACAGATTTGCTGCTGCGTGAAAGGCCTGACTGGAAGAAACCTGAATCTTACGCCCAGCAGCAACAATGCTTCTTCAGACTGAGTTATCAAGTTTGTGTTGGTCATCTGGAGGGCTTTAGAGGTCTTTGGAGCTGAATTGTATATATATCTCAGGATTCTCAGGATGTTAGGAGGAGTATAATTTGACACAATCCAGTGTCCCAGCACCTCAGGAACAGCACTTTGGGAGCAAGATTCACTCCAACAGAAGCTACTAGCATGGTCAAGGGCAAGTCCAGTTGGAACTGGTCCGCTGGGCTCTTGAAGAAAATGGGCATCTAGCAGCTTGTTAGGCCCTATAGCTTAACAGGTCGGCCAGCTGACTCTTGGAGTCAATCAATCAAATCAATCAAAATAAGCTTTATTCGGAAAGTTAATTTCATTCCATAAAAGCATATACAGTATAACATATCGTTTTATACAGTTAAAACAAGTAATTTTTATAAAACATATATATACAAAACATGTATCAAAAAAAGCTCATTTACATGGTTCCAATTAGTGAATGTGCGAAGATAGTAGCAAGTGGGCCCGAAAGGACAACATTTCATTTTTAAAAATAGGCGGTTAAAAATAATGAAGAGCGGTGACCGTGATACAACTAATAAGTATACAAGTCATTTTTTTAAATTGATCTATCAATTTGTTAAGTTAGTAAAATTAAATGGAACTTCGAATCAAGAAAGAAGAAACATAAGCCCCCTACTGCGTTATTAGGATGCATTGGGGGATAAATCCAAAACAACGTTTGGAGTCTTAAGAATACTGTTTCTTCATTTCAATGGCTCTGTTTTTCCCTCTATTCACCATGAGCCTAACTCGAGACTATGTCGTACTTTGATATTCGGGAACCGCGTAGGGGACAGGGCCCTACCCCTGTCTATCTTGGTATTAGCGAACCGCGAATGGTAAATGCGGCACGTACGAGTGCTTTGCGTGTCGTTCTAGTTACGAACGCACTGTGTACACGTATTCTGCTCAACTACGCGGGTTCCATTTTGGAAGCAGTGGCCATCTTGTCATTGCCCTCACATAGGCTATGATGGAGTTAATACGGGCCTCACAGTACACGGGCTTTCCCTCTGACTTCTCCGTGACCTGGGCAGCTGGCTCTGCTGCCCCGGGTCAAACCGGTCTCACGAGCTCCCCTTCCTCCTTCCACCTGTGATTCGTATCAGGGCTTGACCCATCATAAAACCCTTTCATTCTACACAATCCCCCGGCTAATCTCTTCTACACCTGCTTGTTCTTGCTTTATGACTTGTTTCCCAAAACAGGAGATGCTCATGTTTATTGGGGGGTCTATTTACTTCAAACATGGGATCTGAACCTTCCGGTGTAAATCATTGTGGGCTGGCCGAACTGGAATGTGGGATGGTCATCATGACTCTGCTTTTTCGTTTGTAATGTATGCCTTTATATGACCATATCATAAACCAAGGAATGTGTGCCTGGAGCATGATATTTTGTACTTAAGGAGAAGTCCGTTCCTATGATTTTCAGCAGTCTCCTGAGAACATACACGCTGGTGTACTTCTAGGATACCTGTCATTGGTCTGCAGCCAATAAACGATTCTTTGACTTCACCCAGAAGACTCTGTGTTTCTGTAGGTCCGGAACAGGGTGAAACCCCGAAGTCATAGGGTGTGTGCCCCTGCACCGCTGGGACTGAAATACCCAGTACTTCAGTTTGGCGCCCAACTCGGGCCGATTTCAGCGGTACCAGTCCAAGCCAGAGGTTCGTGAGGAGCTTCGTGTGGAAATTCCGGAGGAAGGCCGCCACTTCATCGACCCCTGCATGTCGACGTGGTCCGAAAGTCTTTTCTGCGAGGTTCTCCGCGTCCCAACGGCTACGAAGGACTGCTGCCCTGATTAATCGACCTGTTTTGGACCCTTGACGAGTTTGAGAGAGCGAAACAATCGAGAGAGTCTTCTGGTGACGTCATCGATCAGCAATATTCAGTTAAGTATAAGTGGAGCGTCTCCCATTTGTTTTGGTATCCCTCGGGATCGTTTGGTTTGATTTGGTAATTGGTGATTTGGTGTTTGCAAACCCCAAAGCCAGAGGATTCGTGTATTCACGAGAATATCGTAATCGATAATCCTTTGACGTTTGGATCTAGACTAGTGAGCGAAGATGCCTGGTTCTAGACTATTTGGTAGATTATTCTGTTTGGGTTGTGGAAAAGATTTCCAGCTAGAGGAATCATGTCCGGTTCCTCCGGTTGGAACTCCAACTTATGAGCTCTATGTGAAACATGGCGTAGGCCCCATTGCATATAACGAAGTGTGGATCCACTACACCAGGAAAGACGGTGTTTTAAAATGGCCCCAAAATGGTAGTTTCGATACCGATATTCTAGATAATCTGGAAATTAAATTGTTTAAGAAGAAAGCCCGGCCGGCGATGTTTGACTCTTTCCGCTTATGGCGAAAAGAAGCCAAACAGAAGGAAATTAAGCTAGCGAAAAAGAATAAGAGAGAGAGAGGTATGTCAGTAATGCAAGCAGCTGTACAATTTAAAGACAATGAAGAGGAGCAAATGAATGAGCAATTGCACAGGCAACGTAAGTTAGGGATTGACAAATGTTACCCGGCTTTGCCATATTCTAAGCAGGATGAGTCAGAAGAAAAGGAGAAAGATCCCTTGATGTCACATTTGTTGAGTTCGCCACCCCCGTATGCTCAAACTGCCACGGCGCCTCCCCAGCTTGTAAATATGCCGCCTCCAGTGCATATACTGCAAGCCTTGCCGCAACCGCCAGTTGCTTTGCAACCAGTTCCTATTCCTGTAGCGCAGTCTTCTCAAGCGCCTCCAGTTGTGCTTCCAACTACCTCTGCACTTCTTGCGACTTTGCCTACTTCAGCAACTGCCCCCCCTGACACTCTTCCTTCTACCACTCCAGTACCTGTCTCTACATCCTCTTTTCTTCCCTCTGTTTTTCCCCCTGTTCTCGCTTCAGCTTCTCCTTCAGCGCGACAGCGTTTGGCTAATGTGGTTACTACATTAATGTCGCCTCTCTTTGGGTCATCTGGTGCAACTCCTGGTGTACAGCGTAAACAGTTGCGCAGCCAATTGCCTAACCCCGATGAGAAAAAGGTAATAGATCACATGGCGCGCAGATGGATCGTTTTTCCTTCACTGTATGATGTGGAATCGGTTGTTAACACTTTCCATCAATGGGATGCACCGAAACAGAGATATGTATTTGAGAAAATGTGCGAAATTCTCTGTGAAGAATTGGAGGATAGTGGTAGAAATCCGAACCCGCAGGAATTGTGTAGAGTGAGGTTCGATTTTGGAACTGGTATAATTGTGGACCGCGAAGTAGATAAAGCAGTTGCGATTGTATTGTCCTTAAGGAATGACGATTGCCAACAGTCATTGTTTGAACAAGAGGTCCTTGTGGGGAAAAAGGCAAAAGCGCGACAATACCCTATGAGAGAAGTTCCCCCGGTGTGGAAGGAAGCAGTTGCAGCTGTCGGCAATAATCCCGCTGTGCCAGCGCATTTCCAACGTGTTTGGGTGCACGTTCCGTGGAAGCGCTCTGAGGTGTTAGCACTTAAGCAGACATTGCCTGATCCCCGTAAAAATCCAGCAGGTTATTATAAAGAGTTGTCACAGACGGCAGGGTCATGCGTTATGAATCTGGCCGACATAGACATGTTGTTCGGTAATGTTGTTCCACAGCCTCTATGGGGATCAATTCGTAACATAGATCACAATGCAGAACTAGGGGATACATGGGCTAACATTATTGCTGCTGATGCTAGACAAACGGGTGGTGCGAAACCAGAACCTTTAGTAGCTGAATTGCCTGGTAGAATCATTACGTATATGAAGACAATAATGCCTGCGATGCGCGTAAATTGGGACAAGTTATCTGCATGCAAGCAAAAGAAAGATGAGACAGTGTCAGACTTCTTTACTAGGTTTGAAGAAACGTTTATTGACCACAGTGGGCAAGATATGAGTACTGAGGGTGGACAACGGTTGTTTGTGGACAAGTTTGTGCAGAATTTACTTCCTGACCTGTGTAAAAAGTTGAAAGATTCAGAGAGTTCTTGGGCCGTTTCCTCTTCAGCGCAAATACTGGCTACTGCACAGTATTATGAAAACAGAGATAAAGACGAGAAAGATAGGACGGAGAAGAAAACGAAGGAACTAAAGACAAAGGTTCTTCTACAGCAGGCCTATCCACCACGTGGCGGTGGTAATAATTATAGACAACCCCAAGGTGTCTATCACCAACCCCAACAATTTCAGACAAACCAGCAAATGAACGGGTATTATCAACCACGTGTCCCTGTAGGTCCCAACCAATGTTCATACTGTAAAGAGGAAGGTCATTTTAAATATAGTTGTCCTAAATTAATGCAACGGAATGGTAATACGTATGGCGCAAGAGGTAGAGGTGGTCAGCAAGCTCCTAGAGGCAGAGGGCGTGGAAGTGTTCCCCAAAATGCGCGTCCTCTTCCGCCCCAAAGCGCCATTAATAGTTTTGATCAGCAAGCTAACGCGACTGGTAATACGGCACAGTATTACAATAATGATTATTATGCAGAAGATGGCGATGCAGAAAATAATGGTTACTAGGACAGCCATAGACAGAGAGAGGGAGTTGTTTCAGTGCCAGTGGATCAGAGTGGACCGTATGTTGAGGTGACTACAGCAAATGTAACGGAGCCTTTTCTGCTAGACACTGGTGCTGCAAAGAGTTCAATCATGCATTCCAAACTCCCTGGCGCACCTTTGTCTGGCGATATAAATGTTTCAGTAGGTTTTTCTGGCGCCCCAGTTAGGAACCCGATTTCCAGTCCCATGTCACTTTCTGTTGGACCTTGCGAGCTGAAAGCGTCCCTGATCCTGACAACAGGTTGTGGTGAGAATTTGCTGGGATTAGATTTGTTGAAAAGATTGCACGCTACACTGTATTGTTCTCCTTCAGGAGTACAACTTACATTAGGCAAGAAAGTGGTTTCCCCAATGTATTTGTCTAAAAACACGATGCCACCTGAATTGTCATCCCTTCCGGATGCCCTTTGGGCTACTGGTCCCAATGATGTGGGCCTCTTGGAAATACCACCATATGTGGTGACTCTAAAGGCTAATGTCAGACTGCCACGTATTCCCCAGTACAAGATCTCTAATGAAGGGCAGAAAGCATTGTTGGACATTGTCAGCGACTTGATTAATAAGGGTGTGATTGAAGAGACAAGAGGCAACGTTTGCAATAGCCCGATTTTACCTGTCTTAAAACGAACAGATCCTTCACAGCCACCTGTTTACAGATTTGTGATCGATCTTAGAGAGGTTAATAAGATTGTCGTGCCTCAGTTTCCGGTTGTCCCCGATATAACTGCCTTGTTAACGATGATTCCAGCCTCTGCTGCATGGTTTTCAGTGATCGATTTAAAGAATGCTTTCTTTAGTATCCCAATTGCAGAAGAGAGCAGAGACATTTTTGGTTTTAGTTTGGGAGGCCGAAGCTTCCGCTTCAAACGCGCTCCCCAAGGCTACTGCGAGAGTCCATCCATATATAGTCAAGCTCTGAAAGCGCAGCTTGATGCACTTATTTTACCTAGTGGCGCTATCCTGATCCAGTACGTAGACGATTTACTGATCGCCGCGGATACTGAGAAGATCTGTAAAGAAGCCACATTGTCACTGTTGCGCCATTTATCAGCTTACCATCACAAAGTGTCTCTCTCTAAGCTGCAATATTGTCGACAAGAAGTGACCTACTTAGGTCATCTCTTATCGAAGGAGGGAAGGAAACTGACCCCAGAGAGAGTTCAAGCTATTGCACAGTTGAGTGTGCCGAAAACACAGAGAGAAGTGCGTGCTTTTTTGGGCATCACTTCATACTGTAGGCATTGGATCCCTAGTTTTTCCTTATTGGCAAAACCTTTGTTAGCATTAACATGTAAAGACACACCGAATCCTATCCCATGGTCTGAAGAGTGCCAGAAAAGTTTTGTGGAATTGCGCAATGCATTATGTTCAGCTCCTGTGTTGGGTACTCCCGACTACAGTAAGCCTTTTACATTGTATGTTCACGAGAAAGATGGATGTGCGTTGTCAGTGTTAACACAGCCTTTTGGCGACAGACCGCGCCCATGCGCATATTTTTCATCCACCTTGGACCCTGTAGCGAGGGCATTGCCAAGCTGTCTGAGAGCGACAGCTGCTGCAGCGATGTCTATCCGACAATCTGCTGGTCTGGTAATGGACAACACACTGATTGTCATGGTTCCACACGCTGTAGATACATTATTAAATAGAACCAAGACACAACACCTGACTAGTGCGCGATTATCAGGATATGAACTCACACTGTTAGCGAATCATATACACATAAAACGATGCAATACGCTGAATCCAGCCACATTATTGCCGATTCCAGCAGACTCAGATGAGATTGAGCAACATGACTGTCTGTTCAGAACAGAAGAAGAGACGAAAGGGAGAGTAGATCTCAAAGATACTCCCCTGACTGAGTGTGATGGCACTTTATGGGTAGATGGGTCCTGTTTCAAGCTCCCTAATGGTGACACGACTGCTGCATATGCTATCACGACTTTACATACGGTTGTGGAAACTGCACGAGTGCCACATAATTCGGCCCAAGCAGCAGAATTAATTGCCCTCACGAGAGCATGCGTGTTGTCTGAAGGAATGAGAGTGAACATATACACAGATAGCCAATACGCCTTTGGCGTGGCTCATAATTTTGGGCGTATGTGGAAGGAGCGTGGGTTCCTGACGTCGCATGGAGCTAAAATTCAGAATGGCAAGTTGGTGAATGATCTCCTTGAGTCACTGACCCTACCTTTGCAAGTTGCGATCATGAAATGCAGTGCGCACAAGAAAGTCACCGATGATGTTGGACGTGGGAATGCGTTTGCTGATGAGACCGCGAGAGAAACCGCACAGAATATGAAGACTAGAATGTATGTTGCAGGTCCCGCAAGATGGGTTAATGATGTGGGAATGTGTGAGAACACAATAGAGAGTGTGAAGTCGCTTCAGGCTGAAGTTACAGAAGAAGAGTTAAGCAAGTGGAGAGAGAGTATGGGTAAGTTGGATGAGAATGGTTGTTGGATCGACCTGACAGAACATAGGCGATGGTTGTTGCCTGATGCATATGTGCTTCCAGTGGTTACTATGGCACATGGAATGGCACATATCAGTACGAAAGGTATATGCAAGTTGTTGGCTCCAGTATGGCAGAATGTTGGAATTCCCAAATGTGCAGAGAATGTGGTCAAGAATTGTATAGTATGCTTGAAATACAACCCTGGTAGGGGAACCCCAACTCCGGCCGGTCACTTTGCACCCCCATCATGTCCATTCGAAGTTTTGCAGCTGGACTTTATTCACATGGAAAGGTGCAACAACCTGAAATATGTATTGGTGGTTGTTTGTGCTTTTTCCAAATGGGTAGAGGCTTATCCTCTGAAAGATAACACTGCCCTATCCACAGCCAAAGCCCTTGTGAAGGAGTTTTTCCCCAGGTTTGGGATGCCGAGAATGGTGTGGTGTGATAACGGGAGTGAGTTTGTGGGTAAAGTGATGAAGAATGTATGTGAAGGTTTAGGCATAAGGCAGAAATTTCACGCTGCAAATCACCCACAATCAGCGGGACTGGTTGAACGCTACAATGGAGCCTTAAAGCTCAAGTTAGCCAAAATCCAGGCGAGCACTGGTCTTAAATGGCCTGATGCCCTGCCTCTAGCACTCTTGTCCACCAGAATGACAATACACTCACGAGTGGGACTTAGTCCCTACGAGGTGGTCTTTGGCCGCCCGGCTAATGTATGGGGTGTGCCAAGGCCCACGAAATTCAGTGAGATAGAGCATCCAGTACTGCTCGATTACCTGTATGATTTGACTGTTAAACTGCGTGTTTTGCACCAACAGGTACATGATACTCTTCCCCAAGCCTCTGAACCCCCTGGACACCCCATCAACCCTGGTTCGTGGGTCCTAGTACGGAATTTCCAGCGTAAGAGCAACGACGAGCCTCGTTGGATCGGCCCTCATCTTGTTCTTCTTTCGACAAGATCAGCAGTGCGAGTGAAAGGGAAGAAGCACTGGATCCATGGTACTCACTGCAAGGTAGTTCCCTTGCCTCTGCCATATGACCAGTGGGTCAAAGAGGGTATCGCCGACTCAGAGACAGACATTGTGCCTCGTTTTGTACCATTCAGTGACGCACGCCTAAAAGACACAGCTTCAGTCCAAGAGAGTGACAATATTCTGCAGGAAGCTGTGCCGCCATCGAATCGACTGGACACCACTGAGCCTGAACTTCTTTTTCAAGACCAAACAACACCTGGCCGTCTCCGCTATAATTTGAGACCTAGGCCCATGGACAAATAAAGATTCCCTCATTATTTCCCTTTTGACATTTCTTGCTCTCCCATCTGAAGGACTTTCTTGATTTTTGTTTTTCGAACCACCATCCGGGTTCTGCCGCAGGGTCGCGGTGCCAAGACTTTGGGGTACAGGCCGAAGACGCTAGGTCGACGGTTCTGGTTGGTCTAGGGCGTTTCCCTGGACTGACAGGCGTACTCCTTAGCAGAAGAAACTCATCCACCGCGAGCGGCCCGAGTAGAGGATGGAGTTTTGTAAGATGGAGAGACCGATTGGAGAAATGAACTTTCAAGCCAGGATGTGTAGAATTGTAAAAAGTAGATGTTTTGTCTTTTTGTGCTTTTTTACACTGTGTAGTATCATGATGTTTATTGTAGGATGTGTGTTTTTCTCTGCTCCAAAGCCCATTGCACCCACTCAACAGCCTATATTTCTTTCTACTGCCTCCTCTCACTCTTTTCACCCTTTGCCTGAGCACGAACAGACCCGACGATCAGAGTTCGTAAATAACTCGTTTATCCAACTCTTGCACCAGCACCAACTGGTAATGAATACGACCAATTGCTGGGTCTGTGGGTTAATGCCACATACCATTAACAAGGGTATTCCCTACCTGGTACTACCGTACAGTTACAATGGATCGTCATGGGCATTCCAGACCATGTTTCTCTACGCTCTAGATACATACTCCCCTCGCCCACCGCGTTCCATCAGGCCCATCACCAATAATAAGGCTTTGATGAAAGGAGTTGCCGATATGAGTAGAGATATTAATGCATACTCATCCATTCCCAAAGAAGAGCTGAGACCTTATATGGGATGGAACGCGACGGGGTATAGTATTAGTCTGGGTGAAAGACAGCGAAAAATCTCATCTCCAATCTGGGTCGTACCCCACATGGGTCGGTTCTGCTTACAGGGTAATGGTCAGAACCCTAGGGCTCAACTGGGAAGAAGTGACTGTACTGAAACGTACACTTTCCCGTCACAGTTTTCCCCTGCGTTTTTGGCTGCTAAGGGCACATATTTCATCTGTCATGACCGAGCATATACATGGTTGCCCCCTGATTTCTCGGGCACATGTTATATTGCGAACTTGCTACCGCCGACATTTACTGCCGCCTCTGATTATCACAAGACCAGAGTTGTGAGAGGTGTGATCAGTAAGGAGGACACTGCCGGTCAGGAAGCAGGAGACTTCTTCTTGGGTTTCCTGCCGTTTTGGGGACCTATGGTCAATAGTAGGAACCTGAGACAGCTGACTCGTGTGGTTGAATCCACCGTCAATGTAACGGCTGGTGCCCTTAGTAATCTGACAGCTGAGCTCCAAGCGGATCGCCTTATGACTTTGCAGAACCGCATGGTCCTAGACGTTATTCTCGCAGACCGCGGTGGGGTATGCAAGGTCATCCAATCCAGTTGCTGCATTTTCATACCAGATAATGCTCCAACAGTGTATCAAGCCATCTCCAAACTCCATAAAATATCTGAAGCCATACACGTGGATAAGGGAGATTGGTCACTGATGGGATGGTTCTGGGAATTGATATCTGCCTGGGGTTGGAAGGTTCTGATGGTCATTGGAATGATCTTAGCCATTCTTTTCTTGTTCTGTCTATGTATACAGTGTGCTCCAGCGATATGTGGCCTCTGTGCTACCTTATGTGTAAGGAAGCCTGTATCGAGGGACGAGTTAAGTAATAGGATGATGCTACAGCAACATCTCCATGACTTCGTGAACATTGACCTAGACTTGGATTAAGATGAGTATAGTGATTGCCTATGTAAGGGCAAAAGGAGGGTCTGTCGTACTTTGATATTCGGGAACCGCGTAGGGGACAGGGCCCTACCCCTGTCTATCTTGGTATTAGCGAACCGCGAATGGTAAATGCGGCACGTACGAGTGCTTTGCGTGTCGTTCTAGTTACGAACGCACTGTGTACACGTATTCTGCTCAACTACGCGGGTTCCATTTTGGAAGCAGTGGCCATCTTGTCATTGCCCTCACATAGGCTATGATGGAGTTAATACGGGCCTCACAGTACACGGGCTTTCCCTCTGACTTCTCCGTGACCTGGGCAGCTGGCTCTGCTGCCCCGGGTCAAACCGGTCTCACGAGCTCCCCTTCCTCCTTCCACCTGTGATTCGTATCAGGGCTTGACCCGTCATAAAACCCTTTCATTCTACACAATCCCCCGGCTAATCTCTTCTACACCTGCTTGTTCTTGCTTTATGACTTGTTTCCCAAAACAGGAGATGCTCATGTTTATTGGGGGGTCTATTTACTTCAAACATGGGATCTGAACCTTCCGGTGTAAATCATTGTGGGCTGGCCGAACTGGAATGTGGGATGGTCATCATGACTCTGCTTTTTCGTTTGTAATGTATGCCTTTATATGACCATATCATAAACCAAGGAATGTGTGCCTGGAGCATGATATTTTGTACTTAAGGAGAAGTCCGTTCCTATGATTTTCAGCAGTCTCCTGAGAACATACACGCTGGTGTACTTCTAGGATACCTGTCATTGGTCTGCAGCCAATAAACGATTCTTTGACTTCACCCAGAAGACTCTGTGTTTCTGTAGGTCCGGAACAGGGTGAAACCCCGAAGTCATAGGGTGTGTGCCCCTGCACCGCTGGGACTGAAATACCCAGTACTTCAACTATTACTGCATTTGATCAAATGTGTGCGAAAACAACAGCGTATGAGCGTGGGAGAAAAGCATTTCATTTTAATGGATAAACATTTAAAAGTAATGTGTAGACGGTAAAGGTAATACAACTAGTAGATATGCTAGACAGTATTTCCAAATTCAGCTATCAGTTTGTTAAAATATTAAAATTAAATTGCGACTTTAGAGCAAAAAAGAAGAAACATTCGCCCCCTGCTGCATTATTAAGATGCATTGGGGGATAAGTCCAAAACAACGTTTGGTATCAAATATCTACCGTTCTTCTAAATTTTGCTCTGTTCACAATGAACCTAAGTCAATACTATTTCGGCATTTAATCAGATTTTTTAGGAAAGCAGTAACATTATAATTTATGCAATTATTGTCGAGACATTGAAGGGCCAAAAATGCTGGGCGACATTGACGAATGCCCCAGATTTTAAAAATTGGTTTTAACCATTTCCTTCTCAATTCTTCATAAAATTTGCAAAATAAAATGACATGAATAGTTGTTTGCTCAGAGACAGAATCACATGGGCAGTGTAATAATTCGTTTGACCAATTGTTAACAGTTGGAAAAGTCACCAGCCTATGGAAAACATTCAGTCGAAAGCGAGTGAGAACAAATCTGTCGTATCTTTTGTCTGTTTTTTGTAGGTAAGGTTGCATGCCAAATGAGGTTGATATCATAAGATTGTGGCTCACAGACAATTTTGTAACTTCACTCGTTAGTCTCAGACTCTCCATGTGGTTCATACAGCGTTTCTTAAAATCTTTTCTTACGATAGCTGACATAGAAAAAGGATTATTAAAATATTCAGGATTACCAATGTCTGTCATAAAGTCCTTCACATACTTGATCCATTTTATATCGAGGCAATAGTCCAGTTTAAGAACGTCTTGAAGCACTAACTGATTAAAGCGGTTTGTTTCTGACTTCCAAATGCGGTGCCATAGGACTATGGGTTGAATTTTTATAATGTCCGTAATGTAGGGGACTCCCAACTCAGCGTGGCAGACATAGGTGGACGTGGAAGCCGGAACCGCCAATAAATATCTAAAAAATGCATTTTCCACTTTCTGCAGTTCGGAAACATTCCGATGACCCCAGATCCCTGCCCCGTATGTTGCTACACTCATACATTTTGCATTATATATTTTGATCATTTCCAGTGGGGGTCTTTTTCCTAGTTTTTGGGAAAAATTGACAAGGGCAGTGGTGGCTCTCATAAAAAGGAGTTTTCTTAATGTGATTGCTTGGCCCCATGAGCACTTATCATCTACAAGTATTCCCAGATATGAATAGGTAGATGTGGTAGCCAGTTTGTTCCCATTTAGATAGATGTCTTTGCCCTTTTTACTACCTTTACCACAATTCATCACAAAAGTTTTTGAGATGTTAATATTTAAATCGATGTCTTGCATATATTTATTATACAGTTCCAGTGCCTTCTGAAGAGCTATGGGCGTCCTAGCTAAAATAACAGCGTCGTCCGCATAAAGTAGTGCTGGTATGCGTCTGGGGGCCAAAGTTTGTTGTACCTGGGGAACGTCCTGAGTTCCTTCCAATAAGGCCTTCTCAAGACCGTTAGTATATAGTGTAAAAAGGAATGGAGCCAGGACGCACCCCTGTTTTACCCCTCTGAGGACTTTAAATGATGAGGTACATTCTCCCGCTCTACCAAATCGGACTCTCGCTGAAGCATTGCTGTAGAGAGCTTTCAAGAAGTCAATTAGGGGTTCCTCTACTTGCATTTCTTTTAAAATATGCCATAATTTACCATGAGAAACGCAGTCGAAGGCCGAAGAGAGATCAACAAACGCTAGGTAAAGTTTCCCTCTTTTCGCCCTCGTATATTTACCCAGTAAAATAGCAAGGTTAAGCCCCTGATCTATTGTCCCCAGACCTTCCCTAAAACCAAACTGTAGATCAGACAGTATGTTCTTGTCTGTGGCCCAAGTTTGCAACCTCGTAAGGAGGATCCTTCCTGCTACTTTTCCTAGTGAATCTAGGAGTGAGATTGGTCTGTAGCAGGAGGGATCCTGTCTATTACCCTTTTTGTAGATAGGGACCATGATGGATTCCGTCCAGCTGTTAATGAGGCCCTGCGAGGAAGTCGCATTAAGAACGCGAATCAAAATTGGGGCCCAGAGGTCTGTGTTGTGTTTATAAATGTCTACAGGGACCCTATCGGGTCCAGGGGCCTTAGAACCTTTGCTTTCATTAAGTGCTACCAAGACTTCATCAAGTGAAAAAGATATCTCTATAGGGAGAGACGTAGTATGTTCAGGTAGAGGTGATGGTAACATGGCTGTACTATCTGTCGACTGTGAAGAGCCAAAGATTCTTGTAAAATGATTCACCCATTGGGCCTCGTCTATCGTTATCTCTATGGAAGGAGAATTGTCAGATAAAAGAAACGGAGACCTAATTACTTTCCAGAATGCTTTACTATCATTCTGGCTACTTGCCCTGTGTAGATCTTCCCACAATGAGTTTTTTATTGCCTTTTTCCTGGTCGCGATAGCCTGGTTGTATAATTTCCTTGCTTGCTGGACAGCTAGTCCATCTCTATCCCTGTTATGGATCGCTTTTTTTAATGTACGGTAGGCATTTGTGGCATTTGTACAATTTGTATCGAACCACTCTTGGAGTCTACTACTTTGTCTTTGGAACAAGTGGGAGCAGTTCCAGCCTTTCAGGTCTCCTCACTGGTCTCCACAGCAGATGCAGTGCTTCATCTTTCTTCCATAGGTCCAGTAGTGTTCTCAATAGAGTGCCCACGATTGCCACATTTATGCCTTGTCCTAGGGTGTTGGGAAGGGGACACCTGGCCCCTCCCTAACCAAATGTTCTTAGTTGCAGCCCTATCCACTTTAGAAGCAGTTACTTTGTGCCCTCCTGCAAACAATCCAACAATGCCCCTCTCTGCCCAAATCCAAGATGGTGAAACCCTTCTCTACTTGTGCAAAATTTGTGTGCCCACCCCAGAGGTATGGCCAGGGAAATGAGCAACTGCTCATCTGTGCTCACTTTAATGCAATTCTGGAAGAAAGTACTGTCCCACTGGGATAGGTGCCTGCCTGACAGGGTGCACAAAGAAAGGCACTGCCTAGGAATTAACTAACATTTGCCTGTGACATGATGGGCTTTTTTGAAGTTAATCAGTTTTCTGGGAGCAGTACCCAGATTTGCATCCTGCCAGAGGAACAGAAGACCGCCCCACATCAAAGGCCTTTGTTCGGCTTTAGGGGCAGTTTTCACACCTCATTAAGTGGGCTATTCAGCTGCCAGGTGACAATTAAAACTCATGCAAATGGACCTTCAGAGGCTATATGCAGGGAAAGGTAACTTTCTAAAAGTATTTTTTCCAAATATTTATTACAAATCCTGCTTTACCAGTGAATTCGGCTTGTGATACATATTTTAAACATTCCCAGAAATGTGTGGTTATTTCATAGCAGGAGGGAGCATGATTAAATGTAAAGTGGATCTCAAAGCGTTCCTATGGAACAGGCACCTCTGTTACAGTAAAAATAGCTTTTGGGCCCTTTCCACCGTAAGGACATGCGTAACTTTTATACTTTTTACAAGTTTTGCTTAGCATTTACATGTTTTACATGTCCTACTTTCAAATATCATGCACCCTACCTTAAGGACAGGAAAGTCTACTTATGGGTGACTTATTAATATTTGGAAAAGGAGGTTTGAATCTGTCAAAGGGGTTTATTTTGAAAGGTCAAATTTGCAGTTTTAGAACCACTCATTTTTGAACTGTCAGTGCAGTGAGTGGCACTACGCATGCTGGAGTCCAATTGTGACTTTTAAGTTAAAGGCCCTGTATACACTTTGTACCATATACTAGGGACTTAAAGGTACATTAAATATGCCATTTAGGAGTAAAGTTAATGTTGACATGTTTTTAGGGGTGAGAGCACACACTAGTTAGCAGAGACTCAGTGCATGGAGTCACATTGCCAGCAGTATCAGTCCCAAAAAACGGGGGCAAACATGCGAAAAGAGGCATTTTCATACAGCAAGTAAAAAATAGTTGTAGACAATGAGCTTTCTGATAACTTCTAATCAGGTCTATATGTAACAGGGAGTCAACAATCTTTCAACTAACTGATAATGCATTAGACATACTTGACAAAGGTGAATCAGCCTCCTAATTATTCTTGACCTGGCAGCAGCGATTGGAATAGTTTATCACTACTCTGTCATAAAAAAGCTAGGGAAAACAAATGGATTCCTTTAATGGTTCATCTTATACTCAAGTAATCCCTTCCACAAAGTAAGAATATCTGATGCTTGCTCCCACGCATCTTGTCTCTCCCTTCTCTAAGCTATACCCAACTTTCTTTAACCTGTACATTCAACCACTAGAACATGTCTATAGAGTGATGACACCAAGCTACATTGTCAGGAGTTGGAAGGACGTGTGTGGGACTGCAGTCCATGTAGTTTCATGTCCAAGATCCACTCCTTCATTAAAGATCAGAAGAGATCAAGCATGTAAAATATGGAGCATAGGAGATAAAAACTAGTTTGAGAACTATATGATGCTCACTTCCTTGTTAAGGGTGGGACTGCTGGGGCACTAAAGGTAGAAATGCTATATAAACTGTTCAACCTTAATATTACGGGACATAATACCGCAGGTAAGAATATTATTTTGTCTACTTTTTTAAATTATCAAGTATTTAGTATAATTTTGCTCAATAATACTTATTTAATATCCATTTTATAATTTTATGTCATGTTTTATTAGTTCTAGTGATAAATGTTATTATCATTTTATCATTCATTATTTGTAATTATTTTTTAGTAGAGTTTATTTTAGGATCTGTGATAATATATTTAAGGATTTATACTTTCTTTATATTTAATTTTGTTATATATAAGCGGGTTGTTGGATACTAGGGGAGTATGGTGTGTAGTATTATAAAGATATGTGTGTATGTGTGTGTGTGTGTGTGTGTGTATGTGCACCCACACATATCTATCTATCTATCTATCTATCTATCTATCTATCTATCTATCTATCTATCTATCTATCTATCTATCTATCTATCTATCTATCTATCTATCTATCTATCTATCTATCTATCTATCTATCTATCTATCTATCTATCTATCTATCTATCTATCTATCTATCTATCTATCTATCTATCTATCTATCTATCTATCTATCTATCTATTCAACAACAATGTGTTATGCCCACGCACACACGAGCACTATGCAAATAATGCACAATGATTTACTTGGCTACAACAGAACTCCCCTTGATCATGGGACACAAATTAATTGAACACATCAAACAGTGGTTTAAAAATAACAATGTGAAATAACATGGGCAACACACAGTGCAAGGGTACAGAAAAGGTAGGCTACATGGACGCCATCTTAGAGTTATTACAAAGTGCTGAGTGCTATACTGGTAATGCATATTAGTAATCTGAAAGAAGGGGACAAATGTTTTGTTGTTAATAATACGTTTCATTAAAAAATCAAACACTTTCTTTAAAACATTCCAATTTCTAGGAGTGACAATAAATAACCATACAATCGTGTGATGACATTTATCTTGATGTACAGTTGTGCAGTCTTTTCTAATCGAATAGCCAGTATATTTCATTTGTTAAAAGCATGAATCATAGAAAGGAAATTATATAAACCGAAAAAGGCTTGCGCATTCCTCTGCTATCATGTGGTGAGTACAATGAAGTTAAGCCCCCTTCTGTTATGATGGTGGCCATATTTGAATTGCAGAAGTGGTAATTTTGCTAAAGTCATGAACTTCACAATGGAACCCAAGCGTGCCTAGGACTACTAGATTTTTTAATATAAACACCAATACTGCTTAAAATAAACTGACAAATGTCGTACTTGTTGAAGATATTGCCTCTAAAATCAAGCAAAGTAATAAGGAGTACACCATCCGCAGGCAACAGTTTCAAAGATCTCAATACAAAAGGAACCCCAGTGGGCCTGACATAAACTTCGTATGCATAGTGACAGTTTGAAAGATCTGCATAGAAAATTATGCCCAAGTGGGCCTGACATGAACTTCAATGGGCATATGTTAACAGGGTATTTTTAGTCTAAACCTCAACTCTGCTTGAAAATACATGGCAAGTGTTCTGTTGACTAAAGATCTTGCTGTTGAGCACAAACAAATTCATGAGCAATATGACAAATGAACACAGTGATGTCAAAAGTCTACATTGCCAAAATTTAGCCCAAGTGAACCTTAGCCTTACAAACTTCACAAATAAATCAAAACATAATTCTTCAATGTACAAACATCAGTTTTCTGCGTCAAGATACCCTTCTGGATGAACGTGCGTTTTACAAATACACATGTTATCTTATGTTATGATATACACTAAATGCAAAGGAAAATGGTACATAAACCTTGGCTTCAATGTCATCACGATGTGTTGAACACTTTTCTCAAACCTTTATGGATGAAACATTAAAAACTGAAGCGCTCCCACTACATTTCTCAACAAAGCAAACAAATTAAATACTTTAGAAGTGTGTGGAATATATAAACACAAACTTACATACAGAGAGGAACATGAGTACATATATTTATTCAAATTCAAATTCAAAGCAAGCTTTCGGTGCAGAAAGTATCACCATAAAAGCATATTTTTAAAAAGAAAGACAACCATCACAATTAAAAGAGAAGAGAATAATGTGCAAACAGTTCTAAAGCAGCAAAAGATCATAGTCAGTAAATTGGTCAAGTACAGTACAAATTTGCATGATAAATAGTACAAATAAGCAGAATAGCATACAGCTTTTATATAGAAAAAGTGCTAATGCATATCCCTATATCAGGTACAGTACAAGATAATCAAAGATGCCCTATAACATATAGATTCTGAAAGTGCATTGTGCTATTGTATGTACATATAAGTAATGCACAGCATAACTAATAGACTATGACAAATAAATATAAACAGTACAAAATATTATTAGATGCCCCGATAAAATAAGATGCCCCGGAACATAATGTGCAACAGAGCCTGCTTCATGCAGTAGCACAGAGTAAATTGTGCACTCATGGGTCCTGATGAGCAATACATGGGATGGCTACTTATACTCTTCTAGCTAATACTGTAGCAGTCCTTTTAAATGTAGATTTATCATTCTTCTTCTTCTTGCCATTTAAGGTAAAATTTCGAAGTTAAAAATTGATTTGATCGTTATATATAGCTCCAAGAGAAAATCATTCAAGATTTTTTAGCACAGGACACGACAATTATATCATGATTAAAATTAGGTAGGGGTTTAAAAATATTAGTTAAATTGTTCCATCTAGGAACAACATTTCGCAAGATAATAAAACAGTACATTCTAATAAAACCAGTTTAGTAATAAAACATTTTCACTTCAGGGGACTTTATGTGACTGTATTTTTTAACAATTTGTTACGCTTGTTCCATGCACAGCCTAAGAACTTGGCCACCCCACAAACCAGTGATGGGGTGCCATCTGTTTCTAAAATTCGAAAGGCGGCTAAATGCTTTGTTGTCCCAAGGTTTCTGCAGACTGGTTTTAACCATCTAGCCCTTGCCGGTTTGTACGCCGGACAAGCAAAAAGAAAATGGGCAATACTTTCTTCCGGGGCAGGGCAACATGGGCATGATTGTGAGGAGGGTTTTAATGAATTCCATTTAGCTGTAAATGAATTTAAAGGTAAAGAACCTATTCTAAATTGGATGTACAAGGTTCTATCACTTGGCACTTGAATAAAGTCCATATATGGTTCGTAACAGCTATATTGTTTGTGGGAAAAGTACTCCTCAGTTAATTTCCCCAGATGGAGAGTTCTCAGTTCCCGTTCTGCTACCCAATTCCAATAAAGCAATTTGAGATACTCTTTAGGAGGAGGGATCTGGCTTGCACATGCCCTGGACAGCCCTAAATCAATTAGCAATTTCTTAAGATTGGTCAGCCATTTAACTTTGTTGCCCATGTCTAGTGTCATTACCTCTGAAAGTGCGGCTGCATACCCAGAGAGCTCCTGTGTCCGCCGGAGATGTGCCCAAAAGAATAGGGGACGAGACCTGGCGATATCACTAAAGGAACGTCTACTCATATCGAATAAGATTGGTCTCAGGGGAGTACTGATGGGAAGTGAAACTAGCTCTCTATAAAATTTGTGTTCGGACTTAGAAATGTCATCTGTATTATCAAAGCCCCAGAGCTCCACACCATATAAAGCCGAGCTCACTGCTTTACTCTCATAGACTGCCAGGGCAGGAGCAACCGGTTTGCTTAATGATAAGCTTTGTGCTTTCCTAATAGTTCCTGTCTCACGCTTGTGGTTTAGTAACATTTTATCTAGGTGGTGTCTCCAGTTCATCTTATCAGAAAGTCGAACCCCCAGATAGTCAAAGGTTTTGACTCTCTCTAACTGGATTCCATCTAGAGTGGGGCTAGATCTAAAGTGTTTCCAAGAATTAAAAAACATAAACTTGGTTTTTGAGGTGTTTATCTTGAGGCCTCGGATAGTACAAAAAAGATGGAATCGGTCTAATAACTTCTGGAGACCAGCTGGAGTTTTGGAAATAAGCAATGCGTCATCTGCAAATAGGAGGGTTGCGATTTTTTCCCCAGCCAGGGTGGGTGCGTCTGCAGGGTCTTTCCCCAGAAAGTCAACCACCCCATTCACATACAATGAGAATAGGGTGGGGGCCATGACGCACCATTGCTGGACCCCCCTACTGACGATGATCCTGTCGGTAACTTGGCCCTGGGCACCCCATCTTACACGGGCATAGTTGTCCTCGTGTAAAGAGATCAGTAAATTCAAAACTTGTGAACGGGGTGCCCATTTCTGCCAAAACTGACCACAAGGTCCCCCTAGGTACCAGATCAAACGCGGTCTTGAGATCGATAAAGGCAAGATATAAGCTGCCCCTACCAATCACTACCACTTTCCAGTAAAGGAGGAACAGCTGAAACACCTGGTCAATGGTCCCGGTGTTCCTTCTGAACCCCGCTTGATATTGGGAGATAATGTTACCGTCATCTATCCAGTCCTGAATCCTGTGTAGGAGAACCCTGCCAACCACCTTTTGAATGGCAACTATCAAGCTAATAGGCCTGTAATTGGCAGGGTCCTCCCTATCCCCTTTTTTATATATAGGGACAACTTCAGCTCCTTTCCAGGAGTCTGGGACCGGTGCGCCCTTGGCAATTAAGTTAAGCAAGAGCGAAATGTATTTGGCCCATCTAACTGGATCTAATCGCAGTAGGTCCCCCGGAATTCCATCCGGTCCAGCGGCTTTGGCAGGAACGATGCAATTGATTGCATCTACAGTTTCTGTGATATTAAAAGGTGTAACATCATCAGCAGGATGTGAATCGTATGCGTGCTCTAGGGGCTGCTGGTTAGCCAAGGAATCCTGGGATGAGTATTATCTAGAAAAATGAGCATGCCATTCTAAGCTGGTGATATGATTGGGTATTTGGACGGTACCTTTAGAGTCAGTGGCTTTAATCAAATTCCAAAATTTTACAGAATCCCTTGGGTTGCAAGCGTCTTTTAATGCCTGTCAGTGTGATTCCTCCCAGTCACGTTTTGCTTTGTTGATAGTAGCATTATATTCTTTCCTGGCTTCTCTAATTTCAGGAAGAATTTTCCCTTTTAAAGCAAGGGATAAGGGATAAGGGATAATCGACAGTCCTTGGTAAACCAGGGATTAAGTCCCTGTTTGTTGTTACATTTACTATTAGATGGTTGCCCAGACTGGAAATGCAGACTCATCTGACTGATAGTTGTATCGTAGATAAGGGTTGCCTTAGATGTTGCTAATGGGTCTTTTGCAATGACCTCGAGATCCTTGGTTCTGGTCATCAGAATTTCAGAAATGGAATGAATTTTAAAATATTGCCCAACAACCTTCGTCCACTTCAGAAATCTACCAGAGTTGGAGGGGACAACATCTTTGGTGGTTAAGATTGGATCAATAGTTAGGGCTTGCTCAGGGCATAGCCAAGAATTCTGCAAACGGCAGGACAGAAAATTATGGTCGCTATCCACTGTGGCGCCGATTATCATATCAATGGAATCAGTCCAAAGACGAATGTCCACTAAGATGTAATCGATACGTGAAGTGGATCCCACTCTATTAAAAGTGTGGGCTCCCAAAGAGTCAGATGAAATTCTGCCGTTCAGTGCCCTCAAACCAAATTCTAGAACAATTGCATTAATTTGAATAGCCACCTGGGACCACTTCTTAATGGGAACTAAATCTAGGGGGGGTATTCCCCATTGAAGGTCTTCATCTAATGTCCCCAAGAGATCATCCGAACCGAGGGGTTCGAAAGTGCAATTGAGATCCCCTGCTACCATAATTTTCGCAAGTGCATGGCAGCTGCTTAATTTTTCCACAAGAAGTGAGAGGGTAGGTGAAACTTTGGCCGCAGGCATCCCTCTTACATAGATATTAAAGAGTTCGAGGGTTTCCCCTCCCTTTGGCCCTTTTATAGTGAGCCACAAGATGTCTTGAGAGGGGACTATATTTTGCTTTACTGTCCATCCTAGATCAATGCTGACCCACACAATCAGCCCACCCGATGGGCGCCCCTTGCCAACATGAACCGCTGGGATAAAGAAGGTGGTGTAACCTGACTTATAGAGTGGAGTCAAACACCAGGTTTCCTGGAAGATACAAAGATGGTGATCGTCAACTAAGCTGTTCCAATGGGGCAATAAAAGTTTGTTCTTGAGCCCTGCAACATTCCAAGAGAGTATCTTGAAGGGAGTGTTACGTTTCTCAGGCACCATAGCCACCGCATCAATAGCTGTATCCATTATAAATGTCATAAGGATTGTTTTTGGTTGGGCATAACCTAAAATTGTCTGGCCTACCTGAGCTAAATTTGAAGCAACCGGGGGGGTGGGAGGGGTAACAAGCACACATAGTCCCCCTGGTGGTGTAGAATCCAAAGAAGAGTTATTAAAAAGATGTAAATTGGAAATAGGCCCTACACATGCCCTTCTATCAAAGTCAGCAATAAGTGCTGTACCATGGTTTCGAGAACTAGCCGTGTTTGGTGTCTGGTACAGAGGGGAGAGAGCGGGGTTAACAGAAAGGACTTTGTCCTGTTGAAAATATGTATTCTGCCTTACAGACTGAACAGGAATATTGGGTAGTCAATCGTTTTGAGACAATGGTGAGGGAGGGTCACACACTAAGAGTTCTTGTTGGGAAACGACTCTTTTCTCGACTAAAGGTGGAAAGCGCCTAATCTGTATTGAGGACGACTCTGGGGAAGATGTACGATACTCTAACGCGATCACATTATCCGCCAGATCTACGTTTGACAACGTTAATTCGATATTGTCAAACACCCTATTTGTAGATGGACACCTAATTGCTCTTAAAATATCCTCCCGTATGATGGAGCAGACACCTCTAACATGTCTTAGCCAATGGATAGACTTGTTAACTAATGAGTCTTTACTCTCGACACTATGAGTAGCATCAAGTTTGGGAACATTCACCATAAAAACAGTGTGCATTGCTTTCAGATGGTCCCTATGATTAGGGGAGGGTAAGGAATTCGTTGGAGCACGTAACTTTGGATGAGTTTGAGAATCAGGCAATGATGATGTAGTACTCCTGAGCATAAGGTGTTTGTTGGCTCGAGAATAATTCTCAGGAGGATTGTTAATGCCAGAAACTTGGGATTTCTTACAGATATTAGGTTTGCTATTGTATACACGATGAGACGCGTTATCCTGTGCCATTCCAAGCCCTTCGCGTTCTTTACCAATGCTCGGCGATGTACTAGGGGGGCACTGCAGGGTAGTAGGATACTGATTTAGGTGACAAACTAATGGAGAAGACCTGACTAGAGAGTTAAGTCCTATGATCATACTTTTTAAAGATTCAACTTCAGCTTTAAGGGACAGGATAATTTTAATCAAGTTAGTATCAGGACATTTACAAGAGCAGTTCCGGTTATGATGGATTTGAGGAGACAAAGTTTTGGCTGTAATTTCGACCGGAATAATAGTGGGAGAGTCTGCTAGAACTTCAAACCTGTTTGTACAGGGTATTTGGAAGCCTGCTTGGTTCGTGGTTGGACTTGGAGAATCAGCCTGTAGATCCAAAGCGGTAGCTACAGCTTGTTTGTGGCCCAAAGATTTGACTAATTGTTCGTCAGAATTACAAGAAGATTTCTTGAACATTGCTGGTATAATAGTTGGCGGGCCAGTTTTTATATTGGCTACTATTGGAAAGGGAACGGAGGGTTTGTCAATCAAGAGATCCTCACATTCTCTACCAAGAGTATCTATCCGATCCATGACACAACTGTCACCAGCATTTTTAAGGGTCTTTCTGACCTTTTTCGTCTTCCCCACAGAACTATTAGAGCCATTTCCACCCCCAACCCCAACCCCCTCCATAATTTTCCGCTTCCCCATGGTTACACAAAAGCAAAAATGCAATAAGCTAAGAGTACAAAATAAGAAGCAAGATGGAAATACAATTTGATTAGTGGACCTTAAGTCCCTTGGAAATTCAAAGGAGCATTCAATTGACTCTCAATGTTTTTAGCAAGGCGATCTTATTGTCGCAATACCTCTAACATATCTGCAACTTACTGGCATGCGGAAGTGAGAGTAAGAGATTGGGCCCAGCCCAGCCACCTCCAGGCAGTGACAGGCAAGGACGGGCCCGCCCTTGGCCCGGGCGCAGCCCACGTGCGTCCCGCACCGCGTGTGTCTCGAGCGCGTTTTGAGCGCGAAGCTGTTGTTAGCTCCTCCCTCAAGGGAGTAAAGACCTCTGGGACTTGGAGTCCCTGGTGCGATGCTGGAAAGATGCTGGCAGAGTCAAACAAAGGTGCGTCCCACGCCGCATGTGTCTCGAGCGCGTTTTGAGCGCGAGGCTGTTGTTAGCTCCTCCCTCCAGGGAGTAAAGACCTCTGGGACTTGGAGTCCCTGGTGCGATGCTGGAAAGATGCTGGCAGAGTCAAACAAAGGCGCGTCCCGTGCCGCGGGTGTCTCGGGCGAGTTTTGAGCGCGAGGCTGTTGTTAGCTTCTCCCTCCAGGGAGTAAAGAGCTCTGGGACTTGGAGTCCCTGGTGCGATGCTGGAAAGATGCTGGCAGAGTCAAACAAAGGCGCGTCCCCATATATTTATATACTAACTCATCCTAAGTGTATGACTAATTCCTCATCCAAGTTTAAGCCCACTGGGTTCATGGTATTCTACTGAATGATGTACCTTTATTCCAGTAACCGTAAATATAGAACTCTATTCCCTCCTTATAAGTTAGGTGCTAAGGCATCAATAACCATATTTTGTAATTGTGTGCTGTCACTAAAATGATATTGTTGGAAATGTCAGGCCACTGTATATTGCCTGTCCTTATGTGTAGTGGCTCTAATGTATTCAAGCACTCGCATTTTTGCTTTGTAAATGGTACCTCTGATATACAATTTGTTGCACCTGCATCTCAGGCTGTACATACAATAGTCTGTACTGCAAGTAAGATGTTTTTTGATGGCGAAGATGTTGTCGGTTTCTGTAAAAGCTATTTGTTTGACATTGATGCTGTGTCTACACGCTTTACAGTTTGTGCCTTTGAAAAAAACCCTGGGTGAATTGTTTTCCTGGAGTTATTTTGGGGTTACCATGTGTCTTCATAGCATATCTCTAAGTGATTTGCATTTCTTCATCGTCAGCTTGGGGGGATTTTCAAGGTATTTAACCATCATGTCATCAGCATGAAGGATGTGCCAATGTTTTCTAAAAATCTGTCTGATTCTTGGAGCCTTCGTGCTGTAAGTTGTGATAAACCTGATAGGAGTCTTATCTTCTCAGGTTTTCAATGTCCTGATCACAGTATTCTTGCTTTTAATTCCATCTAATCTAGTGATACCATTTTGGATGGATTTGGGAGTGTAACCTTTTCCTAGAAATCTTTTAATTATGATATCATTTTTAATATCAAATGCTTGTGTGGTGCTGCAGTTTCTTTTAGCATGTAATCATTCTCAGAAGGGGATATTCTGCATTATATTTCTTGGATGATAGCTATGTGCATGAAGAAGACTGTTCCGTGCCATAGTTTTTTTATACAGTCTAGTAGACAGGGTACCACCTACAGCTTCCTCCTGAAGATCAAGGAATGTTAGGGACCATTTATCTATACGGCTAGTGTTAGACTCAGGAGTTTTGGGCTGGCTGAGATGCATCGAAGCCAGGCAGAATCCACCATTCCAAAGAGGATGAGTGTTATACACTTGCCCGATAACCTGTGCTTACCCTCTGGTACCTTGGTACCGAGCATTTAGGCTTATTCTCAAGGCTTAAGTGTAAAGTATTGGCACAATACCTGCCTCACAGCACACTGTGTATACTACAAAAAGTCTCCACACGATATGCATAAAAACACTTTTCTCTGTATTACACACACAGACTAAATTCCAAATAAGCTACAGATTATAGATACACCCTACAGTTATATGCAATTGTTGGACTTTCTGATTGCAGAAAGGTCAGTCATCAGTGCCAGTGCAGAAATCTCTCATACATTTGCACATATGTTACCTTAAACTTACTTAGAGAACCTGGAACTTCCGCACCTTTCTCAGCCAATGGATATTCACCACCGTTTTTGAATGGAGCATTACACATCAAAAGAAACCAATAATTAATTTTGATGTTCAGCCAATAAAGAGAGAGTTGGTGAAGTTTTAAAAGTTTTAGGGCCTCATGTAGGTAAATAAATTTTACCGTTTCGTAAATACCGAGCCGTACCGAATCGGTAAATTAGAATCGGTAAGTTATATGTAGGTAAAAATTCGGTAACAGTTACCGATTCGGTAACATTCGGTAATCACGAATCGGAATTCACCGAATCGGTAAATACCGAGGTGGTATTTACCGAATCGGTAAATACTGAGGTGGTATTTACCGATTCGGAAAATACCGAATCGGTATTTACCGAATCGGAAAATACCGATTCGGTATGTACGGAATCGGTAAATAAAATCACATGACTTGACGAAACAGCTAATCCTGTGCAACCACAGCCCACCCAACCAGGAAGTGGCCACACCCAGGCAGGTGTACATAATTAGCCGACCCTGGAGAGGCTTGGAGTGCAGAGGAGAGGCAGGGAGCCGGTGCCTGTGCGAGCGGGAAAACGAACATCATGTCCAGCCAGAGAACACAGAGAGACGGAGGGGAAAGGAGGAGGAAGCTGAGATTTAGCCCCAAGGAACTCCAGGTGCTGGTGGAGGAGGTGGTGAAGCAGCACCAGAAGCTGTTTGGAAGGCAATCCCTGCAAGTGCCTGAGGCTGAAAAGCGCAACATATGGCTGGCCATCCAGGCGCAGGTCAATGCTGTGGGAGTGACCCACAGGGACATAGAGGTCCTAAAGAAGCGCTGGTATGACCTGAGGATTGTAACCAAGAGGAAGATGGGCGACATCCAGAAGGAGGCCAGCCAGACTGGAGGTGGAACCAACAGGGCACCTGCCCTCACCGAACTGGAGGAGCTGGTGGGGGCCACAATCGAGCAAGAGAGAGTCGTGGGTCTTGGGGACGCCGACAGCTCTGCCAGAGCCGCCACACAACAAGGTAAGACGCAAGCACAGCAATGTAGCACCCCCAATCCCTATCCCACATCCCCCATTGTGAAACGAGAATCACACTGCAGTCCACACGTGTCAGTGCAGACAGGCAATGCATTCCGGGAGATGTAGTCAGGGAAACACCAACCATGACGTAAATGTTACAGGGCAACAAGGCATGTCACGCACTCGAGGCACAAGGAGACAGAGGACATTTTGGAATGTGAAATGATTTATTGTGACGCTTTCAATGCAGCCCTTCGGGGACACTGAGCCAATGTTGTATTTCTGTCCACAGATGTGACATCATGCAGGACAGGGCATGCTGCAGGAGAGACGGCACACCGGCCACAAATATCACCTCTAGCCAGCACAAGTTCAGACCAGGGAGCAGGCCCACTGGCAGCCGCACCACCAACACAGGCAGCCTCGCCGCAGCCAGAGCCAGCATCACCTCACCCAGAGCCAGCATCACCTCACCCAGAGCCAGCATCACCTCACCCAGAGCCAGCATCGCCACTCATGTTCGAATCACCGGCCACATCTCCGCTTGCAGGTGTGGGAATGAGGAGGCGTCCAGCAGCCAGGCTACGAGCCTTAGACACCTCGTCAGACGACAGCATGGGCCCTGAAGAACTCACCAGGCCCCAGGAAGGGAGCCATGCCACTGCGCCCCACACCTCACAGGCAGCACAGACGGGAGCAAGAGGGCGCCGCAGGTCGCGTGTCCAGAGTCCACCAGCAACCATTGACGGCCATGGTGTCTTCTTGGGTCTCGAGGGCCAAATGTTGAAACAACAGCGCCTGCAAACAAAGGCAGTCATGTCAGTCCAGAGGCACATGCGGGTGACGAAAACCACATTAGTCAACATGGACAAGAACATCAGCGGCATGGCTGCGGGCATTCGGGACATGTCCCAGTCAATTCTGCAGTTGTGCAGCAAATTAGATGCTGACCTCGACGCACGGCGCAGGGAACGGCAGAGAAGGGACACTACCAACAGGGCACTCAACCGTCTGGCAACTGCGACTTCTCTACTGTGCCGGCGCTCTGTGACGATGCAGGAGGGACTAACACACTGCTGCAGCGACCTGTCTCGGGGGATGGTGCAGGTGACAAGTGCACTAGGGGTGCTATTAACCAGTCAGGCGTCGACAACTGCTGCAGGGGATGCTGCGGAGAGCATCGACACCAGCAGCAGGAGCAGCAGCACACCCCCCGTCCCAGAAGCACGCAGGAGCAGCAGGCGGCTTGGGGTTGGCTCTAGTGAGGATGCACAGGCCGTGCCATCCACCACTGCAGCGCGTATGCGCAAACATTGATGTGGCCCTGCTTAGCCACTTCCCAATGGGTGACGTAACCCTGGACATACTCCTTGTATAGATGGTATATTGCCAGATTGGCTTGTTCATGTGTTCATGGCGTGGTGCCACATTAAAACTACGTCATGACTCATCACAACTGGCTGTGTCCCCTTACTTACTCAGAAATAGTTGCATGTGATCTCTGACCGTCTCTCTCTCCCATCGATTGCAGTTGGCACTCTAGCTGCGTTGCCCTGTGGCTGGCCTGACTCATCCTCGTTGTCCTCAAAATATGTTAGTTCCACATCTGTACCTTTTTTCGTGGCAAGGTTGTGCAGCATTGCACAAGTGGCAATAATCTTGCAGCAGGTGATGGGTGTGTACTGGCGTGCGCCTCCGCTCTTGTGGAGGCAGCGGAACCTGCTCTTCAGTAGTCCAAACGTGCGCTCCACCACATTGCGTGTTGTTTTGTGTGCCACGTTGTATCGTCTCTCACTCTGGGTTGCTGGGTGTAGGTAGGGAGTGAGGATGAATGACCGGCATGCATATGCACTGTCGCCTAGATGAGTAAAAGGGAAACATCAGTCACATGCCTCTTTACACTATGATTTGCAGGTTGCAAGGGGCGTCACTGTTACTCACCTAGCAGGTATCCCTCTCCAAATTCTCCGGCACTCAGTCGTGTGTAGATCCCACTATTCTGGAAGATGTACGAGTCGTGGGTGCTCCCTGGAAACTTTGCAACAATATCTGTGATGATGTTCCCTGCATCACAGATCACCTGCACATTGATGGAGTGGGTGGACTTCCTGTTCCTGTAGATGTGCTCTGTGTCAGCTGGTGGACATATTGGGATGTGTGTACCATCAATACAGCCGATGACATGGGGGAACTGTGCCATGTGATAAAAGTCTGTTTTTGTTTTCTGCAGTGCAGCCTGTGTGTTGGGGAAGCTGATGTAGTGGTGCATTCTCTGCATCATGGCATCCAGGAACTTCCTGAAGAAACGTGACAGGCAACTCTGGGATACACCACCCACCGCAGCTATCACCACCTGATAACTGCCGGATGCCAGCAGATGTAGGCTGCAGAGCACCTGCACATGTGGGGGTATGGCGTGCGCCCTTCTTATTGGCTGGTCCAGGAGTGGGTGAAGGTCCCTGATTAAGTCCATGATGGTTTCGGGGTGTAGCCTGTACCTCTCATGTATCTCTGCATCAGTCAGGTGGAATAGTGTGATGCGCTGTCTGTAGATGCGTTCCTCCCGTCGCCAAACCCTCAGTCCTGCTGCCTGTAGACGTAGGCGCCTTGCTATGACATACATAGCGGCCATGTTGTCCACGCTGTTGCATTTTGGGATTGCTTATGTGCACTGTTGATGGTTACCACCTGCTTTCAATCCGTGTTAATTACCGACTCTTATTTACCGATTTTCTCGGATTTCTTAATTACCGAGTGCTCCTACATGTCATTTTAATTTTTACCACTTCATATTTACCACTTCATATTTACCGATTCGTTAAGTATGTATTCGGTAAATCTGATTCGGTATTTTAGGATTCGGTAAATATGATTCGGTATTTACCGCCTCATATTTACCGAAAAGTCGTTTTTGGACTCCTACATCTCACTTGTCTGAATACCGGTCGGTAACGGCATATTTACCGAAAATCGGCCGTTACCGACCGGTATATGGCTACCTACATGAGGCCCCTAGTCTCTCATTTAGTAGATTAGTCGATAGTTTTGTTCTTTTAATCAAATCAGTGGCAAGTCGATTACACAATAATAAGCGATAACAGTGATTAGAACAAACATAGAAAAATAAAACAGTGTGTTCCATTCAGCGTAATGTCTCTATCCTAAACTAAAGGGCCTATTCAACGCTAACAAGAACCCATAAAGAGTTCTTTCTGGAAAAGAGCAAGTAGATTTTAGAGCAGATTCAAATAGCTAAATGAAGGAATGCAATCCACATAAAGGGTTGCTCTGGAGACTCAGCCTAGTTCTCCTAACAATTGCAGTAGCAACCGTCTGTAAAAAAAGAGAGAAGGAGGGATACACAGTAGTAGCTATCGTCAGCATAAAAAAGAAATAGAAATTCTCCTCACAATGTGTAAGGAAAAACAAAACGAATTACCGTACGCAGTATCTCATGGCAAGTCAGGCTAGCACAGAAAAGTGCCAAGGGGCATGGCAGGGTAGGGATTCATGGAAAGAGTCTTGAGCTTTCTAGCTCGGGACACATACTATATAGAAAGCATCTAAACATGTTGCAAAAACAGGTTCATTTCGTCATCGTCATCCAATAGTAAGAAGTCTTCCAATGATCCGTTGTCTTCACACTCAATTTCCATGGTAAACGTTCATGCTAGTGGGAAGTCAGTTAGAAATTGCTACAGTGTATTAGAAGAAATTACATCTATGAAGGTTCTCATGAGAACCTTTTGCAAGCCTACTCTGCTAGCTGTCTGGTTTCTCACCACTTAACATGAGCTGTTCTAGGAAATGAAACATTCAGACTCTGAAATGTCCTGGTCAAATCACGAAATGTAAGCTGCAGCAAGCATTTTCTTTCATTAATACTTGTTCATTACGTATATGTGTCAAAGAAAAAAATCTAAGTACAGTAAAGTGATATGGCGTAAAGAAAGAAAGAATACATTTTCTTGGGACACAGCACATTTCACAAAAAAACAAGACCGAGAGTTCAATTCTAACATTAAATCACTATTTTATCAAAAGTCATTACTTTTCTTAAAGAGACCGTGATCAATAAATAAGCAGTGCAGCCTAGCAAGTAGAGAAACAGAAATAAAAGCTTTCTGCATAAGATAAACAACATTTTCACATTTGCATGTTAAAGTAAAGGCACATTTCCTGACATTCAACTTATTATGCATATTATTTTGCATGTTTCTATATTACTGTGTGGTTGAATTTGCGTAAAGGTTTTCAACGTAATCAATTTCCACTTCGGATGATTTTACAAATCATCACATATATATGTTTCTCATGTGAGTCTGTTTCAAAGTGCACTTTCGTCATCAGTTGAGTCTCGTCTTTTTCTTTTCAGGACCCTACATTTTAGGGAGTTCATGTAATTCTCATTCATAATGCCATGTAATCCCATATCCCTTCATATAATTTCTTTTTAGAAGCTTTCATGTCTCTTTTGGAGTATGTATATGCAGCTAAGAAACAGCATGCAAAGAAATATAAGGCAAAGCCCTAATATTACTATTGGCATTATTATAGCTTTCAGTATACCCTTCCCTGCTGTTGAAAGTTCCCAAATGTGGCAATTTCTTTTCCCAAATTTTCATACATGCTTGATGTTTCTAATTCATGTAATTCAGGTTCTAAACCTGAAATATTCTTTGCAAATCTCTCTATTTCCCACCTCTTATCTGGTATGTATGTGTAGCAGTGAGCTAATTTCACTATCCGGCAGACTCCACCTTTTTCAGCAAGTAGAATGTATAAAGCAAAACATTGTTGCAAGACCATTGATCTTATATCTATTTGTTTTGTATTGATTACAATCAAAGCTCTAGATGTGCTAATTGCTATCTTGTCAACAACAGCTTTCTAATTTTTTCATATTTTAAAATGACTTCTCCAGGTGGAATGACAGCTCCAAATATGTCCCCTATTAACCCAGTGCCTGTTTCTTTGCTACTTTTCTGCCTATGTGCGAGGGTTAGTTTCAGTGCATCTATACTTTTCACATGATACATTTTTGGGATTAATATGCCTAAGTAGCAGATTCCTTCCCAGTCCGCTGGCAGTAGAAAGAAATAATTCTGTCCACAGATATAATAAACCCCTGGGATTGCATATTCAGTTCCCTGAAAAATTTGACAAGTTCCACCCATTAGTTTGAATTTGTATTTGCAGCTACTGATCCCTACATGTCTAGTTCTTTTAGATGTCTGTCTTCTGTACACATATATTTTGTGTTGGCTGTCAAGTCTCAATTTAGGGTAGACCATCTTTTTTCTAAATTTGTTTTTTTCCTTCCTCCATGCATTCACCAAAACATCACTCTTTCTGTCAGTAGCGCATGTCATGTTAATATATCTTTCTTCTAAAGCCAATATATAAACCTTTTTGATGGGTCACATTAAACTGGACAGATTGTATTTATAAGCCATTACACTATCTATGGGTCTATGGGAAAATAAATAATACCAAGCTGTGTCCGTTTGTTTTGTTTTTGAGCATAAGGTCATGCTTTCTATTAGTGGGACCTGCGAAAGTATTCAATCATGATTAGAATAAAAATTTTCAAAATGTCCTCTCCTATAAACTAATCATAATAAAATACTGCAAAAAATTGCATAGGATAAAGGCATGCTATAGTAGGTCAACTCCTCTGACACAGATGAGGGTAAGTGTGCACAAACATAGCAATCTTTTGTGTTCATTGTGTTAGTGTATTCTTGTACTATCCTAGAATAGACATTAGTAGAACAGTCATCTTTCTTATAGCTAACAAATGGGTAACTAAAGGGATCTTCCCTAGTGCACTGAAGGTACGCAATAGTAGCATTCTTGTCTTTAAGCTCTGATTCTGGGGTTAAATAAAATCCTATTAATACTTAGTACTATTGTGATAAATTATATTATTACGATAATTAAACCCATAATATATTTAAAAAATGTTCTAATGCAACACATTTTCTGAGGCAGTTCAAAGCATTTGGTTAAATAGATGGTAAGGTAATTTAGTGAATATTTTCTTTGATGTGCTTATATATTTTTCCTGTTTTCTTTTTCTTATTTAATTAAAACTCCTATCCAGACATTCCTCAGCCCTACTCCATGATCTTCAAAAATTATATCCGTATGCTTCTGTAACTTTCAGCTCAGACCTAGGTTAGTCTTCTGTGAAATAACAAACTAAAATAACAATCTCTAATAGGTGCAGTTCAGGTTTCTTCCTTTCTTCATTCAGTCTCAGATTTTCTCAATCAATTTCCCTTGTTTTATTTTGTTTTCCTTCCGAGGGCTCAAATATTTCAAAGTTCACGTTGCACAATACTTCCAATATAACATTCAACGCAGTGTTAACAATGTATGAACATTCAGGTGCTCAATACTTGCGACAAGGCACCCATGCACTTTTTTATCTTCTTAGGTTTTGCTGATTTGGGTCTACACAGGTCTCATCACCAAACTCAGTTTCTTCAGATATTGTTTCTGGTATTCGAGCTATTGAAGCACTTCTCCTTGGATTACTATTTTCATAGCATTGTAGTCATTCAGCTTGTGAATATCTTCTGCTTATTCCAGGGCATGTACCTTTTGCCTGGGTCTTAATTTCTCAAAGCCACATTTGAAGCACTTCCTCTTTAAGACTCAGTCTCTTCTTCTTTTTCATTCGGGATTTCCAGAACACCCTGGGTAATTTCTGGTACTTGCACTTGATTTTCTGCTTGCCGTTCTTCACCCCTTTTTTTCCCCGTCTTGCTGAACTGGCAACAGTGCTGCTGGTCTGGGTGGTATTTCAACTAGTGGTGCAACCACCAGTGCTCTTGGTTCAGGATCAAAGACCAAAGGTGCTTCTTTTGGATTGCTCATTCTTTTCATATGTGAGGCATGAATCCAGTTCAGGACTCCAGCACAATTAACTGCTGTGTGTGCGGTGAGGAAAACTTGAAAGGTGCAATTGCATCTGGGTTCAAGGCAAGACATATGAACATGCTTCTTAATCAGAACCCAATTTCCAGGATTGAAGATTGGCTCTCTTCTTGGTGCGGATCTTGTGTGGCAGCTGTGACCTGATGAGAGACAGAATGGTCTATGTCAGCCAGTTTCTTACAATAGTTCAATATAATGTCATCAGTAATGTACAAGAGAGCATTTGCAGGAACAGCAGGAAATCCCAACACCCTGCGCATCAGCACCTTGTGTGGAGATAACCCTGTCTTCCTGTCTGCTATACTTCGAATACTCATCAGCACCAAGGGAAAAGCAACTGGCTATTTTAGAGAGGGGTAGGCATAGACTTTGGCCAGTCTAGACTTGACAGTACCGTTTACCTGCACAATGATACCAGAGGCTTCCGGTCGGTAACTGAAATGTAATCTTTGTTCGATCTGTAAGGCTGTACAGATCATCTTCATAATTTCATTGCTGAAGTGTGTCCCACTATCTGACTCACAAGAGATCAGCATGCTGAATCTGGAGGTCAATTCAAGTAATAACAATTTTGCTACAGTGAGGCTGTCATTTCTCCTAGCTGAGTAGGCTTCTACCAATCCTGAGAAGACACACACTATCAACAGGATATAGCTCAGCCTGCTATTGACAGGCAACTTGATAAAATCTATCTGCATTCTATTAAATGTAAAAACTGATCTCCCCATGTGTGTTTGTGTGGCATGTGTTAGCTTCCCTACGTTTAGCTGTTGAGAAGTTATGCACCTATGACAAACTTCTGCTGCCAGCATCCTGAATCTGGAGTTATACCAGCTCTGTCGGAAAAGTCTCACCATGGCATCTCTCCCCAAATGTGTGTGCCCATGGTAATATCGTGTCACTGGAAACAACAATCTGTCTGGTAGTACCAATCTCCCATCCGTAGACATCCACATATCATTTGCATTTTTCTCACAATCTGCTTTTACCCAACTATTTTGTTCAGTCTCTGACACATTTTCCTGCACCCTCTTCAGCTAATCCCATGTATCAGTGATTTGCATCAACATGCCAAAAGAAACCTCCTCTTCAGACTCGGATGCGAAACTTCCATTAAATGAACAGGCTAACAGAGCACAATAACTAACTTCTGAGTCAGCGTGTCAACGTATCCGCTTCCTCCTTGATGTGCTAAGCACTTCCCCACAACAATTTCTCCTGTAGTGCATGCAGTAGGTTCTTGACATGCATTAGATTTTTGAAAAGAGTTCCTGAAGAGGTAGGAAAGCCTCGCTGTAATCACAACTGTCCAAAATCATGGACTAAACCAGATCTATATTGGCTGTCTGTAAATATGGTGACTCTCATTTGAGCAGTCAAACTGCAGGTTATAGAAAGAGCACGCAATTCAGAAACTTGAGGAAAGAATACTTTTTGGAGTCATGACGCTTCAATCACATCATTTAGGGTGCACATGGCATATGCTGCTCTGAGTATGCCGTCATAACTTCTCAAGCATGAGCCATCTACAAATAAAACATGGTCGGGTTCAATCAGGGGTTCATCTATAATGTCAGGGTGGGGTTTAATGCACAATTCCATGACATCTAGACAGTCATGTTCACTTCCATCACAATTTTGATCATTTACAGGCAATAACATTTAAGGGTTTAGCACAGTACAACGTTGCAGGACAACATTATTGGAAGATAAAATTATTTGTTCATATTTAGTGAGTCTATTATTGGTCATATATTGTGTCTTGGTTATAGCTAAGAACAATTCCACAGAGTGAGGGACAATGACAGTTAATGGGTATTCTCTTTAAAGCAACCAGGAAGTCCTGCCGCTACAGGGTCAAGGGTGGTAGAGAAGTAAGCAACAGGTTTTCGAGATACGCCATGAGTCTGTATCAAAACCGATCTCTCACACTACAAAATACTGTGAATTATTTTGTGGAATCTGGCATTCCCAGTGCTGGGGTGCCACCCAATTTATCTTCCATCTCCAGGAATGCCTTTGCACATTTATTGACCCATTTATCAGATTGGACACATCTCTGTGTCTCAATAGAGGCTTTGCCACCAAGGAAACGTTTGGTATCCACTGCCTGCAGTAGTCAACTGTTCTCAAAAACATCTTGATTTCTTTCTGACTTTGTGGTCGATTCATCTGCAGGATTGCTTGCACTGTTTCTGGTGGCACCTTCCTAGCTCCTTTCACAATAATGTGTCCCAGATTTGTAACTTATTTTTGCCAGTACTACAGTTTCACTGGAAACACTTTGTGTCCATTTTCTGCCAGGTGATTCAAGAGTGCAATTGTGCCATTATTTACATGCATTCTGCATTTCTGATGACACAAGCAAATCATCTGCTGCACGGTGCACGAGTGTTGAGCTGCATGCAGTGTGCGCAGCTCCTGTCGTAACAATATCTTTAATTTTAAAACCTCTAGTTTCACAATTTAAATTTACTACCTTTGAAAGCGCCCAATTTCCTACTACAGTTCTCCCTTTGCTCACTCTCGGTCCACCGCATGCTCTCTCCCGATTGAGTAGAGAGAGCGAGCAAGCTAATTGACATCCGCCCCATTTCTTCTGGATGCGGCACTCCTGAGTTGGCAGGCTAGTTGTTTACAGCTATTCTATTTAACGACCATGATCCTGCGGGCGTGCAGCTGACTCTTTACCGAGATATACTTTAAGGCCAAATTTAAACACATTAGCCAGCAGGCAAACACGGTAGGCGATTCAAATTCATATGGGTGCCTTGCGAGCGTTCCTTCCCCCAACACGTTAGGACTGTTTTCTTGTAAAAATTGCCATTTCCAGAGCCTTAAAGAAAGTTCAAGGGGGGGGGGGGGGGGTGCAACATACTCTCCAGGTCCCTTTAGAGGACACTGTGCCTGAATTAATCTCTCCTGTGAATTCAGTTAGGCAGGTTTCTCATAACCTCACCCATAGTTAGAGAGCCTTTCTAATAAATGTCTTTGCCTAAACATGCTACTGAAATTGAATGAACTCACATTCCCCGGATGTAGGATTTCTAATAGAAACATGGCTTAAACCCTTCTCTATTCCGGCTATTACGCTAGCTCTCCCAGATAAGTATCTGATTTTGAATCTAAATAGGGCTAGCAAAGTAGGTGGAGGTATTGCTATTGTCTTTAAAGCATCCTTGGACATTGCTATAATGGATGACACGATAGAGATCTGTTTTTTCAAGATTGAAATTACACCCCAGGATTGCTAGAAATGTGACTTAGTATATCACCTCCCAGGGCGTCTTAAAGACTTTTCTTTAAAATTAATTCTTTAAAATTAATGGAAATCATTGCGCCTCAGGTCATCTCTTCCCAAAAATTTCTAATATTAGGGGACTTCAACATGCATAGTGAATGCAGTGAGAATGCAGACGCTGTCCATTTCCTGGCAGACATGGCCTCCCTAGGGTTGGAAATGATTAATTTAGGGCCTACCCACTCTTCAGGTCATACTTTAGATCTTATTCTCACTAATACACCCTGACCCCCCGTTCCGGTGGTTTGGTCTGACCACTTTTTGATTAACTTCCAGATTAACAGTACCCAACTGACGGGAACCTCCATCCCTCCCACTAGGAACATTAAGAGTCAATGTCATAAGATTTCAGAGGACACGTTCTCTAAGGACTTCGTATCTCCTACTTTTGACAATTCATAGTAATACAAAGCTTAACGAACTCCATCAAGCTATAATGGCAATCACGGATATTTGGGCCCCAGTCAAGAAACAGCACTCAGAAAGCATGCAGCCTGGTCCACTCCTGAACAAAGTGTAAAAATTGGAAAAGATTTCACGAAAAAATCAATTGCAGACAGAGGAAGAAACATATAAAATGGTTATAACCTCCTACCACAAGAACATTAAGCGAGCTCGGAAAGGCTATATCTCCTCGCAATTAAGCCAAATGGGCAATTCTACTAAGGTACTTTATAATATTCTCCAATTGTTTAACTCCTCAAGTACCTGCGCCAATTCGGTCTCTGTCTCTCAAGTTTGATATGACAATAACTCCAACTTTTTTGAAGGAAAAATTAACAAAAGATATGACAAATTTCCTAGGGACTCCAGTGCACCAGACATCTCCACTCTACTCTTTCCACTTCCCAGAATGAAAGACTGGCTAAGTGAGGTTCTCCTATCGATATTATGCCAACTAGAGTGTTTGTCTTTTTAGCCAAGAATCTTGCTCCTTCATTGTTTGCTTTGCTAAACCTATCCTTAAATGAGGGGAAACTGCCCCATGTATGGAAAGCAGTTCAAGTGCTTCTGATTTGTAAAAGGGACAATGCATCTTCAGCAGAACTATCCAACTATCGTCATTTCACTTCTTTACACTCATGAGCAAACTTCTGGAAGGATACATCAATTTGAAGCTTATGGAATATTTTGAATCCCAAGTATGTCTTGGCCCCTCACAGTTTGGTTTTAGCCCAAAATACTCTACCGAATGTACCTTCATAGGTGTCACTGACTTTATTAAACTTTCCCTTAGATAATAACAAAGCAGTATTGTTAGTGCTGCTGTACTTGTCCGCAGCCTTTGATACTGTAGCCTGCCATAAGCTACTTCAAGGACACTTTAAAACTGGTATTGAGGGACCCGCCTTTCAATGGCTTTCAAGCTTTTTAGAGCAACGTACACAGACCGCTAATTTGGGTCCCTTTCACTCCTGTGCTAGACCTCTAACGAAGGGGGTACCGTAGGGTTCGTGTCTCAGTCCCACACTATTTCATTTATATGTGGCCCCCCCTTGCATATATCATTAAAGATCATGGATTTGTTCCCATTTCGTATGCAGACGATACCCAACTCCTTCTTTCATTTGACAATAGTTCAGCTGTGACAAAACATCTCTTTGCTGAAGGTATGCAAGCAATCTCCAACTGGATGACGAAGAACTTTTTCCAGTTGAATGCCGATGAAACAGAAATACTACTGCTCGGCAAAGCACAAACTCTGTGGTCCCCCGATTGGTGGCCATCAGAATTAGGCGCCGCTCCCACCCCTACAATGAAGGCATACAACTTGGGAGGTTATCTGGACCACTCCCTATCTATGAGAGATCAAGTAGCAACTACCTCAGGCACCTGCTTTTAAATGCTGAAGCTTCTACGGAGAGTGTTCCACCTGCTCCCCTTATCAGTACGTTAGACCCTGATTAAAGCCCTGATAGTCAGTCGACTCGACTACTGCAATACCCTTTTGGCAGCAGCAAACAACACCGTGCTGCACAGGTTACAAGTGGCTGGGAACACGGCAGTGCGTCTGCCCTCAATATGCCTCTTAGAACTGCATCTCTTCATGACTGAGACGCCTCCACTGGCTCCCCATTCGTAAAAGAATTAAGTTTAAAATCTGCTGCTTGGTCCACAAAACAATCAATCATAGGGGTCCCAGGTACCTTGTGGAAAAACTTGTTACCTACCAAGCAGATCTCTGCGCTCTGAAGAGAAAACTTTGCTGGTCATCTCTTGGTTTAACAAACTACGTGCCAGTGGAAAAACCTTCTCCTACCTGGTCCCTCGATAGTGGAATTTGCTCCCTGTCCACTTACACAAGTTCCTGTATTTTCTCAAGTTCAGGAAACTTCTGAAAACAGAACTCTTTAACAACTGATCTCCTGTCCCAACCTCTGCTCCTCCGTTTACAGTGCGGAGATACCCCTTTAGGGGTGATTCCTGCGCTCTATAAATCCCTCATTCATTCATTCATCTATATATTGAAACAGAATAGATTTTTGTGGCAATACCAGGATCTCTAGATTTCTTTTTAAAATCAGGTTAAAGATAGATGGACTCTCTGTACACCCTTGTGGGACACAACACTCTGTTAATGTTCTCTACTGGAAGACAATAGAGAATAGAAATTGGCTCTCTTCATGCAATAGCACTGAAAAGAAAGCCCGACACAGATCAATAACGGAAAAAATTATGCCGTACATGGGATTTCAAACAATATGGTGGTTGGATTCTGTTCCACAGGACAGCAATGTACTACAAATTCATTGCATACATCCAGAACTATTCTGTATTTTTCATTGGGTTTCTGTAAACCCATAATTGGATGTCCAATCAGTTCTCTCAGAATTCCTTATTGTAACATGTCATCTATCAGTGACTGTATACCTGGAATCATTCCCGCGGTCTAATGCTATGGTGGCGTTCTAGAGTAAACAGCTTTTAGTTTCACCCTTATTCAGACTGGTTCTATTCCTTTTATTAGTCCAATGTCTTTCCTTGTGAAATCCCAAACTTTGGCATTCACTCTTTCTCTCAGATCTTCAAGCAATTCATCACAGTTAACAAATGAAATAACCCTGTCTCAGCTTGCTGACTGATTAATTTGAAATCCACATCCTCATCATCTGTTTGGAATGATGCACCATCCGGTGTACAGTAAATTCTGCAATTTACCTTGCACAACAAATCTCTCTCCAGCAGGTTTAGAGGGCTTAAATCGTGAACCAAAAATGTGTGCTTTTCTTCAAAGGATCTGTGTACTCCCCCCCACCCCACTGCCCACCACTCTTATCTGCACCGGCCACCACTGATTGAACCCTGTAGCTTCTGTGTATATGCACATTCTTTGTTAGGTCTTTCTCATATTTCTGAGCACAGTTAATTTATCATGAGTCAAAGCAGCTCTCCTCGTAACTTCTTTGCACAGGTAAATTATTTATTTCCTTTGATACTGTTCTAGTTGTTCAAACTCTAGGCACCCCTTTATTATTTGTTCCAATTACATTTTCAGTTGAGTGATATTTATTGCCCTTCCTTTTCCAATTTCTGATTCCTCAGGTGTCCCCACATCCACTGATTACTGGATCTTCTAGTTTCCTCAAACCAGGCTGGTATATATTTTATCTTGATTGCAACAATTTCATCTGATATAACTGACGGGGTTAGTACTATCCTTCCCCCTATAAGGGCTTCGACTATAACAAGTCTGGAATTTTCGAACACCTTTTAGAACCACTTATTAACTATTTGACCTCACCTTCTTATTCTAAGCAACATTCACCCTAAACAAAGAAAATACACAATCACAGCCACAACACATTTGCCCTAATAATACTCACAGCTGCCTTCAAGTATCACTTTGCCGGATCTTCAAGTTCCTGACATTGGAGTCAGTAGTCAGAAATTTTATAATTATAGCCTGGGTACTATTTTAGCTCTATTCAGGGTGTAAAACCCATCCTCTTCTACCAGATTTGCCAGCACTGAAATCTCTAATAAATTTCTACAAATTATGTTACCTTAAACTTACTTAGCGAACCTGGAAGTTCTGCGCCTTTCTCGGTCAATGGATCTTTGCCACCATTTTCGAAAGGAATATTACACATCAAAAGACACCAATAATTAATTTGATGTTCAGTCAATAAAGAGAGGGTTGGTGAAGTTTTATAAGTGTTATTCTCTCATTTAGTAGATTAGTCGATATTTGTATTTTATTCAAATTAGTGGTTAAATAATTAATTGATAAGAGATAAAATTGACTAGGACAAACATAGAAAAATAAAACAGCTTATTCCATTTAGAGCAATGTCCTTATTCCAAACTAAAGGACCTATTCTATCCTTACAAGATCCCATTAAGAATTCTTTCTGGAAAAGAGCAAGTTGATTTTGGAGTAGTTTCAAATATCTAAATGGATGAACAAACTCCCTATAAAGAGTTGTTCTGGAGACTCAGCCGAGTTTTCCTAACAACTGCAGTCGCAATAGTCTATAAAGAAAGAGAAGGAGGGATCCTCAGCAGTAGCTATGATCAGCAGAAAACTGAAATTCTCCTCACAATTCGTAAGGAAAAACAAAAGGAATCACAGTAAGCAGTAGCTCATGGCCAGTCAGGTTAGCACAACAAAGTGCCAAGGACCCTGTCAAGGTAAGGATGCATGGAAATAGTCCTGAGCTTTCTAGCTCACAACTGCTCTTTGCGCTCAGACTCCTCGTGCACAGCGAGATAACTGGTGTATGTCAGGACGATCCTTGTCCCAACCTTGATCACTTCCACCTGTCTACACCGCACCCTGTGCAGTCTTTGCAATTTTGTGGAGACAGTGAGATCCTTTGTGTCCCTGGCATCTCATTGACAGGAGGCAAGCTCACCGGCCCTTGAAGAGTACGTCGTGACTCAGGCCATGACAGTTGGTACTTAGATGCAGGCCAGCAATGTCCATTCAAAATCCACCAAGTGATAGTCTCCATCCTGGAGCACGACGAGCTCCAAGCCACCACAGGCCTGCGGATAGTCCAGTTGCAGTCCCTCCTGCCCTAATGATTCATCATGTCAATGTCCCAGTATGGTGCCAGCGTAGTATGGTTCCAAATCAAAAAGTGTCTCTACTTTTTGGGGCTGAAGCCCCAGTAGTCAAGCCCTCCATGGCTTTGAAGATACAATTAGCTCAAAAGGCCACCGTTGAAATGAAACAGGCCTTTGTGAAATTCTGTCCTGCCAGCCATCCAACCCCCAAAGTTTTATCACATTCTTTAGTGGGGCCTAGACACTTCCCCTTGGAATGCAGGTGCCAATTTCACCCTGCCTTACCTTTCCAGAAAGGCCCCTCAGACTTACAGGTCGGCTATGTCCCATGAGCCCCTAATTTATGGCCTTCTATCAAGAATGCACAGATGTGGCTCTCCCACTAGCACCCAGTTGTGAATTAGGAGATGGGCCACCAGGCACACAGAGCCACTAGCATTTAAATGCCCACTTTCCCGAAGTGGCATTTCCATCACCCTAATGTCAAACCACCCTCCCACTACCGGAGAGGATTCGACATTATGAACTCATCGATACCAAACATTCTAATGTTACCATTCTGCTAATAGGAAATAATGCTCAAAAGCCTTTCCCTACATCCCCTCATGCTAATCCAAGGCAAGAATCAGGCCCTATCATAACGACCACATTATCTGGTGTCAGTCACGACTATTGCAGGTAACGCATACACACACCTACCCAGCCCCTTCCCAGCACCACACCCTATAACTAGGGAGAACTCAGATATAGCAGGAGACATACAGATACTTAGCACATAGCTTTCTTAAAAGATAAACCAAGTAATTGTAGCCCCGGCATACAGGCCCCACCAGGGCAAACCTGTGGAATAATCGATGAGCTAGCTCTGTGGATGGCACAACCAGTGTGGCTGGCCCATGGAGGCGCATTCATGATACATGCCCCGGGTATAGGTGTTACCCCATGATACGGGACTTAAAACTAAATCGAATCAACAAATTAATATACACTGATCCACAATTTGTATATGAGGGCCAAAGCGCTTTGACACTGCACAGCAGTGCCAAACACGCTCACGTCCTAAGGCTAGCATCCAGATCAACGGAAAACTGGGAAGGAGGAAAGCAAAAGTATATTTAAGCTTCCTCAGCTCTTTTAATACTATTTTTTCAAGCACATCAATTGCATCCTGTGGTAATGTGGGGGCAAAGATAGATTTAGGCCTGAACTCACTCGGGCAGTTCATATCCAGGGGATATCTACATTTTCCAAATTGAATATAGGATCAACATTAGACAGTGTATCCTGATTCAAAACCCATAAAGTGTGGAACAAATCTATATCACTAATAGCTAAATTATTGGGTTTCAGTGTTGCAACTGGTGGTGTATTCGTGTGCTTCAACTCATACCACTTTTTCATTTTGAGTGTGAGCATGACATTAAACAAGTCTATGCAACTATCAGTGAAATTCAACTCAGCAGTAGGACCAAAGACAGTGCATCAACTTGCAATTCATTCAAAGTTATGTTAGAAAGATTTACCACTGTGTTATGAAGATCCATTATCTTTTTGTGGATTTACCCCTTGTTTTTATTCCCATGTGAGTGTCTTGACCTTTTATTTTTCCTGTACCTTACACTTTTGTTCTTCTTCCTCCTTGATCTCTTCCTCTTAGATAACCTTGAGTAGGTCTGGATTCTAGACGACCCAATGCAAGAAGCTGGAATTCCTTTAAAAACTTGTTTTTTATCCCAGCAGATTCAAAGCCAACAGATGCATCACTTTCAATTGCACTACTATATCCATAGGTTTCTTTGCTTGTTGTAGGCGTTTTTACCTGATTATTTTGGCCAAGCTCGACTACTACCAATTTAATTGGTTCCTAGCCTTGATGTTAGTGATCAAACTTTTTTGCGAATGTCAAAATGTAGTCATTTTGGTAGTCTTTGTAATGGCGGTAGAATTTTTGCCATTTGTTAATCTTTATCTCATCCTTCAACTTATCCAATTTAATATAGAATGTTTTCATTTCATCACTGAACTCGTGCAGGGACAATCATTTGTGTAATTCTGTGGCTAATCTGTCAATAGTTGCCAATAATTTATCCCGGTCTTTCCAATCATATTTTATTAATATGCACAACATAACAGTTGAGCATGTGTGTGAATTGGCATGTCATTATTGTTAAAATTCTCAGCCCTCTTGGAACTCGCTCGTTATCTGCTTACTTCTGTAGTGAGACAGCTTCCCACCATTTAGCGTGCTCTTTTATAATACATTTTTCTAATATGTCTAACCGTTATTTTTTAGGAGGACTGTAAGTCAACACTCCTGTAGCTCAATTATTGCTCTCAGGAACACTGAATGATGAAAGGGAGAAGATTTTTTCAGCAGCCTATGGTTGCTCTGCTTTTTTGGATGCTGCCATATCAAATCACCATGCACTCAATATCTTTGGATGAAAATGAGAGTCCTGCCATATAGTACGCATATGCCTCCAATGTGTACTTTGCCACACATTAAGAATGCTCCGCACATATACCAACAGCCCAACACTAGAATACACCGGTTACCCAACTTGGAGAAGCAGCCTTGTGCCCTCCGACTAAAGCGCTGTTTTACAGTCAGATGGTACTTTTACTCCTGCCAGAACGTTTCATCCTCATGGTCTGGTACGCTTACGATGATGTCAGCAAGTCCATGTGTGGGAGGGCCAGAAGAAAAAAGATTAATGTGTAGTTCATTCATGTAGCAAATTTACAGGGGAGTAGATTCCAGCCCGAGTGCAGATGTAAAGATACTATTCACAACTTCCCTTTGTGACTACAAAAAGTCATAAACTTAGACTTTTAGTCTACTTTTACCTTTGTGAATTGGGCCACATTAGTGCAAATTAAATTGATTACTAGGATGTGAGAGTCAATACATTTCCAGGCTTCTCTTTATTGTAAAGAAACAGTGAGAAATAGTGTCTTACACTACAACAGCTTTCACCCTGTCCTGCCTCAAAATTGAATTCCTTATGGTGAGCTTCTGTGAGCCAAATAGAATTGAAGCACTCCATTTGCCTATGATAAGAAACAGCAATTGACAACCAAATTCAGGGTTAAGGGCTATATTGCAAGAGTAATGAACCAGGATAAACAGGTGTCCCTTTAAAAAAGGAAGGAGATTTCGTATGAACTCAAAAAGGAAGCTAGGAATGTGAAGGCAATTTGCTTTATCACTACTTATTGTAGGAAACACTGTGAAATTGGTAAGATCTTTAGGAAATACAGGAATTTATGTAGATTCAATGATAGGCAAACTAATAGACTTAGGGCCCAGCATCACTTATCATAGACCTAGTACCTTTCGAGAAAAGCATACATCTAGCCACTGTGCCAAATATTATGTGCTGTCAGGCTGGTTACAGAAACATAAGGGCTTAACCAAATGTTAGAAATGGAAGCCATGAAAGGTAGGATCTTCATGAAGAACATATTATGATCCACTTACAAACAAGACTGAGAAAGATCGCCAAAAGCGTCACCTCTAAAGTGAAATGTTTTGAGTCACCCTTGCTTCCAAAATGATGTTGGAGCACGAATTGTCCAGTCCAGTACAGAAACTTATTTTAGAGTGTATGCGTGCCATACATAAGGATTCAAATATTCAGCAGCAAGACGCTTTAATGATGTACATGAGTGAAATGACAAATTACTAAAATGACGACAATTTTTTGCTATCGATTTTGAACCTAAAGATATTAGGTTAGGAAACAGAGTGCTATCAGTAAGAGATCTTGGACCCAAATATTTTTGAAACTTGATCCTTAGGAGCCTAATGGACTTCACATGAGAGAGGAATAACATTTGGCTAAAGATAGATATACATATTATCTCTATTGCAATATTGTAATATTACACAGCTTCTTTACGATATGTTTATATGAGTAATGATTGATTGTTTTGTTGCTTTTTACCGGTGTGTTGCGAATAGCATGGTAAAGAACCACTGAAATACCCCAAAGGTGCATCTAGTAATTTTCCTTTATAATGAAAGCAATGTTGATCACCTAGGATTGATATGCTATTATGTCATATAAACCCGTATTCTTCAGATTTAATTCATTAATTTATTCATGAAATATTGTGACCAGACCGGGCTAGACTGTTCCTAATGGAGTAGAGTCAAGCCTAATTTGCATATGGCTGGGTCCAAACTGAGGTGGCATGATAGAATGATGGGTTGCACTGTTACCCAGAGCAATTGCCAGTGCTTAGACTTATTGCAAGCATTTCTCCCAACACCTTTTGGATGTTGTGCCCTGAGTGGCAAGTGTATGCCCAGACATGGGTCCTGTGTTTACTGTGCCACTAGAACCAAGCTACACCCAACTGATGAGCCTCAATCAGGGTTGTTTATGTTCCTGGTTCAGAGATGACCTGTCCTGTCAGTTTGGGCTTGAGTGTTCCTATTGGAGCAAGGTCAAAACAGATTTGCATATGTCTGGGTCCCAACAGTGGCAAGGTGGGAAAAAGAACAATTGGATGAAATGCTAGCCTGAGCCAGTGGTTAGACCTATTGTAAGCATTCCACCGTCACATTTTGTGTGTTTGATTTATGCCATTTTGCTCCATTTAGTACTTAATTTCATAACGGAAATCTTGTACTATCATAAACAGTGCTTATTGGTGGAGTAAGTTATAGTTAATTCAGCAAACTATAGCTGGGGAATTTTAATATTTAGTGCATTTAAAATGTGACCTTGTGACTGGCATCTCCACCTAACTTTAATGATACTTTACTCTTTGGTTTTGTTTAGTGAATGTTTAGATTTCTAGGTTTAAAAAAAAAATTCAAGTTAGATATTATCGCCTTACCTAACAATATTCTCACTTTAACCTTTGTTTTATTTAGTGAACTTCAGTCATTTTAGGTTTAAATCTTTTATTAAAGGTTTTCAACAGAAGAACAAGTAGCGTCAGGCCATTACACATTCCCGGCCACAGCGGGAGCAAAAGCAGCTTGAGCTCGCCTCCACCACCTACAGGTGGGTGGGAAGCCAAAGAGGTACTTGCTAGCCCAGGAGTCGCTATCAGTTACACCCCCCCCCGCAACCCCAACCCCCCCCAAAAAAAACCCTCCCACCAACACTCCCCGCCCCCCCCTTTCCCTGTGTCAAGATAGTCAGAGGAGAGAAAGAAAGAAGAAGTAAGAAAGGAATGTAGACCCTGTCTCGGGAGCGAAGGGACCAGAAAGGCGAGTGTACAGCGCCGCCCCTGGGAAGGTGTCTAAGCAAGGCGGCTATGTGTTTTCCCCATCGTCTGGATCAGCGCTGAGCCGTAGGAGGCGTAGGTATCGGGGACACGTCAGCTCCCTGAAGTCCTGAGATAGAAGGGACCTGAACGGTTGCCACAATTCCGGGAAAGAGGCACCCTTTCCCGCCAGTGTCAGAGAGATACGTTCCATCCCCAAGATATGCCAGATGCGGTGCAGCCACTCTAGATGTGTGGGTATGCGGGGCGTTTTCCAACAAGCAAGGAGGCACTGTGTGGCCGCCCCCAGCGCCAGGGCTATCTGTTTCCCCCGATGGGACTTCAAGGGGTAAGTAATGGCATTAGGGACCCCCAGGATGATGTATGCAGGGAATCTGGGCAGCTCCGTGTCAAAATATCTGTCAACCTCATCCAGAATTTGTCGCCAATAGGAGGATAACAAGGGGCAATCCCAAAGAATGTGCGCTAAAGTGCCCAGCTGACCGCACCCCCTCCAGCAGTCCACGGTGTGTGAGCTATCCATGCGGTGTAGGCGTTCCGGTGTGTAATACCAGTAAGTCACCAGTTTAGTGAACGTCTCGGTGAGGCCTGTGTGCGTGGCTGTGTGGCGGGCCCTATAGCAACATCCCTCCCACTCCTTCGCCGGTAGGTCCCTTCCCAAGTCCCTCTCCCATCGCGCCCTCCCCGCGTGGTATGAGTGGTAGTGTGTCGACAGAAGCATCTTATACAGATCCGATGTCAATTTCTTGTCAGTGTGGCGGGTGATCAGCCAGCGCTCAAACGGCGTGAGCCGGCGTTGCGCTGCACTTTTCTCCCGTGGCCGCGTGGCCCAGTGTTTGACCTGCAAGTACCCGATCAGGTCCGTGGCCGGGACTCCATAGTCGGCTGCCAACTGTGCCAGGGGTATAAACCCACCGTCTTTATACAGGACCCCCAGGGCTCTGCAGCTGGAGTATCTCCAACCCGGGAAAGAGGACTCCGGAAGCCCCGGCGGAAAGTCGGGATTGCTGAACAGAGGGGTGAGAGGCGAGGGGAAGGACATCAGCTTCTGTCTCTCACCGGTCTGGTCCCAGATCCGCATTGTTGCCTGGGTCACCCACGAGGCATACAGATTAGGTGGTCGCTGGTCCCGGCGAAGGAACGGGATCGCGGTCAGGGGCCTCCCCGCCACCGCTCGGTCCTGGAACAGCCAATGCTTTTCGGACGCGGGCCTCGACCATTCCACCAGGTATCGTAGCTGAGCGGCTTGGAAGTAGAGCAGTAGGTCCGGGACACCAATACCCCCGTATTCCGGCGGAAGCGAGCTAATCTGGCGTTTAAGGCGCGGCTTCCTGCCCTGCCAAATGAATTGTGCTAGGTCGGATTGGACCCGTTTGATCCAGCCCTTCGGTGGGTATATGGGGAGCGCGTGGAACATGTACAGAATCTTAGGCAGTATCGTCATTTTGATGGCTGCCACTCGCCCAAGCCACGAGATCGGCAGACGGCGCCAGCGATGGAGATCCGTTGTAATGGCGGAGGAGAGACAGTCGTAGTTGAGGGTCCGGATGCCCGGGATCGTGGGCGTCAGCTGCACCCCGAGGTAGGGACCGGACCCGCCACCCAGGGGACCGGATATTTCGCGCGTAGGTCCGCTACCACACCCGGTGCGAGAGAGAGGGAGAGTGCCACTGATTTAGCAATGTTAACTTTGAAGCCCGATACGTCCCCGAACACGGAGAGCTCCTCCAAGATCGCTCCCAGGGACGTCATGGGCTCCCTGAAGGTCAAGAGGACATCATCGGCATAAAGGCAAATCTTATGGGTGTCCCCCCCAAACCGGATGCCGGTGATCCGCCCGTTTTGGCGAATGTGCTGTGCTAGGGGTTCCATATACATAGCGAAAAGCAGCGGGGAGAGGGGGCAACCCTGCCTGGTGCCCCGGGAGATCCGAAACGGTGCCGACGTGTGACCATTAACGCGGACGGAGGCGTGGGGGTCGCGGTAGCAATTGAATATCCAGGCCCTCTTTTTGTCCTGGAAGCCGAACCGGTACAGGACCGCCTCGAGATAGGGCCAGTGCACCCGGTCAAAGGCCTTCTCGGCATCCACCGCCAAGAGGGCGTAGTCGGCCTGTGGTAAATATTTCGTTACCGGTACTATTTTTTATGCGGTAAAGTCTATTAAGAACAACTCAGTAAAATGAGAGGCAGAATCCGTGGTATTAGAGGTTTTAAAAAGACTTTATTCCTATACAAAGGAATACAATTCGAATTGTAGGCATTCTATTCCATCACCACGAGAGTTCAGGAAGGAAGGGCATACATTATTGACAGATAAGCAGTTTTATAGAAAATACATTACAGTGAAACAGATGCAAGAGGCGTAACAGCTGATAAAAGGTGCATACGTAGCTAATAGAGGGCGTAAATTAAGAAACGTCATTATACATGATGTCACAAGTGGGTGGATCCATAAGAGAATCCTGCAATGTCAGCAGAAATATTTGGCAGAGATGCGCGCGCAGCCGCATGACGTGTGATTGACGTACAACTAGAGGGTGAAGGGGACTTGACATTTAGCTCTACATGTGGAGACAGAAGTCTGAGGTTATGTCAACCTAATTCCAGATCATATCTAATATCCTATGTTTAAAGAACTGTGTTATCCAAAAAGAGAGGTCTCTTAGGATAGAATCTTATTCTATACTGACTATACTGACTGTTAGTGCGTGTACAAGCGTCTAAGTGTCTACACTAGATGCGAGGGGGTAGGAATATTCCATGGTAACGAGGCTATGAATTACTTGCATGAGGACAGCGAGGCCTGGCCCTTTGCACGGTAGCTGGAGGAATGTTTACCTAAACTGCTAGACAGGAATGCATCGGATGAGGGGCGGAGGAGATAATCTTGAAGGTGAAATATAGTTTTTGGCAGGCGACGGGCTGGATCAGGCACCGTTAGCCGCGCAGGGAGTAAGACAAAGTTCATGGTCACAGATGCAGGCTCAGACTGGAGCTTTCAGAGGCAGAAGGCAGGAAAAGGCTTGATGACAGAATTCGGGCCTACTCGCCTGAATCTGTAAAAATGTGGAAAGTGAACCACATAAAGTCGGTGGCCTTTCATACTTAGGAAAGGAATATCTGACCCATTCATGGTGGATCTGAAAGAGGACATGTTGACGGTGGACGCACATATATTTGCGTCTTCAAAACTGGAGCAGGAGGGAACATACATGTACTTATAGCATGTACATGGAGCCGTTGGGGTCTACGATAGGGGACATAACTGATCACAAAATCCATATTTCCTCATTCCCTCCTTGTCCCCTACGGACCCTCAGGAGATATCGATCTTCATCAATCCATCGATCTGTTCATATAGCATCATTTGTTCTTCTTTCTTCTTCCGGGATCTTGAGCGAAAACTTGGATGTGGGATACACGAGGTGGCACACAGACCACAAATCGCTGGCCCACATTGTAGACATAAGCAGCAACTGAATAGTATGAGAAAGCCAATACCTAGGAAGGATAGGATTCTCCATCCCCAGGCTGACAACACGCCCCAGAACCAACCGGACCAAGTCCAGGTGCCTGGACTCTGGTGTATCTGGCTTACAATCTTATGAAGGCGAGTTATGGCTTTATATACTGACGGCGAATTTTCTGGTATGAAAATGCAGCAACTTGATCCGATGACCCTACAAGCTCCGCCCCTATCGGCCAGGATGACGTCAAGGACAAGACGATTTTGAAGCACAACAATCCGCATAGCAGACTGCTCTTCTGTTAAATTGCCTAAGGCGGAAATAGTTTCGTTCACTACTGCTTCAAGGGTTCTGGTTAATCTACGTATCAGCTTACTATTAGTGACTGTACCTATATAGGGAAAGAAACCTTTATTGAAATCTGTGTATTTTTCCCATGCTGTTTCAGTGTAATCGACAATTGGGAGATCTCTCTGCTGTCTATTGTGTACTAAATGAGTATTTCTATGATAATCAGGAGGGGCTAGGAAAACAGGTGGTAGAAGGAATGCTATGTAACAGGTACCATCCCAATCTAAAGGTAGGCGTATATATGCGGTCTGGCCACATATAAAGTAGGAATGACGAGAAGCTCTAAATGTAGACTTGCCTTGATCACTGAATTTTATTACAGTGGTGCATTTACTATGGCCCATGTGTATGGAGCCATTCTTTCTTATACATAGTTCCCCTTTTACTGGGAATACGGACATGGCGGGCAAGATTGGTGTAGCCTCTGATTCAACGTTCAGGATCATAAGGTTAAGTGTAAAATTACCTAATCCATAGACTTCATTTTCTAGATCAGTTCCTGTTCTTTTGGGAAGTCCCTCCTTGTTAGGGTAGCAGACTTTAAGCAAAACTAAGTTCAGGTTTCCCCATACCCAGTTGTCTTGATAAACTGCGGAATTGGAATCTAGGGAATTAATCAAACTAAACCATGCTCCACAGGAGCCATTGTGTGTGAACGGATAGGGAAAGAGGGGCAAAACTCCCTGATAGTTCTGATAGGGAGGGAGTCGGCCACATATCCAACAATTTGTGGCATTGCTGGTTTGATGGGAATGATGTAGCATACTAATGAAAGTGTTATTGCGCAGCGCAAATCTATAGGACAATTCATGCGGAGGTAATTCGCTAAAAGAATGTTCTGCAGTTATATTGTAAGCACGCTTAGGAATAGGGTAATACATGTGCAATAGGATGCTGACAATGATGATCAGAAGACTTAGAAAAAACTAAATTAACAATGTTACTGTGCAGTGACTACGAAATGATTTCCAATACGCATGCTTCTTGAGCTGTATTTGATGATTTCTTTCTCTATTCCGGTCTAGAGGATACATGTCAGAGACAAATTCAACCGATTCACCTTGGAGAGGACTTAAAGAATCAAATTGTCTGACTTACTAGACCTCAATTTTAGTTTGTAAAGTTCTGGTTTTGTTAATTCAGCCAAGGGGGGCTTTGAGTCTGTCTGTGAGGGAATACAGGGTTGAGTATCTACACTGGATGGTAGTCCATAAAATTTCTTGATATGACTCGAGTGCAACCACCCTTTCCTTCCTTCGATTTTCACGGCTGTCCTTGTGGTGAGTAGAACCAACTTCGGTGACTTCCACCTAGGATCCAGTTGGGTCTTCCGGTCAAAATTCCTGACCAGCACCAGGTCCCCAGGAACCACGTCATGGGGCTTCACCTCAGTATTGTCGGGAAAAGCTGCGGATACCTGTGAACGACAAGATTGTAGTGCAGACATCAAGGAAGCCAGGTAATCTGTCAACATATTACAGTCAACATCAGTGATTTTACGAGGTATAGGCGTCCCCCACATATTTGGTGGTCTACCGAAGATCACCTCATACGGGGATAGCCCTGTTCGAGAATGTGCTACCATTCTCATGTAAAAGAGCGCAACTGGTAAGGCTACTATCCAATCGACTCCTTTTTCTCTACATATTTTGGACAATCTAATTTTCAGAGTTTGATTATGACGTTCCACGAGACCTGCCGCCTCGGGATGTCGGACACAGTGGAATTTCCATTGGTAGCCTAATAGAAGGGAAACGTGTTTCATTAGTTCGGATGAGAACGGCTGGCCGTTATCTGAGTAGACAGCACGTGGTAAACCGTACCGTGGGAAGAATTCTCGAACTAACTGTTTGGCAGTAGTCGGGGCAGTGTAATCTGAAACCGGGTAGGCTTCGGTCCAACGGGAAAGAGCACAGACAACTACGAGAAGATATTTGAATCCTCGACATCGTTCCATCTGGATATAATCCATCTGGAGGACTTCAAAAGCATGATCGGGAGTTTGAAATCCACCCTGTTCTACGGGAATACTTTTACCTGGGTTAAACTGACAACATATCATAAAGGTACGAACTTTTTGTTTAGCTGCGGCTCGCAAGTGTTTGTTGAACCAGATGTGTTGAATGCTGTCTAGCATAGCTTTTTCTCCTAGGTGCGCTGGACTATGTATTGTGTTAATGATGACTTGGACCATTGAGTCGGGAAGAAACCATATAGATTTTTCCTTCGTCATCCATCCTTGATCTGTTTGGATCCCTCCTAATTCAGTTCATTTCTTTATTTCTTCTGGTGTAGCATGTGTCTGTATGTCAATTACATCAAGGGCGGGATCCTTGACTGTCATACAATGTGTTGGTGTCAGGACTATTGTCTTTGGCATGTCAGTTGTGTGAGTCTGATTCTGAGCAGTCTGTTTAGCTGTTCTGTCAGCTAGGTCATTACCCTGAGAAATGATATCGGTAACTTTTGTGTGGGCTTTGCATTTCATAATCGATATTGCAGTAGGTAGATGAATCGCGTCTAATAGGGCTTGAATGAGGGGTCCGTGTTGGATGTGGGCACCGTGAGAAGTTAAATAACCTCTCTCTCGCCACAGTACGCCGAAGTCATGGACGACTCCGAATGCATAACGTGAATCTGTGTATATGTTGACTTTTTTATTTGTGGCTTGAATACAGGCTTGTGTCAGAGCGATGAGCTCTGCTGCTTGAGCTGACAAAGTGTTAATACAATTTGTTTCAATGACTTCAGTGTCTGTTGTGACTGCGTAAGCGGCCACTAACTCTCCTGTACTTGTTCTCATACATGACCCATCTACATATAATGTCAAGTCTGGATCTGACAAAGGGATGTCTGTCAAGTCTTGTCTGGGTTTCGTCGTGATAGTAATGACTTCGACACAATCATGTGCCAATGGATCTGTTCCGCCTACTGGTAACAGTGTGGCAGGATTTAACGTATTACAACGTCTGATTTCTATATGTGGCTGAAACAATGTTAATTCGTAACCGGTGAGTCTTGCTATAGTCAAGTGTTGTGTTTGTGTGCGGTTCAAGAGAACCTCTACTGCGTGTGGTACTTGTACTGTCAATTGATGTCCTAACACTATGGCATCGCTTTGTCTGATTGCTAAAGCTGTTGCTGCCACTGATTTCAGGCACGCTGGAAGAGCCTGAGCTACTGGATCTAATGTACTAGAGAAATAAGCACATGGTTTGTGTGATCCTGCTTGTTCCTGAGTGAGTACTGACAAGGCAGTACCTTCGCGTTCTGTAACAAAGAGTGTAAACTGTTTACTGTAACATGGTGTTGCTAAGACAGGTGCTTGGCATAAAGCTTTCTTTAAGCTTTCAAAGGCATGTGTATGTTCTGGAGTCCAAGGGAGGACAGTCGATGTGGCTGCCTCCTGTGTTGTCAACTGGATGAGTGGTTTTGCTAGAAATGCATATTGAGGGATCCACTGCCTACAGTATGAAGTGAGGCCTATAAAAGCCCGCACCTCCTTTTGTGTCTTGGGTGGTGGCATGTTAGCAATTAACTGGATGCGGTCAGGTGTAAGCTGCCTTCCCTCCTTGGACAGCGAGTGCCCAAGATAAACAACTCGCTGGACACAGAATTGCAGCTTAGAAGGGGACACCTTGTGCCCCTTGTCAGCCAGAAATTTCAAAACCGTCAGTGACGCTATCTCACATTCAGGTTCGCTTCGAGCGGTGATCAGCAGATCATCGACATATTGAAGCAAGGCAGTGTTAACTGGCATGTGGATACTGTCAAGTTCTCGTTTCAGTGCTTGGCTATAGATGCTGGGGCTCTCTGTAAATCCTTGAGGCGCGCGTGTGAATTTAAAACTTCGTCCATTTAAACTAAAACCGAACAAATATTGACTTTCCGGATCGATTGGGACACTAAAGAAAGCATTCTTGAGATCAATTACAGTGAAAAACGTTGCTTCTGAGTCAATAGCTGTGAGTAATGAAGAGATATCTGGGACCACAGGGTATTGTGGTACAATACATTTATTTAATTCGCGCAGATCAATAACTAATCGATATACTGGTGGTGCTTTTGGATCCGTTCTTTTAAGAATCGGAATTATCGGGGAATTACATACATTGGAGTCGGTTTCGACGACCACTCCTTGTGCAATGAGCTCGTCAATGATTTGCAGTAAAGCCACTACAGCATCTGGTGGTAACTTGTATTGTCGCATTCGTGGTAGTACTATTCCTGTTTTCAGTGTAACTCGATATGGTGTAATGTTCATGCAACCAACATCAGTGGGGCCTTGTGCCCATAAATGTGTAGGTAAATTCTGCAGTCGGTGATCCATGTCTCTGGACACGTAGTGACCTTTAAAGTCACGTAAAAATAGTCGTACTCCTTCCGGGGAACAACATATTATGGCTCCTAGAGCTTTCAATGTTTTTATGCCTAACAAGTTTTCTGGACATGATTTAGTAAGCAATAAATCTGTAGTACGTGTCAATGGACCGACTGTAAGTGGAAGAGGTTGTGTTACGCCATTTATTATAGGTTTTCCTGAGAATCCAAGGGAAATATTCTGTGAGCCTGAGAGGGGTGCCCCTGGAACTTCACTGCGTCTTATAGTTGTTCTGCTTGCCCCTGTATCAAGTAAAAACTTTCTGTCTTCCCCTAATAGTTCACTATGTACATAAGGTCCCTCTTGGTCTACAGGAACCTCAATAAGGGGTAAGCCAACTTCCCTCTCTAGGCTATCTCATGAGTATCGTTGATAATCGGGATAATCTGTTTGAGCATACTGATACATCTGTTGTGTTGTTGCTTGAGTTGCAGCAATAGGCTGCGCTTGTGGTGGTGCTACGATCTGTTGTGGAGCTGCCTGTTGCGGAGCTAGTTGTTGCGGAGCTAACCTAGGTTGTGCATGCTGAGGGATTTGTTGTTGATTCTGATCCTGTCTAGGTGGACGTGGTCTCACCTGTGTTCTACCTGTGGAAATATTATGTTTCAGGACTGGACAATCGTGTATATAATGACCTGGTTGTTTACAATAGTTGCATGTCCCTTTCACAGGACCTGCGGAATCACCCTTTTGATGACTATCGGCTGGAACTGACTGTGCAACAAGCATTTTCATTTTTGTATCTTTCATACGTCTTTGTTCGTGTTCTTGTTCTTCTCTAATTCTATTGTGGTGATATTGTAACATCTGTAGCATCTGTGATGGGGTATTACCTTGCCAGGTACTTTCGAATTTCAATACTCTATTCTTGACTTGCAGCAGAGAATTTTCAACTAATTTTGTCACAAACAGATGTGGATATGACTCACTACTTGCTTTTATGCCACTATTTATACTAAAACATTTTTCAAATCGGGAATAGAAATCACTAGTGTCTTCATCTGGTTTTTGTTTACAGGCTGAGATTGCACCCCAGTCTTCCTTTTTCGTAGTTAATAAACGTGGCAATACCTGTATTAGTAATCCTGCTAGTGCGGTAGTCTTTTCCCCAAGCCCTGCTCCTGGAGCTCGGGCCTTTTCTTCGTTTTCTAATACTGTCCAATCTATCTTTTGGTCTCCCACCTCCCATTCCTTTTCTTTGAGTTTCTCATAAACACCGGCGGGTAATAGGACTTTTAATATTTTCATAATATCGGGGTAGGTATACTCTCCCATGAGTAACATGTCTTTTATCTCACGGTGGAAACCTGCTGGGTCCTTGTCATGACTGGGTACTACTTTCTTCATTTCTAATAATTCTAATTTAGTTATAGGCGTGTACACAAACACGCGTGTAAAATTATCTCCGGCACCTCTAATTGGGTGCACTTCGCGTAACGGGTTCTGTCTATCTATGTGATACATTTTTCTTCCCATAATGGGAACTGGAACGTGTTCTGGGCATACGAAATTTAAATAATGGTTTCGGGATTCTAGAATTTCCTTAATCAAATCAGTACCTGACCCTCTCCATATATTCGTGAGTAGTTCTGTCAATATGTCAGGTAAGGGTCCTGGATCGGAGTGTTGGCTTTTATATAATATAAGGAGGTGTTGAATCATGTATATACTAGCTAAACGCTGTTCATATGGGTCTAGATTCAGAAACGTGTGTGCAAGTACATCATCATTGTATTCGCCGGGACTGTCAGCCCATTGTACTGCTGACCTGGCTAATTCTTGTTCGTCCATGGAATCGAGCACGTGGTACCCCCTTCGATCTCGGAGTAATTTATCAGCGGCTTGGAATAAGTGTTCAGGGGATTTTGTATTTAGCATAGGGTTTGGAAGATGTCTATTATATTCTGGACGTATTGGACGTATTGGGTCGTTAAACCTCTGGTATTATTATGGGGTCTTCCTCTACCTACATAAGCTATTGTATCTAATTGCTCTGATTCTTGCTCCTCCTCCTCTCTGTTTAGGTCAGTGGCGTCTACCTCTAATCTTTCTTCGTGTATTCGTTCTACTTCTTTGCGGATCTTTCGGTACATAGCTACTATACATAACTGTTTATCATGTCTCCCTTCTGATATATTCTGGCCCCAAGTGACAAGTTTTTGCATTTCTTCCGGATTTACCCCAGGCCGGTCTTGATTTCTGATTACACAGTTTATGAGGAAACGTAACAGTTGTCCCTGTACCTCCGCTTTCTGGTACTCCATGGCTCTGCTAATACTTTCAGGACCTCGCCCTGACTGGACAAAGTGATATATATTTTCTAAATGTGTAGCCATTCCTGGTAGCTTCGTTAAATATATTGCAGCTCGTCGAATACGTAATGATGACAGCAGCATTTCGTCCCGCTTACCGGGCACAGGATCATATCTACAATCTACTAGAAGTTCCTTAAGCATGTCGGGAGTTGCTAGTTTGGGCGTACGTTGGTGTGCTAATTCTCTAAGGGAAAATGTATTTCCTCTGGGTGGCGTAGAAAAAATGTCTGTTGTACCTCCTGTAGCACCGTCTGGGGTGCTGGACGTGAAAGGATTTGTTGAAGGTGAGACAGCAACCGTCGTTGCGGGAAAAGCGGTAGAAACAGATGTGCTTGTCGGAATGTGTGTCGGAGCTTGTTGTTGCGGAGGTACAGACGGAGAATCTTGGCGATGAGCATCATCGGCAAGCGGTCTATGTGGTGCGGTATTAGCATACTCGGGAGCTGCGTCATCTAAATAAGAGGAAAGGAAAACATCTTCTGCGGTTCTGGGATGCCCCTTGGGATGTGCTTTTATCGGAAATAATGGAGGTGGCAAGTCTTTTGGTATTTCCGGAGTAGCCTTAGGTAACCCTTCGGCCAGAAGTGGATACATACCATTCATAAGGGCGTTTCTTTGTCTGTCTACTTGTTCTGATTTTACTCGGGTACCTTCCTCAAGTAATAGATTTTCTCGGGTTTTATTTGAATTCTCTCTACCTTTCTCTTCCTGTCTGAGTGCTTTTTCTGTACGTCTATATGATTCTTTACGCCATAATTCAATGGCATCTTTCTGTGACTGTCTGGCTTTCTTTTTCCATAATTCTTCTTCTACTCTCATGATGCAATCTGCATCCCAGGTCCCCGCTGCGGGCCATCTCTGACTCTCTGGTAACTCTTTGGTGTAGTCCACCCATAAATCAAGAAATAATACGGCATCTAGGCCATGCTTATGATACATAAAGTACCCTGGAGTGTCCCTAGGTGGGATGGGAACAGCTTCTTCGAGTACACCTTTTCTAGTTTTGATCTGTCTTAGTTTCGAAAAGAGCGGCATTTTTAGACCTTATTACTAGAACACACTTTATACAAAAAAACACAATAATGAACAGTCATTCACACCACAGTATATAGAACGTATTTCAAAACATTTAACACTTAACAGTTTTACGAACAATGATAACTAATAGAAAACTAGTTACTGACATAATACTGACACTAGATAATACTTATTTATATTTATTTATATGCAAAACATACTATATATACTGCTAAACAGTACAGATACACTGCTGAAACAGTGCAGACCGGATTTGTGTACCCAAACCCGTCTTGACCGGCACAGACTATGTGCACGTTAAATGCCTCCCCGGTAATGGTACTCACCGGGTAGCTCGGAACGGAAGGCCTCGGAACGGAACTGAAACTGGACCGGACTGGACTCGACTCGACTGGACTCGGAACTTCGGAACCTGGCGGGTCTCTGTATACCTCGGATGTTGCTCTCTCAGCTAGGCTCTGGTCGGGATACTTCGCACTTCTCACCGCCTCGTCTGGGTGTTTATCGCAGCCTCAGTCATCCCCGCTTGGCCGGAGGGAGATACAGGAAATCCTGCAGGTACGCGTTTTGTCCGTTCAGCTGTGGCAGGAGACCGGGCCTGCAACGCACCACCGGCGCGTGAGATGAGAAAGTGTCCCAATTCGGGCGCCAATTTATGTGGTAAATATTTCGTTACCGGTACTATTTTTTATGCGGTAAAGTCTATTAAGAACAACTCAGTAAAATGAGAGGCAGAATCCGTGGTATTAGAGGTTTTAAAAAGACTTTATTCCTATACAAAGGAATACAATTCGAATTGTAGGCATTCTATTCCATCACCACGAGAGTTCAGGAAGGAAGGGCATACATTATTGACAGATAAGCAGTTTTATAGAAAATACATTACAGTGAAACAGATGCAAGAGGCGTAACAGCTGATAAAAGGTGCATACGTAGCTAATAGAGGGCGTAAATTAAGAAACGTCATTATACATGATGTCACAAGTGGGTGGATCCATAAGAGAATCCTGCAATGTCAGCAGAAATATTTGGCAGAGATGCGCGCGCAGCCGCATGACGTGTGATTGACGTACAACTAGAGGGTGAAGGGGACTTGACATTTAGCTCTACATGTGGAGACAGAAGTCTGAGGTTATGTCAACCTAATTCCAGATCATATCTAATATCCTATGTTTAAAGAACTGTGTTATCCAAAAAGAGAGGTCTCTTAGGATAGAATCTTATTCTATACTGACTATACTGACTGTTAGTGCGTGTACAAGCGTCTAAGTGTCTACACTAGATGCGAGGGGGTAGGAATATTCCATGGTAACGAGGCTATGAATTACTTGCATGAGGACAGCGAGGCCTGGCCCTTTGCACGGTAGCTGGAGGAATGTTTACCTAAACTGCTAGACAGGAATGCATCGGATGAGGGGCGGAGGAGATAATCTTGAAGGTGAAATACAGTTTTTGGCAGGCGACGGGCTGGATCAGGCACCGTTAGCCGCGCAGGGAGTAAGACAAAGTTCATGGTCACAGATGCAGGCTCAGACTGGAGCTTTCAGAGGCAGAAGGCAGGAAAAGGCTTGATGACAGAATTCGGGCCTACTCGCCTGAATCTGTAAAAATGTGGAAAGTGAACCACATAAAGTCGGTGGCCTTTCATACTTAGGAAAGGAATATCTGACCCATTCATGGTGGATCTGAAAGAGGACATGTTGACGGTGGACGCACATATATTTGCGTCTTCAAAACTGGAGCAGGAGGGAACATACATGTACTTATAGCATGTACATGGAGCCGTTGGGGTCTACGATAGGGGACATAACTGATCACAAAATCCATATTTCCTCAGGCCGGGAAGCGGGAGGCTTTCTCAATGAGATGCAGGACCCGCTTCGTGTGGTCGCTCGTTTGGCGGCCCGGGATAAAGCCCGCCTGATCCGGGTCTATGAGGTTCGGCAAGTGGGGCGCAATGCGGGCCGCCAAGATCCCCGTATACAGCTTGAGGTCCACGTTGAGGAGGGAGAACGGTCGGTAGGAACCGCACTGTTTGCTATCCTTCCCAGGCTTGGGGATCACCACTATTGCAGCATCCAGCAGGGCGGGGGGCATCGCCCCGAGCGTGTCAAACAAATTGAAGAGTCGCGTGAGAATGGGGGTGACCAATGAGCAAAATTGCTTGTAGAACGCGGCCGAGAAGCCGTCCGGGCCCGGGAACTTGCCCACCTTGAGCCTCGAGATGGCCGAAATCACCTCCTCCGGCCGAATCGGCGATTCAAGCAGCTCAGCCTGGGGTGCTGAAAGGCCTTCCACCCGCGCGTGTTCCAAATATGCGTCCAGTCCCCCACTGTCGAGGGCCTGCTCGTCATAGAGCCGGGCGTAAAAATCCCGAAACGTCGCGGCGATCTCCCCGTCCTCGGTATGCAGGACCCCGTGGGAATCCTCTATCACCTTGACGCCCTCTCTCTGTCTGCGCTCCCTCAGGCAGCGGGCCAAGAGGCCACCGCATTTATCACCTCCCACATAGTAGCTATGCCGGAAGCGTAGTGCTGCATACTCCGCCCTGTCGCGATCTAGTGCTTCCAGCTGTGCTCTCTGCGCTTTTAACAGCCGCCAAACCCTCGGAGCCCCCTTTCGGCTATGCATACGTTCTAGTTCCCTGACTTTCTGCACTATCTCTGCGCGTTTCGCCTGCCTTTCTTTGTTTTCCGCCGCGGAGAGGGCTATGATGGCACCCCGGACCACCGCCTTCAGAGCGAGCCAACACGTGGGGAGGGCCGTGGCCCCGTTGTCATTGAATCGAAGGTATTCTTCAATGACCCCTTGTAGCTTTTTGACAACTACTGGGCGAAGCAGGAGAGCATCCCGCAACCGCCACTGGCGCTTCCTCCCGCCCATGGGCGGAAGCGTCAGCGACATAACCACCGCCGCATGATCGGAGAGGGACGCCGCCGTGATCTCCACCCCCGAGGTCTCCCGGACGAGCGCCCGGGTGGCCAGAAAATAGTCCAGGCGCGCATATGTACCGTGTGCTCCTGAATGGTGTGTGTACTCTCGGGCCGCGGGGTTGTACAACCGCCAAAGATCCACCATATCTAAGTCCTGCAGCGCCGCGCGACCCGTCTGGGATAGGGCGCCTACCTGCCCCGTGCGGGTGGCCGACCGGACCATCACGTTGTCGAATACCAGGTTGAGGTCACCCCCGAGTAACAACCTCCGGTCCGGGGAGGCCGACAGATCCGTCAGCGCCGTATGGAGAAATCGTTCCGGCCTGTCATTGGGTGCGTAAATCGTGCCTGCTGTGAATGTGTAGTCTCCCATGTGGAATTGGTAAACCAGTAGTCTGCCCTTAATCTCTGCCACTTTACACACTGAAAGCCCCTTAAACCTTGGTGCGAGAAGAATCGCCACCCCCTCCCGCTTCGTGGAGTCACAGGAAAAGAACTGTATGGGAACGACCTGGACTGCAGCCGGTGCGTGTCTTTCATGAGGAAATGCGTTTCTTGGAGCAGGCATATCTCCGCCCCCGACTGTGCAAGAAAGGAGATTATGGAGCGACGTTTAATTGGATTGTTCAGGCCCCGGACATAGAGCGTGAGGATCTTAAGTGTTATTGGAGGCATACCCACCGGTCAGCGAACGTCAGCTTTTGATGTGCATCCCCGTGACCGCCAGAGCGCGCCCCAGGCATCCCCCCACCGCCCCCCGAGCCCGACACAGGAAAGAGAAGAAAAAGAAAGGAAAGAAATAGAGAAACCAAAATCCCCAACTAACCCCGCAAGTCCCCCCTCCCCCTCCCCAACAACATTAAGCGCACCAAAAGTCCATCTTCCAAGGAAGATCAGGATGTCCAAAGTCAAAGGGGGTAACGTGGCGTACCGGAGAGACCCCCCTCCCCCGCCCGCCCACCCTCGTGTCCGCCAGCATAGCCCCAACGAGTATAGAGGCGGGATAGGTGAAGAAGGAATGACAATATCCCCTCCCTCAGGTAGTCACCCTCAAGGGACCTCGCCCTTCGGAGCCAATGATTCTGCCACAGAGGATATGGCGTCCTGACGGCCCTGGGCGATCTCCTCAGGGGGCAGCCTCCGTCGTCCAGCACCCCTACGTTGCTGCTTCAGTTGGCTCCGGCCTGTGCCCGGACCGCTGACCCTCTGTGAGCTCATTGCCTGCCCGTCCCCCTCCTCCTTCGGGCATTCAATGTCCAGCAGCGTGCACGCCTCCATCAGGGATCGGAGCTGGTACAGCCGGTCCTTGAGCCGGAAGATAAGACGAAACGGATGGCCCCAGGAGTACTTAATGTCCCGTTGACGGAGGGCATCCGTGACAGGGCGGAAGGTTCTGCGTTTCTGCGGGTCAGGGCGGACAGATCTTGATAGAGAACTGGGAGATGACCCTGAAAGGTGATGGGATGTTGTGTTCGGGCTTAACGGAGGATCTCCTCCTTAGTGGTGTAGTCCTGGACACAGACCAAAATGTCGGCGGGGAGGGCATTGTCCGGGCGCAGGGGGCCCACCCTATGGGCCCTGTCCAGAATGAGCGCCGCACCGGCCGGCCTCCCCAGGATCTGGTTGAAAAGCTCCCGCGTGAAGGTGAAGATGTCCCCCGCTTCGGCGTCCCGTTTCACCCCACGGATGCGGATGTTGTGCCGCCTCGACCGATTCTCCAAGTCTTCCAGGTGGGTTTGAATGACCACCTGCTGGTCGTGGAGCCGGAGAAGATCCTGGTGGACCAGGGAGAGCTCCGTGTCTTGTGCATCCGCTCTGTCCTCTACCGCTTGCACTCTCTCACCCAGACCATCCAGGTCCCTCCGAACCTCCTGTAGCTCCGCCGCAAGTTCCTGCCTCATACCTTTCAGTTCCTCCCTCTGTTTCGCGAACAGCGACAGCAGGAGGGCCTTGGTAATCGGTTCCGCTCCATCGTCCCCGGACCCCCTCGGCGGCATCGCGTCCGACGCGGGCGTCAGAGTTTCGGGGGCCGCCGCCGTCGCCCCCCCTTGGGTCTTGGTGAACAACTCCGGCAGCGACTTGCCCTGGGCCTTGTCCTTGCCTTTACCCCTCTGTGTCGTCATCGTGCAGGTGGGCTCACCGTCGTGGCGTCTCTCTGAACGGGGCACCAGGAAGCGGGCCTTATCCCGGCCAGGCAGGTCCCCGGGGCCTGCTCTCCGCGGTTCCGCAAGCCGCTGCGCTTCCCACCTGTGCAGCCGCCGATGGGGGACAGGTATCGTCTGCTACCGCTCTCTGCGTTCTAGGGCTCTCCCCCACCGATCGTGGGCGACGTGGCTGTAGCCCGCTCCCGTCCCAACTACGCAGCTGCGTCCGAGGGGCCTGTCCGCTCCGTCTCACGTCCACCGGGCGCCTCCCGGTCCCTCCTCGCGCCTGGGGCTCGGCTGCCGTGGGCCCCCCTTGCCGCCCCCGGGAAATGCGGGCAGTCGGCCTTCTCACCTCTGGGGGCCTGGAGACATCCCGTTATCGCCGCCCTGGACTATGGGCCCGTCGTCGCTGGATCCCCCGCCTCCAGGCTGCACACCGCTGTAAGGCACGGGCGGCCACCAGCCAGTCAGGCCCCCTGCTCCAGTATAGGTACACGGCCTCCGCCTCCGTCCCTGGGCATCACCGCAGTCTCCTCTCCAGGCCGGATCGGCACCTCGCTGTGCCCCGCTAGGCCACGGGCCTTCCCGAGGGGCAGCCGCCTACTCGTCCCTCAAGTCCGAGCCTCCGTCGCGGATGGCCCGTCGCTGTGTCCGCTCGGATGCGGCCCCGGGTCCTCCCGGCCGCTGCCGGACTGCCGTGGGCGCCGCTCACCTCCACCAGGACCTCTGCACTCGAGGCCGGGGCTGTGCTGCTCGTCGCTAGGCCGCGATCGGCCGCTGATGTCCTCCGCCGTCGGGAGGGCGCCACCGCTCACAGGAGCATATGCAGGGTACCGGCAGGCGCGCCTCGCTCTCGGGCGTCGCTGGCGGTGCTGTGTGCCGGGAACAGGAGCAGGGATCGGTCCCGGTCCGGCGCTGTTCACGGGCGCGCGAGGGAGAGACAGAGAGATGCATCTCACCTCGCCGCCATCTTGCCCACGCCCCAACTTCAGTCATTTTAAAGATCTTTTTATGGACGATCAATCCCCTGTCACCTACAGCCATTGGCTGTGTGTGGCAGGGGTTGGCTGCAGGGCTGACCTATGACCAGGCTCTATGGCCAACCCCATGTGGGCAACTGACCGGCAACCACCTGTTGAGCACAGCCCCCAACCCTCATTTTTTTTTTCACATTGTTTATTGATAGATCTTCTGATACACCTATGGTAGCGACCAATCAGATTGCACATTTTGACTTTTTTAACCAAAAGAGTCCTGCGACAGATATCTATATATTTAGAACCTACATTTGTCTGGAACGGCTGAACAGGATTACATCAAATCACAAAAAGCATTCTTTTTGAGTAAAGCTCTAGATTAATTTCAAATTTTGTGTAGTTCTCTTCAGACTTTTTTCGGTATCATTGTCTAATTTTCCCTATAGTAAATGCATGGGGGGGAAAAGGCCAGACGACTTCTGTAATGTGTAACAATCTCCTAAAACCTGTGCAATTAAGATCCTTTGAAAAAAGATTGTGCTTCCTTCAAGAGAACTATGTGAAAAAATAATTAAAATATATATTTTAAAGCCCTGTCTATAATGTAACTTGAAGGAACAGCACCTAATTTCTCTTGCGGTCTCAGTTTCAAAAACAAATACAGGCAACATCCTCCTCCCTTTCTGCAGCGTTTTCCAAAATGTTACATTCTACAGGAGGTGTGGTCCTCCATAACATAATGACTAAGCCTGCACAAACCAAAATATCTTAACTGTTGAAAGCTTTGCCAAGATGACTAGTACAGAGAAGGTTTAAATAGTTCCAACTGCATCAAATTGAAGGTCATATTGAATTTATGTAGCGCTTACTACCCCTGATGGGGCATTGAAGCACTTTTTGGTGAGTAGCACGCTACTTCAGAAGCCAAAGGATTAGTGGTGGATTAGAATTGGGAAATATAGGTTGTTAATTTGAGCAGTGGGAATGTAATCCTGCTAGTTTGATTGAATAGGATAATGGAGGGAGAGGGGAGGGAAGAATCTAGATAGTGTTATTTGTGGCACATACTATTTAGGTAAGGTTTGGGATGAGTCAAGGGAAGGATAGAGGATGGAAGGGTCTAGAAAGGGTTATTAGAGAGATCATAGTAGTAAAATGAGGTTTGGCATGTGCTAAAGGAGGGATACAGGAGGGACGCATCTAGGAAGTGTTATCGTGGAGATAGTAGTAGAATATCGAGGTTTGAGGTGAGTCAAGAAGGGACAGCAGATGAAAGAGTAAAAAAGGGTCTTAGGGAGATCATAGTGGCAGAATGAGATTTGGTATGAGACAGAGAGTGGAGGTAGAGAATATATTGAGAGGGGTATAGGATGAGACATAGAGTAGTGCACTGGAGGGAGTTGAAAGTTTATTTTTCTTTCTTCTACAGTAGGAGTAAAATAAATAAATACATATATACCTACATAGAAAGAGTATAAAAATGTATAAGGAAAAAATTAAAGAGATATAAAATTGTATTGTATAAAGTTCCATATCTGGAAGTATGGATAGACAGTTAAAAATTCAGACTCTCAGGTGTTGCTGTACCAAAAGCTAATTTATTTTTATACTTTTATATTTATTTTATTTTTATGTTTTCATCAATACTTCAATAGTGAAGCACTTATCAATACAATTGGTGATAGATAAATAAAATGAACAGAGACCCATAAGCATCTAATCAAAATAACTTATATGAAAAAGATGTTAAGCATTAAATAAAGTATACATGTATATATATATACATATATATATATATGTGTATATATATATATATATATCACTCAAAGGGTTGCCCCATGCTTTGGGACGCACTCAATGACACAAGGTTGGACCCCGTCATTTGTAACAGAGTCCTTTATTTTAGTTGCGAACCAGCATTCGTTTTCAAAACTTGAAGCCCTACGCGTTTCGGAGCTGCTTGCTCCTTGTTCACGGGCTGACACCTCCGTTTTTGGCAGTTTGTGCAAGGCATTTGCAAGTCACCATTTTAAAACCCAAATACCCGCCCCCTGATGGGCTGGCTCTGGTGCATCTTGGCCAGGCATCCTGGGACTTGTAGTGTTCGCCATGCTCCTGCATCCTTGTTGGACTCAGCCATCCCCAGTAAAATGGTGCGCTGTTGTGTCAAAAAGGAATCCGGTTCCAAGTGCTTCTAAACCTCGTCATTCCGCTATTTGTGCAGATTCCGGTATCTCACAGCGGGCCATATATTTTCCATGGCGGTGCGGGCTCCACGACCTGGGCTGGCCGTTGTTAAGACATCACTCAAAGGGTTGCCCCATGCTTTGGGACGCACTCAATGACACAAGGTTGGACCCCGTCATTTGTAACAGAGTCCTTTATTTTAGTTGCGAACCAGCATTCGTTTTCAAAACTTGAAGCCCTACGCGTTTCGGAGCTGCTTGCTCCTTGTTCATGGGCTGACACCTCCGTTTTTGGCAGTTTGTGCAAGGCATTTGCAAGTCACCATTTTAAAACCCAAATACCCGCCCCCTGATGGGCTGGCTCTGGTGCATCTTGGCCAGGCATCCTGGGACTTGTAGTGTTCGCAATGCTCCTGCATCCTTGTTGGACTCAGCCATCCCCAGTAAAATGGTGCGCTGTTGTGTCAAAAAGGAATCCGGTTCCAAGTGCTTCTAAACATAAATATATATATATATATATATATATTAACTGAAAAAACCATAGGTTTCAGACACGTTATAGTTAGGAATTAGCATTTAAAAAACCTTGCAAATTCACTGAAAAAACCATAGGTTTCACACATGTTATAGTTAGCAGGACATTTCACTCGTGAAAAACCAATGAAATTCCCCCGTTATAGTTAGTGCAGGCAACTATAACTCACGCGACCGCAATCCTCTGCTGATGACGTCAGATATTACATCACTGTATTTAGACACTTATTTACCCATGTCTTCTTCCATTAATTTTTAGCTATACATATATTACAAATATTTATTTTTCAGAAAAACACATATGTCATCAGTGATGTAATATCTGACGTCATCAGCAGAGGATTGCGGTCGCGTGAGTTATAGTTGCCTGCACTAACTATAACGGGGGAATTTCATTGGTTTTTCACGAGTGAAATGTCCTGCTAACTATAACATGTGTGAAACCTATGTTTTTTTCAGTGAATTTGCAAGGTTTTTTAAATGCTAATCCCTAACTATAACGTGTCTGAAACCTATGGTTTTTTCAGTGAATTTCAAAGGTTTTTTAAATGCAAATTTTTTTTGAGATTTTTGTTAAAAAATAATATCCAACCTATGTATAAAATAATATATGTACTATATCCTTCATTATGGAATGGTTAATTTTTTTTAAATTAATGTTTACATATAGTTGTACATCACAGTTATTATCTTCTACAACCCTTGAAACTTTTTTTTTATGGATTTTTTGCCGTGCGCGTACGGTAAACTGACGCTACGCGCTCCGTACGTCATAAGTACGGTGAGCTTACGTGATACGTACGTGACGTACGTACGCATGCGTACTTCTTCGGCAACACGTACACGCATGCGCGTTGCGCGGAACCAACGTCGCGGTTACGCGGGTGCGTGTAATGCGCATGCGCGAGTGCGTCCTACGTACGCGCTCCGTAAGCGCTCCGTAAGCGCATGTTTACGTCACGTTTGCGCATGCATACTTGTTTACGAGCGCGTACCGTAAGCTTACGGAGCGCGCACGGTAGGTCATGTGATCCACAAAGAACACTTTTCATTGGTTTAAACTACTTTCAGTTCCAGAAACTTCCAACACCACACCCATTCCCCTCATTACTGCTTGAGATCCCCTAGGAGAAGGAGCTGAATTGACATTGAGATACAATGGCAGAGCAGCAGTCCTCTTCTGAGAGTGAGCCTAGCAGCACCATCATCAGACAGAGAAGGAGGAAACAAAAGGATTCTTTTGTGTGGGAGTATTTTACTTTTCCAGAGGGGCAGAAAAAAGGTGAATGCTCCATTGGTCACTTGCACACTTTGTGACCGTGTTTTATCTAGAGGAAATCCAAGGAAGAAGTATTCCTTTGGAAATCACTCTATGATGAGACACATTAGGGATAAACATCCCAGGACCTTTGCTCGACATACTGAAGAAAACTCTTCAGTAAGTCACCGGAGCCCAACCTCAGAAGCTCAGCCGAGTACATCATCGGCAGCTCAGCTGAGCCCTTCCTCTGAGGTGGGAGCATCACCTTCTTCAGCTCCTCTGGACATTAACCCACCAATTTCGGAGGGTTTCAATGAGGTGTACAACGTGTTGTGGTCTTATTAACAATAAGATAGACCAGCACGTTTGTAGACGTTCATAATATTCCCATTCTTTCTTTCCTCTATCCCTGTATTAACACAACGGCTCTTTTAAGAGCCAACCTTACCTCACAATTTTTTACGGTACGCTTAGTCGCGGAATCGTTACGCGAAGTTCGCGGAATTTTTCCGTTTACGCCGTGCGCGTACGCTACGTGCATTCCGCGATTTTCGAAAAAAATTACAATTAATGTTTGCCCTTGGGGTCCTTCTGGGACCCCCTGACAAAGGCTAGGGGGTCAGGAACTGTCCACCCTGCCCCCTTTTCACGTTCTCCACCTTTGTTTTTCACCCCCTCAGAGTGCGAGAGACAAAATGGCGGCCGACACTTCCTGGTTTCGACCGATTCGAATGTTTACTTAGATCTAACAACCAATCAGAATCACGCTCGCGCACGGCGGCGTGCGCGTACGGTAAGCTTACGGTACGCGCTCGGAGCGCGCCTATAGATATATATATTGATTTAAATGCTATTTTCTTAGGAAATACTGAACAGATTTACACGAGACCTTCAAAAGGCACATCCCTGACCTGAGGGCTACCTCTCCGCCAAATTTCAAGTAATTCTGTTCAGCCGTTCGGGCTGTAGCTCGGACTAAAGGTCCTATGGAAAAATGCATGGGGAAAACGCGTTTTGGGACCCCCCCTTTTTCTCAGCCCCCGCTTGACGAATCCCCCCGAGACTTTCAGGGAAGGAGCGGAGCGGAGCGCCCCACCTATTTTGAGAATTTCGCGAGGATTCTTCAATCGGCGCCAAAGTTATTCCAAATAGAATGTTGCGGATTTCCTATGGAAACACGGTCCTAACTATAACTATCTACTGGCGACCTCCAGTAGATAATAAATATAAGAAAGAGTTGCCCCTGGGTGGACTTGCACTCACAGAAAGGCATCCGCTCACCAATGCAGGTAGTTTCCCAAGACACACAGCCATTCCTTTTCTCTGCCGCTCGACGCGTTTCGGGCATCTTCGCCCTTCCTCATGAGCAGCCTGTGTTTCAATGACGGCCAACGCAGCATTGCCAGTATATTCCCTCTTTTATTTCCATCATAAAGCACCTCATAGCAACATAAAGCATTATGGGACTGGTAGTGCAAATTACAACCATCATAGGTCGCCGCCGCCAATGAAGCATGCCAAAGTTCTCCAAAGGGAAACTCAAGTGTCCTGTATCGCCGCCTGCATAATGTCACAAGCACCTTCTGCACCGTTCGTACTGTCCAAATAAACAGCACCAGCCCCGCTGAAAAGTTCCGCAGTGGTGCTCGTCCGTGACCGGGCAGGCCACATTAAATTAGAAGAAAGAGTTGCCCCTGGGTGGACTTGCACTCACAGAAACACATCCGCTCACCAATGCAGGCAGTTTCCCAAGACACACAGCCCTTCCTTTTCTCTGCCGCTCGACGCGTTTCGGGCATCTTCGCCCTTCCTCATGAGCAGCCTGTGTTTCAATGACGGCCAATGCAGCATTGCCAGTATATCCCCTCTTTTATTTCCAGCATAAAGCACCTCATAGCAACAGAAAGCATTATGGGACTGGTAGTGCAAATTACAACCATCATAGGTCGCCGCCGCCAATGAAGCATGCCAAAGTTCTCCAAAGGGAAACTCAAGTGTCCTGTATCGCCGCCTGCATAATGTCACAAGCACCTTCTGCACCGTTCGCACTGTCCAAATAAACAGCACCGGCCCCGCTGAAAAGTTCCACAGTGGTGCTCGTCCGTGACCGCGCAGGCCACATTAAATTAGAAGAAAGAGTTGTCCCTGGGTGGACTTGCACTCACAGAAAGGCATCCGCTCACCAATGCAGGCAGTTTCCCAAGACACACAGCCCTTCCTTTTCTCTGCCGCTCGACGCGTTTCGGGCATCTTCGCCCTTCCTCATGAGCAGCCTGTGTTTCAATGACGGCCAACGCAGCATTGCCAGTATATCCCCTCTTTTATTTCCATCATAAAGCACCTCATAGCAATATAAAGCATTATGGGACTGGTAGTGCAAATTACAATCATCATAGGTCGCCGCCGCCAATGAAGCATGCCAAAGTTCTCCAAAGGGAAACTCAAGTGTCCTGTATCGCCGCCTGCATAATGTCACAAGCACCTTCTGCACCGTTCGTACTGTCCAAATAAACAGCACCGGCCCCGCTGAAAAGTTCCGCAGTGGTGCTCGTCCGTGACCGGGCAGGCCACATTAAATTAGAAGAAAGAGTTGCCCCTGGGTGGACTTGCACTCACAGAAAGGCATCCGCTCACCAATGCAGGCAGTTTCCCAAGACACACAGCCCTTCCTTTTCTCTGCCGCTCGACGCGTTTTGGGCATCTTCGCCCTTCCTCATGAGCAGCCTGTGTTTCAATGACGGCCAATGCAGCATTGCCAGTATATCCCCTCTTTTATTTCCAGCATAAAGCACCTCATAGCAACAGAAAGCATTATGGGACTGGTAGTACAAATTACAACCATCATAGGTCGCCGCCGCCAATGAAGCATGCCAAAGTTCTCCAAAGGGAAACTCAAGTGTCCTGTATCGCCGCCTGCATAATGTCACAAGCACCTTCTGCACCGTTCGCACTGTCCAAATAAACAGCACCGGCCCCGCTGAAAAGTTCCACAGTGGTGCTCGTCCGTGACCGCGCAGGCCACATTAAATTAGAAGAAAGAGTTGTCCCTGGGTGGACTTGCACTCACAGAAAGGCATCCGCTCACCAATGCAGGCAGTTTCCCAAGACACACAGCCCTTCCTTTTCTCTGCCGCTCGACGCGTTTCGGGCATCTTCGCCCTTCCTCATGAGCAGCCTGTGTTTCAATGACGGCCAACGCAGCATTGCCAGTATATCCCCTCTTTTATTTCCATCATAAAGCACCTCATAGCAATATAAAGCATTATGGGACTGGTAGTGCAAATTACAATCATCATAGGTCGCCGCCGCCAATGAAGCATGCCAAAGTTCTCCAAAGGGAAACTCAAGTGTCCTGTATCGCCGCCTGCATAATGTCACAAGCACCTTCTGCACCGTTCGTACTGTCCAAATAAACAGCACCGGCCCCGCTGAAAAGTTCCGCAGTGGTGCTCGTCCGTGACCGGGCAGGCCACATTAAATTAGAAGAAAGAGTTGCCCCTGGGTGGACTTGCACTCACAGAAAGGCATCCGCTCACCAATGCAGGCAGTTTCCCAAGACACACAGCCCTTCCTTTTCTCTGCCGCTCGACGCGTTTTGGGCATCTTCGCCCTTCCTTATGAGCAGCCTGTGTTTCAATGACGGCCAACGCAGCATTGCCAGTATATCCCCTCTTTTATTTCCATCATAAAGCACCTCATAGCAACATAAAGCATTATGGGACTGGTAGTGCAAATTACAACCATCATAGGTCGCTGCCGCCAATTAAGCATACCAAAGTTCTCCAAAGGGAAAATCAAGTGTCCTGTATCGCTGTCTGCATAATGTCACAAGCACCTTCTGCACCGTTCGTACTGTCCAAATAAACAGCACCGGCCCCGCTGAATTGTTCCGCAGTGGTGCTCGTCCGTGACCGGGCAGGCCAAATTAAATTAGAAGAAAGAGTTGCCCCTGGGTGGACTTGCACTCACAGAAAGGCATCCGCTCACCAAGGCAGGCAGTTTCCCAAGACACACAGCCCTTCCTTTTCTCTGCCGCTCGACGCATTCACTTGTGTGTGATGGACATAAAAGAGGGGATGGTGTTGTTGCGGCCGCTTCGTGACAGTATGAAAGCCTTTGATGAAGAGCGCTATGCTCGAAACGCGTCAGCTCCCAACTGCTGCTTATGATATGGAATGAAATAAAGCACTTTCATTGTGGATTTTACCTGCTGCGAGTGTACTCTACCTGGGGCAACTCTTTTCTTCTCACATGTTTCGGCCGGCCCGGTCGAGGAGTGCACCACCGAAAGAAGTGAAATGGGTCCGCGACTTGCACACTGGGGCAGGTTCCAGCGGAGCAGCGGGATCCTGTGTAAAACGAAGGTGACTTTGTTTGGTTTCATTTGCGGGATTTTAAATTGACTGCATGGTGGCGGCGATCCACACGGATACCACATGGACTACATTTCCCATAATCCCATGGCACTTGCCTCCCATTCACTTGTGTGTGATGGACATAAAAGAGGGGATGGTGTTGTAGCGGCCGCTTCGTGACAGTATGAAAGCCTTTGATGAAGAGCGCTATGCTCGAAACGCGTCGGCTCCCAACTGCTGCTTATGATATGGAATGAAATAAAGCACTTTCATTGTGGATTTTACCTGCTGCGAGTGTACTCTACCTGGGGGCAACTCTTTTCTTCTCACATATTTCGGCCGGCCCAGTCGAGGAGTGCACCACCGAAAGAAGTGAAATGGGTCCGCGACTTGCACACTGGGGCAGGTTCCAGCGGAGCAGCGGGACCCTGTGTAAAACGAAGGTGACTTTGTTTGGTTTCATTTGCGGGATTTTAAATTGACTGCATGGTGGCGGCGATCCACACGGATACCACATGGACTACATTTCCCATAATCCCTTGGCACTTGCCTCCCATTCACTTGTGTGTGATGGACATAAAAGAGGGAATAGTGTTGTAGCGGCCGCTTCGTGACAGTATGAAAGCCTTTGATGAACAGCGCTATGCTCGAAACGCGTCGGCTCCCAACTGCTGCTTATGAGATGGAATGAAATAAAGCACTTTCATTGTGGATTTTACCTGCTGCGAGTGTACTCTACCTGGGGGCAACTCTTTTCTTCTCATATAGATAGATAGATAGATAGATAGATAGATAGATAGATAGATAGATAGATAGATAGATAGATAGATAGATAGATAGATAGATAGATAGATAGATAGATAGATAGATAGATAGATAGATAGATAGATAGAGAGAGAGAGATAGATAGATAGATAGATAGATAGATAGATAGATAGATAGATAGATAGATAGATAGATAGACAGATAGAAGGATATATTTATATATATCTACAGATATACATAGAAAGCTGCGACGATTAGAATCAAGAACTATTCTGGAATTGGACAGTAAGGCTCCCAACGGGTTGAACAATACTGAAGACTTACATTACTTCTTATAGACCCATTTAACTCATGATTGGGGCTGTTATTTTACTTTCCTGAAAATTATGTCCTCTTCTTCTTAAGATTATGACCCACTAGACATTATCTTTCCTCTACTATTTAGGCAACTCTAAGCATTATGCATAGAATTCTACGTGCTTTACGCTTCCCAATCAAAGTCTTATTATGATATTTCATTTTACCACGTGTACAGAGTTTTTTACAATTTTAATGTAGCACTTGCACTTTATGTAGTTCAGTAAAGTTATAGAAGCACTTTTTCAGCACATTGCACTTTATTTATTGCAGCATTTGCACATTTCTAAAACATCTGAATGTTGAGATTAAAGGATCTTCTTTCGATTTCCTTTTGGTTATGGAAACAGTAGGAATTTGAGTATTCACATTTTATGCAGATATAATTTAAATGAAACTCATATTGACCTATTGGAAACACTTAAGAATAGTGACCAGGTTTTGTACAAAGTATTTATACAGGAAAGATGTTCCAACTATGGTCCCACATATCGAGTAACTATTTGCGCAGGTCAATGGTTTACATGATTTATTGCGATATTTGTACATGAGGCAGCTGTAATTGGTATTAAGCACTGTTAGATAGCTTCTGTTTTTACTCTTGGAGGTTTTTAATATGCTTTTTATCGCTTTTAGAAGGCATTATTTTAACCAGGTTTTTAGCTCAATGCTTTTACATGGTTTTGCCTTCTTTTCTCTATGTGTGTAATAATATGTACAGAATTATCGCAATATTTATTTATTCATGTAATTTAAAACACAGATGATTGAATTTTCAAGCATTATTATACCATGATTGTAAATGTGTTAAGCCAACATGAGTTACTGAGAAGTCAACATTGGAAAACAGACTATGAAATGAGAGCTGCTAATTAGAGATTAAGTATTTTTTCTAGATTCATTTTGTCACGTGGTGACTAAGCATATTTAAAACATGGCGAATTTCATTTCCCTGTATGTGAGCAAGGACTAGTGTAGTCTGAAAAGCGTCATTCTTGAGGAATAAAAACCTACTCAAACCATACATTCCAGCAGTTCATGACTTTCTATTCGCTGGATGGAAGTTGGAGAGTGAACTGTTTTTTGTATATATATATATCACCAGATGAATCCAGCACTTCTGCTCCTGCACCGGAATGATGACACAGCAGTCTCCAACATGTAATGTAAGAATTTTTACTTTATTTTGCTTGGGGCCGTTACGCGTTTCGGCAGGATCCCCTGCCTTGTTCACACACATACATATATATTCACTGAACAAAAACACAGCTTTCAGGGATGTTATAGTTAGGAATTAGCATTTAAAAAACCTTAGATATTCACTGAAAACACCACAGGTTTCATGGACTTTATAGTTAGGGTGACATTTAATTCATACAAAACCAGAGAAATCCAGCCATTGTAGTTAGCTGAGCTAACTATAATTCATGCCCCGGCAATGCACTGCTGATGATGTCACATATTACATCACTCATGACTCATGACATAGTCAGTGACATCATTGATGAGGTCACTGATGACATCTCAAATGACATCACTGATAACACCACTGATACCATTATCTAGTGGCTGAGTGTTTCTGAAATGTTCAAGAATGATATATATATATATTCACTGAGAAAAACATGGGTTTCAGGAATGTTATAGTTAGTTGGACATTTCGCTCGTACAAAACCAGAGAAATTCGAACGTTATAGTTAGTAGAGCTAACTATAACTCACGCCCTCGCAATGCACTGCTGATGACGTCACATATTACATCACTCATGACATGGTCAGTGACATCACTGATGACATAACTGATGACATCTCAAATGACATCACTGATGACATCACTGATGACATCATCCAGTGAATGTGTGTTTCTGTAAAGTTTAAATATATTTTATGTATGTTAATGCCAAGGTGTATTGAAGAATGACTCAGTGTATAAGTGTGTGGGTGGAGGATTTAATAGGTGTGTGACTGACTGTATAAGTTAGTGATTAAATGTGTCTTACTGAATGCATGGGTTAGTGACTAAACTGTGTAAATGTCTGTATCAGTCTCTCAGTTGTTGTGTAAGCTACTGCATGGGTTGATGATTAGGTACATGACTGTCTATATGGGTTACTTATTGGTTGCATGAGTATCTGTATGGGTGCCACAGTGTTTGTGCGTGTGTGTGTGTGGGTGGGCGGTGGGTGACTTTCTGCCTACATGTGTGAGTGGATAAATTACTGGGTGTATGGGTTCAATAGTGCATGTGGAAATAGCTGTATAGGTGAGTGAGTGTGTGTATCAGTGTGTTGGTGAGTGAATGTATGTCTCACTGGTATATGTGTGAGTAACTACATATGTGAAAGGCAGTATATGTGAGTATTGGAGTAAATGTGTGAGAGTGAGTAATTGCGAGAGTGGCTGTATAAATGGGTGTGTGCTTGTGTCAATGATTGTATAAGAGAGTAAGTATATGTTAGTATCTGTATGAATAGGTTAGATAGTGAATGTATAACTGTATAGGTGAATAAATGGCAGTGTTATTGATTCTTTAGATGACTAGCTAGGTGTGTCAATAACTCTATGGATGAGTGACGGTGTATGAGTGTTTCGATAGGTGTATGAGTACATATAATAGTGCTGTATTGATGAGTGACTGCATGTATGAGTAACTGTATGGGTGAATAAATAAATGTGTGTGTATAGCTAGGAATTAGTCAGTGGGTATATAGTAACTGCTATTGATTTGTCTATGGTTTCAAAAATGGTACTCTGTATTTTAGAGTGGGTGTATCAAAGGTTATATTAGGTTGTGAGGAGGTGCATCAGATTATCACGTGGATGATGTCATGAGGGATGTCATCAGTGATGTCATTTGAGATGTCATCAGTGATGTAATTAGTGATGTCACTGACCATGTCATGAGTGATGTAATATGTGACATCATCAGCAGTGCATTGCGGGGGTGCGAGTTATAGTTAGCTCTACTTACTATAACGTTCGAATTTCTATGGTTTTGTACGAGTGAAATGTCCAACTAACTATAACGTCCCTGAAACCCAAGGGTTTTTTCAGTGAATTTCTAAGGTTTTTTAAATGCTAATATAACGTCCTTGAAACCGATGTTTTTTCAGTGAATTTCAAAGGTTTTTTAAATGCTAATTTCTAATGATAATGTTCATTAAACCTATAGTTTTTTCAGTGATTTAAAATTATCATTCTATTCTCAACCTGGTGAAAACAGCCAATATCGCCAGTTTTCCAGCAATAGCTTCTGACAAAAAAAATCGCCACAAACGAGAGCAACAACTAAAGCTAATAATATGCAGAGTAGGCGTTCCTGTGCCAAAATAACACGAAAACACCACTTCCCGATATTTTCAACGAGCAGCCAAATCTGCAGTGTGATCCAAAAACAGGCGATAAGCTACTGATTGTCGGAGAGGGAAGCTGCTAGGCGTACTCACCAAAGCTTTTGAAATGGTGGATTTTGCCGCGATACTCGTTCTTTGTCTTAAACAGGCGTACTGGCTTCTTAAGATAGGACCGTGGCATACTGGCCATTCTCCACGTCGGATTAATATTAGAAACATTCCAGAAGAGATCTTTTGAAGGTAGACGTTGGAGTGAACACTAGGACCCGCTGGGTCGGAAGTATCACCAGCTGAAAGGTCCAAAGACTCGCTAGACTCGATTCAAACCCTGAAGAAGTCAAGGGTTACACACTCAATTGACGAAACACGTGTTGGCTAGCCTGTGAAGCGACACAACATTAAAACCAACACTCCAAGCAAGAATACCTTGTCGTCGTCTTTGAATAATATTTTATATGTACCGTATTTACTTCTGTGTGGGTGCACAGGACTTGTTGTGAAGCTGCGTTAGCAGTAGGAATGTAACATCTGCCTTTTACTGGTGTAAAGTAGGACGACTACCTACAGTGTGAAAGGGAGCCCAGCCAAGAATCACATCTGAAGACCAACACATGTCATAGAGCTACTGATCATGCACCTCCGACACCCAAGAAGGCCACAAAACCCACTGCCACCACCCTCAGGACCTCTGACCCCTGACCACCCCCCCTACTACCACTGAGGCAGCGCACAAAAGGACAGCAGACCTTCCAAAAGCGGCATGGCCCCTCAGCCACACAATAGTTGAATGTTATGAGATGTGGTAACCAAACATGTGTGAAGGACACAAGTCACCCACCAATAATAATGCCCTTGCTGACCACTGCCTTTGGCATACACTGCGGTCAGCTGGGCTCACAATTGAAATTGAGTCTTGATTCATTAATTGCAGAGTCAAGTAGGCAACTAACTACAACGTCCCTACAATCTACAGAATATCCTTTTAGTATCCTTGCTTCAAGAACTTTTTTTATATCAATTATAGCTTTAGTACAATGACCAAATTCATTTTGGAAGTCCAAAGAAACACTGAATGGCAGTCTACACTGCGGACAGCAGAGCTCACAGTGCGAATTCAGTTCTGATTTATTTATTGCAGAGTGAACTGTACTCTATGTCGCTAGATTTTCTCAAGAGGAAGTCAGAAAATGCATTCCTTGATGTCTGCGCTGACTACTGCCTTCAATCTACACTGTGGACAGCAGGACTCACAATTCAGATGGAGTCGCGATTGCAGATGACGCAGTCCAGTAAGCGGGAGACATTGCTCCCAGTGCGGCCCGCACCCACCACGCATTATCGCTGGCTGCGCACACGCTGAGCGCCACACCTACCACTAACTCTATACAGCTCAAGTCAACTCCATGTAGCTGTGGGCCCTTCCTGACCACTGCCTCTGGTCTGTACTGCGGTCAGCAGGGCTCACAATTCAAGATTAGTACAGATGCAAATTGTGTAAAAGACTATAATTGGTTAAGAAAACCAAATGCTCCCAATCGGTGCAGCTCAAATGAATGCCACATGGCTGTGGCCCTTTGCTGACCGCTGCCTCTGGCCTACACTGTGCTCAGCAGGGCTCACAATTCAAATTCAGTCTTCATTCATTAATTTCACAGTCCAGTAGGCAACTAACTATAACGTCCCTGAAACCTACATATTTCGACAGTGTATTCCATAAATGTTTCATCTTTTGTTCCATACGCCTACACTACGGTCAGCAGAGCTCACAATTTGAATTCAGTGTTGATTTATTAATTACAGACAGAATTGTTCTCTATGTCCTCGGATTTTATCAAGAGGAAGTGGCAAAAAGCATTCCTCGATGTCTGTGCTGACTACTGCCTTCGATCAACACTGCGGATAGCAGGGCTCACAATTCACATCGAGTCGCGAATGCAGATGACGCAGTCCAGTAGGCAACAGACATTGCTACCAGTGCGGTCCACCCGGACCACGCATCATCGCTGCCTGTGCATACGCTGAATGCTTCTGATGCCCCTATCTAAGTGCACCACAACTCATGGACCCTTTATAATACAATCTTTTGTGAATAATTTCAGATCTGCTGCCCCTACCTCAGTGTACCACAAGTCATGGACCCTTTACGAGAGAATCTTTTGTGTATTATTTTACATCTGGTGCCATTACCTTAGTGCAGCACAAATCATTGACCCTTTATGATTGAATCTCTGTGTTTGATCCGATGATTACTGTTGTACTTGTTGCCAGCACTAACCATTCCCTGAGGGCTGGCTTACACTCACCACACACGCACCCCGCACAGACGTCACTGGACATGTGACCCTGGTAATAAAAAGGGGCTGAGCGCACATGCCCATATCCAGTTCCACTATCTATCTAACTGTGTCCGTGTGTTCATTATGTATGCATGATGCTGCCCCTGGGCCCTACCACATTACATTGTGCTATGGACAGTGTATGCAACCATGTTACCTCTGGCAGTGTGGAAAACTTTGGTTATTTAACTTTGTCTCGGTCATTGTATAAGTACGTAGGTAGAGACTTGATCTTTAGAGTATTACAAGGAGAGTGTATAGTGAATTTATAAGTGCTTGGGGATTGGCCGAGTGATTGTATAAGTACATGTGTTGGCACAGCCTAATCCCGAACATGAGATTGGCTCTAATTGGCTGCCCTCCATGTGCCAAAAACTGAAACTTGAACTTTGCATGGCCCTGTATTGCTACAGCTGCAACACTCCGCTGAATGTGCATTACACATTCATATCCACACAGATGTGTCATGTCCACCATCTTTCATGTGTGGAACTATGGATGAATGTAGGGTCAGTGATTCCCCATACCTTCCCTTTTGGCCATGTTGTGGGACTTGGCTCACAGAGTGACACATAGGCGCTTGCGACCCGGTTGACGTCAGCACTACAACAGGGACACCAGCATCAGTTGATTCCTCATACATCCCAGGACGGATCCACGGCCATAGCTTCGGAGTCATTCTTCACTGCTTCACGCAGGACTGGCATACGCCAGGCCAGCCCACTCCACTTATGCTTACAGGGAAGGACAACAACGGCACATGGCCCAGATTTTCATTGCAGTGATCTGCTGGTCACAGTCTAGTTGTCAGTACACCACAGCCACTCCCTCATGGCTGGTATACACCCACACCACACCCATCCAGCACAGGAGTCACAGGACATGTGACCCTTCCAATAAAAAAGACCGGACACACGTGCTCTACGCCATTTCAGAGTTGCTCACACCGGAAGCACTGCGGCCGGCACAGGAACACAGGCACGGGACGGTGACTTTCGGTCCACTGATGTACAGGTACTGTAACTGCTGAGTGGGTGTGCAGCCTGCGGTGATGGCCTGTCCCGGCGGTCTGGACAGCTCAGGTTTTCTGTGCCCTGCTGGACCGCAGTGTAGGCCAGAGCCATCAGACAATGCAGGCCTACCGCCATGTGGCGTCGCCTCGCTGGTCACAGAGTTAGTGGCACCGCAAAGGCTGAGCGGTGTGCAGCCTGCGATGAAAAGCCGGGTGCACTGGTATGTCCTCTGCCATGGCGAAATCAAGACCCAGCACTAAATGTGAGACCTGGTGGCCTGCGGAGTGGTGCTGCATGATATGCAGGGTGCCCTGTCTGCGGGCCCCGGGCTTGGGGCATGCAGCGGCACATGGTAGGCCTTCTTTTCTACACACAGGTTGCGAAAGGTGAGCAGCGAGGCTTGTTTGCGCAGCGGCGGGCAGTCACCTCCGGTCAGTGCGAGTGGATATGGTGCAGCAGCCTGGGTGTGCAGTGGCGGGCAGACACCTCTGGGCAGTGGAAGTGGATAGGGTGCAGCAGCCTGGGTGCGCAGCAGCAGGCAGACACCACTGGGCAGTGGAAGTGGATGGGATGCTGCAGCCTGGATGCACAAAGGCGGGACAGCGATTTAGGCGTGCACAGTCATATGTACTCTGCCATTACTGATTCTGTACTATGTTTCAGATGAGTGAGCTTGAGGGCTCCACTATGTCCCGGCACATGGTTGGAGACACACCGGTGGCAGGAAGGTGAGCTGTGAGGGTTTTGTCCACAGTGTGGGCACTCACTGTCCCTTTCCATCTCCTCCTTTCTCTCCCTCACACTCTTTTCTCTCTCTTCCTCTCTCTCACACTCTTTCTCTCTTTCTCCCTCTCTTCCTCTCTCTCTCACTCTTTCTCTCTCTCTCTCTTCATCTGTTTCTCTCTTCCTCTTTCTCACACTGTTTCTCTCTTTCTCTCTCTCTTCCTCTCTCTCATTGTTTCTCTCTCTCTTCCTTTCTCTCTCTCACTCTTTCTCTCTGTCTTCCTGTCACTCTTTCTTTCTTTCTCTCTCTCTCTCTCTCTCTCACTCTTTCTCTCTCTCTCTCTCTCTCTCTCCCCTTTGATGGACGCATGACGCACAATCTTATCTTGCTTTTTGTCTAGCAGGCTGTGATTCACGGACTGACGACCCCCCCCACACAGACCTCCTGCCACGAAGCGATGACTTCAGTTCCACTGAGCTGGCGCCACCAGAGCTGAACGCATGTTCAGTAAGCCTGGGCAAAGTACTACGCTACGCTCGCGTAGTTTGCGAAGTTCGCGCTACTTCGCACTACGCGAACTGCACGTAGCACAGTGCGAACGCGCGTAGCGTAGTGTTGCGTAGTGCTGCGGTCATTTTTTGCTTGCTCGCGGTCCTCAATGTCAAGTTGGCGGCCGCGAGCAAGCAAAATGACATCCCGGCGATACTTTTTCCTTGTTCGCGATCAGCAACATCAAGTTGGCGATCGCGAGCATGGAAAATAAACCTCCCGGCGAGATTCCCAACGCGAGGAGGTCAGGTTTCTCATTGCGAGTGGTCGCGTATGCTCACGACCGCTGCCGCTCGAGTAAATATCTACTCGAGCAGCAGAAAACTACAGCTCGCACTGTGCAAGATGCCATTTTCAATGATTGCACAGTGCCGGTTGATTGTCTGCACTGTGCAATCATTGAAAACGACATCTGGCACAGTGCGAACAAGGTACTACGCAGTTCGCGAAGTGCTACGCGTAGCTTGCGTAGTGCGAACTGCACTTTGCGTAGCTTCGCGAAGTGCTACTTCGCGAACTACGCCCAGGGTTAGTGTTCAGCCTGCGATGATGCGTGGCCATCCTGACAATCAACACCCACTCTGAATTGTGAGCTTGGCTTGACCGCGTGTGTGCAACGGCTGAGGAGGTTGCTTCAACACATGGTGGACCCTCTTACACACATGCCAGTGGCGGAAGGTGAGCAGAGAGGCTTGTTTCCGTACAAGCGGGCAGTCACCTCTGGGCGGTGGGAGTGGATAGGGTGAAGTAGCCTGGTTGCACAAGAGCGGGCAGACACCTCCGAGCAGTGGGAGTGGATCGGGTGCAGCAGCCTGGGTGCACAGGAACGGGCAGTCACCTCTGGGCACTGGGAGTGGATGGGGTGCAGCAGCCTGGGTGTACAGCAGTGGGCAGACACCTCTGGGCAGTGGGAGTGGATGGGGTACAGCAGCCTGGGTGCGCAGAGGCAGGCAGACACCTCTGGGCGGCAGGAGTCGATGGTGTGCAGCAGCCTGAGTGCGCAGGGCAGACAGACACCTCTGGGCGGGGGGAGTCGATGGGGTGCAGCAGCCTGGGTGCGCAGGGGTGAAACAGAATTACGCATGTGCAGTTATATGTACTCTGCCATTACTGATTCTATACTATGTTTCAGATGACTAAACTTGACGGCTGCACTATGTCCCGGCACGTGGTTGGAGACACACCGGTGGCAGAAAGGTGAGCTGTGAGGATTTTCTCAACAGTGTCAACACTCACTCTCCCTCTCCATCTCTTCCTTTCTGTCACTCACACTCTTCCACTCTCTCTCACTCTCTATCTCATTCTTTCTCTCTCTCACACTATTTCTCTGTCTCTTCCTCTCACTCTCACTCTCATTCTTTCTTTCTCTCTCTCTTCCTCTCTGTCTCACCCTTTCTCTCTCTCTCTTCCTCTCTTTCACACTGTTTCTCTCTTTCTCTCTTCCTTGTATCTCACTCTTTTTCTCTTTCTCTCTCTCTCACTCTTTCTCTGTCTTCCTCTCTCTCTCTCTCTCTCTCTCTCTCTCTCACACTCTTTCTTTCTTTCTCTCTCTCTTCCTCTCTCTCACTCTTTCTCTCTTTCTCTCTCTCTCCTTTGATGGACACATGATGCAAAATCTTTCTTTTTGTCTTGCAGGCTGTGATTCACAAATTGTCGAGGGATAACACGCCATGCCTGTACCTACTTTTATTTTGTTGTTTTGTTTAAATAAAATGTTTTATATTTAAATCCATAGATGACTAAGATTCTTATTTGTCCAACCTCACATGCATCTTCTTTATTATAATCGTGCAACATCAGCCAATTTGTTACGTTCCAGATTTTCTATGGTTGCTGTCACACTTGTTTGTGAGGGTGGAGGTGAGGGGGGATGGCGGACAAGGGGCTGGTGGTGGGGGGTGCCAGAGCAGTGTTGGGTGTCCGAGCTGCATGATCGTTGGCTCCATTGCATCTGTTGTCATTCAGGTGTGACTCTGGGCTGGGCCCCCTTTCATGTTGCAGGTTGTAGTCTGACTTTACACCAACTCGGGGCAGGTGTAAACTTCCTGCTACTAACAAACCTTATCGCCTGTTTTGTACTCTCTTCGATGATCTTGCTGGTGGTTGAGAAACTTGCGAAGTGATGTGTTCGCTGATTTTTGCACGGGAACGCCTACTCTACATCTCATTAGCAATATTTGACGGGGTCGTCCGTAACAATGCTTTTTGAGGCTGCTATCGCAGGTAAACTGGTGATATGGGCTGTTTGCTCCATCTTGTGAATGGTGCGTTAAATTTATCACCATTTTGGTTGCGATAAAGTGCCGTTAACTCGGTGATGTGTCCTTCAGATTATACCCCTCGGTGTTTGAAAGACTTAAAAAGTACTCGAGTGCCGCGCTGAGAGCCGCGCACCCATCGCTTTCACACGAGGGGCTGCGCTGAAAGCCGCACTAGAGTCTCAAATCCATTTTTTTTTTTAAACGTCCACCTTGACTAATTTACATTCGCCTTGGGGACCCGATCCCCCGAAGCATGCCGACATGTTCATTATTTTACAAAAATAAAGAAAACAAGAAGAGGGCCACGTCAGCCCCCACTCCCATGGCCAATTCTGGGCCCGAGGACCCTATCCCCTGGGGCCTGACCTCACCGTTGGGGACAGTAGGGGAGCCTCAATGCCCCCACGGTCCCGCCGGCTCCCCGCGTCCTGCGGGAGCTGGCATTGCTTTTCCACACTGGGAGCTGCTGACATGCAGCTTCCCGTGTGGAAAAGCAATCAGCTTTGGATTTTGGAAGCGAGAGCAGGTTTCCCTGCTCTCGCTTCCAAAATCCAAAGCAAGTTTGCTATGACATGACAGGAGCCACGGGGCTCCTGCCCTGTCATAGCAAACAGCAGTGTCCCAGGTGTGGGCACCCCGGGACACTGCATGAGCTGGCCCTGGGGGGTGGCAGTCCCCAGGGCCATCATGGGCTCCAGAAGGAGGGCCGCCCACCCCCTCCTAAAATGAATGAAACCCCAGGGAGGTGGTGGTCCCCGGGGCTGCGGGGGCCCCAGTGGGCCCCTGCTAATTTTTTTTATGAAATGCCCCCGGGACCTAGCCCACCCGGGGGCCTCATTAAAATAAAACGCGGGAACCCACGCTTCATTGTTTTTAAACAATTTTGACGGAATTCACGACCCCAGCGTGTATTGCGCCAAAATTTTAAAAAAATATATGCTTTTTTTGGCCCTGGGGGTCCTTCTGGGAACCCTGAGTAGGACTAGGGTGTCAGGGTGTTTCTACCCTGCCCCCTTCTCTTGTTTTATATCTTTATATCTCTGTTTGCTGCCAACACTTCCTGGTTTGGAGTGTTGACAGCCAATTATAATGAAGCTCGTGGTCGTGGCAGCCAATTAGAATGAAGCTTGTGGTCGGGAGGGGTCGCAACTCCACCAATGCCCTAGATATTGAAACTTTTATTTTTCTAATTTATCAGCAACTACTGAACGGATTTACACTATTTAAAACAAATGTTGCTTTCTGAACCAAGCACTACCTTTTTGCCAAATTTGGGGTAATTCCGTTCAACAGTTTCGGCTGTAGCCTTGCCCAAATTTTCCTATGGGAAATTCATTTTCGGAGTCTTATTTTTTGAATTTCTCAAAAACTACTAAACAGATTTACACCATTTGAAAAAAAGGTCGCTTTCTGAACCAAGCTCTACCTTTTTGTAAAATTTGGGGTAATTCCGTTCAGCATTTCAGGCTGTAGCCCGTCTCAAAATTTCCTATAGAAATTAACATGGAGAAAACGTGTTTTGGGACCCCCTTTTTTCTCAGCCCCCGCTTGATGAATCATTCTAAAACTTTCGGGATAGGAGTTGACCTGGATAGGCTTTTTTTTTTTTTAGGGGATTTTGCGAAGATTCGTCAAACGACGCCAAAGTTATTAGCAAATAAAAAAATGCTTTTCCTATGGAAACTAGGTTCTAACTATAACTACCTACTGGCGACCGCCAGTAGGTAATATATATATATATATATATATATATATATATATATATATATATATATATATATACTGAAAAAAACATAAGTTTCAGGGGCGTTATAGTTTTATAGTTAGCTGGACATTTCACTCGTACAAAACCCTAGAAATTCCCCTGTTATAGTTAGTTCAGCTAACTATAAACTTACGCGCCCGCAATGCACTGCTGATGACATCACATATTACATCACTCATGACATGGTCAGTGACATCACTCATGACATCACTGATGACATCTCAAATGATATCACTGATGACATCATCCAGTGAATGTGTATTTTTCTGAAAATTAAATATGTTTTATATATGTATATCTCAAGGTCGATGGAAGAATAAATGGGTATATAAGTGTCTAAATGGATGATTTTTTTTCTAAAATTGATTGTATAAGGGACTGATTAAGTGCATCTTAGTGAATACATGGGTTAGTGAGTAATGTTTAAATATGTAAATATCTGTATCAGTCTCTAACTTTCTGTATAAGTGACTGCATGGGTTGGTGAGTAGCTACATGAGTGTCTATATGGGTTATTACTTGGTTTTTCGAGTATCAGTATGAGTGTCTGAGTGTCAGTATGGTTCAGTGGGTGGTATTACTTAGTGCATAGATGCATGAATGAGTGAGTCACTGTTTGTATGTGTTGAAGACAGTATGTGTGCAGGACTGTGTGGGTGGATGAGTGTGTGTATGGGTATGTTAGTGAGTGAATGACTGTCTCAATAGTGTCTTTATCAGTAACTACATATATTTTAAACTAGTATATGTGAGTATTGGAGTATTTAAGTGAGTACATCTGAGATTGAGAGATTGGAAGAGTTCCTGTATAAATTAGTATGTGTTTCTATAAGTGATTGCTTAAGAGAGTAAGTATGTGTAAGTTTCTGTAGAAGTAAGTGTGGTGGTGTGTGTATAACTGTATATGCAAGTAAATGGATGTTTGATTATTTGTTAGCATGAGTGACTATCTGTGTGATTAGCTCTATGGATGAGTGGCGGTGTGTAACAGGATGAATAGGTGTATGAGTACATATGATGAGTGAGTACATGTATGAGTGACTGTATAGGACTGTTGGTGAATGAGTGGATGTGTTTGTAGATCTTGGACTTACTGAATAGGTTGTTGTTACTGGGATTGGTATGTCCATTGTTTTGTAAATTTTTGTTTCTATTTTTGAGTGTGTGTATCAAAGGTAATTTTAGGGTGAGAGGAGGTCTGCCACTCTATCACAAGGATGATGTCAACAGTGATGTCATCAGTGATGTCATTTGAGATGTCATGAGTGATGTCATGAGTGATGTCACTGACCATGTCATGAGTGATGTAATATGTGACATCATCAGCAGTGCATTGCGTGTGTGCGAGTTATAGTTAGCTGAACTAACTATAACGGGAGAATTTCTAGGGTTTTGTATGAGTGAAATGTCCAGCTACCTATAACGCCCCTGAAACCTATGTTTTTTTCAGTGAATTTCTAAGGTTTTGTAAATGCTAATTCCTAACTACAACGTGCCTAAAACCTATGGTTTTTTCAGTGAATTTCAAAGGTTTTTAAACGCTAATTTCTAACTTTAACGTGACTGAAACCTATGGTTTTTTAAGTGAATTTCAAAGGTTTTTTAAATGCTAGTTTCTAACTATGCCTACAGAGGTAGGACATGTGAAGAAAGAAGAAAAAACGCACAGAAAGAAAAAAAAGAAATGCAGAAAGAAGCAACAGAAGTGCTCAAAGATGAGGAAAAGTGCAGGAAGAAGGAAAATGTGAAGAAAGAACAAACAGAGGAGCATAAAGAAGTCTTGTTGCAAAATCATGCTGTACCCTCAACTTTTTCAGACGGGTACTGGTGGTAACTGTGTCTGACTAACCAGTCCTACTGCCAGTGCTATGTTAAAAGACACTTACAGTATAGTGAAAACACCTACATACACTATGCGTTGCGGTACCCCTGTGATTACCATGGCCTCCTCTGTAAGACCCTAGTACATAATAGGGCAGGGGGATTAAAACTACCTCTTAAAACCCACCACAGGGCGCGTTTGCACACTGGTGAAGAGAGGGTGGGACCTGAGGTGTCATGTGTGCAATCATGCCCTGTGGCTGTTGGCCCCCTGGGGCTCTCAGGAGTGAAGGGGAATTATTGCCCCGACTTAAAACGAGACACAGGCCGTGTTTTCACACGTCACCTCAGTCCCCGTCCCCTCCCTTCACCACTGTGTAAACGCTCCCTGTGGCCTTTTAAGTTGGGAGATGAAGTCCCCTGGAATCCTGAGGGTCCCTAAGGTCCAACTAGCCCACTAGGTACCTCCAGTAAGCGCCACAGAGCTGCGTTGCAGAGAGGTGTAAAAAGGAGCACGGCCTGGACCACCTCTCTGCAACACAGCCCTGTGGTGCTTACTGGAAGCACCTTGTGGGCTAGTTAGCCCCCATGGGCCCTCAGGATTGAAGAGAATTATTTCCCCAACTTAAAACGCGCCACAGGGCGTGTTTACACATGTCACCTCAGGCCCCGTCCCCTCCCTTCCCCACTGTGTAAACACACCCTGTGACTGTTTTAAGATGAGAGATTAAGTCCCCTTGAATCCTGAGGGTCCCTCGGGTCAAACTAGCCCACTAGGTACCTCCAGTAAGCGCCAATACAGAGAGGTGTAAAAAGGGGCACGGCTTACTCCACCTCCCTGCAACACAGCACAGTGTCACTTACTGGAAGCACCTGGTGGGCTAGTTGGCCCCCAGGGGTCATCAGGATTGAAGGGGAATTAATTCACCAACTTAAAACATGCCACAGGGCGTGTTTGTACACGTTATCTCAGGCCCCGTCCCCTCCCTTCACCACTGTGTAAACACGTCCTGTGGCCGTTCTAAGTTGGGAGATTAACTCTCCTTGAATCCTAAGGGTCCCTAGGGTCAAACTAGCCCACTAGGTACCTCCAGTAAGTGCCACGGTGCTGTGTTGCAGAGTGTTGTAAAAAGGGGCATGGCCTCTGAACACCTGTCTGCAACGCAGCTCCCTGACGCATACTGGAGATACCTGCTGGGCTAGCTGGCCCTCAGGGACCCTCAGTATTGAAAGAGAATTAATTCCCCAACTTACAACTCGCCACAGGGTGCGTCTGCTCAATGGAGAAGGAAGGGGGCGGGGCCTGAGGTGACATGTCTGCAAACACACCCTGTGGCGCTTTTTAATTTGGGAAATTAATTCCTCTTTAATCCTGATGCTCCCTGGGGCCAACTAGCCCACAAGGTACCTCCAGTATGCGACAGAGAGCTGCATTGCAGAGAGGTGTTCAGAGGCCTCACCCCTTTTTGCAACACTCTGCAACGCAGCTCTGTGGCGCTTCCTGGAGGTACCTGGTGGGCTACTTGGCCCCGTTGGACCCTCAGGATTGAAGAGGAATTAATTCCCCAACTTCAAATGCGCCACAGATTGTGTTTGCACACATTTCACCTCAGGCCCCGCCCCCTCCCTTCACCACTGTGCAAACGCGGCCCGTGGCACGTTCTAAGTTGGGGGATTAACCTCCCCTTGAATCCTGCGGGTCCCTGGTGTGCAAGTAGCCCACCAGGTACCTCCATTAAGCGCCACAGAGCTGTGTTGCAGAGAAGTGTAAAAAGGGGTGTGGTCTCAGAACACTTCTCTGCAATGCAGCTCTCTGGCGCATACTGCAGATTTCTGGTGGGCTAGTTGGCCCCCAGGGACCCCCAGTATTGAAGGGGATTTAATTCCCAAAGGGCGTGTTTGCAGAGTGGTTCCATGAGGGGGCGGGACCTAGGCACGATCGCGTGTCTTTTATTTTTTTTATTTTTTTAGAAGGGGGGCTGTGTAGCCCCCTTCTTTTTACTTTATGGGGGCCTGACCCCCAACTTAAAAGAAAAAAAATGTATTAACAGGAAGGGGGCCGCGAGGGCCCCCCTCCCGTGGCCATTTCCGGGCCCCGGGGACCCCATCCCCGGGGCATGGCCATTTAAAAAAAATATTCTTTTTGAGGGGTGCTTCATGGCCCCCCTCCTAAGGCCATTCATGGCCCCAGGGAACCCATCCCCCGGGGCCGGCCTTTGTATTTTTTAATTTTTATTAAATTAATATTGGGGAGGGGGGCCGCGTGGCCCCCCTCCCTGGCCACTTCTGGCCCCTGGGACCCTATCCCCCGGGCCTGGCCACCTTGTTGGGGACTGTGGGGGGAGCCCCAATGCCCCCACGGTCCCAGCTGGCTCCCTGCGTCCTGCGGGAGCCGACATTGCTTTTCCACATGGGAGCTGCTAAGATGCAGCTCTCCATGCGGAAAAGCAATCTGCTTTGGTATTTGGAAGAGAGAGAAGGTTTCCTGCTCTGTCTTCCAAAAACCAAAGCAGTTTGCTATGGCAGGGCGGGAGCTGGCATAGCAAACAGCAGTGTCCCGGGGTGGGCACCCCGGGACACTGCAGGAACCGGCCCTGGGGGTGGCGATCCCCGGGCTTGGGGGGCCTTTGAGCCCCCACACGTAATTAATAAGTTCCGGTGGTGGCGGTCCCCGGCGCAGGGGGGCTGTGAGCCCACCCGCCAACATGTTTTGAAAGCCCCCGGGGCAGGGGGCCCCTTTGGGCCCCCATTACAATACATAAATATTGCCCCCGGAATTTGGCCCACCCGGGGGCTAATTAAAATTCAAATTCAAATAATCTTTATTCGGTTATTAAAAATAGCCATAAAAGATACATATTATACAATCGGGCCTTATAAGACACAGTATTCCATACATTAATAAATAATTCATGTTATAACAAGCAACTTTAAAAGCAGACAATCCTTGTCATCCTTAAGCGGGAGAGCTATACACTTATACTCTACTCCTTTCTTAATTTTAGATCCTTTGTAACTGCTCATTTTTAGTGCCGTCGACCCCATTACTCCTCCCCCCTAGTTTTCCTCAGCTTGACTGCCAGGCGCAGAAAATGTACCATGCTAAACAGTGTGAAGGATCAGCAGCGAGCTTAAGAAATAGGAGGGCCACTTTGGCCTGTTCAATATTTGCACGCTTAAGTAATGTTTTTAAAAACAATGAACGTGGATAAGAATAGTAGGGGCACAATAAAACAAAATGCAGGGTATCTTGCGGAGATCTAAGATCGCAGCCGCAGCACCCTTTTATGCTTATGTCATGTACAAAACCTGCTGGGACGGCCAAAATATGGTGTAGCAAGTCTAATCTAAATCTAGACATTAAGTATCTATCATGTCTATTATACATGTTTGCTAAATAGAATTCCATGCCCGGCTGAGTTTTGATGAGCTGGTGTGATCTCACTGTACTTTTAGACCCCTCTTTTACTTCTCTAGTCCTAGCCAAGTACTGCCTACAGGCTTTCTTTATGCTGCCCTTATCTTTATTGGCCAGCGTGCTTGGCTCATTGAAGAACTTTTCGTAACCAAGCCTGGTCAGAACATCCCTTACATATCTTAGCCATGGTATTCTAGTCCACTTATCCCCTTTCATGCAATCCTGTATAATTAATCTACTCAGGGTGGCCTCTGGATTAGTCCATATTTTTACCCAACAGGAAATTGGGTTAGAGGCAGCATGATCCGTAAGATAATCCATACCCAGTTCCTCGTGGGCAACATACGAGGAAACACTTATAGGGACCTGCAGAAGCCTTTTTAGGAATTTATCTTCTTCTTTTTGAATGTTCCCCATATCACGAAAGCCCCAGACCTCGCTTCCATAGAGGATCTTTGAGCAGCAAACAGAACTATATAACTGGGTAATTTCGTGCGGGGACCAGCGACCCAATCTTGTTGCGAAATTCAAAATGGATCCCACAGCACTCGGAAATTGACTACATTTCAGGCTTACTAGGGGTTTGAAGCTAAGTTCTTGGTCAAAGACAATCCCCAAGTAATTAAAAGTTTTTACTTTTTCCAATTTTTGGGTGTCTATTGAGAAGCTACAGTTCTTAACCGGTTTTTTGCCTACTTCCATAACATACGACTTGGATAAGTTAGGCACTAAATCTAGGTCCGCCATAAACCTGACGAACCCATTAATAAGCAACTGCAGGCTCCTTCCTGTGCGGGCCAAAAGTACCGCATCATCTGCATAAAGGAGGACTGGTATGCTTCTCCTTCCTATACAAGGGCAGTCTGCGTCCAGCCCCCCCAGTGCTTTATCTAGCCCATTTACATATAATGTGAATAAAAAAGGGGCCAGGATGCAGCCTTGCCGCACCCCTCCCCGGCAGTGGAACTCCTCAGTCAGGTCGCCCTCATCTGTAAATCTCACCTGTGCCGTAGTTTCAAAGTGGAGTGATTGAAGTATTCGTAGCAAACCCCTATCTATGCCCATCTCAGCCAGCATCTCCCACAGCTTCCTTCTGCTAACGCAGTCAAAAGCTGCTGAGAGGTCCATAAATGCTAAGTACACAGTGCCTTCCCTGGCCAGGGTGTATTTGGCCACTAGATGGTAGAGGTTAAGGGACTGGTCTGATGTTGAACGCCCACTCCTAAACCCATACTGGAGATCGGTAATGATGTTATATTCTTTAGCCCATTCCAAAAGACGATTAAGAATGACTCTCCCCATGATTTTCGCCGTGACATCTATGAGGGATATTGGGCGATAACATTGGGGGTCATTTCTATTCCCCTTTTTAAAAATTGGGACGATGACTGCCGTGGACCATGATCTCGGCATGCCCTCCTGACAGTCAGCATTTAATACCCTAACCAGTATTGGTGCCCACAGTTCCACCGGGCTTTTGAACAGGTCTGGTGGGATCCCATCAGGTCCAGGCGCTTTTCTTAACGTCAGGCCTTCTATACCAAGTTTCACTTCTTCCACCGTAAATGGTATACACTCACCCTCGGATAATTCCAGAGTTTGGGATTGCAACGTCTCTGGATTACCCCGATTGTATAGTTTAGAGAAGTGTGCTACCCATTCTTCCGGTAGAATATGGGATACTACCTGGGGCTTATTTGAATCTTGGAAACAAGGGTCATTTATTGTTTTCCAAAAGCTTGTCATGTCACGTTGCTCCGCTGCTTCTTTTAGTGACTCCCAAGCTTGAGATTGAAGGCAATGCTTCCTTCTACTAATTGCCTTTTTATATTGGTTACTGCATTCCATGATTGTGCCTCTGTCCCTTGGGGCTGTCTTAAGCGCCTGCTTCAGATTCCTATGTGCCTTCGAGCATTCTTTATCGAACCATCTTGGGCAAGGGTCTGTCTGCTTATTCATCTTACGCCTTAAGAGGCTATCAATCTGTTGGGCAGTGCCCTCAAATGCTGTAATCAGATCGCTCCCCTCAATGTTACTATCTAGGCATTTCCACATATAACTGTCATTCTCTACCAGGAGCGCTCTATGTAATGCTAATCCATCAATCTTACACCGTTTAATCCTCCTGCCCTGGTCCCTTGCCTTGTATTGTCCCCCAGGAAACCTTTTATCTGTTTTGGCACACGGATCTAGGGTCTCTATTGTTAATTCCAGAGGATTATGGTCGCTAAAAATGCTAGGGACTATCCCAAAGTGACTGACCCTGCCAGCTAAAGCATGGGAAACAAAAATATAGTCGATGATGGAATCGCAACCCCGCCCCTTAAATGATGGCGTCACTGAAACTGATGCACCATTCATGACTAGGTCCATTGTGTGTGTTAACGCAAACTTACCTAAAATCATGCCTAGTGCCATGCCTTCTCTAGAGTGCTCAACATGCCAGCCTTTTATAGAAGGACAGGCGTCCCATGAACCTCCTTCCCATTTCAAATGTGGGCATGGGTGAGTGTTAAAATCCCCCACTAAAATTATCCTGACGCTGGGATCTCCCGCATCATTTAGTCCAAAAATTCTCTGCTCAAGTTGGACATTGATTGTCCTGCATTATAAAAATTTATAAAAATAACCTTAAGGCCCTTTGCAATGTATCTTATGCCCTGGAGGCATTCAGAGTCCCACCCTAGGTCTTGCCAGCTCCCTTGCAGCGTCAATGCCACATACAGGATTAGACCTCCCTTGGCTCGACCCATAGGTGATTTACGTGCCGTGGTATGAAACACTTTATAGCCCTCCAGGAACAGGCCACTGCAATCCGTTTCCCAAGTTTCCTGTAGGAAAATAATATTATATCCCTTGATAAAACTTTGCCATTCCTGGTTTGCCACTTTGGATGCAAGACCCGCAATGTTCCAGGACAGCAACCTTAACTCAGAGGTTGTGCGAGCCCTACCATCTGTGTCGTCTCTGGTCATCCTTTGTCTTATATTTATCTCCAGACTTATTTCTTGCGGGGCTGTATCTCCCCCCACCCTAGCCTGTCCGGAAAGTATATCAGTGCTAGCATCCGGGTTATTAGGTCCTATTTTACTTATGGTTCCTTGATTTCTTACCGCATCATATACTCTCTCCCCCACTGTATTTCCTACGCTCCCCAGTCAGTCCTGTTCGTCCAGGGCGGAATAATCAGTGAGGGCGACAAATCCATTTGGGGCTAAGTATATATTGTCCCATCTATTTTTCATAGGTAGTCTTGGCCCTTGCCGGGTCTGCCCGGGATCACGGGCACTAACCCTATAGAAATAATGCAAAGGGAGCATCCTTACACACGACCCTCTCTCACTCTCCCCGTGCCGATTATCTAGGAGTTCTCTTACTAATCCCGCTGATCTTAAGTTTACAATGATACAGTCGCCGGGGAACTTTTTCTCTCCTCGGCCAATCCAGGCTATCCTCCTGGCCATGAGGATGTGGTCATGTTGGAAACAATTAACTGGTATGTTATTTTTGATCCAGTGTGCTGCTTTATTTATCAAGGTGCTGGTCGATTCCTCGGCTCCCTTGCTCAGTCCCGGGACTCCTACTAGCACCACTGCGTATGGACTGGAGGGTGGGGGTAAGTCTAATATAGGAAGCCCTGATGTGGCCTGCATGCAATCTATGCGGTCTGTCCCGCTATGCTTCGTGTGTTCCCTATGTTTCAGGCCAATAACTCTAGTCTCAGGTTGAGTATCTGAGTGATCCCGGGTTTCCCCATTCCCATTCTTGTTCCCCATATTACCAATGTTAGCTCCCTGTGATGCTTTACTACACACTGCTTGTTCGCCTCCCCTTTTAGTTGGCTCCTTGTTGTTACAATTCGGCACTGTACTACCCTCCTCCCTCTCCTGCCCGGGGTCTCTAACATGTTGTGGCTGAATTCGGGACGCAAGTTTGTTTATAGTCCCTTCCATATTCGTTATTTTCGCCATTACTGGCTCTAGCAAACGCTGTATGAGCTGTTCCATTTTATTTTCTAACTCTATTATAATTTGCTGGGTCCCACATGGCCCATTTTCATGGCAGCATCTAAGGCACCCTATTTTCTCCAAGTTTTTGATACTGCCTTTAATTGGTTTGGCAGCTCCCTTCCGGCTAGCTGTATTGGCGCACGTGCAACATTGTAAGCCACCCACTGCTGAGGGCCCCGTTCCTATTTTTTGAGTTTTAGTGCTTGTAGTTACATCTTCCCCCAAGCTATGTTCCACATCAGTCTCACCTTCTACTTGGTGATTGATGGACTCCTCCCTTATGGCTCCCCCATTCGTCGCTCCCTGTGATATAATTAGCTGTAAGCCTTCTCTATCCTGTGGGCTGAGTGCGGCGCCTTGGTTGTTATTTAATGGCCCTATCCTGCCTGGACTTGTTATATCACCCTGCGGGTTATGGACTGTGATTAATGGTATATTGGTTGCGTCAGCTTGAATGTACTGCTCCAAGGTAGACTCATTTGAATCTGCCGGAGCGCCAGGCGTTACACAAGATGCTATATTGCCCAACGAGGATCTTTTTGTTGCTAATTGGGGGTCCAGGGACAATCTGCGCTCAGCCAATTGGATTTCATGTATTAATACTGATTCTGCTCTAGTGATAAAGGCATCCAGTGTCCCTTTAACTCCTCCCCCTACCCTCGTTTTAGCAATCTTATTTTTGACCATGATATCACGGTCTTCTACCTTGTATACCTTCTTCAGTCCCCCTAATCGTAGGGTTAAACTACAAATCAGGCAAATATTGTGGCTGTAGAGCGCCGAAACCTTCTACATTGGTGTCAGCCGTCGGCGTGTAGTCCGCCCGGGTGCTAAATAAACAACAGGCCACAAATTCAATATATACCAGAGATTCTCCCCAGTACCAGTGTCCACTGTCAGATAGCAAAATTCAAATGTCACAATACACGGGTGGTGCAAAATACCTCTGTAGCAGGCTCAGCCCCCGGTGCTTACTTCGAGATGTATGGGTCGTGGCCCAGCCCGGCCTCCTTCGGCCCCGGACGGCCACAGACGGTCCCGCCCTTGTCCCAGGCTTCTCCCGGTGCCGCCCGCGCACGTCCCGCGACGCGGAGGGAGCCTTTCGTTTTTAAGCGCCTCCTGGCGCAACGGCGTCCGGAAGTGTCCCGGTGCCGCTTTGCAGGCTGGGGATTGTAGTCTCTGGGCCGTGGGTGTTTCAACGGCGGCAGGGAAGCAACAGCATAGGTGGCCCAAATTCGGCTGGTGGGAGCCCAGGTATGCGTTAGCTCTCTGGCTCTCTGTCTGGCTCTGGCGATGCGTGTACAGGACACCCCCGCTCCACCGAGGGAGCCTTTAGTTTTTAAGCGCCTCCGGGCGCAACGGCGTCCGGAAGTGTCCCGGTGCCGCTTTGCAGGCTGGGGATTGTAGTCTCTGGGCTGTGGGTGTTTCAACGGAGGCAGGGAAGCAACAGCATAGGTGGCCCAAATTCGGCTGGTGGGAGCCCAGGTATGCGCTAGCTCTCTGGCTCTCTGTCTGGCTCTGGCGATGCGTGTACAGGACACCCACGCTCCACCAAGGGAGCCTTTCGTTTTTAAGCGCCTCCGGGCGCAACGGCGTCCGGAAGTGTCCCGGTGCCGCTTTGCAGGCTGGGGATTGTAGTCTCTGGGCCGTGGGTGTTTCAACGGCGGCAGGGAAGCAACAGCATAGGTGGCCCAAATTCGGCTGGTGGGAGCCCAGGTATGCGCTAGCTCTCTGGCTCTCTGTCTGGCTCTGGCGATGCGTGTACAGGACACCGGGGGCTAATTAATAACGAAGCGCAAGAGCAAGCGCTTTATTTTTTTTTTTCTTTGCCCTGATCCACGGATCCTCCGCGGATCCTCAGTGGATTTAGTAGTTTTTTAATAAAAAGAAAAAGAAAGTGGGGCTCTGAGGGTCCTTGTGGGACCCCCTAAGCATGCCTAGGGGGGTCAGGGTGTTTCTACCCTGCCCCCTTATCGTGTTTTGCGCATTTGTTTTACTGATTTCTTGTGCCTCGGTTCTACCGAAGCACAAGATGGCTGCCAACACTTCCTGATTTGGAGTGTTGACAGCCAATTAGCATGCAGCTCCTGATCGGGAGGGTCCGCGGATCCTCCGTGGCCATAGATATATATGTGTTTTTACTTTTGATTTTCTCAGCAACTACTGAACGGATTTACACCATTTAAAAAAAGGGTTCTTTCTGAACCAAGGGCTATGTTTTTGCCAAATTTGGTGTAATTCCGTTCAGCAGTTCGGGCTGTTTAAGGACCCCCCTTTTTCCTTGGCTCCTCGCTTGCCGAATCACCCCTAAACTTTCAAGATAGGAGCGGACTGGAGCACCCACGGGTTTTGAAAATTTCGGGAAGATTCGTCAACCGGCGCCAAAGTTATTGGGAATAGAATGTTGCATATTTCCTATGGAAAATAGGTCCTAACTATAACTACCTACTGGTGACCGCCAGTAGATAATATATATATATATATATATACATTTGGGAGTTGCTCATCACCTGGCGAGACAAAGGCATCTTAGAGTGGGATGAGTATTGTTTCTTGAAGAACGACCACCCCATTCTACCTGTTCTATACCTGCTACCCAAGGTACATAAAAGCCACTCCAGACCGCCAGGGCGACCCATCGTGTCATCTAGGGGTTGTGTTACTGAACACATATCGAAATATGTAGATCATTTTTTAAGGGACTTTGTCACCAGTCTGCCCAGCTATGTCAAAGATACGAAAGATTTCCTTGGCAAAATCAACAATCTACAACTGGATGATAAATGTTTGCTGATCACTCTAGATGTGCAATCGCTCTATACCATCATCGACCACAGACAAGGCCTCGAGGCTTGTGAACACTTTTTGAACACTAGGCCCCTACATTACAGAGAGCATAACAGGATGATCCTAGGCATGATAGAATTTTGCCTATCCAACAATATTTTTCTCTTTGACGGTACCCTGTACAGGCAAACTACGGGTACCGCGATGGGTTCGTGCTTTGCGCCATCTTTCGCGAATCTGTTTATGGGCCAGTGGGAGGAGGAGATTTTCACCAACCCCACCTACAAACATTACCTAGAACAGGCGGTGATGTGGCTTAGATACATAGACGATCTGTTTCTCATCTGGAAGGGCACTGAGGTAGAAGCCCGGGAGTTTATCACACTTCTTAACACTAACATCTACAATATCATCCTCACCAGCACCATCAGTGAGAGTTCAGCTGAATACCTTGATGTCAAACTCACCATCAAAGACAAAGCCATATGCACTACCTTACACAGGAAGATCACTGCAGGCAACAGTATCCTACATGCTCTGAGCAGCCACCCAGACACCCTCAAGTGGAGTATCCCGTATGGTGAACTGCTCAGAGCAAAAAGGAACTGTAACACTGAGACTGACTACCAGCTTGAGAGCACACGCATGTTGGAACGTTTTAGAGCCAGAGGGTACCCTAATTGGGTACTGAACAGAGCCAAGGGTAGAGCTGACAAGGTCAATAGAGACACTATTCTTTCCAACACAACCAACACCTTGCCCTTAGAGGACAAGGAGACCAGGATCATCCTCACTTACAGTGCTGACTCCCACAAGATACAGGGCATCCTCAACAAAAACTGGGACATCCTCAAAGCTGACACGATCATTGGGGAATTCATCTCTAACAGACCCAGTATCACATATAGAAAGGGGAGGAATTTCAGGGATCAACTTCTACACAATGACGTGACCAGGTACCCCCAAAGGCAGGAACATGGCCTACAGGGTTTTTATCCATGTGGACACTGTAAGGCTTGCAGGAACAGCTATCTGTGTAAAAAAGTCAGCTGCAATGGGGTTTACAAGGAAATTACACAATTTCTCACATGTGGCTCCACTTTCATGATTTATGTGATCGAGTGCCCCTGCCGATTATGGTATATCGGCAGCACTACCCTTATGGCGAAAAAACAGATACTAGAACACTACCGTGCCATCTCCCATGGAGATGAGAAATACGCTGTGGCCCGCCACTTTACTGAGAGGCATTTTTCCAACCCAGGTCTCCTCAGATTCTTCATTTTAGAACAAATCCCGAATAACCCCAGAGGTGGTGACAGGGTCTTGAAACTGAGACAGAGAGAGTCCAGATACATCGTGGATTTTCAGACCAAACACCCTGGGGGTTTAAATCAGGATGAAGAGCTGGCAGTGCATTTGAAATGAATTTGTGTCCTGCACATAGTTGAGACTACAGCTCCCATTATCTAGGTACCACATACATACTTCCACACCTTCTGTATGTGTGTCAGAGCATATACATATTCTGCCTCTCACCAGGATGCCTTAAGCGTTAGTCCACAGTTGTACATTATTGCTTGGATATGTATGTTAACCTTTTTATCCCCCTTTTATCCCATTTCTTATATCCATTTGCAGTCTGCCATCCTCTTTCTCTTCCTCCATTACAATGCACAATTTGAGTAGAAACGAAGATATAGTTTATTGACAACTTAGATATCTGTCATGTTCTGATACTAAGATTTGTTTTTGTTTCTTTCCTTTTGCAGGAGGGAAGGAAGGAGCCCATTCACCTACGAGCACTATCACGGGCCTCCTACCCTTTCCCCCGCCACTTCACTTGATGGATGAAGCTCACTCTGGCTGTGGTATGGTCACTAGCGTTTCATTTGACTGAGATCATTTCACAACGGACTTGTTTACCTACGTCCACTGGCACTTGCCAGCACTTCTCATGTCGTTATTTCCATTGTCGTTTTGTGCCAATTCATTCTGGAGTAGTGTTATCCATGCTCACTTGAGCTTATACACTGACGAACTACACTTGTTTAGCACCCACGAGTCTGTGACACACTCCCCTTGGCACTTCGACACTGTGGACACATAACTCAGTCCCGTGCTAGCTTAACTATGGGACATTCGGGAGAATTTCTCCCCTAGGCTACGCATTCACCGGTCGCCTTTGAGCTATGATTAGAGGCACGATTCTAGGACACTTCTCTGGGGATGAGCCCGCATATTCATCAGGTTCAGACACAGTGCTACATCTCCCCTTAATGCGAGTTATGTTGGTATTTACCGTTACTTCTTTTCTTTTCTATGTCGTTTTATATTGTATGTATTACAGCATTATATTCATGGTTTATGGTGCCATTACAACATGTCTGCCGCTTTTGACCATCAGACTAATGTATTTCACATGATTGTCCTTTGTCACTGTTTACCCCGGAAAAGCTTTATCCGTCTGTCACCCATGTTTGCTTCCTTACGTGAACAAGACTCTGCAACGAGTTGAAACGCGTTGTGAGGAATAAACACCTCTTTTTGCACTACCCCGGATTTTGCCTTCTTTGGTTACTGAGAGCGCATTATTGGATTATTGTGGGAATATATATATATATATATATATATATATATAAATATATATATATATATATATATATATATATATATATATATATATATATATATATATTACCTACTGGCGGTCGCCAGTAGGTAGTTATAGTTAGGACCCCTTTTCCATAGGAAATCCGCAACATTCTATTTTGAATAACTTTGGCGCCGGTCGATGAATCCTCGCGAATTTCTCAAAATAGGTGGGGCGCTACGCTCCGCTCCTACCCTGAAAGTCTCGGGGGGATACGTCAAGCGGGGGCTGAGATAAAAGGGGGGTCCCAAAACGCGTTTTTCCCATGCATTTTTCCATAGGACCTTTAGAACGAGCTACAGCCCGAACGGCTGAACAGAATTACTTGAAATTTGGCAGAGAGGTAGCCATAAGGTCAAGGAAGTGCCTTTTGCAGGTCTGGTGTAAATCTGTTCAGTATTTCCTGAGAAAATAGCATTTAAAAGCATATATATATGTGGGCGGAGCCTAACCACACATCTCATCCTGAGATCTGATTGGCTGTCAGCACTTCATCCAAGAAGTGTTGGCAGCCATCTTGGGACCAATATACATGATAGCACCTCATTAAAAAGCATTGCAGTTAATAGAAGGTTTTAAGACTTTAGTTACATTATAAATCATTTTTTGATGGTACCATACTCATTTTAGGAATTGTGGTATGTTCTAAGGTGATTTCACCATGTGAAAAAGCATTCTGCTGGGATATCATGATTGAGAGAAAAATATTTTCTCATGCTTTTACCACAGAGGTTTGGAAGGTGATCTATAGGCTAAACTGAGAGCTTATTTTCTGTAAATTCACATTATCTTTCTCAGTCATGTGAGAATGAAGTCTGACATTCTCAGTAAAACATGTACATCCAACAAGGGCAGAGACTGTCAGTTGATTCCTTTGTGTTCTACTGCAGCTTCCCAGAGTGTTCCAAAGAACTACTAGAGCGCTAACAGTCCTACTTATGATAAACGTATGGCACACCTGAAGCCATCTTGCTTGGATTAAAGTGGTAACTCTTAAACCATTTAATTTAAAAAGGAACAAAATGAGGGGGTTCATTTTTCCATAAAAAGTATGATTAGTGCTGCAGAAAGAAAAATTAGGGCACATTTTGAGTGACTTCTCAAATCCTCTTCTATTTCATTAAAAAATTCTGACATGCAGACTGAAACATGCACTTTCAATACCAGCAGCAGTTTTCCCTGGTGAGCAGTAGCTTTACTACAGTGATCTAATGAGCAAAAAGAGTGCTAACATTCTGAATTTATGGCAAATGTGTGACACATCTGAATGCCTTCTTGATGGAATCAAAGTAAAAAACTGAAAGTATTTCCTACTGAGGAGACTGCAGTAAATGAGGAAATTAGGAAACTTCATAACAAATAAGTCTCCCAAGATGGCCACCAGAGACAAAAGAGCCCAAATGTAGCCCAAATATCACCCAGATGTAGCCCAAGTATAGCCCAATGACAGAATGTCCCAGAATGTTCTTAAAAACAACTAGAGCGCTTACTGTCTTCATTATGACAAAAGTATGGCACACCTGAAGCCATCTTGATTGGAATAAACTGGTAACACTTAAAACATTTAATTTAAAAAGGAACACAATGAGGAGGTTCATTTTGCCATAGAAATTATGATTAATGCTGAAGAAAGAAAATGAGGGCACATTTTGAGTGACTTCTCAAATCCTCTTCTATTTCATTAAAAAATTCTGACATGCAGACTGAAACATGCACTTTTAATACCAGGGGCAGACTTCCATGGTGCAGTAGTTTTACTACAGTGATCTAATGAGCAACTTGAGTGCTAACATTCAGAATTTATGGCAAATGTGTGACATATCTGAATACCTTCATGATGGAATCAAAGTAAAAAACTGAAAGCATTTCCTACTGAGGAGACTGCAGTACATGAGGAAATTAGGAAACTTCATAACAAATAAATCTCCCAAGATGGCCACCGGAGACAAAAGAGCCCAAATGTAGCCCAAAATCACCCAGATGTAGCCCAAATATAGCCCAATGACAGAAGTGTGCAAAACACTTATTATTTTGTGTTTTTGCAGTGTTATATAGTGCAGACTTGTCAGGTATTGGAGTGCTTTACATGAGCATTGGTTACATCACACAAGAACAAATTCATTTTGGTTGTAGACATGGGGAGACTAAGTGATTTGACCAGAATCACAGAATGTCGAGCTGAAGCAGAAACTGCAACCTGGTTCCCCAGTTGCAAAGTCTGCAGTTCTGGAAGTAACACCACATCCTCTCCCCTAAGTGCAACATTTAATCAAGTGGTCAACTGGATAAAAAAACATAAAGATAACAAATCATTTAAAAGTGCTTTGTCGCTATTTGAAAACTCAGAAAATATGTCCTTATTTTAGTCTTTTAGAGCACTAACCATAATTTTGATGCCAATAAGACCCTCTCATATATGTAATTTCTAAAGGAAATGCTCTAGGTATTACAGTTTTGATTACATCAAGATGATGTCAGGCGTTCCACACTTTTGTAATAAATATAGAATGTTAGCAATCTAGTTGTTCATTAGGATACTGTTGAGAGGCAGAGGCCAGGGGCACGGACTCTGAAAATTGAAGGCAGGTAGGAGGGTGCAAAGGCAACAATTTAACCACACTGAGCAGGCAGGAAGGGCCGTGGAAGCACAACAGACTATGGAGGACAGTGGAAAGGGGGACAGGGGCAACAAACCAACAATACAGGACTTGCAAGAGAGGCTGTTGGAGGGAAGATCTATTACGGGTCAAGGAAGCTAGGGGCGGTCCCCAGATCCCCGGGAGCCACCACAGAACTGAGCAGGAGAGTGAGTCAGGGACAAAAGGGGCACCTTAATTTGAGCCGGGGTGCCTAGGAACGCTTGCTCCAAAAATGAAGAAAACAGACATATGAGACATGGAATTGGAGGCAGAATACAATGGCAGTTTAATGAGAAGATGCAACTTCAAAGAAACCGCAGAATAGAGACATAAAGTACAAAATACAGAATCCAGATAATCATACAGCTGTCATAATATTCTCTGTATCTCAATTAATGTACTGACAGAGAGAGAGAGAAAACACATCTATAAATGCATCATGAGAAACAAGTTACACCAAGGAAAATGTTACCTAGGAACACTCACGTTTACTCTTAGAGCAAGCATTCCTGCAATTACAATACAAAATCTTTTAAATGCAAAAGTAAAGAGAACAATGGTTAAACATAACATGACATTTCATATAGGTAAAATAAAATAAGATACTTCAAGCAAAGCAGAGCAAGACATTTTAAGCAAAGGAAGACAAGAGCTCCCAGCTCTTGGGGAAAACCTGCACAGCCTGTTAACCTACATACAGACGGCGAGGTAGTCCGTCGATATCTGTGGGTGCTCCCTTTTTATATCATTTTGTGGGCTCCTTTGCACGCTACATCTACCTACGTATGCTACCCAAAAGCTTCGTCTGCAGATTTTACCAGACATTTCGTCATTTACCCACTTAATGCTGACAATGGACTGGGTGAAAAGGTCAGTCTCTCAGGCCAATCGCTTATCGTAAGTTCCATAGAGCAAGCAGAAAATAATGGGTATTGTACGGGAATTCAATATATTCATGTATAAAATCTCCTCAGTTCTCCTAACTTGACGCTCTGCGGTTGCCACTTCCTTAAAAGCGGGAAACCTGCCCAGGAAGCAAGTACCAGTCCAGGATGCAGCCTACTGTATGTCGACAGCTTCAGGGGGATGTTGAACTTTGATACCGAGCACGGAGCACTCGGGTAGGGTGGGGGCTACTAGTTTGGATCAGAAGGCCTCGCAGACCTGCCTTCAGACTGCAATACACTAAAATTGCAGAGCTATGGTCAATTTAACAAAGAGGCCTACATATTGAACAGAAGGGCCTACACAGGGGTTTTATGCTGGCTGAGTGGTAAGGATGTCTCAGGATAATTATATAGCAACACAGGACCCGCTGGTCAATTTAATACGGCCTACAAATGCAGCTGGCAGGGCAAGGACAAGGGTCTCATACTTCAGGTGTGGACAGAACGGGCCAGGGGCCCCCTGTGATACAAAATCTACCCTCCTTCAAGGCTGTGGCAATGTAATAGACCATTGTGGGCAGAAGGAAGAGGCAATGGTAGTACAACCATACATGCCAACAGACCCGATTCAGCCAGGAAACGTCCAATGTTTTTAAGCTCAAATGGGCTTTATTTGATCTGTCTCCTGTCTACAATATCCTCTTTTTCAATGTAACTCAAAGGGGAAAATCAATACCCCAGTTTTTTTTCAAAATCTCCCTCTTACCAAGTTCAAAATGTTCGCAAGTATGGTACATTGGATCATGGAAGGAAATGGGATAGGGACATGGACTTGGATAACAGAGGACAGGAGGGACATGGAGAGGTGCACCAAACTGACCCTGCAGGGCAGGCATCAGGGTTTGCAGCAGCACAATACACCACACAGGGCATGCAGGACAGGAGTGCAGCACAACAATCCATAGAAAGCAAGAGGGAGGGGACAGGACCATGCACATGGACAACAGAGAACAGAGGGGCAAGAGGCAATGGTAGCTAGCTGACCATAATGGACAGACAGGAGAGAAAGCTGCAGCATAACAGACCATAAAGGGCAGGAGGGACGGATCAGGGGCATTACAATGGAACAGACAAGCCAGGAGGGAGGGAGTAGGGCTGGGGGCAAGGGGGCAGGGCAGGAGCAGCAAGATAGCCATGGAGGTCAGGCAGGATGGGCACTAGAAGCAAGACACACCATGAAGAGCAACAGTGAGACTGTGATGGCATACACACAGACCATGGAGGGAAGGTGGGAGGGGGTCAGGGGCAGCTAACTGACCACACAGGGAAGGTGGGAGGGGCCATGGCAGCACAGAAGACCATGCATGGCAAGTGGGAGGGTTAGTGGCAGCACAATGGCTATGATGGGCAAGAAGGAGGGTGGAGGGGCATGCACAAAGGACGATGGAGGATAGAAGGAAGGGTCAGGACCTGTGCACAGACAAGAAAGTTCAGGGGAAGGGACCTCACAACAGACCACACGGGGCAGGCAGGAGGAGCAGTTGCAGCACAACAGACCAGGGAGGGCAGAAGGGTGTGGCAGTACAATGGACCATGTAGGACAGGAGGAAGAGGATAGGGGCATGGCATGTGGACAGGCAGGGTGGAGGTGGCAGGGACAGGTTACAGTCATCTGACAATGCTAGGCAGGAGGGAGGGGAGTGGCAGCTCAACAGAACACTCAGAGTAGATAGGAGTGGCAGGTCCATGGGACATGGTGGGCAAAAAGGGTGGAGCAGGGGCATGCACAAAGACATCGGAGGGCAGGGGGAAGGAGAATAGGGGCAGCAAGCTAAGCACAGAGTTTAAGCAGGAGGTCAATGATGGGGCATAGAATTGGGCAATGGAGGGCAGGAGGAGTGGACTGGTACATCATACTAAATTGAGGGCAGTGGCAGCACATCAGACCATGCATGGCAGGAGGGAGGAGGCTAGTCCATGGATTCACACAACAGAGGATAGGGAGGAAGGGGATGGGGCAGCAAGCTAACTGTTCAGAGAAGGCGGGTATTAGGAACTTTATTGTTTTTAAAACATTGTGTCTGTGCGAACTACTTAAAATATGAACAAGTATGCAGCATAATCTCACTTTTATTCAGGAAGAAGAGGACGTTTGTGACTGTGACTCCGGGCTCACTTGGCAGAAACACCCCCTGACCCTCCACCCCCTATCGCAAAATGTAATGCCCGTGAAAAGGGTAGGTGAACACAGTGTTATATAGAACATAGTCCTGAGAGCACGATTGAAAATGAAAACTAGATATAGTGTATGGTATAAACTATGCACCAAAAAGTGTGATATAAGATGAACCGGGCGTGAAATATAATATGCAATACATTGTGCGCAATGACAGATTCATTGGAGAGCGCGAGATAGCACAGGCACTAGCGCATGCTATGCGATATGCGCCTTGGAGTGTAATATGCACAGGGCAGTGTTGTGTAACCTAACTAGTCTCTAAAGTTGTAATATAAAATATGTGCTGGGGAGTGTAACGTTGCATATGCACTGTGACAAAGATATGGATCCCAGATTGTAATATGTATGGCATAGCACTGTGCGTTATAACATAGGCATCGAGAAAGGCACGTTAGATGGGGCAATATAACCCGTGCGAAGACAAGTGTGGCATGACATATTCACGGGGTGGTGTTACAGTGCACATGGGCTAGAGAGTGTCATAGCATATGCACTAGCTAGTGGAATACAACACAGAGGTGTGTGGCACTCGGCAGGCAATGGTGGGTGTAACACAGCATTGGGCTCTGTCAGGAGCACGCTGTGACTCTCAAGTGATGTTCGTCCCCTTTCCAGAGAGTAAAATAAAAAGTATTACACATCCGGCAGTGGATGTGTGTTTTATTAACCGTGAGGGGGGTTTCTTGCATAGTTTTGGTCGAATTTTTGTCGAATCCCCTTTGAATGGCTTGGTGTGCATGTGTATTAAATGTGCCCGTCAATAGCTACCCATGTTTGTATAAATAAACGACAAGGGTGTCTACCAGGATTAGGCACGGTAGGGCATCAGACATGTCAGAGCTTCACTAGTGGTGTAAATACATTCCACGTGGATTCATTGCATGCATAGTCGCCTTTTAATGAATATCACGCAAATCGTCATGGTGATAGGTACGTACGGTTTGTCCAGCATGTCCTAGGTGTGTCTATGAATATATATTTTTTAAAAATAATAAAAAACAGTGGCCGGCCCTGGGGATTGGGGTCAAAAAAATATAATTAGGAGACTGGCCCTGGGGGATGGGGTCATCAGGGCCAATAAATTAGAATAAGAAGGGGAACCAAACAGCCCCCCTTCTTAAAAAACTAAAATAAATAAAAGACTGGCATCGTGCCGGAGGCCATGCCCCCTCCGTGCAGCACTCTGCAAACTCGCCCCCAACAGGCATCTCCAGTATGCGCCAGGGAGCTGCGCTGCAGCCGGGTGTTCTGAGGCCAAGCTCCTTTTTACACCTCTCTGCAACGCAGCTCTGTGGCGCTTACTGGAGGTACCTAGTGGTCTAGTTTGACCCTAGGGACCCTTAGGATTCAAGGGGACTTAATCTCTCAACTTAGAACAGCCACAGGGCGCGTTTACACAGTGGTGAAGGGAGGGAACGGGGCCTGAGGTGACGTGTGCAAACACGCACTATGGCACGTTTTAAATTGGGGATATAATTTCCCTTCAATACTGAGGGCCCCTGGGGGCTAACTAGCCCACCAAGTGCTTCCAGTAAGCGCCACTGAGCTGCATTGCAGAGAGGTGGTCTAGGCCGTGCCACTTTTTACACCTCTCTGCAACGCAGCTCTGTGGCACTTACTGGAGGTACCTAGTGGGCTAGTTGGACCCTAGGGACCCTCAGGATTCAAATGAACTTAATCTCCCAACTAAAAATGGACACAGGGCGTGTTTACACAGTGGTGAATGGAGGGGACGGGGCCTGAGTTAACGTGTGCAAAAACGCCCTGTGGCCTGTTTTAAGAGGTAGTTTTAATCCCCATGCCCTATTATATACTAGGGGCTTACAGAGGAGGTCATGCTAATCACAGGGGGACCCCAACGCATAATGTTCCCTAGTGTATGTAGGTGTTTTCACTGTATTCTAAGTGTCTTTTAACATAGCACTGGCTCTAGGACTGGTTAGTCAGACTCAGTTACCACCAGTATCCGTCTGAAAAAGTTGAGGGTACATGATGATTTTGCAACAAGGCTTATTTCTGCTCTTCTTTTTGTTCTTTCTGCACGTTATCCTTCTTTCTGCACTTATCTTCGTATTTGAGGACTTCTGTTGCTTCTTTCTTCACTTCTTTTGTTTCTTTCTGTGCATTTTTTCTTCTTTCTTCACATGTCCTATCTCTGTAGGCATAGTTAGAAATTAGCATTTAAAAAACCTTTGAAATTCACAGAAAAAACCATAGGTTTCAGGCACGTTATAGTTAGGAATTAGCATTTAAAAAACCTCAGAAATTCACTGAAAAAACCATAGGTTTCAGGGGTGTTATAGTTAGCTGGACTTTTTACTTGTACAAAACCATTGAAATTCCCCCGTTATAGTTAGTTCAGCTAACTATAACTCGCGCGCCCGCAATGCACTGCTGATGACGTCACATATTACATCACTCATGACATGGTCAGTGACATCACTCATGACATCACTGATGACATCTCAAATGACATCACTGATGACATCACTGATGACATCATCCTTGTGATAGAGTGGCAGACCTCCTCTCACCCTAATATAACCTTTGATACACACATTCAAAAATAGAGACTAAAATTTTCAAAACAATGGACATACCAATACCAGTTACAACAACCTCTTCAGTAATTCTAAGATCCACATACACATCCACTCATTCACCAACAGTCCTATACAGTCACTCATACATGTACTCACTCATCATATGTACTCATACACCTATACATCCTGTTACACAATGCCACTCATCCATAGAGTTACTCACACACATAGTCACTCATGCTAATAAAGAATCAAACATACATTTACTTGCATATACAGTTATACACACACCACCATACTTACTTCTACGGAAACTTACACATACTTAGTCTTTTAAACAATCACTTATAGAAATACATACTTATTCATACAGGAACTCTTTCAATCTCTCACTCTCACATATACTCACATATATACACCAATAGTCACATATACTAGTTTAAAACATATGTAGTTACTCATAAGACACTATTGAGACAGTCATTCACTCACTAACACACCCATACACACACTCATCCACCCATACAGTCCTGCACACATGCTGTGTTCAACCCATACAAACAGTGAGTCACTCATTCATGCACCTATGCACTACGTAATACCCCCCACCGAACCATGCAGACACTCAGACTGATACTCAAAAAAACAACTAATAACCTATATAGACACCCATGTAGCTACTCACCAACCCATGCAGCCACTTATACACAAAGTGAGAGACTGATACAGATATTTACATATTTAAACATTACTCACTAAGCCATGTATTCACTATGATACACTTAATCAGTCAGTTACACAATCAATTTTTCAAAAACAAATCATCCATTTAGACACTTATATACCCATTTATTCTTCCATCGACCTTGAGATATACATATATAAAACATATTTAATTTTCAGAAAAACACACATTCACTGGATGATGTCATCAGTGATGTCATCAGTGATGTCATTTGAGATGTCATCAGTGATGTCATGAGTGATGTCACTGACCATGTCATGAGTGATGTAATATGTGACGTCATCAGCAGTGCATTGCGGGCGCGCGAGTTATAGTTAGCTGAACTAACTATAACGGGGGAATTTCAATGGTTTTGTACAAGTAAAAAGTCCAGCTAACTATAACACCCCTGAAACCTATGGTTTTTTCAGTGATATATATATATATATATATATATATATTCACTGAAAAAACATAGGTTTCAGGTATGATATAGTTAGGAATTAGCATTTAAAAAACCTTAGAAATTCACTGAAAAAACCATAGGTTTCAGGGGTGTTATAGTTAGCTGGACATTTCACTCGTACAAAACCATAGAAATTCCTCCATTATAGTTAGTTCTACTAACTATAACTCGTGCGCCCGCAATCCACTGCTGATAATGTCACATATTACATCATTCATGACATGATCAGTGACATCACTGATGACATCTCAAATGACATCACGGATTACATCAATTTTGAAAGTTTTTTAAATGCTAATTCCTAACTATAACGCCCCTGAAACCTATGGTTTTTTCAGTAATTTTCAAAGGTTTTTTAAAAGCTAATTACAATCTATAACATAACTCTAACCTATGGTTTTTTACTGAATTTCATAGGTTTTCAAAATCATAATTTTTAAATGTATTAATTGATATATTTAGTTTTTTTATACTGTTTTTCTTCATTTTTCAAACTTCTTTTTTTACATATTTTTTATTACATTACGTTTTTAATGTAAAATTAAAAAATAAAAATGAAAAAATATTTTAACAATTTTTTTTAAATATATTTTTTTAATTTTTTTTTTTTTAATTTTTTTCTCTATTTTTATTGGAAGTCGCGCACCCAATGCGTACTGTTCTCGAACAATGCGCGGAACCTAGCCACCACTTTACGATTGTTGTTCAGGATCCGCGTAGGGTGTGCAATGGGTGCGTATTTTCCTGCACGATTGCTATGCGACCCGTACGCGACTTCAGGCGCATACGCGATGCATACGTTGTATGTTACGCAATGCTCTCGCGCTTCCGCGTGACTTCATATACGTATTTGCCACGGTGGGTGCGCGAGTCCCGCGAAATTTTTTAATGTCAAAAAAGATATATATATGTATTTAATATAAATATTAAGGCAAGACATAATCTGAGCTAATCATAAAAAAATATATTTTTACTTTTAATAAACCTATATTACTTTTTAATGCGATTTTGCAAAGTCGCGCTGGGTGCATGCTTGCATGCTGCCTATGCGCAGGGTGCACGGACCCGATGTGATCTGAAAAAAAGAGATTTGATTGGTTCATTAGACTTCCTATTCTAAGTTCTGAAACAACAATCTGCGTTTTAATATGCAAGGCATCTATAGGAGAGATTGTGTACATTTTACAGATGAGGGTAACAGAGTCTTCCTCAACAACTTTGACTCTGTATAGGTACCTACTTGTAGGTACCAAAATCTCTCAGTAAACACAACAGCTCTTTTTAGAGCCACTCAAGTTCTAAGCACATAAGCTTGATGTTTATCTGAAAAATATTACTTTTTTTTGCTTGGAGTCTTGCACCTGACGCGTCAGGAATCGCGCACCTAATGCGAGAGGTGTCGTGCACCCAAAGCGTGCACACCAGGGGGCTGTGAGCAGAATCGTGCACCCAACGCGAGAGGAGCCGTGCACCCAACATGTGCACACCAGGGGGGCCGCACCGAGCGCAACGCTGGTTGCGCGGCTCCTAATTTGCCCGTAAAACAAAATAGCACCTATCACTAATTTCTATTCTTCCCGGGGACCCCATCCCTGAGGCCTATTAACAACGTTGGGGACCGTGGGGGGAGCCCCAATGCCCCCATGGTCCCAGCCGGCTCCCCACATCCTTCGGGAGCTGGCATTGCGTTTCCACATGGGGAGCTGCTAACATGCAGCTCCCCGTGTGGAAAAGCAGTATGGTTTGCATTTTGAAAGAGAGAGCAGGTTTCCTGATCTCTCTTTCAAAATCCAAACCAAGTTTGCTATGACACGGCGGGAGACACTGCAGGAGCCAGCCCTGGGGGGTGGCTGTCCCCAGGGCCATCGACGGCTCCAGGAGGGGGACCCCCCCTCCCATGATATAAAAAGCCCTGGGGGTGGTGGCCCCCGGGGCTGGGGGGGCCCCCATCAAATTTTATGTTTTTTGCCCCTGGGATTTGGCCCCCCAGGGGCTAATTATTAAAGAAGCACAGGAGCCCGCGCTTTGTTTTTTTGCTTTTGCGGCAGGATCCACGCACCCAGCGTGCATTTTGCTGTTTTTTCAAAGAAAACAAAAAGAAATTGGGCCCTGGGGGTCCTTGTGGCACCCCCTAAGCAGGTCTAGGGGGTCAGGGTATTTCTACCCTGCCCCCTTTATACGTTTTGCACACTTCATCCACTGATTTCTTAAGCCTCGCTTCTACCGAGGCACAAAATGGCTGCCAACACACCCTGGTTTGGAGTGTTTACAGCCAGTTGACAGCCAATTAGCATGTAGCTCGTGATCGTGAGGGTGCGCGCTGGGTGCGCATAGGGTGCGCTGATCCTCCGAGGCCATAGATAAATCTATGATTTTACTTTTGATTTTCTCAGCAACTACTGAACGGATTTACACCATTTAACCAAAAGGCACGAGTATGAACCAAGGGCTACCTCTTTGCCAAATTTTGTGTGATTCCGTTCAGCAGTTTAGGCTGCAGCTGCGATTAACGGTTCCTATGGAAAATTGCATGGGGAAAACACGTTTTGGGACCCCCCTTTTTTCTCGGCCCCGCTTGACGAATCACCCCGAGACTTTCAGGATAGGAACGGACCGGAGCACCCCACCAGTTTTGAAAATTTCACAAAGATTCATCAACCGGCGCCAAAGTTATTCCAATTAGAATGTTGCCGATTTCCTATGGATAATAGGTCCTAATTATAACTACCTACTGGCGACCGCCAGTAGGTAATATCCAAAATGACACTCCTGAAGGTGCAAGAACAGAGCACTCACATGGGTGAGTCCAAAGTTGTTTATTAATGGACTCTCGCTGCAACCAGAGGCGTTTCGGAAGTCGCCTTTGTCGATGGTAATCAGGCATGCCAGAAACAGACACATTTTATGTCATTCAAGATCGATTATAGCCAATATAGAGAAGGGACTAATTTACATGAAATGGCGTTGCCATATTGAAACATGCAAAACGCAGTACACGCAGTTTATTCATACAAGTTTAAATACATAATGTCTATTTTACACTATATCATATTGTGCCCACAAATGGGCTAGTAGTGCTTTTTGTTTGCATGTAAGGTGACATTGATAAAAAATGTATCGATACCCAGAGGTAATGTCCTCGAATTTCCTTCCGCTCCCACGAAAATTCATGGTATTAATATACATATAGTGCCAACAGATGGGTTCAAAAAAGCACATGCCAAGCTCTGCGTGTACCGTCCTCTAAGGTCAAAGTGAACAATGATCCTCAATACAGTTAACCAGGGTAACGTTATTTCATTCTGCCTCCCATCCATAATGTTAGTAACAGAGGCTCTACCCAAGGATCTCGCCCTGAATGGGCTCTAGTACTTTGAGTGAAGGCATGAAATAATAGTTGTTAGTAATCTCTCTAGTCCCTACTCATCATCAAATTTAGTATATCTGAGGTTGCACAAATCACTCGGTGACACTCCTGCCACCTCCGAAATTTCATGAAAGACAATAGACAACATAACAATTATATCATATGACACTAGTGCAAAAACACTAAAAATGAAAAAAATCATTATACAGAGAAACATTTGCACCATTGAGTAAGATGTGAACAATGTTCTCATATCTTTTCAAAGCAACACCATTTCTAGTTCCATAGATGTGTTGTGAGTTCCTCATTAGTGTTCAAGCCTTCTGGTGTTTTTGTCTGGAGATCATTATGTACCTCGATTCCAGCCTTCTCAGACTGGCAACCCTATCTCCTCCTCTCGGATGCAATGGGACATGATCTAGGGCAAAAAAGGTTAAGAGATCTCTGTTACAGTTGTGTTTGGCTTTAAAGTGCCAAGCCACCAGATAAGACATATCACAATTCTTAATTGCCCTGGTGTGTTCCCAGAGTTCTGATTTTACTCTGGCCCTTGTTGTGTAGAGCTCTGTGTGTCATGAAGAGTGCCTTGAACTTAATTCTGGCCTCCTTCAGGAGCCAGTGAAGTGCTCTGAGATGCTTCCTGTCTGATTTCTAGATTGGGACCTTACACAGCAGCCTTGCCGCCGCGTTCTGGACCACTCGAAGTCTGTTAATAATGTATTCTGGTGCCCCAAGGAAAAGTAAGTTTCCGTAGTCCAAACGTGACATGACCAGGGAATGGACTACTGTCTTTCTGAACTGTATGGGAATACGTTCCAGCATTTTGCGGAGCAACCACAGTAGTCAGAAACATGTGCTTACTAGTTTCTTGGCTTGGATCACCATTGTTAGATCCTTGTAGAGCCAGACACCAAGATTTTTGATAAACGCCTTCGGAGTAGGTGGGCTAGCTAAGCAGTTGGGCCAGCTGATCAGTGGCCTGGGGACTGCCTTGTTCCTGAGGACCATCAGCTCTTTTTTTATCCCATTCAGTTTTAGGCAGCTGTTTGTCATCCAGTCCACAACCCTTTCCATACAGGGAGCTAAACAATCTGAGTCCCCGTTGGATCTGGGATCTAGGGAAATCACCAACTGGGTGTCATCAGCGTAGGATAACATAGAGACATCAAACCATTGCACTATCCGTGCTAGTTGTCTCATTTAGACATTAAACAGTGTGGGACTCAGTGAGGAGCTCTGCGGCCCACCGCAGGTCAGAGGCATTGTTCTAGCGAGGAGATTGTTTTCCATAACTTGGAAAATTCTACTTTAGAAAAAAGATGCCAGCCACTGTAGGGTTTTACCTCGTACAACAAGGTCCAGCAGTCTATTTCACAGAGTATTGTGGTCCACCGTGTCGAACGCTGCGCTCAAGTCAAGAAGTGGTATAGCAGCTGAGCATCCCTGATCCAGAATTATTTAAAGTTCCTCCGCCACTGTTAATAGTGATGATTCTGTGCTGTGCTGAGTGTGAAATCGCATCTGCGTGGAGTGAAGGTATTGGTTTGTTTCCAATAACTCTGTCAGCACTCCATTCACATGTTTTTCCAACAGCTTCCCAACAAATGGCAGCATTGAGATGGGGCAATAATTAAGGTGGGTGACAAATTCCGTTCCGCTCGCGGAGCTTGCGAAATTTCGGCATGTTTGCATTCTGCGCGGAATGCGAAAATGTCAAAACTCCGCGATCTGCGGCGAAACGGAATTCGGGGGGGGGGGGCATGAGGGTAGAGGTATTGCACAGGATTCATTCTGGCATGATGCTCCTCAACAGGAAGCTCTTACAGATATAAATAATGCAGGTGCCCGAGTTGAAGCTCAAATTCAGTAACGCATTAACCAGCCAAATAAATTCATGAGCTAGGTCGAGGCTGGGCAGGTGTGCTTTTCTCCCCATATGTACAGTCAAAAATTAGCTGTGATCCTTGATGGAGCTCTGTGCATCCATGACTTTCTCGAGCGCAATCGCCGTTTAGTTCCGGTGACCTGGAGCTTCTTTCTCCTCATCTGCTGCTCTGATCGGTCTCTGACCCTTTATAAACAAGAGGCAAGTGAACTGGCATAGAAGTCCCGCTCGTTTGGCCCCACCCCACACCCTAGCGGTATGCAACGTCTTCCCGTCCTTTCCCCACTATGATGGACAGCTCACTCAAGGGACCCCGGGGCCTTTCGGCGCGGTGGCAAAGTTACAGACACACATGTTCATGGGAGACAGCTCTTCTGGCCCTTTACGCAGTTGTAGTGTAGGGAAAAGCACTATACATTTACCCAACAAGGTAGCACTTACTGATTAGCCAGTAGAAAGTACTTCAGTTGAGTAGAGGTATTGCACAAAACGGTGGCATCTTCATGGATCAATATGCAGGGCAGGATTCATTCTGGCACGATGCTCCTGTCACAAAAACTAAACCTCAACAGGAAGCCCTTACAGATATAAATAAAGCAGGTGCCCGAGTTGAAGCTCAAATTCAGTAACGCATTAATCAGCCTAAAATATCCGCAAGCAGGCGAAATTTCACGTGTTCACGGAGATTTTTTACCGTTTCGCAAAATTTTGGGAAAGGCAACTTCGCAAATTCTGCCCACTCCTAGCGATAATTCCCTAGTTGAGTTGGGTCTAGATTGTTTTTTTTAGGAAAGGGCTGATTATGGCATGTTTCCAACTGGAGTAAGCTTCTGCAACTTTGCCATGTGTCTTGGTGTCCAGTGTGGCCATAGAAGCTAGGATATTCTGGCTAAAGTTTCCTATGGAAATGAACATTAAGAAAATGTGTTTTGGGACCCCCCCTGTTTTTCGGCCCCCGCTTGACGAATCACCCCGAAACTTTCAAAACTTTCAAAACAGGAGCTGACCTGAGTGCCCCATTAGTTTTGAAAATTTTGCGAAGATTCGTCAAATGGTGCCAAAGATATTAGCAAAAGAAAAAACACTTTTTGAATGGAAAGAAGGTCCTAACTATAACTACCTACTGGCGCCCGCCAGTACGTAATATATCTATATCTATCTAGCTATATATATATATATATATATATATATATTCACTTAAAAATCCATAGGTTTCAGGCACGTTATAGTTAGAAATTAGCATTTAAAAAACCTTTGAAATTCATTGAAAAAACCATAGGTTTCAGGCATGTAATAGTTAGAAATTAGCATTTAAAAAATCTTTGAAATTCACTGGAAAAAAACATAGGTTTCAGGCACGTTATAGTTAGAAATAAGCATTTAAAAAACCTTAGAAATTCACTGAAAAAACCATAGGTTTCAGGGGCGTTATAGTTAGTTAGACATTTCACTCATACAAAACCAGTAAAACTCCCCAGTTATAGTTAGTTCAACTAACTATAACTCGCGCCCCCGCAATGCACTGCTGATGACGTCACATAATATATCACTTATGACATGGTCAGTGACATTATTGATGACATCACTGATGACATCTCAAATTACATCACTGATGACATCACTGATGACATCATCCATGTGATTATTTCATGCATCTTCTCACACCCTAATATAACTTTTGATACACCCACTCTAAATTACAGACTGCCATTCTCAAAACCATAGATACTCCAACACCAATAACTACATACCCACTCACTGATTGTTAGGTCTACACACACATCCACTCACTCACCCGGACAGTGACTCATACTTATGGTCACTCAGTACAGGACTATCATATGCACTCATACACCTATATAGACACTCACACACCACCACTCATCCATAGAAGTACTCACACACCTAATCAGTCATGCAAATAATTAATCACACTCCCATTTACTCACCTATACAGTTATATACACACCAGCTCACTTACTCATACAAATACTAGCACATTCTTACACTCTTATGCAATCACTGATACAAGCACACACTCATCCATACAACCACTCTGACAATCACACACTCTCACTTATAGCCATTTATATACTCTAACACACATATATACTGCCTTTCACCTATGTAGTTACTCACACATGTACCACTGAGATATACATTCACTCACTAACACACCCATACACACACTCACCCACCCATACAGTCCATCACAGATGCACTCTTGAAACCATGCACCCAGTGAATCACCCACTCACACATCTATGCACAGTCACACACACCCCACCCACACAAACACTCAGGCACCCATACAGATACTCAGACAACTAATCAATAACTCATATAGACACTCATGTAGCTATTCACAAACCCATGCAGCCGCTTACACACCAACAGACAGACAGATACAGACATTTACACAGTTTAGTCACTAACCCATGCATTCAGTAAGATACGTTTAATCACTCACTTATAGAGTCAGTCACAAACCTACTAAATCATCCATTCAGACACGTATACACCCACTCATTCTTCAATACACCTTTCCCTATATCTATATATATATATATATTAAACATATTTAAACTTTTCAGAAACACACAGTCACTGGGTGGTGTCATCAGTGATGTCATCAGTGATGTCATTTGAGATCATTGATCTCATCAGTGATGTCACTGACCATGTCATGAGTGATGTAATTGTGACGTCATCAGCAGTGCATTGCGGGGGTGCGAGTTATAGTTAGCTGAACTAACTATAATGGGGGATTTTACTGGTTTTGAACGAATGACATGTCCAACTAACTATAAAGCCCCTGAAACCTATGTTTTTTTCCAGTGAATTTGTATATATATATATACACTGAAAAAACCATAGGTTTCAGGGACGTTATAGTTAGCTGGACTTTTCACTCGTACAAAACCATAGAAATTCCCCCGTTATAGTTAGTTCAGCTAACTATAACTCGCGCGCCCGCAATGCACTGCTGATGACGTCACATATTACATCACTCATGACATGGTCAGTGACATCACTCATGACATCACTGATGACATCTCAAATGACATCACTGATGACATCATCCAGTTAATGTGTGTTTTTCTGAAAATTACATATGTTTTATATATGTATATCTCAAGGTCGATAGAAGAATAAATGGGTATATAAGTGTCTAAATGGATGATTTGTTTTTGAAAAATTGATTGTATAACTGACTGATTAAGTGTATCTTAGTGAATACATGGCTTAGTGAGTAATGTTAAATATGTAAATATCTGTATCAGTCTCTCACTTTGTGTATAAGTGGCTGCATGGGTTGGTGAGTAGCTACATGAGTGTCTATATAGGTCTATATAGGTTATTAGTTGGTTTTTTGAGTGTCAGTATAAGTGTCTGATGTCTGTATGGTTCGGTGGGGGGTATTACGTAGTGCATAGGTGCATGAATGCGTGACTCACTGTTTGTATGTGTTGAAGACAGCATGTGTGCAGGACTGTATGTGTGGATGAGTGTGTGCATGGGTGTGTTAGTGAGTGAATGACTGTCTCAATGGTGTCTCTATGAGTAACTACATATGTTTTAAACTAGTATATGTGACTATTGGTGTATATAAGTGAATATATGTGAGAGTGAGAGATTGAAAGAGTTCCTGTATGAATAAGTATGTGTTTCTATAAGTGATTGTTAAAAAGACTAAGTATGTGTAAGTTTCTGTAGAAGTAAGTGTGGTGGTGTGTGTATAACTGTATATGCAGGTAAACGGATGTTTGATTCTTTATTAGCATGAGTGACTGTGTGTGAGTAACTTTATGGATGAGTGGCGTTGTGTAACAGGGTGTATAGGTGTATGAGTACATATGATGAGTGAGTACATTAATGAGTGACTGTATAGGACTGTTGGTGAATGAGTGGATGTGGATCTTACAATTACTGAATAGGTTGTTGTAACTGGTATTGGTATGCCCATTGTTTTGAAAATTTTAATTTCTATTTTTGAATGTGTGTATCAAAGGTTATATTAGGGGAGAGGAGGTCTGAAACTCTATCACAAGGATGATGTCATCAGTGATGTCATCAGTGATGTCATGAGTGATGTCACTGACCATGTCATGAGTGATGTAATATGTGACGTCATCAGCAGTGCATTGCGGGCGCGCGAGTTATAGTTAGCTGAACTAACTATAACAGGGGAATTTCTATGGTTTTGTACGAGTGAAAAGTCGAGCTAAGTATAATGCCCCTGAAACCTATGGTTTTTTCAGTGAATTTCTAAGGTTTTTTAAATGCTAATTCCTAGCTATAACGTGCCTGAAACCTATGTTTTTTCAGTGAATTTCAAAGGTTTTTTAAATGCTAATTTCTAACTATGCCTACAGAGATAGGACATGTGAAGAAAGAAGGAAAAACGCACAGAAAGAAAAAAAAAGAAATGCAGAAAGAAGCAACAGAAGTCCTCAAAGACGATGAAAAGTGCAGGAAGAAGTATAACGTGCAAAAAGAACAAACAGAAGAGCAGAAACAAGCCTTGTTGCAAAATCATCCTGTACCCTCAACTTTTTCAGACGGATACTGGTGGTAATTGAGTCTGACTAACCAGTCCTAGAGCCAGTGCTATGTTAAAAGACACTCAGAATACAGTGAAAACACCTACATACACTAGGGCACACTATGTGTTGGGGTCTCCCTGTGATTAGCATGACCTCCTCTGTAAGCCCCTAGTATATAATAGGGCAGGGGATTAAAACTACCTCTTAAAACGCACCACATGGCGTGTTTGAACACGTCACCTCATGCCCCATCCCCTCCCTTCCCCACTGTGTAAACACGCCCTGTAGCCGTTTTAAGTTGGGAGATTAAGTCCCCTTGAATCCTGAGGGTCCCTAGGGTCCAACTAGACCACTAGGTACCTCCAGTAAGCGCCACAGAGCTGCGTTGCAGAGAGGTGTAAAAAGTGGCACGGCCTGCACCACCTCTCGGCAACGCAGAGCAGTGGTGCTTACTGGAAGCACCTGGTGGGCTAGTTGAACCCCAGGGTCCCTCAGGATTGAAAGGGAATTATTTCCCCAACTTAAAAACGCGCCATAGGGCCTGTGGGCGTTCTGAGTTGAGAGATTAAGTCCCCTTGAATCCTAAGGGTCCCTAGGGTCAAACTAGCCCACTAGGTACCTCCAGTAAGCACCACAGAGCTGCGTTGCATGGAGGTGTAAAAAGGGGCATGGCCTCAGAACACCTGTCTGCAACGCAGCTGCCTGGCGCATACTGGAGATACCTGTTGGGCTAGTTGGCCCTCAGGGACCCTCAGTATTGAAGGGGAATTAATTCCTCAACTTACAACTGGCCAGGGGGCGCGTTTGCAGAGTGCTGCAAGGATGGGGCATGGCCTCCGGCGCGATGCCGGTCTTTTATTTATTTATTTTTAAGAAGGAGGGCTGTGTGGCCCCCTTTCTTTTTCTAATTTATTAGCCCTGGGGACCCCATCCCCCAGGGCCTGCACCCTAATTTTTTTTGTTGAAAAAAATTAATTTGGCTCTCCCAAGGCCTTAATCGGCCCCGGGGACCCCAACCCCCAGGTCATGGCCTTTTATTTTTTTTTTTATTCTTTAGGAGGGGGGCTGTGTTGCCCCCCTCCTCAGGCCACTTATGGCCCCGGGGACCCCATCCCCTGGGGCCGGCCTTTGTTTTTTATTTAAAAAAATATATATATATTTATAGAAACACCTAGGACATGCTGGACAAACCGTATGTACCTATCACCATGACGATTTGCGTGATATTCATTAAAAGGTGACTATGCATACAATGAATCCACGTAGAATGTATTCACACCGCTAGTGAAGCTCTGACATGTCTGACACCCTACTGTGCCTAATCCCGGCGCCCCCGCTGGTGGGTACTCTCCAAGTAGACACCCTTGTCGTTTATTTATACAAACATGGGTAGCTATTGACGGGCACATTTAATATACATGCACACCAAGCCATTTAAAGGGGATTCGACAAAAATTCGACCAAACTATGCAAGAAACCCCCTCACGGTTAATAAAACACACATCCACCGCCGGATGTGTAATACTTTTTATTTTACTGTCTGGAAAGGAGACAAACCTCACTTGAGAGTCACAGCGTGCTCCTGGCTGAGCCCAATGCTGTGTTACACCCACCAGTGCCCGCCGAGTGCCACACACCTCTGTGTTGTATTCCACCAGCTAGTGCGTATGCTATGACACTCTCTAACCCATGTGCACTGTAACACCACCCCGTGAATATGTCATGCCACACTTGCCTTCGCTCAGGTTATATTGCCCCATCTAACGTGCCTTCCTCGATGCCTATGTTATAAAGCACAGCGTTATGCAATACATATTACAATCTGGGATCCATATCTTTGTCACAGTGCATATGCAATGTTACACTACCCAGCACATATTTTATATTACAACTTTAGAGACTACTTAGGTTACACAACAGTGCCCTGTGCATATTACACTCCAAGGCGCATATCACATAGCAAGCGCTAGTGCCTGTGCTATCTCGCGCTCTCCAATGAATCTGTCATTGCGCACAATGTATTGCATATTATATTTCACGCCCGGTTCATCTTATATCACACTTTTTGGTGCATAGTTTATACCATATACTATATCTAGTTTTCATTTTCAATCGTGCTCTCAGGACTATGTTCTATATAACACTGCGTCCACCTACCCTTTTCACGGGCATTACATTTTGCGATGGGGATGGAGGGTCAGGGGATGTTTCTGCCAAGTGAGCCCGGAGTCACAGTACCAAACGTCCTCTTCTTCCTGAATAAAAGTGAGATTATGCTGCATACTTGTTCATACTTTAAGTAGTTCGCACAGACACACATTTTAAAAACAATAAAGTTCCTAATACCCACCTTCTATGAACAGTTAGCTTGCTGCCCCATCCACCTCCTCCCTATCCTCTGTTGTCTGAATCCATGGACTAGCCTCCTCCCTCCTGCCATGCATGGTCTGATGTGCTGCCACTGCCCTGCATTTAGCATGATGTACCATTCCACTCATCCTGCCCTCCATTGCCCAATTCTATGGCCCATCATTGACCTCCTGCTTAGCCTCTGTGCTTAGCTTGCTGCCCCTATTCTCCTTCCCCCTGCCCTCCGATGTCTTTGTGCATGCCCCTGCTCCATCCTTTTTGACCACCATGTTCCATGGACCTGCCACTCCTATCTACTCTGAGTGTTCTGTTGAGCTGCCACTCCCCTACCACCTGCCTAGCATTGTCAGATGACTGTAACCTGTCCCTGCCACCTCCACCCTGCCTGTCCACATGCCATGCCCCTATCCCCTTCCTCCTGTCCTCCATGGTCCATTTTACTGCCACACCCTTCTGCCCTCCCTGGTCTGTTGTGCTGCAACTGCTCCTCCTGCCTGCCCCACGTGGTCTGTTGTGAGGCCCCTTCCCCTGAACTCTCTTGTCTGTGCCCAGGTCCTGACCCTCCCTTCTATCCTCCATGGTCCTTTGTGCATGCCCCTGCACCCTCCTTCTTGCCCATCATAGCCATTGTGCTGCCACTAACCCTCCCGCTTGCCATGCATGGTCTTCTGTGCTGCCATGGCCCCTCCCACCTTCCCTGTGTGGTCAGCTAGCTGCTCCTGACCCCCTCCCACCTTCCCTCCATGGTCTGTGTGTATGCCATCATAGTCTCACTGTTGCTCTCCATGGTGTGTCTTGTTTCTAGTGCCCATCCTGCCTGACCTCCATGGTCATCTTGCTGCTCCTGCCCTGCCCCCTTGCCCCCAGCCCTCTGTTTCCATGTGCAGACCCCTATTCCCTCCCTCCTGGCTTGTCGGTTCCATTGTAATGTCCCTGATCCGTCCCCCCTGCCCTTTATGGTCTGTTATGCTGCAGCTTTCTCTCCTGTCTGTCCATTATGGTCAGCTAGCTACCATTGCCTCTTTCCCCTCTGTTGTCTGTTGTCCATGTGCATGGTCCTGTCCCCTCCCTATTGCTTTCTATGGATTGTTGTGCTGCACTCCCGTCCTGCATGTCCTGTGTGGTGTATTGTGCTGCTGCAAACCCTGATGCCTGCCCTGTAGGGTCAGTTTGGTGCACCTCTCAATGTCCCTCCTGTCCTCTGTTATCCGAGTCCATGTCCCTACCCCAATTCCTCCTGCCTACCATGATCCAATGTACCATACTTGCGAACATTTTGAACTTGGTAAGAGGGAGATTTTGAAATAAAACTGGGGTATTGATTTTCCCCTTTGAGTTACATTGAAAAAGAGAAGATTGTAGAGAGGAAACAGATCAAGTAAAGCCCATTTGAGCTTAAAAACATTGGACGTTTCCTGGCTGAAACAGGTCTGTTGGCATGTATGGTTGTACTACCACTGCCTCTTCCTTCTGCCCACAATGGTCTATTATATTGCCACAGCCTCTCTTGCCAGTCCTGTATTGTTGGTTTGTTGCCCCTGTCCCCCTTTCCACTGTCCTCCATAGTCTGTTGTGCTGCCACTGCCCTTCCTGCCTGCCTAGTGTGGTCAAATTGTTGCCTCTGCACTCTCCTACCTGCCCTCAATTTTCAGAGTCCGTGCCCCTGGCCTCTGCCTCTCAACAGTATCCCAATGAACAACTAGATTGCTAACATTCTATATTTATTACAAAAATGTGGAACGCCTGACGTCATCTTGATGTAATCAAAACTGTAATCCCTAGAGTATTTCCTTTAGAAATTACATATATGAGAGGGTCTTATTTGCATCAAAATTATGGTTAGTGCTCTAAAAAACTAAAATGAGGACATATTTTCTGAGTTTTCAAATAGCGACAAAGAACTTTTAAATTATTTGTAAACTTTATGTTTTTTTATCCAGTTGACCACTTGATTAAATGTTGCATCCAAGGGGAGAGGGTGTGGTGTTACTTCCAGAGCTGCAGACTTTGCAACTGGGGAACCAGGTTGGAGTTTCTGCTTCAGCTCAACATTCTGTGATTCTGGTCAAATCACTTAATCTCCCGATGTCTACAACCAAAATGAATTTGATCTTGTGTGATGTAACCAATGTTCATGTAAAGCACTCCAATACCTGACAAGTCTGCACTATATAAAACTGCAAATACACAAAAAATAAGTGTTTTGCACACTTCTGTCATTGGGCTACATTTGGGCTACATCTGGGTGATATTTGGGCTACATTTGGGCTCTTTTATCTCTGGTGGCCATTTTAGGAGATTTATTTGTTATGAAGTTTCCTAATTTCCTCATTTACTGCAGTCTCCTCAGTAGGAAATGCTTTCAGTTTTTTACTTTGATTCCATCAAGAAGGTATTCAGATATGTCACACATTTGGCATAAATTCTGAATGTTAGCACTCTAGTTGCTCATTAGATCACTGTAGTAAAGCTACTGCTCACCAGGCAAGTCTGCTGCTGGTATTCAAAGTGCATGTTTCAGTCTGCATGTCAGAATGTTTTTATGAAATAAAAGAGGATTTCAGAAGTCAAAATGTGCCCTAGTTTTTCTTTCTGCAGCACTAATCATAATTTATATGGCAAAATGAACCCCCTCATTTTGTTTCTTTGTAAATTAAATGTTTTAAGTGTTACCACTTTATTCCAATCAAGATGGCTTCAGGTGTGCCATACTTTTGTCATAAGTAAGACTGTTAGCGCTCTAGTTGTTCTTTAGAGCACTCTGGGAAGCTGCAGTAGAACACAAAGGAATCAACTGACAGTCTCTGCCCTTGTTGGATGTACATGTTTTACTGAGAATGTCAGACTTCATTCTTACATGACTGAGAAAGATAATGTGAATTTACAGAAAATATGCTCTCAGTTTAGCTTATAGATCACCTTCCAAACCTCTGTGGTAAAAGAATGAGAAAATAGTTTTCTCTCAAACATGGTTCGTGATATAACAGCAGAAGGCTTTTTCACATGGTAAAATCACCTTAGAACACACCACAATTCCTAAAATGAGTATGGTACCATCAACAAATGATTTATAATGTAACTAAAGTCTTAAAACCTTCTATTAACTGCAATGCTTTTTAATGAGGTGCTATCATGTATATTGGTCCCAAGATGTCTGCCAACACTTCTTGGATGAAGTACTGACAGCCAATCAGATCTCACGATGAGATGTGTGGTTAGGCTCTGCCCAGATATGTATGTGATTTTACTTTTGATTTTCTCAGGAACTACTGTACAGATTGACACCATATATGCAAAAGGCACATGCCTGACCTGAGGACTACCTCTTTGCCAAATTTCAAGTAATTCTGTTCAGCCGTTCGGGCTGTACCTTGGACTAAAGGTCCCTATGGAAAATTGCATGGGGAAAACGCGTTTTGGGACCCCCCTTTTTTCTCAGCCCCCGCTTGACGAATCCCCCCGAGACTTTCAGGGTAGGAGCGGAGCGCCCCACCTATTTTGAAAATTTCGCGAGGATTCGTCAACCGGCGACAAAGTTATTCCAAATAGAATGTTGCGGATTTCCTATGGAAACACGGTCCTAACTATAACTATCTACTGGCAACCGCCAGTAGATAATATATTTATATATGGTCTTAATACAGAGGAAGAACTGGCATGTCATCTAGGGTAGCGTGTAGGTATTCAGTTATTTGGGGACCCATTAACTACCATTCTTGCTATGTTGAAGTCAATAGGTTGTTTTTTCTTTTCTTTTTTCTTTTTTTCTTTGGGATGTTCACTAGGCCTGCGTATTTGAAATTGCCCATACAGGGCTTCATTTAACACGCGGATTTAGTGTTCACAACTTTCTGTGCCCTATTTATATGTGGCACAATGAGAATTACAAGCAAGAATATTTTGCCTGCCCATACAGGGCTCAATTGTGTTTTAGTTACTTTAAACTCTGAAGGTTGGATATTTGATTAACCAGATATTTGTGCAATTACGCAAGATGAATATTCATTGCCTCAAATACGATCGATTGTTGATTATTGCATACCTTCTGTTTATGTTATCACTGATGAATTTACCCGGAAGCGAATATATCAATCTGGATGAAATTACATGATATGCGAATGTGATTCTGTGAAATTTTTCATTTTCTGTAATCGTAATTTGATTGACAAGTAAGTCTTTTGTTTCTGTCAATGATCAGTGAACCGGAACTAGAATCAGTGATCCGGATATAAATATACTCAAAAAACTGCACGAATGCCGAAACGCGTCCTGGTTGGAGTCACCTCGGTTATGAAATAAAGTTTTACCGAGAAAACCTTGCTGAGTGCGGTCCCCTTCATTCGCTGAGTGAAGTCTTTGGAGCTGTATATATATATATATATATATATATATATATATATATATATATATATATATATATATATATATATATATATATCAAACTACCGCTCCTTCGTGCTGTCGTCGCACATGAGAGATACGGACAACTTGGATTCGCTTGTTGCCAGATTCAGCGTTTATTCCATAATATAGTGCGGTCAATCATGACGCGTTTTCAGCCAACACAGTGGCTATATATATATACATAAAATTGAGGCCACTCTCAGCTTATGTGTTTCACTGGCATATTATTTTTGTCTTTTTTCTATGTTTTATGTTGTTGCCTATGTGTATGCAATGGTTGTGTCAGTTCCTATCTCTTACCGTGATCAAGGCTACGTCCAAAACGCATTGGAGAGGACCTACTCGTTGTAATAAAGCTGCATTTTGAAATCCAGGACAATTTGAGTTGTCTTTTACCATGTGATATTGTGCTATATTTTTTTTTATACATGTCTATATATATATATTCATCATAAGTAATTTAAATATTTGCTAAGCAGTCCTAAAGAATATCTATATATTTTGAAACCATGAGTAGCATATATATTTGCACAAAGAAATGCACACATCTAAATAGGTACATTTAATGTGTGTGGTGGTAATGTAGGAAAGCAGCTCTTGATTAGTCTTCTGAAGATAATATAGTTATCCATGGTTTGGCTGCTTGAACAGAGAAATATGTACCACCCATGTTTTTTTCTTGTATGCTGGGGTTTTGAGGTGAGGTGGTTATCTTGAGTGAAGGTTCCTTTTTTGTATGTATTTGGTGATTTTATTCCTGATGAAAAGTGGTGCTGTTCCATGTATTGCTTTGTGGGTGATGCGAAGCAGCTTGAAGGTGGATCTTCTGGCATCCTGTAGCCAATGTAGGGCCCTCAAGACAGAGGAAATGTGGGTGTGTGGCTTTACATGTAGTAGTAGTCTGGCAGCAGAGTTCTGAATTTGTTGTAGTTTTGGAAAAGAAAGGGGGAGTATGGATAACATTTGTCTTTTTTTTAAGGTAGGATGTGATCCAGCATAGAGCAGTCACCTCTATGCCTGCTTCATGGAGCCTTTGGATTAGAGTGGCATGTTCTACTGTGTCAAAAGCAGCTAAAAGGTACAAGAGAAGTAGTGCAGTGACTCATTCCAGTCAACTGTGTTTTTAAGGTAATCCTAGATGGTAATGAAGGCAGATTCTGTGCCTCTTCCTGGTCAGAATCCTGTTTGGAAGTCGGAAAGTATGGAGTTATTTTCAATGAATTGTGACATCTGGGGGAATGCTGCTCTTTCTATAAGTTTGTCCAGGAAAGGTCCACTTGTAATCGGTCTGTAGTTGCTTGGGTCATGCGGGTCCAGGTTTGTTTTCTCTGATAGTGGGTATATGTATGTCTTTTTTCAAAACTCTGGAAAGATTCCTGTAGTTAAAGAATTATTGATGATTTTTATTACTAGCATGGTAGCATAGGTAGTTAAAAGAATGTTCTTGAAGATTTGTGGTGTACAAGGGTCAGAAGGGCAGTCAGCTGGCTTTCTTGCTTTGACCAGATCCATAAATTCACTTTGTGATAGTTGTTTGTACAAATTTAGAGGCTGGGTTAGCCTACCCTTGGAAGGGATTGTTGGAAATGGGTTGGGGCTGTTTGTTTTCCTTTGTTTTAAATAGGAGTCCAACATGTCTGCTTTGGTTGTGTAATGATTTCCCAGTTTGTTAGTAAATTATTGATTCATGAGATGAGTTTTTTTCTGTGCGTTTAGGTTTAAGAAAGTCATTCAAAATGTTCTAAATTTGTACATTTAGCATTTTGAATTCTATCCGAACAGTAGTTGTTTTTAGCTTTTTTGATTGTTGACTTGTGTATTCTGTTAAGTTTTTTAGGTGAAGTTTCTCTTGATTACTATTTGTTTTAAGCCAGGTGCATTTTACCTTTGAAACGTTCTTGTTTTATCTTTTTTACCTTTCCATTCCTCCAATGTGCGTGTATTCGGTTGTCCTTTCCTGCTATTCTAAGTGGTATTAGGATATCAAATGCTTCCTTGAGCCACTCATAAAGTTATTGAATGAAACTTATTGCATCTAGTTTTGTATTGGATGTTAGTTGTGTTTCTAACTATTCAAAAGAGACCTCCACGGGCTCCCAGGCACCAAAAGAATCACCTTTAAGCTCCACATCCACACCTGCAAAGCCCTACATAACGAAGGACCTTAACCACTGCTTGCATTCCACGTACCCACCAGAAACCTCTGCTCCACCTAGCTGACCCGGACCACCGTCCCACACATCTGCAAGACCAAGGCTTGAGAAAGATGCCTCTCCTACCTCACTGCAAAGACCTGGAACACCCTTTCTTTTCATTTCATGCAATCACTGTTACTGCCTCAATTTAGGAAGGACCTCAATACCTGGCTCTTCAACTGAACCACAGGGTCCTCAACAAATCTGCTACACCTGTGCCTTGAGAACCTTATGGTTGAGTAGTCGCACTCTACAATAATCTGATGGATTGAAAATTGAGCTTGTTCCACGGTCTATTGGTGGATCCATGTATGGTGGCCATATGACTGGAGTCATCCTTTGAAAGGCAACTAGTTCTGGATTTGCAAAAAATACATCTAGGATGTGTCCAGCGATGTGTGTGGGTTTGTGGATGATCTGATGTAGGTTCAGTAGCTCTAGGCCAGTGATGATAGTTCTTGGATGCAGCATATTGGGTGTTATCAAACCATATGTTTAAGTCACCAAGGATTTTGCATTGCTAGATGGTGGTCTGTAAAGAAGGAGGAATTTACAGGAGGAAGTTGGTATAGGTTTGCATCTGGTCATGAGGGCCTCACAACCTTGTATGGCAATGTTGTCAGCTTTGGTGACTATTAGCGGTGGGCGGAATTTGCTTAGTCACGCTACGCAAAGCTCCGCAAAACGGTAAAAAATCTCCGCGAGCACACAGAAATTCCGCAAACACGTGGAATTGCTTGTTCACGATGCTTTTTTCCTGTTTGCGAATGCTGTTTGCATGCTCGGGGGAAATATCTTGCGTACACGCATTTTGAGAACGCGAACAAGCAAAAAATTCCACGAAGCCGCGGAACGCAGAATTTTGGGCAATTCCGCGTTCTCTGTGGAACGCGAAATTACCCAAATTCTGCAAATTCCGCAAGCGGAATGGAATTTACCGCCCAGGTCTAGTGACAATTATTGTTTCCTCAATATAACAGGTAGTCAACCTCTCCTTTTGCCTATGTGATTTGGCATGACCATTTGATAACCTGGAGGAATGGCGTCATGCAACACTAGAGCCAAGTCATGTCCCAACCATGATTAAGTTATGAATAGTAATTCAGGTTGTGTGTCAATGAGTAGGTCGTAGATGTGGTGCTTGTTTTTAGAGAGCGGTCAGCATTTATTAGTAGGCAGTCTAGAGATTGTGTTTTGGTGGCAGTGTGACTTTGTTTGCTAGAAGAGTGAGTAGTACTCTTTGAATTTGTAGCTGGTGTATTATTAGTGTTGGTATTAACTGTATGAAGATAGCCATAATGTTGTTTGTCTATATCGTAATCCTCGTCCAACAGGTTTAGAAGGCATTTTGTTGGGGCCGAGTATGTAGGTGGTGGAGATGGTAGTTGAAAATGAGTTTGAGAGCAGTGCTGTTTTTGGAAAGTAGATATTTTGTGTAGTAGACATGGAGATGAAACATTGTGAAGAGTGGCATGTTGTGTTTTTTTGCATCTGTTTAGGGTGGAAGGTGTATAGGTTAGAGTTGGTGGTGGAAAATGTTGGGCATGCTTTAAGGCTCAAAATTAGGTAAAGGATGAGAGGCGGGTGAATGAGAGCTGTTGTGTTGAGGTGCTTGTGGTAGGTGTTGGTAAGGATAGAAGGTTTCAAAGTGAGTATGGTTTTGTATCTGTGTTATTTGTGTAGTTATGATTTTGGGTGTTTGTTTCTATTTTGCAGTATGAAATTGTGTGTGAGATTTTGAATGCGCTGGTGTCTGTGTTATGTTTTGTTCTTTTGGAATAGTGAGATGAGATATTGATATGGTGAATATCTGTGAAGGATTTGAATGTTGGTGAGTGGATGTTGAGTGGTAAAGGTGGTTGGGATGTGCATTAGAGGAGGAATATGTGGTGTGTGAGAGGGAATGGACAGAGGTTATGTGTATTTGTGTTAGATTTGATAGCAGGAAGAGGAAATATACATGGTGGAGTGGAGTGTGAGGATTGTTTGGTTAGGTGTTTTTGGTAGAAAGAGGAGGAGGGTGTTGGTGGTATTGAAAGGTGGCTGTTAGGAGTAAGTAGAGGGCAGAGCTGGTGTTTTGTATGAACAGGAAGTATGTGCTTGAAAGGATTAAGCTTTGGTATAATGTGGGTTTGTGTTGCGTTGGCGATGTGTGGATTTAATAGTGGTATAGGATAGAGTGGTGTTTTGTCTCAGAATGAAGGTGCAAATGTGTGGCAGATGGGGCAGAAGATGAGATGTGGCTTGTGGTGTTTTGCAGTGGTTGTTGAGACATTGAAGTGTGGATAGGGTATGTTGGTCAGTAGAATACACTTGCTAAGAGTGTGTTAATCTGTTTGTGGATGGGTTTAAGGTGGTGGCTGGTGAATGGAGAATAGTGCAGCAATTCTGGCCCTAGGTCTGAGCAGGCCCTAATAGGCAAATACCCTTGTCCTCTCCGCCCTTAACTTTAACACTCGGGCTAAGACGCCCAGAGCCCTAAGGTTAAATAACTCTAGGTCAGGTGACTTTCTGCTAATAAGATCCCTCACTGTAAACTCACCTAATCAGAAACGTAGCCCTAAAAACCTAGTCTCAGTGGAAGACCTGGCTCTATCAACCAATCAGAGCCTTAGCCCTATTAGCAAATCAGAACTCAAACCCCAAGCCCTAAGTCCAATAGAAACCCTAGCCCTAGGAACCAATCAGAACCCTAGCCCCAACAGCCAATCTAACAGAAACCCTAGCCTAGGAATCAATCAGAATGCAAGCCATATCAGTCAATCAGATCTCAACCCCAAAGCCCTAGGTCCAATGGACACACTAGCCCTAGCAGCCAGTAAGAGCACAGTTGCAACAACCAGTAATAAACTTAAATAAGGGGCATGTGACCTAATGCATAAACTGGTGTGCAGGGGGGCAAGGAGGTGCTCTAAAGTCAGAATCTCCTTGGATACAGACGGGCTCAAACTCACTTCATAGTTCCTGTTCAAACCCTGCCCAAATCTAAAGCCACAAAAATACTGCTTTTCATGCACTTAAATAAATCACGTTTTCTGGACAAAAATGAGTTCTACATACACTTTACAAACACAATTCAAACCACAAGGCAGATAAGCAATTTCTCAAAAAGACTGTTCATTCAAAGGGGGGGGGGGGGTAACTTCTAGAGGCCTTAGCACAGTATAGGGGAAAACTAGGAGATACATTTAAACAGTCACAGGTATCACTTTTAATACCTCCCAATCAAGTAATATAATCTGAAGTAGGTGAAATGCTTCCGCCTTTTAAATAAATACACCACAGAGGGTCCTTCAGTCATGTCACGCAATGCCAGTCAGAATATGGAATGACTGGGCAGTCAGTCAGCCAGCTTCCAAGGCAGCTGATGTGTTACAATTCTTTGCCACAACCTAATAAGCATGGGTGAAGTGCTTGCCAGGTTGGACTGCAATCCAAGTGCATTCTGATGCTGCTACTGAGTCCTGAACAGAGCTCCAAGGCACCATATTCAGGCAGTGGAAAAATCAGTATGCGCTTTGTTTCGGGCTGTATTTTTCCCATTGAAACCAGCCAATTAGAAACACACTTTATCATTGACCAAAAACATGTGTGAGCTGCCATCTCATTGGCTTATTGCAACTTTGGCTCTACAGTCCAAGCCCGCACAGCATTCAGAACCACTGGTGCTGGAACAACTCTCAAAGTGTGGAGTTCTGCCATCAATGCCACATCACTGAAATCCATCAATCAATCAATCAATCAATCAAGAAATTTGTAAAGCGCACTACTCACCCGTGAGGGTCTCAAGGCACTGGGGGGGGGAAGGGTGCTGCTACTGCTCAAATAGCCAGGTCTTGAGTAGTCTCCTGAAGGTTAGTAGGTCCTGGAGGATGGGGAGGGTGTTCCAGATCTTGGCGGTGAGGTGGGAGAACGATCTGCCGCCGGTGGTCACTCTTCGGATGCGGGCAAATCAAAGCGCCTATGAAAAATCCAAGTGACACACAAGAAACAAGTATAGCAAATACGCCATGCCTATGCAGCAGAAGAGTAGCAAGGATGCGGCATGCAGCCAGTGTTGCACTCCATTGCACACTGTCACAAACATACAATTAAAGAATGATGCAGCAGTGCACTTTCACAGCCAAACATGTTTTCCATTAAAATACCATCTGAATTTCCCACCGACATGCAGTTTCACCGGTAAAACCATAAAGCGCACAAATGACACTGGGGCATATTTACAATCTGACTGCGTGCCACATCCTCAACGCAGCACTTTGCATGCAAGTACCATCAATGGAATCCTCATCGATGTTGCAGGTCATCGCACTGCAGCCTCAAAACCAACACATCGCTTCAGTTGCACGACGCATCTTTGATGTGGATCATCACAATACCCCACAACCTAGGATTTAAAGTACCGTGTTCAGCGAGCCTAACTGGGTCACTGTAGCCGGCATGCACACCATTGCAGTCAGCCTGAACTTGTGACTTTGCCCAGGCCAATAAATACAGTTGGCGCTTTGTGCTTTTTGGAGTTATTTTCACAAAAATCCTTAAAATTGCATATCTCCAGTCCCACTAATCAGATTTTTGCTGTTTTGGTCTCATTTCATTTATTAAAAATTACTCTAATGTTCTAAATTGGTGTGGGATCCATTTTGTGTGCTCTTTTTACTTTATTACTCTTTGGAGTGTTGCACAAGTACTTTACACATTAAGTTAATCCTGACTGCTCTGTGCCAAGCTATCAGAGGGTTGAGCACAGGTTAATTTTGGGGTGGCTTGTGCCTCACCTGACATGGATTGAGGTTGATCCTTAACCAGGGTTCACACCCCACTCAACCAACAACTCAATTCCTTACAGAAGACTTTTCAGTATAAGCAATTACATTGTGAAATCCTACAGCAGCATTCCAACCTTTCATAGATGATGTGCTTTATCTATATATAAATAATGCTCTCGTGCATTTTTGGTACAAACAACAGGTACCTAAAATAAATAGAAGAGAGATAGCCTAAATGGATATTAGTCTTCTCAGTGATAAATTTAGTCATTCCATTCACTTTAATACCTTCCAAAAACATGTAATTGATGATATGTATAAAACTAAGACATTTATGATCATTCCCTTAGAATGAATTACAGAGCAATTAGAAAGTTAGATTGGTATCAGCAAGCTAGGAATGAGTCTTTGTTACTAAAATATCACTCCAGGTAAATATTGAGACATCCGAGTTCCAGATTAAAGGAAATATTTTTCACAGAAAAATATATTTATGGAACTATATAGCAGATATGGAATAAAATCTGCAATAAGGACATGTTTGTCCTGTTTAGGACATCTTGTAAGATAACATACTTTGAGGCCTATTCACAAAAATATTTTTGAGTACATTTAGGTGCTGATTACGATCCGTTAAAAACCACGTACGAACCGTCGGTCGGAGCGAATTCCCCGTCCGACTCGTACCCGGTTGTAAAACTTTACAAACATGGAATTACGATTCGCACGGAAACACCATTTCCGTACGAATCGTAAAAAACACCGACCGACAGAAATATACATACGAATGTGATCCGGGAATGCTGCGACGTGACGTCGGGACGCTTTCAGGCAGCGTTTCACGAACCAGGAATTACGATTCGAACCGACAGCAGTCCGGACGGCAATATTTTCACGGCACCCAAAAAGTGCCGCAAAAGCGAAGTACGGCGCGAATCGACCAGAGTAGGTGGCCCGGTACGCGCCGACCCCCCCCCAGCCCCCGTAGGTACGCGCCGACCCCCCCCCCAGCCCCCGTAGGTATGCGCCGACCCCCCCCAGCCCCCGTAGGTACGCGCCGACCCCCCCCAGCCCCCGTAGGTACGTGCCGACCCCCCCCCAGCCCCCGTAGGTACGCGCCGACCCCCCCCAGCCCCCGTAGGTACGCGCCGACCCCCCCTGTGTGTACACCCGTGTACGGTGCATACCCCCCGTGTACGCTCGAGTCGAACCCCCCCGTGTACGCTCGAGTCGTACCCCCACCCGTGTATGTACGGTGCGTACCCCCCCGTGTACGCTCGAGTCGACCCCCCCGTGTACGCTCGAGTCGGACCCCCCCGTGTGCGCTCGAGTCGAACCCCCTCGTGTACGCTCGAGTCGTACCCCCACCCGTGTATGTACGGTGCGTACCCCCCCGTGTACGCTCGAGTCGTACCCCCACCCGTGTATGTACGGTGCGTACCCCCCCGTGTACGCTCGAGTCGAACCCCCCCGTGTACGCTCGAGTCGGACCCCCCCGTGTACGTTTGAGTCGTACCCCCACCCGTGTATGTACGGTGCGTACCCCCCTGTGTATGCTCGAGTCGTACCCCCACCCGTGTATGTACGGTGCGTACCCCCCCGTGTACGCTCGAGTCGAACCCCCCGTGTACGCTCGAGTCGGACCCCCCCGTGTACGTTCGAGTCGTACCCCCACCCGTGTATGTACGGTGCGTACCCCCAGCGCTACACGCTGGGGGTACGCACCATACATACACGGGTGGGGGTACGACTCGAACGTACACGGGGGGGTTCGACTCGAGCGTACACGGGGGGGTTCGACTCGAGCGTACACGGGGGGGTTCGACTCGAGCGTACACGGGGGGGTTCGACTCGAGCGTACACGGGGGGGTTCGACTCGAGCGTACACGGGGGGTTCGACTCGAGCGTACACGGGGGGGTTCGACTCGAACGTACACGGGGGGGTACGCACCGTACACGGGTGTACACACAGGGGGGGTCGGCGCGTACCTACGGGGGCTGGGGGGGGGTCGGCGCGTACCTACGGGGGGTCGGCGCGTACCTACGGGGGCTGGGGGGGGGTCGGCGCGTACCTACGGGGGCTGGGGGGGGTCGGCGCATACCTACGGGGGCTGGGGGGGGGTCGGCGCGTACCTACGGGGGCTGGGGGGGGTACGGCACGTACCGGGCACCTGTTTGGACGTCTCCATGGTTGTTATGGGAGTTCGGTGCGGACGGTCTTTTCACCATACGGTTGTACATTCGGACGCCCGGGATGGATCGTGATTCCCCGGTCGGAGTTCACCTTTCATGTTTGTACGGTGAATCGTACGAGGACGTGTCGGACACATTTTCCGACCCGAGGACGTGTGGGGAAATATTCCCAGTGCGGTTCGTATGGACTTTTTACCATGCGAATCGTGATTGCCAGTTCGTACGGCACTTGTACGATTCGTACGGTAAAAAGACCCGATACGAGTCGTACGGGGACATTTTTTACCGGATCGTGATCGGCACCAAAGTAGTACTTATTTAGTACCACTTTACATACTCACAAAGGATATTCCCTAATTTGCCAATGGAGATTGTTGCCTACACCTGCCCCATCATTTTCGTGCAGAGTTCTCTGAAACAAGTGTGTGGGCCTCTGTTTTTGATGTAAATGTGTGAGGAAAAGAGCAAGTGGGAGTGGCTGATAAATGGGAAATATGAACTATTTGGGTAAAGGGAAAAAAACTAGGGATTTAGAATGGTTGAAAGAAAGACATAGACCGCAGAGAAAAAAATCACCATGTCAGTGATTGTATTTGTTTCCCTGCCCCTAATTTTCAGGTACAATTATTTGGAAAGGAGAGAAAGAGTTTACGGGTAGAAGATCATAGGTATATCCAGGGAGAATATCACTGGTAGATATCATCTCTCACCTGATGTGATCCTTAACATGGTTCTAGACTGTGAACAAGAGCTCGATTCATCTATAGCACACTCCAAGATCATTCCTTCTCATGTCAAAGTACAGTCTGTTCTCCATTTTCTGGCCAGTGAATGAGACTGTGCACAGCTCACAGCAAAGCCAATTACAATGCTTGAGACAGGTAGTCAGATGCATCACCAGGTAAGGGCCCAGAAGTAGTGTGTAAAATAGTTCTACTGTGTTGCAAAACATCACCATGCCACAGGGCTTACATATAGAACTTTCCCCTGACCATCACTCCATCCAGGTTGCGGGGTAAGGTTTGTTGCAGCTTAAATGAGTTTCACTCTTTACATGACACATACACATAAAATAAGAAGAAACATAAATGTGCACTTTGCACAAGTTTTAGAAAGTGACAATGATCTCGATAGAAAATATAGTAAAAGCACCATAAAAGCATGCTTTGGATGTAGAAGTAGTCAGAAAATCATATACAATGTGTCTAGTATACTAAACAAATTATATTTCTATATTTTTAAGGAGAATTTACATGTGCTATAAAGAACCAGAACCAATTGGGCTTGGCGGCGCAGGGTACGCCTTAATCTCCTGGGTTCTCCTGCTTCAGCTAACAGAGACACGGGGACACTCTGTTGGCGTAAAAGATCAGATTTTATTAGCTGCAGCTAGTACAGTTGTCCTAGAAGTACACACGGTATGTTCTCAGGAGACTGCCACTTCACTCCGTGGCGCACAATCTTTTATAGTACATAGGTGACATATACATTAACGAAGGACACACCTAAAACATACATGAAAAACCAGTAGGAATAGTCTAAAAGAAAGTCAGAGCCAATAGAAAAAGTCGGAAAACAAAAGTATCGAGTAACTCGAAGAAGCCTCTCCTCCAACTGTGTTTGCCACCCCTCCCACAGGTTAAGGTATTAACATGTCTGTAACTGGCTTGCAGGTGGCGAGATACGTTTGTGTGTTTTGGAGATCAGTTGTGGAACGAGAGAATACGAGCGGAGGACAGCAAAGGCCAGAAGATGAGATAAAGTCAGAAGAGAATAGTGTAAACCAACAGATCGTTAAGACAGGGAATAGAAAAACCAGACAGGGATTAGTGTACTCGGCCAGTCACTAACACCAGCTTTGTAAACAGAGGCACAAGGCTATTTTGGCACAATATTGCAGGAAAAGCAGAAAAGAGTTTGTTCGTCGTGCTGCCTGAATGAGGGCAACACAAAATGGCGGCGGAGCACAAAATGGCGGCTCAATGCGATCGTGATCGAAGATCGAATTTCCTCAGAGCCTCCTTTTGCCAGAACTCAGGCAAGATACACAGACGCGATGTCGATGGCCATGAGGTCATCGAGCTGTTGCTGTAACATCATTATAATTTTCTCTGTTCTTTGTGTCTTGGGTTTTGGGATGCACATAGTAGCACAAAGGTCGCAGATGGCGGGACCACAGTGCATACAAAGACAACAAGAGAAAACGATGGCTAAAACCATACCAAGGAATGTTAGCACTTTCCAACCCCATTTGGACAGTAGTCCCCAAAACCATCCCAATAACGACCAATCTCCTTCGTCCTGATGAATCGACTCAGAGATTATATGTAATTTAGAGATGGCCTGGTATACTGTCGGAGCATCATCAGGTATATAAATACAGCAACTCGATTTGACCAATTTACAGACTCCACCACGATCTGCAAGAATAACATCTAAGGCAACTCGGTTCTGCAAAGTCATAAGACGATCCGCCTGTAGTTCCGCTGTAATATTACTCAAAGCTCCTACAGTGATGTCTATGGTAGTCTCTACAACACAAACCAGTTGTCTCATATTCCTGCTGTTTGCCATAGGACCCCAAAAAGGAAGAAATCCTTTAAGGAAGTCTCCTCCCTCTTGTCCTGCTGTATCTTTGGAATCAATAATTCCTCTGCCATATCTGTTTCTATGAAAATTTGAAGAAGCAGTGTATGTAGGGGAAGAAGAAAAGCTATATAGCAAGTTCCAGAAAAACCAGTCTGCAACCACGTATAGGCTCTATCGTGACAGATGAAATACGTGCCCTGAGATGGCACTAATGGCGGCGAATTCTGAGAGGAGTGGATGTAAGTATGGGAACAAAAGCTTTTTCTCTGTTCGGGGTCAGTAGTTTGGCCATTTATTTGCAAACAGAAATTGCCTTGATGAGGTACAGTCCAAATGGGTGGAGACTTTCTTTGTTTAACCTTATCACTAAGGCTTGTGATATAATGAGTGACGTTCCAATTAGTATATGCTTTTCTCTCATCAACAGAAATTTTACTGTTTTCCATGATTTTGGCCATAGCTACCATTCCCTTTATCAATGAACTATGACTGAAATCCGGACCACCAATATAAGAACTGACAGGTCGTTTAAATCGGCTTTGATAGGCGTTAGAGAAAATTACAAAATAAGCTCAAGCAGAACCTTCATAAGAGAACGGAAGGACTAAATATGGCATCTATTTTTCTGTGGTATGAGGCATTAGTCCACATACCCAACAATCGGTTGTATTAATTACTAATTGGTGTTGGTGTAATAATTGAATAAACTAATTATTGTAATATTCGATTCTTCTAACGAGTTCATGTTGAGGAAGTGTATGAAACAGATGTGGAGAGATAGTAGAATAAGAAGGCACAGAAATAGAAGAAGGGACAACTTTTTGCTGTATAGCATAAACAATCCATCCTATTCACGCCAATAAAATACACAATAATATAATAACACATAAAGTTATACCACAACAACTGTATATTATTTTACAATGATTGTCTTTCATTTTGTTCTTTCTCTCTCTTTCGCCTAATGTAGTTTCCATCCTCTAAATGGATGCTCACGGCAATCTTCTTTAATCACTTGGTCACGATTGTCTGCAGTCCTATGACACTGCAAGTCCTGCAGGTCTATTGCCACTACTCAGGTCACAATCAAGACTCCTACCGTGACCCTGCAACCGGGATAGAAACTACATAGAAGAGAGAATCTCAAGTTTTCTTCTTCAGTCTGGGTCTTAAATCGTAATGAGCCTTATCGGGTACAGTCTGATCCTGAAACAATGTTTGTGGATTTGTGGTGTTCAGACGAAAATGTGATGGTACAGCTTCTTGGAGAATGTTGTCGCTTTCTTTTTCTGACAGTGTTCCATTCAAGCGTGCATCACTAAAAGGTATAAACTTCTCGCTTTCAGAGTCACTTATACCCTTACGGACCCACTGATCAAAGGGCAAAGGCAAAGGAACCTTCTTGCAGTGCACACCATGGATCCAGTTCTTCTTTCCTTCAACCTTTACTGCTGTACGAGTGGTCAAAAGAACCTGACGGGGTTCTCTCCAGCGAGGCTCCAAATTCTTCGTCCTTTGGAAATTCTTCACACAAACCCAGTCACCTGGTTGGATGGAATGACCTGAGTCTGTGGAGGCCTCTGGCAAAGCGCTCTGAACCTGTTGATGGAGAACACGCAATTTAGTTGTAAGGTCGTGCAAATAATCAATCAACATTGGGTATGGCAAGTCTGAATATTTCTTAGGGCGAGGGACTCCCCATGTATTAGCTGGGCGTCCGAAAACTATCTCATAAGGGCTAAGTCCCAAACGAGATGGCACAGCCGTTCTGGTGGATAGAAGAGCCAAAGGTAGTGCATCGGGCCAACTAAGGCCTGTACTAGCCGTATCCTTTAGCAAGTTTGAGTTTTAGAGTGCCATTATAGTACTCCACTAGACCCGCTGACTGTGGATGGTTTGCCGCATGGAACTTCTGTTTTATACCAAGACCTGCGCAAACTTTTTGCATGACTTGGCCCACAAATTCGCTCCCATTGTCACTCCAGACAATGCGTGGCAAACCAAATCTAGGGAAAAACTCTTTTAGAAGTACTTTGGCTGTAGATAAAGCAGTATTGGTAGGTAGTTAGGTAAAGCTTTATTCGATACAAAATATCATAAAAGCACAACATACAATGATAAAAGGATCAAGTTAGACAATAAAAACAACAACAATTGATCGTGAATACGTCTAAAAAGGTTATAAAAAAGGTTAAGAACAGCATATGAAAGACAAAGACAAAGTGCTTAGTGACTTGGAGTTCGTGCAAAATAGGAACAGATCACAGAGGTGGATCAATGCGGTTAAGGGGAAATTTTTTCTTACGCAACAGCCAAGCACAGCCCAAATACTTGGCAATGCCGCAGACAATAGTAAGGGACGAGGTATCAGTCTGCAGAATGCGTAGCACAGTACGATAGTCACGGCATCCGAGCATTCTACAAATCGGACGCAACCATTTGGCTCTTGGCCTTCGATAATGGTAGCAAGCAAATAAAAAGTGAGGAATGGACTCATTAGGTGCTGTACAGCTCGGACAACCAGCGGATGAAGGTAAGGATCCCTTCCAGCCAACAGTCACACAATTAAGGGGGAGGGACCCAAATCTAAAACGTATATACAGGGATCTGTCCAGTGGAGACTGGATGAAGTCAAGATATGCCTCCAATTTACAAAAGGGCTTATGTTTGAAAAAAGCCTCACTCAGCTTCCCCGATTTGGGATTGTTCAGATCTCTTGTATTTACCCAACTCCAATAGGCTTCCTTAAGATCCTGTTTCGAAGGGGGTACCTGGGATACCCAGGAATCTTCATAGCCAATGGATTTCAGTGTTTGTTTTATGTGAGTGATCCATTTTAACCTACGCCCAGTGTCTGCTGATATGAGATCATTTAAACCTGCTGCATATTTAACAAGTTCAGGGGTCCGCCGCAGTCTTGCCCAGAATAATAAAGGTCGTAGACGTGCAATGTCCTGAATAGAGTGTCTACCGAGGTCATACAGCAAGGGTTTTAGGGGGGATGATGTTGGGACAGAAATGAGATTCCTCATAAATTTGTTCTCCGAGACAACCAAATCGTGAATATTTTCATAGCCCCAAATTTCAGCCCCATACATAGAACTAGACAGTGCCTGGGCCTCATATACCACAAGAGCCGGTGCCACAGGTCGACTAATAGAGAGATATTGTTCTCTTATAATGGCACCGGATACCCTCTTGTGGCACAGAAGCATCTTAGTCAGATGCGAACTCCACTTCATCCCTTTTGCAATGCGTATCCCTAGATAATCAAAAGAATCTACAATATCTAAAGGAGTGCCATCCAGGGTAAAAGTATAGCTAAAACGTCTCGGAGGGTTTATAACCATTAGTTTGGTTTTTTCGGTATTTATAATAAGCCCATAGGATTTGCAGAAGGAGTCGAATCTATCTAGGTTTCTTTGTAGGCCAGCCGGGGATTTGGAAATCAGGAGAGTGTCGTCGGCGAACAGGAGAGTGGGGATCTTTTCGCCAGCCAGGACTGGAGCATCAGCTGGGACCTCTCTAAGGAAATCCACCACCCCGTTAATGTATAGGGAAAACAGGGTGGGAGCCAGCACACAGCCCTGGCGTACCCCCCTATTCACCGCGACACTCCCTGTAAGCTGGCCCTGGGCCCCCCATCTAATATTGGCATGATTGTTTTCGTGTAAAAGCTTTAAAAAGGCAAGAATCTCATGGGGAACACCTAGTTGAAATAAGACCTGCCACAAACGTTGGCGAGGAATTAGGTCGAAAGCCGACTTTAAATCTATAAAAGCTAAATATAGGGTTCCCTTGCCTAGAACTACCGTTTTCCAGTATATCATAAAAAATCTAAAAACTTGATCCATAGTGCCTACCTTCTGTCTAAAACCTGCTTGGAAGTGTGATAAAACATCCCCTTTCTCAATCCAGCATCTCAGTCTCATCAGGAGAACCCTGCCAACCACTTTCTGTATTACGTCAATTAGACTAATGGGTCTATAGTTGGCAGGGTCCTCCTTATTGCCCTTTTTAAAAATTGGTACCACCACCGCGGCTTTCCAGGACTCAGGTACTATAGAACCCTTAGCTATGGCGTTCATAACAACAGAGATAAAAGAGGCCCAGGGGATTGGATCGTGTAAAAGAAGATCACCTGGTATGCCATCGGGCCCAGCAGCCTTACCGGGGGCAATACTTTTAATAGCCAAAATAGTTTCGTGGGTCCCAAAATTGGTCTCCGCTGGAAACTCAATGGTAGGGGGCAAATCATCCGCCACCGGTGTAGCAGAGACAGTCTCACCCTCATATATAGCAGAGAAATGGTTGAACCATTGCAGCTCCGCTATATGATTTGGGATGCTTATTGTTTTGGCCCTTTTGGCTCTATTCAAAATGTCCCAGAAGGCTGTAGAATTCCGGTTTAGGGCCGCCTCCTTAAGTTCCTGCCAGTGATTTTCTTCCCAGTCCCGTTTGGCGACTTTCAAGGATCTCGAATAATCTTGTCTTGCCTTGCTAATTAGATTTCTATCCTGTTTCCTTAGGGCTTGGGACAGGGTAACTCTGGCCCTTTTGCAGCCTTTAGAGTACCAAGGGTTTCCGCTCCTCGAGGAGTCCACCTTGGAACGGGTTTTCTCCCCCAGAATAAAGAAATCCCCTATTTTATTAATGGTATCAAGATAAACAGAAGCTATAAGGTGGGGATCATCCATTTTGGTGCTGGCATCGCAAAGTTCAATGTGTTTTCTAGCTAGGAGCTCTTTGATCGAAGCGAGCTTCTCCTCATGTTGGGAGATCCCATGCCATTTAAGGCGTCGACAACACCCTGCCAGTGATACCTCCTTGGTTGCCATTAAGGGGGGTTCGTTGGCCACATTGGGTATTGTCATCCAGAGATCTTTAGTTTGTAAGCATAATGGATTGTGATCGCTATCTATTGTGTTTTTGACAACCATATCTATGATGAGCCCCCAGGAGTAAATATCGACAAGGATATAATCGATGCGTGATGGTGAAGTTAACCTGTTAAAAGTAAAGGCACCGCCCTTGTTGGATATGGATCTGCCATTCACTGCACGTAGATTGAATTCTTGAGTAAGTGCATTCAATTGAATGGCCCTTTGTGACCATTTCTTGATCGGAGCGAGCTCCAAGGGCGGAATTCCCCAAGTGAGATCTGAATCACTGGACCCCAATAGATCTTCTGAGGCTAGGGGTTCAAAAGTGCAATTAAAATCTCCACAGATGATAACAGTAGAGTTCCGATCAATAAGGGTCAGTTCATGCTCCAAAGCAGACACTGTCTGAGAGATCTGTCCACCCGTGGAACCTCTAGCATAGATGTTAAAGAGATCTAGGGTGGGACCGCTATGTGAACCTTTTATTGTCAAGTGGAGAAGATCGGGGGAAACATTATTATGGCACTGAACCTGCCAATTGTGCTTGATATTTACCCACACATGTAATCCCCCCGAAGGGCGACCTTTCCCTGAGCTCAGGGCCGGTAGAAAATATGTGGAATACCCTGATTTATATAGCGGGATTGTACTCCATGTTTCTTGGAATGCACATACATCAAATGCGCCAATAAAATCGTGCCATTCCGGAATCGAAAGCTTTTTGGAAAGCCCCGCAACATTCCATGACACAAGATTAAGAAGGGGCATAGACTTGGCGAGTGTAATGGTGGGCTGGGTGTTAGGGGGCATCTCACGGGTCAAAGAGGGCAATAAGAAGGGGGGTAAACTTTCAGGGGCTGTGATAATGTGATTGAGAGCAATAGTAGCCGGCTCCATAGAACAAGCCTTGGGAGAAGGATTTTGGGCCAGTCAATCAACCCTATTCAAGTTGGAATCATTACTAAGAATCCTCTTTCTACCCTCTGGTGGAGAATTGCTTGGAATCCAGAGCGGAGTACGCCTTATCTGGATACCGGAATGGTCTGGGGCTGAGGTACGATACTCGAGGAGCACCAAATTCTCGGCCAGGATGCTATTAGAAAATGTAAGCTCAATGCAGTCAAATTGGCTAGTGTAATGAGACAGTCTTCTGGCCTTGATAATGTCTTCCCGAATAATAGACCTACAGCCCCTGACATGCCTGACCCAGTGTATAGCTTTGTTTGTGAGGGAATCCACATTTTCGTAAGATTGATTATTAGTGAGTCTTGGTACCCCAGCCATATAAACTATGGTTGGGTTAGACAACAAACCATCGGCAATAGGATTTAGTGCGGTGTTGTCTCCGGAACATGGCACAGACCTCTGAGTACTGGGTCTTAAAGATCCAGTTCCTACAGCTAAATGTGGAGTGGGGGTGATAACTTTATCAGTTCTCTGATTGTTGGTAGTATCCCTATTTGATGGTATACTCCGGCTAGTGGAGGGCAGAGGTGGTTTTCTGGTGGGATTAATCGTGTCATAAACTAGATCATTAGCCCTGTGTGTAATTGGCAAAGGGCCGGTCTTTACGGAAATTAGAGGTACAAGTGGTGTTGGCACCCCAGGGCTGCTATGCGTTGTAGACTGCATAGGGATTAATAGAACCCTCTTGCTCAGTTCCGTAACTATGTTCTTCAGGGATACTATCTCGGATAATAGCTGATCAATTTTTTGTTCCAACGAAACCCCATGCGAGCTAGGAGTCTGAGCTACTTTAGAGGGCGAGGGACCAACCACTTGGGATGCAGATGTATCCTCCTCTAAATCTTCCAGAATAGCAAACCTATTAGAACAAGTGAGGTCGAGCTGGATAATGGGAGAGGGGGATTCGGTAACAGATATAGGGTCCTGTGTAGCCTGTTTATCTTTCTGACAGGGCTCATAATCATGAAATATAGGTGTAAGGGAAGTAGGTGCTGTAGGAGGGGCTTCCCTGGTTTTGGTAAACATACTTGGGATCTTGCGAGTGCAGATACTAGGTGACAAGTCTTTTGTCGGGTCCCCAGTAATAGAAGAAGCAGAACTAGAATCATCTAATATGACTTGGCAATTGTCAACAATAGCTTCAATCCTATCTAGAATGCAGTTGCCTGCTGCATGGTTAACTTTTTTTGCTTTCTTTCCCTTTTTTATGACGCTGCCCCCACCTCCTTCCATGGATTTCCTTTTGGCCATGTTGCAATCGCAAGGGGAATGAAGAATGTCAACAATACCACAAACCTAGGGAGGATGTATGGTCGAAGGGCAATATACTACAACAATACTTGGTTCAGGCTCTCACAGTGGGCGGTGCTGCATAATATATAATAGTCACAGTGTTTCTCTGGGGATAGAAGGGTCACAACAGTACAGTACCTTGGTGAGCCAGCTGGCACGTACGAGGGGTGGCCCAGCCCTGCCTCCTCCTGCCCCGGATGGCCACAGACGGCCCGCCCTCTGCCCGGGCTCAGCCCGGCGCCGCCCGCGCGCGTCCGCGGGGCGGAGGGAGCAGCCCTCTTTTACAGCTCCTCCGGCGCGGGATTGTGGCAGTGGGCGGAGACTCAGGGCAAGCTGGGACTTGTGGTCCGCACCGCTCCGCAGCCGCGAGATGTAGAACACGGCGGCGGGTGCGACCAGGACTGCAGGCTCTTTTACGGTGCTACCAGGTAGGTAGGTACGTTGAGGATCGAAGGCGGCGTTTCCTGCCCAGGGACAACAGCGGCTCCTTGGTACTTCCCCCGCTCCCCAGTGGGAGCAGCCCTCTTTTACAGCTCCTCCTGCGCGGGATTCTGGCAGTGGGCGGAGACTCAGGGCAAGCTGGGACTTGTGGTCTGCACCGCTCCGCGGCCGCGAGATGTAGAACACGGCGGCGGGTGCGACCAGGACTGCAGGCTCTGTTACGGTGCTACCAGGTAGGTAGGTACGTTGAGGATCGAAGGCGGCGTTTCCTACCCAGGGACAACAGCGGCTCCTTGGTACTTCCCCCCGCTCCTTGGTACTTCCCCCCGCTCCTTGGTACTTCAGGGGGTAAGCCTCTATCCATCTGGAAAAGGCACATACCCCCACTAGAACATATTTGAGATTGTTGCATCGTTCCATGTGAATGTAATCGATTTGCAACACTTCAAATGGATAGGTCGGAGGGGCAAAGTGACCTGCTGGAGTTGGGATTCCCTTTCCGGGATTCTACATTAAGCAAATAATGCAATGTTTCACTACATTGTCTGCACACTTCGGGATTCCTTCGTTTTGCCATACTGGAGCCAGAAGTTTGCATATTCCTTTCGCACTTAGGTGGGCTGGACCATGCGCCATAGTAACTACAGGTAGTACATAAGCGTCTGGTAACAGCCAACGTTGGTGCTCGGACAATTCTACCCAACATCCCATCTCATCTAACATTCCTGTACTTTCCTTCCACTTTCTCAATTCTTTTTCTGTAGCCTCTTCTTGAATTGATTTCACACTTTCTACTGTATCCTCATACATTCCTCTTTCTCTGACCCAATTTGCAGGGCCCGCAACATACATGCGACTTGTAGCATCTCTGGCTGTCTTTTTCGCTACTTCATCCGCAAATGCATTCCCGCGACCAACATCGTCAACAATCTTCTTATGTGCATTACACTTCACAATTGCTATCTGGGTAGGCAAAGCAAGTGACTCAAGAAGGTCAGTGCCCAACTGACCATGTTGTATCTTAGTGCCGTGGGAAGTAAGGAATCCCCTTTCTTTCCACAAACGTCCAAAATTGAACGCCACACCAAAAGCGTATTGGCTATCGGTGTACACATTCACTCTCTTTCCTTTAGATAACACACACACTCTGGTTAAGGCTATCAGTTCAGCTGCCTGAGCTGAGTTATGTCTGATGCGTGCTGTTTCCACGATTGTATGCAAGGTAGTAACAGCATAGGCTGAAGTTGTCTCTCCATTAGGAAGCTTAAAACAAGAACCATCTACCCATAGCGTTCCATCCGGATTCACTAATGGCGTATCTGTTAAGTCAATTCTACCTTTTGTCTCTTCCTCAGTACGAAAGAAACAATCATGTTGTTCCTGAACACCTTTCTCTTCTGGAAGAGGCAACAAAGTAGCTGGATTTAAAGTATTACATTGTTTGATATGCACGTGACTAGCCAAAACCGTCAGCTCATTTCCAGACAAACGAGCACTCGTAAGATGCTGTGTTTTTGTTCTGTTTAGCAAAGTATCCACTGCATGTGGCACCATAACAATAAGAGTATTATCTAGCACCATTCCAGCAGACTGTCGAATAGAAATTGCTGCTGCTGCTGTCGCTTTAAGACAACTAGGCAATGCTTTAGCTACTGGATCTAACGTAGCCGAAAAATAGGCACATGGTCGTTGTTTATCTCCAAATCGCTGTGTTAAGACTGACAACGCACAACCTTCTCTTTCATGAACATAGATCGTAAAAGGCTTACTGTAATCAGGAGTACTTAGTACAGGAGCAGAACACAGAGCAGTACGTAAGTCAGTAAAACTCCTCTGACATTCGTCAGTCCATGGAAGGGGCTGAGGCGTATCTTTCAAAGTGAGTGCCAAAAAAGGTTTGGCCAACAGAGAGAAGTTAGGGATCCACTGCCTACAATAGGAAGTAATGCCCGGAAAGGCACGTACCTCTCTTTGTGTGGATGGCATAGACATTCGCGCAATTGCTTGGATACGTTCTGGGGTTAATTGTCTTCCCTCCTTTGACAAGAGATGACCCAAGTAGGTAACCTCTTGGCGAACATATTGTAGCTTAGAATGTGAAACCTTGTGATTAAGATTGGATAAGTGTCGCAACAATGCAACCGTCACATTCTTATATACATCCTCTGAATCAGCAGCGATTAACAAGTCGTCCATGTACTGAATGAGAGCAGCACCAGACGGTAAGGAAAAAGCATCAAGATGATATTTCAGAGCTTGACTATAAATAGAGGGACTTTCACAATAGCCTTGAGGTGCTCGCTTGAACCGGAAGCTTCGGCCTCCAAGAGAGAAGCCAAAAATATCCCTACTTTCTTCAGCAATGGGAATACTAAAGAAAGCATTTTTCAGATCGATAACAGAAAACCAAACCGCTGCAGAAGGTATCATTGTCAACAGCGCAGTGATATCTGGGACAACAGGAAACTGTGGTACAACAATTTTGTTTACCTCCCGAAGATCAATTACAAAGCGATAAACAGGAGGCTGAGAAGGATCAGTGCGTTTAAGAACAGGAAGAATAGGGCTATTACATATGTTACCTCTCGTTTCCTCAACCACATCTTTCTGAATCAAGTCATGAATGATTTCCAAAAGCGCTCTTTCACCTTCAGTGGAAATTCTATATTGAGGAACACGTGGCAATTCAGCATTGGGCTTGAGAGTAACAACATAAGGTGGAATTTCAAGACAACCAACATCATTTGGACCCGTAGCCCAAAGCGTTGTAGGAAGAGAGAGCAATTCAGGTGGGAATTGATCTTTAGACAAATACATTGGAGAAGTCAGTTTTTGTCCTAAAGTGAGATATACACCAGAAGGAGAACAAGATATTGTGGCATGCAGTCTTTTTAATAGATCCAAGCCCAATAGATTCTCGCCGCAACCATTCGTTAAGAGAAGCGGAACTTCTAAATCATAAGGGCCAATTGAAATAGGCAAAGGGCAAGAAACCGGATTACGAACTGGGGCGCCAGAAAAACCTACAGATACATTCGTTAAGCCAGACAAAGGTGCCCCAGGGAGTTTTGAATGAATGATAGAACTTCTCATCGCACCAGTATCTAAAAGAAATGGCTCTGAAACACCCATTGTAGTGACATTAACATAAGGTCCATTCTGATCTACTGGAATTGACACAACTCCCTTACTTTGTCAATGGCTGTCCTAGTTAGCATGAAGACTTTCATTCCTGTCTCCAACATAACAATCCTCATTGTAATACTGTGTAGACCAAGCGTTTTGCTGATCAAAGTAGTTCACGGAATTAGAAGGAGGAAGGGAACGCTGTTCTTGGGTCAACATACCTCGACCTCTACCTCTGTTTGCTGACTGGAGGCCAGCACGACCTCGCGGAGCAGATAGTGTCCCATTACGCTGCAATAAAACCGGACAACTATTCTTAAAATGACCTTCCTCCCTACAATAGGCACATTGATTAGGACCTAACAAAGGTCGTGGAATATATGGCTCAGGCTTTTGATACACTCTCTGAAACTGTGGAGGTTGTTGAAACTGGGGCTGAGCATAACGAGGTGGATAAGCCTGTTGCAAAAGAACCTTAGTTTTTAATTCTTTAGTCTTTTTCTCTTGCTTATCTTTTTCTTCTTTATCTCTATGTTCATAATATTGAGCAGTAGCCAATATCTGGGCTGAAGAAGAAACAGCCCATGAACTTTCGGAGACTTTCAGCTTATGCGACAGCTCAGGTAGCAAATTAAATACGAACTTATCTACAAATAATCGCTGTCCACCCTCCGTAGTCATGTCCTGACCATTGTGATCAATGTATGTCTCCTCGAAACGAGTGAAGAAATCGGAGACACTCTCATCTTTCTTCTGTTTACACGCAGCTAGTTTATCCCAGTTAACTCTCAAGGCAGGCATCATCGTTTTCATTAATGTAATAATCCTACCAGGGAGTTCTGAAATCAAAGCATCAGGCTTCGCACCACCCACTTGGTTTCTATCTGCGGCAATTATAGCATCCCAATCAGCACCTAATTCCTGGGCATGATTCTCTTTACGAATCCTAGCCCATAACGCTTGTGGGACTACATTCCCCATCAACATATCAATATCTGCTAAATTCATAATGCAGGCATCAACAGTCTGTGACAATTCTTTATAATAACCTGCAGGGTTCTTACGAGGATCCGGTAGAGACTGTTTAAGAGCCAGGACTTCAGATCTTTTCCAGGGCACATGTACCCATATTCGCTGGAAGTGAGCAGGAATAGCTAGATTAGCACCTGCTGCTGGAACCTCTTCTCTCCATACCGAAGGAACCTCTCTCATTGGATAATTTTTCAGTGTCAACCTAACTGAGGGATCGGAATCAAGAAAAGTCTGTGAAGTAAATAAGGTTCTAAAGGAAACAAGTGTCTTCACAGCGTCCTCAACCTTAGAACCCACAATGAGTCCCTTATCAAAATTAGCCTGACTATCTAACAGACCCTGAGGAACCGAACCCAAGTCCATATCCTCCCAACCTTTAACAAGAGTATCACACATAGCATTGAAAACATATCTCTGCGTAGGCGCATTCCACTGTGAGAAGGTAGGCATAATGTCGGGTACACTATACCGAGGACCCTTCTCAATCCATTTGCGAGCGAGAGAGTCCAACCTTTCTCGTTCTTCGGAAGCTGGGAACTGACTACGAGACTGTCTTCGAGAAAATGCCGGAGACACATTTAACGCCTCAAAGAAAGGAGATAAAAGACCAGAGACTCTTTCTGTGAGTCGTTTACGCATAGACGGAGAATTGGACATAAGGATAGGGGATAAGGTATTAGGCGAACTAACTGGAGAGAAATCAGTAATTACCGGGGGAGCAGAGAGCAAAGAAGATGAAGGTAAAGGAGTCGAAGGCAAAGCTGGCAGAGGAGGCATTACTTGAGGGGGCAAATGTGGAAGAGCCGGAGAAAGCGGAGGCGGAACTGGCGGCTGAACAGGCTGTAACAACGGAGGTGCATTAGCACCTTGTACATAGGGCGGAGGCAATCTTAGTAGGTGAGACATCAAGGGATCTTCCTCTAAATCCTTTCTTTTATCAGAAGGGGAAGCTGGCAACATCGGATAGCATTTATCTATTGCCATACGATGCTGTCTCTCTGAAATTTCCATCGCATTATCAACTTCATCATCTTTAAGTTGCTGAGCAGTCTGTATAATTGTCATACCCTGTGCTTTCCTATCTCGTTTTTCTTGCCTAATTTTTCTCTGTTTGGCTTCCTTACGCCAAAGGCGGAAAGAGTCAAACATTGCCGGCCGGGCTTTTCTTTTAAATAAAATAGTTTCCAAATTATCTAGTATGTCCGGCTCAAAGCTACCATTTTCTGGCCATTTTAAAACACCATCATTCTTCGTGTATTGGATCCATGCCTCGTTAAAGGCGATGGGGCCAACACCATGTTTAGAATAGAGCTCATAAGTGGGAGTTCCAACCGAAGGAATCGGACAAGAGTCCTCCAGCCGGGAATCCCTATTACAACCAAAACAACAAAGTTTCTCAAACTTAGTCAGACCAGGCATCGTTATTTCACTGGACTGTTCACAAACATCAAGGGGGTTAAATCAATTAACACAGCACAAATGTACTTACCCCTCGGCATCGGTTATTGCAATACCCGAATCAAAGACCCAAAGAACCTAAGAACCAAAGAACCAACGAACCTAAGGACCAAAGAACCAAAGAACCAAAGAACCAAATGTGGGAGCGACCCACCAATACTTAACTAAGATGTCTTCTTACACCAACAGAGGCCCATCTATCGTCTTGCTTTACCATACATCACCAAAAAGAGGGCCAAGGCAGGGCGGTAGTCAGGGCAGCAGTCGTCAGTAGCCGTCAGGAAGGAGTAACCTCACTGCAAAAGACCTTCGGACCACTTTCGACATACAGGGGTCACTTGACGTGGCTCGCGATACCTCCAGAATTTTCTTGCGGGGTTCCTCACAACCTTCAGGCAGAACCACTACCTCTGAAACCGCCCAGGTTGGGCGCCAGTTGAAGAACCAGAACCAATTGGGCCTGGCGGCGCAGGGTACGCCTTAATCTCCTGGGTTCTCCTGCTTCAGCTAACAGAGACACGGGGACACTCTGTCGGCGTAAAAGATCAGATTTTACTAGCTGCAGCTAGTACAGTTGTCCTAGAAGTACACACGGTATGTTCTCAGGAGACTGCCACTTCACTCCGTGGCGCACAATCTTTTATAGTACATAGGTGACATATACATTAACGAAGGACACACCTAAAACATACATGAAAAACCAGTAGGAATAGTCTAAAAGAAAGTCAGAGCCAATAGAAAAAGTCGGAAAACAAAAGTATCGAGTAACTCGAAGAAGCCTCTCCTCCAACTGTGTTTGCCACCCCTCCCAAAGGTTAAGGTATTAACATGTCTGTAACTGGCTTGCAGGTGGCGAGATACGTTTGTGTGTTTTGGAGGACAGTTGTGAAACGAGAGAATACGAGCGGAGGACAGAGAAGGCCAGAAGATGAGATAAAGTCAGAAGAGAATAGTGTGAACCAACAGATAGTTAAAACAGGGATTAGAAAAAACAGACGGGGGATTAGTGTACTCTAACACCAGCTTTGTAAACAGAGGCACAAGGCTATTTTGACACAATATTGCAGGAAAAGTAGAAAAGACTTCGTTCCTCGTGCTGCCTGAGTGAGGGCAACACAAAATGGCGGCGGAGCACAAAATGGCGGCTCAATGCGATCGTGATCGAAGATCGAATTTCCTCAGTTATAACTAAAATGCATTATTAGACTTATCTGCAATAAAAAATGAAGTCATATGCTATATTAATATTGCAAACGAAAAAGAAAATGTATTTCTAGAAACTGTTCTTTTCTTTACCATTGTAATGTAACAGCTGGTAATGATTATCTGGTGCAAAATCAATTTTATGATAGTTAGAAAACTGAAACTTTCTATATGTTATCTTTACATGTGTACAGTCTCAGATGTTCTAAACTGAAGTTAGAATTTACAATTATGAACATATGTTACACATATAGGTTTCCTAGTTGCAGAAATTGGCTACGCCTACTATTGAACATTTATGTAATGCAAAATTTGATATTGACTGCCTGACTAATGCACAAGTTAAGTTACTTATGCTCATCTATAGAGAATAAATTGCATATTAATATTGTCATGTTACTTTCAAATGTATTTAATTTGGTGTTAATTTCTCTACCTTTTCATTATGTCTACAAAAAGAATATTTTATCACAGCTCTTGCTTATGTAGCATTCTTGTACGTTCCCATGAGAAACTAAGAGACTTGATACACATTGTACTAAAATATTGATACTTTCTTAAGAATCTGGAAATAGCACGTGAGAAATTTCTGAAAATTAGTAGCCTTTTGTGGATTGGCCTATGTGCCTTGTGATGGACAATCGGTCCAATGCTGTCTGTGGGAATAACTTTGAATGTTAACAGTTTTGCACCTTGTGAGTGGAAAATCATCTCATGTATGTCAGACACAGTGGTTTCATCTCTAGACTGATGAACTATAATACTAAGATTCCTGGAGTAGCGCACTCTGACTTACTTGCCCACACTTTTGGTTGGGTCCCGTTGCTGAGGGCTCTTTGACAAGACAACATGCTTGAGCTGAAATAACTTTGCTGATCTTTTCCCCTGCCATTGCATTGGCAGGAACCCTTAGCCTAATGGACTTACCTTGGACTCCTTTGTCGAACCAGAATTTTGCAAATGCCTTGCCGAGCTTTCCCTCAAATTGTCCTTTTTGACTTGCCCTATGGACACTTTCTCGAATGAACTTTAAAGAACGTTTACTCTCTAGACACTATTCGATGTGTGGTTTATGCTACACCGGTAACTGATTTATATGACCTCTCACTGATAAATGTCTTACTGTATTGCCATTTCCATTTTAAATTTGATTGAAACTCTTTAAATGTCTGAGTCTTTTGAGTTTGTTTCTCTACAGGGATTGTGCTTGGGCTATGCAGATTATTAATTCAGAACAGAGATAACTATAGATTTATCACCAAACACAAGGTTCTGGTACTGCAGTTCTTTAGCACGACGGCAGAGTTTCTAGTCTGTGTTATTTTAACCCATTTGAACTTTTTCAGGAGATTAGGATTTCCAGTTGCTATCCAGTATCTTTACACTGTGGTCCGAAGAGTTATATATTTTAATCTGATTATTAATCTGTAAATTGACTACCAATTTTTGGTCCTCATTGGATAGCTAAAGGTGACCACCCTATGTTCCTTCACCCCTCAATGTGATGCACAAGATCCATTGAAGGGCCAAGTTAGGTAGCTAAGCAAAACCCAAAGTTGTAATGAGTGAGAAAGGATGCCAGGCAAACGCTGGATCAGTTTCATCTCAGTAGCCATGGTGCCACCCTCCACAGATTAATATATATGAAAGGGAATAGTGTATACTTATGAGGGTCACGGTTAGGATGAAAACCCCACAATGGGCAAACCTCCTTTGGTAGTCTTATATTTCTTCACTGAAGATGTAAATAGTGCTGAAGGAATCAGCAAGGCACCAACTGCCTGACACCAGGAAGTTGAAGAAGAGACAAGCTATGCCAAGAGATGAATCAAGAAGGAAAATTATCCTGTTAGAAGCAAAAATAACATGTAAAAAATAGTAGCATTGGTGAAGCTTGCAAGAGAAACAAGGAAATTGAATGTTTCGTGATGCATTTTCATCTCAGAAAATCTCCTATATGTGTGACTTAAACAGGTACTGATATGACATGAAAAGACTTTGCAACATCTTAGATTGAGAAATTCGGACACCCACAAATGGACAGCCCACCATCTAGGAAGTGACTATGTAAACGGTTTGTTTCTATTCCTTTCCAGGAGTTCATTGTATTCATCAAAATAAGAAAAAGAAGCCAAAGTTTGATATCCTCCATGATCTGTGGAATTCTGGAGTATGCTACTGTCCTTCACACTCCATGTTCTCCTTCTCTACGACCTTTGCTGCTTGGGGAAAACACCTCTGGTACACCACAAGCATTGAAGTGCTATACCTAACCAGGTAGCATTGGTCTTATTCAGGTTTTTTCAAAACACACTGATGGATAGTGTGTGAAAGGCTTCTTCTTTTGAACCCATGCTGTTTCCAGAAAGCTTGCTACTGTCCTCTGCAAAGTCCCTGAGAAATAGAACAGTAAACTCCAGTTTTATTAGAGTACCACCGAAAGAGATATCGAACCAGTAAAGGGGCATGATTTGAATCTATTTTCACAAAAGTGCTCACTGGGAGGGTAATCATTCTTATAGTTTAGAAATTAAAGCCAATCTGGGAATGTCTGTGAACCATACATTTCTTGATTCTCATATTCAGTTTGCCCTTGTACCAGAGCTAATAGAGGTTCTGATGTAATTCCATGATAAGGATGGGTAATACAGATGAATGAATTTTCCATGCATGAGCTAACTTCAACCTGAAAGCCACAGAATTGATGTGAGGGGTTGACACAGAAATGGACCAAATAATCATGGTTGAAATTTAACTGGCAACGTATGCAATGGACGAAAACAAGACAACAGTAGAAACAAAACATAATTTGATGTTGAATCATTTCGCATATTCATTCATCTTGAGTTTACAATTGTGTAAACTCTAGAGCTAGTGGCTGAGAATGAACCCTTTGGATACCTTAGCCATTGGGGTAAATGCTTTCAGGGCCACCCCTAACCACTTTGGACATATTCAAGATGGCGAAGGTCTTCGGCCTCACAAAACCTGGGCTTTGAGGGCTGGGAGGTGTGCTTGAGGAATGTACTATGGTAATCCTGGTGTCTGCCCACCTCTAACACCAAAATCCAGTTTTAGGCAGTCCTTGTACCCACAAAAACCTCAGACACAGACGACTCATAGAATAAAGCTGAGTTTTCAACAACCAGACATAGGGTGCACAAGAACTGATTTGGCCTCCAACCTTCAACTTTTGAGGTGCACCTCAAATGTTTTATGTACACCCAGGCTCTGACACTGTAATGTCAAAAAGAGGCCCACGGTGATTGGGGTCTGACTGGTGGTGGGGTCAAAAGAAAGGCTCTGCCCAAGTGTCAGCAGGCCTCTTTGAAGTGTGCCCCAAGTATCATATGAAAAACCTCAGCAGACCTGTCAAACAGAATGTGAATTTAACTGATGTCAAAACCCATCTACCCAGGCACTCCTGAATATTCTGTCAAGTTCAGATGGATAATATCTGCCCATTCAGGTCAGCCTATTGACCCTGCAATCAGAGCAAATTTCCACCAAACTCTATCAGGAATTATAGCATGAGTTAATCCAAGAAGATAAAAAATACCAGTCAGAAACCTGTGGAACATTCTTTAGCCACTGGAAGTTTGAACAGAGGAGTCAAATGAGCAATCTTTGACAAGTGTCTACTGTAACCATTATGGCAAAGTATCTTTCTGCAGGTGAAACGTCTGTTATCAAATATGTAGACATAATATGGCAAGGTTGGGAAACCACTGGTCTAGTCGGTAAATATCTAAAAGAGTTGGAGTGCTAGGATTTATGTTGGGCTCAAACAGGGCAAGCAAAAACATATTCCTGGATAGTTGACAACCAAATGTACCATGGAACCAAGCCTAAAATAGTCGTAACTCTTTTATGAACCAGATATAGCTGAGCCATGAGACCTCTTAATAGCATTTTCATTGTAATTCCTTAGTAGAAATAAATAGTCCTTGTTGACCGAGAAATAGTTCATTTCGTAATTCTAAAAGAGTATTTACATGAATATCTTCTAACTCCTTTGGCTCCACTTGTTGTGCCATCTTGACCATATCAAGAAAATGCAGAACCGTTCCAACAGCACTGAGAAGAGGAATTACAGCCTGCTCATAAATGAGTGATGACACTGACATTTGTTAACACATTCTTTGAGTAAGGATTATTAATGATAAAAAATCATATTGTGCACAGAAACATTTAGATATTGCAGTTAATCCTGCTTTGAAGATATCTTAAACAGTGCAGATTCCCAAAAACAATAAGAATTTTAAATGGTTCTCTACATCCCATCAAAAATGCTTCCATTCAGTACACACCATTTTCTTCGATTAGATATCTCTTTCAAGCACTGCATAATTCCATTCTAACCTTGACAAGATATCAAACAGTAAAAAAATAGGATGCCTGTGTCCATCATCCTCCTACTTCTTTTATAAAATGGTTCTAATTGCTCTTTCAATTATGTATGTTTCCACAACACTCTTGAAGTAACAGGAGGAACCATATTTGGTGCTTGAGCAAACATCTGTTTTAATACAGGGATATTTTAAGGACTTTGGGTGCCCTGGGCCAAACAGATTTTGTGGACCCTGTTCAGAACAACTTTGAATTTATCATCCTATTCCAGCTCTTTGATGCCCTTGCCCTCTTTGGCTAGGTCCCTCACCTTGCACCTGGATAGTAAACTGTGTGTTCAATAATTTTACACAACAGCAGCTTACTAATATTACTGCAAATAATCTCTGTGACCCCCTCCCATTTTTCATATGTGAGGTCCTGTTTTGATCTAATAAAAACTTTATATGGATGTTGCATGAAACATAAACACAACATTTCTCTGAATCATGTCTTTGATAGACTATCACTCATCAACCAGATTAAAAAAAAATTAAAGGAATTTAAAACTCTGAGAATTATTCAAGGTCATTAGGGCAAGATTCTTTCCAGAACACTGCTGGCGCTATCAGGGGCCCCCTGACAGGCTGGGAGCCCTGGGCCAGAGTCCACTTTGTCTATGTCTTAAAACGTCTCTGTTTTAATATACTGAAAGGTCCTTTAGCTTGCTGGTACCTACGAAAAACATTATTCATATTTTTCTTTGTTAGGTTTCCAGTAATGTTGTTAGTTCTCTCTGCAAAATTCTTTATGTATTGATGGTAATGTTCAAAATCTTTTTTAACTTTAAGTCTCCTTAACACTTATAGATTAAGGCCAATGAAGAAAAGCTGATGACTTCTTTGGGTCTATAAAAATCTAGAAGCATTTCACTGTAGCCAAGATATTCAGTCTCTCTCTTGTGCAGCTCATACTTCTCAGGGTTACATGACAAATAATGTTGATTGAGTCAGCAACAGAATCAACTTTTTGATGTTTCATAACCATCTTTGAAAACATCAAAGTATCACCCAAATAGAGCAAGACAAACTGAGTCAGGACATCAGAGAATAGTAATTCTTTAAAACACTGAAGGATGGCAAGAGCTTTGCACAACCGGAATTAGATACAATAATCGAAGTACCCAAAAGGTATTCAGATAGAGCTGTCTTCAACTCATCCCCTTCTTTTATATGCAGCAAATGGTAAGACCTTCGCAAGTCAAGTTTGAAGAAAACTAGTTCTCCATGGCTTCATGGGTTTTCAATTTCCTCTGACGTCTAAAACAGGCTTATTACCTGCCTACAATGAACCTGGATTAGGGTTTGGAGGTCAGTGAAGATGCTCCAGTTTCTGGAGGTCATGATAAGTACAGAGTAGAATCAACCACTTGAATTTCCTCCACTATGCTATTCTTATGATAAAGGAAATGTAGCCAATGAACTTTTCTCCTTGTTTATAATTTGTGTACCACCAAACTCGAAGTCAGACTCACTATGTGCCTGACTTCGCAGGCACATACATGGTAACAGAAAATGATCCACTTTATGAAGAAATTGAATTATCCAAATGCAGTTTAACCGGGGAGAGCCATCAATTCAATGATGTTTCAGAGGCATTGCATTAACTAGAATTAAATATCACACCAAATGAGGCGTGCATTAAAAGCCATAATTACTACAGCTTTAGAGCTCAAGGTGCGGAGGTGAGTATTCGCTTCCAGAATGCAATTCACGCTGAACAATGTATATATTACAAATGACAGCCAAACAAAGCAACTGAAAAGATATACTGTAATTGAGGTTATTAAATTAATATGTTAATTCTAGGGTCATGTTCATATTTCCGGTTAAAAGTAAGAAAGGTTAGCATTGCCTGTTCTGTTATCCTGGTCATCTCCGTGCCGTATTTACTGCGGATTATGTTTTACTTTGTACTCTGCCGCCTTTCATTCAAGAACCCAATAAAAAGTTTGTGGGGAAAAAAGTAAGAAAGGTTAAAGCGGACAAGAGTACTCTCTGGTTAATAATATGAGACTAAAAGAGAGTAAAATAATTATAATAGCGATGAAGTCAGAAATGTCAACAACGAAATTCAGTTTCTCCTGCAGTACATGAAATTGTTTCCTGGAATGAAAGTGTGTTTCTGGGTATATTCACGAGCAAGTATAAGATCCATGACTGCCCGTGTTCCCTATAATACGTTGTAGAGTCGCCCGTTCATCCTGCAGTCATTTTAGTGGGACTGGAATCATCTTTACCAAAACATGTTGCACTATAAAATTATGACACAGCGGAAACAAGATGGTTTCCCGGTACTGTTGTAGCATTTCTTGTGAACACAGGTGAACGCAGGTTGCAATACTGGAGAATGAGTGGAGTTTATGCCCTCAGCCGGATTAGAAGTTCGTACATTTATGATTTTAAATAAATAATGCACCTCATACTTTAACCCTGACACTCAGGTGGGTTCCTTTAGTGAACTGGGGAGAGGATGTGGTCTAACGGCTGGAACGATCGCCCTCAAATCTGGGGAACCGCGTTCGAGTGACGAGTCTCAACGTCCTGTCATTCTGGGCACATCATTCAATCTCTCCGTTCCTAACAAAAATGAATGTGTCCTTATATAACGCAACTGGCGCTCATGTAAAGCGCTCTGATGCCTTAGGGTCAAGTTCGGCCTATATAAAACTGTGGGGGGGGGGGGGGGGGAAGCTATTTTGTATGTGTGAGCAAGATAGGTTTACAGGCATGCACTACAGAGTTAGCTACAAAGGATTTACTGTTATTTATTCCTAGTGAGAACAATCAGATTAATTGGTTTCGGTCATAGGTTTCACATACAGGCACGGTACAGAAGCCAATTTGCATAGGAAACCTCTATTAATATATAAATATTCCAAACAAAATCCTCCGTTACCGGAGCCTCCGACCCTTCAAGGCGGCCTCTTTGCAATGGGCACGGAGCAGCCCATCAATCACACACCAAAGAAAATAGAGGCCCAATATTTGTCAAGACCGCTCTTTATTCATCGTCTTGCAACGTCTTGCAGCGCAGTGAACCTTCCAAACACCTAACGTTTCGGCCTCAATAGGCCTTGTTCACAGGTGGAATAAAGAGCGGTCTTGACAAATATTGGGCCTCTATTTTCTATGGTGTGTAATATATATATATATATATATATATATTGTCGCTCCAAATCCTTTCAATTACAAAGAATGCAAGCACTCACGGGTGGCGTGGCAACAGGACTTTATTCCCGGAACAGACGCGTTTCGGCGGACTGCCTTCCTCGGTGTTAACGGCACACTGGGAAACGCCATATTTTTATACATAGTTATCTCCACGTGTCACAACATAATAGACCTAGACAGAGGACAGCTGGCCTCTGTCTAGGTCTATTATGTTGTGACACGTGGAGATAACTATGTATAAAAATATGGCGTTTCCCAGTGTGCCGTTAACACCGAGGAAGGCAGTCCGCCGAAACGCGTCTGTTCCGGGAATAAAGTCCTGTTGCCACGCCACCCGTGAGTGCTTGCATTCTTTGTAATTGAAAGGATTTGGAGCGACAATATTATACGGCCGGCACCGCCGTAACCATAGCACCCGACCGCGAGTGACTCGTTTTCCGGTGCAACTGGAGCAGTCTCATATATATATATATATATATATATATATATATATATATATATATATATATACATATATATATATATATATTAACCATTATCATTATTGACATCAGAGGGGTGCTGACAATTAAATACTTCTCGCTTCCTTGCACGTAGCAAGGCTTCCTTCCGGCTCTGGTAGTGGAAGTCACTGCTAACAAAATGTATCACAAAGATGAAAACGAAGCAAGTGATCTGTATGTAGTGCAAAAAGAAACCGAGACAGCATACAGCATAATAATACAAATGAGATCAGATCGGATTGCATGAAGCTAGCCAGTGAAATCACAATATCTCTTCGCAGAGGCGCAAATAGAGCCAAATTTCGTAGGGGGTGGAGGGGGGATGGGTGTTGGGGCTAGTAAAAATTTCGTGGGGGGGTGGGCTGACTCTTTCAGCAATATGCAGAGTGGAGATGAAGGGGCTCCAAGAAGGGGTGAAAAACAACATGGTCTGTGACTGGCTACCCTCCCCTCCCAGCTTCCCACACCACACCTTGAAGGATTGACACAGGCAAGTTGTTTTTGGAAGGCGGGGGGTCAGGGACCCCCCGGCCGTATTTATTATACAAAACAATAAAGGGTGAATATCAACATTACATCAATATGTTAAGAAACGCAAAATTCATAACATTAGATCCACAGTATTGAAGACAAATATCAAAGGCTAACCTTAACAAAAGTCTAATACAGCGTGTTTCCTATCCGAATCTAACAACCTGCCTGAAATTTGCATTCTAACATTTCTGGCCCGACGGCAAGGTCACTAACCGGTGTCAAGTCCTATTATCCACGCCCTTACCTACAGGTGCGCATGCGCAACAGGGGACCGCCTACCCCGTCGGCATCGTGAACTCCATTTAACCAACAACGAGGGCCCTTACACTCTGCGTCATTTGCTGACGTCATGATGTATGTGCGGGGTGGCTACCAGCCTAAGGAAAGCGTGACTCCCTCCCCCGCATCTTTAGCAGCTAGCGGATATTCCTGCTCCTGAAGTTCTAGGAGGGACCAGTGGCCCCTCCCCCTGGGCCGCCCCCTCCGTGGATGGTGACGCCCCCCCTAGGACCTTACATTGCTGCTCACCGATCATGACCTTACCGCCACAGGCCAGCATTGTTTCCCGACGATCTGGCCCCCCCACAACTCCCGCCTGAAGGTCATCCCTGCCTCACAAAGCCCTTCAACCAAGCTAGGATATTATCACACCATATTGTATTCCCTGCCTCAGTCAAATGGACCCCATCCTGTAAGTACAATTCATCCCCCCAAATCGTCCCATGTGGGATGGTCTGTAAGTGCGTGGTTCGGAAAAGGTTTTCTAACTTGGTATTGATCCTCTTTACCGAGTGATTCAATGCCCTGGCGGAATCACCCCCACGCCACTGCAGCCGCGGTATCAGCTGGGACCAGACTACAGTGCAGTCAGGGCACACCCTCCTTACCCACCCCGCTGCTGAGATGATCTCTTCCAGGAGGACCCTCCTACCCAGTCTAGCAAGGTCATTCCCCCCCAGATGAAGAATCACCAACGCCGGTGGTGCTGCATGTTGGGCGACCAACTCTGCAAAGAATCCCCGAAACTGACTGAGGCAGAGACCCCCCTCCCAAAGAAGGAGATGGACAAACCTTTGTGCTCTATCTCCCTTCTATCCTTGCCTGTAAAAAAGACATGTTTAGTACGATTAACATATGAATGACCAACAATCCAAACCCTGCCTGACCGCGTCCTGTGTTCCTGACTGTTCCCGCCGCGATGAGTCGCCGGTGAATCTTGATGATGACCCGAAACAAGTTCTCCGCCTGCGTCACAGAGCGAAGAAACTGCAAAAACCAGAAAAAAACAACCCAATGTCAGCAAAACTCTAGGTACTTTACAACATGTGTACCCGCACATACCGTTTATAGCAATTGGAATTGGGTGACCATCTCCCAATTCTTTTAACACTGTTCACATGCAGACCCCTTGTGATTGCCTCAGTGGCTGCGCCTAACCTAAAGGAGTGTGTGCCAAATTCCTTCGGTCAAGGCCTACCCTGGTAATAGTCAACTCCATGACTCTTCTGAACTGGTATTTGGTTAAAGGGGTGCCGTCAGCGTGTAATAAGAGCGACCCACCCAACAATCCACCTCGCTGCCTGATGAAAGTCGCCACATGGTGTACCGGGCAGCAAGGATTAGCCCTCGCCCTGTGCAGTACCACAGTCTCCCCCCGCTCCTCCTGATCAGTTTTTGATCTCAAAATTGTCACCCAGGAATTGGATACCCCCCTGCCTATCCGCCTTGGAGGCTGCAACCAACTCGCTCAGTCTCAAAGCTCCATAAAAGGCTAATGTGAAAGCTGCTTTAAACAATTGTATCTCCTAGTCTGAACTACAGACGTCATGCAATGCAGGCAATAATGCCGTCAGCCTCCCCAAGCCTATTGGTTTCCTAGTGTCAGCCGTGCCTCCCTGCAAGCGGCGCCAACCCCTCAAACCCTTCCCCACCACAAAGCTGTTAGTGGGGTCTTTTACTCTCTTTGCCAGTGCGTAGAAGAAGACAGCTGCCCTATGCCTGTTAGCTGTTGCCACTGAGCGACCCTCCTGATGCAATTTACCCAGATAATCTGTAAAACTATTCTCTAGAGCCAATTTGTATTCCCAGTCTCGCCCCAAGAAAGTGCAATATGAACCGAACGCCCCTTCATACGCTGTCCTTGTCTTGGGAGCTAGGCTAGCAGCCACGAGGTCCTGTAATATGGGGCACCAATCTGCCAGAGTGCTGACGGGAAGTGTGTCGGTGTAGGCTCTGCTGATGGAAGATGTTCCCTGAATACCTGCATTTTTTGGCGAGAGAGTGCATCAGCTGCATTATTAAGGACACCTGGTACATGTTTTGCCCTAAATATAACATTCAATTTCAAGCATCTCAACACAATCTCCTTCAAGAGGCGGAGTATGAACCTACAGCGTGCCGCTTGCTGATTGATACACTCCACCACCGTCATGTTGTCTGACCAGAATATCACTGATTTGTTACGCAGATGTTCTGGCCAGACCATTAGTGCAACCCATATGGGGAACAGCTCCAGAAAGCCAATGTTGGTTGTCAACTCACTGTACACCCATTCGTCCGGCCACCTGTGGGTGACCCACTTGTTTCCAAGGATGGCACCAAAACCAACACTCTCAGCAGCGTCAGTCCATAAACCTAACTCTGCTGAGGTAGTGGGGGGGCCGGACCACACAACCCTGCCATTGAAGCCCTCCAGGAATGCCATCCATATCTGCATGTCCTGGCGTACCTCAAGTGACAGTCTAGTGCGGTGATGTTTTTCTCGCAGACCTTTCATAGCCTGCGCAATTGAGCGAGAAAAGGGGCGAGCCATTGGTATCACCCTCAACGCGAAATTCAACTGGCCCACTGTTTCCTGGAGCTGTTGTAAAGAGACCTTCTCTTTGGCCAGGCACGCGCGTAGTGCCGCCTTGAATTTTGACACTTTCTCATTTGGGAGCCTGAAACAACCCTCCACAGAGTCTATTTCAATGCCCAGAAATTCTAAGCAAGTAGCTGGCCCCACAATCTTCCCCGGCGCCAGCGGGACCCCAAGAGCCCGCATGAGCACGCAAAATTCCTGCAATGCCCGCGCACACTCCTGAGACCCAGCCGCGCCAAGGAAGAGAAAGTCATCCAGGTAGTGCATGACCTGTTGATGCCCGGTTGCCTGCCTCATTACCCATTCCAAGAAGGAACTGAACGTCTCGAAATAGGCACAAGAGATTGAACAACCCATAGGCATGCATTTGTCCATGTAATACTTCCCATCAAACTTGAACCCCAAAAGGTGGTGGTCCCCCTGATGTACAGGGAGAAGACGAAATGCCGACTCTATGTCAGACTTGGCCATCAATGCCCCTGAACCCAGGCCCCTAAGCAACTCCACCGCTTGGTCAAAAGAGGCATATTTTACACTGCAGACATTCTCCTCTAACACATCATTCAAGGATGCCCCCCTTGGGGCTGAGAGATTATGAATGAGTCTATATTTGCCTTTCTCTTTTTTGGGGACAACACCAAGTGGGGAACAAACAAAGTTGGGCACTGGCACCTCATCATAGGATCCTGCTATCCTACCCAGGCATAATTCTTTTTCGATTTTTGCAGCCATTACCCCTGGGTTATGCTTTACAGACAGTTAGTTCCTGCACTCAGTCTTACCTGTGTACCCTCCTGCCGGTATCCTGAAACCGCAAGAAAATCCCTCTTGAAGTAATTTAGCCGCTGCGTGATCTGGGTATCTGTTCAGCCAGGGAATCATTGCCAGGACTTCAATGGGAGTATGTGATACTAAACCCCCCTCTTGTCTATTCAGGTTTCCTTCTCCCCCTGGACCCCTGGTTGCCACCCTTAAATCTGCAGGAAGTCTTGGGGTGTGAGGGGTGCCCACACAAGGAACAGGCGTGTTTGAACTTACATGTGCCCGCTGCCCTAGTGCAGGACCGTTTGTTGAAATCCCAACATACGCCCTTTTTTTCCCCCCAACCCTTACCCTTTCCTGGTACATCACTTCCTTGCTCATGCCGAAAGGGCTGTTGGGGCTTGGCCGGGTATATTTTCTGTGCACCAGTTGCCCCCATCGCTGCTGCCCCCCAGTTATCTAGTTGTACCATGACAGGGAATCCACCACATCCCATGTTAAAGAGGGATTGAATTCTTTAGCTTTCCTGAATGAAATGTCATATTCCTTCCACCCGTTCCCCACTTGTGTCTCGCTCCACATGGCAATCCTGCTCTGGTAGCAGGCCATTTCTGCTTGTAAATTGGGTGACCTTTCAGCTGTAATTGCACTGAACACGGAAAAGGCCCTCATCCAGTTAATAAATGTCTCCTCAACTCTGAACTTAACCAACTCTATTCTCCATTCACTGGGCAACATCCATTCCTTTTGTGACTTGATATATTCAAGTTCCCTATTATCAATCAGCAAGGAGAACATGTTGATATATTTGCCCGCCCAGATCATCTCTTTCACAGCCTGAGACACATGCTGCGCCAGATTCTCCTTCCTTGAGGGCATAGCACCATCCCTAAGTAATGGCAAAGCCACCTCCTTACCACTGTCAATGCCTTGTGACGTAGCACCATCCTTCTTTGCCGTCTGCTCTCTGGCGGAACCTGTTTGGGGAGTAATTGGTGCCAATGGTGCCCCTTCACCCGCCCTGGCCAACTTATTCATCTCAACCAGTTTCAAGGCTTCCGCTGAATGATCTTGAGAAGATGGCAATACCCCCCCTAACTGTAACCAGGGTAAAACGGCGGCTATCTGGGATGCCAATTCCACCGGGACAGAGTTATTCGGGGGGTTGGGACCCCGACGGGGAAATGTTCACGGAGGTGACGGGGGCAATGACCCCGAGTGGGGCAATCGGCAATGCTGGCGTAGGAAGAGCTGGCACCGCCGGTGCCATTGGGGGCATCAAGGGAGTATCCATAGGCACTACCGCTGGAATTCCCTCCCCCTCAGCTGTAGTCTTGGGCATTGTGCTTGCAGTTTTCTTGGACTTCCCCCTCTTAGGATGGGTGACAAAATCACCTCTAGGCTGTGGTGGGCTGATTATCCTTCTTGGCCTGCCTTGTGGTCCAGGAGCCCATCCAACCTCTGATTAATTTCTGCCACACTCCTACCTAACTCATCCACCTTACCCAAGCGCCTATCAATTGCGGTCATCCTGCGCATCATAGTCTGCATCATTTGCTCCATGCGGGCACTCTTATTAACTGGTGCCTCTGGCATTCTCCACAATACTCAATGCAAACTAATCCTAGCCAACCCAGGCAATTGTACCTTCTTTCAGATGGAGGATGTGAAGATGGCCGTAAGCACCATGCAACTGTGACCGCACAGCACACCAAGCTAGTCTTAGCGTGTGGGCAAGAGCCAACACCTTGTAGAAAGGTCTCAAGCCCGGCGGCCCCCCAGAAGCAATGAAGTGCAGGCCCGCCTCACTCCCCTTACCACCGATGACCCGTGTGTCCTCAGCCCGTTGCTGTGCTCTGCGCCCGTGATCTGTTGTCTGCCACTGGAAAAAGAACCACAGTCAAGCTTTCTACGAGAAACAAATATTAGTAGCTTGCAAAAGACTTTGTGGAATCAATCCCAGTGCCTGGAAAAAACTTTCAGCAACCAGAAACCCTTATCCAGTCTCAAAATTAGCCTAGTCTCAAAATTAGCTTCAAGAAACCGGCTTTCAACAGTTAAAAAACAAGCACTTTCGTATTGGTCTCCCCTCCAGTGGCTGCCCTGCTGGGTCCTGCTTCGCCCAGGGAAAAAACCAATGCAGCAAACCCTCCTGCCGACCGAATATACTCACTGAGACACAGAAACCTTTATCCAGTCTCAAAGGAGGTTAGTTCCTGTCAATAGCATCGACAACATGCAGTAGAGGGCAAATAAGGCTGTTTCTCCTTTATAACATTTCACTCCCTTCACTAAGAATAACAGTTAATTGTTGGACGAGGCCTCTCTCCCCAAAGGATTTATTTACTCTGTAGGATGCTTGTTTGATTCGTATTAAAGTACGCGGGTGCCCCTGGAAGGGACTACTATTTACCTTGTGCTCAATAAATTAGCCCTCGATTTTGTTCACACTGTCGATGACTAATGTGTTTGAATGAAGGGTTTTGTAACAAACAGACTCAAGCAAGTTATTTGGAAAAATTCCTGCAAATACCTGCAACACCAAAGGCTGACAACAGTGCCTCTGAGCTACGGCTCGTGCTTCCACACCTTACCGGACGATAGACCTGGCCTACAGCAACGCCGGTCTCTGCGCTCACCCCGCTCCGCCTGCTCACGCAAGTCGCTGGGCCGCTCCCGCCCCGAACCGCCGCCGCCGAACCTGGAAGCTCCCACCACGTGACGGCCCACAGTTGATCAGACGGATCTCCACGAGCGAACCTGCAGAAGGAAAAAAGGAACAATAGAAAATTACACGCCCCGAGCGTGGGGCACACAAGGTATGCGGGGAGCGAGCCAGGGGCAAGAGGGCACCCAGCTCACTCCCCAGGCCTCTTAAGGTGCTGTGCCACCTGGCCGACCCGCCCCCCTGCCCCGGAAGCTGTACAGCTGCTTCCGGGTCACGGGGGAGGCATCAGCCTATCGGTGGTGGGGGTGCGCCGCACGCGTCATAGACCCGTGACGCACCCCCACCACCGAGAGGCCGGGGGTGGGGGGAGCGCCACACCGCCATGTGGGCGGGAGGGCCGAGCGGCCCCCCTTTACACAAAGCCTCGTTAACAAGTAAATGGTCTTTTAAAGACCTGTGAAGTACTTAGGTGCGGCTGTGTGTTTGCTCGGGAAGCTGTCTCAGCCTGGGCTGCCGCACACGAGGGGGGGGGGGCGGCTGAAGCCATTTGAGCCCAATGGGCGTTGTGTATCTGTCTCTCCGCCACCTCCACGCTCCCTTGGGTGAAAAAACTTCTCTCCACCCTAGAGGCGCAACTAGAGTCAAATTTCGGGAGGGGCTGATAAAAATTTTTGGGGGGGCTAAGTCTTCCAGCAATGGGCAGAATGGAGCTGCTGGGGCTCTAAGAACGTGTGAAAAGACAACAAAGCCTCGTAAACAACTAAATGATCCTTTAAAGACCTGTGAAGTACTCGGGTGCGGCTGTGTGTGTGCCCGGGAAGCTGTCCAGCCTGGGCTGACACCCACGACGGGTGGGGCTGAAGCCCTTTGAGCCCAATGGGCATTGCGCGCCTGCTCCACCCTTTTCATTTTCATTTTGGAAAACCTCTTTTATGCCTTTATTGATCCTCTTGGTTTCTAAACTCACCCCAGATATGTTTAGAGCATCACTTCGATTTGAATCTTTCCTACATATTATGACAATGAGAGAGGAATCTCATCTATGTACAAACATCTGACCTTCGCCAATAACAAATCAAATCTATTATAAACACTATGGGGCATATTTAAGAAATTAGTGACACAAGTCACCTTGCGGTGCTACACTGCATCACTGGGAAAAAACAGGAATGTGCCATATTTATCCAATAATGCGCATTCCTGTCCTTTTGCCTTGCTCTGGTACCATTTTGGCAGCCTAACGCCAGCGCAGGCACCATGCATCATGGTGCAAGGGGGCCTCTGCTGAATGCAGGATTGTTTTTGTGCAGAAAGGTGTACCTTCCTGCACAGAAACAATCCTGAGAGGCTTTTTCCTCTTTCTATGTGTGCTGCAGAAGAAAAATAAAGAAATTACTCCTTGTTACTCCTCACATTGGGAGGCGTAAGATTTTGGGCATTCCCAGGTTTACAATGCCTTTTAAATGTGGGAATGCGTCAAAAACGATAGGAGATGCGTGGAAACTAACCCTGGGCGTAGTTCGCGAAGTAGCACTACGCAAAGCTACGCAAAGTGCACTTCGCTCTACGCGAGCTACGCGTAGCACTTCGCGAACTGCGTAGTACCCTGTTCGCACTGTGCAAGATGTCGTTTTCAATGATTGCACAGTATGGACAAGCAACCGGCACTGTGCAATCATTGAAAACGGCATCTTGCACAGTACGAGCTGTAGTTTTCTGCCTCTTGAGTAGATTTTTACTTGAGCGGCAGCTTTCTCAACGCGGACTGGTAGTTTCGAATCGCGAGCGGTCGCGAGCATACGCGACCACTCGCAATGAGAAACCTGACCACCTCGAGTTGAGAATCTCGCCGGGAGGTTTATTTTCCACGCTCGCGATCGCCAACTTGATGTTGCCTATCGCGAACGAGGAAAAAGTCTCGCCGGGATGTCATTTTGCTTGCTCGCGGTCGGCAACTTGACAATGAGGACTGCGTGCAAGCAAAAAATGACCACTGCACTACGCAACACTACGCTACGCGTGTTCGCACTGTGCTACATGCAATTCGCGTAGTGCAAAGTAGCGCAAACTTCGCAAACTACACAAGCGTAGCGTAGTGCTTTGCCCAGGCTTAGTGGAAACACCTACTGCAACGCCCATGGAATGCCTCGCTTGCATAGAGTAAGGCAATGCAGTGCTTTGCACTGCACTGTCTTACTACAGATTTTTTCAGCCCTTTTTTGGCTTTGAGTGGCTTCATAAATCTGATTTAGAGGCTTGCGTCAGGCATGTACCACTTTGCGTGGTTCAAATGTGATGCAAGCCTCGTATAAATATGCCCCTACATTTCAGAATGTCAACTTCATTATCATAGATGTTCAGTTCAAATGCATATTTGTGTCTGGTGTTTTCTTCAAATACCAGTGTGTAGAGTTGCTGTGTATCTGACTGAGTTGGAAAATTTAAAATAATTCCACAACCGGACACCTAGTTTAAATGCATACCAAAAATGTCGTCTCCATATAAACATAGAAAAATACAACCTCTTTCTCATAACACAGCCTATTCGCATCTCATTCATTGCCAGCACAAATAGTATAGTACTATCGACATGAAGAATATTGTGGTACTAGAACATCAAGGACAGAATATCGAAGGGCGAAATATCCAAAGTGAAGGGCACTTAACTCCCTAGCTACTTACCTTGTAGATATATGTACAGTGTAGGTAAATGTCTGTTGGGTCAGATATAGAAAATCTAGGCTTACCTATTTCTTTTTTTATATTTTGTCCTTAATATTTGTTACTCTCAATAATCTGACTTCGATATTTATTATGTACACCTACAACTAGCAGAAAAAAGCATGGCAGCAAACATGGCTTCCCCTGGAATATTCCCTTTGAGGAGCACATCACTTGAGCCTTTCCATGTCATTAGCGCACACAGTGATGGTTTGATCATAAAGTGCTTTCAGGGTGGGACTGACCTTTTATTTCCTTTTTTTGTCTATCTTTCTTTATCAACTTGAAGGTGTGGTGAAAAACAAGGCAATTTAGCCAGAATACAATGAAATTGCAATATAGTACAAAGAGAACATGCAAGAATCAGCTGCGGATGTCCGGAATACTAGTTATGACATAGAACTGTAACATCAGATTGCAAATAATCAAATAGAACTAATGCAGAAAAAAACAACCGGACAAGTGGAAAAAAGATTAAAGACATTCAGAGGAATTCTGTTTGCATAACAATTTTGCCATCGGTGTGTAATAAAGCCATCAGAACGTCTACCAACGTTGAATCTGAAGTAGTAAATATGACATCCTACCTGGTGCAGGCAGCAGTGTAGCAGGGCAGCGGAGAGGCGTCCTTCTGGCAGCAAGGCAGCACAACAGTCCTACATCTGTAGTTTCCACATGGTCCAGGAGTGCACTAAAGAGTTGCGCCTGAGCTCCCAATATTTATACTGCAACACAGGACTGCTTTTAAACTGACCTCAGGTTTCAGCAGTGCATACATGCATTTATAGAAAGGGCTGCAGGCCTCTAAACTGCCATGCCCTATTATTTACTAGAGATTTAAAGGCAGTTTTAATACCCCTGCCCTAATATGTATAGGGCCTTAGAGGGAAGGTCATGTCAATCATAGGGGTACCCTAACCCATAGTGTACCTCAGTGTATGTAGGTGTTTTCACTGTATTATAAGTGTGTTTTCAACATAGCACTGGCTCTGGGCCTGGTTAGGCAGAGCCCAGGGACAGTAAGAGTCAGTTACCAGCAGTAACAGTCAGCAAAAAATATGGGGGGGGGGCCAGGGCACAAGGATGACTTTGCAACACCTGGGATGTGATATGATGTAGTTATCTTGGAAATAGCCTTGTTTTTAAATGTCATCTGACGTGTATATGCTGTTAGATGCCTCACGTGTTGGCTGATAGAGAGATCAAACTTGGCGGCTTGTACTGAGAAAGCCTTGCCTTATGATAAGGTAGTATGATGATATGTGGTGCAATCCTGGAGCACAGTGCCCTGTTTTATTTCTATTGCTTGAAAGTAACATGTAGGTATAGTGGACTTTTTCTTTCGGAGGCTCTGTGGACAGTGCAGAGTGTTTTGACTATTGTCAATGCAGTGACTGCAAGACTGAAGTCATGCGTTATCCTACAAATACGAAGAAGTCCTGTGTCGCAATTTGAATTAATTATATTTTTGTGTGGTACATCTGGGTGCATCAAGGTATAGGTTGCTGCATAATCAAGCCTGAAATTTACAAGTGTGAAGATGGCTCATAGTCTCTGTTGATATCCATCTTTCGGGAAGATGTGATGTAGTGTTATTATTGTGTCAAAGAAGGTGGTATCAAGGATAGGTCTGAATCCATGGTTACCCCTAGGTTTCTCAATTTTCTTGATGTTGTTGCAGGGGCCTCAAGTTCCCTGAGCTGTATGGTGGTAGGCTGGTATTTTTCCCATTGTCTGCAGGTGATGATCTCCGTCTCTCCAGTGTTGAGCTTTAGATGATTAGTCAACATCAATGTATTTATAGCATGAAGGTAGGTGTTGCTTTGTATACAGAACTCCTAGATGTAACCGGTGAAGTTGGATGATTGAATGAGGGTTGGTAAGGGAGTTAGGTAGATGTTATCAAGAACCACTCACCTAAATGACAGGTGTCTATGGGAGCGAAGGCAACCCTCAATAACTGGAAGGCACAGGTTCTAGTGGTTGCTTCCCGAGGGTTGGGGGTATGGGGTAATTGGGATTGGTGCAGAACTCTGCTTCTTCCTCATCCAAAGGGAACAGAGACTGAACCTTGTCATCAACAAAAAGGCCTGGTTTTCTTTAGGATTTGGCTTTCACCACTCCCAAGTCTATGTAGAGACCAACAAATAATATTATCATACTTTAACCTTCTCAAAATAAAAGTATATTGTTTTCAGTATTGTTTTATGCACTTTCAAGAGTACTCACATCACTCAGCAAGGTACACTGCTTGTAGATTTAGATGTAGGTCCTTTCCACTCTATCACTTGATAGAAAATCAGGGTTGAAGTGGCTTTAGCCCTTTGTGAAAGTCACCCAGTCCGTAGGCTAATTGCAAATGTCCTGCACACACCTTTCTCACAAGCAAAAGGTTAATAATCCAATGGTTTTTTTATGTTAGGTTCAGTGCACTGACCTCAGTTCGGTCATTGACTTCAACTAGGCAGTGAAATCTCATGGGAACTGGAGTCCGCACAAGTCTTTGAGTAAAGCTACCAGCTGCCTAAAACAAAAAGGTTACAAGGATAATGGTTAAGGGACCAGCCTATTTAGGGGAAATAGGGCCATTGCGGATTAAGTGGGACGGGAGGGCCTAAGTGGGCAGAGGTACTAAAGGGAAAAGGTAGAATAAGCCATGGTGGAGTAGGTGGGGCAGGGGGACTCAGGGGGGGCAACATTACTAAAGGATCAAGAGTGCTCAGGGACCCTAAAGGAAACGCCGGTTTAGGGGATCTGCAAGAGACCCCGAGGTGAAGGGACTAGAAAGCCAAGGATTTAGGGAGCCAAGAAGATTGGGAAAACACACAGGACAAGCTACAACAGATGTTGAATAACTGAGAGAATATGACTCAGGCCCTTAAAGGACACCACTGTGTTGTATGTGAGTAGATGATGTGAAAGGTGATAGGCATATCACATATTGTCCCCCCTTCTGCTCCGAAGCCACCGAGATCATTTGCGGCGTACCCCAAGGCTCATCCCTCAGCCCAACGTTGTTCAACATCTACATGGCACCGCTCGTCCACGTTGCACGATGGCATGACCTCACCATCATCTCCTACGCCGACGACACCCAGCTGATCCTCTCCCTCACCAAAGACCCACACACTGCCAAAACCAACCTCCACGAAGGAATGAAGGCTGTTGCCGACTGGATGAGAAACAGCCGACTGAAGCTGAACTCAGAAAAGACAGAGGTCCTCATCCTCGGATCCACCCCCTCGGCCTGGGACGACTCCTGGTGGCCGACTGCACTAGGAGCACCCCCTACACCCACCGATCACGCACGCAACCTAGGGGTCATCCTCGACTCCACCCTTTCCATGATGAAGCAGGTCAACGCCGTCTCCTCCTCCTGATTCAACACCCTCCGCATGCTTTGCAGGATCTTCAAGTGGATCCCCACCGAAACTAGAAGGACGGTCACCTAGGCCCTCGTCAGCAGTAGACTGGACTACGGCAACGCACTCTACGCAGGAGCCCCGGCCAAACTCCCGAAACGGCTCCAACGGATCCAGAACACCTCCGCACGCCTGATCCTCGACATCCCTCACCACAGCCACATCACACCCCACCTGAGAGACCTGCACTGGCTCCCCATCAACAAGAGGATAACCTTCAAGCTCCTCACCCATGCACACAAGGCTCTCCACAACACCGGACCAGCATACCTCAACAGCTGACTCAGCCTCTACACCTCGCCGCCAAAACATGGAACACCCTCCTCATCCTCCTGCAGCAGACCGAAGACCTCCTAGCCTTCAGGAGACTCCTCAACACCTGGCTCTACACACAGTAGTAGCGTCCCCCCCTAGCACCTTGAGACCCTCACGGGTATGTAGTGCACTTTATAAATGCTATGATTGATTGATTGATTGATTGATTGACTGATTGATTGTCCATTTCTGAGATAAGAAGCAATCCATTTTGGAGTATTTTCATGTACTGTGATATAATGGAGTCTTTGTTGTAGTGTGTGGTGATGGAGCGTCAAAATGCAACTGTTAAATCTAAAAGCAATAGAGCTGTTACTCTATTCTTGCCCACTGTGAGTTTTAGATCTTCCCAAATAAATATGATTGCCTAATTTTTATCTCTACCTGGGTGAAAGCCAAATTGGTGGACTGACCCTAAGTGATTACTTTTTGTAAATTATGAAAAACACTGCTCTGTCAAATACGGTCCCTTCGATATAGGCCTGTAGTTTGCTGGTTTTTCTTTATGAGGAGTGGTGTATTGTAGGAGGTTTTCAGTTTGGTTGCGAATGAACCAGAACCAGAACTAGTACCAGGGACTCATTGAGCAATCATCTAGCTACCTCCCCTGTACAGGTTGCATGAAAGATATCTATCTTTAAAGATTTTTGGAGATGCTAGGTCTGAACTTGAAGGTGATCCTGATAGTCTGCTTGTGATGATAATGTTGAGGAAATCAATTTCTGAGACAGTATTCGAGATGGAAGTTTGCTTTTGTCTCTTTCTATGTTGATTTGGTCATGTATTAGGGTGGTGTTGTACTTGCTCTAGTTAAGGTAATTTTCTATCTTCTCAATTTTTTAGATCAATTCTATGGAGATTTTGTTACAGAAGTCTGGTGGTTGTGGTATTTCTGTTTTTTGTCATTCTGGATTGCAGAATTCTGCTAGAATCTTGTGGAGCTCTTTAGAAGGACAGTCAGCTTCAGTTAAGCATGTGAAATAGTGTTCTCTTTTTGTGGTTCTGATTGTTCTTCTCTAGGCTCTGTTATAGTGCTCTGGGGTGCTTCTTTCTGCTTTATTGCCTGTTTTTTTCCACTTGCGTTGTAGTATGTCAAGTTGTGTTTTCATACTTTTGATGTTGTCATTAATCCTTGGGGGGTTCTTTTTGTGGTCAAACCTGAATTTGGTCCTTATTGGTATGTGTTTGTCCAGTGCAGTGGCAATCTAGTTATAGAAGGTGTGCATGTCTTTTGGGTGCATGTTTATAGGGGTTTTTCACAGAAAGGAGTTTAGTTTGTGGATGTTCCATTTTTTGACACTGTCTGTATTAGCGGTTTTTGGGGGTCTTTCAAGTCTTCTCATTGATAGGTGTGTTGACCTTGAAGAGCATAATGTTGCCACTCAAACTTACAGGGGAGTTGTCTGTAACTGTGGATTGTTGTAAGGGTACAAATATGACATCTAGAGTGTATCCAGCAAACTTAGTTGGGCCAGAAAAAATATGTTGGAGGTGGAAGGTGTCAAATTTGGATGTAATAACTGTGGTGGGGGTTAGATTCTTCTGGTCAAAGTATATGTTGAGGTCTTCTAGAATGCACAGGCTTGGGTGGTTCAGATGGGTCTTGGTCACTGTTTCTAGTAAGACATCTTTACAGTTTAAATTGCTGGATGTTAGTCTACATATAAAGAGGAAGGAGTAAGTTATAGTTGGAATGGGGTGACATCTTATCATCAGGAATTCCCAGCTGTCCGTTGCGTGGTTTTCAATTTGTGTTATTTTAGTGATTTCTTTATAGATGTAAGCCAGCACTTCTCCAATTTTTCCAATGCGTTCTTTTATTATCCAATCCTTGGTGAAAGTTTGTCTGATTTTGCACATAGATGCACCCTAAATAACCATGAGAAGGACCCCTGCATATACATACATTGTGATCGCCATGCTTCCTGTGTAATGCACCCTCGACTCTATCTTGAAACAGCCAAACAACTTTACTGTGGCAAAAGGTGATGCAGGCTGACACCCAAGCAGCAGTTCCTTACTCACATAGTGGGTGACAGATGCCGGACAAAACCACTGGTCAAAAAAAGAAGCTCAGAATGAGAGGTTCATTTAGATGAAAGTCCGAGCATACACTGGACTGTGTTAGCTAACTCTGACACAGTTTTCCATGAGTGGAAGTTGAGATGTGCTCTTTGGATGGTCTTGAAGGGACACAGCATTACTTGACAAAGCACTGTATTCAACTTGCGTCTCACTATTGGAAGAGCCAAAAAAAGGCTCTTCATAAAATGTTTTATGGTTTCTGGGGAAATAATGAAGAAGCATCATTGGTCCTCCTAAATCTCAATATTACAGTCATGTGTACTTTTACCAAGGATCATGTGAGACCTTTTTGTGCCAGGTGCAGATACTATAATAGTACTGGATGGAGGGAATCAAGATGAGGTTAAGTTATTTATCCATACACCAGGCATAGAAGTGTTTACACTTAGAGATGTAGGTCTATGTTGTAGCATGGCCCTATGATTGAGTTAGTAATTCCCTACTCCATAATAATGCCCCTGACCATTTTCATGGTACATGTGGGGCCAGAAACATGTTTGCTCTTTAGGGCACCCTTATTCATCTAACACCTTTTTTTTAAATAATACATGGGGTACCTTCAAATAAAGGTATCTCCCTTAGGTTTACCTCATTGTATTTTTATATTCGTCTTGAACCCGGCTTTATTCAGTTTAAAATATTTGAAGAACTCCTCAGTGAGGTCGAGTTTGCCCTGGTAGTGCTATCTTACCAGGGTGGGGTGAATTTGCTGATAATGAAGCATTCCACAAATGTGGGTGAGGTGTTGTCATCCAAAATGATTAGCATTTTAGCTGATCCTTGGTTTAGGCAAGTGACCACATTGGACGCTCTTGTTGTCACCACTGCATCCTTTTGTGTTTATTATACTTTTTAACTCCCATATATAATTTCCTCATTACAGAAATTGAGAGTTAATTATATACAACCTGGAACAATATGTCCTTGGAAAACTGCATGGAAATAAGGAATTACCCATGGAAATTGGTGCAAAAAAACACAAATTTCTGTGGTCAACCCCCGTTCTATAGTAGAAAATGTGGAATAAGGTGGGAAATTCATGCCCCAGTATTATCACATCGTACACTATTGGAATCCCTGAGTGTGATATTATCAGATCTGAGGACGTGATTCTCACAATAAATACCTGCTTCTTGATTTGAATCATCCCATTCCATCCACCTTATTAATGTATGAAAAGCGCTTTTATTTAGTTTTTGCCCCATCATAGCTGACATATTGAAGTGTATTCTTTTGACACTGTTGTTCATATGCCATTAGTAACCACACACTACACCGTTATGCAAAAATCCATTCCAATCAAGAGAAAAAACTCAGCAAGTCTTGGAAAGTTATATGACTTGGAGAACATACTGGCAATCACATGGACTGCTTCAAAGCCTACCAAAGCCTCACAGATAGTAACTGCAAATATGTAACACATGTCATGCATGACTTTCATCTTTCTTTCTTTCTCATCCTCTATTTCCCAATAGATGCAGGATTAGCTTATTTAGGGGCATCTTTAGGAGTTTGTAAGTAGTACTTCCATAGTACTTTTTTACGTTCTATTATATGTCTTTGTGTATTTGCTCAAATCATCTTAAATGGTAATAAAATGGGAATATTAATCAGATAGTCATGCACAGTTACTAGAAACAAAAAGGGCTGCACTATATTTGCTTGTTTACTGATATGGAGCAATTTTGGGTGAATTCTCAAAGGCACGTAAGAGTATATACAAGAGTACTCCTGTAGTACTATGTCCTGTTTTGTGAATCATCCTAGGTGTCTAATAATATTAATAATAATGTACTCTATCAATCAAGCAGCATCTATAATATAAGGTGCTCTGTGAGTTCATTCTAATGAGACACTAGATTAGAAATGTCTTTCCTCCAGGAATAATTCACCTGATGAATCAAAAAGTAAATAATTGCTATCCTCAGTAACTAAAGGAACAGAATATTACTGGGGTCTTGGGAATGGGATAACACAATTCTATTGTTGTGTTTCTCACATGAATGAACTGTGAAACAGTGACTGTTAAAATGACATGGACTCTCATCCACACAAGATATCTTGTTTGGTCACTGAGTCTGCTCCTCACTGTGGAACAATTTTTACTGCAGACCTATTGTGAGCTCTTGATGGTCTTGCCTTATGGTGTGGTTGAATTCACCTAATTGGATTGGAGTGAGCGGAGGTTTTACCGTATTGGGGCATATACATTAACATTGCCTAGTGGTAGATATGATTGAGTTTATCCCGCCCAGTCACCAACCCGAATATGTGGATAAGCTCACACTTGGGGACAAGACCATAGAGAGCTAATGTTGAGCCTGGAGTCAACTCTCTTCTGCTGCGAGGACTAGATTCAATGGTGAAGCATACCATCTAGTGTGGGCTATAGTTTAGCATCCTTTTAATAATAACTCTTGCACAGTTATTTCATGTGAGAAACATGCTGTAGTGGTTGGATAAAATATTTTTCCCCACCCCAGGACCATAGTCCTTTTGGTTTTACACCCTCTGTTGGCCATTAAAAATCCTCAGTCAATAAAAGGGACAAAATGCCTAGGGGTGCTACCTGTAGGCCTGACTCGGGCCAGTTTCCTTTTAACTCTCCAATCTTAGCAATGTAGTAGTACAACTGTGATATATCATAACAAGAGAAGATTAGAAATGGAGACTGCTTGTTGTGGTATAACACATGGAAATAGATATGTTGAAAGTATTCAAGGCACAGTTCAATATAATGTCACCTCTTGCAAGATTGGTCCAATGTATGCCAGTTTATTTTCTGGAGTCCACGTGAAGAACACATATAAACTTCACCACTTTAGTGTCCAGCTTCATAGCCAAGAATGTACAGCTTACTTGCTGCTTGGTAGTGGTACAAGTGCTTTTGGAACTGCATGTGACTTAAGGGTTACTATTCTCAGAATACAGATACACAACCTGGTCCCTTGTATGGAATATATGCAAGCTAGAGGATCACACCACCAGCATGCGAAGCTCTGACTGGTAAAGCTATTCCCAATGATCTACCAACTCTCTCCTTCCATGAGATGTGCAAGCATTGTTATGAGACATACATCACCAGAAGAAGGAAAACAAGCAACTATCGCTTTGACAAATGTGAGCCAATAACCATACAGTCAGTTTCGGGGTAGGCCCGCCTCCTTTGTCAGCTAGTTTTCATCCATGTTTGGCCAACAGTCTTTTATTTTATCTGAAATGCCCACTCAACACAGATACGAGGCCAAACACAGGTGATGATAAAGAGGTAGGCCTCCCAAACAAAGAATAGTAACAAGGTATGAGATACTTCAACAATTTCATAATAACTGATATGATCCTTGGTGGTCTTTTTGTGACACTCCATGAACTAAAAGTGAGACGATAGAGCTTTCGCTGGTCAAATCCATTCACTAGACATGGATTCAATAGCCATTAATTTCAAATATAGTAACCCCATACATTAAACTTATAACTGTTTCATGTTGAGAACAAGTAAGGCTAGATCAAACATTTCCTGAAAATGTAAAAATACAGGGAAAGAAAAACAATTGTGCTGAATGAAAAAGGTAAACACAAGGAAATAATAGTGAGATTCCAATAATAAAGATTAGGAAACATTTGCCTCACAGATCTATTATATCAATTACACATCCACACGAGCCCAACTTATAAAACATTTACCTAGCTTTACTTAGTGATGATTAATACAGCTCATGGACCCCGGCTTGAACAAATTCAACTGTGTTAAAATCCATTGTTTAAGCAAGTCATAACCTCATAGAAGTAAATGTGAAACTCATACATCAGACCATATCCTATATCCGATGAGCCAACAGAATATTTCAACAAACAAAGGAAATGAAGGATATAAGGATGTCCCATCTTCACAAATAATACTCAAGAACTGACATGGTCTTCATTAAGCGTATGTGGCTATGGAAATGTCAGTATGCCGAAGGATAATCTCAGACCATAATACAATCTACTTCCAATTTTCTCTGGATTTAAGTTGTGATGAGCCCAATACTCCTAGGTTCACTTTCCCCCGCCACTTACTGACTAATAGCGATTGCATCAATGTAATTTTGGGGTCTCTTAATGAATGTTTTACTACTAATAGAGGGTTGACTTCACCATAAATCCTATGGGACACTATTAAGGCATATGTCCGTCGTATCACGCTTCAATATGTAGTCAAACAAAATAGAGCCACTTCCAATTAAGTTAAATCTTTACACCAAATGGTCCACCATCTTGAATTGCTTCATGCACTTAAAATTATGCAGGGCGCTATTTATTAATGTTAAATATTCACTTAACTTCTAGAGATGTGGGCCCATGCTGGACGGCGACTGAGGGAACAGATAGATAATAGATTTGTTAAATATAGGAGTCTTCAGTATGAATATGGGGAAAGGGTTGGCAGAGTATTAGCATACCAGAAAAACTAAATAAGGGTAAAATTCAGGCCATCAAGAGCTAGATGGGAATCTTTATTCAAACACCACAGCCATTCTAGAACAATTCTCTCTGTTTTATGGAGAATTATACAAACTCAACAAGAGAACCAAGTCCGGTTCAGTGGATATATATTAGGGCCTAATAAATAGGTACCTATTGAAATACAAAGCACAACTGGAAAGAAGTGGACAGATCAGAGATACATCAAGCACCCGACAGAGATTGTGGATATAAAAATATATATCTGTTATATTTATTTTATTTTTTGGTTGAATTATTCATTTCAATTTTTACAAAATTTCAATCAAGTGGATACATATATAAATATTAAACATAGAATCAGAGCATATCAATGTGTATGTCTGAACATCAAAACAAAGTTCTAGGCCCCACACACAAAATCAGATTCATACATCTACACATTCAATCCAAATCGCATTCAACAACAAAAATCGCAAAGTGACACAAATTATCCTTGGGTGTTCAGATGGGTGTAATGGTTGGTATATCTTCCAACGGAAGCCAGATGGTACTCAGAGAGGAAGGAGGTCAGCGAATCAAGCACCAACGCGCGTTTCGGTATAGGACCCACTCAGGAGCCCCACCTTCATCAGGGCGTGGACCAAGGATAATAAGGGGCAAGAACAAGACTATAAACTGGATCCTTGCTAAAACGAAGAAATCAGTCAGCCACACCTATATGTAGAACGTCGTCAGATGTCAAAAGGAAGCATCCCGCTTGAATCAGCAGGGACGACGTATGGAAACGGGCAACAAAGGCTTCAAGGCCGGTATCATCAAACTCAAAAGAGTGAAAGTGCAAGGATTAGCACTAGTAAAAGAGTGACCAGTTACGGGGTCAAAACGGGAACTGGAACGCATAAACAGGGTTTTGGCTGATCAGAGGTCCAGATCCCGCATTCCCTCGGTTTCACAGGTACGGCACAGATAGGCGTCAGGGGATATCCTCGCAGGAGAATTATACAGCCAGTCACAAGAGTATGATTAATGTAAATTTATAGAATATATTCAACGCTGCATTCTCCTGTCTCTAGCAGAGGACCAGTCAAAGGACCTGCAGTCAGATATTTCAAGGCTGAAAACCGAGGCTGCATTAATGGCCCTGCCTTCAGGTAAGGTTGCAGGGGAAGACTCACTACCCACTTAGTTTTAGTTTTAACTATTTTTTATTGATATTATTAGCTGTTTCATTGTACATACATTTGTGGCTCTTACATTTAATGCCTTGTAGACCAGGATGCTTAAGAAATGTTACGGTGCATACAGCTCTAGCATAACCCGCTTTATCTATCTGATGAGCCCGTGGCATGTGAGTCCGTGCATGTGCATCGATGGGCTTCAAACAAACTTGAGGAGGTTGAAACTCACCCCCATTACAATTGAACGATGAAACCCACCCCCTTTCCCCCCAACCCTCCCCCACTGGTATGCAGAATTCCATTATTCCCTGTGAGTCCCTTGCAGAGAGAGTAAGCACTGAACTTCACTGAGTCTCAGGAGCGCTTTCTGTAGCTGTTAATATCAGGAGGCGCAGGTATCTTGGACATGTGATCTCATTAAATTCAGTGGACAGCAGGGTCAGCAGCGGTTTCCAGACCTCCCCAAAACTGAGCCCTGATCCTGTGAGTGTGGCCTGTATGCGTTCCATCCCTAAAGTGTAACACAATTTATGGAGCCAACCTGTATGAGTGGGTACTATTTGTGTGCCCCAATGCATTAAAATGTTTTGGAGTGCTGCCCCCAGTGCCAGGCCCATCTGTTTTCCTTTGCGGGACTTCAGTGGGAATGTGACGGGATTGGGCAACCCCAGAACCAGATAGACTGGGAATTTTGGAATCTGTGTCTCAAATTGCCCATCAATCTCATCCAGGATTTGAGGCCAATAATTAGAAAGAACCGGGCATTCCCACAGCAGGTGTAGCAGTATTCCCTCCCCTGCGCATCCCCGCCATCAAGTAGGGCAACAGTCCGGATTCCCTTGGTTGAGGCGCACTGGTGTCAGGTACCAATACGTGGCTATTTTGAAAGCAGGTTGCTTACCTGCGGTGTTCCGTGCGGTGTGTTTGGCCCTGTAATAAATCTCTCCCCATTCTTTTTTCGAGAGGTCCCTCCCTAACTCCTTTGACCAACGCCTCTGACTGGGGGTAAACTCATCAAGGGCTGGCCTGCGTAGCATATGATAGAGCTTTGAAATCAACTTTTTGTCCGATGTCTTTGTGATCAGCCCTTTTTCATACTTTGTCATCCTTCAACTTACATGGGGAATATGTCAGGGTGTAGCAGCCAGTACCACATCTGCATGTAATGGTATCTTACCCACTGAGCTTTATAAGATATTCAGGGACATATTGAGTTTGAAATTTACTTCTGTTATTCAATTTATTCAGGCAGGAGGGCCAGTCCTCACAAGCTGGCCAATAACTATTATTGTGGTCTTTTAAAAAAAACGGCTGAGGATTTGGGCTCATACCGGCCCATTTCACTCATTAACACTGATGCCAAATGGTTCTCTAAAATCTTGGCTAACCGCCTAAATTGAGTAATTCCGGCCTTAGTATCCCCACAGCAACATGTATTTGTTTCAGGGAGTGACACTATTGCTCATATCAGTACAGCAATCGCTGCCTTTGACATCGCTGAGAAGTGCAATATGAATATGGGCATGATACTACTCAACACCGAGAAGGCATTTAACTGTGTTGCATGGGACTGCTTATGGATCACATTGTCTGCCTTTGGTATAGGGCTAGAATTTATTAAAATGATTTGGGCACTTTATGAGACACCACGTGCTTGGGTGGCACACGCCAGGAGCTATTCAGGATTTTTTCTGGTCTCTCGCGGGACAAGGCAGGGGTGTCCACTAATCCCCTCCATTTTGCTTTGTATGTTGAGCCCTATCTACAGTCCCTTTCTTGGAATATAGATATCCAACCATGGGTCTCGGGGGCCAACAATTGAAACTCAATGCATATGCTGATGATGTGACAATTGTTTCCTCCATTCCAGCAATGAAGCACGCATATTTGCCCACTTTTCTGGCTACAAACTGAATTTATCTACAACCCAGGTTCGTCTGAATTTTACTCCTGATGCTCCTATTTCAGGGACCACTACCTCAGTGGTTCATCTAGGCATTAGGCTGTGCTCTGTGGTTTCTAATATAGTTAAATTAAACTATGAACCCTTGTTAGCAGCAACTATTGCTACATTTAAATCATGCAGTAAGCTGCTATATTAGGATGAATCAATATTATTAAAATGAATATTCTTCCTAAATTTCTTTATTTTTTAGAGCAATTCAGCTAAGGGTTTTGGATTCTTTTTTAGAGGACTTGAAGGTGCGAATGGTAGCTTTATCTGGGGCTACAGGTGGGCAAGGAACACTACCCGACTTTTGAAAACTTCTTATAAGAGAGGAGGGCTCTCACTTCCAGATTTTAAGCTTTATTTTTGAGCCGCTTTTAATGGACGATTGCGTAGTTTATTGATTCATGGTGAGCCGGATTCTGTACCATTCTGTTACCAGCTTGCTCTTGGTTCCAATGCTAGTCTATTTTTTTATCGATTGAATGATCCCAACTACTATAAAAGGGTGCATTTTAAGACACTTAAAGATATAGGGCCCGATTCACAAAAGTAATCTGAGACAAAATCTTAACTTGGCGACTTTTGGTATTCACACGAGGTATTTAGGAGTAGTAACGTTAGGATTCCTAACTCTACTACTCCTAAACTGAGAGAAAATCCTAACTTTATGACTTTTGGTGTTCACAAAAGGCATTTAGGAGTAGTAAAGTTAGGATTCCCAACTTTAGCACTCCAAAAGGCCTTTTGTGAATACAGAAAGTCGTAAACTTAGGATTTTGTCTCAGTTTAGGAGTAGTGAAGTTAGGAATCCTAACTTTACTACTCCTAAATACCTTTTGTGAATACCGAAAGTCATAAAGTTAGGATTTTGTCTCAAATTACTTTTGTGAATTGGGCCCATTATTTTTATATGGAAGGGGATATGTAAGAAATACTCTGTTGGCTTTATTAATGAAGACACTCCCATTTGGGACAACCCTGCTTTTCCCCTCTTTTCCCAGGACTCAACTTGTAGAGTCTGGGCAGATTGTGGAATTATAACAATAGGTCAACTATTTGATTCAGATGGTTTTAGAGCCTTTTCTGATTTACAAGATGCTTTTGGGCTACCCCACCATTCTTTTTTTAAATATCTTCAATTGAGGTATTCCATGCGGACGAGCGTCAAGCAAGTGCAGGATATCGATAGGGTCGATCTCTCTTTATATTTTTTTAAGCCTGGTATTAAATCTACTACAAGCATTGTATATCAAGCATTTCTGCAATTTGCTATGGAAAATACTCCATTATTAGCATCAAAATGGAGTAAGCTTTTATCATCTGAAGTATTGGCTGAAGAAATTCAGCGGGCTTTAGACCTGCTAGATCGTTCCGTACACTCTGTCAACTTTAAGTTACAACAGTGGCGCACATTGTGTCTTTTATATTATTCCCCAGATGTCATTGTAAAATGGGGAGTAACTGTTTCAACAGGTAGTACTGATAGAACAAGATGTCCTAAGTGCAAATCTCTTTGCGGATGACGTCCTACATATGTTTGTACTCTGCCCCTGTTTGCAAAAATTCTGGGAAGGGGTGATGAATTATATGTCATTAATCATGGACTCGCCCATAAATGTATCTCTTAAAGAGAAAAGGATGGGTATCAAGTATGGATTTGTGGCGGGCTCTCAGAAATGTATAAATATTCATGCTGATCTCTGCCCGACTTTGTATTGCAAGGGCATAGATTTTAGGGAGTGCTCCTAAGGACTTTGCGTGACGAACCCTTATTTATCAAATATATGAACTAAAGCAAGGGGTCTTTCTCTGCTCCAAAAATGTAATAAGATTTGGAAATTTGTTAGACGGGATCTTTTTTATGTCGATAATGATTGATTGGAAGTTGAAATGGTTTTATAAGTGTTTATATCCCTGTTATGTCACGGAATTTATCCAATCTTGCTCAGTCTTTTAATTATTTTTGTAATTTTGGCGAATCCATGTATGAACTTGCTATGTAATGACTAATTGTGACTATAGGCACTGTTTTTGTTTTCTACTACAATTTTATCCTGTATTAATTGCAATTAATTGTCTATCCTATGACCAATAAAAATTGTATAAAGAAAAAAATAAGGAACTTAAGGATATAATCAAAATCACCCTTCCCCAATTAACTGTTCTATTTGATGATAGGGTGACTGAAATTTGGGCTAACTCTAGACCTTATCTGGACAAATTGAAGTGCTACCCTTGTCATCAGTCTGCCCTGTTTGCAGTAATGGTCGGGGCAATTTTCTAGACATGGAGAAACCTCCTCTCTTTTTGATTCACTAATATTAAATCTGGAAAAAATTTGGCTCTGACATTTTCATACTTTATCTCCCTAGCTTCCTGGACATGCCTCAGGGTGCAATCATAGTGTATTTATTTTGGGATTCTGGCAATGATTGATGCAGACTCTCCCCATTGACCAGTTTGGAGATAAAATTGATCATTCTGCCCTTCTCACCAGGAGTTTATTCAAAAACAATATTGCAGGAATGGTGCTCTAAATTGATTGTCTTGTAAATACGTTTAAGTCCTACCTCTGTGCACTGAAGTATTCTCACCCAGAACTCTGATAATCGTATTGAGTTTCATGATCTCCATAAGGACCAAGACGAGTTCATGGTTCAGTTCCACCGCTTGCACAGTAGTGTTTATGTCAGCCGTGTTGTCATGTGGGGCCTGCGTAAACTAGGTGTGACATGTCACGGAGAAGTTATGTATAGTTATGTATAGAGGGTGTACATATTTGCCATGCTCATTCATCCTGTCTTACAATCTATGATTATATTTATTTATTATATATTTAGTTTCTTTAAAGATTTCTCCTTGGTAGATGTAGTTTCTTTATAAGGATTGTTGAGTTGATCCTCTATCCTAAGGATAAGTGTTTTATAGGAGGGTTTTACGCAGAATTCTGGCTGTTGTCCATGCACTTTTCAGCATATTGGTTTTATGCTTACTTCTGATCAGGTGAAATCTACAGCCAGTCAGGTAGTAACATCTCTGGGGCTGATTCTCAAAAGTATTTTATTTATGAGAATGGCAAGTAATGAGTACTGTTTTATGCTTTTGTAAACGGCCCCAAAAATGTCCAACTCCATAATAATAAAAATGCAAGGAAGACACAATCCTTTTTTTTTAATAAGCATTGCTAGGATATTCACATTTTCTTTCAGTTTTAGATGTTTTTAGAGGGCTTTTAGGAGGAGTAAAGTGAGGATTCCTACCTTTACAACTCCTAAATGCCCTTTGTGAATACCGAAAGTCCTAAAGATAGGATTTTGTCTCAAATTAATTTTGTGAAACGGGCCCAACGTATTTTGATGCTCCAACACTTATGAAAATTGTGTCCCATTATCTGTGCTCTGCCATGGGTTTTGGAGTGGAGGAGCCAAACGTTTGTGTCCCTGTCTTACTTTAAGATTCGGTGTTTGAGGGTACAGGGGTTCACTGGATGAGACTCCAAGAATGGTTGTTGGGTCTTGAGGACACACCACTAGCACAGGTGCATGTAATGTCAGTAGAAAGAGTGTTCAAAGGTTAGATACTGTCAGGACTAACTATGGGGTTTCCTGTGTCATTTGTCAACACCCATATGGGAACTATGTAAATCATATCACTATCTTTAAAACGTGAGGAATGCAAAGAACATATTCATGGGGATATAGTCTTACACATATAATATTTTAATTGTGACAGAGTTGTCCTATGTTTTATATTCTGTCCAAGAAAACACTTCTGTACTTAGTAGTATTTAATGTTTGGCATGTGAAGCTACCAATGTTTATTGTTTAATCATAATTCATAGTTTAATAAATAACATTCACGAAATTCACCAGCTTCAGCAGTGTTTGGGTTGGGGTTTGGAAACACACATTTACCACATTTTCGACAACGCTGAACGCTCATGTGAATCAGACACGTGACCCTTCACGCAGGCTTCAGGGACGTGTCTCAACGGCCGTGTAAAATGAATAAAAGCCTCACAGCACAGGTTACAGGGCTTGACTTTCTTCCTGTTTCCTTCTTGCGCTGTTCATGCTTCCTGATTGGCCCGAACCGCACTCTTCTTTCTGATTGGTCAGCCGTGGGCTCTCACGCAGGCTTGGAGAACAGGCATTTCTCCCTTTCCTTTGACTCTGATGCTTGCTTTCTTCACGGGAGAAACTTGTTGTGCAAAGCTACTTCAGTTAAGTGACACTTTAAAGTCTGCATTTGTTTAAAGTCCTGTATTGGTGACTCAAGTACTACTGTTTGTATTATATGCTACATGCTTAGAACATGCTTATTTAAACATTTTGGGCCTATCACACCGTGACATAGAAACATTGTTCACTACAGGACTTAGACCTCTGATCTTTAGTTTATTTCGGACATATTGAAAGTACGAACCGAAGTAGATTCCGTCTTTCTTTTTAGTTGCTCTTTGTATTTCTTTCTTTTGTTACAGACTCCATTATTGAAGCTATCCTGAGGAAAAAGTGCAGGTGTGTATATCATGCGCTTTAAATCCATGTGTATAAAACTATATTAGCTTCAGTGTTAATTATAGTATTACAGCTAATAGTTCCTTCATATTTTACATTTTACTGTAGGTGTTTTATGACTGTGCTTGCATCCAGAACTATTGGAACCTAGGCAGGACCAGGTGGCAAGGCACAGCAGAGTTTTTCTCTTTTCTCTTGTTTCCTCTATTTCCTCTTCCATTTTGGGACATCTACCGGGACTCCTGTTTTACACAGCAGTGGGAGCGTGTCTTAGAAGGTAAGAGATTCATTCATCGACCCTGAAGACGTCCTGATCTTCAGATGCGTGGTCCTGACAGAAGACAAGCCACAAAATACAGGGCTGTCTGGGCGATGGACCCTGATACTGAGGACACCCTATCTTTGCAAGACTTAACAAGAGACTTAGTAAATCTTCAACACAAAGTAGCATGTTTAAAACAGGAGAACCAAGAATTACAGGTAGAATTGCATCGGTATAAACCAGGTGGGGATTTATGGGATACACTGTTAAACCTAAACAAAAAAAGATAATTCAACCAACCAGGTTAGAATTTTCTTCCACCACCTGTCCAGCATCACCGTCAGGTGCAATGTCACAACCTGTTAACGTAACACCAGTACCTATTCCTTTGGCCCCGCCTGAATGGTTCTTGGTGACTCCTCCAAATACAGCATATTCATGAACCAATGCCAACTCTACTTCCTTTGTTGTCAAGCTGCTTTCCCCACTGATGATACTAAACAGGGGCGGCTGGTGCCATTTGAAAATGGTGAGGCGTAAAAGTGCTGGAGGAGTGCCCCGTAACATAACCTGGACGCTAGCTTACCACTTCGGCGCAAAGGTGGGAGATAAAGATGTCAAGCCAGACCACCCTAAATTAACATCCCAAACATGTGCATTACCGCCAGCTCCCAAAGTCCTAAAGTCGCGTCAAAACGCACTCTGAAACTAGGCCCAAAACACACCTTCCCCTCCATGGATTTTTTTCAAAACACTGGCAATCAAAATTAGACCTTCCCAACTCTGATCCCAGCTAAGCAAATCCACTCGGAACCACCTGCAACACCCTACAATCGAACCCCAAAAACATGCAAAACTCACGTTTAACATGGGCTCCTATGGCAGCTCTTTCCCTTCTTCGACTTTGCCAAAAAACACCCTTCCCATGGATCGATTCCTCCCAAACTTCCTGCACACCCATGAAGTCCCCCTCCCCACCACTCACAGCAGCCCCGTTCCTGTCGATCAACTGGAACCCCCTAAAAAACCCTTCTCCACCACCCCAACACCACCCATTGGATAACATCGCACTTCCACTACAAACTCACTGGGACACTAGTTCCAGCCATTCCAAAGAATCTCAGCAAGAATTACACAAATCCATCCACTGGAAGGGGTACGACTTTTCACCAAAACACAAGCCCCCCGCAAACCCACAAAAACACCACCATTATGCACGAACCTGAATCGGGCCTGGTACGTCAGAGTTATGGCTGTAGGTTATTTTAGAGTGGAGGTTGGTGGAGCATGCAACGTGTTGTGCAGTGTAAATATTGGGATAGGTGGTAGCGCTGAGCATTGGAAGCTGTAGTATGGGGTTGTCGTAAAGGGCGTAGCTATCAGTGGTGCAATCCGTGCGGTCACTCCGGGTCCCAATACACCCCAAGTGTTGGTGTTTTTACTAGTAAGCGTGGTCCATTTTACATGCTTGCACTAGAGTCCACGGAACACATGCTACGTCTCTGGCAATCCGAAGTGGCTGGTTTACAATGTCCACAGCCCGGCCGTGGCTCCAGATGTGACGCCTCCCTGAGCCCTAGACTCCGGGAACCCTAGCAAATTTCAACCCTAAACACCACCCCAACCCTACCACCTAACCCTAAACACCACCCCAAACCTACCACCAGCAGCGGAAGAAGTGAATAAAATGAAAAGAAAAACTTACCTGACCGCCTCTGCTCCTGGTCCGCCGTCCGCGTTGGCGCCTCTGCCACCTTCAAATTGGAACACCACGTCACGACGTCAGCACTGGTGTGGCAACCCCTCAGCCAATCCTGGCGCTGCTGCAGCGCCAGGATTGGCTGAGGGCACAGCTTTCACTACGCCCGCCGCCTGCCCATTAGGAGACCGAGGGGCTCCTAATGGGCATGCGCAAGGCAGTAAAAACACAAGTACGCATGACTGGGCACGGGCTAAAAATTACTCTCCATGCCCACTCATGCGCACTTGTGCTGCCTTTCCATGGCTTGTCTGACAATGCATGTCAGTCAACACGACGCCGGACCGCCCACGGTCCGACGTCATGCTGACGTCCCCACCCTCAGCGTCTCTGAACTTAAGTAAACTAAGTTCAGAGACACCGAGGAGGGAGCTGCGGGCGCGGGCGGGTGCGGTGGCGGGGGGCAACGCCCCAACACTCCAATGGACGCACCGCGCCTGATACCAAAGTGGCCTTCGTACTCTCTTATTTAGGAGGAAATGCCGCTATGTGGTCCATCCCATTCGTAGAACAAAATTTAACCAGTTTAAGGAAGCGATGCAAAAATTGTTTGCTAAACATCAATATGTGCAGGCTAGTGATAACAAGCGTTTAAACCTGCGTCAAGGCAATAAAGATATCTTGTCTTACATTACATCTTTTAATCGGTTAATTGCTGAGACAGACTGGCCCGATGAGAAACGTACTTTCCTATCGCGATCTTCAGAATGAATTAAAGGATATCCTGGCTCAAATCGTAGAACCTCCTACGGACTGCTCCGAATTTATTGATCTGGTAGTCCGATTAGATAATCGTTTGGCGGAACGTAAAGGGGAAAAGGCACGTGGTGACGTCACCTGTGTAGTAATTGTCAAGACAGAGAAAAAAGATGCTGTGTTCCCCTCCCAAGATTTTGTGGAACCCATGCAGATAGGAGGCATTAGAGGACCATTATCGAAAGATCAGAAGGATCGGAGACGGCGGTTAAAACTTTGCCTGTATTGTGGGAAGGCTGAGCACTTTGCTTGTGAGTGTACCCATAAACCTAACATACCAAAGAAAGTCATAGGGCTCGTTACTGTACCGCCATCCGCGGACGTAGAACAGGACCAATTGGAAAACTGCCTAGCATGATAAGGAGTGAGGCACCCTTATCGAGCCATTCCACAAAAGCGGCCTTAGAACACAATCTTGGTAATACTATCAGTCCAGTACCAAGACACTTAACCTTGATAGTTAAACTTATCCTGTCCCACCAAATCAGGAAAGTTATACCAATCCTACTTGATTCAGGAGCCATAGAGAATGTTATAGATATTGTGTTAGCTAAAACATTAAACATCTCCACTGTTAAAAAAAGACCTCCCAGAACCAGTCCGGGCCGTAGATGGTTCAAAATTATTCTCTGGACTCATCCTGCATCACACCTCTCCTTTCTCCAAGGAATGTGCTTGTAGGCATTCCGTAAGCATTCATTTCGATCTGATTGACACACCTGTATTTAGAGCCATTCTAGGTATCCCGTGGCTCCAACGGCACAACCCCAAAATTGACAAGGTACACAGGACTGTGGTTCTTGACTCTAAGTTTTGTTGGGAATCTTGTTACGTACACACACCACAGTCTGTGACACCGCTCCATTGTGCTTCGACCCACACCACCTCTGGCAGCGACGTCCCTGTTTTACCTCCTCCTTACCAAGATTTCGATGATGTCTTCTTGGAACAACAAGCCACCCAGTTACCAGCTCACAGGTTCTATGACTGCAGGATTGATTTAATTCCTGGAGCCATCCTTCCCAGCAGTAGGGTGTATGCTTTAACGGACCCAGAGACCTGCTATTTATGAGAAGATTTGAATGATCTACTGGCCTAAGGGTTTATACGGCACTCCCCCTCCCCTGTCAGTTCACCATTGTTCGTCTTACCAAAAAAGAATCATGAACTCTGCGCTTGCATAGACTACCGCGCGGTAAACAAAGTGACAATCACGAATAAATAATCACTCCCTTTTATTCCAGTCTTATTGGATCAAGTTCAACACTATACCATCTTTACAAAGCTTGAACTTCGAGGGGCCTATCACCTGATAAGGGGAAAAGAAGAAGATGATTGGAAGACTGCCTTCCGGACCACCTTTGGGCTATTTGAGTACACAGTCATGCCTTTCAGTCTGTGCAACGCTCATGCAGCATTTACATTTTTTATCAACGAAGTGCTGCAGGAGTACTTGGACGTCTTCGTGGTCATCTATAGAGACAACATCCTCATCTACTCCTCTTCCATCAAGGAACATGTCGGTCATGTCCAGGCGGTTCTCCAGAAATTACGGCACAATCACCTGTTTGCAAAATTTGAAAAATGTGTCTTCCATGCTACTAACGTTGCGTTTTTGGGCTATTTCCTCTCCCCCGAGGGCATCGCTATGGATCACTTGAAAATACAGGCCATACTCAACTGGGTGGCCCCAGAGTCCATTAAAGACTTACAAAGATTCTTAGGGTTGGCCAATTTCTATTGGCTGTTTATTCCTCTGTTTTCCACCATTGTTTCCCCGATCACACATCTATTACGAAAAGGTGTTCCTTTTCAATGTACACAGGATGCAAAGCATGTTTTTCAACAGCTTAAAAAGGCCTTCACTGCAGCACCTGTTTTGCGGCATCTCGATCTGTGCCAACAATTTTATTTAGAGGCAGACGCCTCCCAAGTAGCCGTAGGAGGTCTGTTGTCACAGAGAGACCCTGAGACTGGATGGTTCCATCCAGTAGCATACTTCTCTAAGAAGTTACTACGGGCTGAGCAAAAGTACACTTTAACTGAGCGAGAATTGCTAGCCATTAAACTCAAGGCCTTAACTCCTCGTCAACTTCTTTGGCTTTTTTTTTATATGAATTTGATTTTATTATTACTTACAGGCTGGGGAAGGAACAACAGACAGCTGACAAACAATCACGATTTGGTTATACTGTCCTTGGGTCAAACACTAAACCTTCTAGACCCATCATTCCACTCAGTAAAATCACGGCCCTTTGTTCATCCCAAGAGGTTTTGGCCAAGTTGAGATCTTCCCCTGTCACCAATACCTTGCTACATGAGCTCCATGAACAAGAAGGTTTGGTCTATGACAATCAGCAATTGTTTGTTTCCACACAGCAGTTACGTGACTTAGTACTCCATTGGAGCCATGATTCTTTCCTTGCCGGGCAACTGTGTCATAGATAGTTTTGGTGGCCTGCACTATTGTCCGATGTCAAAAAGTACATCCAGGATTGTGCCACATGTGTGCGGTCAAAAACCCATCACACATCACCCACTGGCCTCTTGTGTCCCATGTCGATACCACCAGCCCCTTCTATTTTACATTTCACTGTAGGTTTTTAATGACTGTGCTTGCATCCAGAAATATTGGAACCTAGGCAGGACCAGGTGGCAAGGTGCAGCAGTGTTTTTCTGTTGTTTCCTCCATTTCCATTTCCCTTTTGAGTCATCTACTGGGACTCCTGTTTTACACAGCAGTGCCGGAGGGTGTCTTAGAAGGTAAGGGGGTCATTCATTGCCCCTGCAGACGTCCTGACCTTCAGGTGCATGGCCCTGACAGGTGCATCGCTAACTTGGACCAAAGTGGTTAGGTTTTTTGATTCTTGTTGTATACCATCTCAGTGCTTGGCATATACTAGCTGAGGGTTTCTTCACAGTAGAGCACCATAGTGAGGTCGGCTCCGAAGGAGCTACTTGCCAGGCGTTTGGTTCGTCTGACACAGCCATTCCCTAACATCTGTGTTGGAACAGGCACATGCTTTTATTTTTACAGGCCTTGACTGGTTCATGATGGGTGCATGAGTGCGTTAGCGAAGAGCAATTCCTTGCCTTAATGCCTATATTAGTGTCAACCTGGCCCAATGTTAGTGTCTGTGTATTTGTCCCAGAGTCTGAGGGCCCCATTCACAAAGGGCCTCCACACTTGTGGCAGAGGCCCCGCAGAAGTGGCGGGGGCCTGCACACGTGGCAGGACCTCTGAACTGCCGTTTCTCATTGCAGAGGTCCAGCTACGAGTGGGGGCTCCCCAGCACGACTTGGGGGCCCCCTCCACGAGTGTGGTGGCCCTTTGTGAATCAGACCCAACATCTCTCCAGCTCATTACCTGCCACTACCTATGCCAGTGACCTAATTTCCGTGGGCAGACACTCATGACATAATTCCCTTGACTAGTTGATGCGTCTCCCTAGTCCAGTGTTCCTGTCACCGTGAACCTGAATGTGCATCTTACTGGGTCATTGCTCACCTCTTCCGGGACAATGCCCGCATCTCCCAAGGCCATTGAGTGCTTCCTGGGATATCTTCATGATGCTGTGTGGTTCTCTAGAACTGATGGCTGCAGTTTCATTGTAAATTGTTTGTATATCATTCTTTGAACTTGAGTGATGACCTTGTTCTCCGTGGACTAGTACAGCCAGGAGGAGAATACTGGAGAAGATTGTGGAGCGGGACAAAGGACCTTCCTGCTCCTTATGCAGGACTAGAGGTGATAGAAACAGGGGAAGAAAGAAAGAGCTGCAATGTGTTGTTTCCTCTTAGCGACCCTTGGTAGGTCGCTCCCCACACCGCACAGCACTGCCTGTGTGCCTGCGCCTCAGCCCTCCTGCCGCTTCTGCTGACAGGGGTTCGAGGCCCTCACTGCTCGCACTCATGTCCTGGTAGTTTCATTTTATTTCATTTACTGTAATTTATATTGTATTTCTTGCATTCCTCGCTGTGTGTTTGCCCTTGTTGCCCTTGTGCCCTTTTCTTTATTCTGTACCCCTGCCGTTCTTCCCTTCAGTTTCCCGCTGCTGCGTCCCCTGCAGCCCTGCCCCCCGCTCTCTCATTTGCCAGCTCCCACCTCCCAGCTGCTCCTCCCTCCCACCTCCACTTCTTATGGCGGCTGCTGTGCGGTAGTGAGAGCGAACCTTGACAGGTCGCTCCCCACACCGCAGAGAACCGCCTGTGTGCCTGCGCCTCAGCCCTCATGCCGCTTCTGCTGACAGGAGTTCGAGGCCCTCACTGCTCGCACTCGTGTCCTGGTAGTTTCATTTTATTTCATTTACTGTAATTTGTATTGTATTTCTTGCATTCCTTGCTGTGTGTTTGCCCTTGTTGCCCTTGTGCCCTTTTCTTTATTCTGTACCCCTGCCGTTCTTCCCTTCAGTTTCCCGCCACTGTGTCCCCTGAGGCCCCATCCAAGGACCCTTCTCCTGCTGGAACTGCAGCTTCACCAGCACACGACCCACCAGCCCACCGACTAGGAACTAACCCAACTACCTCCACTGCATCCTTCTCAACACCCGCTCGGCCCGCAAACACGCCGTTGAACTCTGGGATCTTCTCAACTCAACCTCCCCAGACGTCGTCTTCCTGACAGTAACCTGGCTGAACCCCTCCTCGGCACCCGACATCGCCATAGCCATCCCGGAAGGCTACAAGATCTCATGCAGGGACAGCACCAACGGAGCAGGAGGAGGAATCGCCATCGTCCACAGGAACACCCTCAGAGTCTCGACCAGCTCCGACGACACCCTCAGCACCGTCGAACAAATGCACTTCCAGATCCACACTGACCCCAACACCACCCTCAGAGGAACCCTCGTCTACAGACCCCCTGGACCCCGACCACAGTTCAGCGACTCCATTGTCGACTACGTCAGCCCACACGCCCTCGCCTCCACGGACTACATCCTCCTCGGGGACCTGAACTTCCAGCTCGAGAACAACAACGACACCAACTCCACCACCCTGATTGACAACCTTGCCAACCTCGGACTCAGACAACTCGTCACCTCACCCACTCACTCCGCCGGCCACACACTTGACCCCATCTTCTCTGCAAGCCCCCACGTCTCCTTCAACCACACCACCGAACTCCACTGGACCGACAATCGCTGCATCCACTTCACCTTCCGGAAACCCACCACGCACCAGCGCACCCAACAGATGCCTCGTCGCTGCTGGAGCAGAGTTACCGAAGCCCAGCTAACCACCACCCTTGCTCAAAGCCCACCCGCCGACCCCACCAATGCCGACACCGCCGCCCGCAACCTCAGACAGTGGATCGACGACTGCGCCAACACCCTCGCCCCACTCAAGAAATCCTCCAACAATCACACCAGAAAGAAAGCCAGCTGGTTCACTAAAGAGCTCCAGGCCTCCAAGCAAACCTGCTGAAAGCTGGAGAAGAAGTGGCTCTGTGGACGAACACCGGACAGCTACACAGCCCCCAAAAACGCCACCCGCAGACACCACCACCTCATCAGATCAGCCAAAAGGCCCTCCTTCAAAGTCCAACTAGACAACAATGCACACAACAGCAAAGAGCTCTTCAACATCGTGAAGGAACTCTCCAACCCCAGCTCCAACACCAACGACATCCCACCCTCGCAAGACCTGTGTGACTCGCTCGCCACCTTCTTCCATCGCAAAATCGCAGCCATCCACGACAGCTTCAATGCCACGACCGCCCCTAAAACCACTGAGACCACTGCCCCCACAACCACAATCCGCACCAACCGCCTGCTCTCCTAGACCAACATCAACGACGACGACACCATCAAGACCATGAACACCATCCACTCCGGATCACCGTCAGACCTATGCCCACACCACATCTTCAACAAAGCCAGCACCGCCATCGCACCCCACCTTCGGAAAGCCATCAACATCTCCTTCGAGACTGCAACATTCCCAGAGAGCTGGAAGCATGCCGAGATCAACGCCTTACTCAAGAAACCCAAGGCGGACCCCAAGGACCTCAAAAACTTCCGGCCCATCTCTCTGCTCCCGTTCCCGGCAAAGGTCATCGAAAAAACCATCAACAAACAACTGACCCACTACCTAGAGGAGAACAGCATCCTGGACCCATCCCAGTCTGGGTTCCACAGGAACCACAGTACCGAGACTGCCCTCATTGGCGCCACCGATGACATCAGGACCCTGCTAGACAATGCAGAAACCGTGGCCCTCATCCTCCTGGACCTGTCAGCCGCCTGTCTGCCACCACACACTACGAACATGCCTCCACGACGCCGAGAGCCAAGAGAAAGTCCTGGACTGGACCACCTCCTTTCTCTCCGGCAGAACAGAGAGTGTCCGCCTCCCCCCCTTCTGCTCCGAAGCCACCAAGATCATCTGCAGCATACCCCAGGGCTCATCCCTCAGCCCAACGCTGTTCAACATCTACATGGCACCGCTCGCCCACGTCGCCCGACTGCACGACCTCAACATCATCTCTTATGCCGATGACACCCAGCTGATCCTTTCCTTCACCAAGGACCCCCTTACTGCCAAAACCAACCATCACGAAGGAATGAAGGCCGTCGCCGAATGGATGAGGAACAGCCAACTGAAGTTGAACTCGGACAAGATGGAGGTCCTCAACCTCGGTTCCACCCCCTCTGCCTGGAATGACTCCTGGTGGCCGACTGCGATGGGAACAGCCCCAACACCCACCGACCACGAACGCAACCTAGGGTTCATCCTCGACTCCACCCTCCCATGACTAAGCCGGTCAACACCGTCTCTTCTTCCTGCTTCAACACCCTCCGCATGCTCCGCAAGATCTACAAGTGGATCCCCAACGAAACAAGAAGAACGGTCACCCAGGCCCTCGTCAGCAGCAGGTTGGACTACGGTAACGCCGTCTACGCAGGAGCCTCGGCCAAACTCCTGAAATGGCTTCAACGCATCCAGAATGCCTCTGCACGCCTGGTCCTCCACATCCCTCACCGCAGCCACATCACACCCCACCTGAGAGACCTGCACTGGCTCCCCGTCAACAAGAGGATAACATTCAAGCTCCTCACACACGCACACAAAGCACTCTACAACACCGGACCTGCGTACCTCAACAGCAGACTCAGCTCCTACACCCCAACCCGCCAGCTTCGCTTCGCCGACCTCGCGCTTGCCACAGTCCCCCTCATCCGAAGAATGACCTCCGGCGACAGATCATTCTCCCACCTCGCAGCCAAGACCTGGAACACCCTCCCCATCCACCTACGGCAGACCCAAGACCTGCTGACCTTCAGAAGACTCCTCAAGACCTGGCTCTTCGAGCAGTAGCAGCAGTCCCCCCAAGCGCCTTGAGACCCTCACGGGTATGTAGTGCACTTTACAAATGCTATGATTGATTGATTGATTGCTTGATTGATTGATTGATTGACTGTGTGTCTGTGGTCTCTATTACCTCATTAGTTGCTTAATCTCAAAATAACATGCTCGAAAATGACTCAACTGAAAATAATTCCTTTTTCACATAATACACATTTTCAACCTTGTTTTCAATATTTTATTGCTTGCTAATTACACAATTCTGTTTCATTGTGTACTATTTTGTTTGTATTGTCGTGTTTTCTTATTAATACTAAAATGGAACCAGCTACACTCCAATTTCTTTGTGCTGATTAATTACTACTGCACTGCCACTTCTATGTTCCATGATGATGACAAGCCCTGGTATTAGAAACGATTTAACAGATGTGATTGATCAATTCAATTACCTTTATAAAGATTGGATATCACTAACAAGTATTGAGTAAAATGTAAACTTTTAGCAACACACATAATGATTGCATAAAATGATGTACTTAACCTTCAGTGCTCATTTTGGCATAAAGGATAACATTCATATAATGCAATGAATGTACTGAGAATGTCAACAATACAAAACAATTTAGAATTACAAACTGGATATTTTAAAATATATAACTACATAATGGATGTTTTAAAATAGTATGTGCAATCTAAGTGTAAACGGGTATATCTGTTTTAAAGTAAAATGGTTTGAATTTGCTGCAAGTACTCGCTGGTTATCAATTTTAATTTCAACACAGTTCAGTTAATATGAGAACGTGGGTGACAGTCAATATTTTATTTTTCAGTGTCATAGAGTAAGAATATGCAAATATTTTCTGAACTTCCAAGAATTTGAAGTGCCAATATTTTAAAATCAGATGAAAAAGGTTAATTTCTCAGTTTTAAATGTATATTTAAGAGCTGTGTATGCCATACATATTCCTCTGTCAATTAAAACAATCTGTCAGTTTATGCATACTTGCGAATGCAGCTTATTCACAAACAACAGGCTGCACACATTTTTTAAAGTACATTTTGCTGGCAGAATACTCCTAAATTTGGCTTCTAATTCATATCATTAATGGTAAAGCTTGATAAGCTGTTTCCTGGTCCAAACGCAGATGGCCAGTGTTTGTGTTGTACTCAGTTATTTCAGGAAAAAAACGTTCTCCCTTATTATAATGTGTTATTCAGGCATCCTTCTATTTTCAAAAATATTGCATTACTTTCAACCTAAGGTGCTATGAATCCTTTAGGAAAATATGTGGTCTGGATCCCAGCAATTAATATACAGTTTATCTCTGTTTGTCCTCGTGCATCTCTTTTCATTGGGAGGGATATTTCAACTCATGTGACTATCTTCTATGCACTCCTTAAGGGAGCAGAAAGGCGTTGAGGCTGACAGCATCCCTTTCAGGCACAGTCGCTGGTGAGCATGGCCACAGTCTTTTGCTTCCTATGGGTCAGTTCTGGAGTAAGAGAGGCAGAGGAGCTGGAGCGTGGTTATCTTATGACTTCTAGACCTTGTTGTTGACCATATTGTTATTAAGATTTCTGCATATGCAGACAGTGTACTAATCTATGCGAATAACTCTTCTGCATCACTTCATACTATGCTGGGGTTTGTTTAATTATTTTCTTGGCTGCCAGGCCAAAACATCTGCTTGTTCTGCTCCGTGGTATTATATCTATGGTCACCTTAAAATGTTAGAGGTTAGGCTTAGAGTAACTGGATATATATTTTTCTGAGACATTGAGGGAAAATCATATCCTTCTACTTAATTAACTCCTGATGTAATATCATTGGTCAGAAAAGGTTACGTATGTATAGTCCTGTTTCTGCATCTTAGGATTCTTCATTGAAGGCATTAATGTAACGCAATGGAGAATATTCAAGTGTTTATAACTGTCCATGAAAATCCTATCCTATGATGCTGAAACATATCTTTTTGGTCTTCACGTCATCCACAGGGTATGGTACCAGAATATCGTTGTCACAATATGGTCTGACAGGAATATCATGTACTAAATATTGTTTACAAAAATATAACCCCGTTGGAGTTAGGAATAGAAACAATAGAAATCTACATTATATGGAACTATGTAGCCAATATTGTTTACAACAAAATAAACCCATTGGAGTTAGTAAAAGAGACAATTGAAATCTACACTCAATGAAACTATGTAGCCGATATTAAGGAGACAATATTTATGCCACCAATATTTGTATTTGGCCATTTTCTGACATCTAGTCACAGAATAGATGATTAATCTTGTTTGGATTTCCACCGATATTCTTTCTGTTTCATTAAGCAATGCTGTATTAATATATTTTCTATAGGCTGACAAGAGGTCCAGGATCTCACCTAGTAAACTGCAGAAGAGGGAGGGATGTTGCAAAGGGGCTAACGTTACTGTGAAGAGTGGTATCATGAAGTTTGAACCCTTACCTCAGTGGTTCCCAAACTTTTTCGATCCGTGGCTCCCTTGACGCATTGGCCATTGCCCGTGGCTCCCTATTGTTACTTTTTTAGGAGGGTGGGTGAGATGTAAGCCCGACCACGGGAGTACTTGTATTTTTCTCCCTGAAAATAATTGGGATGAAGCTGATGAAGATACTATAATCATATACGCAGGGTGTTTCGTATTACTAAGGTGGCGCCTCTAATTAAATATTCCTAGTTACACTTCTTTGCCTATACCTTTTTTAGATTACCCCCCAAACTTTTTTATCTCACTTACAGTGCTAGATAGCACCTCTATGCATGTTGGCCCCATTGCCAAAGTGTTTCTGCGCTTACAGAATATCTGCATGCACTTCAATTTCTACCCATGTCATACGTGCCAATATACATGCCTCAGCAGGGTGACTCATGATTTTTTAAACCACATAAAGCTTTCATTTTGCTGTCTTCTCCCTAAAATTGCCTCCAAATCAATGCAAGCCAAATAAATTCCTCTTATTGTTTTTTTTTTTTAAACGTCCCTCTTTCTTGCTTCTAAATAGTGGCATTATGCCGTATATGGTGTTTTACTTCCCTGTGCTCAAGGAGAGAGCAGACCTGCCTAGAAATGTGTGTGCACTGAGAGAAATGTGTACTGAATGTACCTATGGTTCAAGTACAAATGTCAATACTTAATAATACTTAGGGGCCGATTCCGATCTGGGTCGGAAAGCTCTTCGACCAAGCCGGATCTGGAGTGTTTTCCAACTGAGCCGGACTCCTGCAGTCCGACTGAGTGAGTACGATACGGCCGCATGCTGCCGGACTCAGTTCGGTCGGACTCCCATAGAAGTCAATGGGAGCCGGTCGTACAACTCGTACATGGGCTCCTATTGACTGAATGGGTACGTCTCGCACAAGGGCGCCCCCATCAGTGGGTATGCGTCCGTGCCATCCGTACTGTACATGCCTGTGTTGGGGAGACCCCTGTGTCCGAGTCGTAAGGCTGCAGGTGACGGGGGGGGTCCGACGCGGACCCCCAAAGGTAGTTTCCTGGCTGTTTTGCGAGACGGAAACTTTGCCTCGATCCGGCTGTCCGACACGTGCATCGTACTGACTCAGTCAGAATTCGCTTCCATTGCACGGTACGGTTTGCTTACGGAAGAGGCCTACAGAGCGGTTCGGACTCGGTAACGAGTTGGTTGGCGAATTTCGAGTTGCTCGCATCGTACTTGCTCGGTCGTACAGCTGTATGAGTTGGTCGGTAAACACGCGTACGGCTCGTACTTTTTACGGCCGGATCGCGTTCAGTGCTCTTCCGAGCGGGATCGGAATCGCCCCCTAAGTGTGTTTAACAGACAGGACAACTGTACTTTCCTAATAACTTGCATTGGTATAAAATGCATTTGGAAAAATATGAATCTATTAGCGAGTCTAACAAAATAAATCAGGCATCTTCCATTTACTTTGGGAGTGTTGGAACATGAGGATCCAGTGAAATATGGAGGTCATCTCCCTCGACATGCCATCAATTAAGCACTACGTTTACAGCTTTAGGCATGTCACTCACAAATCATCTACATCATGCGTTCAAGTCTAATTAGTTTAACTGAAGCCAACAGACCCTTCAAAATTAAATGCATTAAAGTGCTTGGTGTGCGGCTCCCCTGGCTAGGTTTGACAGCTCCCCAGGGAGCCACGGCGTACAGTTTGGGAACCACTGTCTTACCTTGATGAAAAACTTGTTTGACTTGGAAAAGGGGATAAAACCAAGAAGGGACCTCACTGAATAGTGAATGTTTTTGTGAATTACTGCAAGTGTACAAGTGTTCATGAAGGGCTTCACCAAACAAGTTGTAATTATTGACAACTTATTTTTGTTTCATCTATACAAGTGCAGACACTATTTTTTAGCTTGTTTGCTAATTATGGTAGAGAATGAGTTTGCTTTAACAGAAGCGCATGCTTAGACATTAAACTCAACTTCAGTCAAAAGGGATTCTGCTCTGTGAGTACTGACAATACTTTTTCACTGGATATCTTCTGTTCTTTGAGGCGTTATATAAGACTCAATACTAGGTGCATTTAGAGGCAAGTGAATACAATGCATTAGTGCAAATCATAAGTGCCCCTGCCCTGCCCTGCCATAGCCCAGTCAGGTAGAGACATCTTTCATAAAATACATGAATTCCTCAAATGTAAGTATAATATTGAAAGAGGAAAACTTGACAGAGATCACAGGAATTTGCAAATTGACTGGGCATTTTGACTGTATGTTTAAAATTGTTTTCTGCTGCAAGTAAAATACAATTTTTTTTTTCTCGTGAACAGATCACTGCTTCATGTGTGATAAAGTTATCACCTGTGAGTATTGATTTAATTCTGTTATTAGAGGTTTTGTCTGGCATTTGACTATGCCTGTAATAGGAAAAGAAACCATGCGGATTAGATGGCTACTACACTTTCACACTAGAGATGATGCATGCTCTGTGTTGAGCTGTGCAAATACACAATGCAAAGGTGTCAGAAATAGGGTTAATAAATTTGAGCGGGGTGGACTCCTACCAACTTCATAAACACAATCTGGTTCAACTAAAACACAATTCTTAGAGAGTCTTTCCTCAACCCTTTGGTCCCTATTACAGAAAGTGCCCCAGGGGTGCAACAGGCGTTTGTGTCCGCTTTGCCCACCCCCGGAGCACTTTGGTATTACAGAAAGGGCCGCAGATGCTTGTGCAGCCCCTTCTTTACCAACAGCAGTGGTGCACATAAATTGCCAGTGATATTTTCAGGGGGCATTCCCTCATTTGCATGGGGGTGTGCCCCATGCAAATGAGGGAATCCCGTTGCCTCTAAGCCCATGCCATATTACAGACGTGGGCACAGAGGCAAAGAAGCTCTCAGGGGGCGCACTTACAGTGCACCACCTAGAAGGTGGCACGCTGTGAGTGCACACCCTGAGAGCAGCTCTCTGGCTGGAGTAAAGGGGGTCCCATTGACCCCCAGACATCCCCTTGCAGACTGGTGCAGTCACTGACTGCACCCGCCTGCAAGGAGATCTCTAATCCCCTTAAAAAGTGCAGGCGGGTTGCCGCCGGCACTGTGAAAACATAGAGCAGCTGCTATACAGGGCAGCACAAGTTCGAGGCTGTCCAGGGGGCAGTGCATTCACCATAATAGGGTACATTGTCATTGTTTGCTCTGGGCGCACCTTTTCAAAGGTGCACCTGGTGCAAACAATGGAAATGCACCTTGTCTGTAATGCGTTCCCTGGTATCTATGATTCAGGCTGTTCTCTACAGAATGCTGGTAGATTTGATCTAGACATTCTGTAAAGAAAGACCAATTTATATGTGCTGTCAGCATTCATTCTTGTAATGGAGTGGATGTGTCACAAAAGGAAATCATATGATAATGCTTTGGCAAAGATCACCAATGATAATCCACCAGTGTCCAATCTGAAGAGAGATGGGGTGAAGAAATGATAGCAGTGCCACAACCACACTCTCTCAGGAGAAAATGGGGTCTGGGAAATAGAGAGAAATAATGGATATGGTCCCATTGGTTTAATGTTAGCATGGTTATTGTCAAGCATCTAGTCCCTCTCCCCCTAAATCTTCTTGGGTGCAGGCTTTGTGAATTCTTCGAAAGATAACAGTTGAGGAAAATAATGACTCCATTCGTGGAGCATGATCATAGCGGTATAACATCATAATATCTCAGAACCCTATTATCCACTTACCTGATGCTCAAATGAAGTGACAATTGACAGCCCTGGAGAGTTTCCGGCCCCATCCCCAAACTTTGAAGCACCACAGAGATGCAGAATGCTATTCAGGAAATAGCAATTATTACCCAAAAAACGAACAAATCTTGGAAGCAACTATGTCCTCAAGAGATAAGGGAACCGGTAAGAGAGGGAAGGGAAAACACAAAATCATGTTGACAACAGTCAACAAAATAACGGCTACCAAGAGTCCTACAACCAATGAAGTTGCGAGGAAACTTTTTCTTTTCTGCTGTTTCCACTTAGGCTAAACTGGGAGTGCTTGCTAGGCTATTCCAGGTCATTCTTGTAATTTGTTTTCATGTAATTATGCAAAATTTCTGCAACATTGCTTAGGATTGTGCATAATTACCTGAATTGCAAATTCATTATTTAGTGCAATATTTTAGAGTTAAAAGCTTTGAGGGTGCAAATCAGGCTGAAAAGTATAAAATAAGTCACCACAAACAACGCCGTGGTGTTGTATTATTCCTGTGTGTTCACAATAAAATTTTGCCACAAATGGCTCATTCGCAGTACATTTTTTATCACAAATGGGGCGTGCGGAGTGGTGAAATGGGCAAATTTCAGGATTTTCACATAATAAATATAATGCAAAAGTCCCGAACATTTGCAACTACTAAATCTATCTTACTTAATCGGAAGTCCAAGATTATAATGAAGTTAAGCACAGCAAAAACAGGGCTGGATTCATTATATGGAATTATTCACATTATTTGATTATTTGAATACACACCTCAGCCAGGCACTACAACACGTGGAGAGTAATTACCTGCCTGTGCAATTATTTAGGGCTGATAGACGTGAAGTAATTGTGCCATTGTGGTAGCCATTAGCTCCGTGTTGTACAAATATATGGAAGGCCTTCACATCCAGTTGTGATCGCCATGCTCGTATATCAACTCAAGCCTAAACTACGTGAATCTTCCAGACTGTCATCACTGTGGCCACCCATTTGATTAAAGAAACAACGCAAATTTAAAAGTATCTTGACACAAAGCAATACACATAAACTTCCTTACTCAAACTATATTTCCCAGCATGCCATCTGTACAGAACTACACTTATTATTAGGGATCCCAGTTTTATGGTATTCATTTTTTGAACACTTTCGTCTGTATTTATCCATATTTATTTTTTGGGCCATTCAATTGGTATTTATCCATATTTATTTTTTGGGCCATTCCATTGGTATTTATCCATATTTATTTTGTGTTTTGAGAATAAATTGAGTGGAAAAATTGCGTATTTCCACATTTATTTAATTGATGAAGATTCACTCATACATAAAAGCCTGTCTCGTTTTACCAAGTAAAGCAGACAAATGTAACATAGCACTTCATCCAAGATCAAGTGAGCTATCCGGATACACTGATGTGAACAGAAAGTGTATGAATTCCACCAAAAAGCATCAGTATGTTACGTACCAGGTGAAAGCTGGTTCCTGGACAGCTGGTGTTCACATGCCGCACCCAAAGGAACATCGCACTAGCACCCAAACAATGGTCATCCTAGTACAGGAGGTTAACAGCATTACTACACTAACCAGGTTGTGAGACTCTGCATGACCTCTCGGAAAGAAGTAATTCTGCCAACCTGCCAGAAAGGACAGTGACAACCAATACCTGGCTCCAGGTTCCACTAATTAGGACAGGTTCACCCCATACGCTTGACAGCAGAATAAGAGGGGATACTGGAATAAGCTCAACCCACTTTAGACATATACAGATACACATTTCAGCCCCTTTACACTGGCAGCACACAACAAAGTGAATGTAAGCTTCTGTTTTCTCAATCAATATGCCATTCTCTTCCAGCCATAATATTCAGATTTACAAATGCCAAGTGAGACCACCATGGGGTAACACAAGTGATGCACGGTATTGAGCCTCACATGCAAAAACATTTGTATTCACATTCGATTATAAATTAAGTCCAAACTATTTTGTTCTCCCCTCAGTGTTCCACAACAGAGGAAGTTCATTGGTATCATTATCAAGCTATTTGACCAAACAATTTCCTAAAGAAAATAATAATTAAATGTTTAAATGTCTTTTCTACATGGTGCCTAGAAAGGAGTCTCTAACTTACCCTTAGGAAGACCTCAATTGAATATTGTTGCTAATATTACGGGTTGAAACACATCAGTATGTTACAACTTATGAGGAGCATGATCACATTGCATGGGCTTTAAACCCATTTGAAATTTAGTAGGACGTTGGGTTTACTTCAATGAAATACAGAGCCGTCATTAGGGACCACATGAACAGTATTTATATGTACAGTGAATGAGCAATTATCTGTATTAAGAATGTGCAGGACATTCTTTTGGAATGATAAGAACTCATGATGATTCTATATTTGTAAATGTTGCTTGACATATTTGTATGTGTGTGCACAACTGTTTTCACTCTAAAAGGTACTACCCCAGGATAAATACATTAAAGTTGTATTGCACATTTAAAAAAAAGCTTATGAGTAACACATTGAATAAAGACTATGTGTCACAAAAATCAAAGTACTGATGAATTTATGTCCAGAGGTTTCTTTTATGGTAATCTGTAAGCAGAGCACCAAGCGACTCCATGTAAATGACGTGTTGAAGATGACAGGAGACAGTACAGTATGGAACCTTGGGGGACCCCACAGGTGATAAGGACCTTTTGTGACCTGAAGGTGCCCATGTGATCTGGTACTTGACATACTTATGCAAAAACTTTTTCAGCACAATCTTACACATCTATGACCCTAAACGTCAGATACAGTAAGGTACAAAAGAATATCTTCATCCAATACCTTAACCAACTGAAATTGTAGGGGTCTTCAGAGTCTAGAAATCCAAAATATTTTCCTAAGCACGGTGGGTAGAGTTAGCGACGCAGTTAAAAACATGTGGCTATTCACCAAGATAAATGGAAAATTCAGTTGTGAACATATGTGTGCAACCAGATTTACCTTTTCAATGCCTGTCTTGAATTGCCAAAGGGATCCCCACCACAAGTGCTGAGATCTCCACAATCATAAATTTCACACAAGGTGTGGAAAGTGGGCATTCCACGGCTTGCTTTGCATTGGAAATTTAATAATGTCCCCAAACTAGTACATATACTATGTTTGGTCTTAACTCCTCTCCCTCTCCTTTCCACCCTGGAATGGTTTATAAATTTACTTCAACAAAGGGCTGGCATAATGGTCCTCTATGGTGGGAATGGGACGAGAACAACTACAGATCTGCTGGGGCTAAAGGAAACAGAGTTTCTCCAAGGAGTAAAAACAAATTCCCTGCAGAAAAAATGTGCCTGTGCTGTTTTCAAGGGATGAATTTAGGAATGTTGGTAAATAGTAAAGAGCACAATCGAGCAAGGGCGAAGATCTATATTTGTACTTTTCCTACTTTTTCCTGAATATCCCCCTTTGTATGTCCTCAGGGGAAGGGCAGATTATGCATGACCTGGAAGAGGGGCTCTGAATATGTGGTACAAAAATTGAAGTATGAGTATTGCTGAGTCTATTCGTACTTCTCGTTGTCACCCACAGACATTCACAAATTAATTTTTAAAAGTATGCCCAGGCCTAGTTACAGAAGCTCAATCCATTAAGTGTTAACATTTGCTCAATCAGTAACAGCAGTGGTCCCACTTAACTCATATTTAAAGATGGGTATTATTCAATTGTCCCATATACAATTATAATGCGCTAACATTAATTCTTTCAGTCTGTAAAATAAAGGAACCACTAACACTAAGGTCACAAAAGCTTGAGCCTCCCGCCGAATAGCTGTCAGGTTTTTTTAGGGGCTTGAGAAAGTCTTCTCTATAAATCATACCCACCCTTCTCAACACAAAAAGCTTGCTGAGCGCCACTCTGAATAACAAAAAAATAGAGATTTCTCCTTGGAACATTAGGAGAGGGCAGCAGTGCCCAGTAAAAAAGTGACAGGAATAATACACTAAAGAAAATTGAAAAAGGGTCAATGATAATATACAAAGGAGGAGTTGGATGAAATAAAATTGGCTAGACATTCCACATGTGTTAGACCTGTCAGCCTTAGGGTAGTTACTAGTTTTCCTCCAAACGTTTTGCGAGCACCCTCCTATTTTTCTGAATTTATTTTTCAGGGCCTTATGACTCTGTGCACTTAACCACTGCTGAGCAATGCTAAAGTGCTTGTGCTCACTCCCTTAAACAAGGTAAAAATGGCTTACACCTGATTGGCACATTTAATGTACTTATTAGTTCTTAGAAAAGTGGTATACCATATGCCTATGACCTGTAAATGAACTGCTACTTGTGGGTCTGCAGCACTTATTGTGCCACCCATTTAAGTAGTCCCTTAAAACATTTCCCAGGTCTGCCATTGCAGCCTGAATTCAGATATTTACTGCCAATTCAACTTGGCAAAATAACCCCCTTGCCAAGCCGTAAAGTCCCCTTTTGACATATAAGTCACCCCTAAGGTAGACCCTGTGGCAGCCCATAGGGCAGGGTGCCTTGCAATTAAAAGAATACTAAACAATAGGGCAACCCATTCAACCCCAAGGAATTGGGTATAGTATATGAACACAATAATAATCCTTGAGGATTTTTTCACTGCTATTAATTACTTGAACAGTCACCGTGGTGAACTTGATTTATCAGAAAACTCAGATATAAACAACAGAATACAAAAAAGACATAGTTCATTCTTTTGTACTTTTGTATTGTTTTTTATCTGAAATTAATCTTTTCTAGAATATTTCATTGATTTCATGCACAAACGTGCATAATCTACAAAACAAATTTGAACATTGGCAACACAAACTACTGTTTAAATGAGAAACCTCAGCAGTAGTTATTGACACTTTTCTTCTTAGATATGTACCATCCACAGTTGGTCATATAACACAAACCATTGGTTTAGATAATAATGTGTATAAACATTAATGTTTGAGGCTCGGACTTGTGTTGGCGAGTTGAACCAGAGAAGTTGACCTGGTGTGTAACGAAAGTATAGAAACACAGATGTAAGTGGCTGCTTCTTATGTTTCTATGAAATACGAGACAGGAGAATGAGATTGAGAATTAGAATAAGGAAATACATGGTGCAACTTTTGTCCTGATGATGGTCTCGAGGAATAATCTTGCAGATAAGGAGACCGAAACGTCGACGCACTGACACTGTTTTGATACAAGGAAAAGCCATTTAATGTTTATACACATTATTATCTAAACCAATGGTTTGTGTTATATGACCAACTGTGGATGGTACATAGCTAAGAAGAAAAGTGTCAATAACTACTGCTGAGGTTTCTCATTTAAACAGTAGTTTGTGTTGCCAATGTTCAAATTTGTTTTGCAATTAAAAGGTCAGATGTACTTTTACATTTTACATGTCCTAGTAATGAAAAACTCACAAGTTTGTTTTCTACTACTGTGAGGCCTACCTCTTCTCTAGGATAACATTGGGTTACCTTATTACATTTCATACATGGTAAATTTGATCAGGAGAAGGTAGGAACTTCATGTTGGGTGTTTGAGAAATTTTAATTTAACATCCCCTTTCAATGGTAAATTTGGATTTTAAGGTACAATTTAAAAAATGCTGGTTTTGGAAAGTTGATTTTTTTCTACCCTAGCTATTTGTTGCTTCCAGCCTGCTCCTAGGTCATATGACGGTATGTATTTGGAAGTATATTCCTCCCAGACAACCAACAAACAAAAGGATTAGGTGTTCCTGAATGGGCCATCACTAGCAGGATGTTGGCAGAGCTGGGCACAGCCCCACTTACAATTCAATAGCCTGTGCCCTGCCTTCACACAAAGAACTTCACACTAACCCATTGTGCCTACAGTCAGCCTGGAGCCGGGCCAGGCGAGCCAGGAAAATCCAAGCACTTCAAGGGGAATCTCTAGAAACTTCTCCCTACTTTAAAGAAGGCACCAGGTATAAATATAGGATCCTCAGACCCACCTGCAGAAGGACTCTCAGAGGACTGCCTGCTGCTGTGGCCTGCTGTGTACTTCAGAAGACTGTGTGCTGCACCTGGAAGGACTGCTCTGCTGCCTGAACCCTCAAGGGCATGCTATGTTGCTTGAGCCCCATTCTACCAGAGTGACCCAAAGGGCTAGATGGCTGGCCTCCTGATCTGAGCCTAAGGAACAGAAAAGGCTTCAACCATCTTGAACCCGCACCTGGACCCAGGATGTGTGAGTCCTGACCATCCAAGTGGTGCCTTTCCAGTCCTGGATGCTTCGAAGAGGTGCTATAGGGGCCCAAATATCCAAAATCCAAAACTAGGGACTTAGAAAATTGTTGGCTAAAAAAGTATTCTGAGAACTGAGAGGAGACCAGGACCTACCTGCCCATTGATACGGCCCAAGGAGCATAGATAGGTGGACTGACTTTGCGATGGCTCCTGTTACGTTCTTCTCTGGAATACCAATTCCTGTTTAGTGATCCTTCGCAGAAGGGGTATCTGGCCCATGGAGCCCTCGTTGGCTACAGCTTTGTTCTGCTGAAGGTTTGTGACTTCCAAAAAAGAGACTAAGTCCAAGCATGGAAATCATCATGAAGACTTCATCCAGCGGCTTCCCGATGATGAAGTCTCCTCCTCAGACACCGCCTGTAGCCTTACCCCACTGAACTTTGCCTTCTCAGACATTTTTCAACTAAATTTCTTCCAGGTCTGAAGTAAGCACCAACCGGGCCCAATCCAATTCTTGCATCTGGCCCATGCTCCATCGTGGTCGGCCATTATTTCTTAACTTTGACTGGGTCTTGTAGGACTAGATATCCATGGTTGGCACTTTGATCTTTAAGGCACTAGTTTTTACTTTGAATTAAAAAAAAATGCAAGATTCTGGTTCTACTGATTGGATGATTTATGCCACATGGGTATCAAATAATTTGTTAAAATGGACTCTATTTTTCTAAATTAGTGTAGGATTTTCTCATGTTGTGTTTTCATTTTATTACTGTTTGTGTGCTGCATAAATACTTTACACATTGCCTCTAAGTTAAGCCTGACTGCTTTTGTGCTGAGCTACCATAGGAGTAAGCGTGCAGTACAGCTTAATTCAGTGACTTTTTGTGATTCACCCTGACAATGATTGTGACTGTTGTTTGAGTAGGGTTTCACCCAATCCTGATCCAACTACTCAATTTCTCACATTGGTGCTAAGTGGTGGGATTCAGTACTTATGCTTTGCAGTGCTTTACATTATTTCTTGTAACACAAAAATCCCATTATAAATAATTTGATTGCAGATTCAACCTCTTTTTAAATTCTCCTTTTTCTCTCAATTGGTAGTTTTTTCAAAATGTAATTCTTGCCTCCCCTTTATGCACTTCAGACTTTTTGTTGGTGTACCTTTGATACCTTGCCAGAATGGAAATGGACCCCAACTGCCTATCATTCTGCAATATGAAGGAGCTGAAGGAGTTGGAGAGGGGGCTGACCGTGAAGAACAGGTCCCCTAAGCAGGACCTCCAAGAATCCCTCTATGGTATTGAGGTAGCAGGCTGGTAGATAGCTCTAACAGAGGACCAAGCAGGTGATGACCCTGAGAGCTATAAGGAGAAGGGAAATTACCTGGTAATGGATCCAGAGGAAAGATGAGGGCCTACAGAGATTGGGTGCCCTGCTGGATCCTCTGCTGGAAGCACAGTATTCTCTCACAATCTGTCTCCTAAACATTTGAAGGACAGACAGGTTGAGAGGGACCTCAAGCTGCAACTAGCGAGACTGGCTGCAGAAGAGAAAAGAGCTAAGGCAGAAAAAGCCTTAATGGAGGAGAGAAAGGCTGAGGCAGAAAGATCCTTGGCAAAGGAGGAGGCTGAGGCAGATAGTCAGCTTAGGAACTGGGTCTAACAGAGCTGGAACTAAAGCTCAACAATCCTTGGAGGACAGCAATTATGATGCCAGCAACTGCACTTTGTCCAATGGAGACAGGAGGGTCTATATACACCAGGACATGGTGCCTAACTATGTTCGGGAGAGAATATTCATAAGTGATTTGAGGCCTATGGGGTTGCCCTTGAGATACACCGGGTCCCTGAGGAGGATTGGAAAGCCAGTCTCTAGGGGTACGTTCCCAGTGAAATAAGGGATGCACTGTTATCCCTAGGGGAAGGGGACAGGGTGAGGTATCCACTCATGAGGGGCACACTTATCAAGAAATATAGTCCTGAACCTGAAAAGTGCAGGAAGACGTTTAAGAACATCCAGAAGTTGCCCTAACAGCCCTGGGTGGATTTAGTGGACTTCTTTTGTAAGGCACTGAATAGTTGGGTGAAGAGTAGTGAGGTAAACACTTAAAAGGGCTGTACAATTTGGTTGCCAGAGAGCACATGTTCACTCATTGGATTCCAGAGCTATGCCAATACCCCAATGAACGCAAGCTCACTGACCCCAGGGAGCTTGCAAGAAAGGCAGACCTTTGGACTAGTACCAGAGTGTCTGAGAAGGTACCTTGTGTTGACCCTTAAGGAGGTGGTTCAAGTTCCTCCTACAGAGTGAGAGGGAGGATAAAGTGACCCACATTGGTCCGAGAATAGTGTGGAAGAAAGGGTTCCCATGACCATTCTAAAAGTAGGAGGAGAGGTCCTGGTGGCCGGTGGTCCAAGGAGCTTCATTCTCAACCCCGGTGCTTGATTACTCTCAGGTGGGGCTCAAGCCAGAGGCCTGGTCTGTACCAAAAGACCATCCACTGTTGGAAGACCCCCAGGAGTAGGTATTCTCAAAGATGTCCATTGACCACATTCCGGGTATTAAATTACTGCCAGTGTCCAGAGAGCTGGAAGCGGTGGCTTCTCATGGCTTCCTGAAAGCTCAGTTTTCTAGGGTATCATTCCCAAGTGGAGGATAGGGAGGTCCAGATGGGGGGGGCACAGGGAGGAAGGACTCACCCATGTCACCTGTTCATCCTCAGGGTATTCAACCTGGGCTAAAAAGCCAGTCTCCCGAAACCACCACGGTACTGGTGGGAGATAGAGTGGAAGTAGGGTGCCGAACACCAAGGGTTGTAATCCCCCACTCTGAGAAACCTCAGGGGTCAGAGAACCCTGGATAGCCCGGGGCCTGGCTCTTGCACTGACAACTGTCCGTGGCCTCTATTGGTTACCGTCCTAATGGGCAAAGTTTTCCACATAAATCAGAATTATTCTTCCTTCATGTTACCCCTCTCTGGATTTTGACCAGAATTTTGCTTTGAACATCTGTGACATTAGGAATGTGCTGAAGTTTATTACTTTCACATGGATTTGGTTCGCTAATTTGTTGGTCTGTGCAAACAGATGCTCTTTTTCAAAGGAACTGAAATGAAAAAGCATCATTGAGTTTTGGTACCTGAGTACTATCATCAGTAGTGAAATTCAAGATGCCCTTTTGTTTTATTTTTTTATATTTTATTTTCAGAAATTAGTTCACAAATGCAAACCGATGATTATATTAGCTATGTAACATTAAAGGTGCGCTACAGTCAGATAGAAACAAACATATTCTTCCTTCAAGTAATATTTAAGCAATAATTAAATGACTGCATATATTTAGAATCCTCCAATAACTGTACAAATGCTTGATTGCATTAATATCATATATTCGTGAACTCACTCACTTCCTTTCTGCTAGGCACTTATGCAATAGTCCCATATTCTCTCAAACTATTTTCATGGTCTGCCCTAGCACATTTACTAATTCTACAAATTACAATTATTATAATTTCAAGGTTCTTCACACTCTTTCCTCAACATCAAAATCATTCATTCTTGGGGGCGTGGCTTGGACGCCGATCGGGATGGCGGCGTGAGCCTGTAGCTCCGAGCCTGATCCCGGCATTAATCCTGATATACCTGCCGTAAGGGGCTCCTAGTGGGACGGACTGCCGGCGCGGAGCACCAGGGCTGCAGGGGCTACTGGCAACGAGATTGAGGAGCCTGGCTGGGACTCGAGACGGCGGAGGCGGCCGGAGCGTGTGCGGTGTTGCCCGGGAGGGGCTACGCCTGACAGGGCGTTGTTGGACAGCGCGCCCGGCATCGGGGTGGACTGACGGTCCCCGCCGGCGGCTCCGGAGTGGTGCGGGTCCCGGCACTGAGCGGGGGCTGGCAGTGGGGAAACGGAGGAGAGCGGCGGGTGGGCACGGAGGGGCGCCCCCCCCCCGGGACACGGTGCTGACCCCGCTGGGCAGATAGCCCTGGACTGCTTTGATGAGGGCCTAAAGACAAGGAGGTCCGGAGCGACTGCCGACGCTGAGGGGAACGGAGGAAGGCCCTGGACTGCGTGGCCCTCATCGGCGGCTGGAGAGTGGCGAGTGCTGCCGGAGGTTGAAGGCGGCGACCCAGGAGTGGCCCTCTGGCTGACTGAGGGAAATGCATGGGCCGCGATTGTGGTGGTCCTCGTGGGTGGCGGCCAAGCCGGGCGGCGGACTTTGGCGCAGTTGAGCGGGGGACCCTCGAGCTCACCTTGATCGGGGGTGCCCATCGAGCAGATGATGACTAAGGGCTCTGCGCTGCAGATGCCGGTGGGGCACGGTCGGGGGCCGGCGCAGGCCGCGGATGGCGGGGCCCAGGCGACCCGGAGGGATCAGCGCAGGAACGGCGCCTGAACAAACGGCTGGATGGCATCCTGGAGGCTATCACGGCGACCAAGGAGGCACTGCACAACGATATTGCGCAGGTCGCCACTGGACTGGGTCTCTTGCGGGCGGACCATGCCAAATTGTCGGACCGAGTTAAGGACAATGAGATGCAGCTACAGGAGCTCAAGCCAGCGGTGGTGGCCGCGGACCACAAACTCGCTGATATCCTGAGCCGTTTGGCGACGCTGGAGAGACAGGCGGAGGATGCAGAAGGCCGTAATCGAAGGAACAACGTAAGGGTGGTGGGCCTTCCGGAAAACAGCGAAGGAGGGGATGCGGTGGCATACATAGAGAACTGGTTTAAAACGGTGGTAGCTCCGGAGGGGCTCTCCCCCTTTTTCTCCTTGGAGCGCGCACATAGGGTTCCGGCCCGCCCGCCGCTGCCGGGCCGCACACCCAGGCCGATGTTGGTCAGACTCTTGCATTACAAGGACAGAGATTTGCTGATCCAGAGGGCACGATCAGAGGGCCCATTTCAGGTGGCGAACAGCCCGGTAACGGTGTTTCCTGACTATACGCAGGAGGTCCAGAAAAGTAGGGCCTCTTTTTTGGCGGTGAAAAAGGAACTGAGGGCCGAGGGCTTACAATATTCCTTGCTTTTCCCGGCGAAACTAAGAGTGATTGTGGACGGAACGGCTCACTTCTTCCAGACTCCTGACGAGGCGTGGGCATGGCTTGAGTTGCATCGCGCTGGTACGGACCGCACGGGGAAAGGCGCGAGGGCGACGAGCCAGCCGGTGAGGGTGCGGAAATCCCAACGCATCCGCAAACGAGATAACCTCCGGAGAGGGGTGCGGGACGACCAGATGGCGGACGACAGGCGGGGAGCGCTGGCGGCGACGGCGATCATAACGGGCTCCTCGCAAGACAGGACATCGGTGGGCACAGAATCTGGTGACGATGGCGAGCAGTCAGGTGGTGAAGTCTCGGAGGCTGAGAGCTCAGGGAGGCCGGCAGTCACCCCACAGACGGCGGATGGACTCTTCAACGACTAACACTGGGAGTAGGGGATTTTATTCGCAGCCCCGAGTCCGGAGGGGCGCCCTGGTGCTCTGCGAATTGGAAGGCACTGTGGTGAGAGACCTGTGGGATCGTGGGCTGGGGGCGAGGGCTGGGCCTGCCCCGGGTCGGCTCTGAAGCACCCCCTTGTGGCCCTTAAGGCTTGCTGTGGTGACGACCGCAGAGTAGGGAATGTTTGGAGGGTTGCAGGTTTGGATGGGGGCTGATATAGCGTTATTGGGTCCTGTTCTGGGGAGAGTGGTGGGGGGAGTTTGTTGGGGTGTTTTGGTTAAGGGGCAATACTGCATGGCTGGGGGTGGACACTGGGCACTGGCTCAATGGTTGAGGACTGGCTACAATGGGGACATTACCTAATTTGAAATGCCTCTCTTGGAATGTCCGCGGACTCCGGACCATGACGAGGAGGTATAAGGTGCATGCCCAGCTGGTGAGGCGAGGCATCCAAATTGCTTTCCTACAAGAGACACATTTAACCAAGCAGGAACATACTGCGCTGCAGAGGAGATGGCATGGCCAGGTGTTTGGCACCACGTACTCGGCGTTTGCCAGGGGAGTATTGGTGTGGATGAGAGCAGGGGTCCCATTCCAGGCTACGACTCAGTTGGTAGACCCTGAGGGTAGATATGTGGTGGTGGAGGGGCGGTTGTATGGCCAGGATGTGGTTCTGTGTAGTCTCTATGCTCCTAATGTGGATCAGGCGCGCTTCTTTGCTGGCCTGACGGGATCGCTAGCGCACTTCCTGGCGGGCCCCATTCTGATAGGAGGGGACTTTAATTCCATAACTGATGTAGCATTGGATAGGTCGCATCCGCCCCTGGCCGACTCCCCGGTGCGGCGGTTAGCGGCGCACAGGGCGGACTGGCAGGAGAGGTGGGGATTGGTCGATGTGTGGAGGGAGCAGCATCCTGGCGATAGGGACTACTCCTTTTTTTCCGCTTTACATGCGCTGCACGTTAGGATAGACGCCATTCTCTGTAGTGGCTCCCTGGCTCCCAAAATGGCGCACACGGAGTATTTAACTAGGACCATCTCCGATCATAATCCGCTGTTGCTGACGCTGCAGTGGCAGAGGCCGAGGTCGGCAATCCCGACGTGGAGGCTACGGCCAGCGACCTTAGAAGATCCGGTGTTTAGTGATGCTGTCCTGCAGGGCATTGAGCTCTACTTTAGGGAGAATGAAGGGTCAACTACCACGAGAGCGATTGAATGGTATGCAATGAAGGTGGTGACCAGAGGTGTTTGTATAGGCCGGTTCTCGAATGTGTGGACGACAGTCCTGGCTGACCTGGCGAAGGCGGAGGGGTTGCTGCGGGACTTGGAGCGGCGCAGGCCTGAGCGACCGGAACTACAGGATAGGCTGCTAGAGGCGATGGAGTTGGTTGCGACTGAGACGGAGCGGCTGAGGTGCTTTGATTACAAGCAGTACGCGGCCAGAGTGCATGCGGAGAGGGATAAGGTGGGAACGCTCCTGGCCCGGCTGGCTAACCCGGAACCTAGAGGTTGCCCGGTCATGAGCATTCGCACGGAGACAGGGGAGGTAGTCTACACGCAAACGGCGGTGCTGGAGCGCTTCCGGTCGTATTACACGGGCCTCTATGAGAGCCAGCGGGGGGCGGAGGGCCGTCCACCGGCCGACTTACTGGAGACTACTCACCTCCCGAGGCTGGAGGCCGAGACTGCGAAAGAACTGGGTGGACCCGTCACGCTCTCGGAAATCAGGGTGGCTATCAAGCACATGGCTAGAAACAAAACGCCAGGGGTAGATGGCCTGCCGATCGAATTTTATGCGCAGTATGTAGATGTACTGGCGCCCAGGCTCCTGCTGGTCTATGCGGAGGCCTTGACGCTTGGGAGATTGCCCCAGTCGATGAGGGAGGCGCTGGTGGTACCGCTGCTGAAGCCGGGCAGGGACGCTTCTGATGTGACTTCGTATAGGCCATTATCCATGCTGACGGTCGACTATAAAATATTGAGTCGCATCCTGGCTACTAGATTGCTCCCACATATGACCCGGCTGGTTCATGAGGACCAAGCTGGATTTATCCCCACTAGGAGCACGGCCATGAATATTCGGCGCCTAGTCCGCATAATGGACAGTGTTTGGGACCCTACCCAGAAACCGGTAGTGTTATCTGTGGATATTGAAAAGGCCTTCGACTGCTTAGAGTGGGGCTACCTTGATGCGGTACTGGAGCGAATGGGTATGGGGGATGGTTTTGGGCGGTGGACGAGGGTCCTGTATTCCTCTGCTTCGGCCCAAGTACGCCTGGGATCGGTGGTTTCCTCAGAATATCCGGTGCGCAGGGGCACGAGACAGGGCTGTTCGTTGTCTCCCCTGTTGTTTGCCCTGGCAATGGAGCCGTTGGCGCCGCGGGCGAGGACGGGGCCAAGGTACGGTGGGGTCCGGTGTGGGGAAACGACGCACTATATTTCATTATACGCTGACGATCTCTTGCTGTATCTCGAGAACTCAGAGGAAGCCCTGGGGGGAGGCTATGGAGTTGCTGTCGGGCTTTGGGGGGCTGTCGGGCCTCAAGGTCAATTGGACTAAAACTTGTGTCTTCCCACTGCGGGCGGATGTACCGTACCCCCCACTCACTGTGGCGGTGGTGTGGGAGGCCACGTGCTTCACCTACTTGGGGGTTCGGATCTACCGCGACATCGGGGACTTGATGGATGGTAACATAGGGCGTAGTGTGCGGGCTCTGAGGGGATGCATGACCTTTTGGGCCTCCCTACCGCTGTCGGTGCTGGGCCGAGTGGCGCTGTTAAAGATGGTGGCCCTGCCACGGCTGCTTTATTATTTCCGCACCCTGCCGGTCTGGGTCCCCCAGCGGGTTTTTGCAGAGCTGAGGACACTGGTGGTAGGCTTCCTGTGGGGGGGGGACGGAGGAGGGTGGCCCTGGCTACTTTGGTGCGACCCAAATTCGAGGGAGGATTGGCGGTCCCTGATTTTGAATTGTACTACCTGGCGGCACAGCTACAGGTTTTAACGCAAAATGTTGCTAAAGTATTTAGAGGCCCGGAGCATGAGAGGGAGTCCGGTATCCAGAGACACGTTTTATCCTACATAGTCTTGCAACAGAAGCTGGACTTGAGAGACCTCTCTATAGAGGAGAGAACCCTCCGGCAGTGCTGGCACAGGAGCATGAGGAGAGCGAAGGCAGCACGCCCGTATGCGCCGGAGATCCCGCTGGGGATGCTGACAGCATTGCCACATGGCGGTGACTGGTCACCATTGGCGGAGTGGGAGGAGCTGGGGCTGCAGATGGTGGGAGACCTGTATGTGGAGGGGGCGCTCGCGCCCTTTGGGGTGCTGCAGGAACAGTTCGGCCTCCCGGAAGGGAGTTACCTGCTGCACGCGGCGGTACAAAGGCACTGGAGGGAGGGACTAGTGGAGCCTGCCGTGGTTCAGACATGCCAGTATGTGGTGATGGCGGCGGGGAGAGTTAAGGCGGTCACCTGCATCCACTCCCGACTGCTGCGGGAGGGTTTGGAGCCCCTTGCAGCACTAAAGGAGAAGTGGGAGGGGAGTATAGGCAAACCCATCCCGGACACCGTGTGGAGTCATATTATGCGGAGGACATGGAAGGGGAGTAGGAATGCTCGCTTCCAGCAGGTACACTTCTTCGTGCTGCATAGGGCTTATCTGACCCCGGGAAGGATTAAACGGTATTTTCAGGTGCAGGATGCGGCGTGCCCGAGATGTCAGGAGCTTGGAGCGGAGCTCGACCACCTCTTATGGGGGTGTCCCCAGCTGGCGACGTATTGGGCTGAGGTGGGGGAGCTCTTGAACGCTGTCACGGACCGTGAAGTGGAGTTCGACATGGCGGCCTGTTTATTGCTCTGGTTCCCTCACACAGTGAAGACGAAAGTGACGAGTAAATTCATTGACTTGGGCCTTATGCTGGCCCAGAGAGAAATCACCTGGCATTGGAAATCCCGGGAGGGTCCGTCGTATGGGAGATGGATGGCTGAGTTGTTGAAGTGGGCTAGCTGCGAGAGTGTGCTTAGGAGGCGGCAGGCGGCCAGGGCGGGGGATGAGAAGGGATTGGACTGGGTGAGGGCATGGGAGCTGATAGTGCAGGCTCTGAAGGACTACCGGCTGGAGAGCACAGAGCAGGAAGACCGGGAGGGCGGGGTTCCATGAGGCCTTGAAGCTACAGGTGTACAACCGATAGCAGTAGAAACAGTATGATAGACCCCTCGATCGGGGCCCACGCCAGCAGTAATGGGGGGGTGGGTAGGGTGGGGGCGAGTTATTGGGGTGTTATAGCAGTATAAGGACGGCTGACTGGGGATTGAGGCGGTTGGGTAAAACGCAGATATTAACCTGGGAGGTCGACCAGCTCTTCTGTGACGGGATAGCGAGGATACTCAGAGAATTGTAACGATGTGCCGCCCGGCCTCCGGGATGTGGGCTGAATGGCTGTGTACAGCACTACGGAGAGGGGGGGGCTCTGAGATACCTTGTGAGCTCGGGTCGCTATTATGGAGTTCTCATTCTTAATTCTGCAATAAAAACATGTTTAAAAAAAAATCAAAATCATTCATTCTTTTTTAACTTCACAGCGGAAAATCCTTATGGATGTGGAAAGATATGTATTTCCACTCTTTGGGGGATATTACAATCCGAATTACTCTACATGATGTACCATCAATGTTTTTATACATTTGATTGGCTTGTAAAAGTGTGTCTTCTCACTACACATGGCACTCAATTGCAAAATGATGGACACCTATATTCAATTCTTGGATATGTTCATAAACCCTTTGAACCTGGTGAAATGCAAAAATAGGGCTATTTGTATTTCAATTAATTGCCTAATCTCACAGAAAGCCTTACTCTATTGTGAAGGACACTCCTAAATGCTTTAGCAAACATCATGGGGCATATTTACAAAAAAGACTCACAGCACAGCAGGTCACCTTGCTGCGCTACATAACAGGGAAAGGGCAGGAATGCGCCATACTTAAAAGAATACGAAGTGTTTCGGTCCTTGTCTCTGTGCTGGCACCATTTCAGCTGCCTAGCGCTGACGCAGACACCCTTGCATTGCATTGCAGACAGGATTGTTTTGTGCAGAAGAGACACCTTCTTGCACAAAAACAATCCTGAGATGCAAATTCCTCTTTCTATGTGTGGTACAGAATGCAGCACACATAGAAAGAGGAAGTATCACCGAGAAATAAAGATATTTCTCCTTGTTACGCCGCACCTTGGGAGGTGTATCTTTTTGGCGCTTTCCCAGGTTTTACCCTTTCAGGTAAATCTGATAATGCATCAAAACCCATGGGAGTTATGTGGGAACATCCATGCAACGCCCATGGAATGCTTTGCTGGCGCAGAGTTTTATGAAGCCACTCAGGGCCACACAAGGTGGCTTTGCTTTCATAAGTCTCTTTTTTGTGTGGGGTCACTCTTGCATCACGTTAGGTGGTGCAAGAGTGACACAACAGGGCTCGTAATATGCCCCCAAGTTTCCTGGGAACTCAGAGTAGATATGATTGAATCATGCTCTGAAGTAGTGGGGTCAATGGGCCTGCTTCTAGAGGGGGTCTATCAGTAGTATTGTCATTAATGTGTTTATCACTGCCAATAAAATTTTCTTTATTCAAGAAAAGCCAACACACAATTTTAGTATGAGCCAAGTTATTCCACAATATTCGTGGTATGTTGTATTCCATGGAAAAACTGTTGAACATCTCTTAAAGTTATTTAAAAAATCTGTGTGAAACTAAATCAGTAGTATGTGGAAAATAATGATAATGTTGGTAAAACTGTTATTATAATGAATGTAATCTTGTCACTCAACTTAGGACATCTTTTTAGCACCTGTTATGAATGACACAGCACTGCACCAAACAGTATTATTTTATCAGTTTCGAAAAAAAATCCCCAAACAGGATAATGCTCCCCTCACCATGGGTGTGTTCCCCCATAGCAGGGGGAGCATTATTTGGTTGTTATTGTCCCTCAGTGTCAGGGTTTGCCAGTTGGTGACGGACAGTAAACTGGTAATTACTGCATGTCCACCCATCCTGATTGGGCGGGTAAGCATGTAGCCATTTCTCCAACAGCCCGTACTCCGTGGGGCCGTTGGAGAGGTTTGGCTATTGCTTTAACAAATTAGTCACCTCCATTGCCAATTCAGGGGGGTGGGCCTTCATGTTGGTGGTATGTGTAGCACTTCATTATTGCGATGGATATACATACTGCCAACATATAAATCAGGCCGTAAGTTGTTTAATGATTTCTGTTTATTGCTCTCCTTAACCTCCTCTGGACTTCCAAATAATTTTATATTGGCTCTTCTTGAATGGGGTTCAGCCTCCTCCAACATGCCCTTCATAACGTGTTGATTGGTTTCAGCTTGGTTGCAGATGTGCCCTTTCTGATTATAGCACTTCCTGCTCCACTCAATCACCTGCTGCAGTAGCTCCTTGGTGGTGAATCATCAATGACTTTAGTTGTTGGTTAGTCTGCACTTGGCCTTCCTTGAAATCCATTATCAAAATGTACAGAACAACAGGGACAGGGATCAAGGTGGCGGAGTCTATTTCCTCAACCCTTCATAACTCATAATACTGAATTGCTTTCTCTTTTCCCCTGTCCCACAATGACTTCAAAAGATTGACAACTGTGCTCTTATCGTGCTAACCTCCTTCCTGAATCTCTATTTCTCGTCACTGATTCTTGCAGATGTACCATAGACAGGGAGCTCCTATCCCTCTCCTCCCTTTATGTACATATTCATGCAACCAAGAACTTGTTGAATATCCAAATGAGGTGTGATATGAACTAGGTTCTCTGCCCCTTTCTTTGATCTCCACTAACACCCAAAGGCCCTCTCATCAGGGCTTGACTCATTGGGGGATATACTTTCTCCTTATATTGCTTTTTCCGCTTGTAGGTTTAGTGAGGGGGTATTCATCCTTCAGGTAGAAACACTTTAATTGGACCTTGCGAGGAGCCTATGCAGCCCACTATCAAGTGGTCATCTTTCGCCTCATAGGGTGTTCTTTATTTGTTAATAGGAGCCTTGGGTTAGAAGGGCTAACAGAAGGCTGCATTTGTGCCATATATTTGGGATTGATTGAAGATAAAAGGAAGGGATTGAGGGGGCAACAATCAGATTATTTGCAATTAATGCTTATTCCAGTGATTCCTCATCCTTCAAGCCTGCAATTACACACCCACCATCACCCTGGGAGGGGATACAGCTGCGATCCAAAGTGTGCTTGCACACTTACACAGAAGACATCGAGGATAGGCCTCCTCCTGTTTCCCTCGCTGGAAAGAGAAGAGTCTTAGGTAGGTACAATTTTAGGAAAATTGAGAAGAGGTCCCACCTCAAAGATGTTATTACTGGGATGAGGAAAGGGGAATGAATAGCAGTAGTGAATGTTATCACGGAATTCTGCGAATATTAAGCACACACGTGACTGGTCTGGTTAGCTCAGACTTGCACACGACTCGATTCCAGGCTCATCCACAGATCAGTCTAAGGGTCAATTTAAATGGAAAAAGAACGGACTTGAATGCATAAATATATTACACGTAGCTTAAGAATATTATAAAATGTCTTTTAACTGTACAATATTTTCATGATGCTCAGTTCATAGAGTAAACAAGAACAATAGCTTGTTTAATAAACATGAACCACATTTATTGAGTGCACATGTTCAAACAGCACACAAATGTAAAGAATTTCTCCCCTCTACTTTCACACCATGATTGGTATTGCAATACAGGAGCTCAAGAAACCATCTATAAATAAAGCAACTGGAGCTGATAATATTAATGCCAAGCTACTGGATGCAGCTGGCAAGTGTAACTTTTCTTTAGCCTCATTAATGTTTCACTCACTGCAGACACAGTTCCTGAAACTTTAAAAAAAAGTAAGCGCGCCCTAATCTTCAAACGAAAAAGCTCAGACAACTTTCCCGTCCACATATCCAAGATTCACAAGCTGACTTTATCCTGCAATAATAAGCAATCCACAGGTAAAATCCAAATTCTTTAAAATAACATGTGGAAGTGTAAAAAAAAAATATTTTAAGTTCTGACTGTTGTCCTAATTATGCGCACAGGCCAACCAAATAATCAAAAATAACAATATAATTTGCTGACACACATTTCTGTAACCATACTTCCACATATCTGTCTAGCAAATCTAATGTTACGTACCTCTTGCTCCGGCATAGTGATGTGAATTTGAATGCTTCTGGTGGCACTCTATGTAAGATTCTGTGTAACACTTATCTAACCTAATGTGCGATTAAATATATTATAGCACCATTTTCCGGTTTGGCTTGTCTATTGATAAGCAATGCTAATGGAAAATATTTTTACCTTCAAGAACATTTAAATGACACTTAACGGCCCTCATTTATGTGTGTATGTGGTATTTTTATAGTGAAAACGTACCAGAAAGGCAGCAGGGTGCTAAGCAGCGGGTCAACGGTACAAATAAGGTTAAGGAGTGATTGATTGGAGAAGTAGCTGAGTTCTGAAAGTGGAGGTGAACTGTTCCTGTGTTGTGATGTAGTGCTCTTCTTTAAAGAAAGGTATTTCCAGCTATTTCCCAAACTGGACCAGGGTAGGGCCGGTACTGCTGAATACTGGGATGTATGCTAGGTTCTATGTGCATAGAAGAAGAAGACCTGTAGACTAATTTCCTTCCTTTTTTCACTTTTTCATCTTCAGTCATAGTATCCTGGCTTCCAATCTGCCGAGAGCCAGAGGTTGTACGACATTACAACGCATGCCTTGACTAGTCATGCCTTTTCCAAGCAGCCTTAATTTAATATGACATTTATTTCTTTTTTCTTTTTGGGAGACTCCCCTAGCCCCTCCCCTTTTTAATTTCCTTCTAACCTGCCTTCACAACTACCCACCCCAAAACCCTAAAATTACCTATACCTCCATTTACCACTGCCCACCCCTAAACCCTAAACTTATTATGTATTTTTTTTCTTCTTTTTGGATGGTGACCCCTAAAGCTCCCTTTTTAAATTTACTCCTAACCTTCCTTTACAGCTACCCTCTCATAAACCATAAATGTACCCTTACCACCCTTTAACAGTGCCCAACCCTAAACCCTAAAATTACCCTTACCTCCCTTTACCACTAACATAACATATGTATTTGTAAAGTACACTTTCACCCAGAAGGGTATCTTGGTGCTAAAAAACAGATAGTTTTGTTACCCAACTCAATGGTAATCTATTTACCGACCTCAGAAGGATGAAAGGCTAAGTGGACCTGCCGGGATTTAAACCTGTGATCATGAGGCCAAACACAGGACCCTATAGTGGACGTATTAGTTCACTAAGCCATCAGACCGTTGCCGATCCCTAAACTCTAAAATTACTCCTAACACCTACTCCTACTCATCCCAAACCTTAAATTTACCCTTACCTCCCTGTACCACTACCAACACCTAAACCCTAAAATTTCCCTTACCACCCTTTACCACTATCAACCATAAACACTAACTGTAGCTTTATATGTATAGTCAGCCGTTATATTTATCTGCGTTAACTATAATGTATGTCCCCACAATGCACTGCTTATGTCCTCACATAATACATAACTCATGACATGGTCAGTGACATCACTGAGGACATCACTGATGACGTCTCAAATGACATCACTGATGATATCACTGATTACATCATCCAGTGATTGTGAGTGTTATCTAAAAGTTTATGAGAGTTGAACATATATTCTAAGGTACCACAAAAGTTAAATTAGTATTCTTTTTGTACGACTAATGAGTCTTCACATTTTTTCACATAGATTATGTGAGTGGCTGTGTGACTGTGTGTATCAGTGTGTGAGTCGGTGTCTGAGTGCCTGTATGGGTGTGTGAGTGGCTCTATGGGTGTATTTGTGGTTGTGTGAGTAGCTGTATGGGTGAGTTAGTGGCTGTGTGAGTGGCTGCACTGGTGAGGGACTGGGTGTGTTAGTGGCTGTATGGATGAGTTAGCGGCTGTGTGAGTGGCTGTATGGGTGGTGAGTGGGTATGTGTGTGACTGTATGGGCGAGTAAGTGGGCATTTGAATGGCTGTCTAAGTGAGTGACCTGGTGTGTAAGTGGCTATATAGGTGAGTGAGTGGCTGTTTGAGTAGGTGTTTGGTTAAGTAAGATGTGTGTGAGTGCTTGTATTGGAGAGTGTGTATCTGTGTGAGTGGCTCTATGGGTGAGTGAGTGGATGTGTGAGTGGTTGTATGGATGTGTGAATGGGTACTAAGTGGTTATGTGGGTGTCTGAGTGGTTGTTTGGGTGAGTGAGTGCCTGTGTTGAGAGGCTGTATGGATGAAAGAATGGGTGTGTGAGTGGCTGTATAGGTGAATATGTGGGTGTGTCAGTAGCTGTATGGGTGAGTGTGTGGTTGTGTAAGTGTCTGTATGGGTGAGCGAGTAGCTGTGTGAGTAGGTATATGGGAATGTGAGAGTCTGTGTGAGTAGGTGTATGTGGGAATGAGTGGGTGTATGAGTAGCTATATCGGTGAGTGAGTGACTGCATGAGTGGCTGTATTGGTGAGTGAGTGGGTGTGTGAGTGGCTGTATGGGTGGATGAGAGGCTGTGTGAGTGGCTGTATGAATGGGTGAGTGAGTGACTGAGTGGCTGTGTGAGTGGTGGGTAGGTGTAAGTGTGAGTGGTTGTATGAGTGAGTGAGTGGCTATGTGAATTGTTCTATGGGTGAGTTATTGGGTGTGTAAGTAGGTATATGAGTACATGAGTGGCTGTTTGAGTGGGTGAATGGGTCAGTGAATGGGTGTGTGAGTGGCTGTCTTGCACAGTAAGTATTTGTGTGAGTGACTGTATAGGTGAATGAGTGGGAGTGTCAGTGTTTGTATCACTGTATGAATGGGTATGTAAGTAGTTTTGTGGATGAGTGAATATTTGTGTGAGTGGCTGTATGGGTGAGTGAATGGCTCTGTTTGTAGCTGTCTGGGTGGGCAGATGGTTGTTTGAGTGGCTATGTGGGTGAGTGAGTGGTTTATGAGTGACTGTATGAGTGAATGAGTGGGTGTGTATCAGTAGTTGTATGGGTGTGTGAATGGGTAGGTGAGTAGTTGTGTGGGCATGTGAGTGGGTGTAGGAGAGATTGTATGGGGATATGAGTGGGTGTGTGAGTTGATCTGTGGATGATATCATCAATGATGTCATCGGTGATGTAATATGTGAGGTCTTTAGCAGTGCATTGCAGGGGCATAAGTTAAAGTTAGCTCAGGTACCTATAACTGCTGAATTTCAATGGTTTTGTATGAGTAAAATCTGAGCCTAACTATAATGACCCAGTAAACTTTGGTTTTTACAGTGTTTTTCAAATTTTATTTCCTAACTATAATGTCCCTATACCTTTGGTTTTCTTTACTGAATCTCTGAGGTTTTTTTAAATTTTATTTCCTAACTGTAACCTGTAACCTTTGAGACTGGTTGTGTGAGTGGCTGTATAGGTCTGTGAGTGGGCATGTGAGTCACTGTATGAGTCTGTGAGTGGGTGTATTAGTGGTTTTGTGGTTATGTGGGTATGTGAGTGGCTTCATAGGTCTGTGAGTGGATGTTCAGTGGCTGTATGGGTCTGTGAGTTGGTGGTGGCTGTATGGGTCAGTGAGTGGGTATATGAGTGGCTGTATGGGATGGTGACTGGGTGTGTGAGTGTTGTATGGGTCTATGAGTAGGAGTTTCTGTATGGGAGTATGAGTGGGTGTGTGAGTAGTATTGAGGGAGTATGTGTGGATTTGTGAGTTGGTGAGCAGGTGACTGTATGGGGCTGTGAGTGGGTGCGGGAGTAGCTGTGCAGATGTGTGAGTGGGTTTGTGAGTGGCTGTATGGGTCTGTGAATGGGTGTATGAGTAGCTGTATGGGTCTGTGAGTAGGTATGTGAGTGACTGTATGGATCTGTAAGTGGGCGTGTGACTGGCTGTATGGGTGTGTGAGTGGTTTCATGGGTGTATGAGTGGGTGTGTGAGCAGCTGTATGAGTCTGTGAGTTGCATACTACTAAGGTGGATGGGACGGGGTCAAATGGGTGATGCCTCCAGGTGATTTTGCACATTTGAATACTCATAGTCATTTAAAGCGAGAACCATGGACTTTGCTCCCACCAGGAACGGCCAAGAAACAATCTACTTGTCACAATCACTACAGATTGCTGCTCCGATAACAAAAACAAGAATTGTTAGAGACATCGCATTATACATGTAATAAGAGGCTACTACCACACAGCATGTCCTCATGCTCCATCAAACCTCCTCCATGACACACTGCTAGCTGAAGTAGCATGACAAGCTAGTTTCCCCTCCCCACCAGGAATGCTACTTATTGTCCCAGAATCAGCTTGCAAAGAGGTCAGGGGGTCACGAGGCACAGAGCAGAGCAGCCTGTGTAAGGTTTGTAGTAAGAACACTCCTACTGATCTTGACCTGCAGGAAAATCTTTCACTGCGTGGCAAACACTTCCTCGTTGAGCCTTCGCTCCTCCCCTCTGTAACACTTGAACCAATCCCTATGAAATATTGGAACACTGGTCGTCCGATTACATGTCAATGCCACTCCAATGGCCCCACCACTGCCAGTGCCTGCCCTGACAATGGTCATCCAATTCTCTTTCAATAATCTGGCACCTCTCTGTCCAAACAGCTTCCCTCCACGTGTCTGTCAATGTCTACCCGACAGGTGTCATTCATTGCTCCCTGAATATCAACTGTGTGCATGTCCATGATTGCCCACATTCCACTCTTTTTTACCAGTAGCCCTCAATGTCTCCTCTGTATCTTACACTTGTTTATCAGAGTCCGAAAGATGCCATACCGATGTCCCTGCACTAGTTCTGAAATGCTCATTTTTCAAACCCCCCTAGCACCCACACAGTGTCCCTCACTGTTCTCACACTTGACTGATGGGTAATGGTGCAATCACACCTGCAGGACCTGCACGCATAACACATCCCTCACACTCATTGCAGGGCTGTGGGGAAGCACAAATTGGACCAAGTGCAGGTCAAGTGCACTCACTCTGCAGGGTTGTACAAGCACCTTAGCTCTCAAGGGTTCCGGTCATAAAGCGCAGAATCACTATCAGAGCTTCCCCATCCATGTCACTCGCCAGCCTCTCTAACACAGCCCTCCTCAACCTCTCCCCACACCCCCACCAAGTGCTGAGGGTATTTGGCTTTCTAACCACAAAGTAGAAACCAGCCATCATAGCCCAGGGTGGTTCTGAGGCGGTGTGAGCTGCCATCCCACAGCTCTCTAATTGCAGCTTCCTCTCTTGTCCCCAACTGCCCCTTCTAACATTCACAGGCCTTGGAGGAAGGGTACATATTTTCGATATCACTCAGTGTCAAGCATGTCAATGCCAATTTCGAGAAGTTTTCCACTTTCCACCGTTCCACTACCAGTTCATTGCTCTTTGAGTATAATGCCTTGTGTGTTATCCAGACTTTGCAATGTCACCTGCACAATGCCACTTCAATAACGTCCTTGTAAAATACCTCTGCACATTTTCCCCTGTACAATGCACCTGAAAAATATCTGCAGAATGCCCATCGCAAACTTGCGCCTTGCTCCCATTCGCTACACACACAGAAAAATACACCTGCACTCCGTTTTAATGCACAACAGCCCTTGTCAGTGCACCTGTACTGTGCACCTGCACAATACTGTGCATTGATTACTCAACTTCAATTCTTCATCGTAAGGTATGCACATATTGCCCCCTCATCATGTTGCACACCGAATATCCATGAAAATAGTCCTTCATGATGCTCCTGCATCATGCTCCATCACAAGAAACCAGCACATTGCCACTGCACCCTGTTCACTGCTCAGTGCCCCTTCACTATATATATTTCTGAAAGCCATTTGTTTACATGGACCCTGCTCTATTCTCGTACTGTGGCTATGAAAGGGACTGTGCAGTGTTCATGTATTGGGAACCATTCACTGTTTTTCTGAAAGGAATGTTCCGGCATAAAGATCGTGTTTTGTCGTTTGCTTGGGACAGTTGACTGATATATAATAGGGTCTGCATAGAGTTAATAGAGTAGTGACCCGGTACCACAGTAAAACCGGGACAGTGTAATCTGTATTAAGTATGGGCCGTTCACTGTCTGTACTAGGCAGTATCAATCTAATAAGGCCAGTGTGTGATTCCTGCAATTAGGACCATGCAGGCATCCTTTCTTTTTCTATGACACTTGAACTGTTCCTTTGGTTGGTAGTGTGTCTGTTAACTGGGAAACATACAGTATTCATTTAACAGTGAGTAATGTTTGTTGTTCAGGAGCCATATGCTCAGGTATGCAGCATGGACAACCATGATGCAACTGTTTAGTGTAATCAGGGCCGTGCAGTAAGTAGTATCCCATAGGGCCTTCCCAGTCGGTAATTTCTGGGCTGTACCACTGCCCTTTCACTACAGAGACACACACTCTTCCCTCGTCATGGAAACCCTCCCCAGTGGATGTAAATCACCAAGATGCCTTGAGGCTCTGACTATCTGCACATTCGAGGAGCACGGGTGAAGCACTGCCGATTGCTACCAATACACATGTAAGCCACAGGCTGTGTTGTTTATGCACATTAATGCTCGAGGTACAGTTGTGAGGAGTCCGAGTTCTCGGTACCGCCGCCCAGCACGAATGGGAAGCGGATGGGCCAAGACACTCAAGGTCATGGTAGTCTTCTTTGTGCTGGCCGTAGGTGGAAGTGAGGTGCTGATTTGAAATGCCTCAGGAGAGCGTATGGTGGACTAGCAGAGTAGACACAGAACATGGACCTGGCCCACCCGGGGGCTGAAATACAAACAAGCACAAGTTACCACGCTTTTTCTTTTCAATTTAGTCATGGATCCACCTGCAATTTTGTGGCAAAATTGAAAAAAATATGTTTTTAACCCCCAGCAGAATTTCTGGGGAACCACACCACCAGTTATAGGGGGTCAGGGTATTCCTACACTGCTCACTTTTCTTTATTTTTTAAGTTTTATTTTGGGACCCAGCTAAGTGTGAGTCCAAAGATGGCTGCCAGCACTATCTGGTTGAAGTGTACATGGCACACCTATGTAACTATATGTTGGCGTTTTGTAGACCCCTGTGAATTTCCTTGTCTCTTGTTCTCTTTCCTCCCTCCTCCTTCTACTTAAAGTTGAAATTAAACTGAGTTATTAGTTATAGTTATGCAGGATATGAGGCCTGCACAAGTAAATGGCAAGCAAACACCCCATTGTTGAGCTTGACCGTCTCAGGGAGATGAAGTGGAGCATACCAAGGCTTGCTCAGGGGAGGTTGTGTGGGAGTAATTACCATTCACTGGCACACAATAATAACACACAATAAATGATCGTCCTGTCTGTGCCTTTCTTTAGAAAAGGAAAAGTATATTTATTACACACAATACTTAATACCATGCATTAATTTCCAAATATACATAAATATGGTTGAAATACCTTTGATTATGCTACATTTGACCCAAAATATCAGGACCTCAAAATATCATAGTAATCTCCCACACACAAAATATAGCACATAGCCATATAAGAGGGTGTCACCTTAAATCAATGTTACCACACTTAAAGACCAGAATCACATGCTAAAATGCATCACTCAATCACTGACTTGAGAAACCATAATCCATTTGCAATCATTATACCTAATAAAGTATAGCAACAATCTGCCCTCATAAGTATTGTAGCATTGCAGTCTTTCATTACATTTCATTTCTGCCAGCAATACAACATTAAAAAAATTAATAAAAACCTTAAAACATATGTCTGTGTCTTTCTTATCCAGTTTAGGCCACCAAACCTACAACCAAACAACGGAGGTTGCAGCACTCCCATGTTTTAGAACAAAAGAGCTAGGCTGGCAGTGTATAGCATTTGGGTGAAAAGCCAGGAAGGGGATCCTAACTTGCTGACCCTTTAAACTTAAGGTCAGTACTTTTGGGGATTTTCCTAGGAGGGGGAGCGCCTTTACGCCTGCAGCCCACCCACCCACTTTTTTTTAATCATTGGTGTAATCCCTAGCATCCTGGGCCCACCACAAACAGCAAAAAACGTGGTTAACTTAAAGCCCCACCGGGCATTATGGGACAAATCTAAATCTGTTTAATTCAGATTTATGAATCATAATACAAATACAACAATTAAAATGGACAATCTCCTAACAAGTTAAAACTATGCATATTATTGGATCACACACAAGATGCCAGTTGGAAAAATCAGCAATAGAGTGTATTAAACAGGGCATAGGTGTGATGTTCAAATCATTATCATCAAAGTGCATAGGTGTGATGTTCATCAAAGTGCATCTGTGTGATGTTCAAATAATTATCATCAAAGTGACGTTCCTCTAACAGCTGTAACAGTTAAATAACCATGTAAGAGCCTAGCAGTATAACACGTCTAAAACAAAAGCAAATTTCAATGTGAGATAAAATATTAGATAAAAACCCGCAATATTGCTACGGGTTACTGATAAAGCTGTCCACATCGCCAGCAAGGTATCTTTTGTGTGAAAGCCATGCAGCATGTAAGAATTTGGCAACGCTAATAACGATCAATTCTCTGGTGTCAGAACTCGGACTTCTCAGTGCAACTTCATATTGTCTGATACCTAACAGTTGAAGAACCAGTTTATTCTACTTCTTGTATGGGATTGTCTACGTACTGCAGAAGAAAAAGAGATGGTGCAGTGTTTCAGACTACAGCTTACATGCTGGGCATAAGGTTCTTGTGCAAATTTTATTTTTTTAATTTACAGTAAAACTATAAAAAGGCACAGTCCCATATCTAAATTTTAAGTACAACTGCTAAGGTAGAAGTATAAAAAGATGTCTATGGAGGAATGTTCTAAAGGTCTGTCGGTCAAGCTGCCTGCCTCACAGTCCTTTATTTCCTCTTCCTTAGTAGAATTAGTCTAGCAAGAGGCCTCAGACTCCTGTGTTACCAAAGCGGAGAAACGGTTAGTGCAGGAGACGTGAAGGACCGTCCCTGAGATGGATTCAGGAACTGCCTCAGTTTGGGGGGTTTAGTTGCCACACATCCATTTTTGAAGGTGAGGACCAGATGTATTGCAGATTTTTCCACCCTGTTTCATAAACATTCTGGCTAAAGGTCTCTCTTTCCCATTAGATGTTAATGACAATGGAGTAGGGACAGGTTTTAAAATTGATTCAACTTCCTCAATCAGGTCATTGATTTCTTTCAAAGCATTGCTACTGTTGGAAGGTTTGGTTGGTTTCTTTGGCAGGGAGGACCTCATGGAAGACTCGGGTGCCTGCCATGCCCCCATTTTATATAGAAAAACAGCAAATATAGTTTCAAACCTCACTCAAGCTTCAAAAGTGGGCCAGTTGTGCAGGTCAAAGGCATAGCCTCTGGATCTAGATAGCATCTACGTATGCCAGTAATTCTCGGTATAAGCCCACATACCTTCTGCAAAGTGTGGGTATCAGAGGGTTGGCCCAGCCTCATCCAGATGGTGACGGGCAAAAATGGGCTCGGTTTTGCCCGGGCACAGGGTGTGTGACCTGCGCTGCGAGATGTCTAGTGTGCTTATCAGTACTGTGGCGGCAGGCAGGGCTGGACTAGCGACAGTGTTTGTCCTCGCCCTGAAGAGTATGAGAGCTGTATTTTACCCCTGGTGCTGGAACTGCTGCAGTGTCGCCTTCCTGCACTGTGGGAGGGCTAGTGCACTTTGGTGGCAGGCGGTGCTGGGCTAGGAATGGTGGCCCTCCTGGCGCTGGAAATGATGGGAGCTGCAGTCTCTGTATTTTGTTCCTGGTGCTGAAACTGCTGCTGTGTCCTCTTCCCATAAATATTGATGAAGTGGCTCTGGCAGCAGCAATCATTTTTGTTTGCATACCTTCCCTGTGTATTCTTTTCTTTTTTTCCCATTCTTTTGTTAGGGCAGCCCAGTCCTACCTGGGCACCCCAACTTGTCTCCACTTTGGGTGTAGCTTGGCAAGCCCACGCTTGGCTATCCCTGCTGGCCGGCATCCTGTACTTCTAGCGCAGGAACAAGCAGCGTGCTTCTCCTTTGCCCGCTCCATGCAGGCAGAGTGTCTTCTTGTTGTGGCTGTCCCGCTCGCACCTGACACAGGCATGGAGCAGTACAGGCCCACCACCACTGCAGGGAGTACGGAGGCTCTCCCCATGCTTCCTCCTTTGAAGAAGCCCAAAGATGGAGTTCCAGGCCCCATCCCTCTTCTCAGGGTAGCACGAGTGCGCTCACCTTCCTCTGCTTGCATCGGAACCAGGAGAGTGGGTCCAAGGCTCCTAGCTTTTGTCTTGGGGGGAGTTACAGCGCTCCCTCAGTTTGCTAATGGAACCAGCTCCCTGCAAAGTGTTCCACCAGGAGACCTGTGGAAAAGGCTCCATGTCACTAGGGCTTGCAAACAGGAGCGAAATGAGCACAAGTTTGCAGAAAGAAAAGGATTTGACCTTAGACCCTCCAGCTGACCGAACAGAGCACATGTTCCTCTGCTACTGATAATCCTAAAACACCTGAGGTAGGCTACGGCCCGTGAGTTGACTCCTTAAACATGTATGAGTTATGATTAGGGCATGTGACGGGCCCCCTCCCCAGAACTCTTGAGACCGGAACCCAACCCCCAGGCCAGTTCATACATGGGGAGGTCTGTCTCTGTACCCCCACCAAGCAAACCAAGGGAGCGCTGTAACACCCCCAAGACAAAAGCAAGGAGCCTGGGACCCACTCCCCTGGCTAACCTATAGACCACAGCCTGACCTTTTTCTCTACCAGAACTGATTGCTTCCTCATGTTGAGCAGATGTTAATGACAATGGAGTAGGGACAGGTTTTAAAATTGATTCAACTTCCTCAATCAGGTCATTGATTTCTTTCAAAGCATTGCTACTGTTGGAAGGTTTGGTTGGTTTCTTTGGCAGGGAGGACCTCATGGAAGACTCGGGTGCCTGCCATGCCCCCATTTTATATAGAAAAACAGCAAATATAGTTTCAAACCTCACTCAAGCTTCAAAAGTGGGCCAGTTGTGCAGGTCAAAGGCATAGCCTCTGGATCTAGATAGCATCTACGTATGCCAGTAATTCTCGGTATAAGCCCACATACCTTCTGCAAAGTGTGGGTATCAGAGGGTTGGCCCAGCCTCATCCAGATGGTGACGGGCAAAAATGGGCTCGGTTTTTGCCCGGGCACAGGGTGTGTGACCTGCGCTGCGAGATGTCTAGTGTGCTTATCAGTACTGTGGCGGCAGGCAGGGCTGGACTAGCGACAGTGTATGTCCTCGCCCTGAAGAGTATGAGAGCTGTATTTTACCCCTGGTGCTGGAACTGCTGCAGTGTCGCCTTCCTGCACTGTGGGAGGGCTAGTGCACTTTGGTGGCAGGCGGTGCTGGGCTAGGAATGGTGGCCCTCCTGGCGCTGGAAATGATGGGAGCTGCAGTCTCTGTATTTTGTTCCTGGTGCTGAAACTGCTGCTGTGTCCTCTTCCCATAAATATTGATGAAGTGGCTCTGGCAGCAGCAATCATTTTTGTTTGCATACCTTCCCTGTGTATTCTTTTCTTTTTTTCCCATTCTTTTGTTAGGGCTGCCCAGTCCTACCTGGGCACCCCAACTTGTCTCCACTTTGGGTGTAGCTTGGCAAGCCCACGCTTGGCTATCCCTGCTGGCCGGCATCCTGTACTTCTAGCGCAGGAACAAGCAGCGTGCTTCTCCTTTGCCCGCTCCATGCAGGCAGAGTGTCTTCTTGTTGTGGCTGTCCCGCTCGCACCTGACACAGGCATGGAGCAGTACAGGCCCACCACCACTGCAGGGAGTACGGAGGCTCTCCCCATGCTTCCTCCTTTGAAGAAGCCCAAAGATGGAGTTCCAGGCCCCATCCCTCTTCTCAGGGTAGCACGAGTGTGCTCACCTTCCTCTGCTTGCATCGGAACCAGGAGAGTGGGTCCAAGGCTCCTAGCTTTTGTCTTGGGGGGAGTTACAGCGCTCCCTCAGTTTGCTAATGGAACCAGCTCCCTGCAAAGTGTTCCACCAGGAGACCTGTGGAAAAGGCTCCATGTCACTAGGGCTTGCAAACAGGAGCGAAATGAGCACAAGTTTGCAGAAAGAAAAGGATTTGACCTTAGACCCTCCAGCTGACCGAACAGAGCACATGTTCCTCTGCTACTGATAATCCTGAAACACCTGAGGTAGGCTACGGCCCGTGAGTTGACTCCTTAAACATGTATGAGTTATGATTAGGGCATGTGACGGGCCCCCTCCCCAGAACTCTTGAGACCGGAACCCAACCCCCAGGCCAGTTCATACATGGGGAGGTCTGTCTCTGTACCCCCACCAAGCAAACCAAGGGAGCGCTGTAACACCCCCAAGACAAAAGCAAGGAGCCTGGGACCCACTCCCCTGGCTAACCTATAGACCACAGCCTGACCTTTTTCTCTACCAGAACTGATTGCTTCCTCATGTTGAGCAAATGTTAATGACAATGGAGTAGGGACAGGTTTTAAAATTGATTCAACTTCCTCAATCAGGTCATTGATTTCTTTCAAAGCATTGCTACTGTTGGAAGGTTTGGTTGGTTTCTTTGGCAGGGAGGACCTCATGGAAGACTCGGGTGCCTGCCATGCCCCCATTTTATATAGAAAAACAGCAAATATAGTTTCAAACCTCACTCAAGCTTCAAAAGTGGGCCAGTTGTGCAGGTCAAAGGCATAGCCTCTGGATCTAGATAGCATCTACGTATGCCAGTAATTCTCGGTATAAGCCCACATACCTTCTGCAAAGTGTGGGTATCAGAGGGTTGGCCCAGCCTCATCCAGATGGTGACGGGCAAAAATGGGCTCGGTTTTGCCCGGGCACAGGGTGTGTGACCTGCGCTGCGAGATGTCTAGTGTGCTTATCAGTACTGTGGCGGCAGGCAGGGCTGGACTAGCGACAGTGTTTGTCCTCGCCCTGAAGAGTATGAGAGCTGTATTTTACCCCTGGTGCTGGAACTGCTGCAGTGTCGCCTTCCTGCACTGTGGGAGGGCTAGTGCACTTTGGTGGCAGGCGGTGCTGGGCTAGGAATGGTGGCCCTCCTGGCGCTGGAAATGATGGGAGCTGCAGTCTCTGTATTTTGTTCCTGGTGCTGAAACTGCTGCTGTGTCCTCTTCCCATAAATATTGATGAAGTGGCTCTGGCAGCAGCAATCATTTTTGTTTGCATACCTTCCCTGTGTATTCTTTTCTTTTTTTCCCATTCTTTTGTTAGGGCAGCCCAGTCCTACCTGGGCACCCCAACTTGTCTCCACTTTGGGTGTAGCTTGGCAAGCCCACGCTTGGCTATCCCTGCTGGCCGGCATCCTGTACTTCTAGCGCAGGAACAAGCAGCGTGCTTCTCCTTTGCCCGCTCCATGCAGGCAGAGTGTCTTCTTGTTGTGGCTGTCCCGCTCGCACCTGACACAGGCATGGAGCAGTACAGGCCCACCACCACTGCAGGGAGTACGGAGGCTCTCCCCATGTTTCCTCCTTTGAAGAAGCCCAAAGATGGAGTTCCAGGCCCCATCCCTCTTCTCAGGGTAGCACGAGTGCGCTCACCTTCCTCTGCTTGCATCGGAACCAGGAGAGTGGGTCCAAGGCTCCTAGCTTTTGTCTTGGGGGGAGTTACAGCGCTCCCTCAGTTTGCTAATGGAACCAGCTCCCTGCAAAGTGTTCCACCAGGAGACCTGTGGAAAAGGCTCCATGTCACTAGGGCTTGCAAACAGGAGCGAAATGAGCACAAGTTTGCAGAAAGAAAAGGATTTGACCTTAGACCCTCCAGCTGACCGAACAGAGCACATGTTCCTCTGCTACTGATAATCCTGAAACACCTGAGGTAGGCTACGGCCCGTGAGTTGACTCCTTAAACATGTATGAGTTATGATTAGGGCATGTGACGGGCCCCCTCCCCAGAACTCTTGAGACCGGAACCCAACCCCCAGGCCAGTTCATACATGGGGAGGTCTGCCTCTGTACCCCCACCAAGCAAACCAAGGGAGCGCTGTAACACCCCCAAGACAAAAGCAAGGAGCCTGGGACCCACTCCCCTGGCTAACCTATAGACCACAGCCTGACCTTTTTCTCTACCAGAACTGATTGCTTCCTCATGTTGAGCAAATGTTAATGACAATGGAGTAGGGACAGGTTTTAAAATTGATTCAACTTCCTCAATCAGGTCATTGATTTCTTTCAAAGCATTGCTACTGTTGGAAGGTTTGGTTGGTTTCTTTGGCAGGGAGGACCTCATGGAAGACCCGGGTGCCTGCCATGCCCCCATTTTATATAGAAAAACAGCAAATATAGTTTCAAACCTCACTCAAGCTTCAAAAGTGGGCCAGTTGTGCAGGTCAAAGGCATAGCCTCTGGATCTAGATAGCATCTACGTATGCCAGTAATTCTCGGTATAAGGCCACATACCTTCTGCAAAGTGTGGGTATCAGAGGGTTGGCCCAGCCTCATCCAGATGGTGACGGGCAAAAATGGGCTCGGTTTTTGCCCGGGCACAGGGTGTGTGACCTGCGCTGCGAGATGTCTAGTGTGCTTATCAGTACTGTGGCGGCAGGCAGGGCTGGACTAGCGACAGTGTATGTCCTCGCCCTGAAGAGTATGAGAGCTGTATTTTACCCCTGGTGCTGGAACTGCTGCAGTGTCGCCTTCCTGCACTGTGGGAGGGCTAGTGCACTTTGGTGGCAGGCGGTGCTGGGCTAGGAATGGTGGCCCTCCTGGCGCTGGAAATGATGGGAGCTGCAGTCTCTGTATTTTGTTCCTGGTGCTGAAACTGCTGCTGTGTCCTCTTCCCATAAATATTGATGAAGTGGCTCTGGCAGCAGCAATCATTTTTGTTTGCATACCTTCCCTGTGTATTCTTTTCTTTTTTTCCCATTCTTTTGTTAGGGCTGCCCAGTCCTACCTGGGCACCCCAACTTGTCTCCACTTTGGGTGTAGCTTGGCAAGCCCACGCTTGGCTATCCCTGCTGGCCGGCATCCTGTACTTCTAGCGCAGGAACAAGCAGCGTGCTTCTCCTTTGCCCGCTCCATGCAGGCAGAGTGTCTTCTTGTTGTGGCTGTCCCGCTCGCACCTGACACAGGCATGGAGCAGTACAGGCCCACCACCACTGCAGGGAGTACGGAGGCTCTCCCCATGCTTCCTCCTTTGAAGAAGCCCAAAGATGGAGTTCCAGGCCCCATCCCTCTTCTCAGGGTAGCACGAGTGTGCTCACCTTCCTCTGCTTGCATCGGAACCAGGAGAGTGGGTCCAAGGCTCCTAGCTTTTGTCTTGGGGGGAGTTACAGCGCTCCCTCAGTTTGCTAATGGAACCAGCTCCCTGCAAAGTGTTCCACCAGGAGACCTGTGGAAAAGGCTCCATGTCACTAGGGCTTGCAAACAGGAGCGAAATGAGCACAAGTTTGCAGAAAGAAAAGGATTTGACCTTAGACCCTCCAGCTGACCGAACAGAGCACATGTTCCTCTGCTACTGATAATTCTGAAACACCTGAGGTAGGCTACGGCCCGTGAGTTGACTCCTTAAACATGTATGAGTTATGATTAGGGCATGTGACGGGCCCCCTCCCCAGAACTCTTGAGACCGGAACCCAACCCCCAGGCCAGTTCATACATGGGGAGGTCTGTCTCTGTACCCCCACCAAGCAAACCAAGGGAGCGCTGTAACACCCCCAAGACAAAAGCAAGGAGCCTGGGACCCACTCCCCTGGCTAACCTATAGACCACAGCCTGACCTTTTTCTCTACCAGAACTGATTGCTTCCTCATGTTGAGCAAATGTTAATGACAATGGAGTAGGGACAGGTTTTAAAATTGATTCAACTTCCTCAATCAGGTCATTGATTTCTTTCAAAGCATTGCTACTGTTGGAAGGTTTGGTTGGTTTCTTTGGCAGGGAGGACCTCATGGAAGACTCGGGTGCCTGCCATGCCCCCATTTTATATAGAAAAACAGCAAATATAGTTTCAAACCTCACTCAAGCTTCAAAAGTGGGCCAGTTGTGCAGGTCAAAGGCATAGCCTCTGGATCTAGATAGCATCTACGTATGCCAGTAATTCTCGGTATAAGCCCACATACCTTCTGCAAAGTGTGGGTATCAGAGGGTTGGCCCAGCCTCATCCAGATGGTGACGGGCAAAAATGGGCTCGGTTTTGCCCGGGCACAGGGTGTGTGACCTGCGCTGCGAGATGTCTAGTGTGCTTATCAGTACTGTGGCGGCAGGCAGGGCTGGACTAGCGACAGTGTTTGTCCTCGCCCTGAAGAGTATGAGAGCTGTATTTTACCCCTGGTGCTGGAACTGCTGCAGTGTCGCCTTCCTGCACTGTGGGAGGGCTAGTGCACTTTGGTGGCAGGCGGTGCTGGGCTAGGAATGGTGGCCCTCCTGGCGCTGGAAATGATGGGAGCTGCAGTCTCTGTATTTTGTTCCTGGTGCTGAAACTGCTGCTGTGTCCTCTTCCCATAAATATTGATGAAGTGGCTCTGGCAGCAGCAATCATTTTTGTTTGCATACCTTCCCTGTGTATTCTTTTCTTTTTTTCCCATTCTTTTGTTAGGGCAGCCCAGTCCTACCTGGGCACCCCAACTTGTCTCCACTTTGGGTGTAGCTTGGCAAGCCCACGCTTGGCTATCCCTGCTGGCCGGCATCCTGTACTTCTAGCGCAGGAACAAGCAGCGTGCTTCTCCTTTGCCCGCTCCATGCAGGCAGAGTGTCTTCTTGTTGTGGCTGTCCCGCTCGCACCTGACACAGGCATGGAGCAGTACAGGCCCACCACCACTGCAGGGAGTACGGAGGCTCTCCCCATGCTTCCTCCTTTGAAGAAGCCCAAAGATGGAGTTCCAGGCCCCATCCCTCTTCTCAGGGTAGCACGAGTGCGCTCACCTTCCTCTGCTTGCATCGGAACCAGGAGAGTGGGTCCAAGGCTCCTAGCTTTTGTCTTGGGGGGAGTTACAGCGCTCCCTCAGTTTGCTAATGGAACCAGCTCCCTGCAAAGTGTTCCACCAGGAGACCTGTGGAAAAGGCTCCATGTCACTAGGGCTTGCAAACAGGAGCGAAATGAGCACAAGTTTGCAGAAAGAAAAGGATTTGACCTTAGACCCTCCAGCTGACCGAACAGAGCACATGTTCCTCTGCTACTGATAATCCTGAAACACCTGAGGTAGGCTACGGCCCGTGAGTTGACTCCTTAAACATGTATGAGTTATGACTAGGGCATGTGACGGGCCCCCTCCCCAGAACTCTTGAGACCGGAACCCAACCCCCAGGCCAGTTCATACATGGGGAGGTCTGTCTCTGTACCCCCACCAAGCAAACCAAGGGAGCGCTGTAACACCCCCAAGACAAAAGCAAGGAGCCTGGGACCCACTCCCCTGGCTAACCTATAGACCACAGCCTGACCTTTTTCTCTACCAGAACTGATTGCTTCCTCATGTTGAGCAAATGTTAATGACAATGGAGTAGGGACAGGTTTTAAAATTGATTCAACTTCCTCAATCAGGTCATTGATTTCTTTCAAAGCATTGCTACTGTTGGAAGGTTTGGTTGGTTTCTTTGGCAGGGAGGACCTCATGGAAGACCCGGGTGCCTGCCATGCCCCCATTTTATATAGAAAAACAGCAAATATAGTTTCAAACCTCACTCAAGCTTCAAAAGTGGGCCAGTTGTGCAGGTCAAAGGCATAGCCTCTGGATCTAGATAGCATCTACGTATGCCAGTAATTCTCGGTATAAGCCCACATACCTTCTGCAAAGTGTGGGTATCAGAGGGTTGGCCCAGCCTCATCCAGATGGTGACGGGCAAAAATGGGCTCGGTTTTTGCCCGGGCACAGGGTGTGTGACCTGCGCTGCGAGATGTCTAGTGTGCTTATCAGTACTGTGGCGGCAGGCAGGGCTGGACTAGCGACAGTGTATGTCCTCGCCCTGAAGAGTATGAGAGCTGTATTTTACCCCTGGTGCTGGAACTGCTGCAGTGTCGCCTTCCTGCACTGTGGGAGGGCTAGTGCACTTTGGTGGCAGGCGGTGCTGGGCTAGGAATGGTGGCCCTCCTGGCGCTGGAAATGATGGGAGCTGCAGTCTCTGTATTTTGTTCCTGGTGCTGAAACTGCTGCTGTGTCCTCTTCCCATAAATATTGATGAAGTGGCTCTGGCAGCAGCAATCATTTTTGTTTGCATACCTTCCCTGTGTATTCTTTTCTTTTTTTCCCATTCTTTTGTTAGGGCAGCCCAGTCCTACCTGGGCACCCCAACTTGTCTCCACTTTGGGTGTAGCTTGGCAAGCCGACGCTTGGCTATTTCTGCTGGCCGGCATCCTGTACTTCTAGCGCAGGAACAAGCAGCGTGCTTCTCCTTTGCCCGCTCCATGCAGGCAGAGTGTCTTCTTGTTGTGGCTGTCCCGCTCGCACCGGACACAGGCATGGAGCAGTACAGGCCCACCACCACTGCAGGGAGTACGGAGGCTCTCCCCATGCTTCCTCCTTTGAAGAAGCCCAAAGATGGAGTTCCAGGCCCCATCCCTCTTCTCAGGGTAGCACGAGTGCGCTCACCTTCCTCTGCTTGCATCGGAACCAGGAGAGTGGGTCCAAGGCTCCTAGCTTTTGTCTTGGGGGGAGTTGCAGCGCTCCCTCAGTTTGCTAATGGAACCAGCTCCCTGCAAAGTGTTCCACCAGGAGACCTGTGGAAAAGGCTCCATTTCACTAGGGCTTGCAATCAGGAGCGAAATGAGAACAAGTTTGCAGAAAGAAAAGGATTTGACCTTAGACCCTCCAGCTGACCGAACAGAGCACATGTTCCTCTGCTACTGATAATCCTGAAACACCTGAGGTAGGCTACGGCCCGTGAGTTGACTCCTTAAACATGTATGAGTTATGATTAGGGCATGTGACGGGCCCCCTCCCCAGAACTCTTGAGACCGGAACCCAACCCCCAGGCCAGTTCATACATGGGGAGGTCTGTCTCTGTACCCCCACCAAGCAAACCAAGGGAGCGCTGTAACACCCCCAAGACAAAAGCAAGGAGCCTGGGACCCACTCCCCTGGCTAACCTATAGACCACAGCCTGACCTATTTCTCTACCAGAACTGATTGCTTCCTCATGTTGAGCAGATGTTAATGACAATGGAGTAGGGACAGGTTTTAAAATTGATTCAACTTCCTCAATCAGGTCATTGATTTCTTTCAAAGCATTGCTACTGTTGGAAGGTTTGGTTGGTTTCTTTGGCAGGGAGGACCTCATGGAAGACTCGGGTGCCTGCCATGCCCCCATTTTATATAGAAAAACAGCAAATATAGTTTCAAACCTCACTCAAGCTTCAAAAGTGGGCCAGTTGTGCAGATCAAAGGCATAGCCTCTGGATCTAGATAGCATCTACGTATGCCAGTAATTCTCGGTATAAGCCCACATACCTTCTGCAAAGTGTGGGTATCAGAGGGTTGGCCCAGCCTCATCCAGATGGTGACGGGCAAAAATGGGCTCGGTTTTTGCCCGGGCACAGGGTGTGTGACCTGCGCTGCGAGATGTCTAGTGTGCTTATCAGTACTGTGGCGGCAGGCAGGGCTGGACTAGCGACAGTGTATGTCCTCGCCCTGAAGAGTATGAGAGCTGTATTTTACCCCTGGTGCTGGAACTGCTGCAGTGTCGCCTTCCTGCACTGTGGGAGGGCTAGTGCACTTTGGTGGCAGGCGGTGCTGGGCTAGGAATGGTGGCCCTCCTGGCGCTGGAAATGATGGGAGCTGCAGTCTCTGTATTTTGTTCCTGGTGCTGAAACTGCTGCTGTGTCCTCTTCCCATAAATATTGATGAAGTGGCTCTGGCAGCAGCAATCATTTTTGTTTGCATACCTTCCCTATGTATTCTTTTCTTTTTTTCCCATTCTTTTGTTAGGGCTGCCCAGTCCTACCTGGGCACCCCAACTTGTCTCCACTTTGGGTGTAGCTTGGCAAGCCCACGCTTGGCTATCCCTGCTGGCCGGCATCCTGTACTTCTAGCGCAGGAACAAGCAGCGTGCTTCTCCTTTGCCCGCTCCATGCAGGCAGAGTGTCTTCTTGTTGTGGCTGTCCCGCTCGCACCTGACACAGGCATGGAGCAGTACAGGCCCACCACCACTGCAGGGAGTACGGAGGCTCTCCCCATGCTTCCTCCTTTGAAGAAGCCCAAAGATGGAGTTCCAGGCCCCATCCCTCTTCTCAGGGTAGCACGAGTGCGCTCACCTTCCTCTGCTTGCATCGGAACCAGGAGAGTGGGTCCAAGGCTCCTAGCTTTTGTCTTGGGGGGAGTTACAGCGCTCCCTCAGTTTGCTAATGGAACCAGCTCCCTGCAAAGTGTTCCACCAGGAGACCTGTGGAAAAGGCTCCATGTCACTAGGGCTTGCAATCAGGAGCGAAATGAGCACAAGTTTGCAGAAAGAAAAGGATTTGACCTTAGACCCTCCAGCTGACGGAACAGAGCACATGTTCCTCTGCTACTGATAATCCTGAAACACCTGAGGTAGGCTACGGCCCGTGAGTTGACTCCTTAAACATGTATGAGTTATAATTAGGGCATGTGACGGGCCCCCTCCCCAGAACTCTTGAGACCGGAACCCAACCCCCAGGCCAGTTCATACATGGGGAGGTCTGTCTCTGTACCCCCACCAAGCAAACCAAGGGAGCGCTGTAACACCCCCAAGACAAAAGCAAGGAGCCTGGGACCCACTCCCCTGGCTAACCTATAGACCACAGCCTGACCTTTTTCTCTACCAGAACTGATTGCTTCCTCATGTTGAGCAATATATATTTCTAAATGATTGCTTTCTCATGTTGAACAATATATATTTCTAAATAACATGAGGCCTTGAAATGCTCAAGCCTTATTGCCAAAATGGGTAAAATGTGTTGGCTGTCTGCTTCTCCAGTTATTTGATGCTGTGAATAGCATGGGCCCAAAAACCTTTTCAATTAATGAATTATTATTATAGATTCCTTTAATTCCTTCCTCTACATTTCTTGCACTTACTCATTATGAATCATAATTTATGATATATATTTTCTCTATCAATATATATAATATTTGATTGATTGATACCATTATATTTAACTACAATTTTTTTCTTGGGCTAAAAGCGTAACCTATTTGAGGGTCATCATGCATACTAAGCTTCCAAATAAGGTCCTCCTGTTGGACCTAACCCTCTCTGCAGGGTCAGCCCAAACCTATTTGCCTTCACGCCTGCTGCTTTGCTGAATTCATTTTTGCTTAAATACTAGTGCTAAAGTTGTTGCTGTGTTGTCCCTAAAACATTGCAAAATTGGCCTGCACATTTCATTTTCATATAAGTCTCTAGTATATATCATGACATGGTACCCAGGCCCTGTTAATTTAAAGCTACTAGTGGCCATGCAGCACTGACTACGCCACCCACTAAAGTAGCATTTTAAAACTTGTCTCAGGCCAGTCTCTGCAGCCTATAGTGCAGTTTAAACTGCCATTTCAACCTGGCAAATTAAATCTTTTGCCAGGCCTTAAAACCCTTCTTTTTAAGACATACACTTCACACCAAAGGTAGGTCCTAAAGGCTCATAAAGGCAGGGGTGCCTTGAATTTAATAAATGAGTTTTACTGACAGTGAAAAATGACTAAATTCATTTTTCACCACTGTAAGACCTATCTCTCCCCTTGATTAACACTGGGGTACCTTATTACATTTTAAAAGTGCATATATTGGTTCAGCAACAGGTAGAAATGCCATGTTTAGACTCAAATACATTCTAATTTAAAATATTTTTTTTAAAGTGAAGTGGATTTTAAGGGGGAAGGGAAGAACTTTCCAGAGCTAGATGTGGGGTGTGCCCAGGATGCCCCCCCCACTTCAAAGCCAGACACGAGGTATAACTATTGAACCCCCAGAACAGAACACTATTTTAGTACACTCCTATACCTGTGGAAGACTTCAGAAGTGCTGCCTGGACCTCCTGGGTTACTTCACTATTGCTACCAGAGGATTGCCCTGCTGGTTGAAGTCCTACCTCTGCTGGAGTGAGTCTTAACCCCCTAGGTGGTGCCTTCCAGATCTATGACCCTAGGAAGTGGTGTTAGAGATCCTGTTCCAGCTTAACCCTAAAATGTGGGACGTAGATGATTTTACACCAAAAAGTGGCCTGAGGACTGACAGAAGACCAAGACCTACCTGCAAGCTGATCTACCCAAGGAGCATCACCAGTTGGCCTGACTTTACAGTAGCTGCTGCCAAGTTCTTCTCTGCAGCAGCTAATCGTATTCTGTGGGATCTCTTGGTGAAAGTTTCCAACCTTGTGGAGCCCTTGTTGGCTAAAGCCTGCTGGTTCGTCCCGTTGGAGGTATTCAACTTCCAAAAAAGTGACCAAGTCCAAACGTAAAAATCTTCACTGCAACTCCATCCAGTGGGTTCCCCAAAATGAAAGCTCCTCCTCAGACACTGTCTTCTGCCTTGCCCCACTGAACTCTACCTTCTCAGGAACTTTTCTTCAAACTTTCTTCCAGGTCTGAAGATAAGCCAAAACCGGACCCAATCCACCTCGTATATCCAATCCATGCTCCATCGCAATCAACCTTAACTTTTGACTTTGCCCTAGTCTTGCACAACCACATGCCTATGGTTGGCTTTTTGATCTTTTAGGTGCTATTTTGCACTAAAAACTTAAAAAATCATAACTCTGGTTCTACTGATTAGATTTAATTTGTTTGGTGTAATTTTATCATTAAAATGGACTCTATTTTCCAAAATTAGTTTAGGGACCTCTCTTGAGTTGTTTTCACTTCCGGACCATTTCTGTGCTGCAAACATACTCTACACATTGCCTCTAAGTTAAGCCTGACTGATTTGTGCCAAACTACCAAAAGGTTAAGCACAGGTTAAATTAGTGACTTTTGTGGTTTACCCTGACAACGATTGTGGTTGTTGCCTTATTGGGGCTTCTCCCCCCTCAACCAATACTTAATTTCTTCCATCTCCATTTGTTTATATTGGCAACACTGAAGAGTATTCTAGATGCCTTTTTATGTTGTTGTAACATGTCAGACCTATGTTCACATCCAGGATGTTTAACATCTTCAACGATGAGGTAGTGTGCATTACACAGCTAAAAATGGTTGCAGAGGTGTCACTGTATATGATTGTGATGCAACATATTTGTTTCCTTTATAAAAATCGAAACAACGTAGTTCTAAAGTACACAATGCCCAAAGTCAAGGATTTTTAATACCCACCACCAGAGTGAAATCCAGTTAAACTGAAGGTCGGTCTATCAGCAGCTCCGCTCACATATCGTAACTAATCAAAATGACAGCCAACAAAGAACACACTGCCAGGTCCCGTTGTATTGTTCAGATATTTATAAGGAAAACAAATATGTGTGCATCACAAATATATATGTTGACACCTCCACATCAATTTTTAGCAGTACCAGGGGATCCACCTTTAAAATGGAACAAATGGAAAGAGTATTTCTTAAACTATATAGATATGATTGAGGATCAAGACTTAAGGCAAGAAAAGAAAAAAAAGATATTGCTACATTCCCTTGATCCACAAGTGGATAACTGAATGGAAAAGAAGCTCAGACCACCTACTGAGGGGGATGTTTTTTTTTAGTGTTTTGGCAGACCTTGAAAATTATTATTCTCCATCTGTGTGTATTGTTATTGACAGATACACCTTCTATCACTGAGAACACAGTAAAGCAAAGTAAATAGAAGAATATGTTGTGGCATTAAAGAAGTTGGCAATCAATTGAAAGTTTGGTGCCCTACGTGATGAACTAATTAGGGATCAGAGCATTATTAATATTAACAGAGTATGTACAAGAGAGATTTTGGGTGCATGACGAGTCCTCGTTGAGTAAAGTAATTGCTGTAGTGAAGAAAGTGTGAATATCTAATAGATGTGCTAGAGCAGCATTGGAGAGTTCAAAGGGTGGAGGATCGAGTGAAGTGATTGGTAAAGTTAGTTCTGGCTTAGTTCTGAGAAAATAAGTTAAATGAGTGAAGAAAAGAAGAAGACTGTCAAAGAGAGAGGTAATAAAAACAAAGCGTCTGGTCAAGGTCAATATGGAGATAAAAATGCCCCTAAGACGTTTAATAGGTGTGGTAGTGTGGAACACTTGGCATACTGTCAAGTTTCTCCAGCTATAAGCCAAAAATGTTCTACATGTGGCATTAGAGGGATTTTGCTAAGGTCTGCCAAAAGAAACAAAGGGAATGAAGAGTATCTATCAACTCAGAATCAGATTCTTCCACTATGGATGAGGATGCTGAGATGATTAGGAGAGTACGTGTGTTGAGCATTGATGAAGTTGGTAAAACATAATCAGAGTTGAGTAGCACTCTCAGCAAAGCTTGTTGGAGAAAACCGTGTGTAACATTAAATTGGGAGGTATAGAGTTTTGGATTGTTGCAGATTATGGTTCTCTTTACACAATTGTCGACAACAGTATTTGGAAGAAAACACTTGACAGGGCTTTGGGTACTCAATTATTACACCTGAGAATTTCACTGGGGAGCCTATGCCAATGTTTGGGTATAAACCAGTTGGCTTTGAGTTTAAAAACAGGAGGGCAATGGGGAAAACTGTATGTGGTTGGATCAAAGGGCTTGACACATAATTTTGGACCCTAATAGCCCAGAACAGGTGTTAGTTGTAGGCAGCAGGGTGGAAATGGGAAAATATTTTTAAGAAGTTTTCAGAAGTATTTTCTGTAAGAATGGTGTTATTGAAGGCATTTAAACTAGAATAATCCTTAAAAAAAAGTTCAACTGAAAGTACAAAAAATAAGAAATCTACCGTTGACTTTGAGAAAGGAGGTGAACGTAGAGATTTAAAGGTTGTTAAAAGCTGGCATTATGGAAACGGTTGAGGCATCTGTGGATTGCCCCATTAGTCATAGCAAAGAAACCCAATAGGAAAATGTGTTCTTGTGTGGATCTGAGGTGGAAAACATTGAGGTGGAAAAGTTTTCATTACCCAAGATTATGTATATAATAGTAAAGCAATACTTAACAGGAATGGAGATAGTCTGAAATTTGGATTTCATATTGGTTCGTTTTAAATGTTTTAGGTCAAATACCATTATCCAATAACGTGCTAATTCATCTGTAAGTGTTTAATGGCTGAAGCTTTAAAAAGTGAAGAAATACCATTCCTGGACTTATTAATTCTCTTCAAAGATGGAAAACTGTCGACCACGACATACAGGTAGCCTACAGATCGCAACAGCGTACTGCCTTATGACAGCCATCACACCAAAGCCTTGAGACAAAATCTCTCCTTTGGCCAATTTCTCAGGCTGAGGAGAAATTGCAGCACTACCCAGGCCTGCGAAATAAAGGCTGCAGAACTTAGCAAAAATCTGGAAAAAAGAAACTATCTACCAAGAAACTCGCACGGAACAACCATTGAGGAGCGCTTTTAGAAACACAAGAAAAGCGCAAAGATGAAACAATTACATGTGTTACAACTTACACGCCTCAATCTAATCAGGTCAAAAAGGTCCTATTATAACATTGAAACATCCTGAACTCAGGCGAAATGCAACTGCAACGCCCAAGATTTGCATTCAGACATACACAGAACATAAAAGATATTGTTGTCCACATGAGACCACAGAAAAAACAGGGGGACAGTCAGAGGACATTATGGGACCTGTCGACAGTCAAGGAACACTATCCATCCGGAACTTGTAATGTCTGCCCACTCACAGCACATACCAAAACACTCCAATTGAAGAACAAAGAGTGGACACAAAAGAGACATACCAATTGCAATACAAAAAATTGCGTCTACATGGTGAAATGTCCTTGTAACCTACTATACATAGGGATGACCTCTAGAGCTGTAAAAACAAGGATGAATGAGCACAGGAGCAACATCCGGTGCGGTAGGAACACCACCAAAATGAGCAGGCACTACATTTAAAAGAGACATACACCATACCAAGTCAATTGGACCATCATTGAGTCCAATCCCCTTTGGACGACAAATACCCTTTTCCAAAAAGAGCAAAGATGGGTCCGTCGCCTCCAAACGAATGCCAAGGGTCTTAACGATGAAATACCTTGGATTGAAGTACTATAGAAACCAAACTCTTGACATCGACCTCATCAGTACGACATTCATAAACACTATAGTGATCACTATGTTAATACACCTCTCAAAAAACACTATGACAATATCCAAGGTGCACCACCCACTGCAAAATGATGCACCAACTGTAAAAACTGACAAAAAGGACACTGATGTGCCACAAATAACACCAATAAATGCGGTAACCTTTTATTGCTATTCATTAGTTCACCAGGGATAATTTACTTACCAACATCTATCGAAAAAACCCACTCCAAGATGGTGACCGAGACATTTCCCATGCGCACAGCCCTAAAATAAAATATAATATACATATAACTTTATGCACAATACATGCATCGCATCCCTTTGAGAAATATCACCATGCCAGTGACACATAAAAACTATCAGCATATAAATATCCAACTCCCCGAGAACATTCCTCATACAAGCTTAATATAGAGTATGCCACTCTAAGATGACACCCATATTAACAACAAAAACTTGCCAATCAATCCAGTGATTAAACAATTAACGACCCACCCGGAAGCAGGCTACTCCTATAAAAGGAGACAGGGCTTTCACTTCTCCACCGGTGGAGACAGCGAGAGGCACACAGGTGACACAGCCAAGATACACCGAGAGAACCGTGAGTAACTAAGATGTAAGATCGGTCCAGGACAGATCCTGCACATGGCTGCCTCCCCTCCCTTCATTTGTAAAACCAGCTGTGGGTTATACCATAGAGCCTTAGGAAGCCCTCCAAAATGTCACATGTGGTTTTCTGTTTTCTTTTTCATTACAGCTCTCAAGTGACCCTCGCTGATCTCATGGGATTTTACCGTAACTACTAAGGGGTGAGATATATTATCTATGTATTTGTGCATATGAATACAGCATCTCGAGGTTTGCCATCAATGGTGGGGCCCGACGGTATTAATTACCTAGATTTAAAAGGTTTACGAGCTTACTGGATAATAGAACCTTTTCACTTTTGAATTTTGATGTTATTTATACGATTCATGTCTACTTGATAAGACCAGGGCATGTCTACAAATAAAAATACTGATACAGAGAACAACCCTGACACCATTCTCCCAGCACTAATCATTGATCTTATATATCTGTCTGTCTGTCACTTAGCTATAACTTCCTTTTTAACAATTTTTAGAATGACCACAGCACCTTTAGCTCATGTATATATAAAGCGACCGTTAGCAGTAATGCTCAAGCTACAAACTACAAGAACCTGGCCCTCCAATGGAGAGCCCGGACCTTAGCAAATCTTCCATTGTTATAGATACCCTAATGGCAAACTGTATCTTTGTTTCTTGACTCTTGTTGTTTCAGAAGTTCTATTCCCTTCGTTTATCCGGGGGCACCAAAAATTTCAGGCCACTGTAGATACAACTTTCTTACTCGGTTCTGACGAAGCGACCTGGATCTCCCCTCAGACCACTAAAGCGCAAAACATGCTGACCAGAACATATGTCCACCATGGACATATAGTTACTCAGCTACCAAGGGACACAATACCCCTTAAAGCAGCACAATACACTTTGTTTTAATAATGACAGAGGGATTGCCTTAATAAAAATTAATCACTCACCCTCCAGCCATTTTTTAATACACCTTCAAGGACTTCACTGCCACTTATACCCATGCACCCATTTGGCTTCATCAAAAGATCTCCGAAAAAGAGACCCTTCGGGGGACCCGTAGGGCATTGCAGTGCCGGCCTGATGAGGAGCAAAAGCCCAATGATGAAGCATGACATCCTTCGGGGTGTGTGAGGGCATCAAGATGAGGTAACAGTGCCCCCCACAATTAGAGTAGCACACAACGAGAGTACCTCTTACTTCCCTTCTTTCTCTCTCTACTTAGGAACGGTGACTTCCTTTTGGTATAAGTTTAACTTCAGGAGCACGGGTCACCGGACCTTTTGAAAAGCTCCTAAAGTCCCCCTCTTTTGATAAATAGGCTTTAAAAGGTTGAACAGAGTTAAAGGACTTCAGGGTCTATTTACTAAAATCCATTTTTGTGATGTTTTGCACTAAAAATAATAGAGCTGTGTTAGCAGCAGTGTACAGCATCAGCCCAGCGTCATTTTTAGTACATAAACATACGGGAAGGCACTAAGGCACAAAAAAAGTGTTATGACACAATGCAAAACAACGTAGCATCATGTAAGTGGTAAAGAAATTATGCCAGGCAGAGGAAAAGTGTAAACACACACCACAAAGCTGAGTTTCCATTGCAAAATTAAACAAAGAGGAGAAAACCAACAAGGTCTACACAGAAAAAATGAAGAAATGGCAGAATCTGTGCCAAAATTATCTCAAGTGGCTTCACATGAAGGCGAACGGAACAGAAAATTCCAATTTACCCCAGAAGAAGTAGATATCTTAATAGCAGAGGTGACAAAGTATCAGCTCCAACTTTTTGTCTCTTCCAAACTACCCCGAGCCAAAAAGTCAGCATTATGGAGAGATAGCCATAAGAAAATCAATGCAGTAGCCCCAACAGAGAAAACAGTTGACGAGTATTAAAACGATGCGCACAAATGAAAAAATGGCACACAAGCGTCATTGTGCAATGGCAACAAGTGAGGGGCCAGATTATAAATTCTCACTGACAGCAATGGAGGAGCAATTTGCATCAGCAATTGGACCAGAACTGTTTGAAGAACTTGAAGGGTAAGATGCAGCTACGATTGGGGACAATGCAACTACCAGGAAGTGTATCTGCACGGTATAGATGTTCTGAAATATCAGTAACTAAACAAAAAAGTCACAAATTATTTTGTAATGAAAACAGTAATTTCACACCAGAACTCCAGTATCAATGTTACAGTGATGAATAAAGACACATGTGCCCATAGATCTCTATGAATTGCAAAACAAGCTGAAATGACAAAGCCCAAACATTCACCATATTTGTAAAAACCTATGCAAGCCACCATGTTGGAATAGGATATAAAGTGGTCTTATTACTTATATAACCACAAATCGACATGCATTATCCATAAGATCAATTGCGATATGGCTGAGCAAAAACATGTGAAAGTACTAACCTACACTTACATATAATGTAGGTCCACAACATCAAAATGCCAAAAACGACTTACATTTTACCAGAAGGACCTTGTTTGTGTGTCCTGTACTTGCAGATCATGTAGTTCTACATCCTTCGCAATACCATAAAGTCTAAATTGGCATAGAAATATACATGTATGCATCCTGTCTGCTCATTGTATCAGGCCTTTGAGCCATCATTGTATTGGGTTCTTTAGAGGCCTCAGTAGTGAACAAAGGCCTGATATAGATGTTGGCAGGACTAGGACAGAGTGGGATTTTTCTGCAGTCTTCCTGCCCTGATAACTGGCGGTGCGCCCACCCGATTTTGAGGCTGCATTGCAATGGGCGAGAAGACCACCGTGGTCCCGCTGACTCCGCCAGAACTTCACTTCTCACTCCTTTGGTGGGATGGTCTGTAGGAGGCTGTGGCAGTACTCCAGCCAGGATTACCGCTGTCGGTATTTCGCTCTGGTTTGTTTTGGAGGGAATTCTAAAAGGAATCCCTCCTACTTTAAGTCTTCAGAAATGTATCAAAAGGGGTGAATGCTCACCTCTTTTGGGGGGTACAGGCTATGGTTTCCTCCTCTTCTCCTTCATCAAGGTCCCCCGTCCTGCTACATATTGACCGTGATGGACCAGCACCCCATTTTGATGGACTGGAAGGTAAGTGTTGGTGTGTGTATGTTGGTAGGGTACAATGCAGAATGTACCCATAATGCACACAACACATATCACATAGACACATATGTACATCTATGCAACATATATATTATTTATGTTAAAAAAAAAGTCAATTACCTGTCTCCCCGCATCCGGGGTCACTCCCGTCAGTACGCCGCTGACAGGACACTTCCAGGCCAACTGAAACATCCAGATCTGCCCAGTAGGACCCGCCATCAGGAGGCAACAGCAGGCGGTTTGTCAGCACAGAAGACCGGCCCGCACCGGTCTCCTATCTTTCACGTATCCATCTAGATAAGGTGGGTGGATTGCCTTCAGATCAATTGTGTTTTTAGGGACCACAGCGGGGGAGGTCTGGCAGTCAGACCATCCAGATCTAAATCAGGCCCATAATTATGGAACAAAGTGACCAGACTATCCATTCATCCAAAAATATCACCTAAACACCTCCAGAATTTGTTAGGCATACCTACAGGATTTGTTAGACCTGGTATCCTTCGTGTGGGTTTCCCCATAACTGTTAGCCTCCAGGCCTCTTGTGTTGCGGACACATTTTTCTTTCTTCTCTTAGGGGTATGCAAAACATCTTTTGCCAACCAGTGCAAAAGTGGTATGTGTCACCCCCACAAACATGGCAGAATTTGCCTTTACCCAATAGGCACATATACTGTACCGAGTAAATTGACACAACCAATGACCAGGACCTGTAAATCAATTGCAGCTTCACTGGCTTCACTAACTGTGCCATCCATACACGGAGCACATCAAACATGTCTCTGGCATGCCATTGCACCCTGCGTATGGAGCAGCTGCAGCCGCTGCAGGTAATAGCAGTGGGGCCAGGTGAGGGGGGGATTTCGAGAGACGACCACGAGGGAAAATTAAATAAATAATTATTTCCCCTCGTGGTCGTCTCTTGAAAAAAAACTCACCTTCCAAACTGCCAGTCCAAGCTTGCAAATGAAACATTTTGATATGCACAAACATCTCTTCCACTTCATCAATGTATGCAATATTGCATAAACACTTTAAATGTTTCCTGTAAGTCCAGCCTAAATGCTCTGTGCCAACCATCCAGAGAGTTGAGGGAAGGTAAATTGAGGTCTGGCTTGTGCCTCACCCTGACAATATTTGTGGTTGCTGCTTGAGCAGGGCTCACACCACAGTCAACTAACAACCCATTTTACTCACATAATCATCACATTGTTAGTAGCAAATAATAGAGCCAGATTCTGTGCAACATTTAAGCAAACTATGTTATATAAGAAAGGTAAATATGAGCAACCTGCTGCTTCATTAATGTCCACTGTGTTGTGAAGTTGCATTGGGAATGGCTCCTTGCTATTTGAAACATCACATAGTTTTCCTCATGCTGTAGGTGTATAAATGTAATATAAACATAATGATGTTTCATCTTCTTTGTTTAGCAATTCCCACGGTGCCTAACCAACCCCCAAATGAAGAGCATGCAAATGAGTATTTATGTGCCAAAATGGCTCACCTTGACAACAATATCATGTTCATCATATTAAATGACTTAAAAACACCATCACGGCAGACTTGGCTAAAGAAACAATGATGGAGTGGATGAATTTGAAAAATAAAATACACAGATCATAGGATCAAACATGTGAACCAGTGCAAGAAAGATTTTAAACTTGGATGATGGTTTCAAGGACATGATAGAAAGTCTAATTACAAGCAAGTCAGCGCCTGACAAAATAAAAGGTCTGTATTCCTTCTCCAGTGGCATGGACAAATTTCTCATGGATATACATGAAGACTTATTGTCAATCAATAAAAATTTGGATGTCAATAGCTACAAAGTCATGCAATATCCAATTTAATTTTTCTCAGGTAGCAATGATGTATTGAAGTCGACATCACAATACAACCACATGATATCCAAACTTGCAGATTCATTGAAAGGCCTGAAAGAAGATGTGAAAACAATAATAGCTATAAATAGAAAGATCCTAGAAATTCATGTCAACATAACCTCTGCACTTAATAGAATTGCTGCACCCCAGGAAGCCAGATTACTGACAGATTTTGTTGCATCAGCTTCTTAGCCAACACCTATACCTAAACGTACACATACAGATTGCTCAAAATAATTACATTCTGCTTCATCAGAAGATCAAGATTTTATTTGTCGTAAAAGCGTAGGTAGAACCACAGTAACTCATCAACTTTGATGATAAAGTGGATAAACTTGGTTGTTGAAATAGTGTTTGACCAAAAGTGTTGCTTAAGTTTAAACTGTATGTAACTGTGCACTTCTCAACTACCATCAAAAAGTGTACAGCTATATGAACACAGATATATTTGTAGACACCTTAGACATGTGATGGCATGTGTTCATCTAAGGGTCATGTGCTGTCAAATATGAGTTATACACTTTGATGTTGTGTGATATGCACTGCTCGGTAAATTTTCTTTGTCAATTGTCATGGAAACAGCACCTAATTTGTAGCCTCAACATAGCACAACAGTGAACTATTTATTATTATTTGATTAATGTAACTTGAAAATACTATAAGTGACATGCACAAGACTGCACCAAATAACTAGGGCAACATTTTACATGTCATTAATGACATAGTGCTGTAGGTTGTCTGTTCAAATCATACCAGAATGACAATTTACAAATAATTTATATGTTAACTAACTTAATTTCAGTTCAAAGTATGTAAATATTGCCTCGAGTTTGGCTACAAACGTCATTTAGACCCACAAGATATAGAAGTGATTTTTCTTTTTTTTTTTAGTTTGATAGAGCTTGAACTAGACCCGAAGGTATCAGAGTGCTTTACATGAGCACCAGTTGAGTTACAGATGTACACATTAATTTCTTTTTGTTAGGCACAGGGATTTTAAGTAATTTGCTCAGAATCACAGGATGTTGAGCATCCCTGCTGAGATTCGAACACGGTTCCCCAGCTTCGAGGTCAACCACTCTAGCTGCTAGGCCACATCTTCTTCCCAATTATTTATGTGTTCTAATAAATTTATAACCGAAACACAATTTTCTTGTCATTACACATTTATACCAAGTTTTAGTTTAAAATCCCTGGTCACTGTCCAACGTCAATTCAATTCAATTCAAAGATCTTTATTCAGTGGGCGTCTGCCTAGTTTTCTACTAAAATTTAGTAGTGCCGTCAGTGACTTAATAAACAATAGCCATCTGACTTTGACTGCCTGAGTCCATCTTCCTGACATAAATAGGAAAATGTTTAAGTACATTCAATTGGCCTTGAATTTATAAAAAGTGTATTTATCTTTTTATTAGATCCTACCCCACAATTCATTGCAAACGTTTTAGAACAGTTAATTGTGAGCCCCAAATTTGACATAAAATTAGAGAAAGAATCAACGACCCTTTGGAGACCGAGCGGCGTACGGGCCAATAAAACCGCGTCATCCGCATACAGGAGTGCAGGAATGGAACGCCTCGCTGCTGTCGGCAAATCCCTGCACTCCTTAACCTCTTCAGTGCCCCGCCCTTTCCACGCCCTGTGCGGGGCGTTTCATTAGCGGGCGGGGTTCATGACGAGATGGTCTCGTCATGGGCACAGCGCAACCGCGACCCATGACGAGACCATCTCGTCATGGGCACTGAAGGGGTTAACTAAAATTGTTTCTAAATTATTTATATATAATGTAAAGAGAAATGGGGCAAGGACACAGCCTTGCCTCACACCTCTTAACACTCAAAAATGCCTCGTGCAATCGCCGCCCAACCCATAGCGAACCCTCGCCTTTGCCCCTGAATAGAGCTGCCTTAGAAATGTGATTATTAAAACATCCACACCCATGCCCTCTAAAACCAACCACAGTTTATCATGGATGACACAGTCGAACGCCGCTGTTAAATCTACAAAAGTCAAAAATAGTCTTTCCCTTTTTGCCCTAATATATTTGTCCAATAAAATATGTAAATTAACGCCCTGTTCGTCTGTGCCCAGGCCCTTACAGAAGCCATATTGTAGGTCACTTATAATGGCATGTTCTTCCGCCCATGCCTGCATTCTGTCTAATATAACACGGCCAATAACCTTGACTGTCCAACGTGAGCTGGTTAGCACATTAGTTTCGAGGGCCTGTTTAATGGGTAGTGCATAGGAATCACATGCATACACTCAAGCGATGTGACACAGAAAGCCAATTTCACAAGTGACTGCAAAAGATTTGGTTCATGATCCCCCTCATAAACTGCTCCTATCAGATAATCAACTTCCAAAATGTTGGAGTGATTACAACAAACATACATATGTTGAAAATATGACAGACAGGAAAACATGTTTGCCTTTAAGATTTTGATAAATGTGATGAAATCTCCCGTTTGGAAAGATCAGTTGTAACATTTTTATAAAACAAACATGTAAAAATAACTATTGTTACACCAGGTAACAGTAAAACACTTTAAGCATATACCTGAAAAAAGTATTTCCTCCCCTTCACACATTTGGACATAGCCTTCCACATGATCCTGACTGTCCTGCAATAGCTGGTGTAGCAGAATAGTATTGTCTCTGCATGAGGCACAGGCAGAGGACATAGGTGTCACTGTACTTGTGTATCTACTGCATCCAACAACAACAGTGGTTCCATGGCTTGTTGTAGCATACATAGCCGTTTGTCTCATGATTGTTGTTGATGTATTTTGTCCTGGGACCTTGTGATGCTCCTGTGTCTTTTGAGTCTTGCGCTCACATCGAAGTTCAGCAGCAGATTGAAAATGTGGTGCTATGCCTCCCATGTGCTGTAGCCTCCTCTTACGCTTTTTCAGCAGACGCTGTGCAGCACTATCTATGTTTGCTAAGGAGATATCAAAATACACAAATTTTGTTCCACAGTTACTCACAAATGTTGATGATAAAACAGCATGATATAGTGTCAATTGATTCCAAGGATGTGTTACACCCATTAGTATTCTTCAAACATGGGGTCCAGATATTCACTGTCCACACTTACAATCAACTGTGAGGTACCACAGACAAATCAGTCTGCTTAGAGTGGATCAAAATGGTACCCGCGAACAACAACAAAAGATCTGTGGTACAAAGTTAACACCAATTTAGATTAATATTATTAATTTCATCACTCGTACACTATCTGTGATGACAACCAGGGTCAGGACAACTGCTACAAAATAGGAAGCAACTTTTCAAATGGAAAGTGTTAGATATCAGATTCTAAGATGATCATGTTACCAAGACAACTCTCCTGGTGCAGATGGAGATGTTTTCAGGACAAAAAGGCATACTTCAATACATGGACTAATGGTCCACAAAGGGCTGGCTTTTCAAGTAGACACACAAGGCCTCAGCTTTGACTAGGCTCACACCTGATCTATGCCTGGATACTCTTCAGTGTGAGAGTGCGCTCCAAAAATCTGCATGATATAACCTTATATGTCCAAACATTTGCTCAACAATTCCGGGAAATTATTGACTTCTGTTGATCACTCGCCTTCATCTCAACCTTCCATGAATTCACTGAGGTCTATGGGCTCTGGTTCTCCTGCCATTATGATAGAAACTATTTTAGATGATGCACATCAATTTCCTTTAACACATTTTACATTTACTTTTTGATACAGGTTATGTTCATACAATTTTGAGATTGATATGCCTTATTCCCAAATTTTATTTGTTAGTGAGTCATTAATTGTATCTTTTGATGTATGTATGAGCATTACAAACCATGTGCAAGACATGTGAATCAAACTTACTGGCTAACATTGATTTCTCAATAAATATATCTGCAATAACCAAAATCTACATACTTCAGTGATCAAAATCAAAATACAGACCCTATGCTTTAGAAATTGAGAGGCAGATGTACAAAATTGCTCAGCAACGCAGTGCAGCCTCAAGTAATGCAGCGATGCATTGTTTAAGAATGCAGATTTGCAGCTGTTTGAAGGCAAACTGCACTGTTCTCCACTCTTCCTAGCACAGGCGCACAATCAGGCAGCTGAGTGTCACATGCACCCCTTTGCACCATAGTGCAAGAGTGTTTGTGTGAGTCTCCCATGGGTTTGGTACTTGAAGTACACCTCTCCAGTACAGTGTTCATTGCTTGGACTACCTTTTAACCTTTCCCCACTTTGTATGTGTGCTGTACAGTGCAGGTCACATGGAAAGTCAGAATAGAAAGGCCAAATTTAAGCATCATTCCCTGCTAGGGCCTATTTGTAATGTGTGCAATATTTTGATGTACAATAATATCTACATACGTTGGACAATAGGGTTTGCTGCCACAGCCCAGGATGGGTGCATGTAAACATCCCTACATCAGCCATGGAACACCCATTTGGCACTAAGTAATGTAAAGTGGCACTAGGCACTGCATTTCGTTACTTCAAATTGAGTTTTCTGTACAAACTAAGTTTAGAGAAGGAAACTAAAGAGGGGGAAATTAGAAGATACCCTAGTTTGTGTAACTTTTGTGATGCAAACATGGCACCAGATAACAGTGTATAAACCCTTATGACTTTAACTTTGTACTTACCAACTGGTCCATTCACCTCAATCCCAAGGTGGTGCAGTAGGTCTTGCTCCCTAGCAACTATGTCTGCCCACCTATGCTGCACCTGGTGCATCGGTCTCTCTGTACTACTAGCCTCATTCAAAGGGTATCTCTGACCCACTCTACCACCTTTCTGCAGCAAGTTTGGCAGGTACTGAATCACATAGTGGAGTAGGACACCCAACTTCTCTGCGTCAAAGATGGCCGGCGTGGCAGGTGCCCCTGCGCTGACATCTGTCTTGGTTGTGATGACCATCACCTACAAAGAAGATGCACGTCATCAGGACACAACATGTAAATCACACAAATTTCTACACATACATCAAGATGCAATGGATCATAAGCAATACACTCTATAGTGGTACTAACCAAACATCCACTGGTACCTGTGAATGCTTTTGATCAATTATTCTCCAATCTGTCCAGCCAGGGAGAAGATGTTGGGTGAGAAGCTGAATTCAGGAAATGGAGCCACTGGCATAGCGCTATTATGTAATGCGTCCACGTGACTTCATGTGACTTTTAAATTGTTTTTTGTTGCTCTGCGTGACTAATTTGACGCATACCTTATTTTTATTGTGGCTACATTTAGTGAGTATACTGTGCTGTGAAACCGAATTTAGCAGCCAGCTAAGCATTCCTTCCTACCAGGTTTCCTGCTTGCCTGAAAGAAATGCAAATGTGCGCAACAATGCATTCGTACAAATTCTACGGGTAATCTGCAAATGTAAAGGATGCTAGGGAGACGGTACTGGCTTTAATTGATTGAGTTACTTGAACCTTTGTGATGACACAGATTTATTTCGAGTGGCAGTGCAAAGAGTGACCAACTGCGCTGTCAAGCATGTGCTTTTAATTGTGATTGTATTTATATAGCACTTAATACCCCTTGCAAGCTGAAGGGACAGCAATGTCCAAAACGTTGCATTATGTACAGTCTGGGTATGAATAAAAAAATATATTTTTGAAGCACCATCATATCTTTAAAATGTTTGTGCATTTGGTCGCAATCTAACTTATAGTGTGTTTAATGCAAGTTGGAAATAAGGACTTACATGTTCACAGTGCTTTCCGTTACGGCCTGTGACCTCATAGCACTGAGTCATTATTCCCCACTGCACCGACCAAGATTTAAGTATGTGGACCTCTGGTTACACAGAGACCACTGCAGTGCATTGATTAATGAAGGTTCCTAAATACACTGCACTGCATTTCCCACAGGGTAAAGTTTTTATGAAAGAATGTGTTTTTACGTTGTGCATTACTTCATATGTAGCTATCTGACAAAAACCGAAAAGCGTACTGAACATTTTTTTTATTTTATACACACCTTTGAACCTGCCCCCACACTCACTGAACCCTCCTTCATTGCACTCGGCATCACATTTGCCTTTTTCTTTTTTGCTTTTCAACCACTGGCTACATACATAGTCACAACTATTACGAAACACATTGCTGCATAAGTGCTGCATTGTGCTGGGCTTGTTCAAAGTCCAACAAGACATTTATATGTACGCCCTTTAAATATATGATGTGAAACATAAGTTTATTGAACTATAAATGTGTTATTTTTTAGCATGAATACCTAACAAACATGTCTACTGCACATCTCCATTCCCATATTTCAGTGATGTGTTGATATCCTATTGATGTTTCAGTATTAATGGGGTTTGTATACCATTTATCTTTGCTAATTGACCTGTGATTCACCGTCTGGTACCTTGCCACACTGCATTAACTTTGCCTAACTACTTAAATTAATGTGGCAAAACATTGTCATTTCTACAATGAGTTGCAACATTGATTTTGGATAATAATTTGGTAGGCGTGCTTGGTTTTTGATATGACCAATTGAGACTGCTACTTATGAGATGGCCTGTTTACTGAGATTTGACACCATTTTGCATCACAAATGTCACACTATATTACACATTTTACCTTTTCAACAACCACCACAATTACCTGTATAGCACTGGGAAGTAAATTAGAAGGAATGCACAGCAGACTGTAGTGCTGCTTTGCATAACTTGGCACAAAGGGGATGTTTCATGTGTGGTGCAAGGGAGAACCCATGCTAACACCCATGGTTTGTGTCACATACTCTATCCATTAGAGAGAGGGTAGACAGGGTTTGGCGTACACATGCGATTCCAATGATTGACCTCGGTTACTCTCAGGATGAATGCTTTTGTTGCTCCTTTGGTTTCCCAACTTTGCATGTGTACTGCAGTGTACCGCACATATACAAACTTAGTACAGTTTCACGGTCAGTCAATGCATGGTGTTTTGCCGTGGAAGGCTATCCTTCCAGTTCTAAAACTATGCTAGCCTCACGCAGACACACTTGGACTATGGTGCAAAGGTGTGTATGTGGCACAGGCCTACCTGATTTTTCTCTTGCAACAGGGAAAAGGGCTGGGTGGTGCCATGTCTCTGTAATTGTGGCCCTCTCCTGCTCTCTCTTCTTACACAGTGCAGCACAGGATTGTTGCCTGCTTCACTGAATGTATTATGTGTCATTATACGCCTATGTCTCTCCAGTTGGGACAAATTGGAAGAAATACCACCTATTACAATGATGTGACACATTCGTTCTTGGTTACGCTTATGGTCCATTACATCAGCTGCTCTTCACAACATGTTACATGAGTATGGAATTCTTTGACAATGTAGTTCAGGAATTGCAATTGTATTTTTATGTACAGACATATACATGTGATTTTGAGTAATTGTGCTTTGTGTATTTGATATGGCTGTTGTGTGATGATTATTGTATGTACATTGTTTGACTATGTAGGTCAATTATTTTTTGTTGCTTGTTGTGTACAATGTGAATGTTATACCTTGTGATGTTGTGTTTAGATGGTACACGAGACATGGTTATATCATTAACATATGTTACAATTACTTCTACTTTGAGTAAGTTCATTTGACCTATGTAACATGTATTCCCCATGTACATACATTGTACAACATTGTTCGAGGAGAATACACATTTAATGTTTCATTGTTCTCAACACAAACATTTTGATGACAGCAGATGACTTTACATTCTTTGCTGTTACAGTCATGATATGGAGACAGCTCAAATTTCTCATCCCCTTATTGATTTCACACACATGTTTGTAAGACACTTGTTAGTTAATTTGATACATTGACAGAGCTTGAATGTACATATTACACACCATCACTACAGGATTTGAGTTTTGATATTGGAGGTATTGTCTGTCACATAATGTACATTATACTTGCAAACATTTATATTTAGGTTGTGTGTAAGTTTGATTGGTTCAGTCTAATCAGGTAACCTAATCATCCTTTATGAGAAAAAATGAACTACAATTCCATGCCTTCTAAGATGTCCTTTATGTGAATCTATTTCTACATTTGGTATATCATCCATATTTGGCATGGTGGAATCATTGTTTGCAGTATCTGTTTCTTCCAACATGTCCATTTTTCCTCTAATTGCTATGTTGTGTAGTATGCAACATACTTTAATCTTCTGGCATACTGTTGTATACATGTTCAATAAATGTCCACCAGATAGATCAAGACATCGGAATCTTGATTTTAATATCTCAAAGCAACGCTCAATTATTCCTCTTGTGCTGCTGTGGGCTGTGTTATATGTAGGGGTGGTAAACTCCGCTCCGCCGGCAGAGTTCACAGAGTTTTTGTCACTGTGCTCTGCTTGGAGCACAAAATTCAGCAAAAACTCTGCCTACCGCTGCAGAGCAGAGTTTACTGGCGCACTCACTTGCACTGTGTGAGTTTTCCTGCACTTAACAGTTGCTTTATGTGCTGTCTGACTGCCTCGATCTCAACAGGACACACCAGCAGCACACCAAGCTAACGATCATCCCAGGCCAGGGAATCGATTTGCAAAACTGCCACTGTCATTGAGAGCATGCACAGATGAGCAGTGTCTTAATAAGCATTTCAGGATCCAACTGGCCTTATACTGCTCTGTGCATGCAGGCAGTGTTTATGAAACAAACATGAGGCGCGGCTGTGCTGAGTGGGACCTGAGGCTCGTGGTAACTTCTGCCCCTCACTCTCTAGCATCCCTCAACCTCCCGCAGTGACGGACACAGGTCGATAGCTGGGGGCCGTTGGGGGCTGGTCGACCCCTGGAAGAACACCTTCCTGGAGAACATCATGCTGAGAATGGAGATCCAAAATGATAAGCAAGCAGCTTGACCTCCTGGTCCAGTGGAGACTGACTTTTGCTCTGCTGGGTACTAATTCTGACCACTGCTCTACTGGGTCCTCAGGGATTGAGTTTAGGACTGCAGGGTGATCCCCACACCTGCCTCCAGTGCTGCAGGGTGATCCCCAACCCTGCCCCCGGCTCTGCTGGCATCTTCTAGGACTGGCCTTTAACCTATGGTGTTCTCCCTGTGTGCTAGTCTGGCCCCTAGCTGGCTGGGCTCCCAATGCAGTGATCTCATGGTTGTGGAGCTCCCCTGATGCACTGCATAATGTCCTTTGGGACTGGCACTTAATTGGCAAATGGTGCGGGTGCTGACCCTTTCTCTGTAGGGTTATGGCTTCCCTGGGACAGCCCTTTGACTTCAGGGGCTCTCTGGATAAGGCGAGACCAATTCTAGGGGCCAGAGCCTCCCCGTACATTGGCCCCTGCACTGAGGCACTTTAGGGGGATCTTTGTGCACACCTTCAGCACGCCGGAAGCGGGGGCCCCCCTGGAGTATGGCATTCTGCTTTAGTTCTGGTAACTAACGACAAATCTCACGGAGTGTGATAGTGCAAGGCATACAGAGGTCAAAGTAAAGACTGACATAAAGGGGCTATGAACAGCAGTCTCACTCTCCACCACTAGCCTACAAGTTATATCTACTGCTCCCATGCCATCCCTCTGGAAATGACCAGCCCAACCTGCATCCAAAAACTCCCGACAGGTTAAAGTTAGCACAATAAGTAATCAATACTTAAGACTAAATAAAAATAAACAACAATTGGGGATTAGAGGAAGCTAAGCATTTAACCATTAGTATTCAGTTGACAAAACAAAGTGTGCACGATCTCTCAAATGTTATTGTGTCGTACACACTGGAGCGGAAAACACTTGCATGCATGCATCTATGAAAACAAGCAAAGACAACATGTGTCCCGCTGGCCACTGTCGATGGGTTTACGTTGGCACACAATGTATAACATCACTTGTAAATAGAAGCACATATTGTACCAGCAGTCCTTGCCACTAATGGGGAGGGGACGACTTGGTGTGCAATAATGGAATGCTGGCCCCTGTGCATTGAGCTGCGATAGGCAGCAGTAAGATATGAGTTACAGCAGAGCAGACCGATACATGGATATGCTTGTGCGACTGAAAGCCCCCTCACTTCCCGGTGTGTACACATTCTCATTTTACTTTAAAAAGTCTTAACTAACACCAGACTTGAACAATTATGTAATATATCAAGCAAACCATTAAAGAGTGTTGCTATCATGGTTCATATTTGCTTGCTGTGTAATTGCAGATGCTCCCCCTCAGTTGCATTAAATCCCAGCGCAGCACTTGTGTCCCACTGTGCACGCATGCACCGCCCGGATGAAGCCACTGCGCCATGCATTGTAGGGAGATGCATCATATTAGCCTCTCGAACGTGCAGACTTGCACATCGCTATATGCCGCAGATGAAGGGGGGCAGGATCTGTGCGAAGCAGGGCCGGTGATGGATGGGATAGTGCCGTAGACCCTTCCCCGTGCTCCAGGCTTTGATTGAAAGGTTACATGAGCATTTCAGATTATAAAGGTTTAACTTGAACTTTCCCTGTGTGTTTTGTTTCTGTCTCTAAGCATCACTGCTGCTTTATACTTCTGTGCACATCGGGGTGGACGAAAAGCAACAACACTCTGCCTGCTCGCCGAACGCAGCAAAATTTGGCGGAGTCTTTCAGTAACTCGGCTGAATTCCATGAAGTGAAACTCTGCGAGCTCCGCCCAGGCCCAGTTATATGCTTCTTCCTCATGATAATTTGGATGCCCAAATGGAGTCATTAGCCATGGCCTGAGAGCATATTCCTGATCTCCTTGGCACAAAAAGTTTAGATTAGTGTGAAAATGACACATGTTTACTGTAAGGATTGTTTTACTTTAACACTTCATACAAAGGACACGTTTACGTTTAACATGGCTAGTACATGGAGAGATGGGGATCACTACTTCTCATACAACAAGGCAATTATGACAGACATGGTTCATATATTCTACTACATGACATCTATGACACATGAACAGGAATGATAGCAGACATGCACTGATACAATATTTTATGTAATGCTACATCACTGTGACTCCACTATACTTGTAATTGATTTTCCTATGGATTTTTGTCATAGTATTTCAGTGATTCAATCCACATGAAGGGATTACAGTCCTTTTGTATTCCTTTCTACTACTTTATCTCTAACTTCAAACACATGTACATACCCAGAAGTACGTCTTGCCCATACGTTCCACTTCCAAACTGCTCATTTATTCTTGAGTGCTGAAATATGAACGAGTCATGTACAGAGCAAGGACATTTGGCTACAACATTAGTGACATTTATTGAGTATGGCTGTTTGCCATTTCATTCGAGATTTGCTGTTCGAGATGGTGGGAGAAGGTTGACCTGGGTGCAATCTATTGCACCAACAACATGTGGGACATTTCCAACTTGGTAAAATCCTTGCTTCACTATTTTAGTTTGGGGGCCAGGTTTTGGGAAGGTGATGTGTTGCTCTGTTAGTCTCAATATGGCTTTTAGAACTGTTGGCAGGAAGGCAGACAAGGCACCCTGTGAACTACCAGCCACTGCAGCTACTGTATTCTGGAAGGATCCAGAGGCTAATGGATGTAGCATTGACATAAGTTTTACATGTGCTGGTATCCCTAGAATTTGGTAATTGCTGGTTCAAGTGCTGGTGCAATTTGGTGAAGCAGACACACAATCATGTCCTAGCATAGTCTATATTTCTTTATGATTTGTTACCCATGCTTGACAAACAATGATACCTTCTGTTTCAAGATTTTCTTCTTGTGTTGTCTTCTTCCTCCTTGCCCTATTAGACGATGCCTATGTCTTGCAGGAAGTATATCCATTCAGCGTCCCTTACGACCATTCTTTCTATGATGTTTCTTTTGCATTCTCTTCTTGTTAGGATAAGCCTACTTTTGACCCTGCTTTGTATATATGCTATTTTTCTGACTCAAATGACCCATGCACTACTTCGCGGGGACTTGCATTTGTTTTGTAAATTGTCTTTGCGCTGGTTTTATCATCATCTTGTGTGGGAATCACCCTACCACGCCCACTTTGCATACGTTTGCATGGTTTTGACGCAACACAACGCCAGACTTGTTTATTGCTACACAGGCATGTGATTGTGTCGCTAAACTGGTTTGCTCTATATTGTAAATGCATACATGACTTTGTGACTCTGCATTGCGCTATATGTCTAGTAAATCTGGGTGTTCGTATCGCATTAGAGAGTAGATACACTGGCCTTCAGTTCTATTTTGAATTTCTGATGGCCATTGGGCATGTTCCCCCTTTTATTTTTTTTATTTAACACAGTCTGAGCATTAGTAGTTAAATGTGCAAAATGTGATATGTTCTTGTTATTTGTTATTAATAATAGTCAAGCAAGAACAGTAGGTTGTATGATTATGTTTCCAGCAGCCCTGAAAAATTGGAATGTAACAGCGAGACATGTGTTGGCATCTTCAGCATCTATGTATAACAACTTTGCATTGTTGATATTTAACGAATTGTGACATTAAAATTTTGTACTGTTAAAATTCTACGAATGGAAATATTATATTACTTTTTGGGAGTTAGATGGAAAAATGAACTGAATATTGAAATCTGTTCGAAATGAATGTGTTTTTCAATGAAAACAATACAAGCTAACACCAGAAGCAAAAAATTGCATAGTATTGGTGGTTTGTGCTTTGATTGTGTATCTTTACTCCCCTCTACCCCTAATGAATATTAAAGGAATATGGAATGTTTTTCATCTATTAACTTATTGCAAGCCTTTCTCCAGGTTTGCTTGCACCTTGAAAGTAATTAATCAACAAGGATATTGGTTCGGCTAATGCCTTACATGGATTTGACACCAGCAGTAAGTGTATAATCACCTCAGACACAAGCCATAAAGAGATTGGATCAGTGTTGTCACAAACAGATAAATGTAGCAATGAAGTGGCTGTGGCTGTTGCATTCAGAGCATTGTCTCCAACCTAGGAATGTTGCTCAGTGGTGGAAAAGGAGACATAATTTGTGGTGTGGGGTCTTGAGCATTTTAGGAACTTTGTGTGGGGTTTCAATGTATTAGTCAGATGCAATCATAAACCTCTTGTCAAATTATTATCTATGGAAGGGTTGTTGACTGCAACTCTAAGAATTGCCAGGCTATCCACAAAATCTATGGATTACAAATTGCAATATATACCTGGTGTGAAAAGCAAAGTAGCTGACTGCTTGAGCAGGTTACCACTGTCTTTGTGTGAAGTTCTAGAATAAAATAGTAAGGAATTGAGTGTGGTATGGGCAGATGGAAATGAAAAGCGTACTATAACTAAGGAGAAGTGGTGTGAAGCAATGGGCAAAGTCATTCCTCTAGAAAGAGTGAAATCATACGTGACAGAGAAGACATATGTGGAAGAAGGATGGGAAGTTCATGATGAATTATCTGTACTATGTGAAAACTCGATGAGAGTTGATGGCATTGTACCACCGCAGAGTGTGAAAAAAAAGTTGTGCAATGATGTCATGAAGCACATTTGGGCATAGTGAAAAGTAAGAGAAGAATCAAGGCGAGGTATTGGTGGGCAGGGATGGATGGAGATGTTTAAAGGGCGGTTAGAGAATGTTCTGACTGTGAAGTTGCTGACAAATCTAAAGTTACTATGTCACCACTTCTAGTGCGCCTGTGCCAATATGGCTTGGGGAATTACTGAAGTGAATATTATGGGTCCAGTGTGGGAGGAGTATGAAAGTTCTGTTTTTATTTTGGTTGCCATGGATTTTTTCTCGAAATGGCCAGAAGTGGCTTTTGGGGAGATGCCACTGCGAAGGATGTTCTAAAGTTTTTGGATGACTTGTTCCAAAGGGAAGGCCTGCCTGGAAAAGCAATTGCTGATAATGGAGCTCAATTTAAGGCAGCGGAGACTGAATTGTTTTTGCAGCACAATCGAGTGGAACATATATACACATATGTTTATCAACCAGAAGGCAATGGCAAAGTTGAAAGATTCAACTGTGTCATAAATGGGTTTGTTCAAATGGCCACCAGCAAAGAACAAATGGGAAAAAGAAGTGAATGTATCCGGTACACTAGGATTTTCAGGATGCAGTCCTTTTACAGTCATGCGGGGTAGAGTGCCTTTCACTAAGTATTTTCAGGGATAGGTGGAGCATTCCAAGCAATTTAGTTGGACACCGAATGTGGTTAAAGATAGTACAAAAAGATCACAGGAGAAGTATAAATTGCCCAGTGATGGTAAATCTGGAGCTATATTTGTGCAGCTACTTGTGGGATGGATGATGAGAGTCAGAAAACCTGGAGATGTGAGAAAAGATTAAAGTAGAAATTCTAAACCGTTGATGGCAAAAGAAGTATATTTAAATGCTGTGAACTTAAGTGATCTTCATGTATGGCTTATGAGTAGAATGGCGAGATGCAAGGGTTCAGTGTGGGTGGAAGTAGATGAAGTGGTGAGGGAGCAGCATAGTCGGTTAGATGAGTATACGATAGATGATGATAGATATAGAGAAGATGGAGGAGTAGTACATATGAACCTGAGTGAAGAGAGGTATGACAATTTTGGTATTGGCCAAGAAAGGTGTGAACAAAGTAAATCCGGATGTACTGTCAAGAGGCCCAGGTGCCTAGAGGATTATATCACTTGATTTATGTACTTGAAGGGTTATATTTCTTTATTGTAGTATTGATAAGATTTATCTATAGGATATTATTTCACAGAGTTACAATTATTATGTGAAAATTAGTGTTCAAACCGCAGTCTCAATCAAGATTGAGAATGTAAGTACACTCTTTAGTCAGCCCTAGTCAACAGGTGGCACAGATATCTTCCGCCTTCTTCCACCAGCTTCAAATGACCATGTTCTAGTACCCCTTGAACAATCACATTCCATATCCATTCCTTGACATCACAACTGAACCTTATAATACCAGAAGAATGCAAGTACAACACAGCAATACACTTGCAGACATAAACTCAGACAAAAACCTTTTACTAACGTTATTTAGTTATCCATACATAGGGCAAAAAATATTGATTTATGGGTAATACCACATCTATATTTGGCCAGTATCATCCAAGAGAAAAAAAGCATCAGACTTCAAAATGAATCATATGTTTAGGTAAAATATAGCCAACAAACATTGCACGGTGTGTACACTCCAAAAGTTCTATGGTGCATATTTGAATAAAATTGTACTCAGTAGGCAGTAGTAGAACTTAGACTATAGACCTTACTGTACGAGAAGGACAAATCCCTGCTCCTGAGATGTGGAGCTATGCATATACTAATTATGAAGTAAATAAAGGTGTGAAAAGAAAAAAAAAGAAAGAAATCTACTTGGAAACCCAAAGGGTTTTTAAGAATGTCCTCACCCACTATGTTGTGGTATGCTTCATCATAGGGCTGCTAACACACCCTGGTGCAGACCAACACTCAAAGTGGAGCTCTTGTTTTTTTGTAGAAAATAATATTTTCATATAAGGGATCCCTATCCACCCTGTGGAAAGTGACATACTCACTTGAACTCACTACATCAGCATTCAACCTCTATAAATAAGGTAGCTTTCCTAACCAGAATCTCATTGCTTCTACAATCTCGGGGCTGGAATAGAGATTGAATGCTGACTTAGTGAGTTCTAGTGAGTGTCCCACTTTCCACATGGTGTTGGGTGCGACAAAACAGTGAGATTCTAATAGATTAGAGTTTTCACGCCATGAATGTGTATACCGATAAAAATGATAAATGGAGTGTTCCTTACTGAGGGAAGTGTAAGCAACGTAAAACAAAGGAAGACATTAATATGTATGTTTGTTTCTTTTTAGGTACTCATCTCGAGTGTATCTACTCAAAGGAAAATAAAGCCACATACCTAGCCCTACCATTCAGTGAAGTAACCTCAGAGGGATTAGGATTGTAACGAGGGATCATTATCCTGAGGAAGGCCAGAGACCCAGTAGGGCATTTGTAAGTGGCTGAAACATATCAGTACAGTCAGATGGGGTAATGGAAATGAACCTCCTCCTAAATACACATTTTTTCATTTTTAATCCTATCAAGGGGGGGGCAACAGTAAATAAATATATAGGCACCCACTTAGATGGTCTTAAATACTATTCTTTCTGCAATAGGGATTCCTCATATGAAAATATTCTTTTATTTTCTATTAAAAAAAAACTCTCGCTCTGAGTGTTGGTCTGCAGCAGGGTGTGTTTGTGGCCCTATTATGGAGCATGCCACTATTTAGTGCGTGAGGGCATTCTTAAAAACCCTTTGAGCTTCCCAGTAGATTTTTTTCTTTTCTTTTCAACTCTTCAGTTACTTTTTGATTAGTATATCCCCAACTCCTTATCTCAGGAGCAGGGATTTGCTCTTCTCGTGCAGTGAGGTCTATAGTCTGGTTAGGAGAGCGAGGGAAGGCTCATTCTCTAGTCCCTCCATGTTTATATGTATAGTAGTAGAACTTAGACCTAGCTCATGGCACTGAAACACTTGTGGTGTTGAGCTGCCAAAAGAAATAGAAGGTATTGGCCAGTGGCTTGGCAAAATGGATAGAGTGTGGGAGTGTAGATTTTGCTGCTGCCATTAGCTGTTAACACCAACAAGGTATCTCTTTATGTGATGAACCTAATGTTAATTCTACTTGGTGCCCTATGTAAATATGATACTCCTCCTGCCAGTAGAGTAGTCTGTGTCAGGATTAGCTATCTAGTGGGTTCAAGGCTGATAACAACTAGCCTTCTGCTGCTCTTTATTTGGGCAAGGTTTGCCTGTTCGGTATCTGGCTGCGTACAAGCAGGGTTTAGCGTAACCCCAAACACTACCTTAAGGCCATCTGGGTTTCTCCCTCCTTTGGACCCTGGAGGAGGCACTCCAGGCATGGAGCAGGGCTACAGGGGCACCACTCATCCTTACATCTCTACTTGCCTTCCGTTGCACTGCAGGCAGGATTTATTTAGTTTGCCAAACAGAGGCCAAAGCTTCTGAGTTACCATCTAAATTGGTCAAGGGGTAAAGTTAGGGCCTCATTGGGGCTGCTGGGGTGTTTAGTAATGAGGGGTGCAGTATTTTGTCCTTGTTTTAGCCCTTTTTGTTTTATTTTATTGCCCGGCACCAATGCTTCAAGAAGGTGATGCAGCATCATATTATATATAGCAACAGCTCTTCATTTATCTTGCATTGCTAAACGTGCGTTGTGCATATTTGTCACAGTAATTGGTCAGTGATCTTAAAGAGGCCATTTTCTGTTAAATATTCCCATAGTTAGTAGTGATGCATGACTCAATGGCATAGTAGGATCACTTGTTATTTACTCAAGTTTTAAAATTGAATATGCACTCTGTTTGAGACTACTCTTTCTATTGCCAATTAATTGCACTCCATGTCGCAATAAGATAATACTAAAAGAAATTCGTACATCAAAAAACATGAACCCTCAAGGGGCTAGGTGTACATATTTTATTTTAAAAACATGTTACCCTTCAAAATTGCAGAATACTTTTTTAATAAAATGGATTAGAATAATTTAATGTTCATTGTTCTTTTTTAATTGTAATGGCAAACTGGATTTAGGTTATGGACGGGAAACATGCCATGATACAACTTGAAAAGGAAACGCTCCTATTTGAGCAGGGATCAATATGTAACTCCAAAATGCACAAGACACTGAACACGCGATTTAAAAAGTAAGAGGAAAGGGTAGGTGCATTGAAGCCATCTTACTCTAGCATGCTGCTAACCTTATTTAAGTACTTTAAGGTATCCCTAAAGCCTGCAGCTTCTTCAGCAACACATTTCACTGTCTCCTTATTGCATTTTCAGACTCCCATAAGGGTTCCAATTTTTAAAAAGTAGTCAGACCCTTTTTTAAATCTAAATTTGAGAAGAGGATAACACCTTGCTTTCAGAAGGCTTTGGCTGTTTTTATTTGAAGTTGGATTATATGAAAAAAATGTAATAACCGTGCAAGTGCAAAGTCAGCACTCATGTGGGAAAGTAACAACCTAAAAAAGATGTATTAAACTTTGAGAGTTTTACACAATAAGAACTTTAAATGAGTTTTTCCCCTCTCTCCAACATCCACAGGGAATTTAGAAGACTGTAGAGCTTGCTTTCACGACAGTACTCGAGCAGGTTTTGTGAAACTTACCAATGAATAAATGAAAACAAAAATGTTATAAAGCAACAAACTTTTCAGGTCTGTAGTGCTTCCGTCGGGCTGCCTGGATTGACATGTCCCTCGTGTTCTTCTGATATGAGCTCTTCTTTTGAATATAATTTTTTTAAGGCAGGGTGTTCTTCCTGCACAATATAGATTGGACCTCAAAAAAGAGTCATGCATATATCCTTCTGAACATCAATACAGTGAGAATCTAGAATGGAGTCGCAACTGATCTAAATTCAAATGTCAGGTTAACGTGCTTCACATTTCAATAGCCTTCCTGTATGTATGTATGAATGAATGCTTAATGATTTGTATTGACGGAGGCTGATTGTTAGGCGGTCCCTGTCGTAAAAAGTGTTTGCAATCGCCTCGAAAACCGTTTTAGTCTTAGGATGTTCTTAGCTCTTATCTCACGTGGCTGCCTTCCTGTTTAATACATTATCTTTATAATAGTCCGATTGAATTCGTTGTCAAAAAATGGAGCTGCTGTCGGAGATGTAAGCATGCTTTAACCTGACAGTTGCATACTGGCGAGGTATTCTGCCTGTGAGTTTCATGTACTCCCATTTTTTGCAGCCTATGCATGTATTACCTTCATGCCGCAGGGGCCAGTTATGCATCAGTTTATTGTTTTCCAACATGCGTAGAAAGACACCAGGGATGCAATTGGCATTTGAGCCTGTTTCAGGCACTTACATGTTACGGAGCGTGCAGCAGATGCCTCCGCAGCCCTTTCTTGTAATTCATATTGCACAGGTGCATCGGGTTTGGCATGAAACAAATGAGTGAATGAATGAGTGAATGAATGAATGAATGAATGAATGAATGGATGGATGCCTTTGTCTTGCAACCACACCACATTTCAGACACAAATGCAGGGTGATGGAAGGTGCCCTGACTGTGCTCACGATAAGCGGTGCACAGTCAATGAATCCCTTATAGGAACCGACAGGAGCCAAGGATGTACCCTAGCCGGCACTCTATCTAACTTAAATTTTTTACCGGTGACACTGACTCGGATCAAGACAACTTTTTGGACACTCGTTCTGTGTGAACAAAGAAACTCTTGGAGGTTCGTCTTGTTCGACCTGCGCCCTCCATGCCCCTCTGCGCGACTTCGCCTCTGTTCGCCCTATACTCGGCTCAATCCCCATATTTTACTATACTCTGTACTGCCTACTTGCACATAATTTACTTGATGTAAAGCGCTCTGATATCCTCGGGTCCAGCTAGCGCTATATAAAACTCCTAAAATAAAAAAATAATAAATAAATAAATTATATGGCACCCCTTGGGGGAGCGCCGATGCGAAAGAGAGACTCACACTACCTTTCTGCAGCAGTTGACAATGCCCTATCCACCAAGTGACCAAACAGGATTTAAGAATGGCATAATCATTTTGCAAGGAGGAGTGCGAAGGCAAACTTCCTGATTCATAATGTGGGATTGTTCTAGTGCCCAGCTGGATTAACCATTGTTAAGGTTTTACATTCAATCCTAGTATGTATAGGCAACAAGTGAAGTGCCTTCAGGACCAGATTATATGAGCATGATGTAGTGCTTCGGAAGAAACCTGGGCTGCAGTGTTCTGTACCAATTGCTTACATTGAATATGTCTGCCAGGTAACTGAAGGTAAATCTAGGTGGCATAATTCAGTCTAGAATTTATATACAAATGCATTGATCACTGGGATATGAAGACTGTTTTTGAGGTAATGAATTTCATAATGCATAAATGATAGGCACAAGTGGTGGCCACTATAAAAATCCCTAGCACCAGAGAAAACTTGGAGTAAAACTGGACTCTGAGATTTCTCACTACTTCAGATGGAGGAGGCGGAGGACCTATAGTCTTTGGCCACAAAGTGAGAGACCCATCACAAAGCACAAAGGAGTTGATACGTATTGATGGATTGACTTTGGGAAAATTGGCCATCAACAGCCAATACGCTACAGACAGACATTCTCTCATTAGAGCAGAAGTTAGAGAATTGTAATTACTCAGTGAGGAATTATGCAAAATAATTTGTCTATCATTCCTCTACATATAAAAAGATGCTCCGAACTGATGGAGTATAGTGGCTAGAGTTCTCATCTAAAGATTAAACAAAAATAGTGACAAAATGGACTGTTGGTGAATTCCTGAGATACTGCTCTTAAAGACTGAAGGTGTAGTGCTATAGCTTGTATCCTTGCAAATATAACTATTGTGATCTATTTGGACACAATGTTTTACAGATAGAGAGATAGATCGATAGATCGATAGATAGATAGATAGATAGATAGATAGATAGATAGATAGATAGATAGATAGATAGATAGATAGATAGATAGATAGATAGATAGATAGATAGATAGATAGATAGATAGATAGATCAGCTCCCAGGTCCAGCCCTCGCTCTCACTGTTTGCCCCCAAACAGCAAGATTCTCGTCCGCCTTGTGCCTTGTTGTTCCTTTTCTAGACTCTGCCTTTTGTGCCTTTTTCCTCCGCCTTTTGTGCCTTTCTCACTGCCAGTGCCATTCTTCCCTCTTTGACCTTGCCTTTGTGTGCCTTTCTCGTCCTTACTGCCTGCGCCTTGTTTCCCTCCTTTTCTGCCTTGCCTCTTTGCGCATTTTAATTCCGTATCGCCTGTGCGTAATTTTTCTCTCCCTTTCATCTTGCTTGTTTTGCCGCTGCCCTTTTCCCACCACCCGCTAGCCCTGCCCGCTGCCACCCACAGTCCCTGCTGCCTCCCAGGGCCTATTTAATGGAGGCACAAGCAGACTTGTGCTGGGGATGTGCGCAGCCGGCACACCGCTTGAGAGCAAAGCCCATCTGTGCCCATCCACGCCTGAACCGCGACCAGTGCCAGGAACCCTGGTTCTCCTATACCCCTGCTCCAGCGCCTGAAAGAGAATCGGGGAAAAAGAGGGCAAAATTTACAACTATTCCCCCTTGCATCACAGACCCGACGTTACACTAGCTCATTCGCACACACAGTCATTGGTGGGGCCCATTATACCAACAATCACACATTTTCTCTCACTCGAGTCTGCACACAGGAGGGATGATAAAATCAAGCGCTGGACATGTTGGGGAGTACCTTATTACCTATAGGAAACAAAAGGCAATTTACAGAATATACATTAGCATCACCACCTATAGAATCCTAACCTTAAACATCAAGGCACTCCACCACTTGGTCGACGGACCAATTAGTTGGACTGGTTGATGGTGATTTAGAACCAGCTAAAACACATTTTAAGACTCAGAATCCTCTACTCTCTTCATTGTAAAACAACAAACTCGCAATTTCTGTTAATCAAATATTTGTTTATCTAAATATTGTTTGCAATTAATATTAGCATTTAGGTCAATGTTTAAAATGTTGTTCAATCAGCACAAATTGCATGACATTTATATTTACCTATTCTTGCTATCTGGATTTCTCCTAATTCATTTGGCTCTGCATAACCGAATTTAGCCGTTAAATTGTTCAAATAAAGCAGGCCAAAGCTTAAAGTCCGAAAGTTCTTTGCTCAGCACGTTACAGTCCCAAAGATCTACAAAGGACCAGAAATCGTGCAAGCATCTGCCAACGCCTGTGGGGTCGGTAGGGGTGTGCAGTCATCGAAACCGCAGAATGCCAGAGTGTCCGATGAAGAAGAAGAAGAGAGATGCCCCTCCCTATTCTACTACCCTTTTTATAATAAAATTCGGGATAACATGAAACATTCTTAGGTAAAGAAGGAAAATGATTGGCTGATTGGAAACGTCCGATTTTACATCAGTAGACGTTCTCATGGATTTTGCTGGTTCACTTCCTCTGTCCATGTTGCCCTTATGTAACAAAGTAAAAGTTTTGCTTGTATGTCCCAATTGTTCATTTAGACTAGATTTTACTGACTGAAGTTTGGCAGTCCTCCATGTTCCTATCCTTGACCAGGAACACCGTGCCTTGGGGTCGTCTGGAGGTTCACGGAGCCATCCGAGTCTGCGCAGTAGACATCACGCTCACAAGACGGTGGCCACTTCTGAACCCCATTTTGGACGTCATATTTTGGTAGGCCCAAATGCCAACTTAAGCGAAACAAACACTAAAGAATAATTAATACAAAGAAATGAAGATTCTAATGTTTAACCCTCACTAATCCCTCTATGTGTTAGTATTTTCCTAGCTTTTAGCGACATTTAAAGCAATAAAACTCACCTTTACGGTCCAAAACGGGAACGCAAACATCACAAAAGCAACCTAAATCATGCAATATCCTATTACCACACGTACTACTGTTAATATGCGTACAGAATTTAGTTATTAGAATTATTCTGCCATGCAAATAGCAATAAGTCCCACGTGTAATTGGTGTATGCAAATGGTTGGTTTAGTATAACACAGCAAACCGTTAGTCAAATTATAATATAAGTAGGTTATATAATTAGTATTTTCATGCAAAATTCAGGATGTATACAAAATTTTGATTTACCTGTTCCATCACCCCCATAGCTACACTGCCACTGAACTCCTAGCCCGGGACCATGAACACCACATCAACCAATGCTGCTGCACCCCCCACGATCCCCAGTAGATATGTGCTCATGCATCCTCTGGTCCTTCTCCTGCACCATCAGATCGCCCATCAACACACCATCCAGCACCACACGAACCAACCAACAAAACACATCTACTTCCTTTCAACTCGCCTGCCTCCTCTTCATTACCGGAGGTGGAATTGCCATCATCCACAAATAAAATATTCACTGCCCCACAGAGACAGAAGTCATCATCGAGACCATGGAACACCTCAACTTCAATCTCCAAACAGACAGAAAAACCACCATCAGAGGCACCCTCACCTACAGACCACCCAGACCATGCCCCAGCTTCTGCACCATCATCCCTGACTTTATCACCCCTCTCACCATTAACTCCAAAGACTACATCTTCCTCGGTGATCTGAATTTTCACCTTGACCACCTCACCAACACCACCAACCTCCTTGACAGTATTAATAACATTGAACTTACTGAACACATCACCAACCCCACCCACATCGCAGGACACATGCTGGACCCCATCTTCACTTCCAGCAACAGGGTCAAGTACAGCCACATCACTGAACTCACCCAGACTGGCCGCTTTATCATACACTTCAACATCTCCAGCCCCCGCACCTCTTCTGCTGAGCAACTCAATGCTCTCCACTGCGGTTGGAGCAAAGTATCAGAGAGCCAATACGCCGACACCCTCAATACACATTATGCCCCAACACTGCATCAAACCTGGACCAAGCTGTCAAAGAAACTCAACTCCTGGATCACTAACTATGTCAACATCATCGCTCCTATTAAGACCAGCAGACACAGGAGATCCATCAAGTAGGCAAGATGGTACAGCAAGGAACTGAGGACAGCAAAACGCCACTGCAAGCAACTGGAAAGAAGATGCCTCACTAGCAAGGACACCTCAGACAGAACGACCTTCAAGCCCACCCTCAACCTATATCACCGGCTACTGAGAGAGACAAATAGGAAAGCCTTAGCTGCATTGAGGCCAGCTCCAACCACAGCAAAGAGCTCTTTAATATTGTCAGAGAGTTTGCAAACTTTCGGCCATTTGTCTGGAAATAAGTCCCACACCTGTTCCCTCATTTTCAAACAATATAGTGCAGCGTAGCATGTGAGTTATGTTATCGGATTTGTAAAGCGCATGGCTACCCCAGCGATGGGGCATCCCAGCGATGGATCCGCAGACAAAAAGACTGAAAGGCGAGACAGAGGCAGAGGAAGCAATCAAGGGAAAAGCCAAGTCTTGATTGCCTTCCTGAACACCTTTTGGTCTTGTGAGTTCCTGATGGTGCTCGGGAGAGCATTCCAAAGAGATGCAGTCAGAACACGGAATGAGCGAGGGCCCACCCAGGCTCTTCTGACATGGGGGTGCATATCAGAAGTTGGTGCGATGAGCGGAGGGCACGTTCCGGTATATAGGGGATGAGAAGATTGGTTAAAATGGATGAGGCTTGGGCATGGAAAATTCTGTGGGCAATGCACAGAGATTTGAATTTGATTCTTTTTTCCACCGGGAGCCAGTGCAGTTAATGTATATATTTGGATGTGGGGCAAGACGCGGGAGGGCAAAGAGGGTACGGGCAGCGGCGTTTTGCACACTCTGTAATCTATTGGTCCTTGCCTTATTAGCACCTAGATACAGAGAGCTGCAATAGTCCAGTCTAGAAATTATAGTAGACTGGACGATGACTTGGCGTGTTTGAAAGTCAAAGAACCCGAGCAGTGGCTTCAGACCGCGTAAAAGGCCGAAGCAGCTGGCCACCACCAATTTTGTCTGTGCCTGAATGGTAAGTGTGCAGTCCAAACACACACACACAGATTTTTTATGGTATGCTTATGAGTGGGAGAGACTCCCAGCATTGCAGGCCACCACTGAACGTACCAAAGGTGTGTATCCCTGCCTACAAGGAGGATCTCAGATTTACTTGAATTCAGCTGCAAACAATTGGGTGTCATCCATTCTGCAATGGTCATCATGTCATTTCAAAACTTGGTGATGTGTTGGTCAGAGGTATTGGATAGTGAGATGACAAACTGAGCGTCATCAGCATATGAGACCATTGAAAGGCCTCTGCTTTCTGCAACTTCCACCAGGGGTTGAACATAGATATTAAATAATGTAGAGCTCAAAGCCGAGCCCCGGGGAACCCCATGGTGGCAGGCTGCTTCTTGGAGCTGTAAGGAGGAGAGATTGCTTGAAAGGATCTGTCTGATAACAAAGACACGAACCAGTTGAGAGCGTAATCTCCTAGGCCAATCTCTTGTAGGCGCTGCAGAAGAATTGTATGAGATGCAGTGTCAAAAGTGGCACTAAGATCAAGGAGAATCAGTGCAGAGGTATGGCCTTTGTCTAAAGTGCTCCGCAGTTGTTCAGTTACGGCCAGCAGAGCAGATTCAGTGCTGTGACCAGTTCTAGGATGTTATTAGCCTCTATAAATTTAGTGAGGATAGAGTTGAAATAGGACTCTGTGACTTTGGCAGCAAAAGGGAGTAAAGAAATCGGGCGAAAGCTTTCAGGTTTGGAGGCGTCTAAAGAAGACTTCTTTAGCAGAGGGATTACCTTGGCATGTTTTCATGAAGTAGGAACAGTTGCAGAAGTAAGGGACAAGTTTATTAACTCGCAGAGCATGGGTAAGAGTAAGAGTAAGAATTGAAGAAGCTGATCAGGCTTAAAAGGATCAGCTGGCGATCCTGATTTAATTTTATGGCACAGAATCCTTAATGTCTCACAGGATAGAGCTGGAAAATAAAATAAAAGAGTGCCCGATCAACTGGTAAGATCAGTACGCTTTTTACTATTAGTAGTGGGCAGGAAAGATTTATAGATCTCCTCAAATTTTTTAACAAAGAAAGTGGCCAAGGCCTTACATTGAGAGTTAGAAAGAGTAGTAGAAGCCCTTGCTGATGGCAGATTTTTTATGTCGTTTAGCAGAGAGACAATAATTTTAGCCGGATTGCTACTGCTCTTTATTTTTTCCGCGATATAGTCAGCATGTGACTTCTGTAGCAATTTGTTATAGGTCTTGATGACAGAACGTTATTGAGTTTTAAGAGCAAGATCGTATTTACATCTCCAGGCCCGTTCAAGAGCTTTGCAGTCTTTTTTCATCTGGGACAATTTCTCATTAAACCCGGGATTGGTGTAAGTTCTGCGCCGCAATGTGAGTTTAGCAGGGATGTGTTTATCAAGAGCCTGCAAGAGCCACTCATGAACACAACTATCAGCTGCCTCAACATTATCAGGCAGTTGGGGCATTTGAGAACATACAGTTTCTGTGGGAAGATTGGCGTTTAACTTATGCCAAGGGCGTTTTAGCAAAAGCTCAGGGTGAGTGCGTGGTGTCGGATTCTCAAAGGGAAGTACTATGGAAATGAGAAAGTGGTCAGTCCAAGCCATGTGAAAGGACGGCAGGACTCTAAGGGAAGGTATGTTAGAGAATACTGGATCAGGAAGCTGCCCTACCAAATGAGTAGAGCCGGGGACAAATTGAACTGCGTTAAGCCAGTCAATCAGTACATCTGCCCCTCACTTTCTAATGCCTAAGGTCTTTATATTGGCTGAAATCACTGAAGCAAGTAGATATAGTTCATGCTCAGTGTATAAAAAGATTTATCAATCTTAGCCTGTAAGTCTCATTCACATGTCTTGGAATTGGTATGTGATGCTCATACATATATCAAGAGTTAAACCAATTGACTCACTAACATATGAGGAAAGGGGATTAGGGATTTAGTTGCTGAAGTGAATGTAGATAAGCTGATAAGTGTATGAAAACGTACATGTAAAAATGGTGTAAAGGAAGATTATGTGCATGTTCTAAAATATTTCATCTCATCATGGCAGGAGGACTAGAGCCCATAGACCCCATGGAATTCACTGAAGGTGCAGATGAAGTTGATTGATGATCAGAACTCTGTAATTTCCAGGAATTGTAGAGAAAATGTTTCAGGTACTTACACACCGTAAGACTGATGTAGATGTTGACTCTATGTTGATGTTGATGATATTCTGGCTGCTGATTGTGATATTTTTCAATTGAAGCGCTTGCCCAGCATCCTCTGGGGCTGAAGGCATCAGGTGGGTACATGTTGCTTAGGCTTGAGATATGTTGGTTACTGTGTGTGTGGTCATAGTGGGGGTTGGTCTGACCTTTGATGGTCATGAGGTGTTGGATGATGTTCATGATCTCATCCCCAAAAATCATTTAACTGACTTAACCATATCCATCTTTAAACAGTTGGACACCATCCTGTTGGCAATTTCAGACATGCAGGCATTGTTACATTATCTGGGTATTGGGTGTGATGGAGATGACAAATTAGGAATTGTTGATGGAGGACAGAATGTTGCTGTCATGGGATCAGATGATGCAGGCTAGGGTGATAATCTACACATATTGAAGTGTGGGCCTCAGGGAAGAAGGGTGGCAAAGTATTCAAATGTTGCCATGTAAATCTGAGGTGTAGACTGTCATTCTAAATGAGTGGGTATTTGTGCGCAGGTGCCAGGCAATCAATCAGTACATTTCATTGGATTGCCATGTCATGAATGCGTTGCGTAGAGATGGGGTGTAAGACTGGGTGACATGCTGCAGAGAGGTCCTGGAGGATGTGGGTGATTTCCTCTGTCCATGTTCATGCAGATGTCATCCATGGCAACAATTGGTGCAGTTCCTCGGCTGTGTCTGGGTCAGGCACCTGATGTGGTGCTGTGAAACATCAGTCCATATGTTGAAGTGTGGCTTTGGCTGTGGGCCAGTTCACATTTCCATCTGCACCAGAAGAGTTGACTGGGTACCATATTAATCTTAGTAGTAGACATCTATGACATGCCATGTGTGAAGTTGCTTCCTGTTCTGTAGGGTTTGTCTTGACCCTGGTTTTCATCACAGATGGTGTACAAGTGATGACATCAATTACAGTAAACTAGATTGGTATTATGTTGGTACCACAGATCTGTTAGTCAGTTTGTGGGTACCTCTGTTCCCATTTTTTTCCACCCTATGGACGCTGATTTGGGAGTGTTACCTCACAGTTTATTGTAAGTGTATACAGTGACTGATCTGACTCCAGGTATATATATGTTTCATGACTGTGACCGATGTAAGTCAGAAATTGGACACTTACTGTTGGGATAAATTGATACAATGCATGCTGATATTTATCTTAACCCCTTCAGCGCGGCGCGGATTACCGCGCTGTGCTGAAGGTTCTGTGCCCGGCCGGGCCATGACGGAGCGGTTCCGTCATGCGCACAGCGCAACCGACGCGCATGACGGAACCGCTCCGTCACTCGCATCGAAGGGATTAATTTGTGAGTAACTGTGGAACATGATTTATGTAATCTGATATCTCTTCATCAAACATTGATTGTGCTGCACAGCGTCAGATGAAAAAGCGCAAGATGCAGCTCCAACACATGGAGCTTCTGGCATCACATTTCCGGTGTGCAGCAGAACTTCACAGTGAGAGGAAGAGTGCTAAGGGTCAGGATGCTCAGAAGGTCCCAGGACACAAACTAAAAACCAATCACAAAGGACAACTGTCTAGGGCTGCTCCAAGAAGCCATGGTACCACTGTTGGTGTTGGTTGCAGCACAGACAGTCTCATTGGACAATGACCATGGATCTTTAACTAATACTTAGTATAAACATATCATGACAAGACAATTGTGTTTGGGTTCTGAATTTATTTTAACATACACATGACATTGACTTGTACTTCATATGGGTGCAAACAATGCATTTTGCAGATACAGAGGCTAGTGTCAGATGGTGTGAACTGAAATAATGAAAGTTAACAAATGGAATTCATAGTGTTTGTCATTCCGGTATGAGTTGAACAGACAAGTCACAGCACAATGTAATTTAAGACATGAACATTTTTGGCCTTCTGATTTGATACAGTCTCTTGCATATCACTTCTAGTGTTTTCAATTTAATTTAATCACAAATTTGCTATCACGTAAACTTTATCACTGTTGTGCTTTGTTGAGGCAACAGATTTGGTGCACAAGACTATTGAGCAAGATATTTTACAGGGTGCTGCATGTCATACAACATCACAGTGCATAAGTCATGTTTGACAGCACATGACCCATACATGTATATATACCATCACATGTTCAAATTGTCTACACGTATTTTTGGGTTCATATTGCTATTCACTTTTGGACGGTAGTTAAGAATTGTACATTTGCACATTAGCACACAGATCCATGATGTGGATGTCATGTGTTAAAGTTGTTCTACCTTTTGATTTTTCGACAAATGAAATCTTCTTAGTCTGTGGCAACATATGTTTGTTTGGAGTAATCAGTATCTGTAGGTTGGGGTATAGGTGTTTGGGTGTAAAACTTGTCTGTACTCTAGCTTCTTGGGCTGCAGCTATTCTATTGAGTGCAGTTGCTATGTCTACATGAATTTCTACCATCTTTACATTTAAGGCTATGATTTTTTTGGCATCTTCTCTCAGGCCATTCACTGTATCTAAAAGTTTGATTATCATGTGGTTGGATTATGAAGTCAGCTTCAATACATTATTGCTGCTTGATGGAGATGTAGACGGATCTAGCATGTATATTTGACTGTTGACAGCCATTTTATTTAGTTATTGGCAATAAGTCTTCATGCATGTCCATGAGGTAATTGGCCATACCACAGAAGAAGGAATACAGACCATCCATTTTGTGAGGCACTGACTTGTTTGGATTTAGACATTCTATCATACCTTTGAAAAAATCCTGTAAGTTTGAGAATCCTTCCTGAACTGCTTCACATATTTTATCCTTTGATCTATGTATTTCTTGTTCAAATTCATCCACTTCTGAAGTTCTGTTGAATGCCTTCTGCTTGTCCTTCTTGTCCTTTGCAGACTGGGTTGCATTTCATCCTGTGTGATTCCAGCATCTTCAGTTTGGGCAACAGTCTGCAGTGCTGGAGTTTGTAAGTCATTTAATATGATGGACAAAGTATTGTAGTCTAGGCAAGCCATTTTGCCACATAAATCCTCATTTCCAAGCTCTTCACTTTGTGGTTGGTTAGGCAACCATAGGTTTCAGGGACGTCATAGTTAGAAATTATCATTTAAAAAACCTTTGAAATTCTCTGAATAAAACATTGTTTTGAGGGACGTTATAGTTAGAAATAAGCATTTAAAAAACCATAGAAAATCACTAAAAAACCATAGGTTTCAGGGGTGTTATAGTTAGTTGGACATTTCACTCATACAAAACCATAGAAATTCGGCTGTTATAGATGGTTGAGCTAACTATAACTCGCGCCCCCACAATGCACTGCTGATGATGTCACATATTACATCATTCATGACATGGTCAGTTACATACATCATTCATGACATGGTCAGTTACATCACTGATGACATCACTGATGATATCTCAAATTACATCATTGATTTTTACAGGAGGAACGGAGATTAAATCTCCGGCCCAAAGCACCGAAAAGTTACGCCAAACCACCAAGAGGAAAAGGCAGAGGCAGCAGAGGCGCAAAGGCACAAAACAACAGGAATTGAGAAGGAAAAGCCAAGATCAAATAAATAAAGGAGGAGAAGAGGACAATTTAACATCAATTATCAATTTAACGAATGTCCCACTATCTGAAAAAGAAGAAAGCATCTTGAATCTAGGTTTATTATATTGTCCTACAGCAGAGTTCAATTACGCACAAACCAGAGTGGATATATTTAATATATAAGACTACTTAAATTAAAGAAACATTTTGCGATCAACCCAAGACAACGTACAACGTCCGGTACTAGCAGTGCAAGTCTAGAGGAACATCGACTGAATAGTCTGCAAGTCAATGACATGGAAGTTCTAGTAGAAATGAGGCAGCTGGCAACAGCAACAAACGTAAGTATAGAGACAAACATAGAACAAATAACCATCCAAGCAATGGAAATACCTGCGAAGAAGGAATTGATATTGGGGGAAGTGAATCAACAACCTCTAGACCCAGTTCACGTTTTGTTCCAATGTCTACGAGAGATTCTAGCTATGTATTTAACAATCTAATAATTAATGATTTGAAGAATCTTGAAAAATGCACAAGTGTGAAAAATAAAACGTTGTCGAAGCAACAAAAAGAACATTCAGCGCTCATTACAAAGTTGAAAGCAAATAAGAACTGTATAGTGCGTAATGCAGACAAGAGCGGGAACGTAGTGTTATGGGACAAACAAAAATACTTAACTGAAGCCTATAAACAACTCAACAATAGGGCAAGTTATGTTAGAATACCCATGGACACTGTGCTTCAAAGTCACTATCGATATAATGATCAATTGCAGGAGTGGTACAGTCTGATCACACATGATGAGCTAAGGTTTTTAAAGACTAATAATCCAGTAACACCTGTATTCTATATGTTTTTTTATCTTTATTTGTTACCTAAGGTGCACAAAGACATTGAAAATCCACCTGGCCGTCCAATTATATCAGCGGTAGGTAGTGGGTTGGAATATACCTCTAAATTTGTTGATTCATTCTTGAACCCATTAGTAAAAATGTTCCCATCGTACATACAGGACACGGGGGCGTTTTTGAAAGTAATTTATGACTTACCCTGGGAACAAGATCTTTTGCTGGTTACTATAGACATTACAACGTTGTACACCAGCATAAGGCAAGAAGATGGTCTGAATGCAATTAAACACTTTCTAGGCAACAGATCGATAAAAATGTGGTCACACACCCAGATGCTTTTGGCTATGTTGTCAATTTGTTTAAAAAACAACTATTTTATCATTAATGAAGAATTATTCCATCAGACCTGTGGGACTGCGATGGGTACCTGCTTTGCACCCAGCTATGCAAATTTGCATATGGGCTGGTGGGAGGAGCAGGTGGTCCGGAAGCAGTACCATGAAGAATGGCATAACAATATTTTACATTGGAGCCGATTCATAGATGATTTATTTATCATGTGGAAAGGCTCGGTAACATCTGTGAATGAGTTTATCAGGAAGCTTCAGGTCAATAGCTTAAACTTAAAATTCACAAGTACAATCAGTGATACAGCAGTAATTTCCTTGATTTAACCATCTATTTAAAGAAATCAAAATTTCTGACGAGGCTGTTTAGAAAAGCTACAGCAGGGAATACACTGCTTCATACAGCAAGCTTCCACCCGGACAACCTTGTGAGAAGCATCCCCTATGGTGAATGACTTAGGACTTTGCGCAATTGCAGCGAACCAGAAGTTCTTGATAATGAATTAATAAAACGGAAAAAACATTTTAAGGCAAGAGGTTATGCTGAGAAGTGTGTACAAACATATATACAAAAGGTAAGGAAAAAAGCAAGGGAAGAAGTTCTGTTCAAAGTAACTGAGGATGAGAAAAATGGTAATGCCTGTAGATTAGTTACCTCCTACAATAGACAGCATGGGCCACTGAGAAATAGACTCTCTGAACACTGGCATGTGATACAAAATGACCCGATAATTCGAAATTAGTGCCGAGATGACCATTAATAACTTTTCACAGGGCAAGATCTTTTAAACAAATGCTGGCCAGCAACATGATTTCTAAAACTGACCCACCAGGGACTAATTCAACGTGGTTAAAATGCAAAAATGGTTTAATTAAGTGTATGAAATGCAAGGCCTGTACACATGGGAAAAACATGACGACCTATAAACCAGGGTTATCGAAGAGAAAAAAAGATCAATGGACAGTTAACATGTAAAACTGAATATGCTGTATACGTGTTAAATTGTTCATGTAATTTGTGATACTTGGGCAGCACTATTTTACCGGTGCACAAGCGTATTCTTCAGCATTTGAGAGCGATAAAACATGGTGACAGATCGTATCCAGTAGCACGCCATTTTGAAACATTCCATAATAAGGATGTGCAGAGTCTAATCTACTATGTCATAGATGCCATTCTGCCGAATATCAGAGAGGGAGATAGAGAGAGAAGATTGAGGAGACTTGAATCTTGTTACATATTGGAGCTAGATACAAGAAGTCCTTCTGGCCTCAAAATAGAAGTAGACCTCTATACTCATCTATGAAATTACTGTGGGATTTGTATAAGTGTCTTAATTTAATGCTGTGATTACCCCCTTTTTTCCTCAGTTTTATTAAGTTTTTTTGAGAGCACAGTTTTTGAGCACTTCTGTTTTTTAACTACACAACATTCAGTAAGAAAAATTAAGCTGTATAGGTGATGCCCACTGGGGCAAAATAACAACAATAATAATTGTGTCATGAATGTGAATATAGAAGAAATTTGAAAGCCCACTTGGGCAAGAATGAGGTAATATGATATATATTTTCTTGGTCGATAAATATGTAGAAAGGATGCACTCCTATGAGTGTGCCTTCTCAATACAAATATAGGGTCTAATGAAATTATCAATTTCAGATGAAATAGATTCATTAAGAATATTTCACTTCTATGAATTAATCAAATGACGAAGAAAAATTGTAGATTCGCTCCCTGAGTAGGGAATGACACAATATTTTTGAGTGTACAAGAGTGGTATGCTGAAATTTAGAACACACACATCTCTAATTTCAAGCATAAAAAATATGAGTCTGTTTTCCAATGCATTATGTGTGTAGTTTAACACGTGACAAAGTCACATGCACGATATTTTAAAATGGTGAAAATTTGTCAAAAAACTTAATTGGTGAACAAGCCTGTGGGTTCAGGCAAAACGCGTCCAAGCAACTGACAAATAAAGCCTATTTTGTCACAACATGGCGTCGTCTGTCCTTGGTTTACTGAGGTGTTGGAAGCATTGAATACCGGATCGAGCTTGTGTGATTTGGAGCGACGACGCGCCCTCTGGTTTGGTGTGCGGTGGCTATAATACAAGCAAAGAAGGAGAAATATATATATATATTATCTACTGGCGGTCGCCAGTAGATAGTTATAGTTAGGACCACGTTTCCATAGGAAATCCGCAACATTCTATTTGGAATAACTTTGGCGCCGGTCGACGAATCCTTGCGAAATTTTCAAAATAGGTGGAGCGCTACGCTCCGCTCCTACCCTGAAAGTCTCGGGGGGATTCGTCAAGCGGGGGCTGAGAAAAAAGGGGGGTCCCAAAATGCGTTTTTCCCATGCATTTTTCCATAGGACCTTTAGACACAGCTACAGCCCGAACGGCTGAACAGAGTTACTTGAAATTTGGCAGAGAGGTAGTCCTCAGGTCAAGGAAGTGCCTTTTGTAGGTCTGGTGTAAATCTGTTCAGTAGATCCTGAGAAAATAGCATTTAAATCAATATATATATCTGTGGCAGCTTACGGTGCGCTTACGGTGCGCTTACGGTAAGCTTACCGTATGCGTACGGTGCCGTGCGCGAGCGCGATTCTGATTGGCTGTTAGATCTTAGTAAACATTCGAATCGGTCGAAACCAGGAAGCGGCGGCCGCCATTTTCTCTCTCACAGTCTGAGGGGGTATAAAACAAAGGTGGATAACGTGAAAAGGGGGCAGGCTGGACAGTTCCTGACCCCCTAGCCTTTGTCAGGGGGTCTCAGAAGGACCCCCAAGGGCAAAAAATTAATGTAATTTTTTTTTGAAAAAATCGCCGAATGCGCGCAGCGTACGCGCACGGCGTAAACGGAGAAATTTCGCGAAATTCGCGGAATTACGCGTACCGTGTGCGCACGGTGAAATTATTTTTCCAAAAAGGAAAGCTTAAAAAAAAAAAAAAAAATTGTGAGGTAAGGTTGGCTCTTAAAAGAGCCGTTGGGTTCATAGAGGGCTGGAGGAAAGAAAGAATGGGAATATTATGAGCGTCTACAAACGTGCTGGTCTATCTTATTGTTAATAAGGGGAACACTGGTCTCCCCAAAAACAATAAGACCAGAACACGTTATACACCTCATTACAACCCTCCCAAATCGAGGGTTGACGTCCAGAGGAGCAGAAGAAGGTGATGCTCCCACCTCAGAGGAAGGGCTCAGCTGAGCTGCCGATGATGTACTCGGCTGAGCTTCTGAGGCTGGGCTCTGGTGACTTACTGAAGAGTTTTCTCCAGTATGTCGATCAAAGGTCCTGGGATGTTTATCCCTAAGGTGTCTCATCATAGAGTGATTTCCAAAGGAATACTTTTTCCTAGGATTTCCTCTTGATAAAACACGGTCACAAAGTGTGCAAGTGACCAGTGGAGCATTGACCTTTTTCTCCCCCTCTGGAAAAGTAAAATACTCCCATACAAAAGAAGTCTTCTGTTTCCTCCTTCTCTGGATGATGGTGGTGCTGCTAGCCTCACTCTCAGAAGAGGTCTGCTGTTCTGCCATTGTATCCCAAAGACAATTCAGCTCCTGCTCCTAGAGAATCACAAGCAGTAATGAGGGGAATGGGTGTGGGAAGTTTCTGGAACTGAAAGTAGTTTCAACCAATGAAAAGTGTTCTTTCAAGCAGTAATGAGGGGAATGGGTGTGGTGTGGGAAGTTTCTGGAACTGAAAGTAATTTCAACCAATGAAAAGTGTTCTTTGTGGATCACATGACCTACCGTGCGCGCTCCGTAAGCTTACGGTACGCGCTCGTAAACAAGTACGCATGCGCGAACGTGACGCTTACGGAGCGCTTACGGGAAAAAATGCTTAAAAAAAAAAAAACCTTTCCATAATGCAGGGTATAGTACATATATTATTTTATACATAGGTTTACAAAAAATCTCAAAAAAAAATTTGCATTTAAAAAACCGTACAAATTCACTGAAAAAACCATGGGTTTCACACACGTTATAGTTAGGAATTAGCATTTAAAAAACCTTGCAAATTCAGTGAAAAAAACCATAGGTTTCACACATGTTATAGTTAGCTGGACATTTTACTGATAAAAAACCAATGAAATTCCCCCGTTATAGTTAGTGCAGGCAACTATAACTCACGCAACCGCAATCCTCTGCTGATGACATATGTGTCTTTATGAAAAAAAAATATTTGTAATATATGTATAGCTAAAATTTAATGGAAGAAGACATGGGCAAATAAGTGTCTAAATACAGTATTAGCATCAGCAGAGGATTGCGGTTGCGTGAGTTATAGTTGCCTGCACTAACTATAACGGGGGAATTTCATTGGTTTTTTATCAGTAAAATGTCCAGCTAACTATAACATGTGTGAAACCTATGGTTTTTTCACTGAATATATCTATGAATGAGACTCCATACACCGCTTCAGCTTCTGGCGTTGGACACCAATGGAGGACGGACCACAGATGAGTGCATATATATATCAACACAATCCTCAGCATATGTGCGCTCTCAGTAACAACGGACTGCGACACCATAGAATGTCCACAAGATGTTTATTCCACCACGACGCGTTTCGGCTTACTGCCAAGCCTTGATCACGTGATCAAGGCTTGGCAGTAAGCCGAAACCAGAATTGAATCTTGGCTTGGCAGACTTCCTATTGGATGTGGTTACTCCTTCAACAGCTGCAGTAGGGCCTGGATGGGAACATTTATGCTCCATACACCTGCCCCGAGGTGTGCCTTTTGGATCATCATCTGTGGTCGCTGGGAACTTAAATATTTCATCTACCTCTCAGAACATATAAACAATATGGAAGTTTTGATTGGTGGAAACTTTTATTCAGCTTGTTTTTACATTCCAAATTCCTTTTAAATTACATTCCTTTTAAAATCAGATTTTGTTTGCTTGTTATATTGTTAATTCTTTGGCGGCATACAGTACAATTGCCTTTTTGAAATACGATTTTTTGCATCTCTTTGTATGTATATATTATGTATCAGTATGTAGCATTTCTTTTATTATTATTGAAAAGCTTTAGCCGACTTACTTTCGAGGAGTGGGTGTCATGTGGCTGGACTAAGCCCCGAGAAGAAACACTGCCACATTTTTTAAATTGCCTTCTTTCCTAACATGATGACGTTCGACACACATTTTCAGTTTGTGGGCACACTATCACTCCATTGTGAACATTCAGTACAAGGCATAAATGTCCATTGTGCAAATGTTGTTGTTTGTTGTTCGGTCGTAAGCAGACACAGCTATCACAAAAGGATAAACAATGACAGCCTGGCTGATGCCTTGGCATAGAAGCATGGATGCAGTTAGTATATACACATGCATTCAATGTCCAAATCAGAGTTGCACTATGCTGTCACTGTGAGGTCGCTGTTTGCCATAGTTTAATACCAGCTGATTCCTGTTTTCCCTCTGCGAGGAGGGATGTCCAACTTGTGACCAAGACGGGGACAAGAAGATATTTACCCACAGGTAATAGGGAGTTAGATCATCCAGTAAGAGATTTTGGCAGATCACCCGCCCTAGGTTTAATCAATCAATCATACATTTGTAGAGCGCGCTACTCACCTGTGAGGGTCTCAAGGTGCTGGAGGGGGAGCAACTACTGATCAAACAGCCAGGTCTTGAGGAGTCTCCGGAAGGTCAGCAGGTCCTGGGTCTGACGCAGGTGGATGGGGAGGGTGTTCCAAGTCCTGGTGGTGAGGTGGGAGAAGGATCTGCTGCCGGTGGTTGTTCGATGGATGCAGGGGATGGTGACAGGGCGAGGTCAGCGGAGCGGAGCTGGCAGTTGGGGGTGTAGAGAGTCTTTTGTTGAGGTATGCTGGTCCGGTGTCATGGACTTCCTTGTCAGCGTGGGTGAGGAGATTGAAGGTGATCCTCTTGTTGACGGGAAGCCACTGTAGGTCCTTCAGGTGGCCAGTGATATGGCTGTGGCGGGAGATGTCGAGAATGAGGCATGCGGAGGCATCCTGTATGCATTGGAGTCTCTTCTGAAGTTTGGCCGTGGTTCCCGCGTAGAGGGCGTTGCCGTAGTCCAGCCTGCTGGTAACGAGGGCCTGGGCGACCGTCCTTCTGGTTTCAGTGGGGATCCATCTGTAGATCTTACGGAGCATACGGAGGGTGTTGAAGCAGGAGGAGGAGGAGACGGCATTGACTGTTTGGGTCATTGACAGCGAGGAGTCCAGGATGAACCCCAGGTTGTGTGTGTGGTTGGTAGGTGTCGGTGCATCTCCCAGTAAGGCTGGCCACCAAGAATTGTCCCAGGCGGAGGGGGTGGAGCCGAGGATGAGGACCTCTGTCTTTTCCGAGTTCAGTTTCAGTCGGCTAATCTTCATCCATTCTGCGACGGCCTTCATTCCTGCGTGGAAGTTGGTTTTGGCGGTGCCGGGGTCTTTGGTGAGGGAGAGGATCAGCTGGGAGTCGTTGGCATATGAGACTATGTTAAGGTCGTGTGATCGGACAATGTTGGCAAGTGGTGTCATGTAGACATTGAAGAGGGTCAGGCTGAGGGATGATCCTTGGGGTACGCCGCAGGTGAACCTGGTAGCTATGGATCGAAATGGAGGGAGACGGACTCTCTGGGTTCAGCCGGTGAGGAAGGAGGTGATCCAGTCCAGGGCTTTGTCGCGGATCCCTGCGTTGTGGAGGCATGTGCGAAGGGTGTGGTGGCAGACGGTGTCGAAAGCGGCGAGAGGTCCAGAAGGATGAGGGCTGCGGTTTTGCCATTGTCATGCAGGGCCCTGATGTCATCAGTGGCGGCGATGAGGGCGGTTTCGGTGCTGTGGTTTACACGGAATCCGCATTGGGACGAGTCCAGGTCGTTGTTTTCTTTGATGAATTGGGTCAGTTGTCTGTTGACGATCTTTTCGATGACTTTTGCCGGGAACGGTAGCAAGGAGATGGGTCGGAAGTTCTTGAGGTCCTTCGGGTCGGCCTTGGGTTTCTTGAGCAGGGCATTGATCTCTGCATGTTTCCAGCTCTCCAGGAAGGTGACGGTCTCGAATGAGTTGTTGAATATCTTGTGAAGTTAGGATGCGATGATGGAGCTTGCTCTGTTGAAGAATAAGATGTGGTGGGGGCAGTGGTCTGAAGGTGAGCCTGAGTGGACGGTGTGCATGGTCTTGATGGTGTCTTCGTTGTTGACATGGTTCCGGGAGGTCAGATGGCCGGTGTGACTGGGGGGCGGTGAGTCTGGGGTGACGGCGGTTGTCAGAGAGATCTGGGTGTTGAAGCTGTCATGGATGTCTGCGATCTTTCGGTGGAAGAAGGAAGCCAGAGAGTCGCAGAGGTCTTGTGATGGCGGGATGTCTTTGGAGCTGGAGCTGGGGTTGGCGAGTTCCTTCACGATTTTGAAGAGTTATTTGCTGTTGTGTGCATTGTTATCGATGTGTTCCTTGAAGGAGGTCCTTTTTGCCGACCGGGTGAGTTGGTGGTGTCTTCGGTTGGCGTTCTTGAGGGCTGCATGGTTGTCCTGGGTTTGCTCGTGGCGCCATTTCTTCTCTAGTCTCCGGCGGGTCTGCTTGGATATCTGAAGGTTGGCGGTGAACCAGACGGCTCTTCTGTCGGTGCACATGTTGGTGGGTTTCTTAATAGGGGCTAGCGTGTTGGCGCAGTCGTCAATCCATTGCCTGAGGTTGCGGGCAGCTGTGTCGGTGGGGTCAGCCGGTGGGTCTCGGGCGAGGGCGGTGATCAGCTGGTTTTCAGTGACCTTCTTCCAGCTGCGGTGGTGGATTCTTAGCTGGTGGTTGTGTACGGTGGCTTTCTTGAAAGAGAAGTGGATGCAGCGGTGGTCAGTCCAGTGGAGTTCTATGGTGTGTCTGATGGAGACGTGGCTGTTGGAGGAGAAAATGGGGTCGAGTGTGTGTCCGGCGGAGTGGGTGGGTGTCGTGACGAGCTGTTTGAGGCCGAGGTTGGTGAGGTTGTCGAGCAGGGTGGTCGAGTTGCTGTCGTTGGCATTCTCGAGGTGGAAGTTCAGGTCTCCAAGGAGGATGTAGTCGGTGAAGGCCAGGGCGTGCGTGTTGACGGCGTCTGTGATGGAGTCGATGAACTGTGGATGGGGTCCAGGGGGGTCTGTTAACAAGTGTTCTTCTGAGGGTAGTGTTGGGGTCGATGTGGATCTGAAAGTGCAGGTGTTCGGCGGTGCTGAGGGTGTCTTCGGTGTTGGTCGAGATTCTGAGGCTATTTCTGTGAACGATGGCAATTCCTCCTCCCAGCCTGTTGGTGCGGTCCCTGCGGGTGATCTTGTAGCCGTCCAGGATGGCTATGGCGACGTCGGGTGCCAATGAGGAGTTCATCCATGTCTCCGTCAGGAAGGGGACGTCAGGGGAGGATGATTTGAGTCAGTCCCAGAGTTCGACGGTGTGCTTGTGGACGGTGGGGTTGTTCAGCAGTATGCATCTTAGGTGGTCTTGGTTTGCTTTGGTGTGGTGAGTGCAACGTGCCGGTGTGTGCAGGCAGGTGTAGTTGCAGCTTCGGCAGGTGAAGGCTCCGTGGGTGGTGTTCGGTTAGAACACGCATGGTAGGAGTACACTGTAGTTCTATGCCAGCATATATATACTGTTTTAGCACAATGGTGGACTTGTTTATCCCTTTCACTGTTCTCATATTGCTAATCACTTTCATCCACTTCTGTATATTAATCATTGCAGCACAGATATTTTACACAAGAATTACAATGGTTCAATAAATATTTAAACACCTCCTTGTGTAATCCTTGTGTGTCTCTCTGGGTTTGCACGAGTGACTGAGTGAAAAGGTTCTAGATCTGTTACCATGATTCCTTGTGGAGTCACGATTGTCATGTTCTGAGCTTGCCCAAACTATTTGTTACCTTCTCAGTTTTAGGGGTACTTATGGAGGCACTGTGAGCTAGCAGGATTATAGGCCAACACATCCTGAGTGGGTGCATAGAATCAGTCTGGCAGTATCCCAACATTTATTTTGTCCAACAAATGCACGCACAGTTCCCACTGATGAAGTGGAAGACATACATCAATCACCACCCTCTCTAAGAACTTTGAACCCCAGCCTAAGCCCTCAGACTTCATTCATCTTCACGCACTCACTGAAACCAACATGGACTACTGACTGACCGCATGGAACCAGTTTACCCCCCAGGACATTACCACCATCATGAACTCTGTTCACTCAGTAGCAGTGGTTGCTGGTAGGGAATGAGGGTGGGGGGGCAGGGGGAATGGGGGTACGGGTTGAAAGTTGAAAATTATTTTTTTTAAATGACTTACCTTTCATGCCAGCCATGTCTCTCCTATGCTTCTCTGTACCAGGAAGCACCCAGGCTCCCCATAGCCAATCACAACGCTGCAATGTAGCATTGTGATTGGTCTGAGTGCTATGGATCGTCACTCAGATAGGGACAGGGAGCCTGTGAATATTCCCTACCAGGCTGTCCATTACAGCCTGGTGAAGAATATACAAAGTGTGCATGACTGTTTGGCCGGGTCAAAGATGACTGGCCAAACAGACATGCGCACTTGGTGCGCACAGTCCACTCCTTCTCCCTGGGCCACCAGACCCGCCCCGCCCTAACCAAGCCCCGCAGCAACAAAAAATAAAATAACAACCTTGTTATTATCATTTTATTTTCACCATTTTTGATAATTGAGATATTCTACATTGGAAGACAATTACACTTTATAAGAACTCTGATTTATATTAATTCACAAAAGTAGTGGATTTCAATTTCATACGGAAAAAATACATGTATTTTCTTGGTAAATTGAGCTGCCTTATGTCGAAATACTTATAATCTGAGGACACCATAAAATTAAAGACAGCAGTGAGTCAAAGGGTTAGCACGGTCTGATGTTGCCAATCAGGTGACTGTCATCCATTTGGACATTGTAGCACTTACTATAAGCATATTAGATCAACTTCACCCTTATGGGACTGGTTGGTAGGCAAATGGTGAATTTGAAATGTCATCCTGTCATAGTTTGCTGCAAACAGAGCTTTCAGGTTTCCCAAAACTATAATATCGATGAGCCCTTCATAGTTTAAAAAAATATATTATTTTTATTGAGTAAATGAGAAAGTACCACGTTTTACAAGCATCATAAGGAAGAGAAGTAACATGCTAATAAGAGAAATATAACAAGTAAAATACAACCTTGTGCGGGAATAAAATTAAAAAAAGAAAATCTAGGTACTTATCAATTATTAGTTATTTGTATAATTTTTTTAATATAAGAAATAAAGAAAGGAGAGAGAAAGAAGGAAAAGAAATTGGAGGGAATGGGGAAAGGAAATGGAGAAAGGGGAAAAAAGAAAGATAATTAGTTATAAGTGTAAGTATGAGTGTGTAGATAGGAAAGTAGTAAAAGGTAACCAAAGTAAGTCAGACTTGATTTTTGGAGATATTGAAGAAGTTGAAACAGTAGAAATTCTATTTTAGTCACAAATAAAGTTCCGCCATGTTAGCATGCATATTTTAGAGTTTTCTTTCTAACAAGTGAGAATAACTTTAAATGAAACAGCTATGAAGAGGGCAAGTAATTTCAACTTCAACGTAGTGTCATGAAAATCAGCAGACATTGATCCAAGAAAAACATTTTGAACAGATAAAGGAATACAAAAATGAAAAATCTTAGAACATTTGAACCATACTGATTCCCAACATTTAGAAACATTAGGACAATGGTACAGTAAATGGAGTATAGTGCAATTAGAAGAGAGACTTGATCAGCATAGAGGAGAGGAGGAGGGATTAATTTTATGTATCAGTACAGGTGTCCGAGGTGCTCTATTATATAAGAAAAATAGTGATTGTGTGATATTGCCAGCTTTAGAGGTGGTAAAAACTTTGTCCCATAGTTGGTCCCATCCTTGAATCGAAAGCGTCATCAAAAGGTCTAATTCCCATGCTAATTCAATCGATGTTTTTGGTCTTTAAGAATTAGGAGTACATGGGAGTTTACATATAAGGGAGGCTTTCAAGTTAGAGTCAGGATAAATATTGCAGAAAGGAGTAAAGGGGGAAAATGGAATGACATTGGGTGGAAACATTTTATTTGATAAAAATACTTGGAGTTCCTGTGACAGTTGGTAATATTGAGATAAACAAGAGGAAGGTACATTGTAACGTTTTTGGAAAATGTTAAAAGGTATAACAGAATTATGAGAAAAAAGTTGATGAACATAAATAATATTCTTCTCTTTCCAGTGTTTGAAGTAGAAGGATTTATGTCAAAACTTAATACATTTATTATACCAGATAGAAGAGGCAAGGAAAGCTTGGTGAAAATTAGAGCAATTTGCAAACAATGAATGTATCAGGTGTTGTGATATTTTAAAATAGAATGCTTAGCTATAAAGGTGCAAATGGACATAAAACAAGTGTCATAAAAAGAGAATTCATGTAGTAGAGAGCGTTCAAAATTGATCCAAGAGGGTATCGAGTCATCGTGATACTGTTTGTTTAATGGATAAACTTGTCCGCTCCAAAAAGCGGTGTGATATAATTTAAAATTAGGGAATCGTACACCCCCTTCGTTTTTTTGGTTTAGATAATGCGATACGGGCAGGTTTGTTGATCCAGAGAAATTTAGAACAAGGGGAGTTAATTTGGTTAAAATAATAATTGGGGATCCTAAAGGGTAACATAGAAAGTAAGAATAGAATGAGTGGTACAATCATCATTTTAATGGTGTCCAATCTACCCCACCAGGATACATAGATGGGAGACCCGGAGGAAAATTAGTTTTGAATCTTGGTTTTTAATGTATTGAAATTGTGGGCAAGAGTGTGGGGGATGGTAGGAGAAAACCAAACACCTAGGTATTTAATTTTTTAGAGGGACACCATTTGAAGTTATAGTCGGAAAACATGAATTGAGAAGATGAAGAGTTTAAAGGTAAAATCTCAGTTTTTGAGAAATTTAATTTATATCCAGATACCTTCTAATACAAATCAATTGCCTCTAAGAAGGGAGGCAAAGAGGTTTCGAAAGGTAGATTAAAATGTCATCTGCGTAGGCCGATAATTTAATTTCATGGGATTTATGTTGGAAACCTGATATCAAAGAATTATGGTGAATGCTTTCAAGAAAGGGTTCGAGAAATAAAAGAAATAGGAGAGGAGAGAGGGGGCAACCTTTACTGGTGTCCCTGTGTAAGTTAAAATAAGGGGATAAGAAACCATTGACAGAGACACACGAGCGAGGTAAAGAGTTTAAAACATAAATTGCCAATTTATACAATCAAAAGCTTTTTCAGCATTGAGGAATAGAGCAGCTAGGGGATCAGGATGTCGCGTTGCCATGGCGAGAATATTAGAAAATATCCTAAATTTAGGTGAGTCTGCCCTTAATAAATCCAGATTGGTCAGATTTTATAAGTAAGGGTATGGCATCTTCTAGTCTAGAGGCAAGGATGTTAGCAAAAATGTTGCAGTCATAATTAATTAATGATATTGGGCGATAGTTTTGACAATAAGAGTGGTCTTTTACCAGTTTGGGGATGATTACAATGAGGGCATCAAGATGGGAGCCTTCAGGTTTGGAATGTAGAAGATAAGAGTTGAAGACATTGTATAAGTGTGGGGCAAAAATATTTGAGAATGAGGAGATAAGTTCAATAGAGAAACCATCAGGGCCACGGTCCTTCGCTCTTTTTAGAGATTTAATTGCGTCTAAAATTTCCTGATGTGATATATATTTTCGAAGAGAGCCATGTCATCCGGTATAGAATGGGGGGGCCATCAGAAAATGACTGAGTGTCATTAAGAGAAGGATTAGTATCATCTATATATAATGAGTGATAGTAAGACTGAAATGCGCTGACAATGTCTGAGTCAGAATACAGTAAGATGTTATTGAGGGGTACTACAAATAGGTCCAACAGTTTTCCTTTCCGATTTAACTTTTAAATAGTTGGCCAACATTTTACCTGCCTTGTTCTCCCCACCATGGTATTTGGATTTTATTTTGAGTAAGATATTATAGGCATCGATTGTGGTAAGTTTGATTAAATCGGATTTAGCCTTGGTGAGGTTTAGTAGGTGAACAGGAGATTTAGAAGTATAATAAGTGTGTTCAAGGGTCTTAATCAGTTTGAGGGTGGAGAGATATTGGGAGTTTAATGATTTTTTCTTTTTGGCAGTATAGGAGAAAGTGAATGCTCTAAAAGAGGCTTTAAAACCATCCCAGTTGTTATGTACAGAAGTATCACTTGATTTATTAAATCAGAAATATTCATTTATAAAGCAAGTAGCATCGTAAATGTAGGTTTGATCAGATAGCAAAGAGTTATTGAATCAACATCTAGCATGTTTAGGCGTAACGAGGGAAAAATCCAAAGTGACTGTAACAGGGGCATGATCAGAAATAAAAATAGAGTCAATCTCAGAAGACTGGAGTGAGGGGAGTAAGGATTTTGAGGTCAGAATGTAGTCGATACAAGACATGATATGATGTACATTTGAAAAAAGTTAACTCTTGTTTGTCATGATTACAAGTCTTCCAGGTATCAAAGAGTGGACGAGAGGAAATAGCAGTTTAAAATGCTTTATGAGATTTGCCAGGCTTGAATTTACAATCTGATTTCCTGTTGGAAAAGGGGTCCAGCCAATTATTGAAATCCCCGGCAACAATAATATTGGGATTAGGGATTGAGGATAGTTTTATTTTAATAGCATGCCAAAAGTCTGGGTCAAACTTGACTGGTCCAAAAATATTTTAAAAAGTGACCTGTTTATTATGGACCATGGCATTGAGTATTACCCATCGTCCATTCATATCATTTTCAGTAGATAAAATTTGTATTTTCAAAAGCTTTTGACAGAGAATGGCAACACCACCCTTATGATTAACAGCTTGAGAAAACAACGTGACCCACCCATTGACTTTTGAGTTTCAGTGATTCAACATCGTTACAGTGGGTTTCTTGCAAAAAAGCAATCTGACAATTAAGTTTCGATAGATGAGAAAATACCTTTTGATGCTTGATGGGGTGACCCAGACAACGAATTTTCCACGAAACAACATTAAACATGTCGATGTTTAGGAAATAGGGATATAGGCACAATGATTACAAACTGCAGGGGTAACAAAGGAAACAAAAGGACAACAATCATCAAAAATCAGATAACATGACAGATATAATAAACACATAAGGAAATAAAACAAATATACACTCATGTGGGTATGAGGGTAGGAGACAAGAGGTGAGAGAGAAAAGGGGGTGTAGGGGGAGAATACAGAGATAGAGAGAATAGAAAAAGATTAAAAGAGAGATAAGAAGATGCAAATCAAGGACACAATGCCAGATCTGAAGTGAGAGAAAAAGAGAACATGAGTCAGGCATGTCCGCACAAGAACAGCAATGAAGACAAAAGAAATTAGGAGAGGTCAAAAATAAAGATATTTAGGCCATATAATTCATAGGGGGAAAGTAGAGCGAGGATAATGCAAGAAAAAAGTAACTATTTAACAATTTAATGACATTGAGTATTTTTGTCCTTCGGTGACTTAGTAATGGATTGCAGGAATAGCCTTAGATAGATGGGTCTTCAAATGAGCAAGAGGCACCTTCATGAGTAATTTTACAAAGACAAGGATGTAGAATGCCATAGCGGAGGTTCTTAGATCTCAGTTGTGGACAAAGACCTAGTAATTCTTTACATCTAGCATTGGTGACGTTGGAGAGGTCTTGTGAAATGAAGATATTGTGTCCAGATCAGACAAGACAACGTTTTTCTCTAGCAACTTTTAATACCTGCAGCAAGTAAATAAATTCTAGAAATAGCATTATAATACCTCAATTGCTAGAGTGAAGCTGAAGACGTCCAAGACGGTGAGCTCACTGGATATTGAGAGGAGTGGAAGATTGAAGATTAAAAAGGTTGGACAAAAATGTCTTTAAAAAAGAAAGAAGATCAGGACCTTCAATGTTTTCAGGTAAGCCATATAAGCGAAGTTTATTCCTTCAGTTGCGATTTTCGAGATCTTTGGTATGTTATTTCAGTATATGAATTTCTTGTTCCAGCAATGGTACTTTGGTGGCCACATCCTGTAGATTACTTATACGTTGTTCCATCTCAAACATTTTACCTTCCATGTTGATCCAACGATCTTCAATCAACTGTAGTTTTTTATTAGTGGCATTCATGAATGGTTTTAATGCATGCAATTTGTCCAAAATTGAGTCCAAGACTGGATTAGTGGATGATTGAACTGGAGATGTTGGGTCATATTTTACTCTTTTTGGTTTGGTGCCAGATGAAGATGTTTTTGTAAGATTAAGAGAATCGCTGGCCATCTTGAAAAAATGAACCTGTCAATGAAGAGGTCTTTTATTAGAAGAAAGCCTGCCCATACACTAAGTGATCAATGGTAGAGAGTGTAAACAGGTTCAGACACTGTAGTTGATAGATACCATGATCAAATCCTGGGTGGTATGATTATAAAAGCATAGCAGGCATACAGAGTAATAAAGATACCCACAGATTAGCAAATATGTAAGAGAAGAGGGATGTGAAATATCTTTTAAAGTAACATCTCACAGCATGTATATATTTTAACACATCCTCTCATACATAAATTCATGTAGATTAGTGAGACAAGGTAGTAATGCCGTTATGACATATAAACATAGAGTTTATAAATGTTTTAGTGTAAATGATAAGGTCATTAGGCAGCATTAGAGACGATGACTAATTTGAAGACTAAAGTATTAAATGGCATACAGAATATTAGGAGGATGATAATGTGAGAAGTACGTTAGCAAAATGGCGCCATTATCCGTAAAAACTCAGGAATGAGGAAAATGAAGACTGGGGACAGCAGCACCCTTAGTTTTCCTCATAACATTTTTTTCCTTCTGGCAAAGAGGTATTCAATAACAATATTGAAATGCGCTCATAACGCTCTTGATGGTGATATGGATTGAGATAATCCAAGGAGAAGTCAACTTGCCAGTAAAGAGTGGGAGTATCCAAATCTGTATGCACTATTACTCTGAAGCATTCTCATGTGTTTCATTCAATAAAATGAGAAGAGAGGAGAGCTCACCCAAACGAAAAATGCCTCCTCAGGAATCACAGGAAATGCATTTGTGAACATTGCGCAGACAAAATGGCGGCCGTTCGTACCTCAGAAGCGGTGTCGGCTCAGTGATAATTAGCAGAAAAGATGATTTGAGGCTAACTGTTGGTTCACATAAGTGCCACACACAGCGGAAGGTAAGCCCAGCCTGGGGAGCTTGAAACGAGCAATGAAAGGGGCCAAAATAACTTCACTAGCTCCGTGAAGGAATGGAGCTTAGCAGATCACTGCCATCATGCTTAAGGGCGTAAGCCATGCCCCAGAGCCCTTCATAGTTGAACCTGAAAAATGTGACAATTCTGTAGCACAATGGACTCACCTCTGGCAGCAGAGTTAGTTTAAATAGTACAGCACAAATAGAGTTAAAACCCCACTTTCTCTGTGTGCCACTATTATGTAAATACCAGTTCTTCTAGATATTTCATAAATTTGCTCACACAGATCCACCAATTATATTAAAATGTCAACACGCCACCCACATTTGTGAAATTAACTTTGAGGGCTCTGTTTGAGGACGCAGTCCGTCTGGTCAGTATGCTTGTTTCTTGCAGAGCCTGTTTTCAAAGAAGACACTTGCCAGAACTGCTTTGTTTCCAGCAGAGCTTCCTTAGTCAGAAGCACTCTAATATACCAGACATGCCATTAGATACAGCACACTTATAGACCCTCAGGGCATATTTGCAAGGACCTGGTGTCATGCATGCACCACGCAATGTGGAACATGCATGAGCTAAAGCCATATGTCATATCTATGAAGCCACACAAATAATGGCTTCACAAATATGGAGCAATGCAATGCAGAGCAAATAGCTGATTTGACTTACTCTGCACAAGGGAGACGTTAAATGGGCATTGCAGCAGGTGCTCCCGCACAACTCCGATGGTTTTTGACGCATTCCTAGATTTACAAGGACTTGTAAACCTGGGAATGCGTCAAAATCTTATGCCTTCCCAGGTGAGACGTAACGAGGAGAAAGATGTTTATTTCTCCTCGTTTTTACCTCTTTCTGTGTGTGCTGCATTCTGCAGCACACACAGAAAGAGGAAAACACCTCTATGGCTTGCTTATGTGCCAGAAGGTACCCTTCCTGAACAAAAACAATCCTGCCTGTAAAGCAGGCACCCTTGCATCATATTGCAAGGGTGCCCTCATTGGCACTAGGCTGCTGAAGTGGTGCCAGCGCAGGGCAAAGGACAGGGATGCACCATATTAGATAAATAAAGTTAATTCCTGCCATTTCCCTGTGGCACAAGGCAGGGCAGCAAGGCAACTTTCTGCGCTGCTCTGAGCCACCATTCCAGTAAATATGTCCCTCAGTTTTAGCAAATACATTGTCAGCAATGCTCCTGGTTTAATAACGATGCACACATGCCAGCCGTTGTGACAAACCCTAACATATTGAAAATATGTTCTAGATACTCCTTCATACCTACCTATAATATGTGGAAAATAGCTCTGCAAAATAACTATTTTTCACCAATTGCCCGAATTTCTTTTTGCGGTGACTGACAGTGCAACACTTTTTGTCCCCTCTTCCTATTCATTCATTCATCCTTCAGTGGGTAGTCAGGGCTTTCTGCTCTAGCTCGCTTGGTGCAGAGTGAGTCTGGTTGGAGGAGATGAAGAATACTTATTCTCAGAAAACTAATCTTATCGGTTGTATTCCAATTCAGGAGAAACACATGCGCCTAAAAAAACCCAAACTAAACACATTATTTTGCCAGAAGATCGTTTCGTTTTAATGGTTTTATCCAACTAGTTTTATTCTCTATTTGGGTCTGTAAAACTAACACCTTGTCCAGAATTGTTGTAAGTAAAAATGACCCTCTGTCCTGAATCTTTTCTCCATTATCCATCATTATACTAGGTGACAGGTGATCACCCTACACCCAAGCCTTTAAAAAATTGCACTGTAGATGTTGTAGTTTGCTAGAATGTCTCTTTACAATCCATCAACATTTGAGGGGATTATTTTAAAGTTAAGCTCACGGAGAACCAAGACCATGCCATTGGGAAAGTTACTGAAAATCTGACTTTCCAATGTCCAATTTACTTAATTTACATATACTAATATTATTATCAAGATGGGAAACATACACATCACAATCATTGAACTCATTCTTGCTACATTGGTATATAAATCGATTTTACTAATTAAAACCTATTCACACCTTGTGTTAATTTGTGTTACTATTCTTGCAATCTAGAATGAGATTAAATGTAACATCCTACCTGGAGCTCATCCCACACTGTACTGTTTAGCCAATATTTGCTTTTGAATAAACCCTTTTATTGCTGGACGTTCACAGATCTAAGTCTCTTGTAAACAAATCATTTTTGTATCTTTTAATATATTTTCTTAAGATCCCATTTGCAGTGATCTTTCAAGGCCATGGCCATTAAAAGACAGGAAAGCAAGATTACGTGAACACTCTTTATAATAAGTCACATCACTTAATCATGATTCATCCCAACCCCTTCTTGCATCCTCTTCTATACATCTAAACCTATTAGATAAAACAGAATAACCTTTTGGCTCCGGCTTCCTGTCTGTTGAAACAAGTATCCTGAGATATTTTCTTAGATCATTTTTCAACCTATGTTTCACTGGTTTATTTGCATGACTTAACTAGTTGTTTTTTGTTATATATTATATGTGATTGGAGCACACACCTACCTGATTAAAAAACATTTATTTTCTAAAACATAGTATTTCCTCTCCTATTATTTGTACTCATCCTTTATTGTTTAGTTCTTTTTGTATTTTTAATTGGATATCTTTACTAAGATGTTAATAGAAACCACTTTAGTGACATCCTTCCCTTCCAGGTCTTTTACCAAGCTAACCTTTTTTAACTCTAAAGATGATGTTCCCATTAAATGTGTAATATTTCAAAAAATATGCAGTAGACAAGAATGATATAGAGGTTTTAATTTTTTAACTTTTTAACCCTATCTGCATATATCAAAATAGAGATATGGAGGGTCTGCTGTCTGAAACGTCTCTAATTAATGGGATAGATTTTGTTATTTTTTCTCCATATCCACAACAATCCTGCTTTCCTTGCAACAGCTATCCTGATTAGTACCCACATCGCCTATTTCCCCTAACCTTCTTGGTTCAGTAATCTCTAAAACTATCTTTTGGGAGCTTCCACATCCTGCAATGAGAGAGTTGTAAATTTCTTTAAGGGTCTGAAAGAAGCATTATTGCTTCCTATTTGCTCCACTTTTCCTTTTCACTCTTTCCTTTTAATAATGGATCCAAAATACCCATTTTACATTTTTTAAGCAGAGGCTCCTCCAGCAGACAAAATATCTAAAAAAAAATAGAAACTACATTCCCTTAATTTTCCAATGATCATCAGTCTAGGAGAGATGTATACTGATGGGAGGTGATCTACTTTACCATACATGGAGTATGCGCCGCTATTCTCTTGTGATAGAATTATCATTTTACAGACCACTACTGTTTGCCCAAGAGTAAGCATACATGAATGTATTTGTTTTTACTCAGAGGAAATTGAATTAAAATACTTTTTGAGCTTTCATTAAGTCATTATTTAAGACTAACGGTGCTAATATTACATGCAGGGTTTCTTTTTCGTTAATAATAATATATCATTGTGGGGTTCACTAACATACTGAAAAGGTATAATAATTAAACATGTACATTATATATTTATTCACTATTGGACTTAGATTGGGAATGGTCTCCTTTGTTGATATGTGGACTTGCTGTCAAGTGCATTTGAAATATGTATGTACCTAAAAATTCTGTGTCAACCGGTGATACATTGTCGCACAAGAGAGAACTAAATGTCCTACATGTCGACTAAGATAACCATGGCGCCATTACATTCACTGATGTCTGAGAAATTGTAACCTCTGGAGATGTTGAAGAAGTTGCAACATTAAATTGATCAACTTTGTCATGTGCATGCAAAATTTTCCCGAGGATTAATTCAGGCCATTTTCCATACCTTTTCCCATCTTTAAAATGTTTTAGCACATATTCTTTTAAAGACTCCGCAAACAGTGATTTTGTAGGTAGTGAAGTAACCCTTGACCCTTCAACAGGAGCTTTAGGGAACCATTACATCCCTTCACAAGATATTTGAGAGTTCTGTCTATCTTCTCTAGCTTCTATGTCCTCCAGGCCATCCTTACGGAGCCTCATCTTATCCTTCATAGAGAACACTGCTTTTAGGGGACTTTGATTTTGTACGGGTACAGTCGGGCCATTGTTGGGAGCATTCAGCATACTACAGCAACACCCTGGTGGGACTCCAGTCCCAGGGTATATTTCCTACCATCTTTTGCCCCACCAAATCCTGCTGGGCCACTAATGACCCTGGTGGGACTGCAAGTAACAGGATGCAACGCAAGCTTCTACCGCTGCCGCAGGTGAGGGGAGGTGCTTCCAGCACGCTCAAAAGCGCTGCCTCACCCCTGCAGCACGGGATGCTGATTTTTTTATGGGCACAATCGGGCCGTTGTTGAGGGCATTCAGCATACTACAGCAACACCCTGGTGGGACTCCAATACCAGGGTGTATTTCCTACCATCTTGTGCCTCACCTAATCCTGCTGGGCCACTAATCACCCTGGTGGGACTGCAAATCCCAGGGTGCAACGCCAGCTTCTACCACTGCCGCAGGTGAGCGGGAGGCACCTCCAGCGCACTCAAAAGTGCTGCGTTACCCCCTGCGCCACGCGGGCCACGCCCAGGCAAAGCCTGCGCCAAGGGCGGGCCCGTCCTTGCCCGTCATTGCCAGGAAGAGGCAGGGCAGGGCCACCCCCTTGACTTTGTCTCTCTGATGGTGACCTGCGGGTAAGACTTTGATGGATTCACAATTTTCTGTTTTGCCTTCCCTTGGAGTCACCATATGGTTATTACCCTTGAATCTGTAACCTTAAAAAGCACTTGGCTGATTTGCATATAGCTACTTGGGGTTAACTGGTTGAACCTCTACAGGGATCAAGGTGGACCATTGGCAGGAGCCTCTGCTGAGGATCTAGAGGAGCAGCCCTTAAACGATCAAAGGGTTTATTTTTGGTTATCACTGGAGGGGGCGGGGGAGTATTTTGGGTCACCTTTGATAATAATGTTGTCTGTTGGCTGTCTATCTTGTAAGAACTTGCCTTCATGCAGAAAAGGTCTGAGAAGGACGGTGTACAGATTTGAGACTTTGGACTACCGGCAAGAACAGTGAGCCCATAGACTGAAAACTTTTTTTCTTTTTTCTTGCTAATTGTGTTCTTATATGTATTGGGGGGCTTTTACCAGTACAGCCCACACTTTGACTAAATGAACTTTGGGTGTTTATTTGTTGATCCTTGTGGGGTGGCTATACTGCGATATCGCAAAATTCAATAATGGGAAAGCACGCCTGTCCTGCTAAACAACTCTGACCCAAAGTAACCCCTTCCTCCTCACTGCCACTAACTTCAATCGATAGGATGTTGCGAAGGGCCATAGGTGTGGAAACTACAGAAATTGAGCTCACTGAGAGGCGTTTGTCACTAACCCCAGACCTCTGTCGTCCAATGCTAGATCTATCTACTTCTCAAGCTGTCACCCCAGCTCCCACACCCAAAGCTACAGAGTCTCTATCAACTCCACCCCAAGAAATAGTACAAAAAACAGTAACTCAGAAGGGGGTATTGCTACTAGCATACCAAAGAATGGGAAGCGCAAGCAAGTAAATGGGGTGGGAGCTAAAAGAAAGAAACCTAATGTGGGGCTAATGAATTGCGTGGAGGATCTGGATATTCCTGACGAAACTGTAAGAAGTGCTGCTAACCCTCGAGTAGAGAAGGATTATTCATCTTGGGTGATGAATTTGATAACTGACTTACAGAGCCAATTTAGAGATATTGTGAAGGAAGAACTTGCTCCCCTAGTTGATCACATGGACACATTTGTAATAATGGAGGATAGTAGGCAAAAACACACTAGTGCAAATACCACACAAGCCCTATTGAGGCAGACTGATTTTGGCTGCCAGGTTGATGCTTCAAGTTTGATAGCTTTAGATAGGCATGGGGTGTTGAGAAACCAAGATCCCCCTATGCCCCCGGGCTCCAGTCAGGCAAATGACCATAGTCATCAGCTGGGCAAAACTACCTTGACTCCCACGGGAAGGCAATGTGCAAGGTAGGTCCAAGAACACATCACCTCCACTGGACCTAAGAGTCTTAACTATGAGGTTGGGAACAATAACACAGTACATTCAAAACAGGGTGCAAATAAAAACAACTCCACTCCACAAGGGTTTATGGAAAGTAGAGAGGGGCTGGGGGGTGAGAAGGGCTCAGGCGGTAGGCCAGAGGCATCAAACCTGCCCTCTATAAACTTATCTCAAGCTTCAGCTTTATATGTAATTATAATGACTGGAGTACCAGAAATTAAAAATGGTCAGAAGGAGACACAATTGGACCTTCAAGATAAATGTCTGCTCTGGTTGGGAAGGCACAGGCAGTTCCCCTATGACAGGGCAGGGGAAATCTTAATGGTCCATAGAGTTGGTTGGGTGGAACAGTCAAAAGACAATACAAGGGGACTGCGTAGTTATCAATTTCAAAAATCCCCAGACCGTCCGTAGTATTTTAAATCAGAAATACAGTCCCCAGGATGCACCTACAGGGATTGGGGCTCTTGCACTGGACTACTTTTACTCCCACTGCTATATGACAGATAGGCCACATCATACACTAGATCTAGGCAGGTGGCTGTTGGAACTTCAAACTGTGGGCCACTGACACCCACCTCCCAGACCCTTGCTATTTAATATACCAGTAGCAAATAGATTTGGGCCTCTGGAAGAGGTTGATTGACATACAATGATACCAGGACCAGCCCATGAACTTAGAGCCCCGAGCCCAGCAAGAGAACCAGTGGAGTGTAGTTGCGGCCGGCCTAGCCAGACCACTCACCTAGGAGTCAAAGGGACTGGAAATAGCAACACAAAAGAAGACCAACAGTGTAATAGGGCTACGGCAAGAGTCATCTGTAACACCAGCTGCCCCAACCCCCACTGCTCTATTCAACAGCACATTGAGGAAAGGTGCACTCAAGAGAGTATCACACAGCTACCATGCGGTCCAAACGAGGGATATCCAACCCCCCGTTAGCTATAATATTGAGAGTACCCTTGACAAGTGTATCTTAGGTGATAAGTTGAGGTTCTTATCCTGGAACGTTGCTTGTCTAAAAAACAAACTGTCCTGCCACGATTGGGGGCTTTTTGTGGACCAATATGACGTATGCACTTTTCAGGAAACCTGGGCACGGGAAGACTCTCTAAGGATGGGGTTTGCTTCTTTTAATGTCCTTGCCATCTCGGGGGGAAGGGGAAGACCATCTGGGGGCCTATGCATCTTGGTCAGTTCTCACTTGGGTTATAAAGGTGAACAGATTAATTCTTCATCTAACGACATCCAGTGTATAGTACTTACCTTTCCCACGAAACTTAAGATAGCTTTTATTAATGCTTATTCTCGACCTGTAAGCCTGAGTAATGAATCCCCGTCCTTTGACCAATTGAATCTCTTTAGTCCTACTATCCCCACAAGTGTGTGGCTATTTATAGGGGGGGATTTTAATTGCCAGTTTGAGCCCCTAGTTGAGCCCACTGGTACAACTCCCAGTAAGGAGGATCTGAAATGGCTAATTACAGACCCTCAAATTCCACCGATTGAGGCATGGTCCCTGCTGGCACTCCAGATTAATGTGGTCACACTAACTCACTCCCTGAGAGCGTGTAATGGGCACACTTAATCGGACACACCTGGGAAGCTAACATTCAATAGAATAGGCCAATCCTCCTTGCTGGATTATATCCTAGTGGAGACCAGACTATGGCAAAGGGTCGTTGATTTCGCTGTCTTGCTGCGACACAACAGCGATCACAACGCTCTGACTATGGAATTGGAGATGCCGAATTTTGGAAATGCTAGGGTCAGCTCTACTCCCCTAGACAATACACTAACACTCTCAAATAATAGAATAAGAATAAGGTGGGGGGAAATTCAGCAATCACCCGACAAGCTGGCCACACTATACACAACAATTATCCTGTCCCTATTAGAAATGCTGTATAGAGGAAGTATCCAACAAGCAAAACATGTGGAAATTTGGCAACCTAACTTCTCAACTTCCAGTTAACAGAGGAGTAAGGCAGGGTTGCGTGCTTGCACCCACCCTGTTTTGTCTCTTTGTTAACGCACTGGTCGCCCAAGTCACTGAGGTAAAGGATTATGACGCCCTGAAATAGCGTGTAGAAAGGTACCAGCAATGATGTTTGCGGATGACACCCTCTTACTGTCAAAGTCACCTATGGGTATTCAGAGGGTCCTTGATAGCTTTGATACCATCTGCAAACACATGGGGCTGGAGATTAACATGCAGAAGACTAAATTTATCGTTTTCAACCCAGCCAATACATCACAACCTAACCCTAGACTAGATGGAACTATGCTTGAGAAGGTGACAGTATTTGATTACCTAGGTAGCACCCTGACAGAAAATCTGGACTGGGGGCCACAGATGGCCAAAGCAAGTCTCAAGTTGGCCCAGACTGTGGGGGGAATTGCAAAATTGTATTGAAACTCCTCCCATAAGCCAGCTGGGCCAATAACTGAGATTTACAAAGTGCAAGCAAGTGATGCAACAATGTATGGGGCTGAATTATGGGGTCATTGTTGTTCTGGTAGTTTGAGTAAAATAGAGAGCAATTTTATGAGGCAGCTGCAGGGCCTCCCCCCTAGTACCCTCCTTACCCCTCTACGACTGGACCTGGGACTTAGACCAATTGGGGATGAGATTGGTCTTAGACATCTAACCTTTTGGAGCACACTGTGGGTAACCCGGATCTGGCCATTTTTCGATCAGAATTAAAAGAGTTATTGAGTTTTCCGGTTGTAGGTAAAATACCATGGTTTGCACATGTAAGGGATGAATGTTGCAGGTTGGGGAAACAGAGATATGGAGCTGCCCAGAGGAATCATGCCCTGTAATTTCACATTCAGAATTGGTAAGATTATATAGGAGGCTTAAACTTGCAGATATCCAGGGGAGTTTGGTATTAGGACATCTGACAGCCGAATTCTTGAAACTTAAAGATGAGTATACGTTAGAGTCTTTTCTGGATGGCATCCAACCAACCCAGGCAAGGAAATTGTATGTTCAGTTTAGATTTGGGACTTTGCTACTTTTTGCTTTTACTAACAAATGGTCAAAAACTACACCGCGAGGATGCCCTGCCTGCAGCTGTGAGGGAGAGTCAGAGCTCCACATCCTTTTCTTTTGGTCTGGCTATAAATTAGCAAGAAAGTGCTGGCTTATCCAACTGTGCAGGATTCTAGGGTTTGTCCACTGCGGGGAGGTATTTGGAGTCCTGAAGTACGAGACTTTTACACCTATTGGTTTTTTTTTAATCTAGATTTCTCACCTCGATGTGGCGCATGCGCAGGATGATTTTAAACTCGGTGTCGTGGCCTTAAAGTATATAATGTCTGTGTATTATTAACTGCTTTATTTAAATCTTTTTACTCCCTTTAAAGTTTTAAAATCAAGTTCATTGATGAAATTAGCTTTTTTTGATAAATTGCAGGTACAGTTCTTTATAACCCATGTGGCATCTAAATACGGGGAAACTTAATTAGCTGGATGAGGGAGGGCTGTTGATGTGAACTGTCCGGTTTTGCCACTCCGTGAACCTTGCGAAGCACTTTAACGATGTTGACTTTTTAATTGATATGGCTATTTATGGTGATGTTTTATAGTATATGGTTTTATGTCCGCTAATTTTTTGTGTATGTACTTTTATGGTCTAGAATGACCAAAATGAAGTATTTTGGATTGGATTGGCTTTTACTCTTAGGGGAAGGAATAGCATATTTCCCTATATGTCTTTTTACTGTTTACTTTTTTTTGCATATTCCCAATGTTTGACAGAAGCCACTTGTAAGAAATAGCGCAAGCAGAAACCACAATCCTTGACAGGGTGAAGTCACAAGAAAACCCTAAGTTAACCTGTGCTCAACCTTCTGGTACCTTGGTACAATGCAGACAGGCTTAACTCAGAGGTAATGTGGAAAGTATTTGTACAACTCTTCAAACAGTAACAAAGCAAAACCACAACACAAGAAAGGTCCCACACCAGATTAGAAATATAGAGTAGTTGTTAATAAATCAAACAAGACCAAAATGACAAAAAATCCAATCAGTAGAACCAAGGATATGCAATTTTAAAGATTTAGGGGAAAATAGAGCCAAGAAGTACAAAGTGCCAACTGTGGATATCTGGTTGTGCTAGACCGGGACAAAGTCACAAGTTCAGGCCAAGCTCAATGGCGACAGGGCCCCACCTAGGGCCGCTAAACAAAAGTACCTTCAATCATGATTATGGAGCATTGCGAAGACCCACGTTGAGGATGCATTGCGCCGCCGAGGAAATGCAAGGTCAAGGTCAGAGATATGTCATGAAGCATCAGTTCCAGGGAGCTGCAAGACTGCGATGTGAGGTCCTGCATCATTGTCGAGGAGATTGTCAACGAGAGGGCTTGCAATACAAAGTCCTGCGTTAACGATGCGTCGTGCACCGGCTGGTTCTGAAGAAGTTGTGGGGCTTTCAGTGTGAAGCCCTTCGTCATTGTCAAGGCTACCGTTAACAAGGGACTTGCGATGTGACGGCCTGCGTTGAACATGCATCACGCATTGACTAACCTTGGAGTCACTCTAGTGGTCCTAAATACAGGTTGCAGGTAAAGTCAGTTTCCCCCAGGAAAGAGGGCAGCAGGTCAGTACAGCATAAAGCAGTTCTTCAGGACATAAGTCCAGCAGAGTGGCAGTCCTTTCAGCAACACATCAGGCCTTCTTCCTGGCAGAGTCTTCCACAGGTCCAGAACTGTACTGATGAGTTGGTGTCTGAGGTTCAATATTTATACCTAGTGCCTTCATTGAAGTGGGAGAAACTTCTAGAGTATTACGTTTGAAGTGCTCAGGTTTCCTGCCACACCTGCCCTGGCTCCAGACTAATGATAGGGAGTAGGTAATCCTTTCTGTGAAGGCAGGACGCATCCTATTCAAGAGTAAGTGGGGCTGTGCCTAACTATGCCTTCCCATCCTGCCAGTGATGGCCCATCCAGGCACACCTAAGCTCTTTGTTGTGTGTGGCTGTCTAGGAGGAATACGCTCAGACCAACTGCCAACTACACCCAGTCATGTGACCCAGGGACAGGCTGCAAGCACTTAATGGCTAAGGCAGGACAATCCAAGTTTCTAAAAAAGGCGTTTTCAAAATTCTAATTCAACATCTAACTTTACTATAAAAGAGTATTTTTCATTATAATTCCAAACACACAAAGTTATGGCTTAGTACATGTAATAAGGTAACTTTAATGTTATCCTATGGGAGAAGCAATCCATACAGTAGTGAAAACCGAAATTAAGAGTTTTTGACTACGTTGACATGTAAAACTTACAATTGAATGTCCTATTTTTGAAATAGATTGCACCCTGCCCTGTGGGCTGTTTAAGAAGGGCGCTTGGGGTGACAGATATGCATTAAAAAAGCTTGAGTCTGGCAAAAAGTTTATTTTGCCAGGTCGAAATGGCACATTAAATCTGCACCCACAGACTACAATGGCAGGCCAGAGATAGGTTTGTAAGTCTTAATTGTAGGTGGCACAACTTGTGCGGCAGTCCACTAGTAGCACTTAATTTACAGGCCCTGGGTACATCTCTTTACGAAAGACTTGTAAGTAGAATAAATATGCCAACTAAGGGCAAGCCAATGTTACCATCTTTTAATGAATGATCACATGGGCAGGCCAGATGTTCTTTTCAAAAGTTACATTCAATGCCTTTTAGTTTCTATGAGATTATGGTGAAGAACAAATGATCCCTGTTGTCTATGTGAAAGGACACAATTTATCATTTATCTATAGGAGATCCTAAGGTATGACTGATATATAAGGATGCAGTTTACTTTGAACTGAAGTATACAATAAATTAAAAACATTTAACTGAGAATTGGTTACATTTTTCTTTTTTAACACTATCCTTATTCTGAATAATTTGTAACTTTCACCTAGTCCTGATGATGGTCCCGATAAACACTTGAAGGGGACTGAAACATCAACAGATTGTGCCATTGTAAGGGATGAGGAAATATGATAAATAACTAGTACAGACTTCTCCCAAAAAGATTTAGAGAATTGTTCCTGTTTTTCCTTGTCTACCCAATGTTGTTTCTCCCCTTTTTAACATATTTAATATATTGAAAGCATTTATGCATTGCTTGTCTATATAAACTGCTTCTTGTATATAATGGCTGAAGTGTGGGATCTGAGACGAAGATGTGTTTCCCTTGAATTATAAATGTAATATACAATTAAGAAAGATTTAATAGTGAATTAAAAACATGTTGTTGAGTTGGTATATGCTCTCAGTGTTTTTCTCTTCTCTTTTCCTTAGACTTTTGGAGATTTGTTGATTTATTCTCATGATGCATTGATTCCCATTGATAATTAAGAGTGCCCAAGGGGCGATCCATTCATAAGTGAGTCACACATACATTATAAATTATACAACAATGTATGACTCAAACGTTTTACTGAACATTTGAAAATAAGTATCTGCAGTTTTTAAATGATCAACTTTTACAGAAATTGCCTTTAGCACTACATGGCAATTCTTTAACATCAGCCGGTGCACAGACATCAACAGGAGAGTAAAATATTGTAAGGAGATGCTTTAGTTTTTCTCACATATTTTTGGTAGAAGGCCTTTGAAAAATGGCACAACCTATTAGAAATGTACAATTACAACACTAGGTACGCTCCTTGATTTAATGAAGTACTACTTCCACTTAAAACTTCATTGGTAGCTAAAGTGTGAATCATATAACTTTTGCCATGCTGAATGAGACTTGTTTTTACTACTACAGTGTTTCTACTTGTTAACGTGACTGAGTTAGATGAACCAGTTTATTGTAAGCTGAGAACATGTTTGCCAGTACTGCACCACACTGCAGTATGATGTATGAGCATTTAATGCTGAGGCCCATTCATGCTAGTAATACTGCCAAACTGAATCTGTCAGCTCTCATTATTTTGCTGAGTGGTACTGATAGTATTACATTTACCAACCATAAATGAGGGATAGTGAACAAGTATTGGCAATGCAATAGGTCTCGCATTTGGGAGAGTTAGAGCTATTGGCGTTGTAAATGATAGTCTTTTACCCATATGGTTTGGTTTGGAATGTAGTGGATGTATGTGGTGTGGAGTGGAATTATATGGGTTGTATTTGAATTGTTAGTTGTGGAATTTAGTGTGGTGGTATTGTGTGGTGTGGAGTGTATTTGTGGAGTGGAATTATGTGGAATGGTGAATAGATAGGGGTGAGAGTTGCACAGAATATATAGAAAGGAAGATAGAGAGGAATAAGTAGTTTGTGCAGGAAGTGGTGAATGAACTCGAGACAGAGGAGCAGAAAGGGTGTGGAAAAGGAGAGAAAGAAGGAGAGAGCAGGCCACAAACACATAAAAAGGTGTACCTGTGTTCACAGAAGACACCATAAGAAGAGGAGGTGAGTGTGGTTTGAGGGACAGAAACCTTGAAATGGTACGGGAAAGAAATTGTGCTTAGTATGTGTGAGTAGGCATGTATTGAGAGGAGATAGGGAATGTGAGGGAGGGATGAGAGGGGCAGTGGGTGTATGGGGAGAGTTAACAGGATTGGTGTAATTGCAAGGGAGGGGTGTGTTGGATTGGAATTGTTTGTTGTGGAATTGTGTGTAGTGGAAATATGTGGTATGTTATTGACATATCTTTGAATGTTGTTTCCTAGAATTACTTCTCATCCATGCTCATAAAGGCAACCATGTGTTTTATACTTTTACTTATTTTTGTACTGTCATTATAACCAAATGTTCTCATTAATTAGTAAAGAATTATGTACAAGTTAACATCATGAGTGTTTCTCTTTAATCTAATCAAGTGTAGCATGCTTAAACCATTCTCAGCCTTGGCTATGCGCCTAAGATATTGCTTAATAGGGAGGTGAAGGATGGAAATGGGACAGGGCCAGGAGCGGACAAATGGTGAGGAGCTGGCAAAGAGCAGATAGAAGCTCCAGGAAGGACAGGTGGAGGAGACAAAGGGCCAAGAAGTGGGCAGAGAGAGGGGACGGGGGCCAGGAAGTGGATAAGAGGATAAGGCGGTGTGGCAGCAGACAAAAAGAGGGGAAAAGGTGCAACTAGAATGGATTGAGAGGGAGGGGACAAAGAGCATGGAGAAAGACAGGGTGCAACATGCCATGGAGTGGGGAAAGCAAGGGGTGCATTTGACCAGGAGACGGACAGAGAGAGCACAAATGGCCAGATAGTGAGCAAAGAGAAGGTCTAGGGGCATCAGGGCAGATCGAGACAGGGCAGAGGTCAGTAGGACAGTCAGAATTGGGCAATAAGGGTGGACAGAGCGATCATGACAGCAAAGGAAGAAAAGGGATAATAGGCCAGGACAAGGGGCTAGAAAATGAATGGTAGGGCAAGGAGATCGGACTGAGGGGAAAACACAAGGAGATTGTATGGTGGTGGTGGAGAACTGAAAGAGAGCGGTGTACTGATATAGTGAAGCCGCTCATTTCTTACATTGTCCAATTTTTTCACGATAACATTTCTGCTGTGACCTTTTACACTTATTTGCATGCACAACAAGACAATGTTGGATTATTTTCTCTGAAACTACTTTGTTTACACATCTAACTTCGCACAACATTATCACAATGCCTCGAACATCATGTACAAGACCCTTCTATGCAGTATGTACAAATGTTGTTTCTCTCTTTATCCATGGGGTGACAGGGCTATCTACATACCCATAACATCACTAAAATAAATGCACATTTCAAGGCCTGCTTTCTATTACAAATAAAGAGCATCCCATAATATTAGTAGAGGAGACACTTCAGCTGACACCAAGGGTCCCTGCATGCTGAGACTTCACCACACATCGGTCTGACAGCTCCTTGAGGGGTGTCCAGTTTGTGAACAAGACAGGCTTTAATATTCTCTTCCGCTAGGTAATGGAGTTGGATTGTCCCTTGGGGGTTCTTGGCTTCACACCTACACACAGTCTAGGTACACTTAGAGTAGGGTTTTGCATAGTAGGAGTATGTCTGATTACTGCCTTGTTGATATGCCTGCATATATACATTGTTTTAGCACCATGGTAAAACTGTATCTAATATTTTCCCTTTTGGTGCTTGTAATCACTTTCATCTGCTTCTGTCTAATGATTATCGCAGCACATGTATTCTATACAAGAATAACGTTGGTTCAATAAATATATTTTCCTACTGTGTATTATTTGTATATTTCTCTGATTACTAGTAAGCACGAGCAACTGAGTGAAAGGTCCTGATCTGTTTCCACAATCCCTGAGGAGTCATGGTTGTGATAGTCAGTGGTTGTCAACAACCATTCACTCCCTGGTAAGGTTAGGGGGCTTATGGTGGCAATGTAAGCTAGCTGGTCTCTAAGCCAACATATCCTATGGGGGTGCCCTGAATCAGTCTAGACACCTCACCTAAAGTTTATGTTGTCCAAAAAACGCGCAGAACCTGCAGATTAGTAGGAACTACACGACAATGCATGTGAGTTCCAACAGAAGATAGAGAAGAGCTGAGGGGCATGGTGCAAGGTGAGCCGAGAGGGACCTAAAGTGAAAAAGCAGAAACAGATGGAATAATGATACAGAAATTCAAGTAGTGTTAAAGGTGAGAGGAGCCATACGAAAAATGAGAGCATTCAGACTTGGTGACAGGAGGGCAGATGAATAGAACAAAAGAAGAGAAGGGATGAGAGTTTATTCAAAGGCAGGCCAAGGGGATAGGAAAGGCACATAGTCTGGAGAAGAGGAGAACTGTTTGGTTAGAAGAGTGGAAGCCTGGTAATAGGAGAGAAACAGATAGATATGTGATGCAGAGAATGTGAAGACAGGGATGGTAGAGAGCGGGCCAATGCACCTGTTTATAGAGGCAGATGAATAACGGCAACAGGTGGAGAAAAAACACAAAACCGCTGGATGAATGAGGGCCAGTGAGATGGTTCAAAGAGTTCCAAAATTAGAGGACCACTACCCTAATGCTGAGAGGATGAAAAGCAAAAAACGCTTCCTTCCCTATTGGTTTAGAAGAGGACTAAAACAGGCTTTCACAAAGCAAAGTCTTAGATGATATTGCTTGGGTGCAGGACAATGTAGGATGGTGGTCAAAGCTTGGTGGCAGACTGAAATGGGTGCAGTTTGTAGGAGCTTCAGGAACCTACACTAATCTCATTTTTCTGGCAAACAAGTGGCCAACCAGATGGGGACACAGAAGCGCATATGACCTGTGCTTCAGGGGACCTGAAATTGGAGATAGCACAACAGGAGAAATGGAGAAACAGCCGACAGTTGTAAAAGAAATCACCCCCGAGGCCTGTAGCAATAAGAGAAGGACTGTGACAAGAGTCCCTAAGGTGCAGTACACTAAACTCACTGAGAGGAACATGCTGACAGTAAAAGGTTTGAGGGGGGGTGATACTTTGAGAAGTGTAAGGCAATAGTCAGGCAAACATGAATCATTGCTATTGCTTTGTGTTTTTGGGATAATATCCAATTATTAAAAGCAATGTCTCCTGGCCTTACCAACAAGAAATGGGAACAAGTAAGATACCCTTTCCACATCCAGAAAAGGAATGCAAAATGAGGAGGCCTGCAACTAGTGCTCTCTTTGGCCAGTAAGATGAAGAACGGCAACAAGTGGAGAAATCAAAGATAAGAAAGGATGAAATTGTATGAAGGCAGAGGGGCCCAGGAAAAACAGATGAGAAGCCAGCAATGGCAAGCAGAGTGTCCGAAGGTCAGTGTATCTATGTGACTTCCACTGAGGCAGGCATGGGGATGGTACTACCCTACAGAGTCACACAAAGCTAGTAACAGCAGAGAAAGGTCTGGCCTGGACGAAAGAGCATGAGCTGGGCATTGAGAGAAGTCTCTAGGCTGCTCTTACCTGTGCAGCTGATACCCATAGTTCGGTTTGCTTGGTTGTCCAGAGGGAAGATACTTGATCATTTCTCCACATCCACATAGACGCCCAAACAAAGTTTGGAGAAGATCTCTATTGCCTTCTGGCACAGACTGAGCCCCTGCTGTACACTCCAGGCTATGCCACTAAGCCATGCCTGTCTCTGGGCACTCCGCAGGAAGGGGGGGTCTCCTCGGCGACGGCAGTTGCTCTCCGGCAGCAGCCACACAGGTGCAAGGTACATGTGGCAGGGTGCATCTCAGTGAGAAAAATGCAATAGATGTTGCATGTAATACAGCAGGATCTTCGAACCTGTCTCACTGAACACCAGCAAACCCTGTGGTAGACTTCACAGGCATAATGGGCAAGACCATACAACAAGGAGAAAATAACGTAAAAAGAAGTTCAAAACAAGCACAGCCCACAAACCAATGTTGGTGGATACAAACATGCATGTTATTAGTGAAATGACAGAGACCATAAACGATGTTGAAAACGCATATCACCATAAATTCAGTGGCCTTTTTCCAAACAGATTACAGCCAAACTAGATTACAATTAAAGGATTCCTTGGAAACGCTGTTTTTGTGTAAGAAGCTGGTGGGAGGGCGGAAGTAGCGACTGGCTTAAAGCAACCTTCGCTTTGACCGGAAGTGAGGTATCGGCAGCGTGAACGACTTAGGAGGCCACAAAGAAGAGCGACTTAGTTGTGATCCAATGGTATGTAGTAGGCAGCATTATAATCTGAGCAGTGCTTACAGCAGGTCTTGCAGACAGCGCATGCTCAGAGCCTTGGCTCGACCTAAAAATCAGTTTTGACCTAACAAATTCAGACTGACTGCTTCTCAGACTTGATGTGGGAAAACATGAGAGCCCTGCAAAACATGCGTAAATGTAATGTTAGCACTGTATACCAATCTGATTTATGGCACCTTCAGTCACCCTTTGCTTGTAAAAGGTTGCAACTTGCATTTTGGGGATTGTAGTTGTGTTCCTACCGATATGTGCTGTAAAACACAAAAGATAACATAACGTGCTGTTGTTTAAAAGGCCCTGAATATCTGAAGAAATCACACTGTGCAAACACTGTTTGTTATTTTTAGTTCAGAGGTAGACTATCAACATCATGCATTATGTAGAGATATGCTGTTCATGCCTTTTCGATTCATCACTTACAATGCAAAACGTATTTTCTCCCTCTGGATCACGATAAGAAAACATTTACCTCCTAGAGCACAGCAATCATGGCCATGATGCATATTTTGATTCAGCTCTCTTGCCTCTCTTCAGTTAATTCACTTGGCCTGTCTTACCTCACTTTATTTGTTTTTCTTTTTTATCAATTTCCTCTCGGTTTATGGCTCTGATGCACACTTTTGAATAGATTTTTTTTGATGTTCATATTTTCCCCATACTCTCACTCTTTTTTAGCTTTAAAGTACCCCTATTTATTTACGTGCCAGATAGTTTATAATAAAAGATACATGGTGCGAACGGGTCATCTTTGCCAAGTAGTAACAATTTCCCTCCTGTACTTCTATACTGTTTCCTCAGTGGAGATCTGAGTAATTGCTATACTCCTACCATGCCTCCTTTCTTTTCTTCTATTGCTTCCTCCTGAGTAGGGGTTACTGTCAGAAAATGATAGTCAGAGAGATGGGTTAGGTTTTTCATTTAGTTGCTGTCTGCTATTTTCTGCATGCTCGCCACTGCCTAGGGTATCTTGGTTGCCCTAAGAGAAGCTCCTAACACCTCCAGTTTCCTGGATTGGAAAAGAATGGGACTCTGTCAGGACTTCCCCTGCCTTACAGGAACACAAACAACATATATATTGGACTTTTAGGAAAGTAAGACTGGACAAATGTAGTGGTCAGTTAGGATTGGATTAAGAGTACCAGCCAATGTCCTTCCAACCACCACCTTACTTGAACACTAGAAGAGAAAGTGTGTGTCTGAATGGATTCCAGAACACGCATGAACATGAATTAGAAAAGGAGAAAATTCCCATAGTTGCTGAAGAAGAATTCTGTGTGCTGGAAGATAACTGGAAGGTCGGCACCAACCGTTATCTTGAATCTCTTCTCCAAGGACTTGATCCAACAACTGTGGGAGATAGTTCCATTAACAGACAAACTCGGATATTTAAGATTTGGTCTATTGTAAAAGTCTGTTTTTCTCATACTGGTATTTGTCTACTAGAACTCTGTGTGTTTGGTGGTTGTACCAGAAAAAGCTGCTACCCACCAGAGCCTTCACAGCTAATTTAGGACCTCATGGGGAAATTGTGAGGACTAGTGCCATGTTTAGGGAGATTCATACAATTTCGTTTTAAGGGGGCTAGATTCTATTGAACTAGTTCAGAAGAAATATCAAGGAACAGCAAATAACTCAGTTTTGCCTGTATGGTTCACTTTTCGGTATGTTCTACGTTTTAGGATAAAGTATCAACGTTGTGGATTTTGGAAGAGCCAGAGGATCCAAGAGCAGCTTACTGACCCAGGATGACCAGGATCAGCATTGACCAGCTACAAGAATATTCAATCCAACATTAGGAACTGTCATGAAATCGTAGGAAATTTAAGCATTTCCACTTTTAATAGTGGAGCAAAGATCTTGCCAACAAAAATGCTTTGTCTGCAATGCTGGCAGAACTATTACCTCCAAATACAGGTACTGCCAATTAACCCACAAGATTATAGCACATTGCCATAGGTGGCTTATCTGGTCTCCTTAACATGCTGTTTTTTGCCAACATGTTATCTTTCAAGTCTTTTTTATTATTAAATTTGAGTTGACACACTTGTCAAATAACAGGAGAAACCATTAAACCGTAATAAAACAGGTCAAATTGTCTACAGCAAAATCAGTCACAGTTCTTCTGTATTTTCCCACCCCTCACATCAATTACACGCCATATAAGTTATATCATTCCAACATTTTTTTCATAAACATATCTTCAGCTCATGTGGCCTAGGGTGGTCAGCTCAGTGGTGGGGATGTTCTTCTCTGGTGACCCCAAGGTGTGGATCCAGTTCTCATGTTTTTTTTATCCCCAGTATGCCACCACTCCATACTTTCTCAAATTTTTGAACAGCCTTCCCCTCATATACCGTTCTCTCCCTTTTTCAACAGATATCCATACCCCTTTCCCAGTCTTGCAGACCCGGACTTATTGCCCTGCCCCATTTCCATGCAATGTCCCTTTTAGGTAGCAGGTAGCCCAAACTGTGCGAGCAATCTCTTGTAGGAGATGGTCTCTGACTCCCTCCATGTTCAGAGTATGACCAGATGGCCTTGAATTTCAATAGCCATTCCCGTGGCTTCTTCCAGTCTGCGTGCCACCCCCTCTCAGAATGGTCGGAATCTGGGGCATTCCTGTAGAGCGTGTATGAAGTTCCCCCTCTGTCCACACAGTCTCAAGAATGTGTCATCCCATGTTCAACCTATTTTAAATAGCAGTGTCCTGATGTAGTATATTCTATGCAGTATCTTGAGTTGGATTAGGCAGGATGTTGCTTTTATTGCCACCTCTATAGGGAATTGTAGGGTATCCTTCCACTTGTCATCATCCAGTTCACCTACGCCTGTTTGCCAGAGAGCTCTAAGTTGCTCAAAGTCTCTCTATGTATTCTCCATTATAGTGTTGTATGTAAATGAAATAGTTTTTGTCATCATGTAACCATTCAGGAAACTCCACTCCAGTAGGGAGTCCTCCTGAGTTTCTTCATCATGGGGGATTGTTGCCTGCAGTGGATCACACAGTTGAAGGTATTTGAAAGTTTGAATGGATGCCATTTTATCCTTTGTTTGCAGGGGCTGAAAGAGCACCATGCCATTTGCATTCCACATGTCCCCAGGGTCGATAGTCTGATCCTATCTCACTGTTGAAAACCTGGTAACGCAGACACTGAGCCCAGTCTTGATCTTAACTACAATGGGGTTTTGTGGGGTCAATCTCATTTCTCAGATCATTTCCCTTGTGAGTTTATGCCTGATAGATATCACTGTCATGGTTGCCGGTGGGGAGCCTTTTCTCAATAGCCCTCTATATAGTACATGTGGGTAGCTCTTCTGTCCCTGATAGATCCTGTCCATTTTAAATGACAGGTCTTCTAATGGGGTGTATGACTATTCATTCACTATACTAATTTGGTCTGCTTCATAGTATCTATGGATATTTGGGAGTGCTGTATCCCTTCATATACGGATCTCTTGAGTGTGGACAGCACTAGTCTCTGTGGGCCCTTCTGCCATAGTAAGGTTTGGAGAAATCTATTTACCATCTGAAACAATATGTCTGGGATTGTGTAGGGACTATTGTGTATAATGTAAGTGAATCAGGGCAGGGCAATCATCTTTACTATTGCCGGTCTTCCTAGAAGGGAGAGTGGCACTGCCCTCTAATGTTTGTCATCCTATTCCAATCTGTGGAGTAGTGGTTCTAAATTATCTTCATAATGTGCATGATCGCTCTTTGAGATCCAGAGCCCTAAGCACTTAAAGTGGTGAGCGGTATGGGTAGTTTTCTCTCAGCCATTTGAATTGGGAAATCCCCAGAGAGGCTTCCATCCATTTTGAGACTAGCTACTGAATTTTCATAGAGGAGTTGCATCCCTTTTATGAATTTACGTCCAAATCCTAGCTTACCCATCACTTCAAACAGGAAGGGCCGCTATATATAATCAAACACTTTATGTGCACCCAGCGATACCACTGCCAAAGGCATCTCAATCCCCTCTGCTGCTGAAATAATATTATAGGTTTTCGCAGGTTCTGTTTGGTGGATCTGTGTGGTATAAAGCCATTTTGGTCTGGGTGTACCAGATCATATATTACTCCACATAACCGGTTTGCCATCACCTTTGCCAAAACCTTGGCATCAAAATTGAGCAGGGAGATTAGGCAGTAGGAATCCCATCTATTTGGTGGGTTACCTGCCTTAGGTATCATCAATATCCTGGCAGTTCGCGAGCCCCCGGGAGTTCTCCTTTGCAGTATACCTTCATATACATTCTGTGTAGCAGGTCTGCTATCCTATGGGCCATTCATTTGAGAAATTCCACTGGAAGCCCATCCAGGCCCGGTGTTTTCCCAGATTGTAGTTGTTTGAGTGCAGTGTCTACCTCCTCTTGCGCAATGTCATCTGCCAACGTTTGGGTGCGGTCTTTCCTAAGTATCCTGCAGTGGCAATCCTGGCCGAAAGCCCAGAGGGCTGCCTAGTCAGTGTTGTATGCGTTGCATAAAATTCCTGCATATAATCAGCAAGTACAGCTTCTAATTCTATACTCCCTCTAACCGTTGTACTATTTGTGGCAACAATTTCCCCCCATAATGATGACTGGTGTAGGTAGATCTGGAAGAATCTGGCCCAGTTTCTGGAGAGTATGTTCTTTTAGCCTAAGTGTGGCATATACATTGACTAGAGCCAGTGTCCTCCTGTTCCCCAATATGACAGTATATTTCCACAGGTCGTCCATCAAGATCCACGTCACGTGGAAGGCAAGTGACTTCTTCAGGAGAATAGCCACTCCTTTTGACCCTGTGGTAAAGCCTAAGGGACTGGATACTATATATTTCCCATGCCCAGGTAGTTGCATTTGATGATGCTCATGTGTATCTCCGGAAAGGCCACCAAATTCGCGGCATACCTCACGAGTGCTTGCGTGCCCAAGCCTCTTTTTATGGGGTTCCCAAGCCCAATAACATTCCATGTTAGAAGTTTCAGTGTGTATCATGTAAAGTGTGGTACTAGAGTCTTCCTCCCCTGTTTCTGAACCCCCTTGGGGAGTGACTTCACTCTTGTCTAGTCAGTGTTTCCCTGTTCCGCAGTAAACCAGTTAACTTCTTCCTATCTCCCACCACACCCCACCTTACTGTGCAACTGTCTTGGAACTGGCCGCCTTCGCAATGCACAGTATGCCCATTGCCCTTGAAAGTCACTCTTGATATGCATAACTTGTGTCTGTATGTGGCAGGGCTGCAGTCTTGATGAGGCCCCACCTGCGGGTGATATATGCTGTTGTCCACCCACAGTGTCAGCCATGGCCCCCAGGGCTCTCCCCCGTGTTAGTCCTCAGCCATTCGTGTCAAGGGTCCATAGATTATCTCTTCCAATGTCATCAGGGTTTACACCAGTTGTCCTGAATCTTTCCCACCTCCTCCTGTTCTGATTCTCCTTCATCTGATCCTTCATGCTCTGTCAGTAGAAGTTCCCACCTGTGGGAGGTTTCTGTGTTTTTGATTTACGTATGGTCGCCACCACTTTTGCTCTTTCCAACTCTGCCTGGAGTCATTCTCTGTGTTCAGCTTTGGGCCTGGCAACGTCTTTTCCATTCCTGCCATGTGGATGTTCTGCTACCCTCTCTATTGTCAGGTGGAGGGCAACCGTGGCTTTCCAGCCACTCCCAAATCTCTGCTGCCACTGTAAAGAAGTACGACTTCCACATGTCAATTATTTGGAGTTTTGCCGGGAAGAAGAGTGCATATCTGAGCTTCAGTGTCCGGAGGTGCTGTTGCACCCTCATAAAGGTTTCCCTTTGGTGCTGTACCGCAGCAGTGTAATCCGGGTATATGTGGACAATTTTGACTGTGATATTCCAGAACCCCTGAACCCTTTCTCTCTGTAGAATGGCATCTCGATCTCGAAATTTGAGTGGTCTATCGACCACTGGGTGAGTGGCGCCCTGGATATTGATGGCCATCCGGGGACTCTATGCACTCTTTCTATAGTAAACCATTTTGATGTTCCATCCCCTAGTACAACTGAGAATAACAACTCTTCAAGGAACAGTTCCAAATAATGACATTCCATCTTCTCTGGGATACCAACTATTCAGACATTATTGCGGCAGGACCTTCCATCTGCATCATTTACTCTGTCTTTTAGGTTAGTCATATCTAGTTCCACTGCCTTTATGTGGTTCATGGTGTCTGTCATCATGGGTTTCACGTGCAGCAAGGTGAGCTCCATACCCGAGACCCTTTCTGCTAATTTTCGGCAGTTGGCATACACGATGTACACTTCCTGCACCACAGTATTGATTTTCAATTCAATGGCCATTTTAGTATATTTGATGGCTGCCAGTACTGCCACTGTATGTGTCCTTGACCATCTCCCAGTATCATCTTCCCTTCTGTGCTCCCAAAAGGATGTTGATCTTCCTCAACATGGGGCGGCATGGGAGGCATTGGTCGGACCATTGTGGACATTTTAGCTTTGTGCTTACTTGTGATTTGACGCATCCTCATCTATGAGTTCGTTCCGTGGGTTCCACCACCCATTGATCTCCTCTATGGTGGTCCACCCTGTCAGGGGTCGTCTCCGATGGGCACAGCTGTGTCTGTCATGATCCTTATATCCTACCAAGCACTCTGTGCCATGGCGCACTTAGGCAATCCTTGCAATGCATGTTCCCCTCCTGATATATGGATCCTGTGTAGTAGTGCCTCTTGTAGTAGTGCCTCTTGTTACCACGATCCCTGGTGGCAGTGGCATGCACAATGTATATTTATGGGTATGCTAATCACTATATGTACACCAATTGTAACCCTTTTTATTTGGTATGTTAATCATTGTATGTATGCTGCTTGTAACCCTGGTGGTAGTGGTAGGTACCAACCATGACTCCTGCAAGCGCGCCTGGGATTCTTATCTGTCTGAACTATATGCTTATCACCAGCAGAACAATGGTTGCTTTTGAACACGTGCAAATGGACACAATGATCCAACGTGCACTAAACAACTCCAACCGTTGCTGTGAGACGCGTGCCACGCGCACTCCTCTCCTGCAGCTCTTTAAACCTTGCTGCAGAGCAACAACCTGCTTAGCCTCCTTTGTTGGATGACTGTGTCACTAACCTGGCTCCCAATGGCATACCCCTTGCTCCTGGACCCTCAGCGTCAGTCTCTGTCATACTACTCCACAGCTGTAGGTCTCCTCGTCGCTTCCGCTGCGTTGTGTCTGAAGAATCTTTACTGCAATCCCTTAAAGAAAAGTGCATCACAAAAGACACGTGACAAGGTCCAGACAAGTACTCAGACATCGCGATCGAGCGCTGGACAACAGACAATCGTTAGAAGGTAAAAACAAGCCTTATTGTTTTATGCAAGGCATCCCTGGTGTAAGCAGGGATTTTGGTAACATTGATTTACACAGGAAAGATGTATTTAATGAACTAATCGCAATACTTGAAACTGATCGTTTTGGAATAAACAGGAAAGATGTCTTTACTGAACTAACTGCAACGCACGGAACTGATCGTTTTCGGATATACTTGGCAGCATAAGAAAACTGGTGAAATGTAGGACATATGCAGCATCATAAGGAGTTAGTTTGGAAACCATAGCTCATATTGCCGATTTTGGACTGTTCTTTAATGCCAAGACTGTGTTATATCGGGGGGCGTGGCTTGGCGCCCGTTGGAGATGGCGACGCTCGGGTGAAGCTCTCCGGCGGTCGGTGGCAGAATCACGCTTCTTGGCCAAGCTGACTCGTAATGACAGCGGTTTTGGACAGATGAAGACCCGGGGATAATGCAGGCACCAACAAAACTCTCATTTTTCGCCAGCAAGTATTTGTTTTAATCCTTTTTGAGGTTGCGCTTTTTGCGGCCGCCATTTTGTTTTTTTACCGCGAATCGCGGATCTGCAAACTCCTCAGTAGAACTCTAGCCAACTGTTTCTCATGCCTCCAGTTCGCTTACAAGTTGTTTTTTGGCAAGGTTTTAACCCTTTACCCTGGGGATTGTGACTGTGAAGTATTTCTGGGGCTCTCCTAGGAATATGTGGAAACGAACCATGGCGGCCATTTTAGGTTTCTGAGGAAACCCTTGTGGAGTTCTCTCATCGCTGCCTCGACGTCGTTGACTGGTAACCATTGCTCTGTTGTCCCTGCACGACTTCTCCTTTTTTTTTTCTTTTCTTTTTCTCTTGGATCTTGTTTTTAATGCCTCCGGCAAGCCCTTGTATCTGAGCCACCTGCGCACCTCCTCTTTACTGCCCCAGGGCATTTTGTGAGGTAATTGTGTCACACTCCCTTTGGAATTTTTTACTTCTGGGAAAGTGTTTGCAGAAGCTACTGGTGCTCTTGCCCGGCGCCTCACAGTTCTCACTTGGCGAGTACTCGTTGTGCCCTGGTGGTGGGAATTTTAAGCCAGTTTTTTATGGGAAGAATAACCGGGAAGCGTATTTCTTCATCCAAGAGGCATATTTTTCGAAAGAACTCGAAGTTTTTTACAGAACTTTCCAAGCTTGACATCCCGCTAGTGACTAAGCCTCTGTGCTCAACCGCAACTATGGACTCTTCATCTGGAGCTACTGGCAAATCTCACACTAAACGTCTTAAAAAAGACCCCCTTCGCTGCCCAAATCGACCTCACCTGTATCGATGGAATTACTACTCGAGGAGATTAGAGCCCTTAGACCTTTTATGGAAGAGACTAATACCAAGCTGCAAATTTTGACGGATAACTGGTCACAAATGGATGCAAGGATCTCTACTGTCAAGCAGTCTGTCTCCTCTTTACAAGAGTCCTGCTCTGTTGTTTCTCATCTACATTCTCAGGTCTCGGTGCTGCAGAAACAGGTTGAGGATCTGGAAAACCGCAACAGACAGAACAACCTGCCCATCTACGGCCTGGGGGAGGGTCTTGAAGGGTCGGATCCGATTGCCTTTTTTAAATCATTTTTGCCCAAAGTGCTCCACTTGTCAGAAGGGACGCAACTCAACATTCAGCGGGCTCACTGGTTGGGCCATGCCCTTTCCCACGCTAACCCCTCGCAGAAGCCAAGGGGCGTCACCTTGTACTGATCTGATGAAGGTGATATCAGCTGTCAAAGCTTCTCCGAGGATTACATGGTCAGGTTCATCTTTGTTTTTTGTACAAGACTATGCCAAAGCCACGGCCAACAGGCGTAAAGCATTCCTCAACATGAGAGCTGATCTTCGCTCCTTGGGAGCTAGATTTGGTCTTTTTCATCCGTGCCTCTTCAAAGTTACATATAACAACAGAACAAAGACATATGAAGATCCAACCCGGTTACAGAGCTTTATCAATTCCTGTAAGACAGTTGCCATGGATTCTTCTGGTCCCTCTTCATCACCAACCACCTGAATGGTCTCCTTTTGCCTTTTTTCTTTTGTGCCGGTTCCTCAGACTCTGCAAGTCCTCTCCTCGCATTTAAAGTCTGCAGATGTGTTTACCTGATACAATCTGATTGCCTTGATGTCGTTTTTATGAAGTTGCTTTCTCTTGCTTGGCTTTTTTATCGTTATTGTTGGTTTCTTGTGTCTCTGCCTAACTCATTGTATGTTGGATTCATCTGTTTTATTGTTGGCTTTACAGGATTATTTTTTATGTTGTTTCCACAGATGTTCATCGTTATATTGTGATTTCTCCCCGACTCTCCATTCAGCTGACCCCAGACGCGTTGCCTACTCCTTGTGGCCTCACCCCCCGCATATTCCTGATTCTTCTTTTGTAGGTATGTTTCCTTTTCGTCTTCCCTTAGCTATTTTCGCTTGTATGTTTTTTGCTCTTTGTTCTTTTTTGATTGTTTGTAGTTCTTCGTCAGCAGATGTTCCTCGTCTATTCACTTCACCCTATCTATTCTTGCTGACCAGTTTCTCGGTCATAACTACTTCTTTACTTCTCTACTATCTTTCCATCTGGCTTACCCCCTTTCATGTCATGATCTCTGACTATCTCTCTCTGCTCTGGCTACTTGATTCGTCTTCTCATTTTTTTTACGTCCCTAGACAAATTGCTTCTTTTTTGCCCTACCTCTTTTCTATCTTATACTGGTCTTGTACTGCATCGGAATTTTGCTTTATGGTTGCATTTTGTGCTATTTTTGAACACTTATGCCTTTGAAATTGGTTACATGGAACGTTAAGGGTTTAAATTCTCCCATTAAGCGGCAAAGAATCCTGACCCACCTAGCCAAGCTAAATACGGATATTGTTTTTTTGCAAGAGACTCACCTCTCCGATGCTGAATCATTAAAGTTGAAAAGGGGTTGGGTGGGGGAAGGTTTCTCTTCCCCCGGTGATGGTAAACGGAATGGGGTGATGATTCTTTGCCGTAAATCCCGCCCGCTTTCGTTACTGGCTCAAGCTTCAGATGTTAATGGAAGATGGTTGAATGTTAAACTGTCCTTGAAGGGTGTTCCTGTTTCTCTTTTTAACGTCTACGTCCCTACATGTGGAGAACCTTCTTTCTGGTCCACGCTGGCTAAACAAATTGCTCTCTGCATGGAGGATAATTTCATTTTGGCTGGCGATTGTAACCAGGTCTTTGACCCGTTTATAGATAGGAATTCCAGAGTTTCCTATATTCCTAACAAGCCTCAGAAATCATTTGTACGAGTTGTATCCCAGCACAAGCTTTTGGACGCTTGGCGTCTCTGTAATCCGACCACCAGAGAGTATACTTTCTATTCCCCATCACATCAAACTCAGTCAAGAATTGATTATGTTTTTGTTTCCCACTCCATTTCACAAACCCTTACACATGCGGAAATTGGTCCTATTTTATTGTCTGATCATGCCCCCGTTTCAATTGGTCTAGAGATTCTGCCTAAGGCTACAGGTTCCAAAAGGTGGCGTTTTAACAATGCCCTTCTCCTGGACCCAAAATTCACTGCCTCTTTTACCACATTTTTTGATGAGTTTTCTGTGTTGAATCAAACCCACTCTATGCCCCTCTCAACTATATGGTATGCTTTTAAAGCCTCAGCGAGGGATTTTATTATTGGCTTTGTTGCTAAGAGGCGGAAAATCTCACGTAAATTCACTAAGGACCTTTTACAGGACATCAAAAAACTGGAGCACTCTTTTTACACCTCGCATTCAAAACAGTCTCTAACAGCTCTCATCAATGCTAAATTGCAATTTAACAAGAAATCAAAGGAGGACGCTTCATTATATTTGTTAAAATCCAGTGCCAAATTTTATGGGGGTAAAAATATGGCAGGGAAAATACTGGCTAATTACTTAAAAGTTAATCACAATAAACTTAACATTGAATCTATTTACGACGATCGCTCAGACTTAAAATTTAAAGATGCCGATATTCTGAATGAATTTTCTCTCTTTTACAAATCCCTCTACGCCTCGGAGTCTCAACCCTCTGATCATTCTTTATCTCACTTTTTCTTGAATCTCCAAAGGCCCCCTCACACTTTGCCGGATCTGGCCCCTCTGGAGTTGGACCTAACGCAGCAAGAACTATTAAAGGCTCTCCAGCAACTTAAAAAAGACAAGGCGCCTGGGCCTGATGGCTTTACAGTAGAATTTTATCAGCACTTTTCCAAACTCATGTTGCCCAGCTACATTCTCTAATAACTTTCTTTAATACATTGGGTAGCTCCTCAGGGTCTTATTCAGAGGCACACATTTGTCTCATACCGAAGGAAGGTAAGGATCATAGATATTGCAAAAATTACAGACCCATCTCCCTGGTAAATATTGATTATAACATTTTTTCCAAAGCCTTAGCCATACGTCTAGATTCTTACCTGCCTGATCTATTAGGTAAGGAACAATCTGGATTTGTCAAGGGCAGATTTATAACGGACAATACAAGACTCCTTTTTAATGTTCTGTCTAAATCTTCATCCTTAAAACACTCCCTTGCGGCAATTGCACTTGATGCTGAGAAAGCATTTGACAGGGTTGAATGGACCTATCTGTTCTATACTCTTAGTTGGTTTGGTTTTGGTCCCAAGTTTGTATCCTTGATCTCTCTTCTTTACTCCAATCCACGTGCGGCTATTTGCGCTAATGGCTTGATCTCCTCGTTTTTTGACTTAGGCAGGGGAGTCCGTCAGGGCTGCCCTCTTTCTCCTTTCCTTTTTAATTTAGCCTTGGAACCTTTTCTTTCTAAGCTACGTCAAAATCCAAATTTATATGGCTTCCAATCAGTAAACACTCACATTAAATTAGCTGCTTACGCTGATGACATCTTACTTTTTATGTCCAATCCTAGTGACTCCATTCCTGCCTTTCTGGCGGAGGTACAGGCTTACTCTAATATCTCTGGTTACAAGTTAAGCAATGACAAATGTGAGATTCTTCCCCTGACCAAGTACACTTTTAAGGCGGACTTTAGCGCCTCAAATTTCACCTGGTGCCCCTCCCATATTAAGTATCTAGGCATGCATGTTACCCCTTCAATATCAGACACGGTGGCGTTATGCTTGAATAAATGTATTCAGAAAATTGCTGACTTAGCGGCCAAGTGGCACCCCCTTTACCTATCATGGTGGGGTCGCTTGGACACTATAAAGATGATGTTGTCACCCATTGTACTGTACACCATTTCTAACATTCCAGTTCCCATCCCTGCCAAATTCTTTAAAAAGATCAATTCCACCCTCTCCTCATTTTTGTGGAACTCAAAGAGGCCTCGAATGTCTCTAGCTAAATTAGTGCGTCCTAAAACAGAGGGGGAGTTAACTTTCCCGATTTTCAGGTCTATCAAAGAGCTTTTCTTCTGCGTCAGGCTTCACTTTGGTTGCTTGACCCCTCGGAGGAATGCCCATTATGGATCACAATTGAACGTCTTTTCCTATCTCCTATTTCCTTCTCTGAATATCTTTCCTTCTCGCGCAAACCGCAGTCGGTGTCCACTCCCATAATTGAACTGACTTCTGAACTTCTGGCTTCTACACCCTCTCCGCCCCCTAACACTATTGACTACTTCCTGAGTTCGATAATATGGCATAATAAACACCTAGTTATCCGTAATAAACCAATTTATTGGAAGACTTGGCGACGGATAGGTTTAATATGGATACACCAGTTATTCTCAAATTCAAGTTTTTTACCCTTTCATTCACTCAGACAACTGTTCAACTTACCTGCCTCATTCATACATGAATATAATTTACTCAAGTTGGCTGTGATGGATAGGTTCGACCAATTATCCGCTACATCCAGTGCCTCTACCTCCCAGACTCCCTCTTCACAGCTTTCTTCCCTACTTAAAACTAAACCCTCGGTATCTAGTATATACAAGTATTTACAAGGGAAGGACATCATTAGGCAGAAATCTAAAATAGAGGAAGCATGGGAACGAGGGGCCCGATTCACAGAACTAACTTAAGACAAAATCCTAAACTTACTACCATTTTGGTATTCACAGAAGACACTTACTCATTTTGGTATTCACAGAAGGCACTTACTCATTTCGGTATTCACAGAAGTTAGGAGTCCTAACTTTAGGACTCCTAAATGCCTTCTGTGAATACCGAAAGTCTTAAAATTAGGATTTTTCACAGTTTAGTAGTAGTATAGTTAGGACTCCTAACTTTAGGACTCCTAAATGCCTTCTGTGAATACCGAAATTCTTAAAATTAGGATTTTTCTCAATTTAGTAGTCCTAAGTTTAGGACTCCTAACTTTAGGACTCCTAAATGCCTTCTGTGACTACCGAAAGCCTTAAAATTAGGATTTTTCTCAGTTTAGTAGTAGTATAGTTAGGACTCCTAACTTTAGGACTCCTAAAAGCCTTCTGTGAATACCGAAATTCTTAAAATTAGGATTTTTCTCAATTTAGTAGTCCTAAGTCTAAATTTAGGACTACTAAATTGAGAAAAATCCTAATTTTAAGACTTTCGGTATTCACAGAAGGCATTTAGGAGTTCTAAAGTTAGGAGTCCTAACTATACTACTACTAAACTGCGAAAAATCCTAATTTTAAGACTTTCGGTATTCACAGAAGGCATTTAGGAGTCCTAAAGTTAGGACTCCTAACTTCTGTGAATACCGAAATGAGTAAGTGCCTTCTGTGAATACCAAAATGAGTAAGTGCCTTCTGTGAATACCAAAATGGTAGTAAGTTTAGGATTTTGTCTTAAGTTAGTTCTGTGAATCGGGCCCGAGATTTTCAACTCTCGTGGCCAGTATCTCTTTGGAATAATATATGGCTTAAACTGCGCAAATCCTCCAGGGCAGCTAACATAACACAAACGTTGTTCTTTTTTGAATAATCGACTTTTATGTACTCCGAGTGCTTTGAGTAGCAGATTTGCGACTACTCTAGATATTTGTTGGTCATGCTCCTCCCCAAAAGCTGATTTATTGCATATGTTATTTTTGTGCCCACTTGTAGACAGTTTTTGGAAGCAAGTCTGGTCCCAAATTAATCTAATTTTTGATACTACATTTTCCTTTTCTACCACCCATGTTTTCTTAGGGAGCCTTTCACCGTGCTGGGAGAATGTTACAGTTAATGTTAAAATTATTGATTTGTTGTTGGCGGCTGCCTTTCAGCAAATCACTGTTAATTGGAAGGATTTTACAAAAATTTCTTATAAGGCATGGTGGTATGTTGTTTGCCATAATCATAGATTGGACACCTCCTTTGTATATCCTATACAGTTGGCAGCGAAGCATGTGCGCCAAAAAATGTTCCCAGCTAAAACCGTCTCAGCAAAAAGTTCTGAAGCCCCCTTGAATCCCTTGTGCGTTCCCAGATTTCTTTATAACTTCAATACTTATATGATTTAATTTTTGTGTATTAATGGTTTATTTTTTATTCATAAGTCCGATTTCATTTTGTGTAGTGCAACCTATTGTATTGTTTTGACATGAATTTATTGCATTGTTTTGACATGAATTTATTGTATTGTTTTGACATGAATTTATTGTTATGACTTCTGTATTGATACTTTTGCTTCTATCAATAAAATGTTCTTTCTGAACTAAAAAAAAAAGACTGTGTTATATCAAAATCTGTTTATTGTGCATAGAAAGCACTCCTTTGAGAGAAAAGGCATTTGTGCACTGCGAATTCACTGGTATGTCCAATCTCTGTAATGTCATGACACAAGCACATTTATGATTGTTTATGGGCAGAATCATGTTGAATTAGTGTTTATCGTTCACAGATTATATACTCCTCAAAAACCCTAGCGCATGACATATTTGGCGAAAGCATATCCCTAATTCAGTAACTCACGCCCTCTTGGAACCTGAAGTGCCAGACGCAGACAAATCTGAACTATTGAAGACAATCCAGCGATCAAGAATCGATAATTTTTTATTAGTAGTAATAAAAATACTTTATTGCATTAATCATTTGATTACAATAAATAGAAAATAAGCAGGCATAAAAAATTAAAATATAATCATCACATATTTACCATACGTAGTATCATAAAAGAAGATATACATAGGTCGTAATACCTATCTTTACACCTATATACAGATCCGATAAAAAAAAACATCTAGTCAATTAATGTTTTATAAGCCTGTTCTAAAAACTGTCCCATCCTACTGATTGCTCTTTCTCCTTTCAGCCTAAAACAATAACGTATAGCCTCTGTAGTTGTTCTTATTTTGGTATTATTAAACATGGGGCGTAAATAAAACCTCCATGTAGGCAATAGTCTCGGGCAAATGCATATTAAATGTTCAAGAGTTTCCTTGCTGGTTCCACAAAGCCGACATCCCTGAGTATCTTTAAGGGCTTTATTCCAATTCCCTTCAAACTCCCTTATTGGAATATAGAATTGTCTGAACCTTACGTATTTCCATTTAGTGTAGGTGGTCAAATTCCATCTCAAGTATTCTTGAGCCTCCAAGGTATATGTGTCAATTAATAGGCCAGTGTGTTTATATTTCCCAGCTTGTAGGCGATCTAAATTCCACTGTGTTAGCTTTAATGTTTTACCTATTAGTTTTTTCTGCACATCCCTGGTCATTCGTCCCATCTTCTGAGTATCAGGCAGTTCATAAGAGTCTATTTCCATCATTATAGTAGAAAGTTGCAGATCTCTTACTTTTTACTCCAGAGTTCCGCCATTATTAGATGTTTCAATGTACATGAATCGGCTTTAGCACAATCTATAATGTAGTTAACACAACTGATCTTGTGCAGCGTTTCCAGTGACTTTAGGCCAAATTCCAACTGTATCACACAATGTGGAGTAGCCTGTCGTAAATGGAGTATGGTGCCTGTGCATTTCATAAAACATTTTTCAAAATCAAAAATGACTTTCTTGTTCACGGCGGGAGATGCGTACAATAAAAACGGACTCATTTTCATCTGTAAAGCTTTTAGAGATGGGATAATTGCATTCTCTCCGCACAGTTTCATAAATATCGCAATTGATTTTGTAATAGTTATCGATTTTACACTTTTACAGACCGCATGGTTTAGCCATGATAACTTTTTGTCCAATGTTATGCCGAGGTTGTTATATTGTTGCACTACCTCTATTGGATTATCTCCTAGAGTCAACGTTTTTAGTTGTGTAGACCATCCAAACGTAACAATTTTTGTTTTAGATAGATTAGCTGTCAGACCATTCACTTTGTTGTATGTGTCTAATTTGGTCAGCTGATGCTGTAATCCGTTAGGAGTTAAGGATAAAATGACTAAATCATCGGAGTATGCTAGGTATGGTATTTTTTTGTCCCCTAATTTAGGTGCCACACCCATATCTGAATTTAACACCGAATCGATATCTCCAATGTATAGGGAGAATAATAAAAGGCGCATGGACACAGCCTTATCTAAGACCGTTAGTGGTATCCATTTTTGGATATAGTGTATTATCATGAGCCAGCTTCACCCGGACACTTGTATCCGGTTGCAGGGCAATAGTAAAGTTTAAAAGGTTTAAATCGACCTCCCATGCTGATAATTTATTCCACAACCTTTGCCTGTTGACCTTATCGAAAGCTGTGGAATGATCCACAAAGCAGGCGTATAATGTTATTTTCCGCAAGCTTGCCTTTTTTCCCATCATGACCAGTGAAACAATGTTTTCAAGGGACGAACACCCTATGCGAAATCCAGTTCGCGTTATTGGAATTAATGATTTTTCCTCCGCCCATGCCCTTAGTTTATTCTGCAGGTGCTTCGCAAACAGTTTCCCTTCAAAATCCAACAACGATATTAATCTATAACTGGACGGATCATCTTTTGGCCCTCGCTAGTAAGTCGGGTGTATAATAGCTCCTTTCCAGGAAGATGGTATCATTCCGCATTTAATTACCTGTAGGAACAACTGTTTTAGCATTGCACTCCAAAATGTTATGTTAAATTTTACCAAGCCAATAGGGATACCATTGGGTCCTGCTGCCTTGGATGAGCGAGAACTTTCTATTAATTTGACAATTTCATCTTCAGTTATTTCTGCAAGTGAACCCTCCGCGTTTGTTGTCATATATTCACTTGTAACAGATGATTTGTATAAAGATTTAATATGATTTTCCCACTTGTGACAAACAAATCATCTGGCTGTTTATGTGAATCTGTGCCGTGTCCCACCAGGGACCAAAAAGCTTGCTCATTCCTCATCGAAATAGCATGATATAATTTAGCATAAGCTGTATCTACACTATCATGCTTTATCTGTAAGTTCCTGGTCTTAAATACTTTCTTTATATCTTGTATTTTCATATTCCTCTCATTCGATATTGGAAGTTTTAAGATATAACGCATCTCCTTAAGATAGATTCTCTTTGATTCTTTTAATTTTGAATTCTTTGTTACATTAGCATTTGATCGCGGCTCTTGAATACTTGCCACAAAACTGGATAATATATTTTTTAAAATAGATTGCCAGGCATCCGACCAGTTATATCCAGACTTTAATACAATCATGTCTTTCTCGGTACAGGCTGTCATGTTTGTTTCCAGTTTCGATGCCTTCATTTGTAGTTTGTTGTTCCAAATAAGTCTTTTCCCATTTACAGCGGTCAATCTTCCACTATTGATCGTTGTATGAGTCTCCCAATGATCGTGCTTAATGCTGATGACTAACCTTTGAGGATCATGGTCACTCTCGGCTCTAGGTATTATGACATACTTTTTACATAAGTAAAAATGGGCAGAATGGATAAATGTAAAATCTATAATGGAAGACCCCATGGGCCCACGGATTGTAACGGAAGCTGGTTGATCACCTTTTAGTCTTCCGTTGAGAGCTCAATATCCTAGATCAGTCAGCAAAACATATGTGTCTCTAGAAGAGGTACCAATCTTTTTTACCTTATTTTGTGAAGGAAGTACTACTTGCGGAATATTGTATGCCATATCTGGTTCATCCCCAGTTACTGAAAATGTGCACAGGGCATTACCAGCAATTACCAAACACTTCCTTGCTACAGACCATCCGTTTGTGTGTGGCCTGACAATGTGGCTTACTAAATATTGGGAACACAATTATTCACTGAATTTCATATGCTGTCATTATAAATGCAAATAATTAGCCATCCCTGCGATAAAATGGAGACAAAATGTGTTTTATGTAAGCCACTTAAATACTGTTTGAACAAACATTAGCAAAACCAACTGTTCAAGTTTTACCAATCGTTATTTTTGCTGGTATAGGTTTTAGTGGTGCAAGCCAATAGGGCACTAGTCATCATGGAATATTCTTTTTTATACTTCCAAGTTAGGTATCATCTTACCAGTAGAGGCTACGTGGCAGATTGGCAGCCATCTATTGAGCATTGAAAATAACCTTCAGCCACCATGGAATATTGCTTTCTATTTCCCCCGGATGGCTGACACTTTGGAACTTAATTCAATGTAGCAGCCATCTTGGAAGCATAAAATATAACCAAACAAGGTGCTCAACATCAGTTACAGGATTTGCTAATGCTTGCAAAGTTGCATTACTAGCATTAGCGAAGACAAAGGGCCTGATTTAGATCTTAGTGGACGGGTTTCTCATCACAACGGTCCGCCATAGGATACAATGGGATTTATATTTTGGTGGACAGTATATCCATCACCGTTGTGACGGAGTAACCCGTCCACCAGGATCTAAGTCAGGGCCAAAATCTGCAGCCCAAATGTAATTTTTAAGAGTTCCCAGATGGTCACCATTTTGCATTTAAACCCAACAGGATGGCTATTTTGGAATTATGAAGAAAATCATTCCAAGATGGCAGGCCACCACTATTGGTTTGTCAATGCTGGCACAATTTTACAAGCATTGGCAAACCAATATTGGTGGGTGGCAGCTGACTAGTAGGAAAAGAGAAGCGGAGAGGTAGAGACACGGAGCTGTAGTAATTCAGAGAGAAGGGAATAGAGGCAGGAGAAACACGGATGACTCAGATAAAAGGGGGTTAGGGGAGAGAGACACATCATGGTAGGATATGGAAAGAGAAAACAGAGAGAGAGTGGGAGTGGGAGCAAAGAGAAATCATATGCAGAGAGTGTGCTGGGGAGGGAGAGAGCAGGAGAGAGAGAAGAAGTGCCGCACAAAAAACCGGAGGGAAAAATAATTCATTGATATTAATAGTGTACACAAATAGTAGAGCCAGTTGGCTAAATTATGTATCGCTGGAAGATCTGAAAATCAGATCTTGGTGCCCTCACACACCTGTTAGGGTGTTATGCTTTCATCATTGGGCGCTCCTCGTCTAGCCAGTGCTGCAATACCTGACAGGCTGTGGGTTTCTTTATCTGAGATCTTTTGATCTGGAGATGCCATAAAGATGAATGCAGGTGAGGGACTTAAGTAAGTTACATGAGTTGTGAGACACTAAAATAGGCTCTGATAACCTTAATAAAATCTTTATAAAAAGCAAGGTACCAGGACCAAGTAAAAACAGTTGTGCTACCTTATGATATTCAGGTACCAGGATAGCTGCTAGACAAAAAATGGTCACTAGTATGGTGTGGTCAACATGTTTTGTGCCATTGATGCCCAGTCATTGAGCGGCACTTCGCCAGGACCAAAAGTCAGTTAATCCCCTATCTGGGGCTGACGGTCTCCTCTAGAGTAGAGAGAGACCTCTTAGTGTTTTGCCAGTATGCCCTGTGTGGGTGCACACAGGTCGGATGGAGGATGGTAGGTTAGACTGGATTGTCCGGATCAAATACCAAGTGTACCTCACTGTGGGCAGGACTCTCCATTACGCGTTTAGGGGATGCCATTGAGCAACTTTGCCTGTTTGGGTAGAGGTGCTCTGAGAATAAACTCATGAGGAAATCAGCAGAATAAGGCCTTGCTAGAATTTAATATAATTACATAATAGACTTCACTGACAATCTTCCCCCTCCAACCAATTGAAAGCCTGAACAACTCTAACCTTTGAAATAACCTACCAATGCTACCTCTGACCTATATAACATACCTATTCCATAATTGTTTAAAGATCGTTAACATGTATGCAGATTGTTTTGACCATTTTTCTTTAGATTATCTATAGATTATATGTAAACGCTGCTGATAACCGTTCTATTTCATCTCATTTGCATACTTCTATCATGTATGCCCATTGTTTTTACCATATTACTTGTATACTGTCTGTAAATGTTGTTATGCATACTCTGTAAAGTGCTCTGACACCTTCAGGACACGTCCACACTTGAACCAAAGTTGACTCTAGTTGCCCATGATTAGTCTGTGCCTTCCAAAGGTCAGGAGTTCCCATGCACACTAAAAACAAAATCCTAAAACTGTGAAGTTTCACAGTATTAGGGAACTCTGTGTCAAACCTCAAGAAGCCCCAGATAACTTAATGTAAATAGAAAACAAAAGCAAAACACCACATGAAGTAGGGGCTGTCCTTAAACAGGATGAACACAGAGGAGCCAATAAATATAAGTACAAAATGGTGCTGCATAGCATGCATTAACAAAACTGCCATGGTGACAGTTACAGCCCACGTAAAATAGACTATCTTGCACAATTTGAGGCATGTGTACTGCTGATATTTCAGTGTCAAGTCAGTGCAGAAATGTATCAACAAAATGTTTTTGGGCCAAGAACAAAACTGGATGTGCCCTATTTTGTAACAGATGCTGTAACCATGGATCTGACACCTGTGGTGTTTAACTCACAGCATGAGTTAAAGGCACACAAAAAAATTACCAGCAAGAGCCATAAAAGCTGGTGGTACATCAGAGACCTCCTGCAGCATTATGCTCAGCACACACATTTAAGAATATTATTACAAATAGAATAGAAGACATCTTGTCCAGAGCTATTATCATCCACTCCTTGGAATCTGTTCTATTTTTAGATTAATATAAACCTGCTTGTCAGGTAAAACGTGAATGCCATCACCATTTTGAATCAGAAAGAGAAAAGACCCAGAGTAATGGTTAAACCCTCCTGCTGCAATGTCTGGATGAATTACTTATTACTGGAGTTAGGCATGAAATCTCGTGAGAGGCGAGATTTTGTGTGTCAACCAAGCGCGTTCCATTGCGCACTTCAATTTGACTGCAGTTGAGGGAAGTTGTTCACGCGCGCTCCTCAGTAAAACGAGTATTTTTTCAGAGCGCGTCTCCTTTTCCTCCTAGCGTGTCTACCGACCGCTTGTGAGGAATTAGCGAGCCCAAGTAAAGAAAGGTTCAGAGTCCATAGTATCCTGTATTGGGGAAGAGTAACTTCTATTCCCCCTTCAGAGTAATTATTTCCAGAGCATCCGCTCGAGAAGCGAGAAGCGAGCATCCAACTTCCTGTTGAGGAAAAGGCTGTTTGGAGACTCCATAAGGTACTCGTAGGCTCTCCCTGCTCCGATAGGCTTATCGTTGAGCTAAGGGAGGGCAAGAACTTCGAGATGAACGAAAAATAACGAGTAAGAACTAGTCAAACAAGACTTTGGATTTATATACTTAAAAGCGCTGACAGAAGAGTATATCAACGCAATTCAGGCTTCTTCCCTATCCTCCCATGGCGTACTTACCTGCTCTTTCCTACCTCTGTTTTCCTATCCTTTACCTTTTTGCGCGACTCCCTTCAAGAAGCTGAGTATTTCCAGTTCCTTACATCGGCACGTCAAGAACTATAGTTTGCTAAAGACTTAAGAGATCAATTTACGGATTATAATTGCTGTTTTTCTCATGCTGAAATATTCTGACGGTAAATACAGGAAGACTAACACAAAATGGTAAGGGTAGAAGGAAAATGATGCAGAACTGTTAGAGAAAGAAAGAGTGTGTAGAATAGGTGAACATTTAATCAAAGTTGCATCTCCATTGTGCATTAGGTCGTCATATCACACCTACCAGTGATTAGTCAAACTGAATAAGAAGAGGAGCCTAAACACCAGCGAACCTGGGTAGGTGAGGTAACAAGGATATTTAAGAGTAGTGACAGACAGATAATTAAGAGGTAAAGGGTTGAAGTGTTATGTCCCTCTGTGCATTAGGTACTCCAGAAACAGCCCAACCAAGAATAAGAAGAAGGAGTCCAGGAACGCACGAGTGTTTCTTCTTTGTCCCATTCCCCTTTCCCCCTGCCTGGAGCAGCTGCGTCTTCGCAGTGCGTTCTGGGAGGTGGGCATTGGGAGCTAGCATAATTCTGCCTCTGTGGAAAATCTGGTGCAACTTCCTTGACACTGCTACATCAAGCCCATAAAAAAAAACAACAACGGGGACTAACCCAAAGGTCCCTTCTTACTATGTACATGTTTGCAATGTTTCTTTTCCTAGGGGAGCGATACAAGAGCTATCCGAATTCTATTATCACCTTCTATTGCAAACAAAAAGCACAATTCACTCTAACAGCTACACATGATTCATCCTGGTCAGAGTACAGATTCTACAGAGTTTTTGCCATGGGGTGACAAGAAGATTTTAGTGAAATTAAATGGAGCAGCAGTACTTATGCTGTTGGACCTTTCTCCTGCATTTGATAAAGTCTGTCATACTGATTTGCTCTGGAGACTCAATCCAAATGCACTGTCTGCACTTCCTGTTCCCCTCTAACATGTCAGCTCTTTTTCCCTTGAAGAATGAAGTTCCTCGAAGTTCCTCTACTGTCGCCTCCTCTTTAATGTCCAACTTAGCCCACAATTGGAGATCCGTTCCTCCTTCAACCTCAACTGCTACAATTAAGCCTCTCACACTCAAATTATACTTATTTTTGGAACACCCATCTGATCTTTGCTCCTTCACCGTCAGCCACCTCATGCTAGCTTTTGGCTATTGGATGCTAACAAATCACCTCAAGCTAACCACATTAAAAACTGAAGCATTAGCCTGTGGTAAATGGACCATCTATCAACTGTCCATTATGTGGCCAAAAGAGCTTGCCCACCTCCCAACTCACTAAGTAAGAAATCTAGGTGTCTTTTTGGATACCGTACTCTTCCTGATTCATCAAGGGAATCAAGTTAAGGGTTACAAGTGGATGATGACATACCCACTTTGTGTTTCACTTATCTAGGTTTTTCTCAAATGTTACAAGCCACCACCAAACTCAGACTTTATTGTCAAGACTATAGCAACAGTATATGCTGTGGATCATCCCTCTACATGATTCAGAAAATACAGAGAATCTAGAACATATCTGTGAGACATCTTCTTAAAAGTAATAGCTTGACTCAACAGCCCTTCAGCCTCTACAGTAGCTCCCTGTGACTAGATCACCTTCAAAGCAATGTGCATGTTTAATTGTGTTATTCACAATTCTAGACATCTCTTACTTCAGCACAAACACTGTACCAACCACTACACCGGAACTATTTCATGTAGGTTGGACCCACTCTTAACCATCCCATCCTTTGCGGCCAGGTGGAAACTCCATCTCAGTCCCAACATCTAAGATATGCAACTCATCCACCAATAGAACCAGGATACCTAGCAACCCTCTTGAATTTACATTAAATCCTGACTCCTCCCACACAAATAAATATTATGTTTATCAAAACCCCTAATATAATGGTAGATATCCAGATGCAAATCAAAGTGCTTCACAGTCCGTCAGGGTTGTGAAGTGCCACATAAATGTTAAAACAAGATTGTCTTTGATTTAATTGTTTTACACTGATGAAAAGTCATAAATGGAATTTGTCATACCCATAACGTGTCTTACCATTGTACAGTTGTTCACTTATGATTGCTTTTATGTATTGTTGGTGTGCTCATGATTTTTAGGTCAAGCATACCAGACAGACATAGCTTTCTATTTGATTGTTTCCACTGGTTTCAGCCTGTCCATCTTTTGTTTGTCTCTGCCTTGGAGCATAACCTCTTTAACAATCTCTTTCACTGACTGGCTTCTATTCTTCCTCTGCTCTCTTTTAGGGATATCATTTTTTCTTATTGTTAAAACGCTTTAAAAGAGCGCATTAGTTTTCAAGCTGTCTCCCTCTTGTGTTTTTTTTCCTTTGTCCTCCATATTACTCTCTCTCACCTTGTGTTTCTCTCTCCCCTCCCACACTTGTGTTGCTTTCTCTCACTCATGTGCTTCTCCTTTCTGCCCGCACTCCGTGTTGCTCTCATTTCCCATGTGTTTCTCCCTTTGCCTATGTACTCTTCCTCATGTGCAGCCGCTGTGTTGCTTCTCTCAATCCTCTGTGTTGCTACAACTCTCCTCTCCAAAATCCTGAAACCTGCTCATTGTTTTTTATTTTTTTAAGTGTATTTGCGCCACGTTTTTAAAAGGTGTTTTATCACTACTTTTGCAAAATTTACCAATCAATCGCGGATCAGTGAAGAAAAAGAAAAAAACCCTGCGTCCTTCTGTAGTCACTTGCATGCATGTTGATTGCACACTCACACACACATCTACAAAATGATGCAGGGGCCGCTTCATTGCATATATTGTTTTTGGGCATGCTGCACAGCATGGCTAAGAAGCATTGGCAAACTCAATAGGTCTCAGAGGCAAGAACTATTGACTTTGCCAATGCTTACTGATCTGGCAGCCACTGTCATACATTGCTATGTTTTAGTACTTGGGGGGATAGTCAGCATTTGGCTGATGCGAGACATTCACTAAAAATTGGCAGATGTTCTTTCCTTGCTATTTAGAGTGCACACATATGTAGAGACTAAACAGGACAGGACAGGACCCCCACCTATTTTTTTGTATGTCCTGCATCAACCAGCTCTACTTTGCCTGTATTATTCCTTTATCATTCAATAAATGAGTGTTTTCACAAATTTGTCTCTCCCTCTAAACCTTTGCTGACTTGCACAACTGAAATCTGCTTACCATGCTCATCCCGTATATTTCAATTGCATATTCAGTATAATGTGGATTCCACAAAAAGACTTCTTAGCTCTCTTTCTCTCATTCCTTCCAGCGTTGTCTATTTCCCACTGTCCCACTTTCTCCTAATCCTGTCACTCTGTGTATTACTCTTTTTCTTATCTTACTCACTGAATATAGACCAGCCTGCAAGGGACAATGTAGATTTTCCTAGTACTCTATGAAGGAAAGTCTTAATTTTATTAAAAACATAGAGGTGAGCATTATGCTTCTCTAATCTAGCATTTATTTGAATAGCAACAGTCAATAACTTGAAAAAACTACACATCCCATGAGGCATAGGAACAAATAGCCAATGGGAGACAAATGGTAGTACTAATAACAACCAATAGAATCACAGCATCACCTATAACACCTATCTTGACTGCGAACAGTCCTCTTTTCTTGAGCGAGAAGTTAAGGATAATTAATAAACAAAGGAAATATAGGTAGCACAATGGTAAACGCTAAAGTAAATGTAAACAGTTCTTTGCAAAAGTCCATAAATCTGAGTTCCAAATTGAGAACCAGAAACTGCGAAAAATAGGAAACAACTTCATAGATTACTAGGAAAATCTACATTTTATTGCAAAACTGGAGGCTCTTATTATGCTTGTATAAAGCATGTTAATTACAACAGAAGATGCACTATTACACTAAAATGTGTGAAAAACATTATAATTAAATCAAACAGCTGATCTCAGAATGTCCTCTAGATGGAAAGTGGCCCAGTAATCTTTGAGAGCCATGGCTACTCTGAAAGAGTGGTTACCAAAGATGGAAGTATCAATACCGCCAAGGACTTAACCCACTTAATCCAGCAACTGAGAGTAGGGAAAGACACCGGTGTGGGGGGTTTTCTGAGAAAATGAGAGGCTGGGTTTCTGAGGACCTTCTGAGAGCAATTGTTCACTGTTCATACACTTTTAGACATTTTCTGACAAAAAGTTTAGGTTGATCAGGAAAATAAGGGTGAAACACTGTACGTTTTCCATCTGTGAAAAGCACACTTGTGGGAGTAAACTGACGAGAACAAATATCTAATGCTTTAACATCAGGCAGACGTTTGATTGACTTGAGACATAATAGCATAGTAAGCTCTGTAGACAACATTTTTAGTGAAAGATCAGCATTATCAGGCCAGGAATTAAACAATTTCAAAACAACATTTACATCCTACAATATACTATATTTCAAAATAGGAAGATTGCAAACTTTTAATCCCTTTAAAAGTCAACAGAGGAGCGGATGCTCTACCACCAGTTTTTCAATGATGTAGGGATGATTCATAGAGATGGCAGATCTGTAATGCCACTAGCTTCAGCTACCAGGAAATTAACAATGTAGGTTATATCCGCTGAAAATGGATTCATACATTTTCCTACACACTACCTTGTCCATAAAGACCAATCTGATTTGTAAGCCTTAGTGGTACCTGAAGCCCAGGATTTATCAATGTACGCTAAAGCTTCTGGCAAAATGAAAGGGAAAGACTGGGAGATCCCACTATTTTCCAAGCAGAAAGAGTGAAGGAGTTGCCTAACACCAGGTTGTGAGGAATGCCCGACGGGTCCAGGAGGAGGTTGGGAAAGGAAGGTAGAAGGACTGGAAAGTGGATTGCTAATTGTAGGAGAGGAGGGAACCACACCTGCGATTGCCAGAAGGGAACCACTATGACCAGGATTGCTGACCAGAGCCAGGACCCTGTTGATCATCAGAATGAGAGGAAAACCAAAGCTGATTGTGAGGGACCAGTCTTATAAGAAAAAACTGGTGCAAAAGTTAAGGGATCTGGGTGCTAGCAGGAGCAAAGTTTTTTTGGAAAGGTCCCCAATTACAAAGCATAGCCCTGAACACCAAAGGATGAAGTCTCCAATCACTTGAGTGGCAAAGGTATTGGGAATTCCATTATGCAATGGTGCTCTCCTGGCAAATATTATGCACGGACTGAAATCTTGTTTAGTAGGCAGAATTCCCCAAAACTCTTTGTTAGTTCTGCTAGCGGCTTGGATCTGATCCCACTGAGATGACTGATGTATCAAACTCTGGTAGTTGTGCATACGAAGAAGAATGGAGCAGTGTGCCCTGTTTTTGCCAGGCTTCTGATAGCAAACAAACCTGCCAGCATCTCTAAATAGTTTATATGCAATCTGGATTCCTCATGAGACCATGTACCTCTAGTCAAGATTGGTCCACAATGGGCGCCCCAACCCGTCTGGCTAACACAAGATCGGGGGCTAACGAGAAGATGGTTCTGTCATTCCTCTCACCTTAATAGTCTATCCACCACTGAAGATCTAGCTGAGATTCCTGATCTATACTGATGGAGTTGGAGTAAGCGACACTCCTGTGCAAATAGCGAATCTTCAATCTTTGTTGAGCCTGATAATGGAGAGGGCCCGCAAAGATTGCATGTATGGGAGAAGACAGAAGACCCACAATTCTTGCCAGATATCTGAGAGTGATGAAAGAGCTCTGAAGAATCTGTAGAGTTTCTGATTTGATGGCCTTGACTTTTGCCAGTAGAAGGTGCAGTGTTGTGCTGGACGAGTTTATCAGAAAACCTAAGAATTCTATATGGTTTGAAGGAATTCAAATCAATTTCTCTGTGTTCATAAAAAAGACCCGATCTGAAAGAAGGGGACACATAAAGTGAACTTGTGATTCAAGGTTATGCAAGGTTTGGCACATTAGAGGAATATTGTCTAGATAAATGATAAGCCTGATACCTTATGATCTGAGATGCTCGACCACTGCCTTTATTAAATTTGTAAAGCACCATGGTGCCGAAGAGAGTCCGAAGGGAATAGAGTAAAAACAATAGATTTGCTCCTGCCATTGGACTGAAGAAATTTCCTGTGATCGTGATGGAAATTGTAAGTTATTCATCCTGCAGATCAAATCGTTCCATCCAATCGTGTTGGAGTAAATAGTCCCCGAGATGGATGATAGTCTCCATCTTGAAATAAATTCACAAACTGGTTGAAATGTCTGAGATTGATAACCTGTCTCATCTTTTTGTTTTTCTTTTGTACTAAGAACAGGGAACTGACAAAGCCTGAGGGATCTGGGGAAGAAAGTTGAATTGCCTGTTTCTGTAAAAGCAACTCTATTTCTAAAGATATTAGACTGGACATTTCGTAAGAGTATTTTGGAGGAGGAGAAAACATGGTTTGAAAAGGCATTTTGTAAAGCTCTGTAGCAGAACCTTGGATGGTGTTTAAGACCCGGGTATCTAATGTCATGCATTGCCTACAGGAAGATGGCCAGAAAGTACATTCACTTGTTTGTGTGTTATATCTGTAGCTTTATTGTCTGCAGCCACAAACCACTCTACCTCTCTGGGGGTAGATTTGAAGCTTATATTCTTGATAGTTTGAATCGTAGGAGCCTCTGAATCCCTGATTTCGGTAGTTACGGCCAGTAAAGCAACTCCTGCTGTTAACAGGCCCGGGCAAAGCACACTGGGAAAACATTTTTGGAGTGACAGTTGAGCCTTGTCAAGGGAGGCCAGTGTAGAAACATATTTGCTAAGTTCTTTTATAATGAACTCCCCAAACAAAAGTCCTTCTGCCTTGTTCCAGAGTCCACAGTAGTAAGGTTTGCTAACTTGGGGTCCAGCTTAAAAAAAAGACCTTTCCTATGTTCATGCATAATGGGGGAGTTGGAATTGACCAGCAAACAGAAGGCTCTTTGGACCCACATAGATTGGTCTTCGGGATCAACGGAAGAGTTCTCAAGTCTGGCAGTTTCTGTTAGCTGAAAGATACGAGCCAGTGGACCTAAATATCAAATATCAACAATTTTGAAACCGAGCAATAGGGTTCTAAAGTAAAGTCCAAGTAATGGTGATAGTGCACAACAAAAAGAATATTTTTCCATCTATTAATAGTACGGAATACTATACATGAGTAAAACGTGAAGAATTCGAGTTAAGTCTACTCCCTGGAAACTACCGTTCGTGAAATGCAACATTAGGTTTTGGACCTAATAGTTTCTTAAATAGCCCTGATGAAGTCCATGACGTGATATAGTCAGGACGAAACACGTGTTGGCTGACAGGGGGTTCACATCGAAGAAACTCTTTCAAAGAATAAAAGACAAGACTTGAACAACTGAAAATAATTTGGAAAAATATTCTTTTTGTTGTGCACTATCACCATTACTTGGACTTTACTTTAGAACCCTATTGCTCGGTTTCAAAATTGTTGATGTTTAGGGTAGACTTGGTTTACCGAGATTACGGCATTTGTGGTTGTCGTATTGTTAACCTAGTAGCAAGGGTTCATTTTTACACTTAGAACGAATATACATTTCTCTGCGCAATTTGTCCTTACCACTGTGGCTTGTTTTTTTGTCTAAATATCAAATAGCTTGCTCTGGCAGGTAAACCAGGCCTTATCCACACCTTTGCTATGATCCTTGGCAAATTTAGAAATAAATGTGAGCATGGAAGGGTCAATAGAGGGTGTGGCTGAGCTATTAGAAGGCAGCAAAGGACTGGGGCACTTCGATTTTACTTTGGCCCTACTTTGTTTGTCAAGAGGTATGTGAATTCACTGTAATCATACAGCACCCTCTGATATAGATAAATGGAGGGCGGTTATGTGAGAGTGGGGAGTGGCTGAAGAAATCTGCCTTAAAATGGTGCATACAGATAAGAAATCAGCGAGAGACCTGGACGAATGGACCCATATGCTAGGCGCCCTCCATTCAGCTACTGACCAGCCTACAGGTGGGGTGGACATGACAGGGACATCAGACAGTACACTATCTGCGCAGGGTCTAGATAATGGCGATATACCCCTCACACACCTACACGCACATAGGCAGATGCCAGGGAAGTTTGACTAATTGGCCCTCCACTCGTGGATAACCCCCTGAGCGCCAGACAGCCGAGCCCTAAAAGAATGTTTATTTCTTGCACATGATGAGACTAGTAGCCAGTCGCTGCCACCTCCTTTCTCACACTTTCTTTCCATCCTTTTTATTTTTTTCCTAAATTCGAGCAAAAAGTGGTTGCGCACAAGAATCCGAGATAGTCAGACTCCCGAGTGTTGTTGGTGTCCTATAAATACTCAAAAGAATGTAACAACTAAGCGTATTGTACGAAAATGCTAAGCCAAGATCTCTGTACTGGGGTGAATGTATGACATTGTTCTGCATTCTGTCCATCAATTGTTGTTTTTGCATTTGTCACCCCAAGTGGGAGGAGTCTTCCCAGACGTGGGTCCCGTGCTCACCATGCCACTGGACTCAAGCTATCCTGGCTGAAGAGGGTTGAAACCCCAAAACCGGTCCTATGATGCTTGTTTCCAGTCCAGGGAGAACCTGCCCTGGTAGTTCAGGCTGGACTGTACCCATTGGGCACAGGGTCAAGACTGATTTGCATATGGCTGGCTCCAAACTGGAATGGCATGGTGAGCAAAAAAACAATGGTTTTAGGCCCAGATCTCTGTACTGGGGTAAATGTATGACATTGTTCTGCATTCTATCCATCAATCGTTTTTGCATTTGTCACCCTGAGTGGGAAGGGAATGCCCAGACGTGGGTCCCATGCTCTCTATGCCACTGGACTCAAGCTATCACTGGCTGAAGAGGGGTGAAACCCTGAAACCAGTCCTAGGATGCTTGTTTCCAGTCCAGGGGGGACCTGGCCTGGCAGTTCGGGCTGGACTGTTCCCATTGGGCGCAGGGTCAAGACTGATTTGCATATGGCTGGGTCCAAACTGTAAAGGCATGGTGAGCAAAAAAACGATGGATTTAGGCCCAGATCTCTGTACTGGGGTGAATGTATGACATTGTTCTGCATTCTGTCCATTAACTGTTGTTTTTGCATTTGTCACCCCGAGTGGGATGGGTATGTCCAGACATGGGTTCCGTGCTCTCCATGCCACTGGACTCAAGCTATCCTGGCTGAAGAGGGGTGAAACCCCGAAACCTGTCCTAGGATGCTTGTTTCCAGTCCAGGGAGGACCTGGCCTTGCAGTTTGGACTGGCCTGTTGACATTGGGCGCAGGGTCAAGACGGATTTGCATATGACTGGGTCCAAACTGGAATGGCATCACAAGCAAAAAAACGATGGATTTAGGCCCAGATCTCTGTGCTGGGGTGAATGTATGACGTTGTTCTGCATTCTGTCCATCAATCGTTGTTTTTGCATTTGTCATCCCGAGTGGGATGGGTATTCCCAGATGTGGGTCCCGTGCTCTCCTTGCCACTGTACTCAAGCTATCCTGGCTGAAGAGGGGTGAATCCCCGAAACCTGTCCTAGGATGCTTGTTTCCAGTCCAGGGAGGACCTGGCCTGGCAGTTCGGGCTGGACTGTTCCCATTGGGCGCAGGATCAAGACTGATTTGCATATGGCTGGGTCCAAACTGTAATGGCATGGTGAGCAAAAAAACAATGGATTTAGGCCCAGATCTCTGTACTGGGGTGAATGTATGGCATTGTTCTGCATTCTGTCCATCAATTGTTGTTTTTGCATTTGTCACCCCGAGTGGGACGGGTATGCCCAAACATTGGTCCCGTGCTCTCTATGCACTGTACTCAAGCTATCCTGGCTGAAGAGGGGTGAAACCCCGAAACCTGTCCTAGGATGCTTGTTGCAGTCCAGGGAGGACCTGGCCTGCCAGTTCGGGTTGGACTGTTCCCATTGGGTGCAGGATCAAGACTGATTTGCATATGGCTGGGTCCAAACTGTAATGGCATGGTGAGAAAAAAACCGATGGATTTAGGGCCAGATCTCTGGGCTGGGGTGACTGTATGACGTTGTTCTGCATTCTGTCCATCAATCGTTGTTTTTGCATTTGTCACCCAGAGTGGGACGGGTATGCCCAGATGTGGGTCCCGTGCTCTCCATGCCACTGAACTCAAGCTATCCTGGCTGAAGAGGGGTGAAACCCTGAAACCTGTCCTAGGATGCTTGTTTCCAGTCCAGGGAGAACCTGGCTTGGCATTTCGGGCAGGGTTGTTCCCATTGGGCGCAGGGTCAAGACTGATTTGCATATGGCTGGGTCCAAACTGTAATGGCATGGTGAGCAAAAAACACGATGGATTTAGGCCCAGAACTCTGTACTGGGGTGAATGTCTGACGTTGTTCTGCATTCTGTCCATCAACTGTTGTTTTTGCATTTGTCACCCTGAGTGGGACGGGTATGCCCAGACGTGGGTCTCGTGCTCTCCATGGCACTGGGCTCAAGCTGTCCTGACTGAAGACGGGTGAAACCCCGAAACCAGTCCTAGGATGCTTGTTTCCAGTCCAGAGAGGACCTGGCTTGGCATTTCGGGCAGGGTTGTTCCCATTGGGCACAGGGTCATGACTGATTTGCATATGGCTGGGTCCAAACTGGAATGGCATGGTGAGCAAAAAAACGATGGATTTAGGCCCAGATCTCTGTACTGGGGTGAATGAATGACATTGTTATGCATTCTGTCCATCAATTATTTTTGTTCTTATACCAACAAGCAGATGGCTCTTGATGTATATGTATGATACTTTGGAAGATGTGCTTCTCTGTGGATCTATGCTGCGCAACATTACTAATAAAGACAAGTTTTAAAAAAAGAGACAAGCGAAGTCTGGAGGTAATATAATCACCAACGTGATCAGCAGGGAACCACTCAATGGAATTAGTATGGTGTATAAGTTTGAGGACAAACGTGGGAATAACCCTCTGTGTCTAACACAGTTTTTGCTCTAAAATTATCAGAAAAGGGTGAGATCACCATCGTTTTCTTAGTAGGAGGAACAGAAAAAGGATCTGTTTCCCCCAACCCATCTTTGTCGTCATCCGTATCCGGATCACCCATGTCATCATCTGTGTCAGGGATATGTGAAATGAGAATAGAACACAATTTGTTGTCAATATTTTTTAATTTTGATTTGCATTTAGTAGCTTTCACATTACTCTCCTCCTTGGAAAGAGGCCTGGGAGGAGCCAAATTCTCAGCCATGTGTGAGGGCACCTCACAAATCACAAGCGCAATTTTAGGTTTGGCTTTTGCTTGAAAATATTTAGCTGAAATAAGACACCCCGTAGCTTTGCACTTTCTGCCTTTCCCCAGCAGAATGGGCTAAAATCATCTTTCAGGGCTGATTAATGGCAGAATTGTCTATCTTCTTGGCCACTTTATCCATAGAGGCTGCAACAGCCTGTTCCACTGAGGATTGAATACATTAATTCAAATTATCTTTAAACCCATCCTCCTCCTCATTGTTTTCATGTAATAAAGCGAGAAGGCTGCCACAATGTGGGAGGCAGAGAAAGGCCCGCCAAGACTGTGAATATTAACTTAAGAGAGAAATAAAGGGAGGCAAACCCAATAGGAGGCGAGCCTCAAACTGCAACACCAATGTGGCGAACATGGTTGGAGACACGCAGGCAGCATGTGGAACATGGAGCACTCACAGACAAAGCTGCAATGTGCCTACAAGAACCCTGAATGAAAAGGTTACGAACCCAGAGGTATACAAAACATACAATGTTCAAGTAAGCCGTAAAAGCACATTTAAGTTTAAGAATAAAAATGTGCAATACTTATCTTGACTGCGAGCAGCAAGAAAAGAGGACTGTTCGCAGTCAAGATAGGTGTTATAGGTGATGATTTTGCCTGTTCCTATGCATTCAGTCCTGAGAATGGTCTTGCTTAGTGACCAAAGACCAAAATGTTGATGCACCCTTTGTGTCTTGAGCAATAAACCCTATTTTCTGTTTTTTCAAGAGTCATGCGGTTCTGGAGGTTGGTGCTGTATTCTAGTCACACTTTCCTCAGAGACACAGCACCGCAGGACCTTCTGATTCTGGGCTGCGAGATGGCAGCAGGTAGTCCCTCAGTACAGTGTCTTTGAGGAAAGTGTGACTGAAAGGTGGCACCACCCTCCGGAACCGCATGACCCTTGAAAAAAACAGAAAAGAAGAAAATCCTCAAAATAAAAATTCAAGACAGGTGAGAGCCTCACGAGTGTGCATGCATAGATAGGCAAGGATACATTCAATAGGCCCTAACGAAGGACCCAGATTCAAACAGGCTCATAGCTCGGGCTGAAACATGTTCTCACAATCTTTTGAGATTTAATTGAACAGTTATTCAATAAAATACATCAAAACAAACATTGTATCCGTACCCTAGGTACCCAAGGAATAAAGGAAACCTTTGGGAGTACCTATAGGTATTTTTAACTAATTATCCTTCATCTGGATCGCTGCTTATCCAGTTTTATTTAATTTAAGAACTCCCATTCTGTCTTTGGTTGAGTCCGTCCTGGTGGCATTACCCTACCAGAGTGTGGATAGGCAGCGATTATAAAGTATGTCACGATAAGTGAGTGAGGCTTCTACTCCAATATCTTAATAATATAGGTGTGAGGAGGAACCTCCTTTGAGCAGGACAAAATGCCCCCCCCCCCCAAATTCATTCAAACATTCCAGTAGTTCTTGTGTGTGATATTTGTCTTGGGAGAATGTAACTGGTCTTATTATCTCTCGCTCTCTACATTGTGGTAAATCTTAACAGAGGTAGCCAGGGGTGTTGGCTCTGATGGTAGCACATTTAGATTCCCAACGTATTAATTTTTATTCAATATTACTGTCCAATAGAGGATGATGTTCAGCCTCTTAAACAAATATATACAGCTCTCTTGGACGTAAGGTTGCTAGTTATCTGGGGGAGGATTTCAATCTACTCCAGAATCGTGTGCTAGATGCTTCGTGTAGAGATAAGAGACAATAAAACTACAAATCAATGTCTTTGGTGGATCGATTCAAGCAAGATTAAGGGCTGGTAGACCCATGGCGCATTGGAAATCTTGATTCAAGGAAGTATACATGTTTTTCCAAGCTATAACACTGCATCATAAATTGATTTTTTTATTTTTATTTCTGCTCAGTTTAATAGCCTAGATTCTCAAATCATGGGGAATAGTTTCTCAGATCATTCATTCATCTCTCTTCAAGTTAAAGTTTGGCTAATTAATCCTAGAACTACTAGGTGGATTTTATTTTATAGATCTATAACATTATATGAAACTTGGACAAATGATATCCTTATTTTTATAAAGGAGTTTTTTTAGGATTAATTTGAACTCAGGCTCTCTGTTAACCATTTGGGAAGACTTTAAGACTTTTTTTCACAGTCAGGTCATAATCTTTAAAGCAAACATAATGGAATCCTGTAGAGCAGTGATAGAGGAAAAGCAAAGAGATATATAAAAGAAAACAAGTACATGTCTTAGTCTATCTTCTCCCTTTCCTAGTGAATCACTGAAATTGGTTAAATAAAAGCTTTGTGGCTTCTTTTTAAATGAAGACATTGTTAATAAAAGGTCTGCATTTCAGAAAGCTTATGAGGAGAGTGAACATGTAGCCTGTGTCTGGATTGGTAGGTAAACTCTAGGGCCAGGACCAATTGGATAGTAGATGTGATGGACACAGCAACTAACTCTAACACTTCCAGTAGTGATGATATACAAAATTCTTTTTTAAGCATTATTCTACAATTTTTGAAGGCTTCATCAGAGATATCGGAAGATGTTATTGGAGACTTCCTTGATCCATTTTCAAACCCTGAGCTTTCGATTGATCAGCAGGAAAGCCTAATTAAACCGATATCAGAAACAAAATTTCGGATGGCCTTGGCTTCCATGGCCAATGCAAAGGCAACAGCAATGGTATTCCCATTAAGCTATATAAAGAATTTATTTTGCTGTTTCAAGACATTTTGATACATTTTTAAAATGAAATAATTTCTGGCTGACCTATTTCTGTATCATTTACTGAATCTGTTGCTTTGAGTTTTATAAAAAAGTATAAATCGCCTTTTAACCCCAAGGCCAATTAGTCTGCTAAATACCGACTATACATTGTTGATCATGATTTTAACCAATCACCTAGTTCATGTCACCCAGAAACATTCATGGTGACCAGAATGGTTTTCTGTAGGTCCATGGTAACAAATGCTAACTATTTGATTCAGGCCATAGACTATTTCCTGAAGAATAAGACTAAAGCGGCCATAAGTATGGTTGATACAAAAAAACACTCTTTGACCTGGTCAGCTGGGTTGCCTTAATTCAGATTCTGAGGAAGTTTGGCTTCCTTCCTCTATTTATTAATTTTCTGAAAAATGTGTATTTGGTGCAGTAGATACAATTAGTATTAATTCAAGTGGTGCAGGTCGAGTTCATATTTCACGTGGAATGTTTCAAGGATGCCCAGTTTCCCCAGTTTTATTCACCTTTTTTATTGAACCTTTGGCTGTTATGCTACATAACAATGATTATATTGTACCTTCAGTTGTAGACATGGGAAAAAAAACGTTTTGCAGACGATATTATTCTATATTTGGATGCTGTGGAAGCTAATATTTGAAGAGCCCTAGATAGGCTTAATGATATCACTGCAATCGGGGGCTGTACAACTAATCAGAAATATTGCTTTCTAATGTTTCAAAGAAGGACCTCCCTGTTTCAATTACGGATCAGTAGGAGTCTACTAATTCTATTAGGTATCTTGGGATATTTGTAATTTCCAACTTTCTAGACCTGAATGAAATAAATTATCATGCAACATTTTGCAAGGCTAAGAGATTGCTGGAGGTTTGGAGCTTCTCACCTCTGTCAATCATAGACTGAGTTGCTCTAATTACAAAGATTTTTGTTTTCCAGTGTTCCCATAAGACTTAATAAAAATTATTTCAAGTTGGCAGATCCATTAATTTGAAAATTTATATGGAAACAACAGTGTCCACACATTAATTTGACACTCGTCCAATTAGGCATGGAGGAGGGAGGGCTGGTTTTACCAGATTTCTACCATTACTATCAGGCAGCCTTCCTAGAGTGCTATGCACATTTACACACCTGAGACATTCTTGTTATGAAAAATGGTGCAGGAATTAGGATTACAGCTCTTTTATTTTTAATCATGGAAATGCCCAAAGAAAACTAGATACAAAACTTTAAAAGTGATAATTTTGCGCAAAAGGAATTAGGGATAACACTTAATTTATTTGATTGCCTTTTGACTTTTCTATACAGGATTGTAATGGGAGACCAAGCAGCAACTATCTCTTCAGGATCAGGAGAATGCATCTGTTTTATGATTTTGTTTCATGCAAAACCATAGGTATTTGCGGAATATGAATTTAGACATTTTGAAACTGCTCTGCAAATATAATATGATCAATCAATCAGGGGGTTTATAAAGTGCGCTACTCACCCTTGAGGGTCTCAAGGCGCTGGGGGGGAAGCAACTCTGGATCAGTTGAAGAGCCAGGTCTTGAGGTCCTTCCTGAACGTGTGCAGGGTCGGGGAGTGTCTGATGTTCACAGGGAGCTCGTTCCAGGTCTTGGCCACGATGTAGGTGAAAGCTCTCCTGCCGGTTCTGTTTCTGAGGATCTAGGGGATCTCTGCCAGGGTGAGGTCGGCGGAGCGGAGGTTCCTCTTGGGTACATGGAAGGATACTCTCTCGTTGAGGTATTTGGGTCCGATGTTGTTGAGGGATTTGTAGGTGTGGGTGAGGAGTTTGAAAGTGACCCTATTCTCGACGAGGAGCCAGTGAAGGCCCCGTAGGTGTTGGGTCATGCGTTCGTGGCGTGGTGTCCCGAGGACGAGTCTGGCTGCTGCGTTCTGGATGGTTTGGAGTTTGTGTAGAAGAGTTCTGTTGATTCCGGCGTAGAGTGCGTTTCCGTAGTCCAGTCTGCTGGTTATTAGTGCGTGGGTGACGGTCCTTCTGCAGTCAAGGGGGATCCATTTGACGGTATTATGAAGGATGCAGAGGCAGTTGAAACTAGTGGAAGCAGCAGCATTGATCTGGCGGTTCATGGAGAGGGAGGAGTCAAGGATGATGCCGAGGTTCCGCGCGTGGTCAGTAGGGGTGGGTGGGCTCCCAAGGGTGGAGGGCCACCAGGTGTTGTCCCAGGCAGAGGTGCAGGGTCTGAGGATGAGGACCTCAGTCTTCTCTGAGTTGAGCTTCAAACAGCTGTCTTTCATTCAGGCTGCCACATTCTTCATTCCTTCCTGGAAGCAGAGTCTGGTGTCTTCGCGATACTTCGTGAGTGAGAGGATGAGCTGGGTGTCATCGGCGTAGGATACGATGTTGAGCTCATGCTGTCTGACGATGGCAGCGAGGGGGGCCATGTAGATGTTGAAGAGCGCGGGGCTGAGTGATGATCCCTGGGGTACTCCGCAGTTGATTTCCATGGGTTCGGAGAGGAAGGGAGGGAGTCAAATCCGCTGGGTTCTGCCGGAGAGGAAGGATTTAATCAAGTCGAGGGCGGCTCCTTGTATCCCCACTTCATGAAGTCTGGCTGCGATGTGAAACTGTGTCGAAGGCGGCGAAGAGGTCTAGAAGGAGGAGGGCCACAGTGTGTCCCTGGTCAAGTAGCATGCGTATGTCGTCAGTGGCGGCAAGGAGGGCGGTCTCGGTGCTGTAGTTGCTGCAGAATCCAGACTGGGAGGCGTCTAGGATGAAGTTCTCTTTGATGAAAGCGGTCAGTTGGGCGTTTACGAGTCTCTCAGTGACTTTGGCCGCAAGGGGGAGGAGAGAGATGGGCCGGTAGTTCTAGGTGATAGGAGTTGGGGCGCTGGTTTACAGTACTGCACCAGAAAATGCAGCAGAGTAATATCCCAAAATCTCTCCACAAGTTAGCATCAGCTACAAGGTGTGCTATCTCCCAGAACCAGTGGGTGGACATGTCTGTATTTCGCTACTAACTGATTAGAGCAGCTAATTTCAAAAGAATGGATTGTTTGCTAGATGGGCACTCTACTATACCCCTGCATTTTTAAATACATGTTTTCCTAATGTTTTAAAATAATGTTTTTGGTGTACTATAATGGTGCAGGGAGACTGGGCACATATTTATTTTTTTACCTGCCCTGCATCTGTTTTGGCAACAAATGTATATGTTTATATCCTAACAACTATCCAAACAGGTGGAACCTGGTATACTACTCATGTTTTTTGGGGTATTGGCAAATATAGCGGCCTTTGTGAGATCTGTGCAAACGTTTATATTTTTATAGCTGTCTCAGTTGCCAGATCATATTTTACAATGTTGGAAGACTCCTAGATGCTCATCATTTCAGCAATGGCAGACTAAAATAAATAGAATACAACAAATGGAATATATGTATGCCAAGAGGAATAACCAAATTGTTAAATTTGAGCAGTTGAGGTGTTTGTCTTGTTGGATACGCTGGGGGAGATAAAGCTGTTTAAGAAATGTAATGCATTGGTATTTGTTTGCACTATCATTTTTGCACTTTATTGGTTTTATTGCACTATCTAAAATTGCAATTTCCATTTTAAGGAATATTCTTTGACCACGATGACCATAATGAAGATCTTTTCATGTTTGTATTAGAGTAGACTAGCTTCAAATTGTGTACATTCTCTCATTTGTTAGTGATTACTTCACTTTAATTAAATACTTTTGCATTATCCATTTGAACTACTCCTAGCTCCCAAAATCCTTTTTGGAATATTGCACTTTAATGATAGGGTTTTTGCACTAGCAATGATTGCACATGTTTAGTCCAGATTTTAGTAATTCACTTAGAACATGTTAATATTTTTTGGTCTGTTTTATGCATGGTGTTATACAATGGCTGATCGATACATGATGTGCTGGATTAATAGGAGATTATAGAAATAATAGTGGGTATGGCTATGATTAACCTTTTTGTGAGCTGCACATACAATAAAGCTTTTTATTGTTCATTTACTTATTGACTGCTTGTGTTAAAAATGTGATTGTATGTTTAATGTACCCCCTACTAAAAATAAAAAAAGAGTATTTCAAAAAGAACGGAAGCTATGTAGGAAGAAAGAAAGATAGATAGAAGTAGAGCGGCAAGGAGAAAGGAAACAAGGAGGCAGGACAAAATGAAGAATCTAGTGACGAGAAAACCGAAAAATAAGCAAACAGGATCAAATTATATATCAATTCACTTAAACTTTTTTTTTTAGAGAAAAAGAAAACCAAATAAAAATCCACTATAAAGAAAAATATCATGAACCTGAAAAATAAGTGTGTGTTTAACAAAACCGTTACAAATTAACAGCTGAACTAGGCCTTAATTCTGAAAGTGAAAGCTTTCCTAAATTAGAATTACAGTAAGATTTTATAAAATACAATAAGCAGCCAATTCAAAAGAGAAAAACATGACGTGTAAGGATCAGCTAAATATTAAAAGAGAAAACGTTTATAAAATGAATAAATCGAAAAAATTAAATGAAACAGTAATAAAAAGATTATTGAAAGAAGATCCTAGGATTGAAAAAAAAATAAAGGAAGACACGAAGAACGAAAGAAAGAAGGAATTAAAGCAGTTATAAAGAAGAAAAGTAAAAAAGGAAGAAGGAAATGTAAGGTAAGGAGCAAGAAATGAAGAAAGGGAGTGGTAAAGATCTGAACAAAGACAAGAAAGAAGGAAAAGAGGAATGAAGACAACGTCATTTGTACAGTGAGTAAAGTGAAAAGAGAAAATTACAATTAACAACAAATACATGAATGGACACTACCACAAGTTAAGAAAGAAGGAAAATCAAAGATTACAAAATATATATATTTTTTTTTAGAAGGAATACATAAAATAAGAAAGGCGGAAGAAAGCTAGTCTGTAGAGTGCAAGTGAAAAAGTTCTGAAAAACAACTGTGTAATCCTAAATCATGTCCAAGGCCTTCTCTGACGCAGGCAAGGGCACTCAGATAGCAGGGTCGTATCCAGAGCCTCTGCAGCCCCTGTGGTCCAGGAGGCCCCCCCAACCCTCCATAGGCCCTCCAATCCTTCAAGGGCTGCCCATTCCGCCACAAAGCCAATTACTATTTGTGAGATATAGGAGCCTCAGGGGCCCTTCTTCACATTCTGTGGCCCCCACCATTTTACATGAAGCCACTGCGGCATATCAGCAACAACCGGCGATAGTTATCGCTAAGCGCACTTAGCGCTAGGATAATTATCGCTGGCTATCGTGGAGATAGCGTGCTATCAGCAACGCTTATCTCCAAAGTGATAGAAATCCATGCGTTAGCTACAAAACAGTGCAATTACCGCTGGAAATCCAGCGATAATCGCACTGTGACAGGCGATACCTTGCAGGTAGGGCAGGGTGGACTTAGCCATGCAATCCACTTCCCATTGGATTACATGGCTAAATCAGCTTGAAAGCAGGTGTACAGGAACCTGTGTTAAGCACAGTTAGCGCTTCTTTTCCAATCGCTAAGCAGGTTAGCGATTCCCTTGTTAATTGGAGAAATGCCGGTTAGCGACATTTCTCCAGTTATTTTGGGAAGGAAGGGCCACTTTGCATCTCAGTAGAGATGCATAGCTGGGCGTTGGGAAAAAGGGCGCTAAGGCAAGGATTCACGTGATAGCGTGACCTTACTGAGACTGCGATAAAATTATCAAAACCGGACGCTAAAGCGGCGATAATTTTATTGCTGCAGCTTGATAATATGCCCCACTGTCTTTTAGCATGGTCGTTTATAACATGCCTTGTCGCCACCGACTCCACGATTTGCATGCCAGTTGAGCAGTAACAACCATTACGTGCTACCATTCTGCGAATGCGCGTGCTCAGAATTGTCGAAATGCCACTGCGTGTTAAATTAAATAAATCCAATATTCTCCACTGGATTTTACTTATAATAAACAAGGAAGAAGGACCAGCAATATTCCGAACTGGCCTTCCCTGCCCACTTATGACAGAATGGCCAGAAGGCTTCTACGTGATGTCCCAGCTGTCTCGAGTGCATGCAGCTCGCCGCCTCGAAGCCGCTATAATGTTGCTAGGCTAATCGAAGATTGCGTGACGCTGTATACATGTATATTCTTGACTGAGGAGATGGAAACCATGGGCTTGTGAAGCCAACTCTCTGTCAACGTCTGATTCATCTGGTTAGTTATTCACAGACCAGCAGCGCGAAAACATGCGCTCTCCACTTTCAGAAATCAAAGTATGACATTTAGATTTGATGATGTGCTAACGGGAAGGAATAAACAAGAGTACATTCTAACGAGGTACAGATAATTTCCATGGATGATTCACACCTTTTTCACATTTTCAGATGTGTCACCTTACAAGAGGGGGCATTGTGACATAGAGTGAGTGATGTCTAGGTAAACAAGTGACATTCTTCATCGTGATTGCTCCACAGACAGGAAAATACAGACTATGCTGGGCAAAATAGATTTGCCGCACGGAAATAGCGTCGGATTTTTCACCATAAAAAAATCTGTTGGTTGAGAGAGATCGACTCTTTCAGTGCATCGCTACAAAAGTTTGAGGGCCTCATTTATGAAAAGTGACGCATCACTGCGTGAAAACAGTGAAGCGTCACTTTTCACTGCGCCCTCCCTGCGACTCCAATGATGCGTCATATTTACAGTATGACGCATCATGTCGCAAGGAGTCACAGATACGTCAGTATTTCTGACGTATCTGTTGGGGCAAAAGTGACTCATTGCTGGAGTGTGTCACAAAAGTGACGCAACTCCAGCAATGTGTCCTTTCACATGGGGCAAGCCCCATGTGAAATGTGCCTGCGTCAGTCTTACACCTGCTGTGAGGCAGGCGCAAGATATTGACGCATTTGCACCCTAGAAGTGGCGCAGTGAAATCTCGTAGATTTCACTGCGTCACTTCTACGATGCTTACTTACGTGGGAACGCCCACCCTGCATACATTATACCTGACGCAGGTATAATGTAGCGCAGGGGTTTACAAAGTGACGCATCTAGGTAGATGCGTCACTTTGTAAATATGGCGCATCATGGCGCATGTTTTACGCCACTGGTGCGTCACAAAAAGTGATGCACCGGTGGCGCAAAAGTGACACAGGGGCTCATAAATGAGCCCCTGAGTACTTAAAAAATAAAATAAAAAAATATATATATATATATATATGTGTGTGTGTAGTAATTATATGTATAATAACTGTCCGCTATTCAATTTACATTGCAAAAGGACAACCATGCTACATCTGGAACATTACTTCTCCTTGGATAAATGGAAGCGTCAAATTAGAAGGTATTACTTACCACAAGAAAAATAAAAGAAACTTTAACAGTGAACCGGGAAGATGTCGGACTCTGTCAAGATTCACACAACGTTCCAAGTTTATGTTTATTTAGGTGCTTAGTTAATTCAACTTTGCACTAAAATTATTGAACTGATACACTCATTAAAACTCTAATAAAATACTGGTAGAGAAAAAAGGACCAGTTATACAGAGTATGAGTAGTTAGGTATAACATTCATTGTTGGATTAAACATCAAAAAGATATGAGATTGTAAATTTACCACTTAAAACCTATGCCTAGGTACTACTCGAAGCTTTTAAAATGCGAAGGCAGGAAAGAACTAACAGGGCAAAAAGAAAGTATTTGAAAGTGCAATACTTTGTTTGAATAGCAGCAGTATATAACAATCTAATGGATACCTTGCAGTGCTATAGTTTCACAGCTTGAAGACCCATGCCTAGTTTCTAGTCAGTTGGACAAGTAGCCCGGAGAAAGGCTGCGCCGGTTGATCAGACTGGGCAGTTTAATCTGTTTAAACTGCCTGCTGTGCTGTTGTCTTGAATGTGTTGGAGTGGAGCAGCGTCAGTCTAGTCTTACTAATATGGACCGCAAGATAATTCAGGTGTTTGACTATGCTGGAATCTTCAATAAAGTGGCAGAGCGAGCTGGTTCCTGTGCAAATGGTGTCATGATGCGAGTCCAGCTTTCATGTGCTCCCTCCTAATAGCTACTGACCTTTTGTGTACCTGTTTTGTCCGGAACAGTGTGACTGGGGTCACATAAACTTGTGTAGAGAGCAACATCAAAGTACATGAAACTATTCAAATGGTGTACGGTCAGTTAGGTGATTAATTTTCCAATCTAGCCTTATCAGATATTTAGTCAGTCTACAATTAAGCTGAATATCTGAGGAGTTAAAGCAAGCTATTATGGCCGGCCTGCAGCGGCGTAACCCCCTCTGGTTAAAAGCTGGTCTTAAAATGTTTTTTCGATTTTCCATGATTGCTTCACATATACAAATTTGGTAAACCATGGTTTGGGGGGCTTTCCGCAGAGTCAGCAGACCTCTGTGCTGGCGGTGCGTTTCCAGGATGGTAAGTACCAGTGACAGTAGGTAGCCCAGACGGTTTGGTCAATGCTCTGATGGATGTGCCCAGATACGGTTGAGGTGCTAACTTATCATAGAATGCTTTTGTAAGCCAGTCGCGCCGCCACCGTGCAAACACTTCGCTGTCTGCCAGCAGAGAGTTGCTCTTGATTCTTTTGTTTACAGTGGCCTTCGCTAGGGAGTAGTTGGTAATTGAACCCCATTCTTCAGTTAGGCTGAAAGTGGCAAATGAGCAAAGGAGAAATAAGATCTGGTCAAAGAGTGGTTTGTGCTGCAAATTTCTTGATCACTATTCAGGGTTCTGTTGTTGGCATTCTTTAATTTGTAGCACCATTTGATGAATGCTCCTTGTCTTGTTAAAGATTGCTTGGTTAGGCCAAATTCGAATTGCAACTGGGCTGGAGACGAGTGACGTATTATTGAAAAAAATGATTTGGAGAGTTTTGAGATGATTTTGTCCAGATGAGTGGCGTTTCTGTCCCTTAGGGCTTCACTGCCATAAGCTATGGTTGGGACTACTTTGGTCTGTATTATTTTCAGAAGAGATGTGAATGTTGATGTCACTATTGCTGCTTTTGAGCTCCAGATGTTGCTTAAAGGAGCCTTGCCTATCAAGTAGCAAACCCAGATATTTGTATTCTGATGCCACCTCTACTTTATCCACACACACAACGTTCAACTACTCAGCCTGGCAGGTAGGCTCAGTGAGTTGAACCCTGACTCTAAAACATGTGTGGATGACTGATCATGAGTTAAGCCCTCCAAGGTCGGTAAACTGAATATCATAGGGCCCATTCTAAGTGGCCTGGATTACTCCATTTTGATTCTGCCCCTGGAGTTAGTGATAGCCGGGGTACTGATAATACCAGGGGAGAGGAGTTAAAGGGTTTTACAAGATGGATAATGTGAGTTTCCTTTGAAATGAGGAATTGCTGACCAGTTAATAATTCCAGCTTTGCAGCTATGATACCCCAGTAGTGAATAATTACTGGGGAATTGGTTATTCAGGGTCTGATATCCTGCTAATTCCTATCTTGCCTCAGCGTATCACCTGGAAACTTCCGTTGATTTCAGCAGCCAAACTCTGGGTGAACAAACAGAGTTAACCTAGATTTTGGGAATCTGATGAGGTTGGTTACTACTGATACCAGGCCCATCGCAATTAAAGGAGAACTTGTAATGATCCCTACATTGGGTACTAATAACATTTTTAATTTACAGCACTTGGAAATGGAAGTAGGGTATTAAAGAACCTGAATCCTAAATTGTTCAGAAAATGTGTTTCTAGCAATATATTAGTGTGATTCTTTATCCCTTGCTTGTAGTAGTAGTGAACATCTCATCCAACACTTAAACATTAAGAGATGCTTCTCAATTAGTTAATTCAACATGCCCAGAGCGTCTCGCAGATGCTAATATGAGGCTATGCGTATAAGTTGACGCAATACATGTTTGTGCCATGATTTGCAACTAATAGCTCAGTAATCATATATTACAGAAAGTAGCTGTGCTGCAATTGTTCACATGATAAACAGAGCTAGTGTTCACTTGCACAATGTTTTGTGCCCAAACCACAAATGAAACAAAATGAACCTGGATCTAAAAAAATGCATCCATCTGACCCCGCAGGTCTACAACCTCATATAGGTAGGTGTTGGTTTCCTTGTATATTGCTGGAAAACATCTGTGACTTCTATTTTTGCAGGAATAAATACACACATGTACACAGTACATAATCTGTAAAAAATAAGAGTCACCACCCACTGTCACTGCTGGGCTGCCCACTTCACAGGTGGCAGCCAATACTGGCATGGGCACCTCCCCCTATTTTCCTTGCTTTAGCCAACTCAGCTGCACGTGGGTATGAAAGGGGGATTGGTGCTTTACTATTTAACTCATCCTACTTTAAAAAAAATCTGTTAATAGGAACATTTTGAGGTCGTGAGAGACGAGGCATCCTGCCTCCTTCCTCACATGCCATTTTATCTTGATTTAATTTTCAGTCGTGTGCCTCCTCGATCATTATTGATGAACAACAACAGTGGCGGTAAGTGCCAGCTGCAACAAGTGGGTGTGGTCTTGTGGCTGATCTACTGATTCCTAACTGTTGCTTCCTCTGGCATTTCTTTAACACCCAGTTCGTTTTGTCGAAAGGAGAGTGCTTAAAACATCGACGGTTCTGCACAGCCGACACCCATTCATTTCAAAGTGGCGCGTTTATTAAGCAACTTGTTCATAATGCTCTGAGTGACGTGATTCGAGGTGCAAAGCCCCCACTAAGTACTGTAGGTTTAAGCGGAGTTACTTATACCATATATTGACGTGACAAGAGCCAAGTCAGTGTGTGGCGTGGACTATATGCGTAGTTTAGTCCTTGTAGTCGAATATGCATGTTTGTCAAGTGCGATGTATTTTTGAAATGGCCAACTGACAAAAAACGACATCTTTTCATTGTAAATGTTGTATAATGTCTGAACCAGGAGAAAACTACCTGTTCATGAAAGTGAGGCTCAGATGCATGTCTATATTTGTGTCATTAAAAAAAAAAAGACAAACACGTCATCTGCAGTAAAAAATATACATTTCCCATGAACGTTTCCACACAACTGAGCTCCTTGGTTGATTGGATTGCTAAGGAGGGATTTTAACAAAGACACTAGGCGAAGTTGTGGGTATGCACATTCTCACTGGATAAACGCCCAAAATGTTTGCCTTACAGAGTCCTTGTGAAAACGTGGGGATCCATAATCTACAAATCGTGACCCTAGCTGCCAAGTTTTAAGTTTGCATATGTGTCCATGTGTTTCCATGTCTGCACTGTGACTGTGTGCGACTCTTCAGTGCGAATACGCACGAGTGACCCTTTGAGTGACACTTCATGCATGTAAAACGAAGCAGTTATGCCCAATAAGCTATATTAATTCCAGATCTGACTCCTTCCGCCCCCAGTGCTCATCCTGCCCAATGCCGCTGGATTTCTCGGGCTTCTGAACTGCAGATATAGTTTCTGCTTTAATGTAAGAGATAAGATCTCGGCTGAGGTGTGCCAGAGTCTTACAGATGTTCAGAAGCTCACACACTCTTCCAGTGAATGGGAATTGAAAACATCATTTCGTGGCATGTGCAGCTTTGAAGCCTAGATCACTTAATGATGAGATGTGCTCCTTAGAGCAGCACCAGCCCATGATACAGCCCCACTGAGCCTCACCTGCTTCTTCGAGCTCCTAATATCCGGAAGTGCTATCCTCTTACTTCTGTGCACTTTAGTGATGGGAGGGGGTACAAACCACCAAACCAGATTTTCATAGTCGAGAGTGCTGCTGCCTTACTGCATCTGTGCTACTACAAGTGCACTGCATCTGCAGAGCTGTCAAATGAGGTTACGTTGTGAAGTGGCCTAAGGGGTAATGTGGCAGAGCACAGTAGTCCAAAAAGTGGTCACTTTAAGTGATGTCACTTCCCAGGATGTCACCAGATGAATTAATTTGTTACTATTCGTTCAACCTTTTGGGGGAGACATTGGCTCCTTTGAATGTAACCTGACGTCCAGTGCTATGACTGCCTAAATCCTGTGGCTTTGGAGAGTTAAACAGGAACCTAAATTGCACGGCCAAACTTCATTTAAGAAAGGGGCTTGCAGCGTCAGAAGTGTTCCAGAGGGGTAAGCAGTGCTCTCACACAGCACACCTAATTGCTGCTTTTCACATTGAAGTCAAACATATGTTGCTTCTTCCTTCTAAATGTGAGAAGGGTTACTGAATAAAAAAACTAAGTATGTGCCTTAAGCCTGTCAAAACCCCAATAAACATGCAGCCAAAAGACATACACACCTTGTGGAAATCTACTGCACTGGACATACAGATACCAACAAAAACCCCACCCAGAATTGATCACAAAAGAACACAACATGTGTTAATGACAACATCAAATGAATGAAAACACAACATACTACAATGTGAATGGAGAAAATCAACAGATGAAACAGAGAAAAGCACCGCTGCAACACTAAAACACAGCCTACACAGATGCCATCAGAACCACTAAAACACACCACTACTCCACGTGAATAACTGAAGCAGGCTGCCCTTCCAAAGAACTCCGTAAAAGTCTAACAGAATTCCACAATACATAGGGGGCTTATTACGATGGCGGGCAGACCTGAGTCCGCCCGCCATCGTTGTGGTGTTTGGGACCGCCCACCAGACATGCGGTGGTCCCACTACTGCAATTAGGATGTGCCCGCCATACTGGCGGACGCATCCAGGGCATTTAACATTGCAGACGGTGCACCGTACGCAATGTTAAAATGTGATGCTGTGCATTTCCCTGCACTACGTGGTAGGCACCACTTAGTGCCTGCCACTCAGTGTAGGGAAATGCATGGGGGTACCATGGGTATCCCCCAGTGAAGCAACACCTCCCCCCCAAAACAAGGGGGGCCTGCAACGGGCCCCCAAACCCAATCCCCGAAAGCCTTTCCATGACAGCATGGCCACCATGGAAAGGCCGTTTCTTAACAACATCCTAATTTGGTGGACGGTGCCTGCTAGGCACCGCCACCATTTAAGGCACCCTGCACCGTCCGCCAGGCAATCGGTCCGATTGCCTTTGGTGGTGAAGTGGCGGACGGACTTTGCATCTGCCGCGGTACCCACCACCATCCTAATTGGACGGTGAGTAATTCGTTGTGTGATGGCGGGAGGGCTGCCAACGCCAGGTCGCCGGTGGCGGGCCTTCCGCCACCCTAATGGGCCCCTATCGTGCCTAAACACAGAAACACCACGATTACAAGACTTCTGTGACAAACTTTGCAGTGAATTGATTAAAAAAATTAGCATGATTGAATATTACCTGGAAAAAAACACAGACAAGACCACAACAATGTCACAAAACAATGTCCTCAATATTACCACTGCAGCCAGACCATGAGGATCACCATCAGACCCAGGACTGCCAAGAGTAGCAGGCACTTTAAAGATATCCTTCACCTAGCCTGTGCCGGAGAGGTAGCCAGCTATCGATTCAACAAGTTCCTTGACCAAGATTTATTCCCACCTAAGTTGAAAACCTCCAACATTAGACCTCTCATCAAAAAACAAAACCTCGACCCATTTGATCCAGCAAATTACAGGCCCATATCAAATGGACCATTCTTACTAAACATTTTTGAGTCAGCAATGTTTACTCACCTCTCAAATTTTATAGAACATAATGGTTTATTGTCAGGCCAGCATTCCGGTTTCAGACCAGGCAGAGGCACAGAGTCAGCCATCATATCCATCCGAGATTATTTAAAACTCATAGTGGACAAAAACGAAGTAGCTGCCTTGTTACTTCTGGATTTATCTGCTGTATTAGACACTGTCTACCACCACATCGTACTGCAAATACTTCACAATATTAGACTATGTGAAAGTGGTTTAAAATGGATTGCTTTTTATCTCACAGACAGATAAAGTGTAGTCTACCTACCCCATTTCACATCACTTACTCACACACAACTTTGTGGCGTTTCTCAGGGGTCCATCATATTCCCTCTAATATTCAACATCTACATAACCCCCTTACCAAATCTTATCAAATCTTACACCTCACCAGCTACAACTATGCAGATGACACCCAAATCATTTTTTAAATGGATAGCTCTGGAGATCTCTACAATTCAAAACTCAGTGACTGCCTTTGAGACATAAACACATGGATGATGAAGAACCACCTGAAGCTCAACAACACAAATACAATTATTATGACATGTGGGTAATGCTAAAACTACCAGCCTACTGCCATTTCGCCTAAAATAACTTGAAGCCCCTCTGACAACATCAATAGAAGTTAGAAACCTCATAATCTCCAAGCTTGACCATGCCAACAGCCTGTGCCTTGGCACACTTGTATTCATTATATGCAAAATGCAATTCCTCCAAAATACTATTGCAAGACCTCTTCTCCACCTTCTCTCAAGAGAATACATGACCCCAGTCCTGCAATTATTCCACTGACTACTTATAGCTTTAAAGGTAATGCTTAAGACACTCTGCATTGTCCACAAAGCCTCCCAAGGAAAAGGACAGCTATACCCACAACTTAAATTCAAGCAATGCAAACCAAACAGAACACTGTGGTCCATGCTTGCACCACTTATCATTGTACCACCTTAGCATAAGCATAAGCAATCTTTAGGAGGCTCTGCTCTTTCAGTATGAGGTATCAAAAGCGGGAACTGACTACCACACAGTATTAGAAGCACCCAGGAGCATATAAACTCCTGAAGAGAGTGAAAAGGCTGGCTTTTTCCTAGATGAATGCACCACCTGCAAACAGGCCAGTGCATAATTTGTAAAAAAATAAATAAATAGGTGCTAGGGTCCTCAACAGGACCCTGCAGTTTACACCGTCCATTGTCCCTGCCAGCGTTGTCAGTGACACTAACCAACATGACTACTACTAACGATCATTTTCTTACAAGCATGACATTTCATACCATTCCAAGCCCCCAAAGTAATACGAATGGTTTGGGTGGCAGGTAATTGTCATTGTTAATGTATATCGACTGAATTGTTGTGCTCATACATAAATTAGGCAGACAGCACCACCATGTGATAGACTGTCATAAGCACAGGTGCTGACAATTAAGTGCCAGTGCTCAGCACCGGAAACCACAGGATCAAATTAAGCACTGAAACAGACAGCAGAGCTCAGAAAACAGTCACACCCTCAAGTGCAGTCCTCAGCTTGCAACCCTTAAATTGCAAACAACTCAACCAGCAAACTGCTTTCATTATACAGGTAAGGAAAAAGAGGTGCCATGACATTAAATAAATATGTAGTTCCATATCTAACTATTATGGCCCCCAAACCATAATATGCAGCGGTCAGCAACAAATTGAGCCGGTGGTTTCTGGTGCTCAGCACCAGCACTTAATTTTCAGCACCTGTGCTTATGACAGTCTGTCACCAGCAATGTACAGCCCAAAAACCAAACATCACCAAATGAACAGGCATGGAGTAACTGAAGAGATCTGTCACACATTACTGGACAGTTTTGGAGGACTTTAATAAAATCCATTCACTGCAGGTGCCAAATATCTATACACGCTGTCCACTTCTTTACATCTCACATAGTCATTTAGATATGTGATGATAATACAAATGCCCATCCCTACAAACCTATCCACTTCTCTCTACCTCCCACCATGTCATCTCAGGACCACAACTATGCACAAAATCTCAAATTGGAAAACCAAGTGCAGTAACCAGCTAAGCAGACTAAATCATATGAAATACTATAAAGGGGCATGCAGATCTGTTCAAGGATAACAGAATACTGAAAAACATAAATCTGCCTGTCTATGTCTTACACCTCATCATCCAAAACAAAGCTACATGCGTTGTCCCATGACATGATGTTACACCTGACAACCTTAAGGTGGTCTTCCACAATGTTTTTGCCTGCCTTCCTCTATTTTTCTGACCTCGAGTTTGCTGGTTTTAGGACTTTGCACTCTTTACTACTGCTGATCAGTGTTAAACTGCTTGTGTTCTCGCACCTAAACCTGTTAACATTGTTTGAACACCAATTGACATATTGGCATATTTAATTTACTTATGTTTTAAGTCCCTAGTAAAGTGCACTGCATGTACACCTGGGCATGTAAATGAAATTCTACTAGTGGACCTCCGGCACTGACTGTGCCACCCACTTAAATAGACCTCTAACGAGGCTCAGGCCACCATTGCAGAGCCTGTATTTTCAGTTTACACTGCTGTAGTGACCTGCCAAGATAACCCTCTTGCAAACCCTAAACCTTCCCTTTTTATATATTTACGTCATTCCTAAGGTAGGCCCTGTATGACCCACAGGTCAGGGTGTAATGTATTTTAAAGGCAGGACATGTACATTTAAGCTTTACATGCATTGGTAGGGAAAAACTCCCAATTTCGTTTTTTCACTGCTGCAAGACGTATCTCTCTCATGTGATAACATTGGAATTACCTTACTACATCTTTTAAGCACAATTCCCAACTGTGAAAAGAGATACTTTTCAAGTTTGGTGTAGCTAGAATTACAATATAAAATCACAATTTATGGTGAAGTTGGATCTTAATTACAGTTTGGCAAATGCCACTTTTAGAACGTTAAAAGACACACAAATGGCAGGCTGAATGCAGAGCAAATCAAACATGCACCCCCCGTCAAGAGATCTGGTGTAGACCCAGGCATACACAAATCAGTCTTGACCCTGTGCCTCACGGCAACAATCCAGCACGAACTGCATTTGTCACCCCGAGTCGGAGGGGTATGCCTAGACGTGGGTCCCTTGCTCTCCATGCCACTGGAGTCAAGCTATCCTGGCTGATGAGGGGTGAAACCCCGAAACCGGTCCCAAGATGCTTGTTTCCAGTCCAGGGAGGACCCGGCCTGGCAGTTCGGGCTGGACTGTTCCCATTGGGCGCAGGGTCAAGACTGATTTCCATATGGCTGGGTTCAAACTGGAATGGCATGGGGAGCAAAAAATATGGATTTAGGCCCAGATCTCTGTACTGGGGTGAAAGTATGACATTGTTCTGCATTCTGCCCAACATTTGTTATTTATGCAGTTGTCACCCTGAGTGGGACGGGTATGCCCAGACGTGGGTCCCATGCTCTCCATGCTACTGGAGTCCAGCTATCCAGGCTGTTGAGGGGTGAAACCCCAAAATCGGCCCTAGGATGCTTGTTTACAGGCCAGGGAGAACCTGGCCTGACAGTTCGGGACAGACTGTTCCCACTGGGTGCAGGGTCAAAACTGATTTCCATATAGCTGGGTTCAAACTGGAATGGCATGGGAAGCAAACAAACAATGGATTTAGGCCCAGATCTCTGTACTGGGGTGAATGTATGATATTGTTCTGCATTCTGTCCATCAATTGTTTTTACATTTGTCACCCCGAGTGGTAAGGGTATGCCCAGATGTGGGTCCCATGCTCTCCATGCCACTGGAGTCAAGCTAGCCAGGCTCACGAGGGGTGAAACCCGAAACTGGTCCTAGGATGCTTGTTTCCAGTCCAGGTAGGACCTGGCCTGGCAGTTTGGCCTGAACTCTTCCCATTGGGCGCATGGTCAAGACTGATTTTCATATGGCTGGGTTCAAACTGGAATGGGATGGGGAGCAAACAAACAATGAATGTATGCCCTAGTCTCTGTACTGGGGTGAATGTATTACATTATTCTGCATTCTGTCCATCAATAGTTTTTTTTGCACTTTTAGAATGTTGGCTTTTACTTACTTTAGCCATTTGGTGCCTGTTGCCTGTCTGTGTTCAGTCTGGGTTGGGTATCAGCTGGGTATTATGTATTACCCCTAGACCGCCTCACACAAAGGGAGCTTTAGGTGTGTCTTGATGGTCAATACTGGGAGATGTGAGGGAGGAGCTGCGCACTGCCTCACACTTACACCTGAATAGGCGGCATTCTTTCCACACACAAAGAGCTGCGTACACCCTGAAGAAAATCTGGAGCCAAAGCAGGAAGGGAGGACCTCTGTGCACTTCAAAGCTTTCTATGTAGTCTCCACCAAAGGCACAACTGGGTGGGTATAATTACTGGACCACTGACCCCATAACTTCAGTGCACTTCTGGACCTGTGACTTTTCTGCCAGGAAGAAGAGTTGATGTGCTGCTGAGAGGACAGCTACTCTGCTGGACTGCTTCTTTGCTGGTCTTCTGCCTTGCTGTGCTCTTGCCTTGCTGAGATACCCTGCTGCCTGCTGTTCTCCTGCCTTGGGGACAAGAACTGGACCTGCATCACTTGAACCCAGAGTGGCTCCAAAGGGTTGCTGGCTTGCCTCCTGTTCTAAGTCTCTGTGACATCAAAGACTTCAACCACTTGCACCTGCAGTCTGCCCTACCAAGTGGCGCAACTCCAATCTTGGACTCTTGGAAGTGAGGCCTAAGATGGATCTACAACCAGAACCGACGCATCCTCATTGGAAACAGACGCAACGTCACCATTTCATGGGTCAGAAAAGGCGCATCTTTGCCTTTGAATGGATTGGAACTGGCACATCCTTGTGGAAGCGTGGAATGGAGCCTGTGCATTGCGTTCAGAACCAGCGCATTGCCTTCGGAATTGACCTATCGGCTGCTGCGGGAGAAGCAGCTGCGCATCACCTTCGAAACCACAACCTCGCACTCAGAACTGATACGTTGTCATCATTACATGAAAATTCTCAATGCATCTCGCCCACTGTGTGGCTCGATGTCAATGCATTGCTTCGGCTGTACCTCGCATCGCATCTTCTTCGACGTTCATGCAAGCCCAGATCGAGGTACTTTGGTTCAGCGGGCCCAAGTGGGTGCATGTATCTGGCCTGTGAACCATCGCAGTCGGCCTGAATGTTTGACTTTGCCCCGGTCCAGCGTGACCACAGAACTCCTTTAAGTGCTTTGTGGTTCTAAGTACTATTTTACATTTATTCTTTGAAAACTCATATCTCGAAATTCTACTTGTAGTTTTGTAATTTTGCTCTTGTTTTATGTACAAAATTAAGTTTTTTTCTAGCATAATGTGGTGTCTTTTTGAGGTTTTTGCACTGTGTTACTGTTTGAAGTGTTGCTCAAATGTTTTTCAGATTACCTCTTTAGTTAAGCTTGACTGCTCTGTGCCAATTTACCAGAGGGTGAGCACATGATAATTTAGAGTGTGTTGTGACTTACCATGACAAGGATTGTGGGTTCTACTTGGACAGGGTGCATACTTCTGCCAACTAGAAACCCAATTTCTAACACATGATCACCGTACCGCAGTGGTCATCATGCATGACATGGAAACACTTCCCACATAGGATCAAAACAATTACTACATCCTTCCAACCACACACCCTACATATTGTAGCATGCTGCTATTCATGTGGGGAAGTACTTCAGTGCCCCTTCTAGGTGTAGGAAGCACAATATACATTCTTTAATACAATACAATGCAAATTATTTAATTATAAAGGATTATAAGGCGAGCTACATTGGGAGGCCAACCTCTTAATCTTAAACGGTCCTGGAAAGATTAAAAGACAGGTGCAATTTAAACTAATAACAAGTAAAATCATGACCCCCTTCTAAAATTCAGGGAAAAAATTATCTGGCAATCTATGTTTTGTTGATGTTTTTTATTGCACAATGTGTAAAATGTTTAATTTGGGAAACGGGGAACCATAACACAGAATGCAAAGAAATAATGTTTTCTTGAAACCGATTGAGCCATCTGACTATAATATTACGAAGAACAGCATCCCAGTAAAAATAATGTGAGTGCTTTGTTTACTTAATCACTACAGTGCTGGGTAAGATTCAGCAAGTTGGGGATCTATTGTGCTCGATGTCCCCAGCCAGTGTTACGTCTGGCGTCCACAGACAGCAAGCAGAGACAGAGGGCCTGCAGTGACTAGGCAGGCTTCAACAATAGGTCTGGTACGTGTGGCCCATAGTTTACTATCGGCATGCCTCAGCCAAGGTTAGTCAGGCCCAAGAGTCTTACCTGTGACTCTTTACCAGTTCTTCTAGGAAGCACACAGTGGTGGCCACATTCAAGGAACATAGGTGCATACTAATCTCCGGGGAGCTCTTTTCGGAAGTGGAAAATCTGGGGTGAGTGTTGAGATGCGCTCCCACTCCTGCACCACTGTTTCCTCCAGCACCAATGTCCTAATTGAGGCGCACTAGCAAGATGTGTAGTGCATACATGGGTACAACCTCATCTTTAGCCAATCACTGTAGAAGGAGGCGCTGAGGGTGCACATCCAAAAGACACCCACTGCCGCCCAGAGTAAGAAGCGCCTTCCCAAGTATATCACCAAAGAGACCGCCTCTAAAAGCCCCAGAGAGCTGGCTCGGCAGAGAGAATTGTGCACACCAGAAAATAAGGAAGAATCTTTGTAAATGAGGTGAAGCAGATAACTTCGATTGTGTGAGTTTTTCAGGTGCTCGTGGTGATGCGAAAAAAGTAGGTAGTTTAGCAGGGCTGGGTGACACTAAAGAGCAGCTCTGTCAACCCAAGAAAGACTTCCAGCAAATTCATCTGCATGTTTGTGGTTAGTCTTTGTGACACTATTGTGCACTTTGACAGAGATGAAGACAAATAGAGGTTAGCATCTGAGACCCCAGTGCTATGGTGAATGATGTCCTTATTACTTACCGGTAAACTTCATTACTCCTAGTCTTGTACTCATGCCAGTCATTACTTATGAGGTGGACCAACCTTTTTGAGATAGGGAAATGCAGGATGGCATGCTAAAAATACAGCCCCTTTCCAGGCCTATTGGAATCCATATGAAGGGACTGAATTCCCAGCATTCTACTGTATTTTGCTGACTGTGAAGGACGCGAGGACAAGGAGGACCTCCATGGATGATGTTATGTTATGTTATGTTATGTTATAATAGTTTATAGAGCGCACGATTACCTTGCGGTGTCCTGGCGCTAAACACTGAAAAGCATGCGCTGAACGTGAAGAATTAGAACTCGGAAAAGAACCAGGTTTTGAGAGTCTTCCTAAAGGAGGTGAGATCTGATGCATTTCTCAGTGTGAACGGAAGTCCATTCCAGACTTTAGCGGCTGCATAGGTAAAGCTCCTTCCTCCCCAATTTACCTTTTTTATGTAAGGAACTTTTACCCGCTTGGCTCCAGATGATCTGAGCGTTCTACCTGGTGTATACCAGGAGAACTTATTTTTGAGAAATTCGGGAGCTGTCCCGTTCAAGGCTCTGAACACAATACACGAGGCCTTGAACCTGGCTCTAAGATGGATGGGGAGCCAGTGCAGTTTTTTCAACTCGTCTTTAACTGATACCCATCTAGGGGTTCGAGTCAAGAGTCTGGCTGCAGCGTTTTGGATGACCTGCAGCCTGTTTTGATATTGTAACTGCATATTCATATAAAGACTATTACAATAGTCAAGTCAGGATAGTATGAGTGCGGTCACTACAGTACGAAGGCATCCCTCAGTCAGATAGGGCCTGATTTTCCTAATCATTCTAAGTACAAAGGAACAGCCTGAAGTGACACTGCTCACCTGGTCGCCCATGTTGAGTTTATCGTCAATCACCACTCCCAGGTTTTTTGCCTTCCTACAGGGAGTGGGGCAGAGACCTAGGGCCTCATGTAGGTAGCATACCAGTTACCACTTCTAAAATACCGAACGATACCGAATCGGTATTTTAGAAGTGGTAACTGGTATGTAGGTAATGAGTCGGTATTTTTTACCGAATCGTTACTAGTCGGTAATTACCGAATCGGTATTTACCGATTCGGTAATGAGGCATACCTTCCCATTGATGGGAAGGTATGCCTCATTACCGAATCGGTAAATACCGATTCGGTAATGGGGGGAACACATACAAGGGTGGCAGGGTGTCACATTGACACCCTGTTGCACCCCTGATTCGGCCATGTGTGCACATGTGGCACACATACATGCCCTAAGGGCATGTATGTATGCCACATTGCACACTGCTACGCGCGTAAAAATGCATTTACACATACATTCATTATTTACCACCAACTATAAGTTGGTGGTAAATACCGACTCTTAAACACACACACACACTCCCCCTACATCTCGATTTTGCTTTCGGAATTTACCGAATCGGTAACATTACCGAATCGGAAAAGTTACCGATTCGGTAACATTACCGATTCGGTATTATTACCGAATCGGTAATTTTACCGATTCGGTATATTCCGAAAGCAAAGTTTGTCCCCCTACATACCAATGGCCAAAATACCGGTCGGTAACGGTATAATTACCGAAAATCGGCCGTTACCGACCGGTATTTGGCTTCCTACATGAGGCCCCTAGTGAGTCAGGAAAATTGCTGAGTTGTCTGTTCATAGCTCTTTCAAGCATTTTCGCTGGTAGAGGGAGTCTGGAAATGGGGCGATAATTAGAGGGATCTTTAGGGTCCAGGGATTGTTTCTTTAAAAGAGGAAGTACTGAGGCCTTTTTCCATAGGGTAGGAAAAGTGGCCGTTTGAAATATGTTATTGAAGAGGGGTGTGAGGGCCCTGCAAGAGATATCAATGATGAGTCAATTCTTTCTGATTCTACAGAAAAGAAAATAGAGTACTGATTAGAAAGGTTTTATAATGTCAAATATGATTAAGTGAACATGGCTTGATGGCTCCCATGCAGCCTTATCATTGATCTCTCACTTTAAGGAAGTATTAAAAGCTGTATAGACTGGATCTGAGTGTTCACCATTGCTCCAAAAAATGGAAAAGCAATTCAACTTTCTATCAGATGTATCTTTCAATGGTCAGAAACTGAGGGCGAGAAAATGCCCTATTTGCGCAGTCAATGCAATTTTCTGATGAATTATTTTTGCTCTTTTTCAGACTCTGCACACTGGGGCACTGCTGTCCAGTGCCCAGTGTATAAGCTCTAAACCCTAAAACATGTAGAAATTGGCTAAAACATATTTAACATTTCTATTTTCATTAATCCCACCCTGAATTCTCTGCTAAATAACTCTCTACACCTTGCCACTGTTCCCAGTTACTGGAAGAAGGGCAAGCTGATTCTACTGCTGAAAAAACTCTCTCCAGACATGACCATACTGGTCAACTACAGGCTGATTTCTTTGTTGCCAGCATTTTCAAAGATCCACAAAAAACGGATCAATATCCAACTTTCCAGTTATCTTGATAGCAGTTGCTGCATCCATCACAATCAGGTTTTTGCCCTGGATACAGCTCTGAATCCACTCTGGTAGACGTCTCTGCTGCTATTAAACTGGCCGTGAACAACTGGCAGAAAGTTGGCTTATTGTTACTAGACCTCTCAGCGGCATTTGTCACTGTTTCCCACCCTATCCTGATGCAACGCTTGTGGGACACATGGATACATGGGACCACGCTGGCCTGGCTGGGTTCCTTCTTATCGAGCAGATAGCATGCAACCATTTGAATCCGACTCCAAACCCCTTACTTTTGGCGTTGCCCAGCGCTCTGCCGAGAGTCTGACATTGTTTAATGTCTACATGTCCCCCTTGGCAACATTGGTGGAATCCTTTGGAGTGCAGGTCATCTCTTATGCTGACAACACACAGATCCTTCTAACTGGGAATGGAAAGTTTCTATCACCCAAAAGAGATTTGAAGTGTGTTTGTCAGCGGTGTTCCAGTGGGTGTGCTGGAGTAATCTTCGGTGCAACACAAGTAAGATAGAGGTACTGGTATTTGGACCCCCCTCTCATGGGTTGATGAAGTGTTGCCTAGTTCTGCTCCATCTCCTCTGACTCATGCCACAGTGGTTCAGAATCACAGAGTGAATTAGATAACAGATTCTCCTTCAAACTACAGGTGGAGAGTATATTTGGAACCTGTTTTGGCCTGCTCCGGTTCCTGAGAAAGTTCTTGTCCCTTCTTCTGGCTCCTTGTCAGAAGCTGGTAGTCCATCCCGGCTGGACTATGCCAATGCACTATACTGGAGCCTCTCTCTATACCAACTCAAGAGACTCCAGTTGATGTAGAGTAGCTGTGCACTTCACAGATACCATTTTATTTGATTGATATGCTAACACCTTGGAATGCAGTGTGGTAAAACACCCATGGCATGAAAAGTCAAATTTCACTTGTGGACTGAAGCAAATATTGTGCCATCCACAAGTGTGGCAAAGGAAAACATGGCTTCAGGCCTACCATTATAGCCTGACTGCTCTAGTTTAAAACCTGCAGTGTGACCTGACAAAATAACCCTTTTTGACAGGTAAACCCTCCCTTCTAAATGTTAGTAAGTCACTACTATGTAGGCTTTGTAGCTCACACGGTGGGTGCATGATATTTAAAAGTGGGATATGTAGAAAATGAATGCTACCATGTCCCTACAGTGATGCAACCCTTTAAGCTATTTTCACTGTGGCAGGCCCGGCTTATCTATATGGATATTCAAAGTACAGATTAAACTAACCATACTGTCTCTCAGGAATGATACCAGTGGTAAAAAGGATTAAACAACTATTTTTAATATATATTAAAACTCCAGTTCAATGGTGAAGTCACCTTTTAATAAATATTAAGCAAAACAAAAGTTGCCATGTACCTGCCTGAAGTTCCTGGAGGCTAATTTGCAATAACTCTCCAGCAATGCCTTAGCCTGCATGAGGTTTTAATGAGGTGTGAATTTGCTGCTAGGAGCTACACAATAGGTCACTATGATTGACAGGTCGACCTGAATCTGCAGGGATGACTCTTTTGAGCTTTACAGGGGGGTGAGGGATCGACATCTTGTTGGCACTACAATGTCAAATCCTGCCTGACATGTCTGTTTGAGGCACATGTAACACTTTGGCACACTTGAAAGGGAGAAAATAGGATGCCACGAAAATTCTTGTGTCTCTCCTTTCTAATACTTAGTGACCCTTCTTGCCAGATTTCTGTCTCCCAGTTTGTTGTGGGTACAACGCCTGTTTCAAACTGGATTGTAGAGTTAGTTTAGGGGTCACACTGGTGATTTCCATAGTCTACTACCCTTTACACCCAGCCTTCAGAGCCCAAGTTTAGTGTGGCTGAAGACCTTGGCCACCTTGGCATTGTCTTGACACATGGCATTTTGGAACCGTTTGTGGTAAAACAAACAAGAACTATTGAGAAATACATAAATGGCCACTTTCTTGTACACATGATCCATGTCTAACCGGAGGCAAAATAACAATGCCTCCCTGCATCTTCTGGTTATGTGAGCCAGAAATAGTGGCTGAAGGATTTGCCTTCATAGCCTGACTGTGCAAGAGCATATGAGCAAAAATACAAAACTGGCTCTTGGCCTCCGTGAGTGCACGTACCTTAGCCAATGGTGGTGTTTGACCATTTTTTGATGTAAAATAGGATTGGCAAAGTTCCAGTTCTGGATTTTAGATATAACAACCGTTTTCCCTCCAGGAATAGAGATCACAGTATGGTTCAAATGATACACAAGGCTTAATTGATGAATATAACTGGAGTACGTTGCTTGTCAACTGAGCCCACTGGATTCTTAAGTAGGCAAGATGCAGCGTCTTAATGGTTTGATGCTCTTAGAGGACATTACGCTTAGGTTTGGCACAGAAATCTTATCCGATATTCTCTTGAGTGTTAGCGACACGGGCCAGCCATGGGAACTTTGGCTGTCTCTGCAACTCAAGAACATCCAAGAGTGTGGCTTTATGGTAGGACCAGAACTTGTCTGCCTACAGTCTAGCCCTGTACAATGTATGTATGATAAAAATAGTTTGTTCCAAGAGACCCAATTCGCCCTTGAGAGCCACCGCTCGGGCGCCAGGGTCTCGATGTAACATCCCGCAGAGGAATTTATTCTCCACTACTTGTAGATTCTTAGGGTCCTATTACTATATCAGTCGTAAGGCCTCCAACCCCAGGTCCGACCGGCTGATTTTGATTCAGCCTGTCAGAATTGAAACCAGTCGGTGATTCCGGCTGGCTTCCAACTCGCTTAAGGAGCCCGTCGGCCAGTCATTACAGGCACGCAATCCAAAAGGATGGCGGTTTAAGCCACCTGGATTATGATGCACAGTTTCCGGCAGGGTTTCCATGCTAACATTTCTGACATGGAAACCCTGTCAGAAAGTGTTCTTGGGGGCACCTTGCAGGGCCTGCCATGGGGTGCAGGGATTAATACCACTTCACATTTTTTAGTTATACTTTTGGGGCACACGCGATTTATATCATCATATACATTTCCAATGAGTCATATTTCAGTAAAGACAGATATTCTTGTCTTGACTTTTGGGTTTATTCTCTGGCTTTTTCTTCCTGCTGAAGAGATGCCTTTTAGCCAACACATGCTTCGTTCTCTTGGGAAAGTATTCCTACGACTTCATCAAGGCTATTGATTACATAATTTGTTGGAGTTTGTCCTTCTTCTCGCATGTTCTTCAAAGTCGGGATAATCAATTAATATGCCAGAAGATAGCTCTGTTGTTTTATGATGTGAGCTTCCACCACAATGAAACTGAATCACCAGACTACATGCATGTAGTCTGGAGACGATCCATCCAGACCATAAACAGAAGACTTCCCCATTAAGGAACTACACTTCCAAGGGTTGTTATAATACTCAGAGCACATGCTCTAGCAATCCCTTGCCAAAATTTAATAGGAAACATGGTTGAATACATACCACAGTGATTCGGTTTCATTAGTCGCATCATAATGAGGCGGTCGGGACCACGGACCAGAGGTTGGTCTGTCTCGTTTCCAAGACGGTGTCAGACATACGCAAGTCCGTCCGACATTATAATAGGCCCCTGGATTATTCTGCAGCTCCATATATTCACCCCATAGGATCCTGTATAACTGCCTTTGCTTTGTAAGCATTGATAGCTAATTAAAGGGATTACCCTCAAAGTTATTGGCAAAGCGGATTATTGCAACAGTGTTTTGGCTCAATAAGGCCTCACCTTTAGCTGTTAGTGCTGCCCAGGTCATTTTCTCATCAAAGCATGTGCCCAGGTACTCGAAAGTTTTGACACTTTCCAGTCTCTCTTAATTGTTTTCATTATCTTACTATCATACATTTTATTTTTGAAACCTGATGGCTTCTTTTTTGTGTTAGCAATAACTTTTGAACCCCCAGAGGGGCTGGTGCATTGACCTTTTCGTCAATGATAATAGGATGACAAAATAAAGTTCAGCAAAAAGAACAATACTAAATATTAGGCATGCTTGACAGCCATGTAATATAACACTAAGAAAAAAATATGTTTTCCTTTTTTGATGAGAACAACTCAACCCAAGTGTATCCTTCGCTACCTACCCTAGCTGCAGACTGAATATTCTAGTTGGTTTACCTTGACCAAACCCCTGGGTATTTATTTCAAGAATCTCATTTATTTTTGCGGTCCCCCTCATAAGGAAAACTATCAAATCTCTCTCTTTTGAGAAAAAGGGAAACATGTATTCCTCATTGAATGATCGGATAATCTCGAGCGCACCAAACACTGATTGTAGCAATTCTTTCCTAATAGGTGTCCCTATGAGTGTCAATATACCACTGAAACCTGAAGTTGACCTAGTCTCATCGTTCAATATAGGGGCCAGAAAAAATCTTCATGGCACCATTAGACTAACCACCTTAGAGTGGGTGCCTAATAAGATGTGGAGTTTGATCATTGTAGGGGGGCTTGTCACAAACGGCATTTTGTAGCACTTTAGCAATAGTACTAAAGTACTTCAAAATGGTATTCACACACATACAAGTGTTAATCTCCACCTCCACCTATCCTATTTTTTCTTTGGGTATATCTTCACACAAGCAAACTTACTACTTCGGGGTCAGTAACGATATTGGACGGAAACTTTCCACCCTCCACTGACTCATAATCGGGACCGACCAACTCGCAGTCTGCGGAGCTGCCCACCCAATTACGATGCAATCTTTATTATTATTATTCTTTATTGTTTGACTAATTAAAATCTTACAATAAGACAACAAACACAGCAAACTATAAAAATCCAGGTTAATAAATGTAGGACAGAAAAAAAAGTAAAAGCAAGAATAAATAATGTATTTACATTTTAGTATACAGTACATGTAGATTTTCATTTTTGCTGATCTAATTTCGATCCTATTCTTACTAAAAACTTTGCAAAGGCAGAATTCATTATTATATCATCGGAGTGTAAACATATTTTCAGAGCTTGCTTGCAAGTCAGTAACTCCTCGAACATGAAAATGTTTCTTAAGTATGTTTTTCCTTTCAATTTCCAATTCTGGGCAGACACTCAGCAGACACACAGCAGTTGAGTAATGTTCTCCTCTCCTATTTTACATAGCCTACATAGTGTGTCTTCTTCTGATCTTAGCCACGGCAGAAGATGACATAAACCCGGTAATGCGCCAAAAGGAGCTTTTGTGAAGATTTGTTTATAATTCAAAGTCCACAGAGTTTCTAAGTATGCTTGAACATTCGCTTTTGGGAAACCATTCATTATTGGCCAAGCGTGTTTTCTATTTGCAAATAAATCTTTATCCCTTAGCAGCGATGGGTGGTTTGTTATTTTATTAATAGCTTTTTTAAATGATTCAGGAGTTATTGTAGTCCCCCAGATTGGGGTCACAGGGTATTCTTCTAATGCAGCTTGTAAGTATTTCCAGGCATGTGATTTCCTATTTACGTTTATTTCCTGCCATAATAATTGAGACATTTGATTTTCATTATCATTTTTTATTCTATTCCATACTTTTATAAATTGTCCTATTCTTGCATATAAATGGTTAGTTGGTCCAAACTCCAGCCTTATTTGCAATGCATTATTAGGCAAGTAAAAGAGGGTTTCAAAAGTTTTTGTGCCCGCATTATTAATGGTCACAGCATCTTTCCCACACAGGGCTTCGCAACCATATGTTAAGGTAGGCAGCGATTTTGCCAATATAACTTTTAAGAATGGTCGGTAACTCAGCTCACCTAATGATTTCTGCAAGATTCTAAATGCAGCTATCAAAGCATTTGCTTTCCTTTGGATATCAGTTTTTTGCAGGAGAAAATTTCCGTTATCATCGTATAATACTCCCAAGTATTTGTATGATTCTACTTGATCTAATTGCATTTTCTCCAGAAACCATTTGGATTTATATTTTATTCTTGAATTTTTGCTGATCACCATAACTTTGGTCTTTGTTTCGTTTATCACTATCCTGTTTTCTTTTGAATATGATGATATTCGATCTATTAACCGTTGTAACCCCACTTTTGTTTGGCTTAGAAGGATGACATTATCTGTGTATAGTAAATTTGATATCTGCATGTTGGCTAGTTTAGGAGGGTGTGCATTTACTTCATTCAGTTCATTAGTAAGATCGGCTAAAAACAAGTTAAACAGTAAAGGGGCCAATACACACCCTTGCTTTAACCCTGCCGTGGTTAAAATTTCCTTCGTTAGCGCCTTGCCATCCCCCATCCGTACTCTAACCCAAGTGTCAGCATAGAGAAGTTTAATTAATTTTAAAAGGGACACTGGGATATCTTGCTCCTTTAATTTTCTCCACAGAAGTTGTCTCTGCACATAATCAAAGGCCGATCTAAAATCAACAAAGAACAAATACAAGGGTTGTTTCATTGAGGTACATTTCTCCATTAGCACTGATAAGGCTAATATATTTGTTGTAGTGCCCAGTCCTTTAATAAATCATGTTTGGTTGGGCAAGAGTATCTGCCTCTCCTTTGCCCATACAGATAGATTTGAAAATAAAACTCCCGCAAATAATTTGGCATCTGTGTCTTGAAGAGTAATTAATCTATAATTTCAGGGTGGGCCCAATTTCCTTTTTTATAAATTGGCGAAATTAACGACTCGCTCCACGATTCAGGTATTGTCAATGTCCTGACAATTTCTTTAAAGACTGCTGTTAGATATTCTGACCATAGATCCGGATCTTCCTTATAGAGTGCAAAAGGAATACCATTGGGACCTGGTGCCCCATCTTTTTGTTTCCGTATTAATTTGGATAGTTGAATTTTTGTTAAATCAAATTCATGGTCCAGTTCCTGACTTAATGTATCAATCATATTCCATTTGCCATCCAGATACATTGTTTCCCTGTTGGAGTTTAAATGTGTTGCCAGAAATCTTACCCACTCTTTTTTCAGTCAGTGCATGATGATACCACTGATTTATTAGGTCGTACTAGACCATTTATCGTTTTCCAGAATTCCCTAGAATTCGTTTGATTACTAGCATGGAAAACTTTAGTCCAAAGATCGTGCTTTGCATGGTTTCTTTCGTTCCAGATTAATTTCCTCAAATTTTAATTAATATTTTGTAATTTGATGGACAATTCATTGTTATTTGGGAACTTTGTTAACTGTCTCCTAAAATTGTTACGAGTTCTTCTCATATTCCTTATTGTATAGGATAAATTAATATTATTATTTCTTTTCTCTATTCGTATCGTTTGTTTTTTCTTAGCTGTGGGCGCTAATTCACGTGTAAAGTCTACCCATTGATCAATTGGAGATAAAAAGATTTTTTCTTCAAAACATTCTATGTCCAGTTTTTGTGCCAATTTATTAGTGTCGTCTTTGGTATGAGCTATCCAGATAAGTCTCCTATACATGATGGTTCCCGTCTGTCCTCGTGTTGTCAAATATGTTTGATGTTTTATACAGGGCAAATTTGTGGTGAGTATTTGCTGACTATGATCACTGTCAGGCACCTTCCCCAGACAGTACGAAGTAATATTACTAAAGATGTTTAATGATTCAATCGTATAGTCAATTCGTGACTTCGAATTTGTGAATGAAACGTCCAAGCTGGTGGTGAGTCTTGATGGAATCTCCCATTTAGTATTCTTAGACCCATTGCTTCTATATCCTTACCAAAATGTATACCCACTTTGCTTTGTCTGGGCTTTGTCACTGTATCTGGTGTCTGCTGAGAAATTGCCCATTGTTAATCCTGTCACTGAGTGATGTCGTCTCTTATAAAGGGCACAAGCAGGTTTAAATTAAAATCCCCTGAAATTATGTAAAGTCTGCCAAAGGGTCATCCATCATCAATTACGATGCGACCGAACACTGTTCAGTCGGATTTCCATTGTTTCCTGTGGGAGCTTGTGTTCGTCCCGACAACACAGGCTCCTATGGAGAAATGGTGTGTGTGTGTAAAACCCTGCACCCTGTCGCGGGCACCCCATGATGCCTGCCACACAGTACAGGGTTTTACAGGGGGGTCCCTTAGGTACTCCCTCGGCCCCCAACCGGCGGCCTCAGGATGAAGGGAGCCCTGCCAGGGGCCCCCAAAGTCACTTTCCAACAGCCTTTTCATGTCATACAGGCCAACACAGAAGGGCTGTTGGAGACCGACATTGTAATCCAGAGGTTGGAAACGCTGTCCATAGGGATGTACGATGTGGTTCCAACCGACTCGAATACTCCGAGAGCTGGTCGGAACCGATCCGGAATGACCGCATGGTTTACTTTCCGACCGAGAACATCGTAATCGGTTGGGCAGATTGTGAGCAGACTGAGTCGGTCGGAAGGGCTCCGACACGATCGAGGAGATTCTGACTGTCGGGAGGAGGCTTTCAGTCCGACAACGTAATTGGCCCCTTAGTTGTAAATGTGTTGTAGAAACCAGAGGAGTGGCCGGAAAAAGGGGCGTATTTACTACTAATCGGTGAGGTTTGGGGAGGAGTGAAGAAAAGTTTCAGAGGGAGTTCAACGTGGGACATTCAACCACCCATGAAAGAGTAACCCCACTGCTATTCACAAACTGCACTTTCAAAGTTACTACAACCCCCCCCCCAAAAAGAAATGCATAACTCCAGCTTGGAGTTGAAGCAAGTCTAGCACCTTACATGTCCAATCACTGGTAATGCAACACCCTTCGTTAGAAAATAATGGAGGTGGGAAAAAATATAACCACATAGAAAATAATGTTAAATTAATATTTTTTTTAAATAGTTAAAAATACAAATAAATAGAATTTAGATGAAAAGAAATCTAAAAATAAAACGTATTATTTAATTATAAAATATTTAACAACCATTTTTTAATTACTACATGAATACAACGTTGTTTTGTATTAAAATATAAATACATTTATTTATTCTATAGTCCACTTTTAATAATTATTAATGCATGCAATAATATTTTTTTTTTAACTTTAGGTGAGGATTTCTTTGATAATTCAAAATTCAGAAAAATAAACTTTATTTAATTTGATGCATATAAATTAATTTAAAATGTGATTGAAAAATAAATTAATAGTGCTGTACCATTTTATATTTTGTTTTAAATTTCAAATACATCTATAGCATATATTTACATTAATATTTAACAAATATGTATATTTACTGATGTATTTTTAGTAAAATAAATGTTTTACTTTTCTCCATATTTTACTATCAGCAGATTTCACAGTCAGGGTGGAAATCTTACAATGGGAAAGAATAGGGAAAACTGAAAACATTTATTAAACTTGGAAAAAGTTAGTAAAATATATTTTCATGTTAGCATGTATGTAGTAAATAGAAGCTGATGTAGCAGACTAGCTACTGTGCAATGCTGAAATGTTGTATGTAGTGAAGAGAAACGTGAAAGATGATGGTATGATACTTTAACAGTATGGCAGGGACATTATTGGAACCCTTTTTATTTGTGCAGGATCCATGCAGAGCATTGCAGTCTGTGTACCTGTGGAGGTGCAAAATTCAAAGTGTGTGAGTTATTTGTACAGGTCCTATGAAATGCCTTTTTTCAATACATGAATCTGGCTCACATTTGCTAAGCTCTAAATCGGGTAAGTAGGAAGGTCAGCCTTCGATCTCGGCATCATGGAACTTAACAATATGGCTCCGTAGCCTGCCAGGCAGCTTTTATAGTTTTTGGAATTATACTCTTACTCTCGTTGAACTTTCTTTGATGTGATTGCTTAGGATGAGGTGGGATTCTCTGCACTTCCATGGCAGAGTGAAGATGACGGTAAGAGTTAGCAGTGCAGTATAATATTGTGCTCTGGCAATACGTGTCACCACTGGCGTAATGAAAAGTGAGGGGGCCTCCCTGCACGGTACGTATAGGGGCCCCCTCCGGGCTCAATCAGGAGCTCTCCAGCCAGAGTGCAGTGCCGAGGGGGCCCCTTGGAGCTTGGGGCCCCCCCACACCATGGGGGCTGCGGGGGCCTATGTTACGCCCCTGCGTGTCACCAGAAAAGGAAAGGCGGAGCTTCCTGTGTTTCTAGATACTCAGCATTCTAGATGTGCTCTGGCAGTGTCTGTCAACAGAGGAAGCACAATCATGGGCGGGACTTCTGGTCCTTCTCCGCTGATGCGCATGAAGTGGCCAGGCTTTGGCTTGTTAGACAAGAGAATCCTCCCAGGTAGACGTCTTTAAACTTTTTGATTCCTAGACCCCATAGCCAATTGTTTTAGGCGTAAGGACCCACTTCTGACAAAAATTTCTAAAACCTGGTACTCATCGACGACACCCATAAATGCCCCCAATTCCCACAGCAAATTATTTTTACGGTGGTTAAATAAAATTAGACAGTGGTTAGCAGCGTGGGGGCATAGTTAAAAGTGTAGATAAAAACAAAGGGCCTCATTTATGAGGAATAATGAGGAATTGGCATAGGGCAGCACCGCAAGTCTTCTTGCTGACCCGGCCTACGTCAATGTGAAAGGACAGGAATGCACCGTGTTTATGAAATATGGTGCATTCCTGTCCTCTCTCTTTGCGTTGGTGCACACATTGCTGCCTAGCATCAACATCAGCAGGATTGTTTTTGCGCAGGGGCATTTTCCTCTTTCTAAATGAGTTGCAGAATGCAGCACACAAGGAAAGAGGAAAAAACAAGCAGAAATGTTTTGCACTGGGGAGTCATAAGGTTTTGGCGCTGCACCAGGTATATGTGATATTGTAAATCTGGGGCAGCATCAAAATTCATGGTTGTAGTGTGAGAACCCCCATTGAACATCTCCTTGATACAGAGTAACGCAATACAGTGACTTGCGCTGCTTTTTCTTCCTCCATATCTATGAGGTAATGCAAAGACATGCAGCGGGACTTTGCGCCACCTCCTAGATATGGTTGAGACGCTTGCTCCACTGGAGCATCATAAAAACTGATGGTCCAGCGACACAAGCTTCTCATAAATTAGCCCCAAAATATTCTGAACGCTTTTTATGTTTTTCACCATTAGGTAGCTACATATAAAATAATGGGCAACTTAACTGAAAAATGAATTATTTAAAAAGCTGTTAGTGGGAAATGTACTACACTACATTGTGAAACCTCTGTTAGGTAATGCACTGCAGAGGTCTGTGTGTAACCAGAGAGCCAGAGAGTTAAATCTTGGTTGGTGCAGTGGAGAATAGTGACTTGTGCATTTTTAGTGCTATGAGGTCATAGCCTTTGACAGAAAGTACTGTGAATGTAAGTCATTATTTTATTCTTACATTACACACAGTATAAGACAGACTGTTAAAAAATGTGCAGATAGTTTTACGATAAAATGGTGCTTCCAAAATGTAGATTTTAGTAATACCAGAGCGTATGTAATGCTCCCAATATGATAAACACCATCTTGACTGCCTTTTTGTTTGCGAACTGTCAGTCCATAAGAAAACATCACAAATATGTAACGAACGTCTTCTTGGCCAACTCCATTGCTGACCGCCAACCAGAAGAACTCCTCCTTAGGGGTAGTAAGGCCTGTGTAAATACAACTACAATGCAAAGCACGCACTTCTCAGCCCAGGTGTTAACTCTTGCACAAGCACTCAAAAAAAACAAATCTTTGTTATCACAAATCTTGGGGTGATTTGATCAATTAAAGCCAGAACCGGCTCCCAAGCACCCTTTACACTTGCAAAATAACTATTAGCACATATTTGCATTTCATTCAGGCAAGCAGACACCCTGGATTGAAGGCTTTTCACAGCACAGGAGATTCAATTATTAATGAAACTTAAGCTGAAGCATTTGAACAATCAAAATGAGTCATCCCGAGACAGTTGTCTTTTCCCAAAATCAAAGCAAATGTTTTTGATTTCAGGCACAAGTGAGGCTGGGGAATATGCGCCCCCTTCCCAGGACTCCACGCCCCCCCGGGGATCACGCCCCACAGATTGAAGACCGCTGCTCTAAGGGGTGGTAGCTGTTCAAATCTTGGTTGCAGAGTCAATGTCCTCCTTAGCAGTGACAACAGCCAGTGACAGAGGACTTTGAGTGAAATGCTTTACCTTCTGTTTTGATTTTCCTTCTGGTGGTTGGGTTGGCATCAGAGCCTTCCATGTTGAGTTCCCTTCCAGGGGTTGGGTTAGCAGTCGAGTTTATTTCAGTTCTCACACCTCTCAGTTGTAGTGAGTTTGTCACTTAAAGTGAAGAGTGCACAAATGCTATGTTAAAACCGATGGCTCAAATTATGCTTATCTTCCATTACTGCAATTTTTACAGCAGCCAATAAAAACAATTTTAACACATAAACTTAATTTCTATTGAGCCCTTTTCATAACACAACCACCAGTCATGGCCCCCATCCCCATCTTGACTGCCACTTTCTTTGCTGCTTGGCAGTCAAGATAAAAGCTTCACTTCTTACTGGTTGTGTTGTCTAATTGACTGTGTGCTCTTAGTGATTTCCATGATATCTGTTTGTTAAGATAGTTTCTTACCATAGTTGTTCTTTGATCTCACCCATTTCCCTCACCCATTGTTAGGATGTGGGTTCAAGACCAACCGTGATCTGGGAGGGTTCTTAGATCTTGAAGCCCGTGGGGCCTCTATCAGTTTCTCCCCACCCTTTGGTCCCACATCGCGGTTAGTCCCTACTCGGGCCCCTACAGCGATCTCTTTCTTTTTTTTTTTTTTTTAAAAACAATTTTTGTTGAAAACAAAAATCACAACAGTGCAGCAATAATGACACTTAATTAGCCCCACCACTGGCGGAGTGTACATTCGGGCATTGAAGACTACAAACAATATATTCAGGGCAGTAGAGCGATTTCTTTCTTGACCGTATTGATTTCTGTCAGGAGCCTTCCCTAGCCCAGGCCTGACTTACACAGGGAACCAGGGCGGCATGCGTAGCCCAATTGGGTGGAGCCTGTGTAGTCATCTTTCTATTTTAATTCCCTGCACTTTAAGTCTACACTCTGTGACCTCACATTGTTTGAGTTGCGTGGAGAGATGCCTTGCTCCAGAATGGACCTGCGCAGAGCCCCATCATGGTGGCAATTTCTCTAGCAGTGTGCATGTTCTTGGACTCTATTTGGCTCCCGCCTGAAGTCCTTGACCACTGAGTCGGCTGGGGTTGGAAGAGTAATTCACAGGTACACCTGAAGAGTGCATGGTCTGTCAGGCTATCTCCATTGCATATTTGCACTATCTTCGGTCAGTTCCCCCCCCCTGACTCACTTGTTGGGTGGACTTGGTGTGCATCAGCACTGATTTATAAGGCAGAATGGCTGAGTAGGAATCTTTTGATGTCAATGATTATCAGCCATATTATCTTCAGGAATCTCAGGGCTGCAGCTTGGAGGATACTCTCATGGATGCTTTCGATGCAGGCCCTATCTGCAGTGCTGAATCTGATTACAGTCCAGTTAGAAAAGTATGACCCTTGAGCTCCAGGTACACCTTGAAGTGCCCTGACAAGCTTCACCAGCCAAAACCAAGACAAAACCAAGTCATAAGAATAGCCTTATGAAGAGGTGCTATCTAGATTGCCCCCTGGGTGACCACGAGCAGTGCGCAGCGACATCTGCGCCCAGGAGCGCTTCCAATATCCCTAATTCACTTATGGATTTGGATATGGACTCTAGCCAATCCAACCACACAGATCGAGATTCTGTTGGCGATCGCAAGCGAAAGGGAGGTTTTTCTACTGTTATGCCTGACATGCCTACCTTCACCCCCTGCAAATCCATTCTCTATTGATCCAGAGGACATAATTCAACAAAGATCATCAGACTGGGCTCCTTTTCCAGCAGTCATGGAATACCTGCATTCCAGATTAAGGAAGAATTTTGATAAGGAGATGCGCAATCGAGTGAGCACTGAGCACCTCAGACCGGATTTGCAGGGCAAGGTGGTGGACACTCCTGACATAGATTTTAGCATGCTCACCTTTCTGAAGAAGTACTCCAAGGATCCTAAGAAAGAAAGCAAGGGTACCAAGGCAAACTTCTTGATATATCAGGTCCTCTTACAAAAGTTCAAGAAATGGCCCCGGAGGCAAAGGAGAGAGGTATGGAGATTGATCCTGAACTCCTAGCCGGTGGTCTCAACGTGAGATTTGCCTCCTGGACAATGCTAATTATGCTATTTTGAGGAAAAGGAGAAAATTTCTCCTCATGAGGATTGATCTGAAACTAGTTGAGCTTGCCTTGGCCGAGGCAGGTCCCTTTGCAGAGGTGCTGTTGTTTGACCATAAGTTCATCAAGTAATTTGGAAAGTATGTGAATACCTTTACATCCCTAGGCAAGGTGCAATCATCTCTTAAAATAATAATTCAAACCAATCTTTTGGAGGGCGAGGCTACTCTCCAGCTTGTCAGCGATTCCATGACACTCAGAGAGCATACTCCTTTTGTAGACAGGGGGGCTGGCAGGAATACTCGCTAGGGAGAACCTTTTTTCCCCTCCTTAACGTGTCACCAGAAAGGCAGATTTGGCAAAGGCAATTAGAGAAACAACTTCAAGCCAGCCTCTGGGTTAGGTAAAGCTCGATTTTATGTTGCATGTCATTCTGGGGGGCAAAGTGAAAATGTTCATCCACAGCTGGAGGCTATTGACACAGGCTACTTGGGTACTGGAGAAAGTCCAAGGTTTCAAGTTCGACTTTTAGCAAACTCCGTGTCAGAAGAAGGTCCCAACGCAACTGTCTTTTTCCCATCAAGAAGCAGCCTTTATAGATTCAGATACAGAGGAGCTGTTTCAGAAATGAGCCATTGCTTTCTACACTCCCCACCTAAACGGTTTCTTCAGCACCATATTCTTAGTGCAAAAGAAGTGACACAGGTTGGCATTAAATTTGAGAGGCGTCAATCATTGGCTTATCTACAGGCACTTCCATATGGAGGGTATCCGTCTTCTGAGAGACATTCTGCAGGAAGGTGATTGAATGGTTTGCATGGACCTATAAGATGCCTATCTCACCATTCCCATCTTCGCCCTTCACAAGCGTTTTCTCCATTTCGGGTGGATGGGCTGAAGGTACGATTATTTGATCCTGCCTTTAAGTCTTTCCTCAGCACCCAGGTGTTTTCCCAAGGCCATGAAGCCAGCAATAGAACATCTCCAGGAGAAGGGAGTGTGCATGATTATATATTTAGACAATGTGTTGATAATGGTGCAAACTCAGGAGATTTTGCTCTAGCATCTTAAAATGGCATTCTATTTCCATCAGGAGCTGCGATTGATGATAAACAAGAAGAAATCCATTATTTTCCCGACCAGAACCATTCAGTTTCTGATGGATTCAGAGAATATCCGCTCTTAATCCCCAAACACAAGGTGAAGGACATATATGAGGAACTGAGGTCAGTTTTGAGCAGGAAGACTGTATTGTTAGGGTCAATTGTGAGGTTAGTGGGATTTCTGGCGTCCTCCATCTATGCTGTTTTTCCCTGCCCTCTACATTACAGGTCCGAACAGCCACTCAAGATCCGGCATTTGAGAAGGGGCTTGGCTTACACAGACCATATCCCTCTGTCGATGAGGCCAAGTCGGAACTCGAATGGTGGCTTGGGCACATGGAGGTGTGGAATGGCAAGGCCATTTTGGGCTCTCAACCAGAGGTAGTTATAGAGTCAGATGCCAGCAGTTGGGGCTGGTGCTGGGGCACACTTTGCAGCAATGTTTCTTTAGGCGGTAGGTGGTCACAGGCATAACTGAGTCTCAACAAGAATTGTTTGCAGTTACTCGCAGGTTTATCCCAATTCATACTCTTTCTCCAAGGAAAACATCTTGTTGCATCTGCTGAAGATGGACAACATCTTGGCAGTGTGGTCCATAAAGAGACTGGGGGATACCAGGTTGAGGTTGCTGGTGGAGATAGCCAAGGATTTTTGACACTTCTGCCTGAGTCAAAAAGATCCCAGTGGTTGCGGAATACATTCCAAGGCAGTTGAATGTGATTGCTTAATGAAACTCCGGATATCTGTTAGACCCCAGCAACTAGCAGTTACACCCTCAAATTTTCAGCTTGATTCGGGACACCAGGGGGCAATGCAAGATGGACCTTTTTGCACACAGGTTGAGCTGGCAGGTGAAGGAGTTCTTCAGTAGGAGACCAAACCCATTTGTGATAGCGATGGAAGCTTTCCTCCAGGACTGGTCATCAGGCCTGAATTATGCCTTTCCCTCCTTTGCAATGATATCATGAGTGGTGGCACAGGCAAAGTAACAGCTAGCGCAACTAGTCATTATCACTCCGATCTGGTAAGCCCAACCTTGGTTTCCAGTCCTCCTGCAACTAAAGTGTGACTTTCCAATTTCCCTACCATGTTTTCTGGACCGCTGAATGGTCCTCTGTGGTAGTTTCACCCGCACCTGATAACCTGGAGGATTTCCGGCAATAGTAGTGTCTGCCAAGAATTTTGAATAAAGCTGCAAAATTCATTAAGTAAGCTTGGGCTCCGTCTATCCACTTGGAGAAGTTTAGTGGGTTGGTGCGTGGAACGACACTTGGATCCCGTAGCGGCTGAGTTAACAGAGATTGTAAATTTCTTATCTCAAAGGGCTGAGGAAGGCCTATCTTACAGGTCAGTAAACAATTTCCACTCTGCAATTTCAGCAGTTTATTTACAGGTGGGTAATTTTTGGTGGGACCTTTTGGTCTGTAAGCTCCTGACGGGTATTAGAGTAGCAAACCCCCCTAAGCCCAGGTATACTACTTTCTGGGATGTGAATGTGATTTTGCAGTTAGCCTCACAACAAACAGCTGATGAGGAAACAATTATCGGCTAAGCTGGCCACGCTACTCTGTTTCATCACCTGCAGGAGAACTTGCACTGGACCTTTCAGGTAGAAAGAGTCTACTTTTCCATTACCAGAAAGAGTAAATCATTTTCTAAGAGTATTGATTATCCAGCTTTTTTTATTAATGATAAATTGTGCAATGTCAGATGTTTGAAGGTGATTGAGGATTGTACCACATTATTAAGGGTTAATCTGAACTGACAATTGTAAATTTCATTACAGAAGCCCTTGAAGTCGGTCTCAGCTGCCATCGTAGCTAGATGGTGGAGAGTTGTGATGACGAAGGCCGAAATTGATATCCAATTCTTTAGAGCTCATTCAGTAAGAAGAGCAAAGGCCTCAAAGGTGTTCTCCCTGGGTTCTACCTTGCAGGACATCCTGAGGATGGCTGATTGGCCATTGGACTCAACCTTTAAAAATGTTATTATAAGCGTAGTGTGGCAGTTTGTTCTGTGATGGTGAATCAGCTTTGAACTAGCATAATCTGACATGGAGGCGAGGAAAATCCGAACTATTATCGGTGCACCGTAGGATTGGATTATATTTGCAATCAATGTTTACATTCTGGTTTGTTGCAATAATTTGAAATGTATATTGTTTTTGGCAGAAGTTGTACTTTTGTAGACCCACCCGTATGATTTCAAAATAGTGACTATGGAATGCTACCAGTTCTCAGTTTTATTGCAGGTTCTGATCAGAAGCAAGAGTTAGGGCGTTCATGCTGGAGGCTTTAGGATGATTCGCACTATGGTCAAATGTGCGTGGTTATGTTCCCTTTTGGATGAATTTTGCTGATAGCAATGGAGTTGGCCAAGAAGACGTTTGGTTACATATTTGTCAAGTTTTCTTATGGACTGACAGTTCTCAAACAAGGAGGCATTCAAGATGGTGTTTGTTGGGGCGTTAGCGAGCCCGCGGCAAGATGGCCGCACTGTAGTGCAGCACTGCCGGCCGGGAAACATAATCCGGAAATCCGCAGCAGATCGGTTGGACATCGGCTTCAAAAAAGAATGGCGAGCAACTGGTGAATATAGGAGGACCCCCCCTGTGAAGCGGCTGGTGGTGTGCCTCCCAGCACATGACTCAGGTCGGTACGCGTGGAGCTGCGGCCTGTCTGTTGACAAGATGGCGGCACAGGATCAGCGTAGAGGCTGAGAGGTGGAGCGACTTGTGGTGAGGCACACAGATGATAAACCCTGGCATACCGGCGTGAAGGAGGAGACACTGAGGCTACCCCACGGTGCATTGAGCGGAGTGATAACAGCGCAACCAGTTGGAAAAGATACAGCAGCTGGGAGTGGCTCGGGAGGTGTGCGGAGCCTATCAGCCTCATAGCAAAGGTACTGCGGGGAAGGAGGTGGGGGGTGAACTGCCGGTGCGGAACACATAGCGTAGCAGTGAATGCGCAAGCTGTGTCTGCCCCCCTCCCACAGAGCTATCAGCAGTATAAATTGTGTGGTGTGGACACAGCCAGCCAATGTAAAGGGGGCCTGATAGCAAGAAAAGGGTTCTGACTGGAGCGCTGGGGAATTCAAGGGCTGCCCAAATACATGTGGAGGATCTAAACATTTAGAGGACCTGGTGGGGCACAAGTGAATACCCACAATACTTCACTGAGGGTTCTATCTGCCTGCATTGTGTGTCAGTGGGCGGGAAGGGCACCTCCACATGACCACAGCTTCAAAACCGGCACAGCTATTGTTAAACAGCTGAGCGAAAGCGCTGCAGGCGGGGACTGTAAGTGAGAGGCCTGCTAACGCGGAAACTAGGGCAAGCGTCTAACAGCAGTGGAGCAGCGCATCTCATCAATTGAAGACGAATCACATATCATGGTGACTGGTGAGCAGATGCCGAGATGTGGAGAAAATACTAGAGGTTCTAAGGACGAAAAATGAAGACTTAGAGGTGCGCTCTCACCCCAATAATTTACTCATAATGGGTGTTCCAGAGAGTACAAACACAGGGCATCTCGAGGATTATGTCGAGGGGATGCTCAAAGACCTGTTCAGGTCTGAACTCATGTCACAGGTGCTAATTGTCAAACAAGCACATCAGTCTTTGGCGCCTAAACCTCCTCCAGTTGCGACACCTCAGCCCATTATTGCGAGAATTCTCAATTATCGGGACCGGGACACAGTGCTGCGGCTAGTAAGGGACAAGCAGAACTCAAACTATCAGGGAAATGCAGTGTCCTTCTTTCCGGATTTTACCATGGCAGTGCAAGCAGCTCGCAGGGAGTACACAGAGGTCAAGAAGTAACTACGCGAAATGGAGATCCCATATGCGATGCTCTACCCCGCCCGGCTGAGGATTACGGTGGGGGCAAATTGAAGATATTCCAGACCACGAAAGCAGCGCAAGAATTTCTGAAACAAGTGCAGAAGGAAGATTGCCAGGAGGACGGCCTCACCAACAATCTCGGAGAAATGTGACATGTTGGAATGAAGCCAGGAGCTTCTGACATAGTAAGAACTTGTACACTTTTAGAGGAACTACAGAAAACTTTTGTCGGCCCTGCAGACTATGTAAGGTAGGACAAGACTGATTTGGTTCGGGAACTGGAACTATGGCTCATCGAAGCGGTTAGACAGCAGGAGGTTCCCGGACTGTAAGTTCTTTTAGGCACATACAGTGCCTTCACAATATGTATGTGGCAGGAAGATGGTGGACAACAATGGGAAGGTTGCTCTGTTGCTGCAACTTAGGCTTTAGTGCTTTTAGGTACAGACCAGTATACATGGTCTCAGTTGGGAGAGCATACCAGTAGCGGGATTCGAACCAATAAGTTAAACCCCACAAACTTCTGGCATCTGTATTACGCATTGACAATGTATGAGGGGTAAAGGAGCATTGTAAAGTAAGGGGCGGTAGCAGTATTTTTCTCTTATGTCACTATGTAAAATGTTGATCTAAATATATATGTCTGTTAACTATAATTATGTACCTGGCTATACCTGCTCTGTGGGTGGGAAACGGGTATCTGGTCGCCCCCAAGTGGGTATTCCCCAACATGGTTGCAATGTTTTTGGCCTGTTATTTAGGGATGTGTCTTTGGCATAATCGGGATGCTGAAGTGGGTGGGGGTGGGGTAGGAATGTTACGCATGTTATTGGGCACCGGACATCACAAGCGTCAGGTTACCATAGTAAGGCAGGACATTACTGTTCAGTTGCTAAGCAAACAGAAAGTACAATTTGAAGATAGCTTGACACATGGTATGTGACATAAGACTCATGACATGGAACGTTAGAGGCTTGAATAACCCCCAGAAAATCAGACAGATGCTAGTTTACCTTGATGAAGAGCAGGTTCAAATAGCATTATTGCAAGCGACACATCTCACGCGTGTGGGTGAGAGTAGAGTTGGTGGAAAATGGTCGATGGTGAAGGCAGCTGTATCATACTCTTATTATGTCAGGGGGTGATAATCCTAGTAAAAAGAGGAATGCCGTTTAAACTGGTGAAGACAGAATCGGATAATTTGGGCCGTTTTTTACTCATGCAAGGAAATCTAGTCGGGACATTGATCATGATCATTACAACTTATTGCCCTAAAATTGACGAACCAGAATTTAATCAGAGCCTAGACCATCAGCTTTTCCAATTTTAGCCGGAGGTGGTTCTATGGAAGAGACTTAAATACATATAGGAATTGAAGTGCTAACACAACATGGCAGGGTAAACGTGCAGCGCAAATGATACACAACATTATGCTTATATAGAGGTTGAGAGATATTTGGAAGGACAGACACCCCACCGTGTGTGAAGGCACATTCACCTGCTCTGTACACAAATCATGGTCTAGATTGGATTATTGGCTGATCTCTAAAACCGCAGCTCCGTGAGTTAAGGAGGTTAAACATATGCCACGCACCCTTTCGGACCACTACCCGGTGGTGTTGGACTCTGTCTCTAATGAGGGGGTGAGGCAGACTGTTAAACTGTGCTTCCTGGAAAACGAGAGAACAGTGGAGGAAGCAAGCACTCTTTGGGAAGCGTTCAAGGCGACAATTAGGGGGACATGCATTGGGTTGCAGGCAGGGGTAGAGAAAGCCTTATGATCTCGCTTAAGACATATAGAGGGTGTTGGACTGCCCGGGCCTACGGGGAGGAAGGACGCCTGGGTCGCACGTTAGCAGCAAAGATAAAAGGTCCGCGTACGCAGAATAGAGGGTCGAACGGCACCAGGTGCTCCACCACGCCTGAAATTATTGAGTGTTTCAGAGACTAGTATTCTAACTTATACGGCCCGGGGGGGAAGCGTTAAGCGAAGCGGTCACTGCCTTTTTGGAAGAGATTGCGTTAGCAGGGCTGTCACATGGTCTAATGCAACCATTCACGATTGAGGATGTGAAAGAGGCAATCTGGGTGCTGCCGTCAGGCAAGGCGGCTGGCGCCGATGGACTGGCGGGGACATTTTACGAGGTCTATGCAGATTTGCTGGCCCCTCACCTCATAAATATGTACAGTGAAGCATATACGAGAAACGAATCCTGCCTCAAACACTCGTGAAGAGCTAATTGTTACACTATTAAAACCGTATTCACCACTGTCATTACCGAATATCGATAAGAAAATAATTGACAAAATCATAGCTAATAAGCTGCGGCCTCTGCTGCCAGCTCTGCACCTTCCGGTCCAATTGGGATTTGTTCCATCCCGGTCTACTTCGCATAATTTACGAACATTTTTCGCCGTACTGCATCAAATTGACCCGAATACTAAAGCTGCGGCAGTGCTGCTTGATGCGGCAAAAGCATTTGATTCTATTAAATGGGGGGTTATGTTTGATATTTTATGGAGGTTGGGGCTGTCATTTGCTTTCATTCAATGGATTGAAGTATTATATACATCTCCAGTTGCTAGGGTGTTGTTAGAAATGGGATTTCTGTTTGGCTAGGGCAAGCGCCTCAGCCAGGCAGAAACCACCACTCTAATCAGGGCCTCAGCCAGGCAGAGACCACCACTCTAATCAGGGCAAGGAAGTTACACACTGAAGATAACCCCTGCTCACCCCCTTGGTAGCTTGGCAGAACAGTCAGGCTTATCCCACACACCACAAAAGAAACTCCACACAAGGTTGTATATGAAAAATAGCCTTTGTAACACTCATAAAACACATTAGTACACAATCACATATATACACTGTGCCACCTGGTACCAGGTATGACTTTACAGGGATTATATACATTACAGGGCCAATCGGACCACTGTCATCATATCATAACTCACAGGTAGTGAAAATAACCAGTAACTACTGGTAAGGTTGCACTTAGCACCAAGCATGAGGCATGAACATAGCATTGCATACATCATAATCACATCAGGCCCACCTTAGGCTTAAACCTCATTAGCAGCAGTGTACCATATCATCATTACTGCACACATGGGTAGTCAGCATTACGTTATGCACACACAGATCCTCAGTAGTGCACCCCAGTAAACACTTATAGTAGTGCACGTCTCTTAGAAACCAGAACATCCCCTCACTGCATGATCCTTAATCCGGAACATATAAGAACTGGTGATAGGTAACCACCAAAACACAGTACCATAGGCCTATTACCCTTCCCTCCTCTGGTGATAGGGCACCTCATTTCTGTGCCTCACTTAGGGAACGTGGTATTTTTAACCAGGGGACTCCATCGATAGGATACCTTCCTCCTGTACCGCTCCAGGTTCCTGCTTCAGTGCTACTAACCTACCCGAGTGAATTCGGCCACAGGCCCCTCGAGGACAGGACGACCTCTCTTGGTCTCCCACCACCCCATGCAAAACTCAAAAATGGCCTCCAAAGCGGCCACCTGCTACCCTGCAATGTGGCTGCCTCCCTGTCACAAATGTGAGGGATGGTGATTTCCCCCGGCCGGCTCTTCCCCGTGGAACTCACCTCCCTGCTAGGCGGAGCTTCTTCTGGGAAACCTTTGGGCAGCAAGTTTCTAGTAGGTCCTGGCTGTCGGCCTTGGCTCTCAGGACGACAGCGGCCCGCGACCATGCGGGGGTACACCTCAGTTGTGGGGACACCGAAGGGGCAGCACGAGGAGCAAAGTTTCCGTCGGCCCAGGTATCTACAGCTTCTTCCCTAAATGCGGCCCACCCACAACCAGGCTAAAGGAACACTCTAAGCTCTCCTCCTTACGGGAGCCCCGCCACCCAGTCAAGCATCCTCAGCCTGACCTTCAGGACTCCCCAAGGCCCGAGGACACGGAATGAAGTCTCTGTCAGGCCCCGAATCTTCCTGGCAATCTTCGGTCGGTCCCAATGCGGCTCTTATGTATTTTCCGGGTCCAGCGGCCAACCCTCAACTCGCGATTGGCCCTGGGATCACGGCCGCGTTTTTTACTGCTACCAACAGGGGATCGGCCGCATGCTGAACCCTATGTTACATGCAGTGCTCAGCATGTGCTTTTCTTGCCATTGAAATGGAAAAGCGCTCACCTCGTGCTCCTTTGGGCACCATAGGAAACAATTAAGTGCTCCTCCTGCTCTCCAAGGCTGGTGAAGCTCGGGCATGAATTCCACTGTGGTAGGGGAACAACTGGAAGCAGTCCACAGCACTCCCCATCAGAAAAGAGATCTCCACCCGCTCTCTGCTTGCACAAGGCTAACCAAAGCGCTTCACTTCCTACTGGGCCAACTTCACCCAAAGCCAGCCACACAGCTCTAGGGATGGCTGGGGGCCACAAGCAAGGGGACAGGCTCAGGCCAGCACACCTGCAAAGTCCAGATGGTGGTCCGCTGGCAGCCCATGGATCCCCTTGATCCCACACAGTCTCCCCCGGCTCCAAGTAAGGTCCAAAGTTCACTCTTCCATGGGGTCACAGCCCCAATATTTATATGGGAAAGATCTTTGTTCTACCCCTGCACAGGGATCTGCGCCCAGTCCAAACCAGTTCTGGGGGGCACTCCAACATCTGCTTAAAGTGCACAACAGTCCCCATTTACAAAGTAGGTCCTGGCTCCAAACATACCACAGGGTGCGTAGCCAGCATTGTACAAGGCAGGTACAGATCTATTCAGGGTCAGGGACTACTCCTCCCACTACTCCAAATGCAGATCTGCCTATTCAGCCCAGCGCTGACTCACCCAGCAACTCTGGTGCCACTGCACCTCCCCAGCCCCTTTACTCCAGAGCCAGACATGCAATACACATCAGGCAGGCACAAAGACACATAGCACACAGAAATGCCCACTTCTAAAAATGGCATTTTTAAAATAGTGCTAATAAATCTGTGCAGACCATTATGCAGCATTCATTATCACTATTCCAAACATACCAAACTTGATCACGCTACTCCTCTCAGATAAGTAATTACCACTTAAACAATTATCAGGGAATCCCCAATGCATTCCTATGAGAGGGCAGCCTCACAGTAGTGAGAAAACAAAAAGGTTGTTTGTCACTACTAGGACATGCCACACAGTCAAGGTGCATGTCCTACCTTTTAACTACAATGCACCCTGCCTAGCTAGGGCCTACCTTAGGGGTGTCCGATATGTAGTTAAAGGGGAGTCACAGATGTGGCAACCACTTTATGTGCCACGTCATCCACTTTATGTGCCACGTAATCTGCGCAAGGCCCTGCAGGGGCAGAGGCCTGAGACAGGTTTGAAAGGCTACTTTGGTGGGCGGCGCAAGCAGTGCTGCAAGCCCACCAGTACCATAAAGAGAACATGCACTTTACACTGGACAGCAGTGATGAATTGCCCAGAGTCCTAAAACCACCAACACCAGGTCAGAAAAAATACCAGGAGGAAGGCAAAAAGTTCAGAGATGGCCCTGCAAAAAGGGCCAAGTTCAACAGGTGTGAATCAATAATTGTCATTCAGAGCCCATCTATATATGTAAAGAAACTCGTCAGGGTTGTCCAGTCTCCCTATTGTTTTTTGCTATTGTAATGGAATGGCTGGCGTGCATAGTGAGGCAAAAACACACCCGTGCTGCATTGCAATTCAGTCAAAGCCCGCTCATCATATCCATGTATGCAGACAACATGGTACTATACATCCGCAACCTGGAGGAGGAAATACATGCGTTAGTCAGGGGATACATAAAATACGAGCGTCTCTCGGGGCTCAGAATAAACTGGAGCAAATCATCTGTTTTTCCCTTAACCCCTAGAACGGAGCAATTTACACTGGAATACCCGTTGGAATGGACGCCGGATCAAGTAAATTATCTGGGGTTATGGATACACAATGACCCGGAGACAGTTCTGAGGGAAATCTTTGGGAAAGCGATGGTACTAATAAAAGAACAATTGTTCAGATGGATTAAGTTACCACTGTCTTTGGCAGATAGAATAGCAGTGATAAAAATGACTATTCTCCTGAGATTTTTATGTCTATATACAAACGTTCCTATTAGACTGCCGGGAACATTCTTTGCGTGACTGCGCAGAGTGCTAATACGTATGGTTTGGGCGGGAAGGCAATACAGATGCAGCTGGGGGACTCTCACAAGGCCATATTCACAAGGTGGCTTTTGAGCACCTGACTTACATATGTATTACTTGTGCGCACATGCACAGTTTGCGCATTATTGGTTCTTCCCGCGCCGTTCTTGCCGCATGTAGTGGTGGAGGCGGATGATGTGTTTCCAGACCAGCTGATGGCGTTGTTGTTAAAGACAGAAGCAACTTAACCCCTTCCCTGCTCATGACGGAACCACTCCGTTGGCGGCCGCTCTGCCCACGCGGCGCCTATTCCCCGCCTGTGCGGGCGTCTAACGTAAGTGGGCGGCGCCGTGACGGAACCACTCCGTCATGAGCACAGCTCACCCGTGACTCATGACGGCGTGGTTCCGTCATGAGCATGACGGCGCCGCGCACACTTAAAACACCCCAAGCGGTGCGGCGGAATTCGCGCCGCAGCGAAGGGGTTAACCCCCTTATATATCCTGGGTATAGTTACAATGGGCGATGCATACCCGGAAGGCACTTTTATTACACTGGAAGCCATACAAGAACGTCATCCTTGATTGCCTCTGTCAGTATTCACGTATTATAGGTTAAGGGAAGCCCTTAAAGTGTTTAATGACAGACACCCTGCCGAACCAATAGCACTGAGGTCACTGCAGACACTGCTGGCGGGTCCCTCACGGGTAAAGTTGGTCACTAGGCTGTACACTGCTATGCAAGCGGAGACCGCACCTCAATGCAGCAAAGCTAGGGGACGGTGGGAGGCAGCCCTAGATAATCCACTTTCAGACAAAGAATGGGATTATAGCTGTTCTGTGACACGATTACTGACTGCTAACTGCAATCTGTGAATAATCCACTTCAAGTATGTTCAATAACTGTACTATACCCCTAAACAGTTAAAAAAAAATACGGTCTGAGAGAGGCGGCTAATTGTAAAAGGTGCCACATGCAAAAACCGGATTTTATCTACTTGGCTTGGATGTGCGAAAGAGTACAGAATTACTGGACATCGGTGACTAAGGCTTTATCTGATATGGTCTTGCACTCCGCAAGTGTGTTGTTGGGGCTAGTGAATTATTTAAACCTCAAAAGAGAAGGCTAGTGTTGATTGCATTGTTGTTGGCAAATAGAAGGGTGGAACAAAATTGGGATAGTAAAAATGCGCCCAAATCACAAACTTGGGGGCAGATTTACAAGCTCCTTGCGAGACATTTACGCCGCCGTTGCGTCACTTCTGTGACGCAGTGGCGGCGTAAACCATGCGCCATGTTGCGCCTTATTTACAACGTGACGCTACTAGGGAGATGCGTCACGTTGTAAAGCCCTGCGCTACATTAAACCTGCATCAGGTTTAATGTATGCAAGGTGGGCGTTCCGTCGGAAAAAGCCACGGAAAAGTGACGCAGTGAAATCTACAAGATTTCACTGAGTCACTTTTCCGACGCTGCTGCGTCAAAACCCTGCGCCTGCTTGAAGCAGGCGTAAGGCATGACGCAGCATGTTCGGTATGGGCAGCCCCTGAGCATTGCTGCAGTTACGTCATGCTTGCGACACGACTCCAGCGATGCGCTGGCCTTATGCCATCAGATGCGTCACGCATCTGTTTATCCTTGCGCCATGATGCGCTGCATTGTAAATGCGGCGCATCTGTGGTGGCGCAAGGGTAAACTTGCGTGACGCATCTTTCCTGGTACATCCCTGCTGATTTGCAGGGATGCGCCAGGAAACATAAATCTGCCCCTTGGTTGGAGGACGTTATATACTGTAGAGACCAGCTGCTGCATTATACCGAAGAATTGCAAATGCCACCAAGGCCCAAAGACATTTGGGCCCCTCTCATGTCATATCTGTTATCAACAGCTGCTGATGCCACATCAGATGTAGGAGTGTTGGAGCAGAGTCAAGACTCAAATGAAAAACAAATTGTAAAACTGTCTTGCATAACTGTTTGTTACTGTACAATATTAACACTAAATGTCCTGGGATAGCATTACTGGGAATTGTTGACATGTGGCTATATGTGTCTTGATGTATGTTGTAAAATGAATACAAATAAAATAAAGAAATGAAGAAGATGTCGGTTGTCGTATTTGAAGGGGCATGCGGGCCATGATTGCTGGTAGTGTATGGAAAGTGCTCTTGGGAAATTACCTTCCTGTGTTAAAATTGTTTTTATTGGCTGTTGTAAAAATTGCAGGAGAGGAAGAGAAGCATAATTTTTGCCTCCGTGCTCCTAATAGAATTGAGAATTCTTGGAACGAATGCTAGTGAATGTTTTACTCTCGCTGTCAGAAGTACTTCAATGATGTGACTTTTCAAAAACTTCCTAAGGCCATGTCACTTTAAGAAAAAATTCCTAAGGCCATGTTTTGACTGCATTAGTGAAGAGGATTAAACCAAATGTAACCAGCATTTGACATCAGCTCATATTTAATAACTGTTGTTTTCTTCTTTGTCTGTTCAACATTTTGAAATACATGTCAAAAGTATGTGATAGATTCAAAGAAGACTCAAAATTAAATGTCCCAATGAATATTGTATCCTTTATTATATTACCACCCTCAATATGTTTGGGGCCAACACCATAGCTTTGTTATGCTTTTGTTTTCATGTGTTGATAAATTAATCTTTAGCTAGATGTGACATTTCTTCATTCTGTTCACATTTACATTACATTGATAGATTTATTATTACACCACACCTGAAAAACAGACGAAGTAATACTTGTTAGGAATTATTGTTAGGTTGCATAAAGATTTAAAAAAAAAATAATACAAGGATTCCCCAAATCAAATGAAATATGTTAATTAGGGCCAGTACTGTTATTTGCTTACTTACATTCCTTTGTGTTGGTTTACATCTCACGAATGAGCTTTACACAATAGAACTTGCACATTATTTATGCCGTACTAGGTCCATCATCATATATCTTCATCATATATTATCAGAAGTACATCATTGCGAGATTGGATACAACATGCCAGTTTCATTTAGGCCTTCCTATTAATTCTTGGAAGCTATTATTCAGAATTGTCAATGTTTCTATAAAAGCAAAGTTGGATACTGCATAACACATTTTTGGGAGTATTGAATGTACTTTTTGACAGTGGATTTAAGTTTGTTTAATTCCCAATACAAGGTATGATTTATATGTTAGCGGAGAGGCAAGTTTGTCGCAACGGTGAAGGAGTTTCATCCCTGCCAATATAATGATCGTCCAACTCGATTTAAATTGGGGGGAATAATTGTTTGAAGACAGCAGAGAATACTCTGTCTCCACTGTGGTCAAACCCCTCAGTTGGCCCAACAGAGTAACGGCGGGGCGGAGGTGTCTAGGTGTAGATGGAAGGAGATGCGGCTTTTCAGGTAGGCGGGCCTATCTTGTGTAGTGCCTTAAAGGTGTGAGGGAGGATTTTGAAATGAATGTGTTTGTGAATTGGGAGCCAGTGGACCTCCATGAGGAGAGGTGTGATGTGTGTTCTGTATCGGAGGCTGAAGATGAGTCTGACTGGCAAGTTCTGAAAGGTTTGTAGTCTTCAGGTGAGTGGTTCAATGATTGTGGCACAAAGGGTGTTCCCATAGTCCAGCTTGCTGGTGATGGGGCGTAAGTGATGTTTTATTTCTGGTATTGTCTGGGGGCCATTTGAAGATCATCCTCAGCATCTTCAGTGTATGAAAGCAGGTTGCATTGACGGTGGTTTTGTTTAGGACAACTGTCAGTAATGATCCCAAGGTTTCTGGCTTGGTGGCTGGGGATTGATGTTTGTCTGAGTTCAGATGGCCACCAGTTGGAGTTCAATGGCAAGGTGTTCACACCAAAGATCATTACTTCTGTCTTGTCGCAGTTCAGCTTGAGACATTTGGTCTACATCCAGATGCTGACCTCAGACTTCGGTCATGTAGGCCGTGAACTTGTTCCTTGTGTTGGGTGTCTTGTCTCAGAAGTAGAGTATGAGTTCCATGTCAGCAAAGGAGAGGGTGTTGATGTCATTTGCAAGGATGACATTAACCAGGGGCGTCATGCAAGCACTGAAGAGTGTTGGCTGAAGGACAAACCTTTAAGCACTCTGCAGATGAGTCTGCTGGTTTCCAAGGAGTAGGTTGTCAGGTTGACTGCTTGTGTTCTATCTGTCAGGAAGGAGCAGATTCATCGGAGAGCAGGTCCTTGGATGCCAATCTCGCGAAGGCATCTGATAAGGATGTGGTGGAAGTCCGTGCTGAAGGTTAGGAGGATAAGGGTTGCAGACTCTCCGCTGTCCAGGATTATGCAAATGTTGTTGTATGTGGTGACTATGAGTTCTGTTTCTGTGCTGTGGTTGGCCTTGAAGCTGGACCGGATAGTGTGGAGGAGCTGATGATTGATAACGTGGTCAGAGAGATATCTGTTTATGAGCTTCTCAGGGACCTTTTGCTGGGTACGGTATGAGGAAGATTGGGCTATAGTTGATGAGTGAGACTGTGTCCGTGGAGGGTTTCTTGAGCAGAGGAGTGAGAGTGGCATGCTTTCATGTGTCGGGGAAGGTGTCTCAGTCAATGGAGGTGAGACCTTTGCTAATGTGTGTGAGACTTTTGGTGAAGGTGTGGTCAGGCAGGGTCAGACAGGGCCCCAGAGTGGATGGATTTTATGAGTGAATAGATTTCATGGTAGCTGTGGTCTCATTCGGGGTGATGGATGAACATGTAGTCGGTTCTTCAGCCAAGATGGGGGGTGAGTGTCAAGGGTTATGGGGCAGAGTTGAGGGTCAAATTTGTAGTCTATGGATGTGATCTAGTTGAAGAAGCACTCGGAGAGCTTATTGCGTAGGTCTTGAGAGCAAGTGATGTTATTGGAGGTGGCTTTAAGCTTGGTGAACTCTTTAACAATGGTGAACATTTCTTTGCTTCTGTTACTGTCTACATCAATGCAGTCTATCAGTTCTCTGTGTTCGGTGTTCCAGATGTGTTTGTGGTAAGGTCTCAGGGCAGATTCGGCTATTTCTTCTGCACACTTAATGCAGTGTTTTCTATATTAGGCAAAGAGCTTGAATGTTCCGGCAGAGTTTTAAGACTTTATACACATCAAATCAAAACTGATTTCATGTAGGTGCTCATGGGGTGACAAAAATAGTCAGAACCAAAAAGAGTTTCAGGAAAAACATTAAAATAGTGGTAATCATGGATATATATCAGAAACCACAAGTTTTTGTATTTAAAAATAAGCAATAATTTGATGTTCTTTGATGGAAATGTAGCAACTTTAATGGTGAAGTCAAAGTGGTTGCTATCAAAGTATGCCAGCAGTGTGCAGAATGAGACTTAAAGTGGTATGGCATTTTAATAAATTGCTGAAGTCTGCGGTTGGAAGGATGTGACTGGGAGAAAGCAGTCCTATTGTACATTGCATTGTGCATGTGATCATTAAGCTCATTTAAGCTTTTTCATCTACATTTACTGTGTTATAACCACATCTTCTTCTATTGCATGCATCAAATCAATAATAAAGGCCTTGCTTTGTGTTATTTGTTACAGTCATATCTTTCTAAATGCATAGATTCGTGGAGTTAACTAGTTGGGTGCTGATGGTTTATAACTCACTGATCCTGAGTGTCTTCAGAAATGCAAATCATGCACTGTACCTGGACTGTTGCAGTGTCTCCCCTCACACACCTCTGAGTTCAAAAACTGGATTCTGCTATCTTGTTTCTTCACAGTGTTACTTCTGACAAACATTCATTCAATATGATATGTTAACTAAAATACTTGACCATGAATGTTCTCACGTTTTCATCTTTTATTTCTTCATCTATTGTCATGACTATTGGGGTTCAATTCCATGAATATACATATTCTAACAGAAAGATGTGATAATCCTCAATGCATTTCAGACCATAAGCCCTTTATCAGGAGGTCATTAAACACCGTGGAATGAAAGAAAAGCTTATATTCAAATTTAATACTCTCTATAAAAGAACAAATTCCATCTAATATATGAAAAACTTTAACATTATAAATTGTCATGAATCAACAGTAAATATGTGGGTATTGAGGTTCAATCCGTGTTGAAAAAACGATATAAGTGAATGTTTAACTTGTGTCAAAACTCACATTATCCTCATCATCCTCTCGTATTTGAATGAATCATATCCTAAATCACAAAAAAAGAATGTTCATCAAGTATTGTTACAACCATGGATTCCATTGTCACATGTAGAAACTTAAGGGGTTGAAACTATCATTGACATATAGTTTTAACTGTGAGCATGTTGACTAACTTCCTGTGTCCATCTATAATCAAATCTGTATCACACACTTTATGTGCAAGTGCATACATCACATATGTCCTGGAATCAATCAATTGCAGCTGAAAGATGTAGTGCAAAAAAATGGGAGAATTCCACCTGTGTACACGCCACTGTGTGTTAGTTTCATCATTTCTGAATAACAGCGTGTTTATGCAATTGCTATTCTATTTATAATTGTTTTATATGGTAGTGCAGTGTTGCCTACGTTATGTCCTACACTAGGTGCATTATATCACAATGTTCATAGATAGCTAGTAACATGCCTGTCAAATAAATGTCCCGATCAAAATGATAAAAAGTAAAACAACTTTCTTACTGAGCACGTTTTGGCATCTGGTAATGCATATTCAAATTGTCAGAAAATCATAACATGTCTCAAACCCAGAATGTCCATATAACGTGTCAGGCGAAGTCTGTGCAAAAATGAATAGAGATGAAGTTACTGCATGGTTGCATTGCTAAAGTGCAGACAAATAATCATGATGTGCCACTGTGTTTGAGCTGAGAAAAAGTTTCTGGCAATATGTTGGATGATTACGCTCTGTCCACTTAGTGTAAAGTGATCTGGCATCCTTATAGTCCACCATTTCAGTTGTTTTAATCAGATCTGCATGAAATGTGGTTGGGAAGCTAGACCATGAAGGAATGTAGAAAAAAGTAAAGCACAAAAAGCGCATCCATGTTAGCACTTTAAGTCTAAAGTTATCACAATAAAAAAAAATCTTTTCAAAGACTGAAAAATGTAATGAAATATAATAAAAATCTACCCCAGGTGACATGTACCTGATAACAAATTTTTTAAAATAAGAATAAAAAATGTAGGTCCTCACAACTAAGGTTAGAAAAATCCACGGGGAATGTCAAACTTAAACTGAATGACCATGGCATTTATCATAGTGTCAAGTAGGTGACTAATGGAGTGAATAAACCGGCCCACCTGTAGTAAACTGCAGAGTCCGCTTGATTTTCGCCCCTCGGTGATTAGCGAGCTGGTAGTATTGGGTATGCTGCAGTGTATATTAGAATAACTGGGCCCAATTCACAAAGGTAATCTTAGACAAAAGTCTAACTTTATGACTTTTGATATTCACAGAGGTCATTTAAGAGTCGTATCTTTACATCCGCAGTCGGGCCGTACTCTCCGGCTCAAACTGTACTCTCTGGCTCAGACCATACTCTCCATCTCGGGCCAGAACCTCAGACTCAGGCCGGATAAAGTATAATCACAAAAAGGAACATTAAGAATGTGAGAAAATTAGTAGAGAAGGTCATGAAAATCAGTTTTGTCAGGGAAAAGAGTATGGCCAAGCACTAAATCACATCTCAGAAAAATCTCCTCCTTTGCTTCACGGTACATGCAATCCACAATTTGCACTCTCCTCAGTGTTGACTGTAGTATTACACTAAAAGTTTGGTGTAACACTACAGTCAACACTGAGTGTGGTATAACACTACAGTCAGCACTGAGGGGAACGCATATTGTGGACTGCATGTACCATGATGAGAAGGACCAAACTTTTCTGAGATGTGATGCATTGAAATTTTCATAACCTCCTCAACCATTTAGCTCACGTTCCTAACGTTCCTTTTTGTAAAAATTGTGTTCCGGCCCATTGATGACACATCATCTGACCCGAGCAAGAGATTACGGCTTGAGCCGCAGAGTACATCATGAACCAGAGAGCACGGCTTGGGACGGAGCTTCCGGCCTGACTGCACACGTAAAGATACGACTCTTTAATGACCTCTGTGAATACCAAAAGTCGTGAAGTTAGACTTTTGTCTCATATTGCCTTTGTGAATCGAGTCCACTGTGTTTAAACAATCTGTTAGAAACTGGAGTTAACTAGCCCAGTTTGAAATGAAGTTGCCAGTAATGTAGGATGTTCTATGAAGACAGTGCATGACTAAATGATGTGTTAAAATAAACTATCAAAGTAATATGTCAAAATCAAACGGCGAGCGTAACCTAATCTCATGACACTGTAGTTCGACTATATGTAAAACAACATTGCACCATCTGCATAAGTCTCCATGCTTCTATACTGCGTCAGACTGAGTGTGTCAATTAAGATTTGCATTTCTATCAGATAAATATGAGGATCCTCATTTCATGATACATAAAGGGTCTCGTTGCCACGCTTTTGGGCATTCAATATGAGAATGATCATTACCTGATAAGTGGTACCATATTACTCTTGTCGACATTCAATGTCTCATTGTTAAGTTATCATTTGTTCTTCCCCAACATCTGTGTATGCAACTTGTAAGTACATGTTATACAAATGGAGATTCCATGTGTTCCCTTCATCTGTCATTGGCATATCGATATCTTAATGTGAATAATCACAGTGCTTTGTGGAATTACAAAAAACAAGAATATTCAATGTGACTGTTGAATCTGGTTGGAATCAGTGTATTGAGTAGTTTGATACACTATTGTTCTCTTTCTAATAAGTTCTTGTTATCCAGGTTGTCTCTGGTTTGTACTTGTTCTAGAATATATATATCTCAGTTGACTGATGTTATGCAAAAGATTTTTGTACTGCACCACAATGGAAGATTTCTTATTTTTCAATCTGATGTTACTCTTGTGCTCAATCAATCTCGTTTTAATCTTGCATTTAGTGTTTTCCATGTAAGCAAGGCCACATGGGCATTTCAGCATGTATAATACATTTTTGGTTTTGCAGGTAGCTTTAATTCGTAATTATATTGTATTGCCTTTCAATGGGTGATTTTTCCCTGTGCCTTTAACTGTACTGTTGCAATTAGTACAATTCAAACGTTCCTTTGTATGTTTGACTTTGGTTCTTATGAAGGTTCTGCAATAGCTCCTTTAAGTTTCTGAGTCGCTCATACACAAACATAGGTGTGAGGTTGATTAAGCCCTTAAAATCAGGTTCAGTCCGTATCACTGCCCAAAATTTCAATATGATTTCCTGATTTTAGTACTGGTGGTAGAGTATTTGGATATGAATATCATTCTTTTATTAGTTTGTCGTGGAGGTTTGTTCTTCAGTAATACTTAGCGATTATTCTTTCAACTCTTTTTGCGGCTTCATGTATAATTTCGGACGGTGTTGCCTCTCTTGAGAAACGTTTTACATATCATGGATTTGGCTGTTTTATATGTTTTAGTGTCTGATGTTAGCCTTCTCACCCTCAATAATTGTGAGTATGGTAAAAACTTATTCCAAAAAAACTGATGACAGCTAGAGTAATTGTTGCGGTTCCCAGCTAGCCTGAGTAGTTAGGCCTCTTAACATAAAAGCTCGCCCTCCAAACCGTACACCAGCACCTGTGTAGGTATGTATATGTTTTAGTGTACATCTGTTTCTCTCATAAGTTTGTATTCATGTGCAACTGTATTTGGTTTCATGTGCACTTGTATTTGGTTTCAGTGTTTGGTATTCATATGCAACACCTTATATCCTGTCAGGTAAAAGACATTGCTTTGTTGCCCCTGGCACTGCGTGCTGTAGCTCACTTTCAACCAATATGTCTATTGCCATTGGTTCACTGTTGCAAGGATCACAACAGGAGTTCCCAAGATCCCACCAGACCGTAGCAACTCTCGGCTGCGAGTTTGGGTGTGGTTCACCTATATAAACCCCACCTAAGAATCCCGTAATCCCTTTGCCTTGAGACTCTCCGTGAGGCAAATACTTGCTCATTAGAGGAGCACCAAAAGGCCTGCACTTACCTGCATTGAAACTACCATACTCCATCATCCTCAAGGAGTGAGTCCACACCACTTGGCCCTCCTGAACCTGTAAGAAAGAAAGGAAACAATTTGACATTGAAAAGGTACCCAATGCAAGCAGTGCATGCCGCAAGCCTAAGTCCCGTGTAGATGGCTAAATTAACATTGCATAACGCAGAAGGCATGCCCTAAGTCTACGGACTTGATTTTGATTATGTAATTGATTGTGATTGAACATATGGCATAAGTAAACTGATAGCTTGGTTCTTGAGAACATTTGCTTTTGAGAAAATTAGCTTTTTGGACATTAGGCAGTGCTCATGAACCTTGAGAATACGAGGCCCTTTTAACTTGTAACCTGTGGGTCAAGAAATCAAAGGAGCCTGAGAAGTATTTGAGTACACCTATAATGGCCAAAGACAGTAACAGACGTGCACTGTGGTAGCATATTGTGTTACATCATTTGCATGTCACCAGGAGCTGTATGAGCAATAGCCTTGGGTGTAAATACATGTTTTGCTTTCTTCTTAGACTGTACATAAACACGTTACACAACCGTTATCCCATCTAGTAACAAATCTAAGAGGACAGTATCCAGTACTAAGACTACACAATGGACGGCATGACTGACATCATTGTTTGCAGGTAGGTGAGAGACTAACCACACTATGGGATGACACACCGGGGGGCTACATCTATGCCAACAGAACAGGCCAATTCACGATCTTCTCCCTTGTTTTAAGGTTCGACAACTATTCCCCGAGCACAGAAGACGACTTTCAAACCAGGCCCTTCTCCTAAACTCCACCCCATCTCCTTTGTGGGAATTCATATCACAGGCAGAAAGGTAGGGTACACGGAGCTGGGTCCCTAACGTCTCTGCGAAGCGGGCAATGCGGGCTGACAGGGAAGCACAGCATTATTGCAATCTGACAGTAATGTAATACGTTGTTGAGGTCATTTGGTTTTACAAAGACATTGGTTTTTAAACTCATGTCACTCAAAGAAATATTTACATCCAAGAAGGTTATTTGTGTGTTACTTATCACGTGAGTGAACTGTACTCGGTCATCAATGGAATAAGGATGTGTCCATTTCGGCCCACAGTCCCCACGTTACACCCGGGATGCATTGCTTAATCTACGAGGGTCTGCACACGAAGGTAAGCTCACCTTTGAAGAGACAGCTTTTCCCCTACCTGACTTCACCCACAAGGGCTTAATCGTAGGAGGTCTGCTGAACGTCAGATCCCTACCTAAGCATGCCACTGAAATCAGTCTCCTCATAGAATCCCTCCATCTAGATGTCCTTTTCCTAACTGAGACTTGGACACATGCCGACTGTGATATCGATTTAGCATCTGCCTGCCCTTTAAACTTCAACATCCTGCATCTCCCCAGACCCAAAGGCCGCGGCGGCGGAGTTGGCATTATCTTCCGAGCCTCATGGCAAATAAACACCATAGACATAGACCCAGTGCCTGGGATTGAGCTCCTTGGTCTGGCCATAAACTGCCACCCAGGAGTCACCTTCACGGTGATCATCTGTTACCGACCTCCAGGGGCATTTTCCATCCCGCAACAGCAAGCTCTTCTTACTATCTTTACAAACATGGCAACCTCCCACAACAAACTAGTTATTCTAGGAGACTTCAATCTCTGGCCAAACAGCAGCCTAGATACAGGTCTAGATAACCTCTTGCTGTCCTGTGACAGCGTGGGGCTTCACCAACTGATTAAGGATCCCACCCACTCTGCAGGCAATCGACTCGACCTTATTTTCTCGAGCCCTGATCTAACACAAGTAGGCGACATTCTGCCTATGAGCTGGACGGACCACTCACTCATCAAACTCTACATTACCAGCACCACAATTAGAAAGCCCAACAATAGCTCTCTACCTGAATTTACGTACCGAAACTGGAAAGCCCTAGAAAAACTCAGCGCCACCACCAAAGTCTTTGATGTGGAGGATAGTTTCTCTCCTACCAGCTCGGTTGAAAACAACTACAGAGCCTTCAGCACGAGAATAACTTCCATCACGGACTCTGTTGCCCCATTAAAACACTGCAAACCCAAAGGTAGAGCACCTGCTCCCTGGTACAATGACTCCCTGAAAACTCTTAAATCAGCCTGTAAACAGGCCGAGAGAAAGTGGAGACACGGATACTGTGACAATAATAAAACCCTCTGGAAAAATATGCTCCGTGACTACAAATCTGCCATTGCAGAGAGCAAATCGACTTACTACTGCTCCACTATAGTTAACGCAGCTAACAGTCCAAAAAGCATATTCCAGATTCTGGATAACCTTATACATCCTGACTGCGCCAAGAAATCTATTCCCCCATCTCAGACCCTCTGTGACAATCTCGCACAGTTTTTCACAGACAAAATCGAGACCATCATTAACAACCTGGCAACTCCCCCATCACATAACACTCCAACCCCCCCCCGGACCTTGTTCCGCTAACCTTGATCCTCCAAGTTCAGCATGCCCTCCTAGGGAAAGTCTCCTGGCCTTTCCCCAGATCCCTGAAGCAGAATTTGAGAACTGGCACTGGGCATTACCTCGGGATCCCCCCTTGACCCTCTGCCCCCGAAAACCTGGAAAGCATGCGGGAACGAGTTATTCCACACCCTCCGGAGGATCTGCAATCAATCTCTCGGTTGTGGACTCGTTCCCAACCCCTGGAAGCAAGCGCTCATCACCCCGCTACTGAAGAAACCAACTCTGAATCCAGAATGCTTTTCCAACTTTCGCCCCATATCACTTCTGCCCTTTCCGGCGAAAGTGGTAGAACGATGCGTCAGCACCTGCCTCTCAACCCACCTCGAGCAGCATCACGTTCTGGACGATTTCCAATTCGGATTTCGTCCAGCCCATGGCACCGAAACAGCAGTGCTTACTGCCATGGAAGAACTCCGAGTGCGTGCATACAGGGGCCAAGCCGTGGCCTTGATCTTATTAGACCTGTCTGCCGCATTCGATACTGTCAACCACGTGACCCTGCTTGAGAGGCTGAGAGAGGCTGGGGTTGACGGCACGGCCCTGCTCTGGTTTCACTCTTATCTCAGAGATAGGAAACAGGCCGTATCCCTCCCTCCTTTCCAATCTGCCTTCTCCCCAGTCCCTCACGGTGTACCCCAGGGTTCCTCTATCAGTCCGATCCTTTTCAATGTTTACTTAAAACCACTGGTCACTTTAATCAAATCCCATAATACGACTACAGTAAACTATGCGGACGATACCCAGCTCCTTTTCTCTTGGGAGGGCGAAGATTCCATTCCCTTGGAAGCCTTCCACAACTGCCTAAGAGACACCGCAGGCTGGTTACATCGGAACTCCCTCCAATTCAACACCTCGAAAACCGAGGTTCTGTTCTGTCCTGCGAGCCGTATCCCTCGCCTTCTGCCTGCGGAGCTCTGGCCCCCGGAAAACCCAAACAATCCGCTACCTGTTGCCAGCGTTCGCAATTTGGGCGTCATGCTAAATAACAAACTTAGCATGGAAACGCAGGTAACAAGAACAGTCGCCACCTGCTCGCCCTTATGCACTCACTGCGCAAAATCCTGCCATTATTACCACCTCCAGCCCGAGCATTGATAGTCAGGTGCACTATTCTGAGTCGCCTCGACTATTGCAACGCCCTCCTGCTTGAATCTCCTTCGATACTGTTAGACAGACTCCAACGAGTCCAGTCGGCAGCAGCCAAACTGGCCCTTGGATGGACCAGGAGATCCTCGGCCACCGCTGCCTTGGCCGAGTTGCATTGGCTTCCCTTGAAGCAACGAATAGCCTTCAAGGCCCTTTGCTTGGTCTTCAAGGCACTACACGGTTCAGGACCAAGACCTCTTCAACATCTGTTCTCCTGGTACATCCCTACCAGAACGCTACGATCCGCGACCGCCTGCCTTGTGAAAGTACCCAGATTTAAGAAGGCCAGGATCGGGGGAAGATCTTTCAGAGTAGCTGCCGCCAAGCTCTGGAACAGTCTGCCTGCCGACATTCGCCAAATTCCACAGCTCCTACCTTTCAGGAAACAAATAAAAACATGGCTCTTCCCCCAGCCTTCCACCCCCGCCCCCCCCTTAATCAGTACCCATCGCTTCTAACCTAGGAGTAAGCTACCAGCGCCAGGATACCTGCCAGGTGACAGCCGCGCTCTATAAATGTTTTAAATAAATAAATACATTATTGCGGTCTCATATTCAACTTTAGAGCCAGTCCATAAAAGAAAGATATCACAATCCTAAATGTCCCTGAAGGAGCGGAGGGAGACGACTTGAAGGGTTTGGTAGTTGAACTTGATTCATCCTGCTCAGTCTCTTCATCTGGAAGAGACTGAGCAGGGGCTGGGTAGGGATATCCAGAGAGTACATAGAGACCCCTTCAGGCTTAATCCGAACAGAAGCAATCCCAGGAGGAACTTGGTTTATTTCCTTACTTACTCCCTGAAAGAGAAGGCTTTTTCCCAGGCATTGAAAATGAAAGTAGTGAAAGTAGATGGGTTGTCTTGTGAAATTAGGTCTGGTACTATGGTTGTATTGATATCTTTCTTTTATGGACTGGCTCTAAAGTTGAATTTGAGACCGCAATAATAAAACATAAGTAATAGGAGTTGGGCAAGAGAATGGACCAATTGAAAGAGTTGGGGGCCTCAGTGCAGATGAAGTTCCCGGCGGTTCTAAAAGTTATGATGAACAATAAGATGCACAATTTTAGAGCTGTCAGTGAAGTAGGTGGCTTAATAGATTCTTGTGAATAGGTAAAGTAAGGAGGTAGTCAGCTATGAATAGTTTCTTTTAAACCACATTTTTGCTCTTTAATTTGAGATAAAAACACACTTGGGGGATAACCCAAAGGCTAAGGCCATTAGAAAGGGGGGTAGGTTCTCCATGGGGGGTGGGGGTACAAGGGAAGAGGTCACTGGGTGGGGAACATTTAGGGGAAAAAGAAAGAAAAATTCCTCAGAAGCCGCTTGTAGGAGAGTAGGATCTGCTTCACATGGTACCCCCACTTTTTGCTGGTGTTTCACTGTTTGTCGACCTTAGTCTGGCTGTGGCCCTGCTAATCAGGACCCCAGCCTAGCTGCTTCCTCTCTAAAATGGTTTCCATGTACATTAGGTACATTTCTAATTGGATTCTGGAGTGCCTTATAAGCCCCTAGTATATGGTATACTATGTACCTAGGGCATAGGTACCGCAGAGGCCTACCAGGGGCTGAAGCATGTATTATGCCACCCCTGGGAAGCACTCGAAAATGCCACCACAGGTCTGCTACTGCAGCCTGGGTAAGGTGGTGATTGCACCCCTTACAGTGGTATAGGCTACCCATACCACTACCATTGCACACACATATAAAACCTATAAGTTACTCCTATGGCAGGCCTTACCTTTCCTGAAGGCAGAGTGCTTGGTTTTTATGTGAGAGGGTGCCACTGCATGTGCAGAGCCCCTCTGCAGTGTTGGGAGTACCTCCTCTGATGCTGTTTGTGGTGCAGCCTGACCATATACTCTTAAGTGCATTATAACCTCGCGGGAAATGCTAACTTTGGGATGGCTGCACGGAAACATGTCGTGTTTGGTGTCAAACGCTTTGGAATACTACCCCTCCAGTTCTGGCGGTGGGGGAGCATTCCACCCTTCTAGAGGGAGAGACATGTTCACACTGGTCTAACCCGGTAGGACTTTCTACAGCCCTGGCATCACCAAATGGATGCCTCTGCCACAGACACGGGTCTGGCCTCCTGCTGCTGACTGAAACTCCAGCAGGGGAGGCCTGGAAAATAGGTTTCCTGTCCCAGGGAGGTGTAACCACCTCCCCCAGACAGGCAGATGTGTATTGGGGCTGGGCGGGAGCACTCTCTGGTGCTTTGAAGTCCTGCACTGGGGGCACACTTGGTGTCCCTGTGCATAGTCCAGTTCAAACCGGTTGCAGGGGCTACCTGCCCCTGCACTGGTGCAAAACTGGACAAAGGAAATGGGTGTAACCACCCCTCTTTCCAAACCCTCCCATAGGTGGGTCTCTAGAGTATGTCCAACCCCCAAACTCTGTATAAGTATGGGAACCCAGTCCTTGCGACTTTAGATTACCCTGGACGAAACTCTGCAATATCTATCCTGGACCTTCGATGTTCTGCTTTGCTTAGAAGACTGAAGAAATCTCCCTTGGGGTCAAGGAGTGACTCCCCCTGCTTGGCAGGCACCAAAGAAGCAACTGACCGGTCTGCATCGCTGAAGCTCCCGCCGGACGCCGACGTCTTTGCATCACCAGAGGTAGATTTCGGGACTTCCCCCAGGCTACCCTGAGTCCAAAGCAAAGCTGAGGCCTGTGGCTATCGTGGGTGACGTGGAACTGTGACCCCTGGACACCGTGAACTTTTGCAACACCATCATCTTCCTGGTCTTCCTCGAAGTTGTGCTTTGGGTTCCCACTAGCCCGAGCCTTGAGCATCTCCTGTACTGAAGATTTCTGGCCTCCCCTCCATGAGTGACCCGTGGACTAGTTTCCAGTGCGACCGCTTGAGGCTCCTTTGCGATCGCTAGCCCGTTGGCTAGCAGGTCCCCACGAAGGCAACTCCTCTTCTGATTGGGCTTTCCTGGTTGCTCCAAATGTGCCCCGACTTACCCTCATTGGGTGAGTCCCCCAGACCTTGCTGGTCTGCACCGCCATCCTTTCTCTGATTCCAAGTGACTTGCCGTTGCCAAGGCTTGTTGGGTCCAATCTGGTCGCCGACACTGCAGCACTCGACAGACTTTGTGGGACAGCTTGAATCCAGCTCCTGGTCATCATCGGCACCTCCAGGACCTCGTGGCTGAAGAGTCAAGACACCCATCAACTCACCTGAAGCACCCGACATCTGTGGGCATTGGCCAATCATGCCCTTGGTCACTGGTAAGTGACCCAGACTCTGTCCCCTCTGCTTTCAGGTTCCTTCCATCCTAGATCCAGGCTTGGATCACTTCGGACACTTCTCCTCTTCACGGCAGCAGCACTTCTTCGCCAGCTTCCATTGAAATCGACGACGCAACCTGACACCAAAAGACACCTATGCACTCGGCTTCCCTGGGTGAGGTAACACGAGTACTTTGGTGCTCTCGTGGGTGCTAGCCCTAGAACTTCCTAAGTCCAAAAGGGTTTGGTCCTGACTCATTTCTAAGTGTCCCTAATCTTTAAATTTCCAACCGCGACATTGCCCATAGAAGCTAACGGGAACCCGCGGCTGTGTTCACACACTGCACACGGCCCCCGTGGGTCCCCTGTGTCACTACCTTGGGTGGTTCCTTGGGTCCCAGCAATTCTACAGGCTCTAGGCCTTATGTCTAGTTCAGTCGTGGTTCTCAAAAGTGTATTTGTGCAATTACTGTTGATTGCTAACTTGTAACTTAAGTACTTCGAACTCCAGTCTCATAAAGAGACTAGAGGGGTGTGTTTTATCTTAAATACATATATTTTAAATATATACCTGGTGTGGTTGTCCTTTCATTTGGTCATTCAAGAGATTATAGACTGCTAAAACAAGCTGCTTTACATTCCTTCAAGATTTAGCCTGAAGGCTGCTCTCCATAGCTACCACTAGGATAGCTTTCAATAAAGGTTGTCTTTAACCTATTCACCATAAGGGGTTGTTTGGACTGATACAGGGTGCCCACTATAACTAGTGGACAGCATATATCAGGCCCACTTCTCACACAGCTGTTTTGTCATTAGTGAAGGGTATCAAGACAGGAACATGGGAGACGGACAGAAGCTGAGTTTGAAGATTTTATCCTGGAACGTTAACGGGTCAAGAGTGAAGCCAAGGAGAGGGCGTATCCTCTAATATATAAAAGATTGTACTGCCCAGATTTGTGTGCTTCAGGAGACGCATCAACACCAGTCGAGGATAGATTATATTTTGTTGGATCTTGGTTTAAGGGAGCAAGTAAAAGATATTAAACATATTGGGATTCGCTTGTCAGATCATTCCACAATTTTTTGGGAGATCTGTCTTAGGGAAGACAGTCTATCCCCCAGGTAGACTTTGTATCGTACTCTGATGTTGGATCAGGGAACTGTCGAGAGACTGAAAGAGCAGACAGCTGAGTTGTTGGATTTTAACTGGGGGTCGGCCACTGCTGTGGTGGAGTGGGACTACTACAAAGCCTATTTTAGGGGGAAGCTAATAAGTTATACAGCTGGAAAGAGGAGAGTTTCCCGGGAAGAGATTAGAGAATTGGAAGAGGGGATAAGAATATTGGAAGGGGACCTGGCCAATTGGAGTCAGAGAGAGTCTAGACAGATGGATTTATCTGATCTGAAACTTAAACTTGCCACTATTCCTGATAAGAGGGTAAGGGAAAGGTGGGAAACAAGTAATCTAGCGCAATTCGAGTATGGTGAAAATTGCGGGAAATTGTTAGCTTGGCAGACAAAAAAAGATCAGGTGAAAAATTAATACAAGAGATTAAGTGCCAGAATACGGGGAGGGTCCTCACTAATAGAAAAGAGGTTGAGGAAGTGTTTTACAATTACTTTGGAACTTTGTATGAAGAGGATTTGGAGACATCTGAAGAAGAGAGGGACAGTTGGTTGAGTTGGGGCTTGATAGTTGCTTTAGAGGAGGAAACAACTGCTTTTTTAACTGAAATTCGGAAGGGGGTAGTGAAGCAGGTATTGAAGAAGGGTAAGCGGGGGACAGCATCTGGCCCAGACAGTCTACCTTTAGAAGTGTATGGTGCAGTAGAGGATATAGTGACTCCAATTCTAACTAAACTTTTTAATGAGTTATTTATGGAGGGGGCACCCCAACCAGAGTCATGGTCAGAGGCTACAATTTCTTTAATTTTGAAACCAGGAAAGAGCAAAAATTGATGCAATTCATATAGGCCGGTGTCGCTTCTGAATTGCGATTACAAGATTTCCAGACTTCCCGAGGCTACCCTGAGTCCAAAGCAAAGCTGAGGCCTGTGGCTATCGTGGGTGACGTGGAACTGTGACCCCTGGACACCGTGAACTTTTGCAACACCATCATCTTCCTGGTCTTCCTCGAAGTTGTGCTTTGGGCTCCCTCCCAGTAGCCCGAGCCTTGAGCATCTCCTGCACTGAAGATTTCTGGCCTCCCCTCCACGAGTGACCCGTGGGCTAGTTTTCAGTGCGACCGCTTGAGGCTCCCTTGCGATCGCTAGCCCGTTGGCTAGTAGGTCCCCACGAAGGCAACTCCTCTTCTGATTGGGCTTTCCTGGTTGCTCCAAATGTGCCCCGACTTACCCTCATTGGGTGAGTCCCCCAGACCTTGCTGGTCTGCACCGCCATCTTTTCTCTGATTTCAAGTGACTTGCCGTTGCCAAGGCTTGTTGGGTCCAATCTGGTTGCCGACACTGCAGCACTCGACAGACTTTGTGGGACAGCTTAAATCCAGCTCCTGGTCATCATCGGCACCTCCAGGACCTCGTGGCTGAAGAGTCAAGACACCCATCAACTCACCTGAAGCACCCGACATCTGTGGGCATTGGCCAATCATGCCCTTCGTCACTGGTAAGTGACCCAGACTCTGTCCCCTCTGCTTTCAGGTTCCTTCCATCCTAGATCCGGGCTTGGATCACTTCGGACACTTCTCCTCTTCACGGCAGCAGCACTTCTTCGCCAGCTTCCATTGAAATAGACGACGCAACCTGACACCAAAAGACACCTATGCACTCGGCTTCCCTGGGTGAGGTAACACGAGTACTCTGGTGCTCCCGTGGGTGCTAGCCCTAGAACTTCCTAAGTCCAAAAGGGTTTGGTCCTGACTCATTTCTAAGTGTCCCTAATCTTTAAATTTCCAACCGCGACATTGCCCATAAAAGCTAACGGGAACCCATGGCTGTGTTCACACACTGCACACGGCCCCGTGGGTCCCCTGTGTCACTACCTTGGGTGGTTCCTTGGGGTCCCAGCGATTCTACAGGCTCTAGGCCTTATGTCTAGTTCAGTCGTGGTTCTTAAAAGTGTATTTGTGCAATTACTGTTGATTGCTAACTTGTAACTTAAGTACTTCGAACTCCAGTCTCATAAAGAGACTAAAGGGGTGTGTTTTATCTTAAATACATATATTTTAAATATATACCTGGTGTGGTTGTCCTTTCATTTGGTCATTCAAGAGATTATAGACTGCTAAAACAAGCTGCTTTACATTCCTTCAAGACTTAGCCTGAAGGCTGCTCTCCATAGCTACCACTAGGATAGCTTTCAATAAAGGTTGTCTTTAACCTATTCACCATAAGGGGTTGTTTGGACTGATACAGGGTGCCCACTATAACTAGTGGACAGCATATATCAGGCCGACTTCTCAGACAGCTGCTTTGTCATTAGTGAAGGGTATCAAGACAGGAACATGGGAGACGGACAGAAGCTGAGTTTGAAGATTTTATCCTGGAACGTTAACGGGTCAAGAGTGAGGCCAAGGAGAGGGCGTATCCTCTAATATATAAAAGATTGTACTGCCCAGATTTGTGTGCTTCAGGAGACGCATCAACACCAGTCGAGGATAGATTATATTTTGTTGGATCTTGGTTTAAGGGAGCAAGTAAAAGATATTAAACATACTGGGATTCGCTTGTCAGATCATTCCACAATTTTTTGGGAGATCTGTCTTAGGGAAGACAGTCTATCCCCCAGGTAGACTTTGTATCGTACTCTGATGTTGGATCAGGGAACTGTCGAGAGACTGAAAGAGCAGACAGCTGAGTTGTTTGATTTTAACTGGGGGTCGGCCACAGCTGTGGTGGTGTGGGACTACTACAAAGCCTATTTTAGGGGGAAGCTAATAAGTTATACAGCTGGAAAGAGGAGAGTTTCCCGGGAAGAGATTAGAGAATTGGAAGAGGGGATAAGAATATTGGAAGGGGACCTGGCCAATTGGAGTCAGAGAGAGTCTAGACAGATGGATTTATCTGATCTGAAACTTAAACTTGCCACTATTCCTGATAAGAGGGTAAGGGAAAGGTGGGAAACAAGTAATCTAGCGCAATTCGAGTATGGTGAAAATTGCGGGAAATTGTTAGCTTGGCAGACAAAAAAAGATCAGGTGAAAAATTAATACAAGAGATTAAGTGCCAGAATACGGGGAGGGTCCTCACTAATAGAAAAGAGGTTGAGGAAGTGTTTTACAATTACTTTGGAACTTTGTATGAAGAGGATTTGGAGACATCTGAAGAAGAGAGGGACAGTTGGTTGAGTTGGGGCTTGATAGTTGCTTTAGAGGAGGAAACAACTGCTTTTTTAACTGAAATTCGGAAGGGGGTAGTGGAGCAGGTATTGAAGAAGGGTAAGCGGGGGACAGCATCTGGCCCAGACAGTCTACCTTTAGAAGTGTATGGTGCAGTAGAGGATATAGTGACTCCAATTCTAACTAAACTTTTTAATGAGTTATTTATGGAGGGGGCACCCCAACCAGGGTCATGGTCAGAGGCTACAATTTCTTTAATTTTGAAACCAGGAAAGAGCAAAAATTGATGCAATTCATATAGGCCGGTGTCGCTTCTGAATTGCGATTACAAGATTTCCAGACTTCGCCGAGTCTACCCTGAGTCCAAAGCAAAGCTGAGGCCTGTGGCTATCGTGGGTGACGTGGAACTGTGACACCTGGACACCGTGAACTTTTGCAACACCATCATCTTCCTGGTCTTCCTCGAAGTTGTGCTTTGGGCTCCCAGTAGCCCGAGCCTTGAGCATCTCCTGCACTGAAGATTTCTGGCCTCCCCTCCACGAGTGACCCGTGGGCTAGTTTTCGGTGCGACCGCTTGAGGCTCCCTTGCGATCGCTAGCCCGTTGGCTAGTAGGTCCCCACGAAGGCAACTCCTCTTCTGATTGGGCTTTCCTGGTTGCTCCAAATGTGCCCCGACTTACCCTCATTGGGGGAGTCCCCCAGACCTTGCTGGTCTGCACCGCCATCCTTTCTCTGATTTCAAGTCACTTGCCGTTGCCAAGGCTTGTTGGGTCCAATCTGGTCGCCAACACTGCAGCACTCAACAGACTTTGTGGGACAGCTTGAATCCAGCTCCTGGTCATCATCGGCACCTCCAGGACCTCGTGGCTGAAGGGTCAAGACACCCATCAACTCTCCTGAAGCACCCGACATCTGTGGGCATTGGCCAATCATGCCCTTCGTCACTGGTAAGTGACCCAGACTCTGTCCCCTCTGCTTTCAGGTTCCTTCCATCCTAGATCCGGGCTTGGATCACTTCGGACACTTCTCCTCTTCACGGCAGCAGCACTTCTTCGCCAGCTTCCATTGAAATAGACGACGCAACCTGACACCAAAAGACACCTATGCACTCGGCTTCCCTGGGTGAGGTAACACGAGTACTCTGGTGCTCCCGTGGGTGCTAGCCCTAGAACTTCCTAAGTCCAAAAGGGTTTGGTCCTGACTCATTTCTAAGTGTCCCTAATCTTTAAATTTCCAACCGCGACATTGCCCATAGAAGCTAACGGGAACCCATGGCTGTGTTCACACACTGCACACGGCCCCGTGGGTCCCCTGTGTCACTACCTTGGGTGGTTCCTTGGGGTCCCAGCGATTCTACAGGCTCTAGGCCTTATGTCTAGTTCAGTCGTGGTTCTTAAAAGTGTATTTGTGCAATTACTGTTGATTGCTAACTTGTAACTTAAGTACTTCGAACTCCAGTCTCATAAAGAGACTAAAGGGGTGTGTTTTATCTTAAATACATATATTTTAAATATATACCTGGTGTGGTTGTCCTTTCATTTGGTCATTCAAGAGATTATAGACTGCTAAAACAAGCTGCTTTACATTCCTTCAAGACTTAGCCTGAAGGCTGCTCTCCATAGCTACCACTAGGATAGCTTTCAATAAAGGTTGTCTTTAACCTATTCACCATAAGGGGTTGTTTGGACTGATACAGGGTGCCCACTATAACTAGTGGACAGCATATATCAGGCCGACTTCTCAGACAGCTGCTTTGTCATTAGTGAAGGGTATCAAGACAGGAACATGGGAGACGGACAGAAGCTGAGTTTGAAGATTTTATCCTGGAACGTTAACGGGTCAAGAGTGAGGCCAAGGAGAGGGCGTATCCTCTAATATATAAAAGATTGTACTGCCCAGATTTGTGTGCTTCAGGAGACGCATCAACACCAGTCGAGGATAGATTATATTTTGTTGGATCTTGGTTTAAGGGAGCAAGTAAAAGATATTAAACATACTGGGATTCGCTTGTCAGATCATTCCACAATTTTTTGGGAGATCTGTCTTAGGGAAGACAGTCTATCCCCCAGGTAGACTTTGTATCGTACTCTGATGTTGGATCAGGGAACTGTCGAGAGACTGAAAGAGCAGACAGCTGAGTTGTTTGATTTTAACTGGGGGTCGGCCACAGCTGTGGTGGTGTGGGACTACTACAAAGCCTATTTTAGGGGGAAGCTAATAAGTTATACAGCTGGAAAGAGGAGAGTTTCCCGGGAAGAGATTAGAGAATTGGAAGAGGGGATAAGAATATTGGAAGGGGACCTGGCCAATTGGAGTCAGAGAGAGTCTAGACAGATGGATTTATCTGATCTGAAACTTAAACTTGCCACTATTCCTGATAAGAGGGTAAGGGAAAGGTGGGAAACAAGTAATCTAGCGCAATTCGAGTATGGTGAAAATTGCGGGAAATTGTTAGCTTGGCAGACTAAAAAAGATCAGGTGAAAAATTAATACAAGAGATTAAGTGCCAGAATACGGGGAGGGTCCTCACTAATAGAAAAGAGGTTGAGGAAGTGTTTTACAATTACTTTGGAACTTTGTATGAAGAGGATTTGGAGACATCTGAAGAAGAGAGGGACAGTTGGTTGAGTTGGGGCTTGATAGTTGCTTTAGAGGAGGAAACAACTGCTTTTTTAACTGAAATTCGGAAGGGGGTAGTGGAGCAGGTATTGAAGAAGGGTAAGCGGGGGACAGCATCTGGCCCAGACAGTCTACCTTTAGAAGTGTATGGTGCAGTAGAGGATATAGTGACTCCAATTCTAACTAAACTTTTTAATGAGTTATTTATGGAGGGGGCACCCCAACCAGGGTCATGGTCAGAGGCTACAATTTCTTTAATTTTGAAACCAGGAAAGAGCAAAAATTGATGCAATTCATATAGGCCGGTGTCGCTTCTGAATTGCGATTACAAGATTTCCAGACTTCGCCGAGTCTACCCTGAGTCCAAAGCAAAGCTGAGGCCTGTGGCTATCGTGGGTGACGTGGAACTGTGACACCTGGACACCGTGAACTTTTGCAACACCATCATCTTCCTGGTCTTCCTCGAAGTTGTGCTTTGGGCTCCCAGTAGCCCGAGCCTTGAGCATCTCCTGCACTGAAGATTTCTGGCCTCCCCTCCACGAGTGACCCGTGGGCTAGTTTTCGGTGCGACCACTTGAGGCTCCCTTGCGATCGCTAGCCCGTTGGCTAGTAGGTCCCCACGAAGGCAACTCCTCTTCTGATTGGGCTTTCCTGGTTGCTCCAAATGTGCCCCGACTTACCCTCATTGGGGGAGTCCCCCAGACCTTGCTGGTCTGCACCGCCATCCTTTCTCTGATTTCAAGTCACTTGCCGTTGCCAAGGCTTGTTGGGTCCAATCTGGTCGCCAACACTGCAGCACTCAACAGACTTTGTGGGACAGCTTGAATCCAGCTCCTGGTCATCATCGGCACCTCCAGGACCTCGTGGCTGAAGGGTCAAGACACCCATCAACTCTCCTGAAGCACCCGACATCTGTGGGCATTGGCCAATCATGCCCTTGGTCACTGGTAAGTGACCCAGACTCTGTCCCCTCTGCTTTCAGGTTCCTTCCATCCTAGATCCAGGCTTGGATCACTTCGGACACTTCTCCTCTTCACGGCAGAAGCACTTCTTCGCCAGCTTCCATTGAAATAGACGACGCAACCTGACACCAAAAGACACCTATGCACTCGGCTTCCCTGGGTGAGGTAACACGAGTACTCTGGTGCTCCCGTGGGTGCTAGCCCTAGAACTTCCTAAGTACAAAACGGTTTGGTCCTGACTCATTTCTAAGTGTCCCTAATCTTAAAATTTCCAACCGCGTCATTGCCCATAGAAGCTAACGGAAAACCGCGGCTGTGTTCACACACTGCACACGGCCCCCGTGGGTCCCCTGTGTCACTACCTTGGGTGGTTCCTTGGGGTCTCAGCAATTCTACAGGCTCTAGGCCTTATGTCTAGTTCAGTCGTGGTTCTTAAAAGTGTATTTGTGCAATTACTGTTGATTGCTAACTTGTAACTTAAGTACTTCGAACTCCAGTCTCATAAAGAGACTAAAGGGGTGTGTTTTATCTTAAATACATATATTTTAAATATATACCTGGTGTGGTTGTCCTTTCATTTGGTCATTCAAGAGACTATAGACTGTTAAAACAAGCTGCTTTACATTCCTTCAAGACTTAGCCTGAAGGCTGCTCTCCATAGCTACCACTAGGATAGCTTTCAATAAAGGTTGTCTTTAACCTATTCACCATAAGGGGTTGTTTGGACTGATACAGGGTGCCCACTATAACTAGTGGACAGCATATATCAGGCCGACTTCTCAGACAGCTGTTTTGTCATTAGTGAAGGGTATCAAGACAGGAACATGGGAGACGGACAGAAGCTGAGTTTGAAGATTTTATCCTGGAACGTTAACGGGTCAAGAGTGAGGCCAAGGAGAGGGCGTATCCTCTAATATATAAAAGATTGTACTGCCCAGATTTGTGTGCTTCAGGAGACGCATCAACACCAGTCGAGGATAGATTATATTTTGTTGGATCTTGGTTTAAGGGAGCAAGTAAAAGATATTAAGCATATTGGGATTCGCTTGTCAGATCATTCCACAATTTTTTGGGAGATCTGTCTTAGGGAAGCCCGTCTATCCCCCAGGTAGACTTTGTATCGTACTCTGATGTTGGATCAGGGAACTGTCGAGAGACTGAAAGAGCAGACAGCTGAGTTGTTTGATTTTAACTGGGGGTCGGCCACGGCTGGGGTGGTGTGGGACTACTACAAAGCCTATTTGAGGGGGAAGCTAATAAGTTATACAGCTGGAAATAGGAGAGTTTCCCAGGAAGAGATTAGAGAATTGGAAGAGGGGATACGAATATTGGAAGGGGACCTGGCCAATTGGAGTTAGAGAGAGTCTAGACAGATGGATTTATCTGATCTGAAACTTAAACTTGCCACTATTCCTGATAAGAGGGTAAGGGAAAGGTGGGAAACAATTAAACTAGCACAATTCGAGTATGGTAAAAATTGCGGGAAATTGTTAGCTTGGCAGACAAAGAAAGATCAGGTGAAAAATTAATACAAGAGATTAAGTGCTAGAATACGGGGAGGGTCCTCACTAATAGAAAAGAGGTTCAGGAAGTGTTTTACAATTACTTTGGAACTTTGTATGAAGAGGATTTGGAGACATCTGAAGGAGAGAGGGACAGTTGGTTGAGTTGGGGCTTGATAGTTGCTACAAGGTTATAGGATAAAGCAGCAAGGTTATAAATGAGTGCACAGCCTGGACTTGTCACTTGTCAGTAGTGAAAGTATTGCCCACCTCAAATGGCCAGCTGCTTGGATGACCATAAATATAACATATATACACAAGTATGAGAGGCAACACAAAATCAAAAGTATTGTATAATTTCAAAGTGAAAAACTGAATGTTAAGTCCACACAGCAGTTGAGTATTTTCATATGTTCTTTTATTCCAAAGTTCAGTGCAACCAAATCCGCAGCCAAAGCGTTTCGCCCAAGCATGGGCTTCTTCAAGGCTGTTTAGAGATCATACAAATGCAAAATTTGTAAAATTTCATAAATGTATCAAGAATGGCTGTACAAACACAAATCGTGTGATGAAAAAACGTCAAAGAGTGCAGGAAAAGGAAAGGACTGTGAGAAACAGAGGAAGAGCATGAGGCGGCACAGCACGTAAAAGACAACACACATTACTAAAAAGCCACCACTGTGTCTAACGAACGGAGTTAGAGAAAGATAAGTGACTTGTCCCAGATCCAAAAAGTTAGAGCATGGATTAAGGGAATATTGCGTCCAAAAATAAAAAAACAAGATTCAAGAGCAGGGAGAAGTCGCTTACCAAGGTTAATAGAATATAAGTACACGTCAAGGCATTTGAGTAGTAACGTGACGAAAACAGCTGGACCCAAAAATGTGTCTGTAAAGTAAAGACAGCACAATAAATAGTGCATCAAGAGTCAAGCGGTGACTGGAAATGATCATGGCGTAAAACCACAGTAGTGTCAACTCACCTTACAAGGTGATTAGCCAGTGAGTATTGTACGTCCGTTTGGTGTGTAACTTCAAAAGTGTACACTGCAAGGCTCCGACTAATCAGATCTGTTAGAAAAAATAAAAGCAAACGCAAAGTTGCGTAAAAGTTGACATATGTCCCAGTGTCCAGCAACAGATGGGGAAACTGACACGGATATCAATTAAAAAAACAGTTGTTCTAAAGCAAAACCACCAATTATGTAAGCTGCTGACACTTATCCTCAAAAATGTCTAAGCTAACTTCCGTACCATAAGAAAAGCAATAGCAGAAACCGGCCATGAGAATCACAGAAACCTGCTGGTTTCGTAACGTGAAGTCCCAGCCCGTTGGATTCCTACAAGGCAATTGCTGACCCATGTGTTGTCAGAGTTACACATCCGACTATCAACAGTCATACACGGAAACCTCAGGCAAGGAAAGAGGCACCTAAACACACTGACTACCAAATATGTTCGCATTGAACACAAAAGCTACCAGCCATTCATAGCCACAAAGAGACAAAGGTGACTCTGCCCGTGAGAGCATCCAAAGTCCGACCTGCTCATGTCCCCCATCAAACACTTACTTTATGAAGCTCAGTGTGTAGGATTCAGCTGAAGTCCGAGGCGCGATAAGTCCCGTCGTGTTGAAACGGTTACCTTGGCAGTGGCAACGTCCAAACATTCATACTAACGCGCCAAACAGGTATTGTCCGGTGTGCGATGGTGACGAGTCCTGACAGACTAGAGCGCGTCACTAGATGAGAAACTCCATATTGGAGTAGTTCCGGTTCGTCATATGAGTCATCTGACTGCCTATTCGGATGTGTAGAGATGGTTACCTAGGCAATGGCGCCGCCCATGAAATACAACTAACGCGCCAAGCAGATTAAGTCCGGTATATAATAGTGCCGCGTGCTTGAGTACTGAGTCGCGTCACAAATCAGTTTGACGTAAAAGTAATCTAAAAAGCGTGTTTGATGTGAGCTGACACAGTGACAAAAAGACTGCCGTTTCCGATGTGTGTAGATGATAACCATGGCAATGGTAACGCCCATAAAAAACAACTAACGCGCCAAGCAGGTTAAGCCCGGTATGTGATAGTGACAGGTGCTAGAATACTGGATCGCGTCACAGACCGGTTTTACGTGTGAGTAATCTGAAAAACGTGTTTGATGTGAGCGGACACAGTGACGTACAGACATAAGGAGGTGACGGGTAAAAAGGAAAACAGCGTGGGTGACTGTTGTCCAGTACCATGGCCAGAGTGGTCATGCCGTGTCCACCCATATTCAATATCACGCGTCCGGTCTCTAGATGCAGGTGGGTAGTGATGAGGCTGGAAAAACGGAAACTTTTATTACGTGGTGCGGTCCGCTCAAATATAAAAGAAGATAAAAACACGAGGTAAGCGACTAACAATCAGAATTAAAAAGGGCCATTAGAAGACCCCAGTTTAATGCTGAACCATTCAGGAGTGCAGCATAAGCAGATCGTCTGTAGAGAGACTCGGACTCTATTCAAAGAGGGAAAGGATACGAACAGAAGGTGTATTCAAATATCAAGTTAAATGGCAATAGTGTCCAGAAATGGGAGGAAAAGCAAGTCTAAAGTTGAAAACATTTTATAGTTGCCCAGGAGAGTATAGCAAAGGAAGCTGTGGTTGACTAGTATTATTAGAGTCAGAAAACCGGGGTCATTGCAGTGAGAAAGACAACAATTGTAAGGTGCCAAGAGCCTACTGTAAAACATACTATTACAATAATGTCATAGTAGTACAAACAATAGTATAGACATTCATATTGCAGATATAGGCTGGGGTACATTCCACCTGTAACCACCAGTAAATTGAGACCACAAGGTAACAGTATTGGCAACCAAATTGAAAGCATGATAACGATACATCAGGGACACATCCAATGAACGTAAGTTGTACCCTCTAAATAAAGAGAGTAGTGAAAAATGGAATATAGAGATAACAAAAGAGTCCAAACGTTGTGTTTTACCATTACACAATCTCAAACATTGCATGAACGTACATTAAGACTTAGACATGTCAGAGCAAGAATTCTATTTCTCAAAGTGGTAACGCTGTTTTGAAATCTGTTACCTGATTATAAGAAATAGTGCAAATCATTATCATTATTAAAGCCCATTGCAACTGCCCGCAGGGTACAAATCCATCTCGCCTCCAGTTGCCTTAGTCTAAGTTCTCTGTCACCCCCACGGTTTCCTGGTAAGGCTACATCGATGCCGTGAAACCGAAATCTAGACCTGTCCACACCCTCTCTGCAGGAGTGTGTCACTAAGGCATATGAAGTGTCGCCATGTATTGCAGCTCTGCGATGTTCCTGTATGCGGGTTTTGAGTGGTCTTACCGTACTACCCACATAGATTTGGTTACATCGACATATCAGGACATACACCACAAAACTGGTAAGACAGTTGATGAAATGCTGAATGGTGTGTTGTCTGCCTGAGTGGTATTTGAACGTCAGGGTTTTGTTACAGCCCAGGTCACAAATATTGCAGGAACTGCAGGTATAAAACCCTAAAGGTTTTTTGAGCCAACCTGGCTTCGGGGGCTGTGGCAATGTGTAGCTCGGGCATAGACTGTCCCTGATGGTTCTGCTTTTTCTGAATGTCATCGAAGGTCTAGACGTGATTACGTTGTTGATACCTGGCGCTCCCTGAAGGATCGGCCAATGTCTATTAACTACCTTAAAAACTTCATGATTGAGAGTGGAAAATGTCGTGATGAAAGCAAGTCTTTCATGTTGTTTGGGAGTATCCTTACGGTTCTTCACAAGTAGGTCCCTTCTATTTAGTTGTGTGGCCCTGCGTTTAGCCAGTCCTAAGATGTCATGTTTGTACCCTCTCTTATGTAGCCTATCCATAGCTAGTGTAGTCTGGTGTTCGAAGTTACCATCCTCACTACAATTCCTTCAAATGCGTATCATTTCCCCAAATGGGATGGCCTTTTTGGTAGGGGCTGGATGCGCACTGTTGTAGTGTAAAATGCTATTAACAGCAGTGTCCTTCCTGTGCAGTGTGCTATGTATTTTCTTGTTGCATACATAGAGTTCAAGGTCCAGGAAGTAAATGGATGTTTGAAACAACTCCATAGTAAATGCAACGTTGAAGGTGTTATGGTTCATGAAGGTAAAGTACTCTATAAATTCAGGCTCTGTTCCTGTCAAGGTTCGCGAACCTGTTCATGGGGTGGGTTGAAAATGTACACGCCTGGTCACGCTTGGCATCCAAATGGATTGCAACAACTTGGGGTGGATTGCCACCCCAAACCGGATGCACAGCATGCTTAAAGTTGCATCTAAATAAATGCCACAAAGTTATTGGTCTCCCATGTTTTCAAGTTTATTTGATGCTTTTTCCAAGTAGTCCAAAATTTACAATCTTCTTGCTTTTCACTCATCACAAGAGAGGCGTTTATGTATTCATATTGATCTTATTCAAGTGTTTACTTAAAAATGTATAGTATGTCGCAGCAGTATACGATCTCACAAGTGGAGTTTAGATTACTTTGGTTAGAATTTAAAAACAATCAACGTTTTTTGACACCATGTTCGGCACTGTTTTTGGAACACATCACATTATAGTGGGAGGAAAGGTTAATAAGGGAGGATAACTTTCTGAATTGTGGTATAGATTCACGCATGAGGGGTACAGCGGGAGGAGTAGGCATAAGTTGAGAGCGGAGGGTAAACAAGAACGGGAGTTATATCGAGGTTTATTTCTCAAGGTACATAACGGTGAACATGGCGCATTATGGGAGATGCAGGCACTCGTGCAAATTGACGGGGAGGAGATTAGATGATGCGTAATTAACTGCAGGTGCAATGGAGGGGTGGAGACAAACAAGGTTTAAAAACAGAGGGGTAAGGCAGTTGTATGCTTTGTCTAGTTGGGAGTGTCGCTGTTGAAGGAGCAGGGAGGATGCTTTCATGGACGATTTTGAAAGGTAAAGGATCAGAATGAACACATAGCAATGCGGGGCGCCAGTTAATTCTTAAGTGGTATATGTTTGAATATCACAGGGGATAGAATATAGCACTGAAATGTAGGAGGGTTGGGATGAGAAGATTGTAGAATGAAGGAAGTTTCTCGTGGGTATCCATAATACGGTATTGTAGAATTATGAGCGCGAAGTGGGAAAAACAGTGATTACTGACAGACATTACATAAAAAAGTAACTTTGAGATGAGCATGCAGTCTAATTGATGTGTTTTGCATTTGTAGAAAACCCCTGACGAAGGGCCGGCTAAGAGGCCCGAAATTCATTGGGTATTACAAGATCCATGATCGTGGATTAATTTATGTACAAAGTCGGGTTGCAGGATAAGGCCTTGATGGGCATTTCTGCAACTTTAAGATTAATATGAATACATAAAGGCCTCTCTTGTGATGAGTGAAAAGCAAGAAGATTGTAAATTTTGGACTACTTGGAAAAAGCATCAAGTAAACTTGAAAAGATGGGAGACCAATAACTTTGTGGCATTTATTTAGATGCAACTTTAAGCATGCTGTGCATCCGGTTTGGGGTGGCAATCCACCCCAAGTTGTTGTGATTTTCGTAACATCGTGGCTCGGGCTGACCACGTTTCCGGGTGGCACGCCTTGGATGAAAAGAAATAAAGCAAGATGAATGAAATGAAAAAATTCAAAACAGGTGTGCACTCTGTCGCTTCTTGAATGGATTGTATTACTTTTCGGCCCAACAGACGAGTAGCACCCACAGGAGGAACATGATGAACTTGACAAGCTTAAAAAACGTCACAAGAGAGACAATCGCACGAACATTTTTCTTCAAATGGGATGTTCATTTAATTTGCAGCTCTTACTTATTCAAGTGTTTACTTAAAAATGTATAGTATGTCGAAGCAGTATACGATCTCACAAGTGGAGTTTAGATTACTTTGGTTAGAATTTAAAAACAATCAACGTTTTTTGACACCATGTTCGGCACTGTTTTTGGAACACTTCACATTATAGTGGGAGGAAAGGTTAATAAGGGAGGATAACTTTCTGAATTGTGGTATAGATTCACGCATGAGGGGTACAGCGGGAGGAGTAGGCATAAGTTGAGAGCGGAGGGTAAACAAGAACGGGAGTTATATCGAGGTTTATTTCTCAAGGTACATAACGGTGAACATGGCGCATTATGGGAGATGCAGGCACTCGTGCAAATTGACGCGGAGGAGATTAGATGATGCGTAATTAACTGCAGGTGCAATGGAGGGGTGGAGACAAACAAGGTTTAAAAACAGAGCTGTAAGGCAGTTGTATGCTTTGTCTAGTTGGGAGTGTCACTGTTGAAGGAGCAGGGAGGATGCTTTCATGGACGATTTTGAAAGGTAAAGGATCAGAATGAACACATAGCAATGCGGGGCGCCAGTTAATTCTTAAGTGGTATATGTTTGAATATCACAGGGGATAGAATATAGCACTGAAATGTAGGAGGGTTGGGATGAGAAGATTGTAGAATGAAGGAAGTTTCTCGTGGGTATCCATAATACGGTATTGTAGAATTATGAGCGCGAAGTGGGAAAAACAGTGATTACTGACAGACATTACATAAAAAAGTAACTTCGAGATGAGCATGCAGTCTAATTGATGTGTTTTGCATTTGTAGAAAACCCCTGACGAAGGGCCGGCTAAGAGGCCCGAAATGCATTGGGTATTACAAGATCTATGATCGTGGATTAATTTATGTACAAAGTCGGGTTGCAGGATAAGGCCTTGATGGGCATTTTCTGCAACTTTAAGATTAATATGAATACATAAACGCCTCTCTTGTGATGAGTGAAAAGCACGAATATTGTAAATTTTGGACTACTTGGAAAAAGCATCAAATAAACTTGAAAACATGGGAGACCAATAACTTTGTGGCATTTATTTAGATGCAACTTTAAGCATGCTGTGCATCCGGTTTGGGGTGGCAATCCACCCCAAGTTGTTGTGATTTTCGTAACATCGTGGCTCGGGCTGACCACGTTTCCGGGTGGCACGCCTTGGATGAAAAGAAATAAAGCAAGATGAATGAAATGAAAAAATTCAAAACAGGTGTGCACTCTGTCGCTTCTTGAATGGATTGTATTACTTTTTGGCCCAACAGACGAGTAGCACCCACAGGAGGAACATGATGAACTTGACAAGCTTAAAAAACGTCACAAGAGAGACAATCGCACGAACATTTTTCTTCAAATGGGATGTTCATTTAATTTGCAGCTCTTACTTATTCAAGTGTTTACTTAAAAATGTATAGTATGTCGCAGCAGTATACGATCTCACAAGTGGAGTTTAGATTACTTTGGTTAGAATTTAAAAACAATCAACGTTTTTTGACACCATGTTCGGCACTGTTTTTGGAACACTTCACATTATAGTGGGAGGAAAGGTTAATAAGGGAGGATAACTTTCTGAATTGTGGTATAGATTCACGCATGAGGGGTACAGCGGGAGGAGTAGGCATAAGTTGAGAGCGGAGGGTAAACAAGAACGGGAGTTATATCGAGGTTTATTTCTCAAGGTACATAACGGTGAACATGGCGCATTATGGGAGATGCAGGCACTCGTGCAAATTGACGCGGAGGAGATTAGATGATGCGTAATTAACTGCAGGTGCAATGGAGGGGTGGAGACAAACAAGGTTTAAAAACAGAGGTGTAAGGCAGTTGTATGCTTTGTCTAGTTGGGAGTGTCACTGTTGAAGGAGCAGGGAGGATGCTTTCATGGACGATTTTGAAAGGTAAAGGATCAGAATGAACACATAGCAATGCGGGGCGCCAGTTAATTCTTAAGTGGTATATGTTTGAATATCACAGGGGATAGAATATAGCACTGAAATGTAGGAGGGTTGGGATGAGAAGATTGTAGAATGAAGGAAGTTTCTCGTGGGTATCCATAATACGGTACTGTAGAATTATGAGCGCGAAGTGGGAAAAACAGTGATTACTGACAGACATTACATAAAAAAGTAACTTTGAGATGAGCATGCAGTCTAATTGATGTGTTTTGCATTTGTAGAAAACCCCTGACGAAGGGCCGGCTAAGAGGCCCGAAATGCATTGGGTATTACAAGATCCATGATCGTGGATTAATTTATGTACAAAGTCGGGTTGCAGGATAAGGCCTTGATGGGTATTTCTGCAACTTTAAGATTAATATGAATACATAAACGCCTCTCTTGTGATGAGTGAAAAGCAAGAAGATTGTAAATTTTGGACTACTTGGAAAAAGCATCAAGTAAACTTGAAAAGATGGGAGACCAATAACTTTGTGGCATTTATTTAGATGCAACTTTAAGCATGCTGTGCATCCGGTTTGGGGTGGCAATCCACCCCAAGTTGTTGTGATTTTCGTAACATCGTGGCTCGGGCTGACCACGTTTCCGGGTGGCACGCCTTGGATGAAAAGAAATAAAGCAAGATGAATGAAATGAAAAAATTCAAAACAGGTGTGCACTCTGTCGCTTCTTGAATGGATTGTATTACTTTTCGGCCCAACAGACGAGTAGCACCCACAGGAGGAACATGATGAACTTGACAAGCTTAAAAAACGTCACAAGAGAGACAATCGCACGAACATTTTTCTTCAAATGGGATGTTCATTTAATTTGCAGCTCTTACTTATTCAAGTGTTTACTTAAAAATGTATAGTATGTCGCAGCAGTATACGATCTCACAAGTGGAGTTTAGATTACTTTGGTTAGAATTTAAAAACAATCAACGTTTTTTGACACCATGTTCGGCACTGTTTTTGGAACACTTCACATTATAGTGGGAGGAAAGGTTAATAAGGGAGGATAACTTTCTGAATTGTGGTATAGATTCACGCATGAGGGGTACAGCGGGAGGAGTAGGCATAAGTTGAGAGCGGAGGGTAAACAAGAACGGGAGTTATATCGAGGTTTATTTCTCAAGGTACATAACGGTGAACATGGCGCATTATGGGAGATGCAGGCACTCGTGCAAATTGACGCGGAGGAGATTAGATGATGCGTAATTAACTGCAGGTGCAATGGAGGGGTGGAGACAAACAAGGTTTAAAAACAGAGGTGTAAGGCAGTTGTATGCTTTGTCTAGTTGGGAGTGTCACTGTTGAAGGAGCAGGGAGGATGCTTTCATGGACGATTTTGAAAGGTAAAGGATCAGAATGAACACATAGCAATGCGGGGCGCCAGTTAATTCTTAAGTGGTATATGTTTGAATATCACAGGGGATAGAATATAGCACTGAAATGTAGGAGGGTTGGGATGAGAAGATTGTAGAATGAAGGAAGTTTCTCGTGGGTATCCATAATACGGTACTGTAGAATTATGAGCGCGAAGTGGGAAAAACAGTGATTACTGACAGACATTACATAAAAAAGTAACTTTGAGATGAGCATGCAGTCTAATTGATGTGTTTTGCATTTGTAGAAAACCCCTGACGAAGGGCCGGCTAAGAGGCCCGAAATGCATTGGGTATTACAAGATCCATGATCGTGGATTAATTTATGTACAAAGTCGGGTTGCAGGATAAGGCCTTGATGGGCATTTCTGCAACTTTAAGATTAATATGAATACATAAACGCCTCTCTTGTGATGAGTGAAAAGCACGAAGATTGTAAATTTTGGACTACTTGGAAAAAGCATTAAATAAACTTGAAAACATGGGAGACCAATAACTTTGTGGCATTTATTTAGATGCAACTTTAAGCATGCTGTGCATCCGGTTTGGGGGGGCAATCCACCCCAAGTTGTTGTGATTTTCGTAACATCGTGGCTCGGGCTGACCATGTTTCCGGGTGGCACGCCTTGGATGAAAAGAAATAAAGCAAGATGAATGAAATGAAAAAATTCAAAACAGGTGTGCACTCTGTCGCTTCTTGAATGGATCCAAATGGATTGGACACATTCAGTTCTGGGGTCGGTACATCGACGACATTATCATCGTATGGACAGGAACAGAGCCTGAATTTATAGAGTACTTTACCTTCACGAACCATAACACCTACAACGTTGCATTTACTATGGAGTTGTCTCAAACATCCATTTACTTCCTGGACCTTGAACTCTATGTATGCAACAAGAAAATACATAGCACACTGCACAGGAAGGACACTGCTGTCAATAGCATTTTACACTACAACAGTGCGCATCCAGCCTCTACCAAAAAGGCCATCCCATTTGGGGAAATGATACGCATTCGAAGGAATTGTAGTGAGGATGGTAACTTCGAACACCAGACTACACTAGCTATGGATAGGCTACATAAGAGAGGGTACAAACATGACATCTTAGGACTGGCTAAACGCAGGGCCACACAACTAAATAGAAGGGACCTACTTGTGAAGAACCGTAAGGATACTCCCAAACAACATGAAAGACTTGCTTTCATCACAATATTTTCCACTCTCAATCATGAAGTTTTTAAGGTACTTAATAGACATTGGCCGATCCTTCAAGGAGCACCAGGTATCAACAGCGTAATCACGTCTAGACCTTCGATGACATTCAGAAAAAGCAGAACCATCAGGGACAGTCTATGCCCGAGCTACACATTGCCACAGCCCCCGAAGCCAGGTTGGCTCAAAAAACCTTTAGGGTTTTATACCTGCAGTTCCTGCAATATTTGTGACCTGGGCTGTAACAAAACCCTGACGTTCAAATACAACTCAGGCAGACAACACACCATTCAGCATTTCATCAACTGTCTTACCAGTTTTGTGGTGTATGTCCTGATATGTGGATGTAACCAAATCTATGTGGGTAGTACGGTAAGACCACTCAAAACCCGCATACAGGAACATCGCAGAGCTGCAATACATGGCGACACTTCATATGCCTTAGTGACACACTCCTGCAGAGAGGGTGTGGACAGGTCTAGATTTCGGTTTCACGGCATCGATGTAGCCTTACCAGGAAACCGTGGGGGTGACAGAGAACTTAGACTAAGGCAACTGGAGGCGAGATGGATTTGTACCCTGCGGGCAGTTGCAATGGGCTTTAATAATGATAATGAATTGCACTATTTCTTATAATCAGGTAACAGATTTCAAAACAGCGTTACCACTTTGAGAAATAGAATTCTTGCTCTGACATGTCTAAGTCTTAATGTACGTTCATGCAATGTTTGAGATTGTGTAATGGTAAAACACAACGTTTGGACTCTTTTGTTATCTCTATGTTCCATTTTTCACTACTCTCTTTATTTAGAGGGTACAACTTACGTTCATTGGATGTGTCCCTGATGTATCGTTATCATGCTTTCAATTTGGTTGCCAATACTGTTACCTTGTGGTCTCAATTTACTGGTGGTTACAGGTGGAATGTACCCCAGCCTATATCTGCAATATGAATGTCTATACTATTGTTTGTACTACTATGACATTATTGTAATAGTATGTTTTACAGTAGGCTCTTGGCACCTTACAATTGTTGTCTTTCTCACTGCAATGACCCCGGTTTTCTGACTCTAATAATACTAGTCAACCACAGCTTCCTTTGCTATACTCTCCTGGGCAACTATAAAATGTTTTCAACTTTAGACTTGCTTTTCCTCCCATTTCTGGACACTATTGCCATTTAACTTGATATTTGAATACACCTTCTGTTCGTATCCTTTCCCTCTTTGAATAGAGTCCGAGTCTCTCTACAGACGATCTGCTTATGCTGCACTCCTGAATGGTTCAGCATTAAACTGGGGTCTTCTAATGGCCCTTTTTAATTCTGATTGTTAGTCGCTTACCTCGTGTTTTTATCTTCTTTTATATTTGAGCGGACCGCACCACGTAATAAAAGTTTCCGTTTTTCCAGCCTCATCACTACCCACCTGCATCTAGAGACCGGACGCGTGATATTGAATATGGGTGGACACGGCATGACCACTCTGGCCATGGTACTGGACAACAGTCACCCACGCTGTTTTCCTTTTTACCCGTCACCTCCTTATGTCTGTACGTCACTGTGTCCGCTCACATCAAACACGTTTTTCAGATTACTCACACGTAAAACCGGTCTGTGACGCGATCCAGTATTCTAGCACCTGTCACTATCACATACCGGGCTTAACCTGCTTGGCGCGTTAGTTGTTTTTTATGGGCGTTACCATTGCCATGGTTATCATCTACACACATCGGAAACTGCAGTCTTTTTGTCACTGTGTCCGCTCACATCAAACACGCTTTTCAGATTACTTTTACGTCAAACCGATTTGTGACGCGACTCAGTACTCAAGCACCCGTCACTATTATATACCGGACTTAATCTGCTTGGCGCGTTAGTTGTATTTCATGGGTGGCGCCATTGCCTAGGTAACCATCTCTACACATCCGAATAGGCAGTCAGATGACTCATACGACCAACCGGAACTACTCCAATATGGAGTTTCTCATCTAGTGACGCGCTCTAGTCTGTCAGGACTCGTCACCATCGCACACCGGACAATACCTGTTTGGCGCGTTAGTATAAATGTTTGGACGTTGCCACTGCCAAGGTAACCATTTCAACACGACGGGACTTATCGCGCCTCGGACTTCGGCTGAATCCTACACACTGAGCTTCATAAAGTAAGTGTTTGATGGGGGACACGAGCAGGTCGCACTTTGGATGCTCTCACGGGCAGAGTCACCTTTTTCTCTTTGTGGCTATGAATGGCTGGTAGCTTTTGTGTTCAATGCGAACATATTTGGTAGTCAGTGTGTTTAGGTGCCTCTTTCCTTGCCTGAGGTTTCCGTGTATGACTGTTGATAGTCGGATGTGTAACTCTGACAACACATGGGTCAGCAATTGCCTTGTAGGAATCCAACGGGCTGGGACTTCACGTTACGAAACCAGCAGGTTTCCGTGATTCTCATGGCCGGTTTCTGCTATTGCGTTTCTTATGGTACGGAAGTTAGCTTAGAAATTTTTGAGGATACGTGTCAGCGGCTTACATAATTGGTGGTTTTGCTTTAGAACAACTGTTTTTTTTAATTGATATCCGTGTCAGTTTCCCCATCTGTTGCTGGACACCGGGACATATGTCAACTTTTACGCAACTTTGCGTTTGCTTTTATTTTTTCTAACTGATCTGATTAGTCAGAGCCTGCAGTGTACACTTTTGAAGTTACACACCTAACGGACGTACAATACTCACTGGCTAATCACCTAGTAAGGTGAGTTGACACTACTGTGGTTTTACGCCATGATCATTTCCAGTCACCGCTTCACTCTTGATGCACTATTTATTGTGCTGTCTTAACTTTACAGACACATTTTTGGGTCCAGCTGTTTTCGTCACGTTACTACGCAAATGCCTTGATTTGTACATATATTCTATTAACCTTGGTAAGCGACTTCTCCCTGCTCTTTAATCTTGTTTTTTTATTTTTGGACGCAATATTCCCTTAATCCATGCTCTAACTTTTTGGATCTGGGACAACTCACTTATTTTTCTCTAACTCCGTTCGTTAGACACAGTGGTGGCTTTTTAGTAATTTGTGTTGTCTTTTACGTGCTGTGCCGCCTCATGCTCTTCCTCTGTTTCTCACAGTCCTTTCCTTTTCCTGGACTCTTTGACGTTTTTTCATCACACGATTTGTGTTTGTACAGCCATTCTTTATACATTTATGAAATTATACAAATTTTGCATTTGTATGATCTCTAAACAGCCTTGAAGAAGCCCATGCTTGGGCGAAACACGTTGGCTGCGGATTTGGTTGCACTGAACTTTGGAATAAAAGAACATATGAAAATACTCAACTGCTGTGTGGACTCAACATTCAGTTTTTCACTTTGAAATTATACAATACTTTTGATTTTGTGTTGCCTCTCATACTTGATAGTTGCTTTAGAGGAGGAAACAACTGCTTTTTTAACTGAAATTCAGAATGGGGTAGTGGAGCAGGTATTGAAGAAGGGTCAGCGGGGGACAGCATCTGGCCCAGACTGTCTACCTTTAGAAGTGTATAGTGCAGTAGAGGATATAGTGACTCCAATTCTAACTAAACTTTTTAATGAGTTGTTTATGGAGGGGGCACCCCAACCAGAGTCATGGTCAGAGGCTACAATTTCTTTAATTTTGAAACCAGGAAAGAGCAAAAATTGATGCAATTCATATAGGCCGGTGTCGCTTCTGAATTGCGATTACAAGATTTTTACAAAAATTTGGTGGATAGACTCAAGGGCGTTATGGGCGATCTGGTGCATGATGACCAGAAAGGATTTATGCAGGGAAGGGCACTGCATGAGCTAACGTGCTCCCTTATAGGGGCAATGTTCCCTGGCAATTATTGCATTGGACGCCACCAAGGCTTTTGATCGTGTAAACTGGGCGTTTTTGCAATCAGTTTTTAAAGCTGTTAAACTGGGGATTAGATTTTGTAGAATAATTGGCATTATATGCTGACGACCTGCTGATATACACAACAGACTTGGAAAATACAATGATTCATGTAGTAAGAATTGCGGGTAGACTTTGGAAGAGTCTCAGGGTGTGGGATAAACAGTGGGAAAACAGAGATTATGGTCTGGAATTTGGATGGAGGGGTGGAAAAACTACAACTGAAATGAGGTATGTGGGAGTTAGAGTAACTCAAGACATAAACAAGTTGGCGGAAACTAATTTTAATAAGGTGAAAAAAGAAATATGTGATTTTATGACAAGCTGGATGCACCTACCCCTGACAATATGCGGCAGAGTAAATCTGGTAAATATGATCTTACTACCGAAGCTTACTTTTTTCTTTAATGCCATACCTCTGCCTTTTAAAGAAGTAGGGCTCATGAAGTTACAGGGCAAGATTGGATCATTTATCCTGGCAGCAAAAGGACCTCGTATCTCAAGGAAAAAACTGCGGAGGAGAAGGGAAAAAGGGGGTTTAGCTCTTCCAGACTTGCAATTATATGCATGGACTTTCCAGCTTAAATATAGCAGCATGCTTCTGGACAGACCTTCAAAATGGGAAATTGGGAAACTGTTTACCGGATTGCTCAAAGGAGAAGAAAGAGGGGCTTCGGGTTTCATGATGAAGTATGCAGATCCAAGATTCTTTTTAAAAGGTTAGATTGAAAATCCTTAGAGGGGTGGCAGAAACTTGGTACAGGATTAGTAGGAGATTGACATGGTTGTATTATAGCAATATGGCCCCTGTTTGGGATTCACCTGGATCACCCAATTGGATAAATTGGCAGGGTCACTAAGGAAGGCTGGAATAGAAAGATGGGAGGACTTATTAGAGGGAAAACAGCTGATTTCGTGGGAAGGACTTCGAATCAAAATGAACAATCAAGTATCTAGGTTTAAATACCTACAAATCCAGAGTTGGTTTCAAACATTAGAGAGTAAGATAGGTGGTGTCAATGAGTAAGAAGAAACTTTGATTGTCTATGGTCCTAAGAAGAAAGAAACATCATATTGGTACTGGTGGATGATGGAAGAAGTGGAGGGAGAGTTCACTTTGCCAAAGGAGTTGTGGGGAACTGACTTGCCAGGAGCAACGCTGGGCAAATTATGGCAAGTATCCTTTTCTACACTTTATAAAGTGATCAAGCCCCCCTATTTAAGGAGAAACCACCTTTTCTCTATTTACAGAGTGTATTGGACTCCATATAAGCTGTCGAAAGTTGGGAACCGATGAGAGGTAGCGTGTCCCAAATGCGGTCTGAAGATGGCAGATGATCTGCATAAGTTCTTGAGTTGCCCAAGGATTCAGGTATTTTGGGGAGATGTAAGCAAGGCTTCGGCTAATATCTTGAAAATACAGACTCAGGTAAGTCCTCATTGTTTTCTTTGGTATGGATAATGGAGCTAATGAACTAGTTGGAGATAAGCAAAAATTAATTTCTGCGCCATGTTGCTGGCACGAAAAGAATTGTGCAAAAAGTGGATTAGCCCAAATCCTCCTATGTATATAAAGTGGAGATCATCCTTGGAATATACTTTTAGCTTTGATGCAATCTCCCAGGAAATGAGAAGGTATGCCCTTTGGCTTCCGGTTAGGGAATGGAGAGTGAGGAAAGGGATAAGGATAGAAAGGGACTGTCCAATGATTATGCCTAAACAGAACTCAGTATAAAGCACATGCCATTCCCCAAAAACTTTGTATCTCTCATTGTAGGTATCCTTTGAGAGGTCGCACATAGTTGGGAGAGTTGAAGACAAGGGAAAAATGGCCATTAAAGTACAATTGCCAGGTCTCAGATAAGCAAGGCAGTATCAGAAACTTCTGTCCCGGCACGGGGAAAGAGTGGTTCTGGATGCAGGTGTTGTGGAAGGCAATCTGTGGCTAATGAGGACAAAAATAAATAAATAAATATGTAGTACATTTTCAATTTGTTTCTCCATAATTCATAGGAAAGAATGTGTTGCTCTTCAAAGCTGTGCATGAACAGTTTAGTGTAGTAGGGTGCTGCACAATTTCCCATGGAAGTGCCTGACAGTTGAATGTAGTATTTATCTTAACATTGAAAATAGCTGTGGTACAGTGTAAAGTGCATGAGCTCTAATAGGAAAACTTTCAAATCCTCATCCAAGGTCCTGTGTGTTAGTCGTTGTTCAATACCTGCGGTATTGAAGTGTACAAAAATTTCACATCAATGGTGCATAATAAAATAGTTTCCTGTTCAACGATGTCTATTGATTGTAATTTATTAAGGAAGTCAGTAATATTCTTAATGTATGAACTCATGAACAGAAAACTAGGTTGTAGGTACTGATCAATATATTTGCCAATATGTTCATGAATTGGTCCCTTGGTAGACATGATGGGTCTGAATGGTGGGTTGTTGGCATCTATATGAGTTTTCAGTAGCATGTGTGTTTATGGAATTTGTGGATTGTATTATATCAAGAATTGTTTGTCTTTCTCTGTAATCGTTCCTCTGTCTAAAGCTGTTTTCAATTTTTTTTCCAAAACTTTCACAAATTTCTTTAGTGGGCTTGCTATTGATCATCATATATGTTGATCTGTCAGATATATGGCCCCTTAAGCTACGATCATATAATGTCCATAATTACTTGTCGGCTGAACGGGTCTAATTACATCTGTTTGCTCAATGCTCAATCCCAGTTCCTTTTAGGGCATGTTGGTATGTGGTTGTCTCTTGTAATTAAAAGTTTGTATGATTTCCTTTTTTATCATGGATCCAAAGGTGTCAAATGTTTTATGGCTCACATGAGCTAGAAAAGTACTTTTGATCTTCACATTCATCAGTGACCCTTTATCTTCTCTATTGAATGACTGTTCGCCCACAAACTTTTCAAAGAAGTGTTGTAATCTGAGAGCTCGAAGAAAGTTGAAAAGCTAACTTCCACTTCGAATTCATTAGATTGATATGTCGGAGCATAAGTAGTCCCCATTTGTAATATTTTCAACTGTGTTGCAGTTACTTTTTTGGGGAGATGTTAACAACAAGGTTGCCAGTAGTTAACTATTTGTTTGACTCCTGTTTACTCTGATTGTTTCTTTAGGTGCTGTGTCCCTTTCTGGTTTTCATTTTCTGCAGTACTTATGTGTAAAAAAGACATGTCAGTTGTTTTGGATCCATTGGAGGTTGAAGTTCTCTGGGACAATTTGTAATGGGTAACTGTGTTTATTATGTTAGTTGAACTTGTTCTCTGGAAAATCCTGCTTCAATTTACATCCTCATCAGAGGTTGAAGTGTCACTATCCTGTGTGTGTGGCGTGGTTCTGGTTTGTTTTTTCTAGCATAAACCTCAGCACAATTATACACATTGCCGTGTTTGTAATCTATTGTATCTCACTTAAATCTTTTCATTTCCTATCATTTATCTAAATGTTTGTTCCAGTTGTATATTAGTATCATTAATGATCTTTCCCCAAGATTCAGAGGTGGTTTGTTTCCTGATTTCCAATTTTGTTTGTTCCATTTCAAGGGTAAGTTTCTCTAGTGTCCTTGAAACTCCTCGATGATCAACAAGAATAAATCCAATGAGCATTTTCTTAAAATCTCGTACCTACACACTACAAATCTCTGGTTGTTCTTGCACAGTGTGGGTCTCAATGCAAGACCCAGATCCCCTCATAATGAAGAAAACCAGCTAATGGAGCCAATATTCACAGACCTGAAGCTAGCCTGAAAGGAAGCACTTGATTTTGAAGTTTCAGAACGCTGAAGTGAGGAAAAGTTTGGGACCTAAGATAAATCGAGACATGAAGATATGCTTTAAATGGTCCAGTAAAGACAAGACATCTTCTGGAGAAAATAGTGGCAACCTTGACTGATGAGTCACCAGCTTGAATGCCTGGTGTGGGATAAAGTAATTCACTGCCTGTAAGTCCAATACTGACCTGAATTCACCTGATGCCTTCTGAACTAGAATTACAATTGAGTAACAAGTCTAACCCAATGTGGCACAGGAATTATTTCTACTTTTGAAACTAGTTTATCTACTCCCTTGAGAAAGACCTGGTGATGAACCAGGAAAACCCACAGTTGGAATTGTACCGAACAAATTGTAGAGGTTTTTTTCTGAAATGAATAAATTATCCATTCACTTTGAAGAAGCCAGACCAAAAGCGCTTCTTGTACCCCAGCTACACCCTATGAATGCAAGAGGGTAAGAAGTCATCAATTTGTAGTCTTCAACTGATTTCTTTACCAGGTCCTCTAGCTGGGGACCAAAGAGTTTGACAGCAGCAAAAGGAAGGTTCATCTCCATACTTTTTTTGAGTACTGTCCGTCTTCCAACACATCAGCCTGATATAACATCATGCTGCAATAGCGGAACCTAACCCCACGGCTGCTTCACTATAATGGTCTATTAAGACGTCTGACAGGGACCTGACTTGTTGTTTTGATATAGCCAATGGGAGAATACAGTCTTTTCCCAGGGCCATCTCTCCCGCTATAGTCTAGAAATCCCTTAACACAAATTGTATAGTATATGTTGAATAGTCATTCAATTTAATAGATAAATTGGATGCAGATTATGTGCACTTTATTGCCCTATTCACTCTTCTATCTGCTGGATCAGATGCAGAGACATCCTGTGAATAATTGTACCTTGAGATGAGGGGTTAGACATCAACGTGTCCACTTTTACAACCGAGGAAAACTCCTCTGCATAGTGGTAAAGTGGACAATAATTGAGAAGGGTTCTTGAAGACACATGTTTTCCCACCTCTTTCCATGCCATAGAAATACATATTGAATGGTGCAATGTAGTGGAAGACTTTCTGGCTCTTTTCTAAGATACTGCAGAAACAAATCCCCCTTCTCTTCCATAGGGGTGAGATCAGGAAAGGAAAAATTACTGCAAAGATGTTGACAAATTTCAGTCAGCTCTGTGCTTCTTACATAATGACCCCTGACCACATTATCCTCGTTAGGATCATCATATCCCTCTTATAGTCCACATGTTCTACAGTACAGCAGCTATTGCATAATGTATTAACTGGTGCACAATTTCCATGAGAGGCAATGGCTCACAAGGCTGTTAGATGAACAAAGGTCAACTTGAGGCTTTTTTTGCTAGGCCCCCTTCTGCAAAAAGATTACAACTGCCACTTGATATGGCTAGAAGATAGATACTCCCCTGGGAGGCGAAATAAAGTGGTACTGGCAACTATCACAATATTACCACCACAGTATTATCAGGTAGGAGTGGTGGCTCCTGGTACAATGGAGCATTTCCGTAAACCTCATGCTAATGCACAGAGGGAACGTGCTGTCAGAAACAAAGTGCTCAGGCTCAACCATTGAAAGCACCACTTCATTTGAACTGAAGGTGCATACAGCGTAATCCCCAGGAGCAGCCCATGCAAGTTAGAGCATGTGGGGGGGGCTTGACAGACAACGACAAGGGAAAAATAATCATTTATTTAATTTTCCCTTGTTGTCATCGGTTGTCTGCCCCACCACTCTTAACTGCATGGGCTGCTCCTGGCAATCCCAGGTAAGACAACTTGAGCCTTGAGCAGGTCATCCCCACTCACGATGTCAAATGGAGAAACGCCACCCTGCACTGTCACCAGACCAGTCGTGAAGAAGTCTCTCCATCAGTTTCAGACATAGACGAATCTAAAGCAGGTCTCACAAACCTGCACTTAATCTAAATTAAAACAGGATTATGTAAGGCTTAAGAAATATGCATCCTGTGAGACAGTAAGAAAAAGGAAGTGGTTTGATTGTGCACTTCCTTGCTACCTCCTGAGGGGCATGGCCCGATGGAGGAATGGAGGACAAGGTATAGACGTTACAGAAGCTTGTATTTTCCTAGGCTAAGATAGATGAATCCTGTCCTGTTGATGGGGCAGCCTCAACTTGAAAGGACTCGAACACAGAAGAAGAGCGCGCAGATGATTATTGCCTCACTATGCAGCACGATTTCAATAATCTGAACTTTCACCAGTGGGACAAAGTGGTGATCGGCAGTTCCCAAGTTCGAATCCCAGCATGGACATCTCAGCTTTGCTTCCTACTCGAGGTATGTAAATTGACTACAACGTGTAGCTAGTATTAACATCTGCTATTTACTGCACTTAGAAACGGCAGCCGTATGGTATGAAAAAAGAAGTTATTATTATTACTATGAGGCCATTCATAAAGTAAAGTGTATTTCTTGGGGCCTTTCATCAGCATAACCTAGAGAGGGTACGTTGATCTGTATACCAAGAGGAGAAGGGTGATAGTTTAGTTTTATTGTGACTACTGAAACACAATTCATGCTTTAGCTGTGGAAGGCTAGTACTAAACAAAGCCTTGTGTATTTTTATGAATGTAATAGTTTCATATAGCAATGACTTGAACCTTAACAAGGCCTTAGGAGAACTTTCCTAGTAGTTGGAAAACATAATGTGTCCTTCAAAGAGAGGGGCAAGAACACTTAAATAGCGGAAAATATTTAGATGGTACTGGTGAGAATAGTTAACAATAAAAAATATGTTTTGGGGTCATTGCATCAGATAACCAATAGCATAGAATAAATTGTGTATTCATCTAAGGATTTGTGAAGAGTGACTTTCCTGATAGTACCGCTCTTTTAGCATTGATAAACTACACCTTTAATACCAAAAAGTAAATCAAGTAAGTATTGGCAGCAAGAATTCACCTGAGGAAAATTCTAATCTTCTAGGGTCATGGTAGTTTTCTGGCCATCAACCCAACGTGGGTTTAGGGAGTGCATAAACATAATGTTATGTTAATGAGTATTTGCATTTGGGGTAGATTATTGGCGATGTGAGGCAGTGCTGTTTTACATTGTGACTGAAACAAAATATAAATTCACTGTGGGTAATGACCCGGATTTTGACTAAAAACAAATATTATTGCAAGTAAGTTTGCAAAAAAAGAGAAAAACAATGCTTTTTATATTCATGTATATATTGTAAATACACAGCAATATAAAGATGGGGATAGGGTTGTGAGTTTGCTGAATTACAATACAGCAAACCAGGGATAAACAAAGAGATCATTATCCAATGGTTTGAGGATCCTTTTCATGACATTAACTTTTGTAATTCCTTCTTCAGTGCACTCAACAATTTGTGTAAAAAATGGTCTCATCAAGTGATAGAAGAGTACTGATTTGTCCCCTTCTTGGAAAAGAAAGGAGAAGCTAGCCTGAAGGTCTAGACCATGTGAAGATCAACAGAAGTGCCCTTTAACCTGACCGTGACTTGACTGAACTCATGCTAAAGCTCCTTTTTCTGGTTGAGGAGTTGTGAGCAGAAGTGACGCAATGCAACAAGTAAGTGAACAGCCAGACAAGCAGCATGCTCCAAGTCCAAGCTGCCCAAAAGCTGCCAGCCACACACCCAAGCTGCAAGCCAAGCACAAGCTGCAAACAGAGGTGCTAGAGCTGCAGCCACAAAGCCAGCGCCGTGGTCAGGCAGGGCAGGAGGCAGCCGAGGAGAGCGGTGCACAGCCCATGAAAGAGAGCCATGGATCATGACTACCAGACACCCACGCAGAGTAGCAGAGAGGCAGAGTACAGCAGAGTCACTGCTAGTGGGCCGTGTGTTGATCATCCATCCACTGCTCCTCGCTACACCCCCCCAAGAGAGAGAGGTCACTTGGGGGAACGCTGGGTGTCAGGTGCCCTGCAGTACAAGTGATCACAGGAAAGGAGAGCACCCTTTCATAGTAGCACTGAGCTTCCTGGTAAAGGGCCTTGCGACCTGTGGGAGAGGTGCGACTGAGGGTCAATAGTGCAAGAAGGGCTCTAGCATCTGCAGAAGCGGCCCAGTTAGGACTGGGTGTGGAGTGCAGTGCTGGTGTGCCAGCTCGCTCCAAGCACATTCTGGTTCTCATTCCTGTGAATGTCTTTCGTTGGCAACAGCAGTTTCAGCATTCTTCACCTTTGGTCGTTTGATTTGATTTGATTTTTCCACCCTTTCAAGAGAAGGATTCAGAACTACAGTTCTAAGGTTTAAAAAACACCTTAAGACCGGGCTGTTCTAATGGCTGCTTCTCTTTTTGTCTATTGCTTCAATGCCAAGATGCCCCTTTAGGGGTGGGGAGTTGCTGCACTATATCAAGTATTGATTAACAAAACATATCATAACAAACAATAGGCATCTCTCTTTTGATGGAAGAAACACCCTGCTAATGTCATCCTAGAGACCACCCTATTTCCTTTCAAATGAATTCTTGAAGCAGCAGCACGTCACATGAAGGGACTGAAGATATCCAACCTCATCACCTTCACACTAGTTAATCTACAGTGACTACTGTTGCAAGCCTGTATCATCTTCAAGCTGCATCACTTACAAGATCCTCTACACCACGACCTCTGTCTACCTAGCTTACAAACTTGCAATATCTGAAAAGCAATCCTAGACAAGGAGCCCCAACAACACCATGTCAGAGACTAAACACTACAGGAAAAGTAAACCAGAAAACACATCTTTTCACCATACCACCGGATGATCTGGAACAACATTCCTTCTGACACGAGAATACCATCAATCCATCTACAACTGAGGAAGAAACTGAAAACAATATCGCAGATGGGCTGACTTTTCACCCCTTCCACTATCTCTAGCTCTGCCCTATTCATCCCTCCCCTTCGGATCCCCATAGGGGTTTGCCCCTGGACAGCACCCCATTTCTAGCCATCTAGGTTCGCGCTTTAGAAATACTAAAATACTAAAACATACATACAAGCATACATATAGCTAAAACTAACAGAAATTTTTTCAACAATGTTTGACGGGCAACTAGTGATTGAGTTATTATTGTGCTTGATTACGTTGGTTTTGCTTGCATTTCTTTTGTACAGGGAAGGAAAAATGCCATATCACCAAAAGTCTAGAAGAGACGTGGAAGCTTGTGCTTGGCCTTATCTTCATCTTCATCTTTCAGCAGGTGGGACACTGTAATTATTTCTTACTCAAGAGAGAACATTTTATTTCAGGAAGTGGGAGATGGGTTGTGTTACTGAAATAAAATTACTGGAGGCTGCATTAGGCATCCTCTTGGCCTCATTCTCCTTCTTCTGCTTCAATTCCAAATTCCAAGGGTTTAACCTAAGATCAAGTGGTTTTGTTATTTCTGAAATGGACCGTGAATTTGAAGGGATAACATAGCCTCACCAGAAACGTTTAGCTTCAGGAAGGAGCAAAGCAGGTTCCAAAAAGTGATGGCCTCTGCTACATGCTGAGTAGGAGTGTGCCAACTCCAGACGGAGGGTGCTTTTTAAAAAATCTTTATTTTGGTTCAGGGTACCTCAGGAAATCAACCTTTCCAGAGCAATTCACATACATCAAAACTCACATAGCATCAGAATGAAAATTCATTTGTACAGAACTAACAACAGACCATTCTACCCTGCAGGATGGGGTGGAAGGTAATTCACGCTGACCGTACCACCATCCCTCCATCTATGTATTCACTTGTTCGTGATTCTCTCCACTGGCCCCTCTCCATCCAATATATAGCTATTTTATAATATAAGGGCAATCGTCTCGCTATTGTCCATCAAGCATTGCCTTGGATGTACTGACACCAACACTCTTCTCTCTCTCTCTCTGCAAATCGTAAGGTTAAGCAGTCTCCGGTCATTTTCAGGAGCCCACCTATTCAATGCAGCGCAAAAGATCTTTTCAATTCCTGACCCAGGAAGTGGGTCTGCGTAACTGGGGTCTTTGATATTAGCACCAATTAAAGGTCATGGGGCATAGTAACAAGGCGGCGCTATAAAATTATCGCCGATTTTGCGGCCGTTTTTTGCCAAAATGCGGCGATAATTTTATCGCCTTATCAGCAAAGGCACGCTATCGCGTGTTTTGCTGACTTAGCGCCCGTTTCCAGCACGCCTAACTTTGCATCGCTAATGAGATGCAAAGTAGGTGTGGCTGTGAAACCAACCAGGGAAAATATCGCGAAGGCAGCTTCGCGATATTAACAAGGAAGGGTAGCGATTATTTAAATCTCGTTAAGTATGCCTTAACGCAGGAATTTAACATCTGTTAAATTCCTCACTAAGGCACACTTAACATGGGGGGTGGATTCAGTGGCTAATACCACAGGCCCTATCATCTAGGATATCTATCCACACTATCTATGAAATTTTTATCGCCTCAGCGATGCGCGTTGTTGATAATGCGCTAACCGGGCGATAAATTCCAGAGATAGGCGGCGATAAATATGCAAGCGCTAAGTGCGCTTTGCAATATTTATCGCCGGCCCTTGTTAATATGCCCCTATAAAGGTTAAAAGGTACGTTTCGCGATCAAGGCCTCTCCGTCTTCTTTGGCTTTCCCCCAGAACTATTCCTCGCACCAAAAAAAGACAGAAGCTCACACAAGTACAGCGGCAATTGGGACACCTGGGGCCAAAAGCCGGATTTAGTCATACTCTGGCTCTAGTAAATCATTTTCCATGGAGGGTCTGAAATCTCAGCATAAGCACAGCTGTCCTTTTTATTGGCTTTGGCCTTAACTTCCCATCACCTGCTCTCCTATGTTCTCCGCATAAATGCCCTTCCCTGCTGTGGGGATCGTGAGGAATTCTGCATTGAATAACATATATGTTAGTAACGTGACTTCGACACCCACCAGCCGTAAGCAGGTACAAAAGTAACGAATTGGCTTCAGGATCATTTGAGTCACTGGAAATGACGGAAAATCCTCTAAGCAACACCCCTTGATCGTGCCTTGCGAACAGGAAATGTATAACATTTGCAGCTGACTAGGAAAGGACTCAGCATTTCAAAAAATATGAAGGGGCTTAACATTTGCAAATAACACCCTTTGTTTTATTTTATTTGTTGTGTTAGTACAGGGATGTCACTGCCATGTTGCGGATCCAAAGAACTGGAAAACACGAGGGTGTGCACCACAGTTTTGAAAAGCAAACTCGAAGGATGGCTGTAAAGTGGAATAATGCAGGTTAGACCATATGGTTGGTGGAAGAGTTTCTCCTGCTGGAAAGTCAAACACAAGTGTGTGCTGAACCCAGGAAAAAGGAGAATCGATGAAGCAACAAAAAGTGATAGTTTCGTCTCGTGCAGGAGCAGTGCAGTTGTCACTCTATAAAATAAATATAATTTATTATTATATACACACACTCTGATATATGAAACCCCTTCGGTAACCTCCCTACCCCTTGCTGTCTTGTTTGGCTCCATTTATTCATTTATTTAGAAGCAGCATCATTTTATCAGAAACATCTCTCAGAGTGTCGATGTCGGTACATAAACCAGTGATGGTGCGTTGGCTAAGCAGGATGTTACAGGGTAGCACAGTAAAAGTTACTTAAAAACAATTGTTTCAATATTGTGAAACACTGCGGACTTTCGACACAAAGGGGCAAATTATCAAGCACGGCGTTAGAATTATCGCCGCATTAGCGGCAGAAAACTGCCGCTAAAGCGGCGATAATGGGCTTGATAATATGCCCCAGAGAATTCCAATAGAAGCCCATGTTGACACCCGAACATGGGATTCTATGGGAATTCTCAAGGGCATATTATCAAGCCCATTATCGCCGCTTTAGCGGCAGGTTTCTGCCGCGAAAGCGGAGATAATTGTAACGCCCATTTCTTGATAATATGCCCCCATGGAAGTTCGAGAGAGAAGGGAGGAGAGCGGCAATGCTTTCCTTTAAAAAGAGGTGGCGCCACTGTAGATTTGAAGTATGCTGGGTAGTTGATAGATGCGAGAGAGTTAAATGGAGAGACAAAGACGATAACGGCTCCGAGTGTGAGTTTTATGGTCTGAGGCCTGAATGGGACAAATGATGCTCCAAAAGGTTTGGTATTTTAATAACTGGGATAATTTCACTCTTAGATGTGGCGTGACAAAGCTAGAGAATATGGCCGGGTAGGGTTGGGTTGTGGTGGGTTTATAAGGCTGTGGAGTTGGATCTTTTTGTAGTGTAGTAAAGGTGTCTCTTTTAAGGTTATTTATGAGAAGACGTGTGTAGAAAAAGTGGGAGGTAATACAAAAAATGTACACTATTACCTTTAATAAAACCCAGCCAGGGGGGCGTGGCCAAGATGGCGGGGTGAGCGGACGCTTCCTCCCGTAGCTCCTCCGGCCCGGCCAAGCTAAAGCCCTTTTCTTATGCTTCTCTCCCCCCGCTGAGGCTCAGCGCGGGAGAGGAGCGTGGCGGAACATCAGGGGCATACACCGGTGCTGTTTTGGTCCGGATCGCCCCGGGGGAACCCCCCCAAAAGTTCGCCCGAGATCAAAGGACGACGGCGGCGAGCCCGAGGGGCGGAGCGTATTGGAGAGCTGTCCGGGCGCCTCGGTTGGGCCTGGTGCTGAAAGTTGCGGTCTGGAGGGGATCTGGCCCGCCGCTCGACGGTGACTGAAGGAGCCTGGCGGGAAGGGGCCCGACGGTGTGGAAGGCTTGGGACGGGTGCCCCGGCACTCGGACTGGTGATGGCGACACCTTGCACTGCGGAAGCCCTGACCCCTAGCCGAGGTACGGCGGACTCTCTGATGGGGTCGGATCATCTGGCCCCCTGTGCGTGACAATCGGGGGCCGGTGGTGGAACTTATTTTACTGCGGGGTGCCTCGGAGGCCCCGGAGGCGTCGCCGGGCCTAGTCGTTTTGGCTTGCTCCGCCCGGCCGCCATTTTGTCCCCGAAGGAGCAGTGGTGGCGGCCTCCGCTGGAGTCCTGGCTGCTGGCTGCGGGCGACCTCCCGCTATTGCTGGATTGACTACCGGAGGGATGAGCTGTTGGGACCCCTCCGCTGCGGCCCCCTTGGTTGTCTCACGCTAGCTCTTGCGGCTGACGGTGACCGGACTAGGCCGCCATTTTGTCACCTGTGACGCAGCGACCTCACTTGTGGGGGATACCCGGGCCGAGTGCTTGCCGGCGGCTGAGCATCCCTGGGGCGCCTGGATCGGTGCCCGACTGCGGAGCTGGCGGTGTCTGGAAAAGGAGGCCCGAAGAAAGGGGACCGTACTCTGCCGGACATGCTTGGCAGGGCCCAGCACCTGCGGGACAGGACACAGCCCTCACCGGGGCCCTCCCGGGCTCCGGCAGATGTGACTGGAGGGGAGCCACCTGTCACGAGGGCCTTTATGGAGGAACTGTTTAGCTCCCTCAGGGAGGACTTCCAGACACTGAAGCGGGAGGTGGCCAGCGAGGTCCGAGAAGTGCGCAGAGAAGTGGAGGGCCTAGGTGAGCGTGTGGAAGCGGCGGAGACGGAGGGCCAACAGCGAGCGGAGGAGATGGTCCATCTCCAGCAGGACGTTCTTCGCCTCCGGGAACAGTGTGTGGAGCTCCAGGCCCACTCTGAGGACCTTGAGAACAGATCTCGGAGGAACAACATCCGAGTGCGTGGCGTGCCGACTGCGGATGAGGGGTCCGATCTGGGGGACTACCTGCGGGCCCTGTTCCGAGAGATCCTGGGGGAGGCCACGGACTTTCCCATCAGCATCGACAGGGCGCATAGGGTTGGCCGTCAGCGCCAGCCATCGGCACCCCCACCGGACATTCTGGCCTTCCTGCCCGACTTTCCATTAAAGGAGCGTATCATGGCTGAAGCCCGCAGGAAACAGCCCCTGACCTTTCGGGATCGGCCGGTGGCGCTTTACCAGGACCTCTCCGCCATCACTCTGCAGAAACGCAGGTCCTTTAGGATTGCCACTGACTTTTTGCGCGAGCATGAGACGCCGTACTCTTGGGGTCATGCCTTCCGCCTGATTTTTCGGTGGAACGGAGTATTACACCAGCTACGCTCCTTGCAAGACATTTGTGGTGTCCTGGGGCTCACGGCAGCGGAGGAGGAGGGAGCTACGCCGTCGTGGAGGTCCTCGGAGGGACGGAATCGGCGGAGGTCAACGAGGCGGCGCTCAGCGACCAGCGCGGGGCGCCCGGACTCCCCTACCATTAGGGCGGACAGGGCTGACGCCCTGAGGGCGGCGGCCGGGGACTCGACCGGCTCCTCTAGCGTGGCCTTGACGGCCTAACACACACTCCGGGGGGAGATGTCTTTAGCTTCTTAACATGCTTGGCACGGGGCGGGGGGGTTGGGGGGAGCGGGTGGAGGTGAGTGGCTGGACGTCCACTTTGCTCTTTTCTACGGACTTGCCCGTTTTGGGGCTTGACTGAGACTATGGGGTGTTTGAGTTTGGGGATGGCTAGTTGCCGAGGTTGTGTTTTGGGTGGGGGAGGGGGTTGTTTTGGGGTTGGGAAGGTCCCGTCCGATGTTGTCTACGCCCGCTTTGTTTTGGCTTGTCCCGCGCTGCGGCCCCGCGCGCCCCACCCGCTGATTCCCTACCCATTGCATGGCGCTCCCGATCCCTGCGAGGAATGCCGGGCCTAAAGGTAGTGACCCTTAATGTTCAGGGTCTGAATAACCCGGTGAAGCGCAGAGCGATCCTGTCGTTGCTGGAGGGGACGCAGGCGGACATTTGCCTTTTGCAGGAGACACACTTATTGCCCCGAGACTGCCATAGGATGCGCTCTGCTAAGTTCCCCACCCAGTTCTTTTCCTCGGCAGCGAACAAGACGGCGGGGGTGGCCATTCTCCTAGCGAGCTCCTTTCGGGGGGAGGTGTTGCATAAGTGTGCTGAACAGAAGGGGAGGCTCCTTGCGTATCGCATGCGCCTGGGAGGCATAGCATTTACGGTTGGCTCCGTTTATAGCCCAAACGAGCATCAAGAGCGCTTCCTAGATTCCGCGCTGGTGGATGTCACTGCTTCCCCAGACCGACACGTTATCTTGGGCGGAGATCTCAACATTGTCTTTGACTCTGGGATGGACAGATCGGCGCAGCGCTTTCCGCAGACGGGGGAACTGTCCCAGGCTGGGAAGGCCCGGATTGCGGAAATGGACTTGCACGATCTCTGGCGCTCCCTGCACCCCACGGATAGGGACTACTCTTTCTTCTCGCACGCACACCGCACCTACTCACGGCTGGACTACCTCCTGGTGAGTGGACCGATGCGTGCCGCTGCCACGGCGGCGGACATCGGGGTCCTGACCCTGTCTGACCACTCTCCAGTCACCGGCGTTTTCCGGTGGCCGGCGGCCTCCCCCTCTCGGGGGGCGTGGCGCCTCCGGGACACACTTCTACACAAAAAATCGGTGGTACAACGCGTCGGGGAGGTCATACAGGACTATCTCACTCACAACAGCAACACTGACACTTCGCAGGCGACACAGTGGGCGGCACTGAAGGCCGTCCTACGGGGGGAATTCATCTCTATCTCTGCAGCCGAGAATAAGGAGCGGCAACTGAAGAGGGATGAGTTGACAGCTCAAGTCCGGGAGCTTGAGCAGGTCCACCGCCGTACGGGAGCGCCGAGAGTATGGAGGCAGTTGAAGGCAGCGAGGAAGCTCCTCTCCGCTCTGGATCTTGATAGGGCGGAGTACGCCGCCTTACGCTTGAAACATGCCTACTACACTGGGGGGGACAGATGTGGCAAGCTCCTAGCACACCGGCTCCGGGTCGCGCAACAGCGCAGCGTGGTGAAAGAACTGGTGGGTGCGGATGGGGGGGTTGTCTCCGGGGACGCGGAGGTAGCGGAGACTTTCCGCGGCTTCTACGAGGCGCTGTATGCTGAGGAGCCCTCCTCGCCACGGGATGCCGATAGCTATTTGGAGTCGGTGACCCTCCCGGTGCTGGACCCGGCTCAGGCTGACCACCTGGAGCGGGACATCCATGTGGAGGAAGTGATTTCGGCTATCGCGCGGCTGAAACATGGCAAGGCCCCGGGCCCGGACGGGTACACGTCGCTATTCTACAAGACTTTTTGCACGACCGTGGCCCCTGTTCTTACGCGGCTGTTTAACTCTTTCTCCGAACCGGGAGCCATCCCTCCGGATCTCCTGAGGGCGACGGTCGCGGTAATCCCGAAGCCTGGGAAGGACCGGGCCCTCTGCGGCTCGTACCGGCCCATCTCGCTCCTAAATGTCGACCTCAAGTTGTACACGGGGATTCTCGCATCCAGGCTGGGTCCACACCTCCCCGACCTGGTGGAGGCGGACCAGGCTGGTTTTGTGCCCGGTAGACAGACGGTTGACAACACCAAGAGGGTGACGCATGTTCTGGAGAAGGCCTCAAGGATCTCGGGGGAGCGGATGTTGTTGTCCGTTGATGCGGAGAAGGCCTTCGACAGAGTTCACTGGCCGTATCTTGAGCGGGTCCTCAAAAAACTGGGAATCGGCGATAAGTTCCGCACCATGGTATTTAATTGCTATAAGCATCCTTCAGCGTCGGTGCGGGTAAACGGGTGTAGCTCTGGTGGCTTCGCCATCGAGCGCGGCACGCGGCAGGGCTGCCCTCTCTCGCCGCTCCTGTTTGCCCTCTACATGGAGCCGTTTGCTCAGAGGATCCGTAATAATCCGGATGCTGTCGGGGTCCGGATGGGCCAGTACGTCCACACCGTCAGTCTTTACGCGGATGATGTCCTGCTGACTTTGGACGACCCTAGGAGGTCGCTGCCTGCTTGCCTCCGAGAGTTGGACGCCTTTGCGGGGGTGGCCGGCTTCAAAATGAATATGAGCAAGTCGATGGCATTAGACGTATCCCTGGCTGCGGAAACCAGGAGGGATCTTCAACGGCTCTTCCCCATGCAGTGGTCCTCGTCCACGGTGCCGTATCTGGGGATTCTGCTGGCGCCTACATTATCGGAGATGGTTACGGCCAATTATGCCTCCCTCAGCAGGAAGATCAAGGACGAGCTTGGCCGATGGAACAAAGGCCTGCTGTCCTGGCTGGGGCGAATCGCGGCGGTCAAAATGACGGTGCTGCCCCAGATACTATATCTTTTCCGAGCCCTTCCGCTCCAACCCCCGGTGGGCTGGATCCGACAAATGCAGGCTGACATCTCCCGCTTTGTCTGGCAGGGCCGCAGGCCACGCATGAAGAGGGTCCTCTCCACGCTTGCTCCGGAAGCGGGGGGTCTCGGCATTCCGGACCTCCGTAAGTACTTTCAGGCGGCACAGCTTCGCTATCTGGTGGAGTGGAGCAGGTGGGAGTCCGACAAACATTGGCTCTTCCAAGACCAGGCAGTGGCGGGCCGCACCTTACAAGAGGTTCCATTCTTGCGCCGCACGCATCGCCCCCCTAATCTTTACGCTTCCTTTGTTACGCGGGTCCCCCTGCGTGTGTGGGACGCGGTCTGCGAGACCCGGGGCCTTACCACCTTCCCTTCGCCGCTCACGCCCATTACGGGCAACCCGGACTTCTCCCCAGGGATGGAGCCGGGGGTTTTCTCCCACTGGGTACGGGCGGGCTGCAGGGCACTCTTCCAGATCTATGGCCCGGAAGGCGTGGTTCCTTTTCAGCAACTCCGCCAGGAGTTCGGCCTGACGGAGCTGGACAGATTGCGCTACATGCAGGTTCGGCATTGGGCCCTCCAGCCTCAGGTGCGTGCCACCGCTGCCCGTCCAATTACACCGTACGAGCGGTGGTTGGCTACTCGGACCTCCGACGCTAAACTGATCACTGATCTGTACAAACACCTACAACCCCCGCCGTTTCACTACTACAACCCGGGGAGGGAGCGCTGGCACAGGGAATTGGGTAGGACACTCAGCCACAAGGAATGGGACAAAATTGCGTATCGGGCTCGGCACTCTGCATATCACACGGGCCTTACGGAGACATTCACTAAGGTGTCCACATACTGGTACTACACCCCGGAGAGACTGTATGAAATGCATAAACACACTGACAAGGGGTGCTGGCGGAGCTGCGGGCAGGAAGGTACCCTTACACACATTCTATGGGATTGCCCAGTGCTGACCGCCTACTGGAAAGAAGTCTTGGACGAGGTGGATGAGCACTTTGGGATAGAGCTGCCGCGACTCCCGGCGTATGTCTTGCTGGGCCTCCCCAATGACCTAATGTACCCACTGAAGTCCCGCAGGGGTAGGCAGATTGCAATAGCGCTGGGGTCTGCGGTTCAGAACATTCTGATCCACTGGCGCACATCCACCGTCCCCTCCATCACCGGTTGGTTGCATAGGCTCTGGCATGTGCTGGGGATGGAGAAGCTGTCGCTTACGGTTGCGGGGGAGATAGACCAATTTGAAGAGCTATGGCAACCCTTTCTAGCGCTGCTGTCCACTGAATTCCGGGAGCTCACCTGCCCGAGGTACCTTAGGCTTCTCAGACTGAGGCCGCCGGTGACCCCGGCGGACTAGCTTACATGTGAGATGGGGACCCCCGGGGAGGGGGGGGGGAGCGGGGCTTCCTGGTTAGGGCTACTTTGATGCGGGACCATAGGACGGGGGGGAGGGGGGAGTGTTGTCGTTTTGTTACTGGGAGGAGGGGGGATGGGAGGGGGGGGATTGTGTTCTGTTAAGGTGTTGATGGGGGGGATGCTCTTGCTCAGCTTTGGGGTGTCGGATACGCGCGTGGGACTCCACAGCTTGTAATTCTAGCGTTCAGTTACTGTGTTCTTCCCTCTGAGCCACCGCGCCACCTATTGCCAACCCTCTGGAGATGCATCCCTTCTTCTTTGACTGTATTCCATGTATCCTGCCTCCTATCCCCCTCCCCCATGGTTTGTTTTGTCTCAATAAAAACCGTTTTAAACATAATAAAACCCAGCCAACAACTTTTAAAAGTGAAGACCTGGGTTGGATTTCAATTTCACGGTAAGCAACCTTTACAAAGCAACTTTTACAATGCACTACCATTACAACGAAAATTTTACAATGCAAGTGGATTTACAACGCATGCTTTTACAACGCAAGTCTTTACATCGACTTGCGCTAGATGGCGTGCTAACATTACAAATAGTGTAGTTTACTATCCCAACACCTTCCCTACTGTTAAGTGGACTGGAGTTGGAATAGTAAATTACACTTTTCTAATGTTAGCACGCCATCTAGCGTAAGTCGATGTAAAGACTTGCGTTGTAATGGCATACCGTGGTAACATCGCAGTCGTTGTAACGACCGCGATGTAACAGCACGCGTTGTACTGACTCGCGTTGTTACGTCATACATCCCAATTTCACACCCTGCTATCACAACCAAAGAGAAACCTCTACATTTCTTTGACATTTCAGAGGTACAGCCCAAACTATTTAATAATAACAGCATGTTACTTTAACAAAAAGCATTCAGTAGTGAAAACCCCAACTTGCACTATGTCACTAGCATGAGCAAAAAACTCCACACAATGTTCCTGTGAACACTCCAGGAAGGATTGTTCGAAGAATACAAAATGCAGAGAACACTTAGTTGAAATATCCCCATGAAATGTGTAGTGATTGAGCTGGTAGGCGCTGATGAAGTTCATTCAAGATTTATTACAGGAAAGCTACACAGCAAACAAGAGAGCAGAATGGTTACGTGACCAACTCCAAACCGCTCTCAAACCGTTTGAATCAGAGAACACAGCAACAAGGCAACCAGGCAACCACCCAACTTTCTACAAGGTGATGCCTGTAATGGAACATGAGAACAAGGCAATGCAGCATAGGGCTGCAGTACTAACAGAAATAGGAGATAAGATACAACATATCCTCCTTTCTCAATAAATAAACAACAAAAACCAAATAGAAAACTAAAAGAACACAAAAAAAAAGAATTACATGAACAAACTAGCAAAATAGGAACAGTTCAAAGGCGGTACCTATTAGGCACAATTCTCGATCTTGTGCTCCTTTTAAGGGAAGATCTGGAGGGTCCAGAAACCTCAAGATGATCAGGTACAGTTGTGGAGAAAAAAAGCAACATTTCTAACTTTGACAATTTTCCCAACGTTCCACCACTTCCCTTCTTCGACCTGTACAGCATTCCTACCTACCCTGGTGACAGAAATCGGGAAACCAAACTTGCTCTCACCCTTCTTTACAGGTAAAGAAGATTTTACACGTACAAGATCACCCACTGCAACAGGAACAGTCTTGACAGCTTTCTTGTTATTGATCCAAGACTTCTGTTTGGTTTGAGAGTTAGCAACATTTCCTCTCACCAATACCATGAGACTGTCAATATCAGGAACGGACTTGATCCATTTGTTCATCCAGGCGGGTTTAAAACTAGTGTTTGCTCTCCTTCCCCTTAAAAGCTCGAAAGGAGACACTTTAGTTGTGGAGTGCGAGGTGGTCCTGTAGCACCAAAGCATATTATTAAGGGGAGTGAGGATATCACAATTACAAGATCTTGCCCACCTGATGCAGTCACCCACAACCCTGTTCATTCGCTCAAAAAGTCCATTGGACTGGTGGTGGTAAAGAGAGCTTTTGACATGTTTAATGTGGCAGGATTGCAGGAAAGATTCGAAATTGGCACTGGTAAATTGGATACCATTATCCGTCACCATGGTATCAGGGAACCCCTTTCTCATAAAAACTTCCTTGAGGAAAAGATTAACGTTGGCAGTAGAGACTTCTTTAAACAGTTTTACTTCAGGCCATTTTGAAGCATAGTCAACAAGCACCAAGATAAAACGACACCCACCAGGCAACATTTCTAGAGGACCCATGATATCTAACCCCACCTTGGACCAGGGTTCAGAGGGGCATTCAATCGGAACAAGAGGTGGTGTAACAACCTTCCACCCTTTGTCAGCCGATTGACAAATAGAACACACTTCAGCAAACTCATTAATATCACCGTCCATGGAGGGCCACCAGAAACAATCATGGTCACAACGCTTAGTGAGCATGGACCCCAAATGCCCATCATGTGCTTTAGTAATAATATCTTTTCTGAGACTCAGTGGGAGAATACGTTTGTCATCACGCAATAAAACACCACTTTCCAAGGAAATCTCGAATTCCACTTCCCAGAAAGGTTGTAGACATTGAGGGAGAACGCGCTCTCTGGGCCATCCTGACCTGACAAACTCACACACATGCTGCAAAAGATCATCATCAGCAAGAGCCTTCAACCAACAGTCTTCAGTGCCAAGACCATGCTCAGAGAAATCAAGAGAAGCCACAAGACAATCATCAGAGTCTTCTTCCCCCACATCAGCAAGAATAGACTCCTCTTGATTATCATTTATGGGAAAGCGAGACAAATAGTCCTCTCTGAGATTTCTATCCCCAGAGACATGTACGACATCGAACTGGTACTGCATACGAGATGCCATGCGGAGGATTCTCGGGGAACAACATTTACCAGCGCCAGCTCCAAGTATGTTAATGAGGAGCTTGTGGTCGGTCCTCAACAAAAAACATTTTTCCCAGATATAGGGATGGAACTTTCGATGGCCCACAAACACGACAAAAGTTCCTTCTCGATGACCGAGTACTGAAGCTCCCCATTCCTCAGAACCCTGGAGGCAAAAGAGACAGCGTTTTCTGCATTATTAGCACTCTGTGTCAACATGGCACCTAACCCCACTTGACTTGCATCCACAGTTATGCAGGAGGATGAATCTGGGTCAAAAGGCTTAAGCGCTCTTATATTAATAAAAGAGCCTTTGACACACCGCAAAGCAGTCTCACTCTCCTTAGACCATCAAACACAACTCCTTTACTAAGAAGGGCACTAATAGGTCTTAGAAGAGTGGCATAATTTGGAACAAACTTTGAATAGTACTCCAGGAGTCCAAGTAAGGACTTGACTCCAGCCTTATCCGATGGAGCGGGAGCTTGGGTGATGGCATCCAACAGCCCTCATATGGGTGGGCCTGCACTCCTGTGTTAGAGTTTTATTATGCTATTAGTGCGATATCAATGGATCGTGTGTCTCCTTGTTGGCGTGCCATCGCGTTATGGGGTTTTAGACCTGACCCCTATTTGGTAATGAAAAAAACTCAAGGTTTGGGGTAACCCAAACCTACGTGATGCACAGCTAAAGATGCTAAGGTCTCAATGGGTTTTACAAAATTCTTTTAGAAAAACTCAATTTAACAATGCATACAAACAAACTGAACCACAATTTCAGTGAAAATTAAAGAAAAGGCTTATATTTTTGATTAATGCAAATGACATTACTCAAACATTATTGCATCCTCATGGGTTGATAAAATAATGCCATATGAAACTCATTGTCTCAATGATACAAGAAAATGAAATCCACATTTCAACATAAATTCCATTTAAAAAAAAGTCCCAATGCATTTCGGGTTCTTATTAACCCTTCTTCAGGGTTTTTTGACATCATCGAAAAGAAGCTGATTCTGAGGGAGTCCACCGTTCAGAACTACAACGAAAATGAGAATCACTCATGAGAGTTCCTATGTAGTACAATTGAAATATCTGAATTAAGATTAGCACTCAAAGTACAGGATTATTCCACTTAACCCCCTGCATCAACGAAATTACGTGAAAATGTGCTCAGTGTCACTGAAATTGAGTCATGCATGACCTAAATATCTAACGAGAAAAACGAAACAAGCGGTGCTGAGATTACAGGATCCCTTGTGCGTGTTGTCGTGCTTATCCGACAGAAATAAAGTGCTAAAAAATCGGTGTATGTAGGATCTGCGCATTAAGACGTCTAGACATAAAACGCCTAGACAAAGTTAGTGCAAGTGCATCTGGTATACAAAAAGCATATAAAGAGATCCTACACACGAAAACCAATCAGTGCAAGACTAAACAAACTAACATAGTCACGTGTCTCCTATGCTTACCCGACTGTAACAAATTACTGGTAGCCGGGTTCCTCTGAAAAAACAGAGCAATAGGTGCCGTTGAAATGCAACCAGAGTTATGTAACAAAAACTTCACAGTACTCCGAGCCCGATACCAAAGAAAAAGAGACCAGACTCGCGTGGTTCCGATATTAAGGCTTACCGAAAACTCTAAGATTGAAATGTCTGTGCCGGTAAACGGAGGGGCTGGAAAATAAATAAGGTCATCACTACCAGTAGCGGCTCGTGGAAGGAGTTCGGTGGGGCAGTGAGGCGGGGCGGGAAAATGTAAACACCCGAATATGGATGAACGGAGGTAAGTACACATTTAAATTAATAAAACGAATTCCGCGCGCAACGAAATTCATTTTATTAATTTAAATGTGTACTTACCTCCGTTCATTCATATTCCGGTGTTTACATTTCCCCACCCTGCCCCTCCCCCGCCCCGCCTCAATGCCCCACCAAACTCCCTCAACAAACCGCTACTGGTCACTACATCTGCCTTGTGGATCATGACATTCAGCATAAACTAATAGCAGGATGTTGTCTGCGAGCTCACCTCTGGTATTAAAATGGTATGCTGCCTTTCCTGCTTTTGGTTGTCGCCATCTGCGTGCGTGTGAACGTGTGCGTATGCACTACATTTTTTAAAGGGGCGGAAGTAAACGTTCAAATGAGATCACTTGCGAAACTTTATTCAAAATCTAATTATGGAACAATGGAATAAATAACGGTCGTAATAAAGCGTGTCTGCTGGTAAAATCGCTACGTGAATGGTGCTGTTGATCTACATATTCGTGTGATGGTGACTCTTTAAGATTCTGTCAATGATAATACAAGTGATGTATGCTGAGTCTTGTGCTGAATGAGATACAAGCGATAAACCATTGAAAAGGAGTGTTAATAAGTGCCTATTCGTATCATGAGAGTGAGCTAATTTAGTAAGAGAAACGGAAAAGGAGAAACAAAAATAAAAAAAGAGGAAAAAAGATGAGTGCAAATCCTGTACAAATAGATGTGCTCTGAAAAGTATTAACAAAATGCTAATACGCATATGCAGTGAAGTTGATAAGCATGTTCATTACATGAGTTCAAAGAATTGAATTATAAGAAACATAAAAGTTCGTAATGATCATTAAGCCCCCCCGGGGATCACCGTACCTAGATATTTGATCCAAAAGGTCTCTCTGCAGGCTAGGGCTGTGTGTCGATCTATTCCTGGAGTTGCATCAATTTGTTCTAATGAACATGTTTATCAACTTCACTGCATATGCATATTAGCATTTTGTTAATGCTTTTCAGAGCACATCTATTTGTACAGGATTTGCACTCATCTTTTTTCCTCTTTTTTTATTTTTGTTTCTACTTTTCCGTTTCCCTTACTAAATTAGCTCACTCTCATGATACGAATAGGCACTTATTAACACTCCTTTTCAATGGTTTATCGCTTGTATCTCATTCAGGACAAGACTCAGCATACATCACTTGTATTATCATTGACAGAATCTTAACGAGTCACCATCACGCGAATATGTAGATCAACAGCACCATTCACGTAGTGATTTTACCAGCAGACACGCTTTATTGCGACCGTTATTTATTCCATTATTCCATAGTTAGATTTTCAATAGAGTTTCGCGAGCGCTCTCATTTGAACGTTTACTTCCGCCCCTTTAAAACACGTAGTGCATACGCACACGTTCACACGCACACAGACGGCGGCAACCAAGAGCAGGAAAGGCAGCATACCCTTTTAATACCAGAGGTGAGCTCGCAGACAACATCCTGCTATTAGTTTATGCTGAATGTCATGATCCACAAGGCAGATGTAGTGACAACCTCATTTATTTTCTAGCCCCTCCGTTTACCGGCACAGACATTTCAACCTTAGAGTTTTCGGTAAGCCTTAATATCGGAACCACGCGAGTCCGGTCTCTTTTTCTTTGGTGTCGGGCTCGGGGTACTGTGAAGTTTTTGTTACATAACCCTGGTTGCATTTCAATGGCACCTATTGCTCTGTTTTTTCAGAGAAACCCGGCTACCAGTAATTTGTTACAGTCGGGTAAGCATAGGAGACACATGACTATGTTAGTTTGTTTAGTCTTGCACTGATTTGTTTTCGTGTGTAGGATCTCTTTATATGTTTTCTGTATACCAGATGCACTTGCACAAACTTCGTCTAGGCGTTTCGTGCTTAGACGTCTTAATACGCAGATCCCACATACGCCGATTTTTTAGCACTCTATTTCCGTTGGATAAGCACGACAACACGCACAAGGGATCCTGTAATCTCAGCACCGCTTTTTTCGTTTTTCTCGCTAGATATTTAGGTCATGCATGACTCAATTTCAGTGGCACTTAGCACATTTTCACAAAATTTCGTTGACGCACGGGGTTAAGTGGAATAATCCTGTACTTTGAGTGCAAATCCTAATTCAGATATTTCAATTGTACTACATAGAAACTCTCATGAGCGATTCTCATTTTCGTTGTAGTTCTGAACGGTGGACTCTCTCAGAATCAGCTTCCTTTCGATGATGTCAAAAAACCCTGAAGAAGGGTTAATAAGAACCCAAAATGCATTGGGACTTTTTTTTCAAATGGAATTTATGTTGAAATGTGGATTTCATTTTCTAGTATCATTGAGACAATGAGTTTCGTATGGCATTATTTTATCAACCCATGAGGATGCAATTATGTTTGAGTAATGTCATTTGCATTAATCAAAAATATAAGCCTTTTCTTTAATTTTCACTGAAATTGTGGTTCAGTTTGTTTGTATGCATTGTAAAATTGAGTTTTTCTAAAAGAATTTTGTAAAAGCCATTGAGACCTTAGCGTCTTTAGCTGTGCATCACGTAGATCCAACAGCCCTTGCCTGGGTCCAATTCCCTCACAAGAAATGAGATGGCCTAGATTTTCGATTTCATCGCTGAGAAACTTGTATTTTTCGGACTTCACAACCACACCTTGGGCCCGATTCACAGAACTAACTTAAGACAAAATCCTAAACTTTCTACCATTTTGGTATTCACAGAAGGCACTTACTCATTTCGGTATTCACAGAAGTTAGGAGTCCTAACTTTAGGATTCCTAAATGCCTTCTGTGAATACTGAAAGCCTTATAATTAGGATGTTTCTCAGTTTAGTAGTACTATAGTTAGGACTCCTAACTTTAGGACTCCTAAATGCCTTCTGTGAATACTATATATGCTCATGTAATTTATGAATATACCAGTATTCAAAATGGTTTATTAGTATTTACACTGTATTCTATTCGAATTAATGTCTTCTATTAGATCCTATATCATTTTTTGTATTTGAATGTATTATCATGTTTTTATATTAAAATTGTCTGATGTGTCTTCGTATATATATGTATCGTAATTTATATTTGTATATATCAAAGTCTTTGAGTATGGTCCTATGTGTTTATTGTTTTTTGTAATCTTTAGGATGATTATATATGTTACATATACATGTAGTTATGTCTGTATATTTGTTTGTTACTTGTTTCAGCCCTGAAGAAGTTCTTGCCTCTTAGAACGAAACGCGTTGGCTGATGTCTGTTTTTATGAAAAAATACACACAAGAATTAAAGGAACTTTAAGGACTTCCTATCATGTTTGGACTTCTTACTGGTGCACCTTCCTCTTTCGTTAAAAAAGTTTTTTCATCTGTAAATCAGTGGAGTCCTTCTGCGGCGGACTTTTGGAAGAATTGTGCACAGGATTTGTAATTTGTGTATATACTAAGATTGAGGTGCTGAACCAGTGGTCAGCCGTGGTGGTGCTTTGTGTTAAGTAGTGCCTATTTGACCGTTCTTGCACTCATCTAATATATAACTTTTTGTGACAGATCGATACCAATGTCTAAATTTAACGATGGTCGTGAAGAGATGGCACACAATCTCTTTGGGACAAGTACCTCTAAGGAGACAGTTACTCAGGAAACTACACATAGGACCAGTCTTAAAACCCTGTTTATAAGACTAGAGTGCCTGAAAAAACAGGAATTAAGCAGATGGTGGGATGGCGTAACCCTCCAACAATATATAGAAAATGGCAAAGTGCCTAGAGGGTTACGCATCCTGATTTTCCCGACATTTGAGGATCTAAGTGATGCTTTACTTCAGGAATGGGAATGTAATTTGGAGGGGGCATCACAGACTATGATGAAAATTTTGGTTAGGCATGCGAATGAAAAGGGGGAAAAATTGCAGGAGGAGATTGCGGCGATTGAAAAGCAGATTAATGATATGGGGGAGAAGGATCTAATTGAGAAAAACTATAACATCTTGAAACAGGTTATAGATAACCATCAGACATACCTGAAAGACAAAAAACTTAGAAAGATCAAGAGGGACGACCGAGACTACCGTGATGGTAAAATTTATACTTTTCACAAGAAGTATGATAATGTACAAGGCTTTGAGGACAAGAAAAGGAACAGAGAGGACAAGGGAGAGAGTGATGATACAGGATCAACTAGTAATATATCTATCTCATCACAAGGTAGTACTGCATCAACGTCTGTAGCACAGGAAATCCCTTTAGGGGAAGGGGCCTCGCCCTTTCAAAAAGAACTTGCGAAGTTACGCATTTCCAACAGACTACAACAAAAGTAGGAACAGCTAAGATCAGGCGTGGTGGGAGGAGGTCCAAAAGGAAACCCCAAGGTAAGGCAAGGGGGATACATCGACCAAGGCCAAAAAGGGAAACATGAATTAATATCTGTTGATAGTATTCCTAGTGATGATGAGTATACTTTGAAAATTGTTAATCTTTCCAATAAAGTACTTGATGACGATGAGACTCGTATTCTTAGTAAGGGATTGAATTTTTGTCCTACTCAATGTGGTGATTTTGTTAACATACATGTGGACCTATACAAATTTGTACGAAATCTGAAACTTCGTGATTACTTTTCGAATAAACCACATGAACAGGACACTAATATAACAACTAGTGAGTCAAGTTCTCATACAATTGCGTACATTAAGAATATCCAATGTCTGTTGTCTATTTGTGATGATTCTCCATGTGATATGTCTTTTTTGTTGAATGAATTTAATGTTTCCCAAGATGTACATAATGATAGCGGTTTGCGCCCTAAATCCAAGTTTGTACCTACATTTGGTTATGATCCAAATATAGATATCTTATATAAAAAAATGACTGAAGAATTCTATGCACTTGAAACACCTAACAAATACAAACCACGCAAAACGCAAAACATCTCCCTCAGTGAAAGGCAGGCTTTACAGTGTTTAAAAGAGGATAATACTATCGTTATACGCGAAGCCGACAAAGGGGGAAACGTAGTCATTATGAACCGTACGCAATATCTTGATGAAATCAATAGACAACTAAATGACAACACATGTTACAGGAAGGTTACAAATAATCCAATACCTGCTCTCTCCACTATGATCAATACTACACTGGTTGAATGGAGGGATATTTCACTAATATTGGATGATGAATATAGATTTTTGAGGGTTGAATGTCCATCTTTCCCTTGTATATACATTTTACCAAAAATACATAAGGGGGGGTCATTCCCCCCAGGAAGACCTATTATTTCGGGGGTTGGCTCACCCACCGAAAAACTCTCACATTTTGTAGATCTCAAAATACGCAAATATGTATTGGACTTACCATCCTATGTCAAGGATAGTAAAGACATTCTTGTCAAACTCAAAGACTTTCAATGGTCTGAGGAACTGCTTTTTGTGACATTCGATGTTGAAAGTCTCTACACGTGTATCGACAAAAAATTTGGTATAATGGCCATACGTTCCTTTCTGGACCGGGAGGGTGCTGAGCTCTATGAACATAATGAAATGGTCATTGAGATGGTTAACATTATACTTATGAACAACTTTTTTTTGCATGATAATTGCTGGTATCAACAGATCAAGGGCGCTGCGATGGGTTCCAGGTTTGCTCCTTCGTACGCCTGCCTCTTCATGGGGTGGTACGAGAGGGAGCATGCCTGGGCCCGATGTGCCTCCCCCTGGACCGAATACATTGTGTTCTGGGGGAGGTACATAGACGATCTCATCTGTCTCTGGTCCGGTTCTGTTGAGAAATTGGAGCAATATTTCACTTATCTAAACGATAATGTGTTCAATGTAAAACTGACTATGTCCTATCACGATAGCAGTATCAATTTTCTCGATATCAACTTTTATGTTGAAAATGATAAGATTCAAAGCAAACTCCACAGAAAGGAGACTGCATGTAATGCAGTTTTACATGCCTCTAGTGCCCATGCAAGTTCTGTCATCAATAACATCCCCTTCGGGGAATTTGTACGCATTAGAAGGAATTGCAGTGAGGAGAGTAGTTTTCTCTCAAATGTCAGTGAAACTAAAAAAAGATTTCAAACCAGAGGGTACAATAATAAGATACTAGATAATGCTGAAAAAAGAATTTTGTCTTCAACTAGGGATGCAACATTACTTGATAAGTCCAAAACTTGTGATAAATCTAATAACAGTGCAAGATTTATTACTCAATATACTACACATAGTGATAGTATATTTAGAGCTTTAAGGAAGAATTGGTATCTTTTGACTTCCATTGTTGGACTCAAAGACTGTATTTCCACTACGCCTACTGTTACATACAAAAAAGGTGTCTCACTGAGAAATGAGCTGTGTCCCAGTTATATTACCACTCCACATACAGGTGGTACTTGGCTCCCCAAAAAACCTAAAGGTTTTTTTGTCTGTGGTAGCTGTAATGTTTGTCCCATGGGTAAAAATAAAAATAAAACTTTTTCTTACATCTGTATATGTACATTTAACATTAACCAATTTATTAATTGTAATACTACCCATGTTGTATATATCCTTGGATGTGACTGTGACATCATTTACGTGGGTAGTACCATTCGCCCCTTAAAAATACGTATACAAGAACATAGGAGAGCCCTATTGAATAATGATACAAGATATCCTATTACTGAGCATTACAGGATTAAACATACTGACTGCCCCTCTTTTTGGTTCCATGGAATTGAACATATTCCTGTGGGCAAAAGAGGATCAAATAGAGAATTGATACTGAGACAGTGTGAATCTAAATGGATTTGTCGTCTACGAGCCGTTACCTTGGGACATAATTCTGATACTGAGATGCATTATTTTTTATAACGTTTAATTGTACAGTTTCCCATTTGAGCTGAGCCATTGTTTTACATTTCGGTTGATATACTGTTACTAATACTACTCTTACTTGCTTCTTTATGTATGATCTGGGATCAGTTCATACCTTTCTCGCTTGTTCCTCACATATTCTTTCACTTGACTTTCTACGTATGTCCGTAGTGCAATACTCCTTTATTGATATGGGGCACTTTTCTTTATTTTTCTTTTTCTTTTTTGTCTATTTCTTTTTTCTGTGGCTATACATTGGCCTTAATATTCAGTATTATATTTATCCTTTTTCCCATGGACGTATGTTGATATCATTCATACGCAATATGATCACTTATACTTTCAATTGTACATTGATCGGACGCGATTTTTGAAACCTTTTTTTGGCCTTCGAATTACCTGTATTCAATTAGTTATGTACATTTATTTGATTTTTGGACACATATGGGATGTGGTATTTTTGTCTATAATTATATGCATCTCTTTAATATGGGTGGGGACGTGGTATTCTTCATCTATAACTGCATGCATCTCTCTTATATTGTTTCTCTAAGCTTCAATTACAATACAACTGGGGTCTTCTGATGCTGTATATGCATCTATGTCTGTTTTATACGCCATTCAAATATGGCGTTTTTGTTTACCTTTGTTTTCCCGATATACGGGGATGTGTCACCTCATATCCGGTGATTCATTTATATTGCGGCTTCGCGTCTTGTTTTCAATTGGTTATGTACATCTATTTGTTTTTTGGACACTTATGGGACGTGGTATTTTTCTCTATATTTATATGCCTTTCTTTGATACGGGCGGGGACGTGGTATTCTTCATTTATAATTACATACATTTCTTGAATATTGTTTCTCTAAGCTTCAATTACAATACAACTGGGGTCTTTTGATGCTGTATATGCATCAATGTTCGCTTTATACGCCATTCAAATATGGCGTCTTTGTTTACTTACTTTTCTCCCGACATACGGGGATGTGTCACCTCACATCCGGTGATTCATTTATATTGCTGCTTCGCGGTTAGTTTTGAAAATACCGGTGTGCTGTTTGCCCCCGTTACTCACTTTCCGCTTTTCGTATTTGGAAAAGGTAAGCTGTTTTGACCTGTCATACGGTTTTGCGCAATTACTTGTGTTCTTTTGACTAGGTGTTGGCAACTGTGTGGGACTTATTTTTCCCGTAATTCTGAGTTAATTACCATCTGACAATATACTAATACGGGTCGCGATGAAGGGGAGATTTTAAGTTATGTGTGTGTTTCTGACAAATTGCTCTATTAATGTCTTGGAGACAACTCATGATCATGCATCTTGAGGATTATTGCAATTGGAGACCATTGGTGTTTTGGACGCTTAAACTTTTACGCTTAGCGTTATTTGTTTATTATTATTATTATTCTTCTGTGTTTTGGTTGTTGTTACATCTCCGCTTATTTGCGTTTTTCCCTCTCTTTTCCTTTCGCTCTGCCTATATTCTAGCGAGTCGGAACGTATACGTACTCGTCAATTATAAATGCCACTTGGCTTTCTGACTAGAAGGATATACTCGTAACTCATGTCGATGGTCTAATTTATATTCTTCCAATGAACATCCAAATATTTTAGGTGAGAGATTATCTTATTTTTTCGCTTGGTACGTACTGTAGATGTTTAATATTATTGGATACTTTTAATATCGATGTGATTGTGGAATGTATTATGCAAACTTTGTCGCTCTTTGCGTTCTGGCATAAATTATGCAAACCTTGTCGCTCATTGCGTTTTGATATTTACTAAAAACAATATTGATAAATATATTTAAGCAAATTTTATTGTTTTTGTTTATTTTCATTTTTTGTTTTTTTCTTCTCTTTTGTTTCATAAATGATAGTGCTGTGAAAGCCATCTTTATTATTTGCTTGAATTCACATCGTGGAATTCTCTACTTGATCGTGTGTTTATATCTGATTCATATACCGTGTGGAGTCACACTGACAATTGTATGTACCCTACATCGTCAAAGTAGAGGTGAGACTCCTTTACTTTTTGATATTAATTTTGGGGCGTATTTGAGATACTTCATATCAATATAGACTATTGATCTTGATACTACTATATATGCTCATGTAATTTATGAATATGCCAGTATTCAAAATGGTTTATTAGTATTTACACTGTATTCTATTCGAATTAATGTCTTCTATTAGATCCTATATCATTTTTTGTATTTGAATGTATTATCATGTTTTTATATTAAAATTGTCTGATGTGTCTTCGTATATATATATGTATCGTAATTTATATTTGTATATATCAAAGTCTTTGAGTATGGTCCTATGTGTTTATTGTTTATTGTAATCTTTAGGATGATTATATATGTTACATATACATGTAGTTATGTCTGTATATTTGTTTGTTACTTGTTTCAGCCCTGAAGAAGTTCTTGCCTCTTAGAACGAAACGCGTTGGCTGATGTCTGTTTTTATGAAAAAATACACACAAGAATTAAAGGAACTTTAAGGACTTCCTATCATGTTTGGACTTCTTACTGGTGCACCTTCCTCTTTCGTTAAATAAATGCCTTCTGTGAATACCGAAAGTCTTAAAATTAGGATTTTTCTCAATTTAGTAGTAGTAAAGTTAGGACTCCTAACTTTAGGACTCCTAAATGCCTTCTGTGACTACCGAAAGCCATAAAATTAGGATTTTTCTCAATTTAGGAGTCCTAAAGTTAGGACTCCTAACTTCTGTGAATACCGAAGTGAGTAAGTGTCTTCTGTGAATACCAAAATGAGTAAGTGCCTTCTGTGAATACCAAAATGGAGGTAAGTTTAGGATTTTGTCTTCACTTAGTTTGGTGAATCAGGCCCCATGATTCTTAAAAATATCAAGGACCTTCTTGAGTAATGAATTATGAGTTGGGATATCTTTGGAGTGGATTAACACATCGTCTTGAAAGACAAGTACCCCATCAATCCCACCCAACATATTTTGCATGACCCATTGAAAAACGGACGCCGCGGAGGTGAGCGCAAAGGGCATTCGTTTGTACTGAAATGTCCCTAAAGGAGACATGAATGCTGTAAGAGGACATGATGAAGGGTCCAACTCAATCTGATGATAAGCGCTGGTGAGGTCCAGCTTTGAAAAAAAACGAGACCCTCTTACACTAGCAAGCAAATCACAAATTTTCGGCAGCGGATGGGAGTCGACCCAGATCTCCTTGTTGAGAGACCTCAAGTCCACGCAGACGTTCAATTTGCCACATTTCTTGCGCACAATGACCAAGGGTGACAACCAGAGTGACGACTCTGTAGGTTCGATGATCCCTTGTTCACATAGAGACTTGAGCTCTCTCTCAAGGTCGTCCCACACACTGAAAGGTACACGCCTCAATTGATGTTTGATAGGATGGGCCCCCTCTTTAACAACAATTTTGTGTTTGAAACCTCGTACAGTTCCCAGACCACCTCCAAGAATGGTTGGAAAACGTTCCTTCCATTTGTAAAGATGCTGATCCTCAGAGACTACCAGGACTTGTTCAGATGTACCGGGTTTGAGGATCATCCCGAATAATCCTTAGTGATACCACCCCAGGATGCTCAAACCTTTTACAGCAACATACCTTTTCCCACTAATTTTCCTATCTTTGAAGTCAAGCACATCTTCAAAAAAAGGAAGGTCGATTTTTCATCCTTCATATGAGACTGGCGATCTGTCTGGAGGTTGTAGTGGTCTGTTACCCCATGTTTCGCAAAACAATTTGTTTGGTTTGTTAACATAGTGATCCTGACACCAGAATCAACAAGTAAATTAAGTGGTTTTCCTTCAATACTAATCTCAACAATAGGATCAACACATTCACATGACTCATTAACATTAGAAACAGATTCGCCTGAATCAGTGATAACAGAAATTACCTCAGAATCAGATTCTTGATCAAGTTCTAGAGCACATGCAACAGTCCTCTTTTGATTATACTTTTTCTTGAGGCAAACCTTTGCAAAATGCCCTATTTTTTTACAATAGCTACAAACTACATTAGCTCCAGGACACTTTGCTCCCTTTATATGAGGAGGATTGCCACAGCGATAACACATCTGTTTGGTGTTGTGAAGCTCAGGTACGCTTCTCCCAGTGTTTCAGCTCTTAAGTGTGTTATTTCTAAGGGAAGCATGCTTGGAGTCACTTTGTTTCTCCTTGGTGTCACTGACGATGGCATTAACAGGATCAGTTGGTTTTTCTTGCAGTTCTTTTAATGGCACTTGAGATGTTTCAATACTAATGGCTATTTTAATTGTTTCCTCAAGAAAAGGCTTAGCAAGCGAAAGAAGCTTTTGGCGAATCTGTTTGTCCCTACAGTGGCACACAAATTGATCGCGGATCAATTGGTCGGTGAAGGTATCAAACTGACAAACAGCAACAAGTCTGCATAAGCTGGAGATATAGGAATCTACGTCCTCATTTACAGACTGATGTCTTTTAAAAAATTTGTGACGGAGAACCATCAGACTAGGTTGCTTATCGAACCTTATTTTGAGTTTGGATATTGTGTCTTGAAAATCATCGACGTCATCACTTGGAAGAGGAGTGATTTCAGGAAGATGCTTGAAGATTGAACGGCCTTCAAAACCCAGTGAATGAAGAAGGAGACATTTCTTGCGTTCACTGCTAAACCTTGAAGCACCGATGGCTCCAAGGTATGTTTGAAAAGCATCAAACCAAATCTCCCATCTAACAGGAGGTTCTCCTGGGGATTCAAGAAAAGAAGGAGGAGGAGTTACAGACTGCATACTTAAGTAAAGAGGAAAAACGGTTTGAAAAGGAGTAAAATGGAAAAAAAATCGAGCGCAGAGAAAAAAATATAGAAAAATGTGTTGAATGCTTGTAAGAAAAGAATAGAATACAGAACAGAGAAGAAAAATTTGCACCAAGCACGATGACCTAGGCAGGGTGTGCAAATAAGGTGAAAAATAAGTATTTCCACTCTGAATAAAGCGTGTAAAAGTGAGCAAAAGTGTGTGAATCACCGTCGTGTAATCCACAGCAGAAATGAATAAAAGCGTCTGATAACAGACGAGCCAATGCTAAATGGATGTGTGAATCACCGTCGTGTGATCCACAAGTGAAGTGAGCACAAGTGTATATGACAGTAAATGACAGACGTGCTGATCGTTGTGATCAGCTAATCGTCATGATTAGCTGTATGTAGTATGCGCTTGTGATTGTAGATGTGCCAATGCCAAGAAGGGTGTGTGACTCACCGTCGTGAGATCCACAGCTGAAATAAGCCCACATAAAATTTCGCTTGTACGTTGCTAGACAACCGCTTGTAAGGTTGCTAGGTGACGTTGAGACAAATTGTGCACACAAGCAGGCAGGTGAGGCAGGTTGAGACCTGCGTTGTATACACCGTGTGGTTGCTAGGCACAGAGAAGCCTTGTGACATGTAGTGACGGAGGCGTCGTGACGTGTTGAAGCTTGCCGTTTAAAGTGGTGCGTGCGCAGTCAGGCAGGACAGGCAAATTGAGGCCTACTGCGGTATGAGATGGAAGGGTTCTGACGTGTTGAGGCTTGCCGCTTGCCGCTTGACGTGGAGTCAGGCAGGACAGGCAAATGAGGCCTACTGCTGCACGAATGTTCGCGAAATGCTGTCCGGGTACAAGACACTCGTACCAAAACAGTTGAGCAGGAACAGGAGGTAACGCAGCGAGCAGAAACAAGGCTCCGGTGAGTTTAAACAAATTAGGATGATAGCACAGGCAGGCTTGAGTGTAAACCAGAGTCTGAGGATTGTGCTGAGCGCGCTGGTGCAGGTAGAGGAGAGGTGGGCTGACAGGGAATCCTGTAGTTTATAAATAATAAGAAAAGTCTTATCGCGTTGTAATGAAACCAGTCCACAATAGGAAGGCAAGCACGCGTGGTCCAGTGTGAGGCTGTTTAGCTCAGGATCGTCGCCACAAATTGTAGTGATTGAGCCGGTAGGCGCTGATGAAGTTAATTCAAGATTTATTACAGGAAAGCTACACATCAGACAAGAGAGCAGGAGGGTTACATGACCAACTCCAAACCGCTCTCAAACCATTTGAATCAGAGAACACAACAACGAGGCAACCAAGGACACAACCCAACATTCTACAAGGTGATGCCTGGAATGGAACATGAGAACAAGGCAATGCAGCATAGGGCTGCAGTACTAACAGAAATAGGAGAGAAGATGCAACAACATGGTGTGGTGGCTCTTAAAGAGATGCAACTCTTTAGCCACCAGCATATGAATCTACATAGAAAGTAGCCCCAAATCACCACCATGCCTACCTTCAACTCCACCCAATGGTTGATTCAAAGGAGCATGGCCATACTTCAGGGCACAGCTAAATCTTGATGTCTTTTATTACTGCGTTGATATGGTGCACAAAGGAGAGCTCCATATCAAATATAAAACCCAGGTTTCTTGGTTTAAGCTAGGTGGTTGATTGCATTCAAAAGGTGGTTGATGGCATTCAAAGGCTGGGAGCCACTTGTAGGGTCAAGTAGTGGTTTCTCTTTCACCAAAGACAGGAACACCAATCTTGGATCTATAGAGTATATGGAAGTTTTCCTCTATTCATGGAACACATGAGCCAGGCATGTGGTTTTGCTATCTATATTCATCTACATACTTTCCAGAGGAAGTAGTTTTTGGTACCACTAGCGTACATTTCAAGTTTTACCTAATACTTTTCTACTATTCTAGTCAATGTAGATGTTGACAATGATATGATAAATATTGAACATACAGAACTATTCACAAAACCCCGCATATGATGTTGATGATTTCAGTTTCGCGGTAAGGACCCTTTGATAGTGGTTGGCGAGCAATGAACAGTTCAGTTCTAGGGCAAATTCAGAAAAACTAGCTCATTCCTTGAATCTTTCTCAGCAAGATGCATTGGTAAAAAGTTACATAAGCTTCCGAGAGTTTGAGGAATTTCACAAATGAGTTCTTGTTATCATTCAAGGAGGGCAAGAGGTCCTAGTAGATATACGCCAGGAAGGTTTCAGTGCTCCTCACAGCCCTGGAGAAGGATTCATGTTGTACAAGATGCACTTAAGTTACATGCATTATTTGAGTAGTCTTGTGGCTTCTTTTTTGAAGGTCTTGCTCAAGTAGGGGATTTTGAAGTTTTAAGTTGGATGATGACTATGATACAGTGTTTCAAAGGGTCAGATACGATTTCAAAATAAAATGAGCCATTGCTCAAGAACCTGCGTTTCAATTGCATTGAAGAATGCAACAGTTTCTTGCAAGCAGTTCCCGAAGCAGGTTATATTGGCTTTGTTTTTTAAGCCATATTGGACCACCATAATGCTCATCAATTGAAAAGTAGTGAAATGGTCTTGAATATAAAGTGGAGTAACTGAAGTAAGTGGTCGAGATACTGAAATGCAGTCCCAGATTTTGACTACTTTGGACACCAAAAGTGTTGGGTCCCTAATGATGCATGTTTTATGGCCTCAGGACTGGACATCTCCTGCTGAATCTTTTTCTTGACGTGGAGTTTCATTGATGCTTTCGATAAATTAGGCCTTTTTTGTTCTCGTTATGTTTTTATGGAAGCTCCTCCTAGGTTTCTATCAGCTCGTCACTGTCCTTGTTTTATATGCACATTAATTTTCTGATTTTGAGTGGGGCAACCATGTCAACTATAGATGAAATATTGTGTTAAAGATTTTCCAGTAGTGCTTCAACTTCAGAAGCATTTACAAATGTAATCTTGATTGTCTTTTAGGTGACCTTAAATTCCTTGGCACATATATTTTTATCTTGCTGCCTGAAGTAGCCGGCTGATACTACAATGGTGTGGGGTAGCAGGTCTGAGCTGTGAAAAGAAGTGAGACAGTGGTCTGACCATGACTGTAGCTGCAAACCACAAATGTTTCCAAAAGATGAGAGAATATTAGGTCCACTTGTGTTCTGATGTGTCCATTATGTTCTCATGGTTATCTGGGGAAATGTTTGCATGCTGCCATGTCTTTTTATTTTTTGTTGAAGCGGTGCTTTACAATGTATGGTAATGATAGGGGGAACGATTTGGGGAGTGCGAGCACTGGATACTGTTCATTTGAGGTCTATGTCAATGGAGCGCATAATGGTGCTTTGTCTCTGGGTGCAAACAGGACATATATATTCTTGAATATAGGCTGAGTTCACTTCCCTTGGAATAGATCATTTACTTCCTTGAGTTAAACACTGGTCCAATCCAAGTATCCAGACAGTCAATGCTTTCGTAGTTAGTATGAACAGCAGTATTATTAAAATGATACGTATTGCGTGCTATTGAGGGTAGGGCTTCTTTTCTCTTTGCCAGAATAGCAGTAATTATTCCTTAAATATAGTGCATTGTCAGTGACTGCCATTCACAGAGCCTGATCATTCACATGAATGCAACCTGCTTAGTTTAACTCTCTAGAGTGCAATTACATTTTTAGGTCTTTGGTGCCACCCTATTTAACACAGCCTCTTTTTTTGTTTCTTTTAGTAACATTCCAGCAGTTTTAACACACTGATTATTATAAAGTTTTCAAAGAAGAACACCTTTCTTGCTTTTGAAAAGGGGACAATGAGTTCTCTGCAGGTGGGTGCAGTGCAAGAATGTGTCTATGGATCCAAGGGATCCCTTTCGTCCCTTGCAGGGCCTGACCTAGGTGGGGGTGCACTGACTAATCACATTCTCCTAGTGGTGCATAGTCAGTGAGCCTCCTGATTATCTCTTTTTAACAGGATTTTAACAGGAGGCATAATCTGAAGAAATATTAAATCTTCAGTTGTAATTTGTTTACTTCCACTACTTTCTACACATACTTTGTAGGGACACTAAGTAATGAGCATCGCTACGCATGTCTTTATTGACTTTATTCGCACGTACATTGCCAAAAAGTAGACCCTGTGTAGATTTGCTATCCATCCATCCATTCACTGATATGCAAACTTGCACATCCATCAACTTATCAACTCATGTAATGATCTGACCAAGCACTCCATTCAATCACATTTAGCAACTTATTCTCCATTCATCTACCCACTCACCCATCTATCTATAAATCTATTATTTTTCTCACTCACTCATCCTTTCATCCACCCACCAACATGCTCAACTAACTCACTCATGTAACCACTCACTTACTTAACTATTAGTATCAAAAAGATATTTATTAAGCACAAAAGTAATTCTCATAGAGTCTCCTCATGCAATAGATGCTTGGCTTGAAAGGGGTGTATATGGAGAAAATGTTCTAGTTGTGGACTGTAGACCCAGGATTTAAGTTTTGTCTTAATCTTAAGCAGTGGTGGCCGGGCCACACTCACATACTCTCACTTACACCATCTACATGCACACTCACACCCATGCATTCAAAAGGGGAAACAACCTTTACAACGCAACTTTTACAACGCAATGCTATTACAACGCATTTTTTACAACGCAAAAGCTTTTACAACGCATGCATTTACAACGCATGCTGTTATATGGTAAGTACTTTTACAACGCATATACCATTACAACGCATTTTTTTTGTTGTTTATTTTTAAGAAAAATGTTTTTGGGAAAAAATGTAATTAATATTTTATTATTTATATAAAATACTGTATTTGATAAAAATGAAAGAGTAATTATTGAGTATAAATTATTTAATAATTTAGAAAAATTAAAAAATGTGAGTAGTTTAATAAACGATTAATACTTGAGTATTAATCAAATATCAAAGAGTATTTTTTAAGTTAAAATAAATAAATATAAATTTTATAATAAATGATTTGTATTATGAGAAATTAATACTTGAGTATTTTTTTCTTTCTTATAAAAACATGTAATAAATAATATAAAAGATTTAAAAAAAGAAAGTCCTGTTGGAGTATATAAAAAATAATTAAGTAATATTTTATTATTTATATAAAATACTATATTTTAAAAAATATGAAAGATTAAATATTGTGTAAAAATTATTTAATAAATATGTAAAAATAATAAATATGAGAAGTATTAAAAAATAATTAAGTACAATTTTATTAATTATTTTAAGGATTATATTTTTAAAAATATGAAAGATTATATATTGTGTATAAATTATTTGAAAAATATGTAAAAATGTTAAATATGAGAAGTATTATAAAATATTAATACTAGAGTATTTTTTATAAATAAAAAAAATTAAAAATTTATTAAAATATTAGTATTATGAAAGATTAATACTTGAGTATTTTTAACCTTCTTATTTAAAATGTAATGAATGAAATAAAATTTGTAAAAAAAAGTAAGAGTACTTTTGGAGTATTTTAATATAAAATATGAGAAATGTTAAAAAAAAAATTAAACAATAAAAAACAATATTTAAATTATTAATAGAGTAATTAGAAATGTATTTAACATGAAATTATACCAAAAGAAAATAGAGCAAAGAAAATAGAACTTACTTTAAAAAAAATTCCCACGCTTTTGCATTGAAGTCTATGAGCTTATTTGTCCTTCATTTATTTTGGCAGCTTCAGAATATACAACCCGCGGTACAAGAAAAGAAGGAGCAGAAAGAGAAGAAAGAGCAAGTTTGGCAGGAAAAAGAAAATAGAGTCGAGGTAAGGAACACACTTAGTAAATTTACGAATAAAAAATAACATTTCACATGTTTAAATTACAATTTTAAAAAATAAGAACAGTAAACAAATAAGGTTTATTAAATATTTCTTTATTGGAACAAACTTACTATTAAGTTTTATTGATTTTTTAAACATAATGTACATTTTTTAGAAAACATATACATAATTTATTTACAATTAGAAACATTTATTTACAGATAAAGTAAATAAAATAGTAAATTTTAAACATTGATGCGCGCGATGACGTCATGACGTGAACGTAGACGTAAGGCGCCATTTTGAAGAGCACCGGAGGAGGAAGCAGCAGGAAGCTGATCTGCGTCCAGGTAGGAAACATTTTCACTTTTATTTATAGATTAAACCTTTAATAAAGATACATATATAGTAAGAAAAGAATAAGGAGAGGTTGCGGAATAACTAATTGATGTTGAAAATGTTTTAAATCATGTCCACATTTATGTCATTAATGTATGCCTATGTCGGGTCGCGCAAATGTATTGGTTCATTACAAAAATGTAAGTAACTGTAAAATTAATTTAAGTTACTGCTCACAAAGTTAATTTCATAACTTCAAAACCAATAATAATGATTTATATCTTCATTTGTTAGGAAAAAAAAAATGGCGTATTCGTAAATTTTGGAAAAAAGAGATTGTTAATAATTTGGTTTTTAGGCAGCAATGTGCATTTTGGATAATTGCTTGACTTCTGAAATTTTGAGTAGTTGGATTTTTGGTGCATTTTTAGGGTGGTAGTTAATAATGAAATTTTCTGATATTAATCTACTGGCGTTTGGTTTTAGAAAAATTGGTCGAATACTATGGAACAGTAGATTTGGTCACATTGGTAGTTTTGCAAAATATGAAGATTTGAAAAAAAAATAAAAAATAAGGAGACCCGACTTTTAAGTTTGAAAAAATTTTTGGAAAAAAATTGTATGCCAATTGTAATTAAATGATATTTAAATTTGAAGCAAAGCAAGAAAGTAAGTACAAAACTAATTTTAGAAAGAAAGAATGTTAGAAAGATTTTCCAGGTAGTCTATAGCCACACACAACGAAAATTGTTGTAATATAGCCAATAGTCTCTCAGACATTTCCTTAGTTTTGACAGTTACTCGTGGGTTTAGACTACCTGCAAGTGTTTGGGCTAGTCTCATTTCTTGAAAACTTTGCTCCTTCTTCAAAGTTTCCAAGAAAGAGTAGAAGTTTGGATGAGGTTTGCCAATTGTGTGGTTGAAGGAGTTATGCCATCCCTCAATGGCATTGTTTGTTTTTGCTTCTCCCTCTAAACAGCTCGTGTAGCAGTTCCACCACTCCACATGGAATCGTGGCTTCCTCCTGCGACCCGATCTGCTTAGGTGCCCAATCCATGTGTCCTCGAAATAATTTAGGATGGGAGCCAATTTCTCTTCATTACTTGTATAATAAGCAGATTCTATAATTGCAGTGTAGTACTCGTCCACACTATCGGGAGGAACAAAACAAAGTGCTGTTAATTTTTTTAGTTCAAATTGTAGTTTGCTATCACGAGAATATTCTGCAACTAGGGATGTTTTTTGTAATTTACGCCAAAAAGCCTGGGAAAAATGGAAAAAACATCCCTGAATTTGGGTATCCGTGTACGTTTTATTGATCACATTGATCATGCTCAATTCAAAATCAATTATTATTTTCCTAGGACTTTGAGATGTTTTACTTTTAATAACTGATAAAAGTTCAGAGTATGTTGCAGAAGTCTTATCAGGTAGCAAACTATATACTAAGGGAATTACATTATTGTTAATTTTTGCATGTATAGTATAAATTTGAGTGAAAGGATGGGGTGTACTTTTAAACGTCCCATCCATCATCCAAATTTCACTATTTTCTAACTTTGCAAGGTTACGTGGGGTACTAAAAATCAGAATTCGTTTTTGAGGGTTTTGGTTGTCATGCAAAAGGAAAGGTTCATCAGAAAAAGAAATAGAAAGATCATGTGGAATTCTGATGTCAGAGAAAGAATGTGGTGTAGATAATTGAATGTTACTTGCTTGCTTTTGTCTTTGAATAATTCTTCTCAAATTAGGAATTATAGGCATGTTACTAGCAACATGACTGGGGACATGCTGTGCAACCTCTCTTAAAATGGATCCTGTAGAATCATTGGAGGTGCTTGCAATAGCTTTCATTTCGTTAACTGTTTCTCTTATTTCAACCTCCATTGCAGAGGCAGAGTGGTTATGTTCTGTTGTTTTCACAACTAAATTATCAAGAGTAACCGCTCTGCCACTGCAATGGGTAGTGTAGTATTGCACACACCTCCAATGATTTCTAGGAAAACTTATTCTTTCCTTACTATATATGTATCCTCCATGGTTTAATAAATTGTTTCCTTTCCTGGATTTAATGTATTTCGCTGCTTCAAGACTAGACATTATCTGAAAAGAGAAGAGAAGAAAAACAAATTAGGATGTAAAAGTAAATACTATACCTCAAATGTTACCCCTACACCATCCAACACTTTCCCTACTGCTGCACCTTCCTGGAGTTAGAATAGTAAATTGCACCCCTACACCATCCAACACTTTCCCTACTGCTGCACCTTCCTGGAGTTAGAATAGTAAATTGTACCTCTACACCATCCAACACTTTCCCTACTGCTGCACCTTCCTGGAGTTAGAATAGTAAATTATACCCCTACACCATCCAACACTTTCTCTACTGCTGCACCTTTCTGGAGTTAGAATAGTAAATTGTACCCCTACACCATCCAACACTTTCCCTACTGCTGCACCTTCCTGGAGTTAGAATAGTAATTTATACCCCTACACCATCCAACACTTTCCCTACTGCTGCACCTACTAGGAGTTTGAATAGTAAATTGTACCCCTACACCATCCAACACTTTCCCTACTGCTGCACCTTCCTGGAGTTAGAATAGTAATGTATACCCCTACACCATTCAACACTTTCTCTACTGTTGCACCTACTAGGAGTTTGATTAGTAAATTGTACCCCTACACCATCCAACACTTTCCCTACTGCTGCACCTTCCTGGAGTTAGAATAATAAATTATACCTCTACACCATCCAACATTTTCCCTACTGCTGCACCTACCTGGAGTTAGAATAGTAATTTATACCCCTACACCATCCAACACTTTCTCTACTGCTGCACCTACTAGGAGTTTGAATAGTAAATTGTACCCCTACACCATCCAACACTTTCCCTACTGCTGCACCTTCCTGGAGTTAGAATAGTAAATTATACCCCTACACCATCCAACACTTTCTCTACTGCTGCACCTTCCTGGAGTTAGAATAGTAAATTATACCCCTACACCATCCAACACTTTCCCTACTGCTGCACCTTCCTGGAGTTAGAATAGTAAATTATACCCCTACACCATCCAACACTTTCCCTATTGCTGCACCTACCTGGAGTTAGAATAGTAATTTATACCCCTACACCATCCAACACTTTCCCTACTGCTGCACATTCCTGGAGTTAGAATAGTAAATTGCACCCCTACACCATCCAACACTTTCCCTACTGCTGCACCTTCCTGGAGTTAGAATAGTAAATTGCACCCCTACACCATCCAACATTTTCCATACTGCTGCACCTTCCTGGAGATAGAATATAAATTTCTACCCCTACACCATCCAACACTTTCCCTACTGCTGCACCTTCCTGGAGATAGAATAGTAAATGTCTACCCCTACACCATCCAACACTTTCCCTACTGCTGCACCTTCCTGGAGTTAGAATAGTAAATTGCACCCCTAAACCATCCAACACTTTCCCTACTGCTGCACCTTCCTGGAGTTTGAACAGTAAATTGTACCCCTACACCATCCAACACTTTTCCTACTGCTGCACCTTCCTGGAGTTAGAAAAATAAGTTCTTTCAACTGCAACCCTTATTTTATCTATTTTGGGATTTTATTATCATTAATAAGTAAATGGTTTGGGTAACATATTGATGTTTTTAAAACAATGCTGTTTAAAAATACCTTGTTTTTTTGGGATTCCTTTCCTTGGAGAGGCTTCTGATGTGGTATTGGCCTGCTGGCTGGAGTTTTCACTTATGTGTTGGACTGAATCGTACAAAAAAGTTGAAAACAATTGTCTGGAAAAATGGAAAAAAGAAATTGAAAAAACTGAACGTTGGTGACAAATGCAAATTTAGATGAAATTGTTTAAATTAAGACATTCTATTTAACTATTAGTACATAACACTTTCCCTACAGCTGCACCTTCCAGGAGTTAGAATAGTAAATTGTACCCCTACACCATCCAAAACTTTCCCTACTGCTGCACCTTCCTGGAGTAAGAATAGTAAATTGATCCCAAACACCATCGAACACTTTCCCTACTGCTGCACCTTCCTGGAGATAGAATAGTAAATTTCTACCCCTACACCATCCAACACTTTCCCTACTGCTGCACCTTTCTGGAGTTAGAAGAGTAAATTGCACCCCTACACCATCCAACACTTTCCCTACTGCTGCACCTTCCAGGAGTTAGAATAGTAAATTGTACCCCTACACCATCCAACACTTTCCCTACTGCTGCACCTTTCTGGAGTTAGAATAGTAAATTGCACCCCTACACCATCCAACACTTTCCTTACTGCTGCACCTTCCTGGAGTTAGAATAGTAAATTGTACCCCTACACTATCCAACACTTTCCCTACTGCTGCACCTTCCTGGAGTTTGAAAAATAACTTCTTCCAACTGCAACCCTTATTTTATATATTTTGGGATTTTATTAACATTAATAAGTAAATGGTTTGCCAAACATATTGATGGTTTAAAAACAATGTTGCTTTAAAATACCTTTTTTTGGGATTCCTTTCCTTGGTGAGGCTTCTGAAGTGGTATTGGCCTGCTGGCTGGAGTTTTCACGTATGTGTTGGACTGAATCGTAAAACAAAGTTGAAAACAATTGTCTGGAAAAATGAAAAAAGAAAAAATGAAAAAACTGAACGTTGGTGACAAATGCAAATTTTGATTAACTTTTTGAAATTATGACATTGAATTTAACTATTAGTACATAACACTTTCCCTACTGCTGCACCTTCCTGGAGTTAGAATAGTAAATTTTACCCCTACACCATCCAACACTTTCCCTACTGCTGCACCTTCCTGGAGTTAGAATAGTAAATTGTACCCCTACACTATCCAACACTTACCCTACTTCTGCACTTTCCTGGAGTAACAATAGCAAAAGGTATGACTATTACATTGTGGAATTTATAACAGTGTAAATTTAAAATACCCTTTTCTTTAGCTGATTGTTTTCATGGTTTCTTGGTAGTGCTGGCTGCAGGATTAAGCTATTTATTTTAGTGATTTAATCCACAAAGTTGCAACCGATTGACTGTGAAAATGAAAAAAAAATTAAATAATTAATGCAACTTTGACAACGTTGGTTGAAAAAAAAAAAGAGACCAATTGATTGTAAATCTGATATTTTATTTCACTCTAACTACATCACATATCATACTTTTCATGGTGCTGCATCACACATGAGTATGAGTAACAATTGGTACAGCAAAACATAATACACTTTCAATGCATTATGAAATAAGAGTAATAATGGATACCCCTACACCATCACTCAATTACTCTACTGCTGAACATTCTGGGACTTAGAATAGTAATAGTTACCCCAGTACCATGAAACGCTTTCTCAAATACAGTACCTAACTGCAGTCATATTATTAATTGTTACCCCTGCACCATCGCATAATTTTGTTTATGATGCAGTGTGAATGTGTAAAAAATTAATATAATCCCGTTTACCATACAACACTTTTGCTAATGCTAAAAATATATTTTTAAAGTAAAATAATTACAATTAAAAAACATTTACCTTCACAATAGTAAAGGTGAGTTGATTACGTTGAGGTGATGGAAAATTAGGGACAAGATTTCTTGATTTTGAAAGAATAACAAGTTTCTGTTTTTTGAAAAAAAAGTAGATGATTTAAGTTGGTATATATTACAGTTTTTTTAGTGATAAAAAATTAGAAACAGTAAATTTTATAAGTTAATATAAATATTTTTTAAACATATTTTGTATGGAAATAAAACATGATTAAGGATAAAACAAGGTGTTAAAATATATTAGTGACTTACTAGTAGTTGCAAACTAACAATGCTTTTCCAAACGAATGCAGTGCTCTCTCAGTGGAGGTCACAGTGGAGGTGTCAGAGGGTCAGATTTTTACGTCTGGTCTCTCTGGTAGTTGATAATCAACTGATTGCAAAATGGTGTCTTCCTGGTATTTATAAGTTTTAGTCAGTGTCACTATTAATTTTTTTTAAAACTGCGTTCGTTGTGTTTTTTAATATACTTTATTTTTCTGTGGAAAATGATAATTTAAAAAAGCATTAAAAGATGTATTGTTTTCATTCATTTGCTCCGTTTTGGCATCCATTTTGGAACATGTCTTTTACTATTGTTTTCATAGAAAGTGTTGTAGGACAAGTTTTACAAGTGAGATGGATAAAATGACGCCTATGTGTATGTGTCTTCTGTTTTACTCTGTTTACTTATTTTCCGATATATTCATGATTAAAATGTGTATGAACTGTTGTTAAATTTTTCGTTATTTGTGTTAAACTTTGAAATGTGTGAAAACTGATTTTTGGGGGAAATGGTAGTATTAATTTTAATACTCGAGTATTAATTTTGTAATGCATTTCAGTCAATTTACGTACAGTTTTTCTCCACATTTTAATACACTTCCCCACCCTAAAACCCCTAATTTCCCTGCATCCCGTGCCAGATTTTATTGTACTTTTTATTAAAAAAATATTTTTTTCGCGTTGTAATGGTATGCGTTGTAATGGTTTTCGTTGTAACAGCACTTTTAAGTATTTTAATAAGTTTAGCGTTGTAAAAGTATTTGTTGTAAAGGATAGTGTTGTAGTAGTGTTTGCGTTGTAAAAAATGCGTTGTAACGGTAGGCGTTGTAATAGCATGCGTTGTAACGTCATACATACATTCAAAAGTGTACACCCTCACACAATCACAGCATGCACCCACAAATACACATACCAAACATTCTTTTTTAAATGTATCGGCTGCAGAGGTGATCTCAGGTGGTGGGAGAGAAGCCATGGTGGTTCCTGGAGGATTGGGCCTGCCTCCTCCTCACATTGGCTGTATTTGTTATAGGCCAGTCAGTGAGAGGGGGTGGCAGTCCCTTACACCTCACAGAGTGGGATGGGGTCAGTGATGCCTACCCTCCTCAACCTTCCCCACCCCACTCTGTGACAAGCATCACTGATAGACAATCTGCCCTGGGCACTTCAGGGTTTAAAACAAAAGCACCCAGGTCCAAGTCTATCTGTGACGCACCCCTTCATCATGATGGGGAGGCTTTATAAGTGGTTAGTTTGTCTGAGAAGGTTGCACCCCTAGGGCTGTGAAATCATCAACCTGGCAAAGTTCAGCTCAGGCAGTCAGGCGCCTGTGTATTTAGCACAAGTACAGCAACTGGCTACGTAACCTGAACATAATGAGTGTCCGAAAGGCTGATCCATGCTGAGCCTGACAGACACTCTTCATGTTTCCAAAAGGGTGGAGGGTGAGGGGGCCTTAAGGACTGTCTGCTACTGATCTCAAGTGATTGGCTTCAGAGTGAATGTCCGAAGGGAAAGTCTTCCAGGTGAGAGCTCCTTGTATTCAAACTCTTCGGAACCCATTTTATTTTTTAAGTTTTAGGGAGCTCAAACAAAACGCGAGTTCTGACCCACAGTGGGTGCTTAAGTGTATTTTGAGAATTATTTGGCCAGATAGCCACAAGCGTGAGAGTAGAAGATACTGTGCATCATTCACGGTTTAAATGTTGAACACATGAACATCTGTTTGTTCACTGACAAGTGAACAAACAGATGCTGCTGTGTCCTAAAAGGTGGCAATTTTCTTGTTCAACCATCCTGTGTGCATCTGCCTGTTTGTGGATTGACTGTCTGGCTTTGGAGTGAAATGGGCTGGGGAGGTGCAGTGGCTCCAGGTGTCTGGATGAGTCAGCACTAGGCTGAATAGGCCTGATCTGCATTTGGAGTGGTAGGAGGAGTAACACCTGTACCTGAATAGGGCTGTGCCTTCCTTCCACAATGCTGGCTCCGCCCCCTGTGGTGTATCTGGAGCCAAGACTCAAACTGACAATGGATTTTGTTGTGCACTTGCAGAGTGCCACCCAGATCTGGTTTGAACTTGACTCAGACCCCCTTGCACAAAGAGAACAAAGACATTTTGGGGTATAAGTATCAGACCCAAAACCTCACACTTTAGATAATTCCTGGAATTCAAGAGGTACCTTAGCCAAGGAGAAGAGCTGGAGAGACTGAGGAGAAGTACTGCCCTTGCTGTGTATCTGCGGTTGGCCTGTAGTTGCTGTTTCAGCCAAGGAAAGGAGAAGGACTTTGCTGTGGCCCCTGCTTGAAGGAGATCTCCAAGATCCTGAAGTGAGCTGGCCTCCTGTACAGAAGTCTCAGGGACACAGAGACTTCACCCCCTGCTCAACTGAACTCTGCTGTTGTGAGTTCTTACCTGTCTTGAGGTGCCTGTGGCGGTTTTGGGCCTCTGGAGGCCGTTGCTGATGTTTGGGAGCTGGAAGAGAGAAGAAACTCAAAGAACTACAGAAATCGACTCATCGCTCTTCTTGCGGCTGTTTTTCAGACGCATCTTCACAGCGCGTGAAGAATTTCCATGCATCGCCGCACCACTGCGAAAACCATTGCAGCGCCTGTCGTCGCTGCAAGAATCGATACATCGAGGGATCGCAGCTGAAGAGGGCCGACGCAGCGCCGCACAACACCACCGCATCGATCGCCGCCGCATCCCGGATTTCCACACATCGTACCTGTGCGGCAAGTACTTCCGACACATCACCTGTGGACCGGAACCGTCACAAAGAAATGACGCATCACTTCCCATAAAAGCCGGATTCGATGCAGCTGTTCCTCTGCATGCAGCGGGACTGTCGCATCGCCTCCCCAAGGTCTCAGGAGTGTCGCATCTCTTTCTTTTCCGACTCTGCGGCTGTTTGGCTTTTGGAACTTTGATGCATCTACAAGTACTTTGGTGAAAAAATACCCATCCATAATTTTCTATGGTACAAGTTCTTGAAACCTTTTGAAAGTCATATCTTTAGCTGCGTATGTTGGATTTTTGTCGTTTTGGTCTTGTTTAGTTTAGATAAAGATACTTTATTTTCCTGAACTGGTGTGGTGTCCATTGGTGGTGTTATCGTGAGTGTTGGTACAAATACTTTACACATTGCCTTTGGGATAAGCCTGTCTGCTCGAGCCAAGCTACCAAGGGGGTGAGCAGGGGTTATCTAAAGTGTGTAACCCCTTACCCTGACTAGAAGCAAGGGTCCCTATTTGGACAAAGGTACCTACCTCTGCCAACTAGAGACCCCCATTTCTTACACAGGCTTTGGTCACAGATGCTAGCTGTGCACAGCTGTAGATATAGCAGTGATCATGCATCATTCACATACAATCATTAACAATAATGATAACTTGCATTTCTGTATAGCCCTTTATATCACATGAGTCTGCCATGCTTACATTTAAACTTCTGATCACTCCAGATGTCTGCGGGGAGCATTGACTCAGTAAGGCATCTTGCAGGCTAAATACATATTATGATTCTGATTATCCACCCCCCACTTATTCATTCATATTCACCCACTCATCCATCAGTGACCTATGAAGCATTAATCATCTACTTCCCCACGGTTCACCAGCTCACCAAGTAATCTCCTGCATCCATTTCTGCATATGTATGAGAAGCCCTTCAAACACTGACATACTCAAAACATCTATTTTTTTATTAATTCATTTTTTATTGGTACATTTTGTAGAATAGTCGAAACAATTCAAAACAGCATCCTTAGTGGTATATCTATTCTGCAACTTCTTTAATTTAAAATTAGCAGTAGGTGCAAGGTAATTTCCCTTCCCCTTAAATATCAAGAATAGATCAACTTGTAACTGGTAGTTGTGCAATCTATGGCTTCAATATACGCCTTCATTATAATTATAATCGCCATGTTTTATGTTTTTGTAGCCACAGCTATCTCCTCCATTCGATGCTGCAGAAGTAAGCATCATTCAAGATGAGTGTTCCATAACTGCTTACGGCAATCCAGATGTAGCATCTAGAAACGAACACCATGCACTAGATAAGGCCTCCAAACTGGACACAATATGCCAGAAGGAGCCTCTAAAGGTAGCAGTAATACTCTAGTATTATGTGTAGTGTGCACTGTACCTCTTTGCGCCACAGTGCACCTTTAACTAGGTACACCAGACATTAACAGAGATCGTGCTCCGTATTACACATACCGTGCTGCTCACAGGGCAGTGGCAAACTGGGGCCCTCCATGAGGACAGCACATTATTGAAAGGCGGACAAGCCATGCAAGTAGCTGACCTGTCTTCCACGGTGCAAGGGGCACTTTTCTTGCTTTTGAAAAGGGGACAGAGAGTTCTCTGCAGGTGGGTGCAGTGCAAGACTGTGCCTATGGTTCCAAGGGATCCCATTCGTCCCTTGCAGGGCTTGACCTAGGTGAGGGTGCACTGACTAATCACATCCTCTTAGTGGTGCACAGTCAGTGAGCCTCCTGATAATCTCTTTACCTTTATGCCCAAGTCATTAGCCTAGAGCCATATTCTCATGCTAATGAGGGAACAACCCCCTCGAATCTGTATTGAAGAAGGGGCCCCACAAGAATCTGCAGCCCCTTCTATAATACCAACGTTTCTCCTGGGCACAAAAAGAGTACGCACACATCCATTGCGCCTCCCGGGCAGTTTTTGTAATAAGACACCAGTTCACGGAGTACAAGAGATAACATTCTAGCTGGAACTTTAAGCACTTAACACAATACAAAAGTAAGACCACTAGAATTGGACACAGTATGTTAGATGTAGACAAGTATTATAAACAGCCCAGATGAGGTGTTGAGAACTAGAACTTCTTTTAAATGAGTATTTCAGAAATGGACACAGGGCTCCAAGAGGGGCATTCACAATGATCTGTACATTATACGATTTAAAGGGACCCTACAGGGGTGAATCCTGACTAAAGCCGTCGGGGCTCCGTCCACCCAGTTTTGTGACTTATGTGGATGGTAATTGCTAAGACTAATTAACCAACTAAAGGACATTTCTAATTAAACAACAGTTGTTTAATGAGACATATCATGTGGATGATAATTACACTTAGAAATTTCCATCCTTATCACACACAAAACTGGTTAGGCATGTCTGACTGTCTGGTTTCCTTCCTTTCTCTTGCCTTTGCCAAGAGGAGTTTTAGACTTGCAGCCAGGCATCTTACAGATGCACATGTGCTAGTGCGCATGTGCCACTAAGCATTAATATTCTTTGTTTTACTTCAGCAGGCTCAGGGCTGACCTAGCACCCCCCTGCCCAGCAATTTACAGGGGTCTCAAGAGGACACCCACTGATGACACTCAGCAGTGTAATATTTTAAACCTGCTCAAGGCATTTGGGGCATCACCCCTGCACTTCCTAGGGTTACTTATCAATCATTACAGGCTCAGGCTGCAATATAAAACGTCCGCAGCACCCCACCTTTCCCATGTCGTTCACAGGGTGGGGTGCAGTCAAGAAGCATTGCTAGCCCCATCCCACCTTGGGACAATTTGTGAAAGTGTGGGGTTACAGCATGCGGCCTGTGTATGATGAAGAGACTGTGGCCTGAGGTCAGTCATGAGACCCGTCACAGAGTCACCCCGTCACAGTCATGAGACCCGCAACTCATAACTCTGCGACAAAGGGTTTCATGCATGTTGTAAATACACTGCACATGCTTTAGCATGTGCTGTGTATCTGTTTACAGTATTTCTCAGTTTACAGTCTCTCCTGGGAGCACTGCACATGTGCACTCCAGGAGCACTGAGGGCCACGGCCAGTTTGATGCCACAGTAGCATTGCCCTAGCCCCCGACTGCTGTGCATGCCTTTCATTTTTGAGCACGTCATCCCATTAGGTAGCCCTAGGATTGCAGCTCTCATACGTGCTAATGAAGGCATTAGCATGCATGAGAGTGTCTCGAAATATCAGAACTTAGAATGAGTGCCGTACAAAAAAGGTTTTCCTTTTGTACAGGTTAAAGGTATTTCAAGGCACTCCCATATGTGCTAATGAAGTCATTAGCACATATGGGAGTAAAGGTAGGTGAGCCAGTGAGAGCCAGGCTCGAACCCGAAGCCTGGCTCTTGCTCCGCCCGAGGGTCTCTTGGAACCTCAAGCCCAAAACAAGCCAAGCTTTCACAGGAGACAATGTGGCCCAGTGGCTACAGCTGCTGACCGTGCTACATAGGAGACGGATTTGAATGCCGGTTTGACTCAACATTCTGTGAATTTGCGCAAATCTCCCTGCGCCAAAAAAGGTGGAACAAAGTCTGTCTCTATTGGCAGCTCTGTAATGACCTTGGGCAAGGTTTGCCATATACACATCTGCCAAAAAGAAAATGTGGATTCTGCTTGTCACCCATGTTCTAATCTTCTCCAAGTATGAAGGACAAAGCATTAAGCTTTCATGTCACAAAGAGATCATCATCTAGTGGCTGAATTGCACAGTGTGAAACTGGAAAATCTGGGATCAATCCGGCTTACCTGCTTGGCCCAATTGTGTGATCTCAGACAAATACTTTATTTTACCAAACTTCCTTTGAGTTCATTATCACACATGAGCACCTTCAAATATGTGAGTCCAGGATGCACGCTGTACAAAACCTCTAATGTTTGTTTAATAGTGTATAATGTTGCTACATATATATTAACAACGGAGGGCAAATATAGGTTGCCATGCCAACTGACTTCCCTCTACATTCACTAATAGCTTTGTCATCCATGCAGGGCAGGAATGTTTCTCAGTTATTGTTTAAAAATGTCAGTTTTAATAAATTTAAAATACATTTCTCAATTCAGCAATAATCTAATGTACAAATGTGAAACTCTTTGGCGTGTTAAGTAGTTTTTTGAATTTTGAAGATGCTTTCTTATATTCTAACATGATGGTTGTGCATAATTTACTTGCCAAATATTTTCACAGCTCTGCTCAGAAATGAGGTCTTAGGGCTAGAACGGACCCTGGAGTTGCTCTGCCTGTTAATTTGTTTGCTCGCCTACCTCTATATGAGAGAGTCTTGATATATAAGCTCAGGATGTACACTGTACAAAGGGATATAAACAAGGTAGGCTTCAGTCGCATACATATGAAAACCCAAATACAGGATCGTGAGTAAAAGGGTACACTTTTCCAAGGTAAATCACTATCAACATGAATCACTTACAAATGAAATCAGATAATTCCTAGGCAACACAAGTGGATGCCCCACTCTGCTGGTCTTGGAGCTTGTAGAAGCCCCTACTTCCACAGGATTACGGCTGATCGACTCTTGAAAAGGTTGCTGACAAGCTTCAGACTCCATCTCACCAGTATGCTCAACTCATCCTCCAACCACAAACTTTTATTAAGTGAGGCTGGACTATCACCATTCACATTGACAGAAGCTTCAGCACAATCTTTTAGCTTGCACAAAGCCATAGAGGAGAAATGCCATACCCTGCCGTTACTCAGCAAAGCTGAATTGCAAAACACCTTAATGATAGTGAGCGGTGAAGAAAATCTGTTCTGGCACTTACCAATATGGCAATTTTTTTTTAACTCTTACAACATCTCCAACCTTAAGTTGAACAGGTCTGCAATTATGTTTGGTGTCATAATTCTTTTTTGTAAGACTCTGGGCTTTCTCCAAATTGCTCTTTACACCCAAAGCAGACCAATTCACTCTCCTGGCAACTTCTAACAACCCTACATTATACTTTGACATGACGGTTCTTTCTCTCATAAGATTAAAAAGGCCACAAATTGGTCCTGCTGCAAGGGGTGATTTGGAATGCCCACAAAGTTTTGAAGACTTCAATTTTCCATGCAAGATAATTGTTACAAGCCAACTGAACAATACCCTTGATGACACAGATAACCTGCTCAACTGCACCATTTCCTGCATGGTGATAACAAGATGTGGTCTTGTGCAATATACCATTCCTGTCTAGGCAAGACTTGAATATTTCAGAAATGAACTGGAGACCGTTATCACTAACAATACACTTAGGTAAACCATCCCTAATTAACACATTGTCCAAAAACTTTACAAAGTTGTTGGCATCAGCTTTCCGGACGAGCCCTATCTCAGGCCATTTGAGAAGTCGTCAATTAGAACTATGACGAAGACTAGTTCATCACCTTCCAGGATGGGACCCATGATATCAATGCTCACCCTCTGCCAAGGCATACTAGGTGATGCTAAGGGAGGAAGGGGGGGGGGCCTGAATGTGACCTGCGACTTGTCAGCATTTTTGCACCGTGCACAATATCTGACTGTTCTCTCAATCTCAATGTTCATTCCAGGCCACCAATACCAGCTCTTAACCCTACTCTTGGTCTTGCTTATACCCAAATCTCCTTCATGGTCATTCACCAGGATTTTAGATCTCAATTTAGAAGGAGGAATAACCCTACCACTTCTCAAAACAGACCAGCTTCAATGGATACGTTTTGCTTCACCTCTCAAAACGGATGTAGCTCCTTTGGGGGTGCAATACTTCACAGGCCACCCACTCGCAACCATCTCCATAACCCTGCATAGCAAAGCGTCCTAGCTAATTTCCACTTTCCATTCTTCCTACTAGAGTGGTGTAGGGGGACCTGATGGTAAGCAGACTGGAGGGCAATGGTTGAAAACCATTTGATGCCCCTAGTGAGAGCCAACATCTCACTGATACGTGGCAAGGTAAACTGGTCCACCACTATGTTATTATTGAGATTTGCAAGTCAATACAAAGTCTCAACTTGCCATTAGGTCATTTAGCCACCACCAAGGGAGCCACCTACTCAGAAGACTCCACTTGTTCAATAACTACCTCACTAAGCAGATTATCGAACTGTTCTTTGACATCATTTGTAATAGCAAAATGAATGTTCCTGACTTTGTGAACCGATGGAATGGCACCTTTTTTAACACAAATTTTATGCTGGAACCCAATCAACTTCCCAATAGAACCAGAAAACACTCTAGGAAATGTTGTCAAGATCAGCTTGGCAAACTACTCCTCAGGCTGAACTTTAACAACAGGATCAGGGCCGTTAGGATCCAAAATGATGCTGAGACTGCCCTGATCAATCCAACCCAAAACAGAGGGTCCCGTTTTTGACACATATAACTTCCCAATGGTTTCTCTGTCCTTGAAATTGAACACAACCTTTCTGTACCCACACACATCAATGGATTCACCTGTGAAGCTTTTGATCAAGATGTCTGGATTTTCAAGTTGACACCCCAAAGTCGATGCAAACTTGACATCCCACACCTGTTTGTTACTAATAGTGTTTTGCAAGCCGGAATCAACACCACCCATAGACATTTCACACACAGGTTTCATCTTCTTCGGAGTTTGTAAAATGTCGACCTGCAATAACATATCATCTTCCACACCAAGCACACACATATTCAAATCATCCTTGTCAGACATGTTTTGAGCATTATACCCTTGCACCTCAATAAATTTGACGGAACCTGACTATTTCCTTTTTCACGCTTTCTGAAAATGCCCCACCACCCCACAAAATGAACACTTCTGTTTTCTGGCAGGACACGACTTATCATGCGTTAAATGGTTAGGACTGTCACACCTAAAATACCTTCTTTTGGATGTCACCAAACTTTTCTCACTTGTTGAGGAAGCTCACTGCACCTTCTTCTTTGGTGTAGATGAAGCCTTGTTGTGTCCAACTGCGGCTACATTACCATCCGCTCTCTTATCTTTACCCTCAGCTAGAACAGCCTTAGCACATCTTCCAGTCATTTCAGCTCTCTTTACAACATCAATACCATTCTGCAAAGGACTTTCCCCTTTGGCCCACAAACATTTCTGAATGCTTGAATTAGATGCCTGCATTACAATTTGGTCTCTAATGAATTAGTCGTGAATATTGCCGAACAGACAAGTGAGAGCAAGGTTCTTAAGGGCCGAAATGTAGTCTTCAATAGGCTCCTCCTTCCTTTGCTATCTGTGAAATAATTTGTATCTGTCTACAGCAACGCAAACAGTGGGTTTGCAATATGCATTTAAATCCTCCAACGAGTTTGTATAACAGTCCCCCTGATATGCAACCTGAGGCTTTTTTATTGATTCTGTTATAAATTCTAACGCCTTCAAACCCAGACAATGTAGAAGGATCCTTATCTTCTTCTCCAGCGTAAAATCTTCATCACCCTCAAAGGTTGCAATGTAATTGGAGAAATGCTTTCTCCATTCCTCCTATTTTAGCACAGGCTCACCACCCGCTGGAAAAAATGGCTGAGGAGGAGAAAGGTTAATTAAATACACTTAGGTCATAGCACAGATTGAGTGCACAAACAACACAATGGAAAGGTGACTGAAATGTATGATTAGCAGTGGAAGTAGCAAATGAAAATATTTAAAGTTAAATATACCTTGCGCACCCAAGAGCTGTGCCTGTCAGCGTGGCAAACCAGACAGGCAGTTAATAACAAAAATATATACCTTGTAACCAGGAGAATGCCTGCAAGTACCAAAATCAGCTTCACCCTAAGATTGGCAGATACAGCTGTGCCAGTCAACTGAAGACTCCCATGAAGAACAGAGGAAAACTTGGAGAAATCAGCCAGCTTTTGCGGAAACAGGAAAATAACCGTGAGAAACACTTCCTTATTACTAGCGTGAGCCAAAACAGGTCCAGCAGAGACTCCTGTGAAATGCCTGCTGAAAAACGCCAACCGCAAGACGGTGGCATGTACAGGCAGGAGATTATGCTGAAGAAAATAGAAGTGCACAGTACGTAGATCTCTGTAAGGCGCTGATGTCACAGAGGAAGACCCGGAATGCAGTGCGATTAAGAAGAAGAATGCGCGTGGCTCCGCTGGATATCACGTCACAAATGCCTGAAGTGAGGAGCAGAATACGATGGCAGGCAAGAAGCACACAACTAAAAACAGTTAAACAGTCACTTGTATTCCCACGCATAGGTACACAAAGCCTATCAGCACAGGACACAGCACAACTGACCTGATCTTCTCATTAAACAAAAGCCACAAGCTGTATATTTAAACCTCGATGACTTCCAGAAGAAATCACGCCGTAACTTGGTGATTTCACAAGTGGTGGTAGAAGTGGCACAGATGGGTGCGATATCTTGTGTTGGAACTCGTCGCCACTTTGTAAAGACATATCTCATGCAGTAGTTATTTCAAGTGTCTTTATTAAAGTTTCCAACACAAGTTAGTGAGGCCAGATCGCACAGGAAGCATAGTCTTTATATAGGCAACACGCCCCACCCTTTGCACGGTTAGCATGCACAATGGAATAAATAAAAACACAACACAATTCTTTGTTGGGAAAAGATTGCTGCAGGTTTGTTCCATACAAAAGTATGCAACATGGTGGGTTAACTTACGAGCGATCCAAGGGCAAGCAGCGGTGACTGACCTACGCTGCCCTGCCCGCCTAAAGAGCCAAATTGCACCGTGGCCAATCCAATCCATGCTACCAGTTATGAGGGGATTCCCCCCTTGAATACAATGAACCACTGGTCCACCACTTTACTCACACCCTTTTTATGGCGGAACGTTGCAAGGCAAGCCCCCTGTTGCTCAGGCTTCCAACCAACCGAAGGACTAGCGGGAGCCGACGATTCTTTCTCCAGGGTCCTGCTGTAAAGACTCCTGGGGTTTGGCACAGGCACCCCTATTGTGCTCCTGAAGAGGTACCCTTCTGTACCCTTCCACCTCCAGATCGCCCTGTAACTCCACCTGCAACAAAAACAAAAACATTAAATAGTTCTACCTAACCGAGCTCCCCAGCCAACACGCCAAGTATGCGGTAGGGCGGGAGACGGCGTGTCCGGTAGCAAAGAGGGCACCCAAAAGATGGGGGCAGGTGCAAATACCTTCTCCCAACCGTCTGTGCACCAGAGATGACGCGGCCCGCATGCCGGGCTGTGGAACTCCTCCCCAGGGTCCCATGACTAGAGGGGGTGTTGGTGTGCCTAAGTGGCACTAAGGTGGCCGCCCTTTTAGGTGGCTCACTGTGTGAGCCGCGGGCAGCCACACAGTGCCTATATAGGCAACACACCCCACCCTTTGCAAGGTTAGCATGCACAATGGAATAAATAAATACAAAACACAATTCTGTGTTGGGAAACGATTGTTGCAGGTTTATTCCATATAAAAGTATCCAACATGGTGGGTTAACTTACGGGCGATCCAAGGGCAGGCAGCAGTGACTGACCTACGCTGCCCTGCCTGCCTGAAGAGCCAAATTGCACCGTGGCCAATCGAATCGGTGCTACCAGTTATGATGGGATTCCCCCTTGAATACCGTAAACCACTGGTCCACCACTTTACTCACACCCTTTTTAGGGCAGAACGTTGCAAGGCAAGCCCCGTTGCTCAGGCTTCTAACCGCCCGAAGGACTAGCGGGCGCCGACGATTCTTTCTCCAGGGTCCTGCCATAAGGACTCCTGGGGTTTGGCACAGGCACCCCTATTGTGCTTCCGAAAAGGTACCCTTCTGTAGCCTTCCACCTCCGGATCGCCCTGTTACTCTGCCAAAGCTCTGGATGTGGCCACCTTCGCCTCCAGAGCCCTCCAGCAAGGTCTGTAGTATCCTTCAATTGCAACCTGCTGTTTCCAGCGCCTTGTACTAATATCCAATAAGAACAGTTCGACACCCACCTTTGACAGGTGCACCCCGTCTTCCTCTTTGACCTTTAGTCCTACTAGGTAGACCATCTCCATAGCTACCTCTGACAGGTGTGCTCCGTCCCTATCGGGGGACCATGTGTGTTACGGGTAAAAGGCCACGCCAATTTACTTAGGCCTTCATATTTAATATTTGGTTTGAGTTGAACCATGCCCTCCAGCTTGGTGGGCTTGTCCATGGCTTTAATTTCCTTTCTGTCGGAATGAGAGGGTCTACCCAGTTGGGGATCTACTGTCCACAGCTTTATTACCCTTCACGTTATTGCAGGCTCTATAACCTCCTGCTACCTGCCGTTACCATTCTTCTAATTGGACCACTTCCCTATCTAACTCTAATAGGTGTGCCCCGTCCCTATCGGGAACCGTGTGGTGTTTGCACAAAAGAAGCAAAGCCTAAATTACTAAGCCCTTCTATTAGATATGAATTGAGTTGAACCAAGCCCTCCTGCTTGGTGGGCTTGCACATGGCTATATTAGCCCTTCTGTATGACTGTGCGATGGCCTCCCTGGAGGTTGGGAACTACTGTTCTCTTTTTTAACTACAGCCTTGTTTACCCTGCAAGTTATTGTTCGGGCCAACCAATACCCTTATCTCAACCCACTGACCTCCCATTGCACGGGAGCACAGTGCCAACAGGAGATGGGACCCCAAGAACATAACAAACTACTGCTCTACTTTGAAACCACAGTCCTGTGTGCTATAATCAGTTGAGCCCAGTGTGCAAGGATATGCATTTACCTTTGGGGGTTGATTAAGCCATAGTTCACCCCACCCCCTACTTGACGAGTCCCAACTAGAGGGTTCAAACTGATAACCAACTGCTGCCCCAGCAAGGGTTGTCATGCCTTCCTAGAATGCCAGGTGGACCGACCCACCTAATGAGGCAAAGGTGGATCTAATCTGAGTGGTGGGTCCTGAGGTCCCTTAAGGGGACTCCAAAGATTCTGTTACATCTCATGTCCTTCTTGCCTGCACCACTCATTCATCTGACTGCGATCTACAGATGCTGTGTTGCCATGCTGGTGACCCCGCCCAGCATCTATGGCCCATCGCCCGCGTTTGTTGCTGGTATCCCAGGTGCCGCAAAAGTTGCCAATGCTTTTGGATTGTGAAGACATGGACAATTATATGAGCATATTTCCTCCACCTACTGAAATCGAGGTGCAGTGTGTGCTCTGGAATTGTCAGCAGTAGTGCTCCAAACCCATATTTCTTGACCCTATTGGAGCCACAGCACACTTTCTGGTATAACCAACTGGCGCAGCCCACCTGGCTGACTTGCTGCTGCGAGATTTTGATCTTTGCTCTCATGGTTACCGGTACACATCTTCTATAGATCTTGCCCCCACTCTATTTATACCGATTTCTGCAATGTACCCTTCAGCCCCTGTATGGGCGAATAAAACACCTGTAACAGTGCAAATCTCACTGCCCTAACATCATAGGGCAATACAGGGGAGGGGGAGTTAACCTCCAGACTTCCCAGGCTGCTTAACTGCTAGCAATGTGAGCAGTTGCTGACATTAATGGGGCGATCTCCTGGTATGCGCCCACCTTGATGTGCCACGTTGTAAGCAATAGGTACCTAACATATCACCTCCCCTTTGAAAGATAAAACAAACAGGCAGAAAAACACAAGACACAGGCAGTGTGCCAAATGAGAATGGCTCTGCACAGCCGTAAGACCATAGATACATATACCTTAAACCCACAGATACACCTTTGGGGATATGCTCATCTGCCTATTCACTGGTTAGCCTCCCAGTACCCATCTACTTGGTGATATGATGCATTTTTCTAAGCAAGCTGGCTGTCTAGAGAAGCTATCACCCTCCTACCACATGTGCAGTGGTCCTTTGACTAAAAAACCAATGGGAACCTTGAACTGCTCTTTAATCCAGATCTCCACGGCACTCATGGTAAGCACCATTCACTAGAGAGGTAGGTTCTAGAGAGGTATCTAACCACACCTGATGGCCTTCGGGCTATTGGTGACTTCATGCAGTTATCTTGAGTAACATAAAACCATAAAAACCTTCTTGACAATGCTGTCCCGCGACTTGTGGAGACGTTGGATGAGACACATTTTCGTACAAAACTAATAAGTGGACAATTACACAATGAAGTGTTCTACCTTGCGCTCTAGAGCTTGCATTGCTGTCTGAGTACTGAGACTGGCAGATGCTAATAGCTCTGTGCGTTCCCTGACATTACCCAGCAGGCGAAAGGAGACGATCAGAGGAAAGCCAGAAAGAATTGAGGTTGACCCTGACTAGACCCTTACCTGAGTTTTTTGTCCCACCTATTGACTTAAGGGCACCTTGACATGCATGTGGTCAAGATAACATATGAATGAATCATACCATTGTGTTTGAAATTGAGCTAATGTGTTGTTCATCCTCCTAGTACATATGGGTAAAATATACTACCACTGATGGGGGCGAACTGGTGGAGTGCTGTGGATCTACTCCCACATCTACCCAAGCTCTGTCAGGGTACCCTAAGCACCTAGTACCCCCTAGGATGTAACCAAATAGACACACCAGCAAGCATGTTCGGCTCCACATTTCCCCTCACATTTCTGTTCCAGTCGGGCCCTGTTGCCCGACTGGAACAGAAGGTATAAACTTCACCTCACTTCCATAGAGCACTGCGTTTCAAAAACATATTGAAGCTACTGGGAGTTTCTACTTTGAAGGATGAAGCCCTGTGGCTTCTTCAGGTAACCAAGCTAGGGCATCAGGTAACTGCAACGCATCCTGAGATTGTTGACCCATGTGTTGAAACTAAATTATAAAACTCAATTTCTTATGACTGAAAATGAATCAAATTGACACCAGTGCTGTGACCTACTAACACCTGGCTTTCGTAACATGAGGTTCACACATTGCGATGAAGCTGTCATTTAACAACTAGCCACACCATATGTATATTCAGGCCTTATATCTCTTCTCCTTGAAAAGATGCCAGCTTTGGTCTTGAGAACCATAATAAGCACAAAATTTACCATGGACATACCCCAAATGTCCCATAGGTGGGGCGGCCAAAGAACACAGTGTGTCAACTGGGTGTAGCTCTACACTGCCATAAGACAAGAGATACACATGCATGAAACCCACCCATACACCTTTGAGGTATGATACATCCCAAAATCTGCTTCCCCCTGCTCCTGAACCAGGAACATATCGCATGTAGGTACCACTGCTCAGCTTCTCAAACTCTCAATGATAACAGCTGTCTGAAGCTGTGGTTAAATGCATTACATTTGTTGAAAGTACATTTTATTCCATTATCCAGAGTCTGTGTGATCTTGAGGTGGAGGGTGGTCTTCTACCTGCCTTGAAGAGCCAGATTTTTTATTTTAACTGATTCTGTGCGACATATGCTGCAGAAAATGGCCCTTCCGATCTCTGATTCTGGCTAATTGAAGCATAAACTTATAGCATTAGCCCGAGGAACCTCCAGGTTTAGAGCATGCAGCCATATGTCACTTATACCAGGACCTGGAAGAGTAGAAGATGTGGGACACAAGTGCCACCATTATGCCCATTGGAACTTTTGTATTCTAGGCCACTGTGATCCGCCCTGTTATGAAGCCCATTAAAAGAACAGCCAGCTGCAGCTCCACAGACATGTGTATTTGTATCCTAAGCCTGACTTCTGGAACTTGAACCCTCACGTGGACAGGACCGAGCAAGCCACCTCCAGCACCAGAGTGTCACACAGCCACTCCTTAGCCTGGATACTGAACCAGGTAAGGATGTATTGGAAGACCCATCTCTTGGCACATGGCTGCCACAAATTCCACTGCATACCCTAGGCCGTTAAACTGGGCGCAGGGTAGCATGCAAAGCTAAACCCATGAAGAAATTGCCTGCCCGTGCGCGTGGACTAAGCATCCCTCGCTCGCCATGTTGTCCAAACTTACATGCTACATATTAACTGTTAGGTAACTTGTACCACCCCGCTTAACCACTGGACATGACCCAATTGCCAGTCAAAGAATGATAGTTAAGGGCATGACAGCACTGGGCCAATCATAATAAGACATTCTGTTATCGTAATAATAAATTGAAATTGGGGTACCTTTGATACCAGTGCTGGGTGCGACTAGGGGATTGCTGTGGACCTGCTGACAATGGATCTCCCTGTGCCAAATCTTGGTTTACTAAGCACCTGCTTCTATCCTCAGGACTCTGCAGTCCTATGCCTGTACGCTGCAAAAAGGGGGTGGGGAGTTAACTTATGGCGCTATTTAATATCGCTCAACAAAGATGTTACTTAGAATTAAAAAGGGGGAGGGTCTGAAACCAGTCCAACTGCAGGTCCTGGTCAACGCTGTCCTTAGGTCAAAATCGGATCTTTTCTAGACCGGAACTAAATCACCAGAGGTATCAAGGCCGAACTGGCATAGCGTACTATTAGTATTATTTGCCCTCTCTGGTGACATAGTGAAATAAATTAGTGAAGGCGATGCATGTTTGAACTGGTAACTGATAATGTTACTCACGCCTGCAAATACTCCGCTCAGAGCAACCAGCTTGACAATGGCTTCCATTGAGAAGGCGGTACCAACAGACATCCAATTCCTCATTGCGCCACTCATTCTCACCTGGTAGAAAGTCACAGGGAATGACCGATGACCACTGAAGGGGGAGGGGTCTGGGCTCACATAGGTTCCTGCTAACTGCTGGGCACATAGAGCACACGAAGAGGCAGTGATGAAAAAAAAACACAAGGACAAAGACCTTTCAGACTGGAAATCACGCTCTGTACCTGTGCCCCAACCAATGGGCCGGACGTAGAACCGCCCTGACAAGCCACACAAAACTGAATAGCCACACAATTGTTTACCTTGTGTGGCGCACAATGTAAGTAGTTGTCTTGACCGAACGGATATAAAACTGATACCAGCATCCTCCTTCCTTGTCTACCTCAGGCCTCCAAGTGTTGACTCAGTGATGTAAGGGCAGAATGAAAGTGCACGGCAATAAGTGTTTGCCTAGAGACATGGGCTGCCGAGGCATGTTGAAGTCGAACTCGGATTAAGAACTTGCCCTGCCCTTTGGCGCCCTTTGTCTTTGGACCATGCAGAGCACAAACCAAGCTAATTTGCCCTGTTGCTATACAGTTGTGCAGGGCAATCTATTGCATCATATAACCGTGTGGCGTAGTCCGATCTGACATACCGCTCAAGCGTTAAATGTGGGCAGCTCCATCCAAAAGACACTGCTCAAAGTTGCTCACACGCTGAGTCCCTTACACGCCACAACCTTCAGGTTTCAGGGCTTTCAAAATATTGTACTCTTTTGAAAGGTGGAGCAATCCCTCATAATTTCTTTTGCAATGGTGCACCAAACCAGAAAACCTCACTCCGTACCGCGTTTGGGCCCCAAGAGAAAGTCATATAGTGGTTGATCCCCGTCCTGGGCCATTAGGACCACCTGGTTCAAGGTGCCACTAATCCTAGATTATTCTATAGGACACCTGGCAAAATGATACCTGGGGTTCAGACTTATCAGGTGCGATACGTTGCAGCCCTGTTGAGGCCAAAGGAAAACCACATCTGGTCCTCTATGCCCCCTTAGTAAAGCTGCATGTCGAGAGCACTGCCCTCCCCTCACAGAGGAAGGGAGTCTCGAATCTTCCCCTCTTGAGCACAGGACGACACCCAGGCAAACACTGGCTCAACCTAGAGTGCCTAGCCCCACCACCAAAACAGGCTTCACTCATCTCTCCACCCATGCTGGTGCCGGGCAGCTATACCTTGAAGTTTGGATAAAACTATGTGTTCCTGGGCTATAACCTTTTGACCGTATTTTGTAATCCTGGCAATCCAAAATTAAAGTATGTATACCCTCCCTATACAAGTACAAGCATGATACCTAAGAGCATGGCCCAAGGTATGCCTTTTAATGAACTGCAGGAGAAAACCCATTAATTAGTAAACTTCCAAAACTCTAACGAGAAAGGAGTAACAACAAAACCGCAGGACAATGGCCCCAATGGCGTAAACACCTCATTGCCCTCTGGAATATGCATGGACAAACTATAGGTGTGTTAGTACGTGAGCCTCCCGGTGTTGTCCTGATCATTCAAAGGCTATGACATTCAGTTAGTGTCAGCTTTTTGTTGTTGTCACATTTCCTGCCCTTTTTTATGAACAGCCACCAGCTATGCAGATACAAAACAAAGTCTACAATCAGCAGGACACAATCAACAGCAAAGAAAACTCTGCAAGAGTTCCCCAAATTGACCTTGCATCATGATTATGGAATGCCGAAAAACTGGTGTTCAGTGAGCATCAGACCCTCTTCACAAATGTCTCCAATGCTCTGCTAGCAGCCGTGTCCCTCGTTAACGCTGCATCTCTGCCTATAACGATGTCAACCAGTGCATCCTCATACCATTCCCCGCCCCAAGTTTTATATGCGGCGGGTAGAATCCCCTCCCCAATGATGCAAGGGGCGCTACAACCCGCGCTGCTCATGAAATGCTGGCGAGGGGGGGGTGAGGGCAGAGGCACCCCTCTTGGACAAGAAACACACGTGAAAAACGCTCTCAGGAACTGATGAGCACTCAGATGATAGATGCCACCATGCAGATCCGCCTCAGGACCTACACCTCCTGCAGGCCTGTGGTCGGTTATGCCGAGCACCAATCCTGGATTTGTTAATTGCAGCAGCCAGGCAAGGTTGGGGCGGAGCACAGCCATGCTTGAGGCACATGAGAGGGCTCGGTCCTTCCCTTGACCCCCACGCACCTGACCTTCAATCGGGTGCAGAGCCATGCACCCGTCCGGTGGTGACTTGCCATAAGGTGCACAGCATACCCAGGCATGACCAAGGCCCGGAAACCATCCTTGGCTCACCGCCCTCGCCCGACCGGGAAGAAAATTAACATGTAGCTACACCCCGCCCACCATTGCCTAAGGAGCCAGAATCGGGAAACAGGCCCTAAAATGAGTCCTTTCACAAGGAAACGTGAGCACGCATTTTAAACATGGATTGCAAATTATACCGTTGCATCAATGGTGTTTGAGCACACGTCCCCAGACTGTCAAGAGCTTACCGCACGCTTTTGACCACTCAACCACGTTACCTTATTAGACGTAAGACTGAAGCCAAAAACCAGCGCGATATACCGCTCGCCCACGCAATCATGCAAAAACGGCTGGTCGATCCCCTCCCCCTTACGAGTCCCCCAGCATGCCGCCGACCCGTGAATCATCTTGCAGAACTTGGACGGGTAACTGCAGGGGTCGGGAAGGGGGAGGAATGTATCGGAGCCATCTTCTGGGCTCATTTTAACCCAGAGACCTCAATCATACAAACATCGGGATTTTACACCTAACCTTTGGGGTACAAGTCAAAGACCATAAGCCCTAGGTGCCAGTGAATCATCCCACATTTATGGCCACCCCCGTTTCACCCGCCCCAGGCCCGATCTATGGTGCCGCTCCCATGCGGCCCTTGTGCCTGCATAGTTGAGAGGGCCAGGTGGGGGGGGGCATAATTGTCCTCTCTGCAAACGACAGGGGACCCCAGACGGCAAAGGAGGAGGGAGTGGCCTTGGGCCCTGGGCTGACTCACCGCCAATTCTCTTGCTGACCTCGAAATTCCTGCCCGGTGCATGACACAACCCCCAGATAATGGCGTGTCTGGCAGCAAAGAGGGCGCCCGAAAGGCGGGGGCAGGTATAAATACCTTCCCCCAACCCTCTGTGCACTGGAGATGATGCAGGCCGGGCTATCGGGCTGTGGGACTCCTCCCCAAGGTCCCATGACTAGACGGGGTGTTGCGTTGGTGTGCCTAAGTGGCACTAAGGTGGCCACCATTTTAGGTGGCTCACTGCGTAAGCCACAGGAAGCCACAAGAAACATCCAGTAGGCACCGTAGTCAGCTGTCGCATCAACTGACATCTGGAAACATTCCAGAATGCCAGCCGATGACGAGTGAACATACAGATGCTATGGTGTCCTAAAAGGGACACTAAGCAAACAAGGGGAATGACAACACCCAATGAGGGTGTGAGCCGGTTTTGGGGTCGTGGGGGGCAGTTTCTATTAAATAGGGCCAGTTTTGCAGCAGTGTTGCAATATCGGCCCATTTAACAAAAGCGGCAGCGGTGCAGTAGATGTGGTGCTTCCCACTCAGAACCCCACCAGGACCAGTCGAGCTGCTTGCCAGGGCTGGTTTTTGTTTCCAGTGCGGCATCTGAGAGCGCCTTGAAGTATGTGAACACAGGATGTGTATTCAATGTGAAGGAAGGCCAACCTTTCTCTTCCCTGTACTCTCTTTTGTATTCAAAAAGTGTGCTTGTTTAACATGTGGTGGCAATCAACGTGGACCAGCTATTACAGAAAAAGAGGTGGCTGACATGCATTACAGGTAGGAATAAAATTGTATGTGTGTCTATTTGTGGATGTGTACGATCCTATGTTACTTTATAGAGGGAAGGTCCCATGCAGTATTACCTGGCACCCAACTATGCTTCGAAAGTCAGACTTGTGTGAGAAAGCAGAAATTTCTATTAAATATTTTATGAGTTACCCTTTATATATGCCCTTAAGAATTGTATTTTGGTCCAAATCTCAGATAAATAGGCCTGGAAATTGCACCAATGGTCACTAACTTTTAAAAATTCTCTTGGTGGAGAAGCCCCCCAAAGCCACCCAAGAAATAATGAGCTTGCTCACCTCGCTTGCACGTCAAACCTTGCTAAATGGTCTTACGCCTTACCACTTTCTAAATCCACCATCCGCCTTTGACACGCTCCACTCTCTGCTGCCTTTATTACTTGCCTCTCTACACCACCATCTTTTCTTTAGCCTGCCTCCTGGCATTCTACTACTTTGAGGTCATCCAGTGTGAGTGTGTTTGCATCACTGTTCCCTGTGCTGTAACTTTTTCTTGTGCGTTATGCCTACATGTGCTACTTCTGCACATGTTTTACCTGTGGTTTTATGTGTGTATATAAGTAAATACAGACTGCTGCTGCCTATTCTAGAACTATTTTGCAAGTTAGGGAATCTGATCTACTGAAGTCAATGCTATGCCTCTGCTGTTTCTCAGTGAAGCTTGATTACATTTTTTCAGTGCATGCATTTCAAGATAATACCACCTTTTTCAAAGATGAATTCAAGATGCACTTCATGTGTTTCTAATTTTTATTGATGCCAACAGGTGAGCCTAGCTTCATCTGACTGACAAGAGCACTTCATCCAAAGGAGGAGGGAGTGGCCTTGAGCCCTGGGCTGACTCACCGCCAATTCTCTTGCTGACCTCGAAATTCCTGCCCGGTGCATGACACAACCCCCAGACAACGGCGTGTCTGGCAGCAAAGAGGGCGCCCGAAAGGCGGGGGCAGGTATAAATACCTTCCCCCAACCCTCTGTGCGCTGGAGATGACGCGGGCCGGGCTATCGGGCTGTGGGACTCCTCCCCAAGGTCCCATGACTAGACGGGGTGTTGGTGTGCCTAAGTGGCACTAAGGTGGCCACCATTTTAGGTGGCTCACTGCGTAAGCCGCGGGAAGCCACAAGAAACATCCAGTAGGCACCGTAGTCAGCTGTCGCATCAACTGACATCTGGAAACATTCCAGAATGCCAGCCGATGACGAGTGAACATACAGATGCTTTGGTGTCCTAAAAGGGACACTAAGCAAATAAGGGGAATGACAACAGCCAATGAGGGTGGGGACCGGTTTTGGGGTCGTGGGGGGCAGTTTCTATTAAATAGGGCCAGTTTTGCAGCAGTGTTGCAATATCGGTCCATTTAACAAAAGCGGCAGCGGTGCAGCAGATGTGGTGCTTCCCACTCGGAACCCCACCAGGGCCAGTCGAGCTGCTTGCCAGGGCTGGTTTTTGTTCCCAGTCCGGCATCTGAGAGAGCCTTGAAATATGTGAACACAGGATGTGTATTCAATGTGAAGGAAGGCCAACCTTTCTCTTCCCTGTACTCTCTTCTGTATTCAAAAAGTGTGCTTGTTTAACATGTGGTGGCAATCAACGTGGACCAGCTATTGCAGAAAAAGAGGTGGCTGACATGCATTACAGGTAGGAATAAAATTGTCCTCTCTGCAAACGACAGGGGACCCCAGACGGCAAAGGAGGAGGGAATGGCCTTGGGCCCTGGGCTGACTCACCTCCAATTCTCTTGCTGACCTCGAAATTCCTGCCCGGTGCATGACACAACCCCCAGACAATGGCGTGTCTGGCAGCAAAGAGGGCGCCCGAAAGGCGGGGGCAGGTATAAATACCTTCCCCCAACCCTCTGTGCGCTGGAGATGATGCGGGCCGGGCTATCGGGCTATCGGGCTGTGGAATCCTCCCCAAGGTCCCATGACTAGACGGGGTGTTGGTGTGCCTAAGTGGCACTAAGGTGGCCACCATTTTAGGTGGCTCACTGCGTAAGCCGCGGGAAGCCACAAGAAACATCCAGTAGGCACCGTAGTCAGCTGTCGCATCAACTGACATCTGGAAACATTCCAGAATGCCAGCCGATGACGAGTGAACATACAGATGCTATGGTGTCCTAAAAGGGACACTAAGCAAACAAGGGGAATGACAACAGCCAATGAGGGTGTGGACCGGTTTTGGGGTCGTGGGGGGCAGTTTCTATTAAATAGGGCCAGTTTTGCAGCAGTGTTGCAATATCGGCCCATTTAACAAAAGCGGCAGCGGTGCAGCAGATGTGGTGCTTCCCACTCAGAACCCCACCAGGGCCAGTCGAGCTGCTTGCCAGGGCTGGTTTTTGTTCCCAGTCCGGCATCTGAGAGCGCCTTGAAATATGTGAACACAGGATGTGTATTCAATGTGAAGGAAGGCCAACCTTTCTCTTCCCTGTACTCTCTTCTGTATTCAAAAAGTGTGCTTGTTTAACATGTGGTGGCAATCAACGTGGACCAGCTATTGCAGAAAAAGAGGTGGCTGACATGCATTACAGGTAGGAATAAAATTGTATGTGTGTCTATTTGTGGATGTGTACGATCCTATGTTACTTTATAGAGGGAAGGTCCCATGCAGTATTACCTGGCACCCAACTATGCTTCGAAAGTCAGACTTGTGTGAGAAAGCAGAAATTTCTATTAAATATTTTATGAGTTACCCTTTATATATGCCCTTAAGAATTGTATTTTGGTCCATATCTCAGATAAATAGGGCTGGAAATTGCACCAATGGTCACTAACTTTTAAAAATTCTCTTGGTGGAGAAGCCCCCCAAAGCCACCCAAGAAATAATGAGCTTGCTCACCTCGCTTGCACGTCAAACCTTGCTAAATGGTCTTATGCCTTACCACTTTCTAAATCCACCATCCGCCTTTGACACGCTCCACTCTCTGCTGCCTTTATTACTTGCCTCTCTACACCACCATCTTTTCTTTAGCCTGCCTCCTGGCATTCTACTACTTTGAGGTCATCCAGTGTGAGTGTGTTTGCATCACTGTTCCCTGTGCTGTAACTTTTTCTTGTGCGTTATGCCTACATGTGCTACTTCTGCACATGTTTTACCTGTGGTTTTATGTGTGTATATAAGTAAATACAGACTGCTGCTGCCTATGCTAGAACTATTTTGCAAGTTAGGGAATCTGATCTACTGAAGTCAATGCTATGCCTCTGCTGTTTCTCAGTGAAGCTTGATTACATTTTTTCAGTGCATGCATTTGAAGATAATACCACCTTTTTCAAAGATGAATTCAAGATGCACTTCACGTGTTTCTAATTTTTATTGATGCCAACAGGTGAGCCTAGCTTCATCTGACTGACAAGAGCACTTCATCCAAAGGAGGAGGGAGTGGCCTTGAGCCCTGGGCAGACTCACCGCCAATTCTCTTGCTGACCTCGAAATTCCTGCCCGGTGCATGACAAAACCCCCAGACAACGGCGTGTCTGGCAGCAAAGAGGGCGCCCGAAAGGCGGGGGCAGGTATAAATACCTTCCCCCAACCCTCTGTGCGCTGGAGATGACGCGGGCCGGGCTATCGGGCTGTGGGCCTCCTCCCCAAGGTCCCATGACTAGACGGGGTGTTGGTGTGCCTAAGTGGCACTAAGGTGGCCACTATTTTAGGTGGCTCACTGCGTAAGCCGCGGGAAGCCACAAGAAACATCCAGTAGGCACCGTAGTCAGCTGTCGCATCAACTGACATCTGGAAACATTCCAGAATGCCAGCCGATGACGAGTGAACATACAGATGCTTTGGTGTCCTAAAAGGGACACTAAGCAAACAAGGAGAATGACAACAGCCAATGAGGGTGGGGACCGGTTTTGGGGTCGTGGGGGGCAGTTTCTATTAAATAGGGCCAGTTTTGCAGCAGTGTTGCAATATTGGTCCATTTAACAAAAGCGGCAGCGGTGCAGCAGATGTGGTGCTTCCCACTCAGAACCCCACCAGGGCCAGTCGAGCTGCTTGCCAGGGCTGGTTTTTGTTCCCAGTCCGGCATCTGAGAGCGCCTTGAAATATGTGAACACCGGATGTGTATTCAATGTGAAGGAAGGCCAACCTTTCTCTTCCCTGTACTCTCTTCTGTATTCAAAAAGTGTGCTTGTTTAACATGTGGTGGCAATCAACGTGGACCAGCTATTGCAGAAAAAGAGGTGGCTGACATGCATTACAGGTAGGAATAAAATTGTCCTCTCTGCAAACGACAGGGGACCCCAGACGGCAAAGGAGGAGGGAGTGGTCTTGGGCCCTGGGCTGACTCACCTCCAATTCTCTTGCTGACCTCGAAATTCCTGCCCGGTGCATGACACAACCCCCAGACAATGGCGTGTCTGGCAGCAAAGAGGGCGCCCGAAAGGCGGGGGCAGGTATAAATACCTTCCCCCAACCCTCTGTGCGCTGGAGATGAAGCGGGCTGGGCTATCGGGCTATCGGGCTGTGGGACTCCTCCCCAAGGTCCCATGACTAGACGGGCTGTTGGTGTGCCTAAGGGGCACTAAGGTGGCCACCATTTTAGGTGGCTCACTGCGTAAGCCGCGGGAAGCCACAAGAAACATCCAGTAGGCACCGTAGTCAGCTGTCGCATCAACTGACATCTGGAAATATTCCAGAATGCCAGCCGATGACGAGTGAACATACAGATGCTATGGTGTCCTAAAAGGGACACTAAGCAAACAAGGGGAATGACAACAGCCAATGAGGGTGTGGACCGGTTTTGGGGTCGTGGGGGGCAGTTTCTATTAAATAGGGCCAGTTTTGCAGCAGTGTGGCAATATCGGCCCATTTAACAAAAGCGGCAGCGGTGCAGCAGATGTGGTGCTTCCCACTCAGAACCCCACCAGGGCCAGTCGAGCTGCTTGCCAGGGCTGGTTTTTGTTCCCAGTCCGGCATCTGAGAGCGCCTTGAAATATGTGAACACAGGATGTGTATTCAATGTGAAGGAAGGCCAACCTTTCTCTTCCCTGTACTCTCTTCTGTATTCAAAAAGTGTGCTTGTTTAACATGTGGTGGCAATCAACGTGGACCAGCTATTGCAGAAAAAGAGGTGGCTGACATGCATTACAGGTAGGAATAAAATTGTATGTGTGTCTATTTGTGGATGTGTACGATCCTATGTTACTTTATAGAGGGAAGGTCCCATGCAGTATTACCTGGCACCCAACTATGCTTCGAAAGTCAGACTTGTGTGAGAAAGCAGAAATTTCTATTAAATATTTTATGAGTTACCCTTTATATAAAGGCCTTAAGAATTGTATTTTGGTCCATATCTCAGAGAAATAGGGCTGGAAATTGCACCAATGGTCCCTAACTTTTAAAAATTCTCTTGGTGGAGAAGCCCCCCAAAGCCACCCAAGAAATATTGAGCTTGCTCACCTCGCTTGCACGTCAAACCTTGCTAAATGGTCTTACGCCTTACCACTTTCTAAATCCACCATCCGCCTTTGACACGCTCCACTCTCTGCTGCCTTTATTACCTGCCTCTCTACACCACCATCTTTTCTTTAGCCTTCCTCCTGGCATTCTACTACTTTGAGGTCATCCAGTGTGAGTGTGTTTGCATCACTGTTCCCTGTGCTGTAACTTTTTCTTGTGCGTTATGCCTACATGTGCTACTTCTGCACATGTTTTACCTGTGGTTTTATGTGTGTATATAAGTAAATACAGACTGCTGCTGCCTATGCTAGAACTATTTTGCAAGTTAGGGAGTCTGATCTACTGAAGTCAATGCTATGCCTCTGCTGTTTCTCAGTGAAGCTTGATTACATTTTTTCAGTGCATGCATTTCAAGATAATACCACCTTTTTCAAAGATGAATTCAAGATGCACTTCACGTGTTTCTAATTTTTATTGATGCCAACAGGTGAGCCTTGCTTCATCTGACTGACAAGAGCACTTCATCCTTTTTGTCAGCTCATAAAACTAACAGCATTTGACATATGCATTTCTCATAAGTGTGAGATTTTCCGTTTAAAAAATTGAGTATCCAGGCACGTTTATAAGTTTCTCCCTGAAGCATGAATAAAATAACATGTAAAGTACTTAACATAGAAGTTAAAGATGCCTGTCATAATCAGCTTTCAGCAGAAATATCTTACAACTATTACTGCATGAACATTGAATTGAGCATAGCAAGCACAAGTATATCATTGTCATTTAATGTCTTTTACCCTGTCACTGCATCAGGGTCCTGCAATGACAATATAATTCTGGCTAAGGCCCTGATTACAAGTAGCCAAATTCAAAACAGAGAGATGACTCCATGTGGAATTCCGCCACCTGCAATCCCTAACTCCGGACCCGCAAATTCTGTCCAGGAGACAGCGAACCCTGTTACAGGATGGAGAGAATAGAGGTTGGCCAGGCCCCTGATAGGCCATTGTAGCAGCACAGTGGAGTTGACACTGCTCCTTCTGGGCAGGTTCACACCTGCTCTCCTCTGTACTTCTTCACAATCTATTCTTTCAACTCCATCGGCCCTCCGCCTAACACTGTCTGTCTGCTCAGAGCAGGCCTGAAACTGTCAGGGCTTTTCTTCACAGACTTTACGGGCCGATTCATAGAACTAACTTACGACAAAATCCTAAACTTACTGCCATTTTGGTATTCACAGAAGGCACTTACTCATTTCGGTATTCAGAGAAGTTAGGAGTTCTAACTTTAGGACTCCTAAATGCCTTCTGTGAATATCTAAAGTCTTAAAGTTAGGATTTTTCTCAGTTTAGGAGTAGTAAAGTTAGGAGTCCTAACTTGACTACTCCTAAACTGAGAAAAATCCTAACTTTAAGACTTTCGGTATTCACAGAAGGCATTTAGGAGTCCTAAAGTTAGGAGTCCTAACTTTACTACTCCTAAACTGTGAAAAATCCTATCTTTAAGACTTTGGGTATTCACAGAATCAGTAAAATTCACTATTATATATTCGCAAAATGCAATGTTGATACATCTGGCCCTAAGTTCCTAAAATATCAGTCTGCTCACAGAATTCTGGAATTTGTTACATTTGCCTTCTTCTACCCGCCTACCTGGTGGTTTAGTTCTTAATGGTCTATATGCTTACTTGTAGATGTAAACATATTATTTTTATTGGACTTATTATTGTAATTGTGCTGGGGTTGCATGGATCCTAAAATCTCTAACAAATAGATGAAGTTCTATGCCTTGGAGGGCATTTCACTTCACTGAAGTCATGCATTACATAGGTTAAAACAGGCTGCTACATTAAGAAAAAGTAATCTCTATCCTTCAGAGGATAAACTTCTCAAAGCCATGGTATCCAAGAATTTATCATACCATGGTCGTATCTTGGGAATTGTGGACTGTTTCTTGAGATAGACTTTTATTATCCTGGCTACTACCAGCAGCTGGAAATTCAATATCCACTTTTTTTAAGCTAACACCGGATATAGCAATCCCCAGGTTCTCTGAACTCAGAAATCCCACAATTCCTTTTTTTTATTACTAGTAATTCTTTCTAGTATGTCTTGAGTTTGAGCCATGACACCAGATATATATCAAGTTGCCATCTTCCTACAGCACCTCCAGCATTGAGTAGAACCCCCCTAGGAACATATTTCCTTCCTATCTGGGAGTAGTGTTTGACGACCTACTGAGCTGGAGCCCCCTGCTTAACCAAAAGAAAGGGGAGCTAGTGAAAGCTTCAGCTGTTGTTTTTAACTTTGCCAGCAGAGTAAGAAGGAAGCCAATGGGGGCTATGCTGAAGATCAACCAAGCGAAATGTATTTCAAAGGTCAGTTATGGAAGCAAGATATGGGGCCATACTGCGCTTGGGGCCCTGCAGAGCACCGAAAACTCATTTTTGCAAAGAGCTCTTTCTGTCCGCAAGGCACCCCATCTTATGTTATGCATGAGGAATTGGGGATGCCTTATCTCTCTGACGACTTGGCTTTTCGACCTCTGGCCTTGGGGTTTTAAATATGGACCAAGCAAGAGAGCATACTTAGCAAAGACGTCCTACGGGACTACCTTTCTCTTGATCACTTTCCACGTATTCGATGGCTCCGGTATATAAAGGAAGGCCTTGCTAGACTAGGAAGAGCTGATCTCTTTACGAATCCTGACGGAATTGGCAAAAGGGACCTCATTTGGGCCAAGGAGTCTTTTTTAAGAATGCGACATAGTGAAAGAGAAGGAAACAAGCTGTGTAAGCCCAGTGTGCGCAAGCAGGTCGTACTGAAAACCGTGCCTATCACCCAGCCTTATCTTCTAGGGCTGAAAAACATACACAACTGTTTTCTTCTGACGAGGTTCCAGCTTGACCTTTTCCACTACTTATTGGCACACCCTGATGGTTCTCACAGAGATCAGTGCCTCATGCCCTGTGGCTGGGATGGAGAATCTACAAACACTACATGAAGGTCCTAAGTCGAAAAGTAAACAAAATGCCGCATGATGCTGTATGTGCTGTCCCTTACGTCAAAACATTAAAGCATTACTGCATCACTAGGCAGGAAGATTAAAGGGTCTATCGGGCCACCCTTAATGGCGGAGCTTCGTCATGTAAGACCCTAGGGGATCAGAGTCAGGGCCCCTACTCTCTTGAGCCACCCGGCTCTACTGGGTACCCGTCCCAATGATCCCCAACAAAGGAAATCTCCTGCCAGAAGTGTGCAACAATATTTCAAAGAATACAAAAAAGTGCAGTGCGATAATGTGATAGTGCTTTAAAAATGACTACGTGGTCAAAAAATCGGTTTAATGTGGATTGACCAGGTGTCATGTCTAAAAAACCAAATTAGTCAAAAAACTTATATATGACTACTTCCTGACTTGGTCTGTCTAGGTCGACATGTTTCAGCCGATCTGGTTGTTTCACCCGGCTTTCTTCAGGACCTATTAATAATGATGTCAAAAAAAGGCTACTGCAGGATCAATTTGGTAAACAATGGTGTAAATCAAATTCAGAAAATTCTCGTGAAAAAATGTTATGTGGCCAAAGCCACCCTACCAGACTAGCATGGTTTATGCTTTGATTAGGTGTAGTCACCTCTTCTTCTTTCCTAAAAGAGAAGATAGTAGGGGTCACAAATGATTTATGATGGGGTTTACACAGAACAAAACAGCATCAGCGACTAATGTTTATTAGTGCCTCTCTTGGGCAATACTTAGTTTATAGAATGGCCACCAAATGGTCCATATGAAAAGAGAACATTCTCTCAAAACATGCAGGATTGTAACTCACCCAGCGTTCTGTGTGAGAAAAGCCTCACCTCACCCGGCAGATTGCTCGGTATAGGAGGCACCGCTCTGTTAAAAATAATAAGGACACAAGAGAACGGGTTGTATAAACATATACCAGTACTCAATGGTCCCTACATACAAGTTAACAAAGAACCAATCAACTCTTGACTCTCAGACCAACACACCCAATGCCTGACAAAACTGTGCCATGCACATTATTTCACTTTGAGTCTGCTTGGTGGTGATATCTTACAAAGCATTGTTCGAATAAAGTCTAAACATATCACCATCTTATATGGTCATTCCAGATCAACAGTACACACCTCTGTTTACTGGTCGGGGTGTAGAGGTTAGAATGATAGAAAAACATGATAGAAAAACAGAGGGTGGTGCTATATCAAAAACCTAATCACAGAGGTTCAAAGTTCACCCATACTGGTAATCTCGCATGTATTATCTTCAAAACATTCCTGAATCAAGGTACACGGTTACTAAATGCCTTACCTATCCGTCGAGACCTCGAACTGGACCCCGAGCAGTCTGGGAGGTAGCGACGTCTAGGCATAGGCTCCTTAAATAGCCGCTCCTGTTAATTGGGAATCGCGCCAAACCGCAGGTGTTGCGTCTTAAACTCTGCTGAGGGTAGATCATTACAGCGACGCGCATGCGTGAATACAAAGTCGCCACTCCCAATGATCAGGGTTGGCCACAGAAAGCATGCGTCGCATAGTGTATGTTTCGCATGTATTGAGACACTCACGCCGCTCTGACTGCGCATGCGCAGCCCGAAATGTCACCAACAGCTGCGCGTGCGTAGTACCACCGATCAATCGCGGCAATGATTCGCGAAAACAACATGTTGTCCACTTTTACTCCCATAGGAACTACTACAGTGTACGCGCCAGTGTGGACACAGTACCGGATTCACAAGTCCCAGAACGGAAACATAAAGAAAGCAAGGCAGGGATAAACCTAGGCAGTGATCATCTTGGTCGTTATTACACAATGTATAACCACACCCATACCAACCAAACGTAGCCTTGAAGGCCACTACACACCGCGCATGCGTAGTGATGCAAACCGAGCAGAGCATACAGTGTGCAGACACTGTTCAATCGTGCATCATACAGTCAAGAATTCTTGGTGCATGCAATACCGAACAATATGCAGAACACGCGATGTTTTCACTGTTGGCAAGCACATCGTGTTGTTTATTTTGACTCTATGTCATAATATATCTCCTGAACATTGTGATTTGTACGCTAGTGTGAACATGGTGTAAGACTTGGAGGGAGAGGAGGCCAGCCCAATTGCTTCTTCAAAATCTGGATCGGAGGTTGTACTACCTCAAGCAGTATTAATTAAGCGGAACCAACGTTGAGGTATTATTCTGGACAATAGGGTACAGCATCTTAGTTGAATTACCCAAGTCTATCGGTGGAACAGGGCCCAAACGAGGCTAAAATATTAATGTAAGTATCCTACCTCTTAGGGTAAATATACTAAATCCCAGAGCAGTATAGGCACCTATAGGGAACAACATAATGTTATTTGTAGCAGGATTAGGGAACTGTAACGTGTGTTATCTCCCTAAGTAGGTATACTAGTCAAAATCTCTCTACTGGTGTAGTCCTAGTCGTAGTCAATCTAGTTGATATCATCTAGATCAGTTGAAAGTAGGTATATTCAAGCTGTTATTGGAAATAGACCAGGTCTACTTAGATGTCACAATCCAAATAGTACCGCCCAATGGCCCTCCAAAATCTCTGTGGCAGAATGGCAATGTATAGGATAGTCCACTCACTGGTAATCAGTTACAGAACGAAGGAAGTTTATATGTCTCGTGGAGTTATACACATACAGTGGCTATTCAGAAAGTGAGGGGTTGACAATCAAATGGATGTCCACGGAATGTTGTCGTTGAGTCCATGTGTGTCCGTTTTCATTTTAAAAATCCATTTCTGCTCTTTCACAAACAGAAATTTTGAGATGTCACTCACATGTGAGGGAATGAGCGGTCGTTCAAGCACAATCCATCTCATGTCGTCTGCTCTATGATGTTTTGCAAGAAAGTGGTCTGTCAGACATGTGGACTGTTTTCTGCACCGGATCGTGCTCTTGTGCTCGCTGATACGGAGCTTAATCTTCCTTGTTGTGTGGCCAATATAATGCAGAGAGCAAGGGCACGTGATCATATAGATCACGCTCTCTGAATTACAGTTCGTGTGGCTGTTCAGTATCCAAGGCCGTGCCGTGCCAATATCAACGGAGGTGGTTTTTGAAGTCTGAGGGCAGACACTACATGACCCACATGGGTAGTGTCCCCTTACTGGTGGTAATGACCACAACGTTTTATCACCCCGTATTTGTTCAGTCCGTGGTCGTGTGTGGACTAGACTATTGCGCAGACTGGGACCTTTTCTGAAAGCAAACAGAGGAGACGGAATGTTCTCTGCGGCCACGTTCAAAATGTGCCAATGCTTCCGTATCATCTTCTGCAGATTGTTTGAGAGGGTGCAAAAGGTAGTCACAAAAGTGAGCCTCTCATTAGGTGTCCTCATTGTGCTATTGTCCAAGAGGGCATCACGATGGTTATTGGATGCTCTTTTCCAAGCCTGTCGTACAAGTCTCCTGGGGTACTGGCGTGATTGCAAATGGTTAGCCAATACCTCTGCATGTTTGTGAAAGAGGTCTTTAGTGGAACAATTCCGTCTAACACGCAGAAACTGACCCACCGGGAGGTTCTCTCTTAAGGCCCTCGGATGGTGACTGTCGAATGACAAGAGAGAATTCCTGGACATTGGTTTCTTAAACAGCTCACAGTGTAACGAGTTGCCAATAGGGAAGATTGATATGTCAAGAAAAGACAAGCGTTGTTTGTCAAACTCTATCGTGAATTTCAGGAAAGTGTTTTGCTCATTAAGCCAGGCATGAAAGGCCTGAATCTCAAGGCTGGAGCCCCGCCACACCACCAAAATATCATCTATGTACCTCTTCCACAACACCAGATGTTTAAAAAAAGGGTTGTTGTGGTTCAGTACATGTTGTTGTTCAAAGAGGTGTACATAGAGGTTGGCGAGGCTCGGCGCAAAAACACTCCCCATCGATGTACCAGAAATTTGTAAAAAGATCTGGTCCTCGAAACGAAAAAAGTTTTCGGTCATCGCTATTCTAGCGCACTGCATAATGAAATGGACCGGTGTTATGCTGTCAAGATCCCGTCTTTCCAGGAGCCCTCTGATGGACTCAAGGGTCTCCATTTGCGGGATGCATGTGTAGAGCGATTCTACATCAAAGCTCGCCAGAATGTCAGTTTCAGGATGGAAATCAATATCTGGCAGCAATCTCAAGACATCTGACGTGTCCTTTAGATAAGTTGGCATTTCTGACACCATAGGCCGTAGAAAAACATCTACGAACTTCGAGAGAGGCTCGAGGAGTGACCCTATCCCCGAGATGATGGGGCGTCCCGGAGGGGGTGTTTTGTTCTTATGTATTTTAGGGAGGCAGTAGAAATAAGGCATTACTGGATTATCTATCACTAGAAATCGAGCCTCTTGTGGCGTAATCCATCCCTCTGCCTCCCCTTCCTCAACCAGGTGTTTGATCTCAATGGTAAGCCTGGGTGTAGGGTCCGTGGCCAAAATACGATAGAATTTATCATCAGTAAGTTGTCGAAGACATTCCCTCTGGTAGGTGACCATGTCCTGTAGGACAGTGGCACCTCCCTTATCGGCTGGTTTGATAATGACGGACATGTCTGAACTGAGGTTGTGAAGAGCCTCTCTATCTTTCTTTGAGAAATTGCAAAAGCTGGTGGGCCGTGAGTCACATAATGCCATCATGTCGAATGTAACAGCTTTTTCGAAGGTGGAGACCTGAGAGGGAACTTGGTGTGCCATAGGTGTGAAGCTACTCTTGGGTCGTAACCCAGTATTCGTAGTCAGCATGTCATCAACAGAGGAGGTAGCATCTGTCGATCTGTTCTTAAAAAAGAAATGTAGTCGAATTTTCCTGAAAAAGTTCTCAAGTTCGCATCTCATGGTGAATGGGTCACCTTGATAGGTGGGCACAAAACCCAGACCTCTGTTAAGGACACTCAGCTCACTTTCAGTTAGGGTTCGCGAACTCAGATTAACTACAAGATCGTTTCTCAACTGCTGATTGTGCTGTTGGTTTGCTGGAGACCGCCTCTGCTCCGAGTGTTCGGAAACGTTGGGTCCGGTTGCCAATGGACAGTTGTCGTGCCTCTCCGTTTGCCCCTCGTTCGGCCTGGGCCTTGATCTAAAAAAGGCTGGTTAGGGTAAAACTGGGGTTGTGGTGGGAAAGGTGGTGCATGCGATGGAAAGGGAGGTTGGTAGCCCCAGGGTCCTGGTGGCCACCACTGACCTTGATTCGGATAATAGCCCTGCATCCCACGCCCCCTGTTGTATCTACGGGGTCTACCCCTGCCTCGTCCTCGGGGAAAACCATTAGGAGATGACTCTGAGTCAGTGGATCCCTGCTCTGATCCAGAGGAAGAATAATTCGATCCATAACGTCTACCCTTGTTGTTAAAAACTGGGGCCACGTAATTCTCATTAGTGTATGGATAGATCTTCTCCCATGAGAAGCGGGCTAAGTCCTTTTTGAACTTGTCGATCTTATTAATCAGGATGTTGTCCCTGTACTCTTTATTGGTCTTATTGGCCTCGTCAAGATTCTTTTTAAACAATGCAGCTGTGAAAGTTGTTTTGATCTGTCCCTCCAAAGTTTGTATTTCGATAAGGATTGCGTCTGCCTGGCGCTTAGCCGTGCTGATGATCAAAATCAGCCAGTCACGGGTACAGCGCCAGGCAATGAGCGACCAGTCACGCATAAATTGCTTATCGGTGAGGAACAGTCTCGGTGCATTGGTGACTATTAGACCAGTTGGTGCACATTTGCCTCGTAAGTACTCAGTCATGATTAGCCCATGAACAGCTGTACGTGACTGTGTTTTCTTCAAATTGAGTAATGTGCCCCAATCATCTTTGGAATGTCCTGTTAGCTCCGGGAGTGACTCTAGAATACTGGGATTGTCAGATAGGATGGAACTGAGGGTTTCATCGTCGAATGCTAAGCCTGCAAAGTCAGCCATAATGGTGTGGAGGTACAGCTTGAGTCAAAAGATAAAAGGGAGCGGAAAAAGACCACTAGATAGTCTAGAGTCTAAAACAAAGACCCGCAGCCATAGGCTGCTCACACAATTCCACAAAATCTCTACAAGAGGGTCTGAGGGGGACCAGTTTACCGACTATACTACCTTCAGTCCCCAAAGCATATCTACAAACACTACATGAAGGTCCTAAGTCGAAAAGTAAACAAAATGCCGCATGATGCTGTATGTGCTGTCCCTTACGTCAAAACATTAAAGCATTACTGCATCACTAGGCAGGAAGATTAAAGGGTCTATCGGGCCACCCTTAATGGCGGAGCTTCGTCATGTAAGACCCTAGGGGATCAGAGTCAGGGCCCCTACTCTCTTGAGCCACCCGGCTCTACTGGGTACCCGTCCCAATGATCCCCAACAAAGGAAATCTCCTGCCAGAAGTGTGCAACAATATTTCAAAGAATACAAAAAAGTGCAGTGCGATAATGTGATAGTGCTTTAAAAATGACTACGTGGTCAAAAAATCGGTTTAATGTGGATTGACCAGGTGTCATGTCTAAAAAACCAAATTAGTCAAAAAACTTATATATGACTACTTCCTGACTTGGTCTGTCTAGGTCGACATGTTTCAGCCGATCTGGTTGTTTCACCCGGCTTTCTTCAGGACCTATTAATAATGATGTCAAAAAAAGGCTACTGCAGGATCAATTTGGTAAACAATGGTGTAAATCAAATTCAGAAAATTCTCGTGAAAAAATGTTATGTGGCCAAAGCCACCCTACCAGACTAGCATGGTTTATGCTTTGATTAGGTGTAGTCACCTCTTCTTCTTTCCTAAAAGAGAAGATAGTAGGGGTCACAAATGATTTATGATGGGGTTTACACAGAACAAAACAGCATCAGCGACTAATGTTTAGTAGTGCCTCTCTTGGGCAATACTTAGTTTATAGAATGGCCACCAAATGGTCCATATGAAAAGAGAACATTCTCTCAAAACATGCAGGATTGTAACTCACCCAGCGTTCTGTGGGAGAAAAGCCTCACCCGGCAGATTGCTCGGTATAGGAGGCACCGCTCTGTTAAAAATAATAAGGACACAAGAGAACGGGTTGTATAAACATATACCAGTACTCAATGGTCCCTACATACAAGTTAACAAAGAACCAATCAACTCTTGACTCTCAGACCAACACACCCAATGCCTGACAAAACTGTGCCATGCACATTATTTCACTTTGAGTCTGCTTGGTGGTGATATCTTACAAAGCATTGTTCGAATAAAGTCTAAACATATCACCATCTTATATGGTCATTCCAGATCAACAGTACACACCTCTGTTTACTGGTCGGGGTGTAGAGGTTAGAATGATAGAAAAACATGATAGAAAAACAGATGATTCAATTTGGCCTGTTTTGTGAAGGGTCTGCTAAGACCCTACAATTTCTATTTTTTCATGCTGCATTCAATGTTCCTACATTAGCTTGAATGAAGTCTGGGTTATGGTGTTGAAGTGTGGGGAGACTGGGAGGTTGAAATACCATGTGAGCTGGCAATGGGCTCCCCTACCTTCAGAGCTGTGTCTTTTATCTGGCCAGCACAGTGTTATACAGTTACCACAAATTAAGTAGGACTGTGTAACAGGTCAACATGCACTTCAGAATATAGGGACTTGGTCCACACGTCTGTTGGGATGACCTTTTCATCCATATTCAGGAACACAAAGTAATGAGGGGACAATACAATCAAGCAATATTCACATTTGAATAAGGGGTGTCTTGTGTTCTAACACATCTTTAAAGACTTGATTTGGACAATTTGGTTATGTTTTTCAACAGGTACATCATAGAAGGTTGATGAATTGAGGCAAATTTGGCAGACCGTCACTTTTAGAATACCTGCAACAAAAGTAAGTTCTGCAGTTGTGCTATGATGATTGCTAGGGAAGGTTATAATAAAAAAAGAACTATAATTCTGACCAGGCCTTATGTTGAATAGAGGAGAAAATAGAGACTTTTCAGAGGAAGAGAGGTAAGAATGAAGTGTGGTCCATGTTAGAGGATCTGGAGTGCTTGATGATAACAGCATAATTTGCTAATAAGAGGGCATTTTTGTGTTGTTTAGTTTTTCAGCTCTCCTTGAGTTCTGAATCCTGAGGAGAACCCTCAAATTAGTTGAGAAGGGTTTGAAACGTGTCGACTGCTACTGTTTAACAAACAAGTGATCTACTATGTCATTCAACTGTGGCTCATTAAAAAAGGAACTGTCAATTTGAAAAGTATGTTTAGATGAGCCCAGTAGGACCACTGTTTGGTCACTGCCCTTGCAGAACAGAAGTATATAATAGGGAATTGATTACAGCAGGGGCAAATGATTGTTTCATTTCAAATTCTTTAAAGTGTTCAGATCCAGGAGTATAGATTTGTTTTGGATTTCAATGTTTTATAATACTTTATATGTAATGTACAGAGTCTGTATGTATTGTTCTATGTGGTGTAACTTATATGGTTTGTGACCCTGTGTTAGGTACATTTTTGAAAATATAGATTTAAAAAAAAAGTAATCATGGAAAAAATCAAACTTTGGTGCAAAAACTCAATCAAAGAAAACAATCAAAATAAACTTTTTTCTAAAAATGTAATCAGGTAATGATCATAACAATTGAGAGGAGTGATCATCTAATTTGAATGAGGATGTGAATGACTATGAGCATTGGCAAGTTGCTGTGTTGGTGGGTTTATATAATAAAAGCACCATTCATATCGCACTGTTTCAAATGTGCAGAGCTAATGCGATGGGTTAGCTGGAGCCTTAGAGCTGTTTCCAACTAACAATATAACACACGGGCATAGCATTCTACGTGTCTTGCCTTGGACAGAGTATACAGACAATTAGGCAGCAATGCTTACTAGGACTAAGCTGCACATACAGTAGCTTCTCTGTACATTGTCATGTTAATGTAAAAACATGTAAAAGTCAGCATTAGAAAAAGATGTCACGCTAAAACGTGAAATCTAAAATGGAGGCTTACCACAGGCCCTAATATACTTAACTGCACTCTCCTTTTAGCCGGAAAGAGACCCAGATCAATGTTAATAGCATGAAAGTCAGCCTAAAATGTCAGGTGAAATGATTATAAAATATACTTTAATAAAAGCAGATGAAAGGCATAAAAATGCCAATTAAAAACATGCAACTGATTCAAAATGGATAAAAGTAAATTTGTAATAAAAATAAGGAACTGAATCAAAAATCTAGGAGGCTTACACAATGTTTCCATGTTCAGAGAGTCAGTAGGGTCCAGGAAGGAACCCGCATCTGCAGACGATAGATCCACTGTGGCCTGGCGAGCAAGTTCCATGGAACAAACATGGTTGTATCCAGCCTAATCAGCCAATGCTGATTGTGTGGCATCCGGTAGTGTAACCACAGTAGGAGAGCCAGATCCCAGGAATCCAGGAGCTGAAGCATACAAGTCTACCAGTGATAATGGCTCATAGTACGCACCCTCCTGCAAATGCAGTCTCATAGGACAGCACTTTAGGTGAGCCCTTAACAGACGCACTTGCAGATCAATATCCTCATATTGAACCAATTGCATTGCAAGATACAGGTCCAGCGCCCACTCGAAAGAGCACCACAAACAGAGGAACACCGGATGCATGTAGTGTAACCACACAGGTCTAAAGGATAAAGACCAGTTTGCGTTCAATTCCTGGAGTAAAGACAATCCAAAGTATTGTATCATGCACTCACAACACAGCAGTATGTGTGGTAGGTCCATCAACATTTGGCGTTGGAGAAGAAAATCGATTGTGGAGCAACACAAATAGGACCAAAGTAGCAATGACCTGAAATAGCACAGTGTGCCTCCAAATTATGCTATGCTATGCTATGGTGTCCTAAAAGGGACACTAAGCAAACAAGGGGAATGACAACAGCCAATGAGGGTGGGGACCGGTTTTGGGGTCATGGGGGGCAGTTTCTATTAAATATGGCCAGTTTTGCAGCAGTGTTGCAATATCGGCCCATTTAACAAAAGCGGCAGCGGTGCAGCAGATGTGGTGCTTCCCACTCAGAACCCCACCAGGGCCAGTCGAGCTGCTTGCCAGGGCTGGTTTTTGTTCCCAGTCCGGCATCTGAGAGCGCCTTGAAATATGTGAACACAGGATTTGTATTCAATGTGAAGGAAGGCCAACCTTTCTCTTCCCTGTACTCTCTTCTGTATTCAAAAAGTGTGCTTGTTTAACATGTGGTGGCAATCAACGTGGACCAGCTATTGCAGAAAAAGAGGTGGCTGACATGCATTACAGGTAGGAATAAAATTGTATGTGTGTCTATTTGTGGATGTGTACGATCCTATGTTACCTTATAGAGGGAAGGTCCCATGCAGTATTACCTGGCACCCAACTATGCTTCGAAAGTCAGACTTGTGTGAGAAAGCAGAAATTTCTATTAAATATCTTATGAGTTACCCTTTATATAAAGGCCTTAAGAATTGTATTTTGGTCCATATCTCAGAGAAATAGGGCTGGAAATTGCACCAATGGTCCCTAACTTTTAAAAATTCTCTTGGTGGAGAAGCCCCCCAAAGCCACCCAAGAAATATTGAGCTTGCTCACCTCGCTTGCACGTCAAACCTTGCTAAATGGTCTTACGCCTTACCACTTTCTAAATCCACCATCCGCCTTTGACACGCTCCACTCTCTGCTGCCTTTATTACCTGCCTCTCTACACCACCATCTTTTCTTTAGCCTGCCTCCTGGCATTCTACTACTTTGAGGTCATCCAGTGTGAGTGTGTTTGCATCACTGTTCCCTGTGCTGTAACTTTTTCTTGTGCGTTATGCCTACATGTGCTACTTCTGCACATGTTTTACCTGTGGTTTTATGTGTGTATATAAGTAAATACAGACTGCTGCTGCCTATGCTAGAACTATTTTGCAAGTTAGGGAATCTGATCTACTGAAGTCAATGCTATGCCTCTGCTGTTTCTCAGTGAAGCTTGATTACATTTTTTCAGTGCATGCATTTCAAGATAATACCACCTTTTTCAAAGATGAATTCAAGATGCACTTCATGTGTTTCTAATTTTTATTGATGCCAACAGGTGAGCCTTGCTTCATCTGACTGACAAGAGCACTTCATCCTTTTTGTCAGCTCATAAAACTAACAGCATTTGACATATGCATTTCTCATAAGTGTGAGATTTTCCGTTTAAAAAATTGAGTATCCAGGCACGTTTATAAGTTTCTCCCTGAAGCATGAATAAAATAACATGTAAAGTACTTAACATAGAAGTTAAAGATGCCTGTCATAATCAGCTTTCAGCAGAAATATCTTACAACTATTACTGCATGAACATTGAATTGAGCATAGCAAGCACAAGTATATCATTGTCATTTAATGTCTTTTACCCTGTCACTGCATCAGGGTCCTGCAATGACAATATAATTCTGGCTAAGGCCCTGATTACAAGTAGCCAAATTCAAAACAGAGAGATGAATCCATGTGGAATTCCGCCACCTGCAATCCCTAACTCCGGACCCGCAAATTCTGTCCAGGAGACAGCGAACCCTGTTACAGGATGGAGAGAATAGAGGTTGGCCAGGCCCCTGATAGGCCATTGTAGCAGCACAGTGGAGTTGACACTGCTCCTTCTGGGCAGGTTCACACCTGCTCTCCTCTGTACTTCTTCACAATCTATTCTTTCAACTCCATCGGCCCTCCGCCTAACACTGTCTGTCTGCTCAGAGCAGGCCTGAAACTGTCAGGGCTTTTCTTCACAGACTTTACGGGCCGATTCATAGAACTAACTTACGACAAAATCCTAAACTTACTGCCATTTTGGTATTCACAGAAGGCACTTACTCATTTCGGTATTCAGAGAAGTTAGGAGTTCTAACTTTAGGACTCCTAAATGCCTTCTGTGAATATCTAAAGTCTTAAAGTTAGGATTTTTCTCAGTTTAGGAGTAGTAAAGTTAGGAGTCCTAACTTGACTACTCCTAAACTGAGAAAAATCCTAACTTTAAGACTTTCGGTATTCACAGAAGGCATTTAGGAGTCCTAAAGTTAGGAGTCCTAACTTTACTACTCCTAAACTGTGAAAAATCCTAACTTTAAGACTTTCGGTATTCACAGAATCAGTAAAATTCACTATTATATATTCGCAAAATGCAATGTTGATACATCTGGCCCTAAGTTCCTAAAATATCAGTCTGCTCACAGAATTCTGGAATTTGTTACATTTGCCTTCTTCTACCCGCCTACCTGGTGGTTTAGTTCTTAATGGTCTATATGCTTACTTTTAGATGTAAACATATTATTTTTATTGGACTTATTATTGTAATTGTGCTGGGGTTGCATGGATCCTAAAATCTCTAACAAATAGATGAAGTTCTATGCCTTGGAGGGCATTTCACTTCACTGAAGTCATGCATTACATAGGTTAAAACAGGCTGCTACATTAAGAAAAAGTAATCTCTATCCTTTAGAGGATAAACTTCTCAAAGCCATGGTATCTAAGAATTTATCATACCATGGTCGTATCTTGGGAATTGTGGACTGTTTCCAGAGATAGACTTTTATTATCCTGGCTACTACCAGCAGCTGGAAATTCAATATCCACTTTTTTTAAGCTAACACCGGATATAGCAATCCCCAGGTTCTCTGAACTCAGAAATCCCACAATTCCTTTTTTTATTACTAGTAATTCTTTCTAGTATGTCTTGAGTTTGAGCCATGACACCAGATATATATCAAGTTGCCATCTTCCTACAGCACCTCCAGCATTGAGTAGAACCCCCCTAGGAACATATTTCCTTCCTATCTGGGAGTAGTGTTTGACGACCTACTGAGCTGGAGCCCCCTGCTTAACCGAAAGAAAGGGGAGCTAGTGAAAGCTTCAGCTGTTGTTTTTAACTTTGGCAGCAGAGTAAGAAGGAAGCCAATGGGGGCTATGCTGAAGATCAACCAAGCGAAATGTATTTCAAAGGTCAGTTATGGAAGCAAGATATGGGGCCATACTGCGCTTGGGGCCCTGCAGAGCACCGAAAACTCATTTTTGCAAAGAGCTCTTTCTGTCCGCAAGGCACCCCATCTTATGTTATGCATGAGGAATTGGGGATGCCTTATCTCTCTGACGACTTGGCTTTTCGACCTCTGGCCTTGGGGTTTTAAATATGGACCAAGCAAGAGAGCATACTTAGCAAAGACGTCCTACGGGACTACCTTTCTCTTGATCACTTTCCACGTATTCAATGGCTCCGGTATATAAAGGAAGGCCTTGCTAGACTAGGAAGAGCTGATCTCTTTACGAATCCTGACGGAATTGGCAAAAGGGACCTCATTTGGGCCAAGGAGTCTTTTTTAAGAATGCGACATAGTGAAAGAGAAGGAAACAAGCTGTGTAAGCCCAGTGTGCGCAACAGGTCGTACTGAAAACCGTGCCTATCATCCAGCCTTATCTTCTAGGGCTGAAAAACATACACAACTGTTTTCTTCTGACGAGGTTCCAGCTTGACCTTTTCCACTACTTATTGGCACACCTTGATGGTTCTCACAGAGATCAGTGCCTCATGCCCTGTGGCTGGGATGGAGAATCTCCTCAGGACATGATGCACTTTTTAATGTTCTGCACTTTTTATGCTGTTCCCAGGAGGTTATTTATAATCCTATCTTTAAAAAAATGGGCTTTAGGAGGGTGAGACCAGCTTTTATTTTCTTACAACTTCTTCCTAGTGATACCGTTTTGTACACTCTACATTTTCTACGGTTCGCCATCCGAGAAAGGACAAATTGTAAATAATATCTGTATTGTAACTTATGTGTTTTTGCTTGTGTATAGTTTACCTGGATTTTAACACACTTGTCAATTTGTAGTCTGTTTTATGGTATAACATAGGCCGTATGACTTTTATGGCTTTCACCTTAAAGCCGAATAAAGATTTGTTGAACTGAAGTATTTCCTTCCTTGATTTCAGTGAGATACCATTCTGCCATGAGCTTGAGTGCCTATTCCCTGCATGAAACCAATTTATTATCTGAAATATTGTCACTCCAAAGGTATTCCCATGATTCATCCAGAATTTCCTCCGCTACCACTTTCTCCCATTGACCATGTATCCCACCTAGAGTAGAATATCAGGGGCCATCAGTAATTTGTATATATTGCAGACATCCCCCTGAATCCATCTGAAGAGGCAATCAGCTAAAAGGCTCCAATTGCTGGGTTGCCACTGTTTTTTTGGCCTGGGTCACATTCTAGTAACTAGTGCAATACTTAAATCTTTTCAGTTTGACCATTCTGAAGATACACTGGTAGTCTTCAAATGATTCAATTTGGCCTGTTTTGTGAAGGGTCTGCTAAGACCCTACAATTTCTATTTTTTCATGCTGCATTCAATGTTCCTACATTAGCTTGAATGAAGTCTGGGTTATGGTGTTGAAGTGTGGGGAGACTGGGAGGTTGAAATACCATGTGAGTTGGCAATGGGCTCCCCTACCTTCAGAGCTGTGTCTTTTATCTGGCCAGCACAGTGTTATACGGTTACCACGAATTAAGTAGGACTGTGTAACAGGTCAACATGCACTTCAGAATATAGGGACTTGGTCCACACGTCTGTTGGGATGACCTTTTCATCCATATTCAGGAACACAAAGTAATGAGGGGACAATACAATCAAGCAATATTCACATTTGAATAAGGGGTGTCTTGTGTTCTAACACATCTTTAAAGACTCGATTTGGACAATTTGGTTATGTTTTTCAACAGGTACATCATAGAAGGTTGATGAATTGAGGCAAATTTGGCAGACCGTCACTTTTAGAATACCTGCAACAAAAGTAAGTTCTGCAGTTGTGCTATGATGATTGCTAGGGAAGGTCAGAATAAAAAAAGAACTATAATTCTGACCAGGCCTTATGTTGAATAGAGGAGAAAATAGAGACTTTTCAGAGGAAGAGAGGTAAGAATGAAGTGTGGTCCATGTTAGAGGATCTGGAGTGCTTGATGATAACAGCATAATTTGCTAATAAGAGGGCATTTTTGTGTTGTTTATTTTTTCAGCTCTCCTTGAGTTCTGAATCCTGAGGAGAACCCTCAAATTAGTTGAGAAGGGTTTGAAACGTGTCGACTGCTACTGTTTAACAAACAAGTGATCTACTATGTCATTCAACTGTGACTCATTAAAAAAGGAACTGTCAATTTGAAAAGTATGTTTAGATGAGCCCAGTAGGACCACTGTTTGGTCACTGCCCTTGCAGAACAGAAGTATATAATAGGGAATTGATTACAGCAGGGGCAAATGATTGTTTCATTTCAAATTCTTTAAAGTGTTCAGATCCAGGAGTATAGATTTGTTTTGGATTTCAATGTTTTATAATACTTTATATGTAATGTACAGAGTCTGTATGTATTGTTCTATGTGGTGTAACTTATATGGTTTGTGACCCTGTGTTAGGTACATTTTTGAAAATATAGATTTAAAAAAAAAGTAATCATGGAAAAAATCAAACTTTGGTGCAAAAACTCAATCAAAGAAAACAATCAAAATAAACTTTTTTCTAAAAATGTAATCAGGTAATGATCATAACAATTGAGAGGAGTGATCATCTAATTTGAATGAGGATGTGAATGACTATGAGCATTGGCAAGTTGCTGTGTTGGTGGGTTTATATAATAAAAGCACCATTCATATCGCACTGTTTCAAATGTGCAGAGCTAATGCGATGGGTTAGCTGGAGCCTTAGAGCTGTTTCCAACTAACAATATAACACACGGGCATGGCATTCTGCGTGTCTTGCCTTGGACAGAGTATACAGACAATTAGGCAGCAATGCTTACTAGGACTAAGCTGCACATACAGTAGCTTCTCTGTACATTGTCATGTTAATGTAAAAACATGTAAAAGTCAGCATTAGAAAAAGATGTCACGCTAAAACGTGAAATCTAAAATGGAGGCTTACCACAGGCCCTAATATACTTAACTGCACTCTCCTTTTAGCCGGAAAGAGACCCAGATCAATGTTAATAGCATGAAAGTCAGCCTAAAATGTCAGGTGAAATGATTGTAAAATATACTTTAATAAAAGCAGATGAAAGGCATAAAAATGTCAATTAAAAACATGCAACTGATTCAAAATGGATAAAAGTAAATTTGTAATAAAAATAAGGAACTGAATCAAAAATCTAGGAGGCTCACGCAATGTTTCCATGTTCAGAGAGTCAGTAGGGTCCAGGAAAGGAACCCGCATCTGCAGACGATAGATCCACTGTGGCCTGGCGAGCAAGTTGCATGGAACAAACATGGTTGTATCCAGCCTAATCAGCCAATGCTGATTGTGTGGCATCCGGTAGTGTAACCACAGTAGGAGAGCCAGATCCCAGGAATCCAGGAGCTGAAGCATACAAGTCTACCAGTGATGATGGCTCATAGTACGCACCCTCCTGCAATTACTGTCTCATAGGACAGCACTTTAGGTGAGCCCTTAACAGACACACTTGCAGATCAATTTCCTCATATTGAACCAATTGCATTGCAAGATACAGGTCCAGCGCCCACTCGAAAGAGCACCACAAACAGAGGAACACCGGATGCATGTAGTGTAACCACACAGGTCTAAAGGATAAAGACCAGTTTGCGTTCAATTCCTGGAGTAAAGACAATCCAAAGTATTGTATCATGCACTCACAACACAGCAGTATGTGTGGTAGGTCCATCAACATTTGGCCTTGGAGAAGAAAATCGATTGTGGAGCAACACAAATAGGACCAAAGTAGCAATGACCTGAAATCGCACAGTGTGCCTCCAAATCATTGGAAACCTAAGAATCCCAAAAGTATTGTATTACTCCGAATACAGTCTGGAATGTGCTAACAAAGTCAGACCCAATCACTTTAAAAAAGTGTACCACTCCTGCGGTATTTGAAGCATCACATATTTGGTGAACAAGTTCACCAAAATGCTGCAGCAAGTTTATGCGCAGTGGCGATTGTACTTCAGATGAAGACCTTGCAACTTGAATATCAAACGTTTCTTGAACAGATGGTGATGTTACATACTTTTGAAACAATGAGGCTTTCAGTAGGCTTAACTTATCAAAGTTAATGGTAAAAATAGGAATTGAAGGTCAAAAGGTAATTTCCCTAATCGTGTATGAAGGTTGGTGGAAATAACGTTATTACAACAAGTCACGACCCTGAAAACTGTTACCTAACATGGGACTTCTGGCTTCATCCCACTACAACCTTGGTAGTTCAGCATCAAATAACATACATTTGAAAGCAATCGGCACACTGGCCAAATTAGGGATACTAGGACACCCTTCAGATAACACAGAATTAGCCATGGAAGCATTGCACCCTCCATGAAGTGTCACCTCTTCAAAAACTAATGAATGGCAGAAAGAAGCTTCACATTTGTTTCCGCTGAAGAAGACTTCAGTTCCCCCACTCAAACATCTGTAATCAAAGGGCAAAAACTAGGTTCCATTGAAAAAACTACCCCACAGCTTCTTATCTGCCTACTTGAAAATGTTTGAGACAAGGTGTAAAATGAAACTTTGATATCGTTAATGAAATTAGTCTATTAATAACCATACAGCAGATGGCTTCCAGGCTACTGTAAATGGCAATTTTTTTAAATGCTCTGTGTTCAACAGTGCATTAATTGCATATTTCTTTGCCATCAGTCTTTGTGTGCGTGTTAAATTATAAGGCAAAAACACCTCTGTCGCGTTCAGAATCAGATATTTCCATGGCACACGGTATGATTTTCCATCCCGCAATATCAAACTCAATTGCATAATCAATCTTAACTTACTTTGCCCATGCTGGACATGTCATTCTGTATCATATCGAATGCAGATGATACAATATTATTTAAAGAATACATGCGAGTCGACAATCTAGTTATGCCATTATCCGCAACAGCCAATGCTTTTTACAAATTAGCCCTGTCAATTTGTCTCAGCCCTCAGCAGGTTGTTGCTGAGAAATTTTCCAAAGTTAATGTAAATGGCATAAATGAAATGTTTAGAATGTGGTGACCTAGAACCCTACACGAAATCTTGTAAATCCATATAATCTTAAAGGAGAGATAGGTGTTACGTAACAGTAGATAACGTGGAATGCTGTAACCTTTGCTGGCATACATTTCCTACGCTATAGTTGGTTACCACCCAGGAATGTTGTGACTGCATATACCAGGGGTCTGGTCTGCCAGCTTTATAACCCATAGAGGAGTTTTTTAAATCGTGAGTTATAGCCATTGGTGTTAACTGGCCAAACTAACCACCCTTCTAAACTTGAAATGTAACAGTTGTATGTACCATTCTCTGCCATACTATTGTGCTAGTGTTGCCAATTATTAAAATGTGCAATAAAGGGAATGCGAGGTGTGTTCATATCTTTAATTTTAGTCAGACCCAGGCAAGTGATTTGTAGCACAGTTTTGCTCAAAAAGATCAGTTGTCTAGAGATCATACACACTCTAAATGAAGTGTCAATGCCCTGAACTTGCCAATGTCATATTCCCCAAGTTGATTTCAATTCAATGTTTTCTTTCCAACATTCGTAGCCCCTTAGGGTCGATTGGGAAATAAATAAGTCAGAATAAATTAATTTTGTTTTGGTCAGCATATTCATATTTGCTGGGGAAGGGGTAAGCTTCTGTTAACAAGAAATTGGGTCTAAAGGGTTGTGAGCTACCCACTGATGGTGGCAGGCAATGTTCCCATTGTGTGGAATTGGAAACTATACGTGGAGTACCAGTTCAGCGCCTAGACACCCGTGGGTATTAGTGCGCTTTAGAAATCCTATTTTCATTTCATTTCATTTCAAATAATGTTAAGCTCAGGGAGGATAAGACAGCGTTTCACCTTAATTACCAGAATATTAGTTTTGAATATTTTATTTGATTCCAATTCGGAAAGCATATTTGTAACAGTCTTTACGTCCCATTTATCAGATTTTGAACCCGGAGTAATTAATGAATGCATTGCAACCGTAAACACATAAGAAATCTGTAAAGCTTCTGTAGGAGCAAAAACATCAAATGGGACCTTATCCCAAATGATTCCATCAGTGACAGGAAATTCAGAAATGTTCACAATGGGCAGGATGTCTTCGCATTTCATGCAAAGTTGAATGAGGCGCCATTACCCCAGCTACCAGCAAGAAAAAAAACTGTAACAATTCCAATCCAAATGAATAGAAAAAGCATTGAAATGGAAATCCAAATTTAGGACAGTGAAGGAATCAGATAAGTCAGCTAAAGCCAAAGGAGAAATGTGCATATACCATGCAGTGAAGTATGAGAGGTATTGGAAGAAAAATCATCAACATCAACAAAGTAACCAGTGGCAGTCTGTGCAAAAACAGGGACCTCACATGATAAAAGAGAACTAGTAAATACCTACTTCATTATTAGGAGTAGCAGTAGAAAACTGTAAACTCATATCTGATGTGGAGGATCTTGTGGAATTCCAGCAACTGAAGTCACCAGCCAGGGAGAAGCAATACTGGTATTACTTAATGCTTGTAGAGGGATCTCTTGCAGGATAGTCAGGGGAGGCAGGAAACTACCCAGGAGCCCTCATGCCCTACTGGGTACAACTGGCCACATGATGTCACTTTATAACATCAAGGGAAACAAATCATTTGTTTATACAATTATGGTACCTTGAATGACAAGGACTGGCACCAGTGCTCAGTAAGATGGGCCAAACTCCTTCTTGTTCGTAATCTTGTCCCAAACTAGATCCCAAACTTTAGGAATCCAGCCAGAAGTTGCTGGTTGCTCCTTCACTTTGTCAATGGCAGAACATTTGCAAATTTCAAATGAGTGCTCATCCCGGAAGTCTTGTAGTTACTGTAAGATAGCAAAACATTCATTGATGTCAAAAGGTGTGTCTGCCACTACTGTGCCAGGGTTATCAAGATCTTGAATGTACATCCGGACACCGAAGAGGCTCTCAAACGGAGTCCAGTCGCCCAAAGATCATCTTGTCAGATTAGTTAAAGTTCTCTGTACTCCATATAGGCTATGGGCCCATCTACAACCTGGACCTAATAATCTAGCTGCTAAGGACTGCTTAAAGTCATGTCTCTTCCTTTCCAATATTGAATCTCCCTCAGGATGATAGGGGAAGCAATAATGCAAAGCAACACCCAGGGTTTCCATGATATTCTGGTATGCCTTAGAGACAAACACCGGACCCTGGTCAGAGTTGAATGATGCTATTGCATATGTCCCAATAAAGACCTGCACATCTTTATTAACACTTTGAGCATCAGCCGATCATGGTGGCTACACCCATAAAAACCTAGAATATGAGTTGTTAGACCTGGCATCTTTGGCATGGCTTCCCCTGACTTTTTGCCTCTGCCTCCTGTATTTCTGACGCTATGCTGGATTTTGTTTTTGCCAGTTTAGATGCTTTGGGCACTTTGCCACTGCTGATCAGTGTCAAAGTGCAAGTGCTCCCTAGGTAAATTGTTATATTGATTGGTTACCCCTGATTGGTATATTTGTTTCACCTGTCAGCCCCTAGTAAAGTGCAGCATGTGTGCCAGGGCTGGTGATTAAAATGCTACTAGTGGGCCTGCAGCACTGATTGTGAAACCCACAGGAGTAGACCTAAAATGGTGTCACAGGCCTGCCACCGCAGTGCCTGGGTGCAGTTGCTAACTGCCATGCTGACCTGACCAGTGTCCACACTGGCCAGGCCTAACCCTTCCCTTTCTGTACACATTGGAGACCACTATGGAAGGCCCTAGGTACCCCCCTGGGCAGGGTTCAGTGTATGTGAAAGGTAGAGCATGTATTGGTGTAGGTGACATGCTCTGGTAATGAATTACAGCCATTTTCGTTTTTCACTATTGAAAGGCTATCTTGCCCATAGGCTATAATGGGGAATGCTGAATATAATGTTTACCTGCATATCTTACCATAGGAGCAAGATAGAAAGCTAACGTCTGGCATCCCTGAATTCAGAATTTAATAACACATCTTTTAGGAAGGATGGTTTTTAAATCCTGTGTGTGAAAACAGCACTTTTTAGAAGGTGGCTGTTTTCCTTTTCTGCCCTTTCTGTGTGCCTTGGCCTGTTTGTGAATTGACTGTCTGGTTTGTGAGTGACAGGGACAGGGGTGGCTCCCAGAAGCTGAATGAGTCAGCCCAGGGCTGAATAGGGAAATTCCCCTGTAGATGGGTGGGAGGAGTAGCACCTGGGCCTGAATAGGGCTGTGCCTGCCTTCCACAATGCTGGCTCCACCCCCTGCTGGGCGGCTGACGACCCTGCCCCTCTCTCTCAAAGGAAAGAAGAAACCAAGTAAACAGAGTGCTACAGGACTGGCCAGAACTGGTTCTGACAAGGCCAAGACCCCTCTGCCTTCAGAGGACAAAGGATTTTGGGGTATAAGTATTGGGACCCAGACTACAGAAAATGAGATCACCCTGGAATCAAGAAGGAACCTCTGCCAAGGAGAAAGCTGGAAGACTGAAGAAGAAGGACTGACCTGCTGTAAGGCTGACCTGCAGTTGCTTTGCTGCCAAGGAGAGGGGAAGGACTTTGCTGTGTGCTGTGTGCCCTGGCTTGAAGGAATCTCCAAGGGCCTGAGTAGAGCTGGCCTCCTGTTAAGAAGTCCCAGGAACAAAAGGACTTCACCCCCAGCTTCTCCCTGAACTCTGCTGTGTGAGTTCTGCCCTTCCTAGAGTGCTTGATCCAATTGTGGGGCCTCTGGAAGTTGTGCCTGCTGTTGGGAAGCTGACCAAGAAGAAAGAAGCAAATGATCTACACTTTTTCACGCACAGCCTGCTTAGCGAGAAAATTTCCGTCGCTCTGCTCGTTAGCGGGCTGAATTTTTATCGCTGCGAACATCGTCGCAGAGCCTGCTGCCGCTGAGCAAGATCATCGCTGGTGAAACTGTCGCCCCGCTCGTTAGCGGGCTGAATTTAATCGCTGCGAACATCGTCGCAGAGCCAGCCAAGATCCCCGCTCCGCTCGTTAGCGGGCAGAATTTTATCGCTGCGAACATCGTCACAGAGCCTGCCGCCGCTGGGTGAGATCATCGCAGAGCCAGCCAAGATCATCGCACCGCTCGTTAGCGGGCAGAATTTTATCGCTGCGGACATCGTCGCAGAGTCAGCCAAAATCATCGCACCGCTCGTTAGCAGGCAGAATTTTATCGCTGCAAATATCGTCGCAGAGCCAACCCAGATCATCGCTGGTGAAATCGTCGCCCTGCTCGTTAGCGGGCCGAATTTCATCGCATCGTGCCTTTGCGAGTAAATTTCTACCGGAAAAGCTACGCATTGGAATCCATATAAGTATCGCCTCACTCCCCATACAGACCGGATTCGTCGCACACGCCCGCTGCATGCAGTGGGGTTGTCGCATCACCTCCCCAGGGTCTCAGGACTGACGCTGTTGCTTGTTTTTCGACCCCTGAGCACCGCTAAGAACTTTTATCGCATCAGCAGGTACTGTTGGTTAAAATGTAAGCTAAGGTGACTGATTTTGTCGCTAAACTAAGAACTCTTTTTTAAACCATATTCTTGAACTGTGTATGTTGGATTTTTTTCGTTGTGGTGGTGTGGAGTCCATTTGTGGTGTTTTCACTGCGTTACTGTGAGTGTTTGTACAAATACTTTACACATTGCCTTTGATAAGCCTGTCTGCTCGTGCCAAGCTACCAAGGGGGTGAGCAGGGGTTATCTAAAGAGTGAATCCCCCTTACCCTGACTAGAAGTAAGGGTCCCTATTTTGACAGTGGTACCTTCCTCTGCCAACTAGAGACCCCCAGATCTAACATGAGTGAATGGCCAACAGAATACATTTAAATGCACCATCCAAGGGCAGAAGTCTGCAACGATCCAATTAGACACATTGTGATGGTTTGTTTGAAACTAAGAGGGTGTCCGCATTGGGCGAGCTGCGCTGGAACTTTTAATTTGCTGACAAATGTCACAACTAAGGACATATTGTTTAGTCTGTTTGTATAGACCATGCCACCAATGCCATTTCTGTACTAAGTAAAGTGTAGCTGCCACACCTCCATGGGCAGATGCTAATCCTTCATGAGCAGCAATGATTAATTCTAGCCTGGGATCTTGATTGTGTATCACTCTATCACTCAACCCAGGAATGCGAGCAAAAGGTATGTTTTGAGCACTCAATAGATAGAAATATTTTGCTGGATATTTTTTAGGTAATTGTTTGCCACTACAAGAATCAGTAACAGCAGCCATGATGTCATCATCCACCCTCATCTGTGAACAAATAACAACAGCTACATCATCAGTCTGAACTGCCACTTTGGCCTCTTCATCAGCCAGTGAATTCCCTGCAACATGTATACAAACACTCTGCTTGATAGTGTTTTCTTTAGAATCTTCAAATCCATTCAGGCGCCCATAATGTAAATTTTGATTAAAAGACTGGGCACTGTAATGCCAATCACACAATATAAGTGTGAGGAATGCAGGATCTGTATACTCCACTGCCAGAACCAAAGCTTTCAATTCAGATGGCTGAGCACTATAATACCCCAAGGATTCTGTAAATTCTTTTTGTCCATGAAACAATCCATCTTTCATGGCACAGCGTACTGCATCACAATCTGCAGAGTATCATTGTTTAGGGCCAACCATGGGCTGAGCTGAACCATGAGTATATATTATGCAATCATACTCATCAAGAGGCAAAATGTCACTGGGCACAGGATATTCTTGTTCATACTGGAGGAATTCCTGTGATTACAAAGTAGGATTAAATACAGAGCCAACATCAGTAGCTGTTAAGGGGGTGGCCCATTGTATCCATTGTGGATGTAAGGCTTTTGCGTTAGGAAACTTTGCCTTGGTGACAACCTCTAAGAATGGAATGGGAGTTACTGTGGTGTCGCCACATTATAGCCCCGGGTAGAGACACCAGCATTTCACATGCTCACATTGTTAACGCGCATGCCTTATATAACGCTACACTCGCCCCTCCCACATGCGAGAGCCGACACTGTGGGTTGAGAGACGTTCGTTTCATGGTTATTGGTAAGCGTTCGACGGCTTTCTCGCAGAGCATTTCTGACTAATTATTGGCTATTGCCTTAAGCTTACTCATTTGATGGTGCGGTTTTCATATCTTGCAGCACTTTTTCTGACATCTTCTCCTCATGGGCCACCGTTGCGCTTAGTATCACTCTACGTGGTAAGATTCAAACACGACATATGGTGATGGTTATCTTACGTAAACATTGTGTTTCCGCTCACTTTAGTTTTATTTATTGTTCAGGTTCCACAACCCGTTTGATGTTTGTCTGGTATTCATTTCATTCGAAATCGTTTTGATGACTGTCTATCGGTATGACATTATGTTGCAGACTTCTTGGAGATTTTCAGTCACGGTTTAGGGAGATGGTTGTTTTTTCACCAGCACTCGTGGTGTTTGGGATCATTGCTTAAGATTTTGTTTCACAGTTGATCTTTGATTCACTGGATCCTTATTGTTTCTCCTTTTTTCATTTTCACTTCCTGTTCTTTTTTTATCATTATTACATACTGTTGGCATGTCGTTAGTCCTGTCCACGTATGGGCCATAATGTAAATATCTATGCACACATATGTTGTAATGACAATCATGTAGACCGTTGTTGTTTATGTTTCACAGATTCCCCTGACGAAGGGCTTTGCTTTATCAGCCCGAAATGCATTGGGAAACTCAGAAATTGAGACGGTTGTTTTGATCATTTGTTAAACGCTGTGTTTCGCTACAGCAACTATGAACACTGATATTCTTCGACAGTAAAGAAGAATTGTTGTGCAATCAACATATGACTTCGTTTGGATTCTGTTTGATTCAGTGATAAATTTTTGGACTCATAAATTTGCAATGTGTTTCATGTGAAATATATGATTTAATGTTTAATAAATGTGAAAGATTCACACTGGATAGTGTTTTCTCGTAGTGCACTAGGCATCCCCAGACACACTTCTGGGTTTTTGTGGCACATTGTTAAGTTGCCATTTTTCTTAAACACAATGACATTTGACATGCATACATTTGCGTGCTTGTGCAGGATAATATTCTGTTAAACCAGCTTTGCTTACATTTCTTCTTCTTAGGCACATTATCAAATACCTTGAACATTCGGTACAAGAGCAAAGTTCACTACGCAAAATGTTGGTATGTGTTTTGACCATTTGGTGACAGAGCTATCTCAATACAATAAACGATAATGGCCTGACTGAGGCTCCCACATGGGAATATGGATTATGTTTATCATATAATCGACTTCCCTTCTTTTTTAAGACAGAGGTGCATTTTGCTGGCGCTGAGAGGTCGCATCATGCCGGAGTTCAAGCCCAGCTCATTCCTGTTTACCTCGAGCAAGGGATGCTGCACTGCTCTCCACCAAGATGGGCAGCGTGATGACACTTACCTGTAGGTAACAGGGAGTTAGATCACCCTACAGGGATTTGACAGATTCAGTCACCCTAGACACACTGGGTTATGTAGCCCCAGGTAGATTTACAATATTACAGTACTTATCTGCAAGCATATCTTCTCTGTAACAACCAAATGGATTAACTGTTTATCTTCTTCACCATTCTTGTTATACTAATAACCTTATTCTGTTTCTTCCTATTGATTATTACAGCACACATATTTTACTGAAGAATCAAAATGCTTTAATAAATATTGAAACTGAATGTTATGTATTACTTGCGCATCTCTTTGAGTATGCATGAGTAACCAAACAAAAAGGTTCTAGATCTGTTACATGATTTCCTTGGGGAGTCAGGGTTGTCATGTTCCGAGGTTGCACAATCCATTTGTTACCTTGTCAGGTTCAGGGTACAGATGGTGCACTGTAAGCAATCTGGACTAAGGCCAAAATATCCAGATGGTGTGCGTGGAGTCAGTCTTGCACTGTTCTGATGTTTATGTTGGCAAACAAATACACAGTTTTTACTGGGAAAGTATAAGCTATAAGACATTACCACTATTAATGCTTTCCCCTAAACTAACAATCTTTCCTTTATAACAGCTGTCTGAGCTGGAGTCAATATTCTTTCTGTTGATGAAAAATGCATTTCAGCATTTAGGTATAAATGTGATTTATAAGCCATTGGCAGAGTATCACCCTCATTGAAGGTGATATATATATATATATATCTACATCCTATGCACCCCCGCAATTATTCGGATCATCATCTTAGTTGTGTTGACATGAGTGTATAAGTGTCTGTATGCAAGCATGTCTGGTTGCAGTGTTCTTAGAATCTGTGTGTGTTCTGATGTCCAATGTGTACTGGAGAAGTCAGGATGAATTAAACCGTACAATGGTTTCACCTATTGTGCATAGTTTGATTCTACCAAATTTCAGAAAGCCCAAAAGTGATTGTAGCTTTTTTATGGTGTTTGGTGGTTGCAAGATAGCCTATTTATCTAAGAAAAGTGGTGCAAGGCTTTACTCTTCATTTGATAACTTGTTTTCTAAGAATAGGGGACTGAGAAAATCCATCTTTGTTTTTGAAAATTTTACTTTAACCATGTTCAGCAAATTCCAAAGCTAGTGATCCATCCTGGCTAAGCGTGTGTTTAAGTCATCGTCCATGAGGTATTTGCCATCAACATAGGACAATGCTTCTGAGTCAATTTCTTATTGAATTGATGTTGCACAGGCAGCAAACAGACGTGGACTGTTCTTATACCCCTGTGGGATTTGAATAATTTTCTCTGGACTCCTAATGTGCTAAACATTCATAAGTCTCTACTTTCATGCGTAATGTTTTGGCAGAAAAAAAACATTGGAAACGTCCAATGTTGTTTTATATTCGTTATGGGAAATATTGCTCATTAAAGCTGCATTATGGGAGTTTGGAATTGCAAAAGTATGTGTATGACTATTCAAATGTCTATAGTCTAAGACTATATGATAGGGTTGCTCTTGTTTCATTACAGGAAAAAGTGGAATATTCATAGGTGATGCACAGTGCTCAATCCTGCCTTGGTGCTCAAACTGTGGGGGAATCGCTCTCACCGAGCTTTTAGCTTCATGTTTATTGGGTATTGTGGTTACACCTGTGCGCCTGGAGTGTATAAGTATGACATGATAAGCAGAATCCTTATCCCAGCCTACATGATTGCTATATAATGATGGGGCACGTGCAAGAGCCCATTCTGTGGGATACGCTTGAATAAGAACATCAGGGACAAGAACAGGAGAAGGAAAGTATAATTACAAGGTCCCCTTGTGGGTTTTTTCTAACAAACTACTTCAGTCAAGAGAATGTCGTAGGTGTTGGTTAAATTTTCCCAGAATATTACTTTAATAGTACGTGGTATGTCACCCTCAATTTGGATGTTCAAATCATAAAGTTTATAAGGGCTAACCTGCTGACCTGGTGTTTCAGCTTGAATAAATTCATTAGCTGCTCTTGAAACCAGCAACTCTTGAAGATTCAGGCAAACTTTTGTGACCTTTACTAGCGCTGTCTAGCAGTTTTAATGCCCACGTCTTTTTTTGAAGGAGCATTCTCAATATGTGAGGCTTATTTAGTGGAAAGACATGTCACCTTCTTTTTAAATTGGGATTTTTGTTGTGGAAGTTTCTCTTCTTTTTTTATGAAGATGTCAGACGTGTGCTATAAGTGCATTTTTGGTTTCACATACACTTCATGCCTACGTTTGTTTTGTTCCCCTCTCACTGAGTGTTTGTTGAGTCCTGAAAGGAATGAGAAGGACGTGTATTTGTGTACTGATACCTATCAGGCTGTTTAAGTATATAATGGTTGCACAAATTATAACGTTTTTCAGTGGACTTCGGGTGCGGAGATCCATTTCGTGCTTTTGTTTTATCCTAATTTTAATTTTGTTCCAGCATTTCTTTTTATAACTTAGGTGCTTGTTTGGTATTATCTGATTCAAGCTTAAGCTGTGGATCATTAGGCATGTCTACCAAATTATCCTGCCCTATAGATGTATAGATTTCAGAAATAATTTTGGGGAATTTTCACTCTTGGTTCCCAATGGGAACCTGCGTGATGCATTGGCGTACTGCCAGTGCTGCTGCCTCCCCTTTGATATTACTTGAAATAAGTGAGGAAACTGTGGCAAAATTGCTAATTAATGTCATCCCCTATTCAATTCTAAAACTGTTTTAGCAGCTCAGGCAAAACAACAATAGATGGTGTACCATGTGTTATGATATATACAGCAGCAAATACTGTTCCCCAGGTGGCACAATCTTCCATAGGGGGTACCATACCAAGTGGTAGGCACATTGTGAGAATTCTATGTTTGTTTTGGGGTCCCATATGGGGAAACACTGCTAAGACTGGCCATGTCACCCCATCATTGTTGAGGGGACCCAGTCTTACATTGATTATTGGATGTGGAAGGGTACCTTGGAACCAATTCTGATGTTCCTGAAATGTTAATGATATTTCTAAATATTCTTAATGACTGTATGCATGTGTAACTGCTGCTTCAGTGCATGTATGAAATGTTTGTGTGTTCGCATCAACTACAGGAAAATGAACTCTGGAATGAAATACTTCGCATTTATAATCTTGGTGTTCCTCAACCTTGAACCTACATCTCTAACCGCCCCCCCCCCCCCCACGGGGAGCCCTTGTGGCAGAAAATGTGCCATGACAGTGTGTCTACAATTAACAGGAATAATAACAGCTAGAACCATATATAATGATTGGAATTCAAAGTAAGGAACATACTATAGTGAGGTAGTGTTTTAAAGCTTCAACAATCTTCAGACAAAAACAGGGGTTTCCCATTAAGCTGAGGAGGATTAATTCCTAACACCATGGATGTGTCCGTATAAAGGAGAAAAGGGGTCCATGGGCACACAGACAAACACTACTCAGGAGACCCTTTAAATAAGTACCTGACCTATAACTTTGGTGGCATCATGTTTTATGGTTCTACGAATTAAGTAGGAGTGTGTATCAGGTCAACATGCACTTCAGAATATAGGGACTTATCCACACATATCATCAGAAAATGTCGACACAATTCCTAGATAGATTGCAGTGTTCCATCTGAACCCCTAACCATACCAGGGTACCAGATAGTATCAGCAAACTTTAACATGACCCCTCTTATTCCCAAGGAAATAGTAGAAACAGATCTAGCCATTTGTTGTTACTCTGCTTTCCCAAGATAAATGCAAGAAAGATACAAAAATGGATTTTCAAACATCTGTTGAAATAATGGTATTCTTGTATAGAGAGCATGAGCGTCAATTATTAGGCAGATGAAACAAGGCATTGTAACTAACATTACAAGAATGGTGAAAGAGATAAACAATTCAACCATGGTAAAGGTACTTATGTTGTCACACTCTTATCAACTTCTACCTACATTAATGAGAGCATAGTGGGAATACCCTCTGGCAGACCCATTGGGTTAGCCTAACCCCCATACCTGAGTATGATGTGCCAGGAAGCCGGTCTGATGTAGAGCAGGCTATTGTGTCTTGCAGGATAGATGTTAGAGGCAGCAAGGCTGCATCTCAGTCACAGTGCACTGCATTCCAGGATAATCCAAGCAGAAGTGCTCCTCTGCCAAATGTAGCATAGAGACTGTTTATATAATAAAAGCACCATTCATATCGCACTGAGTCAAATGTGTAGAGCTGATGCAATGGTTTGTCTTGAGCCTTAGAGCTATCTCCAATGGACAACATAACACAAGGGCATCATGTTCTATGTTCCAAGCCCTGGGCAGAGTGTACAGACAACAAGACAGGAATGACTACTAGGAATAAGCTACACATATAGTAGCTATATGTACAATCACCAAACCAAATGCACCACTTAAACACTGTAAGTTAAATCATATTCAGATTCTTGAGTAGTTTTATGTTTTTACAAAAGATCCACTTTTATTTTGCGATAATTTTTACACTTAAAAATCAAAGTTTTCCAGAACAGCCGGAACAGCCGACGCGTTTCGTCCACCAAAGGACTTCTTCAGGGCTGTAACAGATATATACAAAGACGTATTGAAAACTTTGTTTTAACAAACAGACAAAACACAAGTTGACATAAAAAAAATGCTTAGGATAACATCTAGGTGTTACCAGGCACATATACAAATATTTTCTTAAAAAGGTTATTCAAACCCACACAGAACAAACATGACAAACTAAGAATGAGCCATTACATGTGGAAATCTATAAATTACAATATACAACAATAGTTTAAATAAGAGAGAAATGCATAGAATCAGTATACATATAATCATCTGTGAAAGGCTTATGGTCAAAAAAACTTTTTTTTTTGTGTATCAGAGCACTCCTCTCAAAATGTCTCGTCCTCAGTCTGGTTAAATTATCTGCCAAAACGAGAAAAGATGACCAAGGGAAGAGAATGAAAAAGAATTACAGAAGTAAGTATAAAAAAGTCTGAAAAAAGGGGGGGGAGGAGAAAGGATAGGATGGTAGTGAAGAGGTAACGCAGGAAAAACACTGCCAAATGTCAAAAAAATCTAAACGGCCATGCCAGCACGATGAGAATATAAAATATATACACACCAAGCGAAAATAATCAGTGTGACGTGAAAGGTATCTCCATAGATGGTTCTTGATCTTATGTTTTCAACACCAGTGCCGATATACCCAGTGATGAAATCTAGGGTCAATGTATCTAAGGAAAACAAGTACAATATATGTACGTCCATAATTAGATTAGATGCCCGATAGAGAATTGCACCAACAAAATGTAATCATGTAAACCAGGCGAGCAGAACTTACTTCATATCCAAAAAATCAATGTCATGGTGGCAAAGCCAGTTAATATATGAGAGAGCACACATCCAAATTTGGATCAGACAATGAGGATCGATTAAAGGCAAGTATCATCCAATCAGTTTGGCTCATGTAGATCAGTGAAGATACCTGTGATGGAAGACAGACAGCATATATGTATTCCAACGTGACCATGAATATAAATTTGCAAGAAATGATAATTGAATAAAAAGTCTTATCAATCGGTGAAGGTACATGTATTCATAAAAGAGGGGGGGGGAAAGAGGAGGAGGTAGCAAAATGAAAAAGGAGATCCCTAAAGCTGAGATCGCCAACATGATACGATCTGTGGGGTATTTAACGCAGAAAAAGCGGTCCTAGTCTAACGGCCGCCATCTTGGAATGGTATTCGATACCCCTATCAGTGCATCTATAATCACAAATAAACGACATCTTAGCGCCTCCATTCGGAAGAGTTCGAGAAAGTCGATGGAGGCACAACAGGAAAAAGCCTACAGATACCAACCATACGCTCATGAAAGCCTTAATAATGTTATAAGAAACGCGCTAAGGGGCGGGGGTTATATCAAACATTATGACGGTGTAAAAAGTGAAAGAAAGACGTTGCCTATGGCCACACAGATACACAAACACTCGTATGCTAATTCAAAAACGTCTACTCTATTTTGGATGATAAAAGTTCACCGAGCGTTACTTTCAAAGAAAAAGATTAAAACAATGGATCCTAGACCATCATACATCCAGTAATTAACGCTAAAAGAGTATCTACTGAACAAGCGAGCGCTTACCAGAATCCGTATCTCCAGAGGAGGGTCAGACATCCACCCATCCAATCAGGTAGCCATCAGTTCTCCAATCGGGGGGTTCCATATATATAGGCCATGTAATTCGTCAAAAATGAAACGCACCTGGTTGTTCAAAGACCCACCCAAAGGTTGCCGAGCGACGAGAATGGCAAAGAAGCCCCCAATATCATGGGCGCCATCTTAGAGATATCGGAACGTCAATGAATGTTGATATGTGTGTACCGCAAATGTTAAAAATATAGTTTCAATATAAGTCCCCACTCAAAAGAGGAGATTCTTATTGTTAAAAAGCGTAGGTCGAACAAAATGAACGTACCCCCAGTGTGTTAGCTGAACATACAAAAAACCCCGTAAAGGCAAACCACGGCGCGTGATATTACAAGCAAAAATGACTGAGCGACGAAGTCAGTTAATAAAAACTGATGAGCGGAGATAAGAGGGGAAAGAGGAATGGGAAATCACTCGTGTTGTGATCTCCATAGTAAAGCCGGTATGTGGACCCAACGGAAAATACTCCTTAATACATGCCGCCATCTTGGAATGGCCAGCGGGTCTCTTTGGGTAAGAATATAGTCCGTGTTTTTTTGCCCCTCCTAAGCCCCTCAGTTAGGCGATATCTATTTAAGAGCAGGCCGTATCCCTCAATACATAAAGTAGAGGTGTATTCATGAAAATGCTGCATTAAAAACGTCATTATCAATGTGTGAAGATGCGTGATACCTGATAGCAAAACAGATATATATATACGACGGAAGGGTCAAACCTAGGATAAAACGGCGTGATCCATCCCCACATAACTAATGTAGTATGGTCAGTATAGGGAGATTTCGAGTCCCAATATCACTTCAGATACACCCATAAGAATAAGATTACTGCCTAATGTGTTTGATGGTGTATTCAATACAATGCTAAGTCAAAACGTCATTATCAATGTGTGAAACTTAATGATGCATGGTAACAGAACATATACATATGTGTGACGGAAGGGTCCATACTAGGATAAACGGCGTGACCCATCCCCGCATAACTAGTGTAATACAGTCAGCATAAAGAAAAAACAACAAGTCCCAGTATCTCTTCAGATCCATCCATAAGAATAAAGTTACTACCTCAGAAAAGGATGAGAAACAACCCCTCCCAAAGAAAGAGGTGAAATAGGTTCTTGTAAGAATAGGTAATAAAGCGTCAAAAAAAGTGGGGAAGGGGTTGAGTCTAAGGATGAAAAAACAGTATAGGGGTCCAAATATTAAGCGCCCTGTAGGTGGGGGGGGTAAGGATATCAGATTGCAATAAATGCATGGGGGTTCAATCGTAATTAAAAACTAGATCAGGGAATGTGACATGTAAAGAGAGATGCTCTTTAACAGTATAGAAACGATCCAGATTTTCAGAGAACACATCAACCCACTGCAAGAGAGCATACAGACATATCCCTCTTACATATATCGTAAAGGGGAGATGTACCCAGTCAGATGATACCCAAAGTATATGCCTCTAAACCCTTTTGAGATGTTAGGGTAGAGGTGTCTCCAGAATGAAAGCAAAAGGTCTGAGGGCATTTAGAGAAAATAGTGCATCTCTGATTCGCTATTATGGCCCATCTCGACACAGCGGAGTTTGCAAATCCAGCCGGCCTCATTCCTTCTCAGGGCAAGTTCCCTGTTTCCTCCTCGGGGTGACACTGGTATGTGGTCTATGCCAAAGAACCATAGTTCATTGGACTTGTGTTGTTTTTCTTGGAAGTGGAAAGTCAGGGGGTATCTGGAGTCACCGTTGTTTATTGCCCTTTGGTGTTCCTGTATGCGGGTCCTAAGTTCCCTTTTAGTACTGCCCACATATATTATGTTACAAGGGCATCCTAAAATGTATGTGACAAACGTTGTTCTACATGTTATGATGTGTCTGATCTCGTATGTCCTTTCACTGTTGAATTGGAAAGTGCGCATTCTGTTTTTTCCAATCCTACAGACACAGCATTTGGTACATGTGTAGAAACCCCCTTGGCCCTCTCTCATCCAGTTAGAATTGTTTGGCGATCTGATCAAGCTCGGGCAGAGCATATTTCTCAGGCTACGACCACGCCTGTAGGTAATTTTGGGGTTTCGTGTGATCGAGTCCTTAAGACCTGGAACATCCTCCAGGAGTCTCCAGTGTTTGCGGAGGATATTATAGATCCTGCTACTGTCTCTGTTATACCCCGTCACCAGGGCCACGGGCAAATGTTCCCCCCTCTTTTTACGTGGAGTTCTCTCCTCTAGTGTGCTTTCACGCTTGATGTTCAGTGCCCTCTTCTCTGTTTTGTTCATGAGGGTCACTGGATAACCCCTAGCCAGGAATCTTTCCTTAGTCTCTGTGATGTGGTGTATGAATGAGTCTTGGGTGCTACAGATCCTTCTCATTCTTACCATCTCCCCGAAAGGGATGTTGTTTACCACTTGTCGGGGGTGGGCGCTTTCATAGTGTAAAACACTATTACAGGCGGTGCTTTTTCGGTGGACTGTACTGTGGATCACATTGTTCTGCACAAAAAATTGGATATCCAAAAAATCTATTTTCTCCTTGTTCCAGTTTAAAGTGAACTTCACATTATACGGGTTATCATTAAGGTAGGTGTAATAATCCAAAAGGTCTGGGACAGGTCCATTCCAAATGATAATGACATCGTCGATGTACCTGCCCCAGAACAAAACATGCTCAGTCCATGTGGTTGAATGTCTACCCCAGGCATGCACCAGCTCATACCAGCCCATGAAAAGGCCGGCATAAGCGGGCGCAAACCTGGACCCCATGGCCGTGCCCTGTATCTGTTGATACCACCTATTGTCGTGGAGAAAAAAGTTTTTTGACAGAATTATGTCTGTCATCTCCATGAGCATGTCATTGTGAGCCAGGTGATCAGCCGTACGCTGACCCAAATAAAACTCCAACGCCCTGACACCAAACTCCTTCTTTATGCAGGTATAGAGACTGGTCACGTCCAGTGTGACAAACATCATTGAGTCCTGCCACTCCAATCCTTCAAATTTGGAAAGAATGTCCTTACTGTCTTTGATGTAAGCAGGTAGTCTCTGTACCAAGGGTTGCAGAAAGGCATCCACGTATTGCGACAACCTCTCAGTAGGGGAGTTGATTCCAGAGATTATGGGTCGCCCTGGTGGAAAGGGACCACCTTTGTGAACTTTCGGTAGGACATAGATGCATGGAAATGTGGGCTCCATGACTGACAAATATCTATGTTCCTTTTCATCCAAAAGCCCAATTTCCCGCCATTCGAAAAGTCTGTTATTGATATAGTCGCATAGTTGTTTGATGGGGTTAGCGGTTAGTCTCGTGTAACATGTGGTGTCCGAAAGTTGTCTCTCTATCTCCCCCATGTAGTCTGTTTTTTCCATGACGACCACGTTACCCCCTTTATCGGCCTCTCGGATGACTAATGTGGAATTTGCTTTCAGTTCCTTAAGGGCCTGATTCTCGGCCAGAGATAGATTGAATGTAGTCGTGTTATTTTTGGTATATGCAGCCTTCATGTCGTATAAATCGTGGCATACCCTATCATAAAAGATGTCAATATTGGGGTGTGTCCCCATTGGTATGAACTTTGATTTCTCTTCAAGGTTGCTGTTTACATTTAGATCTTCCGTCAAATCTAGTTCAATACGTAAATCCTCCGTATCTATTTCTGTTTCAAATTCAATCGAAAGCATGGCTTTGAGGGCATTAAACTCTGAAACCGTCTGTTCAACATGGGGTTGTTCGGAATTAGTTTCCACACGTGGAGGCAGAGTGTTTGCAAAATGATCCTTTAATTTTAGATTACGTACAAATTTATACACATCAACGAAGATATCAACATCATTCCCCGTTTGAGTCGGGCAAAACCCAAGCCCCTTACCAAGAACAGAAATTTCGTTGTCAGTGAGATCTTTTTTTGAGAGATTAACTATCTTCAATTCGTCAGTCCTGTTTATCCCAGATTCCCCTATTTTCTGATTCCTCCCTTCCTTGTTCTGGTTGTCCTCTCTGGGATTTCGTTTGCGGGTTTGTTTAAGGCGCTGTTCCTGCCATCTCCTACCCCCCCTTCTTGTCTTGTGTCTTTTCCCAAAGTCCTTCCCCCTACCCTGACTTTCTCCATTTCTAATAAAAAAGACGAAGTCTGGATGTTCTCTGCTGGTTTGGGGGTTGGCGTCTCCGGGGTTATGGAGCTAACAGAGGATGAGACTGATGACACACTGCCCGTGAATGATGATGATCCCAGGGTATCCTCACGTTGTCTCTTTCCCTCCCCTGTCACCTTGATGTTGTCGTATTTCTGAGCAAACGTGTAAACCCTTCCATCCCTATAGTCTCTATCATCCCTTCGTATTTTCCTCACTTTCTTATCTTTCAGGTAAATTAGATGATCATCCAAGATTTTGTTTAGGATTTCATAATTTTTCCCAATCGTCTCCTTGGGATCCATGGAGGCTATTTCGGTCTCAAGTTCTGTAATCTCTTGTTGTAGTTTTTTCCCTTTCCCCTCCGCATTTTTTATGAGGATTTTCATCATCACGAATGAGGCATCGTGAAGATTTTTTTCCCAGTCCCTGAGGTCATCCTCCTCTAAATTCTCAAAGGTGGGGAAAATTAAGATTCTTAAACCCCTTGGGATTTTGTCATTTTCCATGTATTTTGCTAAGGTGGTGCCATCCCACCACCTTGCCATTTCCGCCTTTTTCAGTCTCTCAAGTTTTTGAAATTTAATTTTTAAGCCCTCAGGGCTCGGGGTTGCAGTTGTAGTACCCCCGGCCCCCGGGTTGTTACCGAATAGGTCCTGTGCCAACTCATGTCTTCTGTCCTTAAACTGAGCCATATATGTACTAGGATTGGAAAACTAATTAAACGTAACAGAGTGTCCCACTAAACAGTATGTGAGCTAAAACCGTGCTAACAGGGGTGACAAAATATATAGAACCAAACACAAGGCTAGCGGTGGCCCTCTAGAACAGCACCGGTTTTGAAAATTACCCAATATCAGTTATGGTGATATAATTCAATCACTGCAAGTGTGCAAACTTGGTAGACACCCGCCAGCACAATGTCGTTCCAAAAAACTGGAAGATATATGTACAATCACCAAACCAAATGCACCACTTAAACACTGTAAGTTAAATCATATTCAGATTCTTGAGTAGTTTTATGTTTTTACAAAAGATCCACTTTTATTTTGCGATAATTTTTACACTTAAAAATCAAAGTTTTCCAGAACAGCCGGAACAGCCGACGCGTTTCGTCCACCAAAGGACTTCTTCAGGGCTGTAACAGATATATACAAAGACGTATTGAAAACTTTGTTTTAACAAACAGACAAAACACAAGTTGACATAAAAAAATGCTTAGGATAACATCTAGGTGTTACCAGGCACATATACAAATATTTTCTTAAAAAGGTTATTCAAACCCACACAGAACAAACATGACAAACTAAGAATGAGCCATTACATGTGGAAATCTATAAATTACAATATACAACAATAGTTTAAATAAGAGAGAAATGCATAGAATCAGTATACATATAATCATCTGTGAAAGGCTTATGGTCAAAAAAACTTTTTTTTTTTGTGTATCAGAGCACTCCTCTCAAAATGTCTCGTCCTCAGTCTGGTTAAATTATCTGCCAAAACGAGAAAAGATGACCAAGGGAAGAGAATGAAAAAGAATTACAGAAGTAAGTATAAAAAAGTCTGAAAAAAGGGGGGGGAGGAGAAAGGATAGGATGGTAGTGAAGAGGTAACGCAGGAAAAACACTGCCAAATGTCAAAAAAATCTAAACGGCCATGCCAGCACGATGAGAATATAAAATATATACACACCAAGCGAAAATAATCAGTGTGACGTGAAAGGTATCTCCATAGATGGTTCTTGATCTTATGTTTTCAACACCAGTGCCGATATACCCAGTGATGAAATCTAGGGTCAATGTATCTAAGGAAAACAAGTACAATATATGTACGTCCATAATTAGATTAGATGCCCGATAGAGAATTGCACCAACAAAATGTAATCATGTAAACCAGGCGAGCAGAACTTACTTCATATCCAAAAAATCAATGTCTTGGTGGCAAAGCCAGTTAATATATGAGAGAGCACACATCCTTAGATACATTGACCCTAGATTTCATCACTGGGTATATCGGCACTGGTGTTGAAAACATAAGATCAAGAACCATCTATGGAGATACCTTTCACGTCACACTGATTATTTTCGCTTGGTGTGTATATATTTTATATTCTCATCGTGCTGGCATGGCCGTTTAGATTTTTTTGACATTTGGCAGTGTTTTTCCTGCGTTACCTCTTCACTACCATCCTATCCTTTCTCCTCCCCCCCCTTTTTTCAGACTTTTTTATACTTACTTCTGTAATTCTTTTTCATTCTCTTCCCTTGGTCATCTTTTCTCGTTTTGGCAGATAATTTAACCAGACTGAAGACGAGACATTTTGAGAGGAGTGCTCTGATACACAAAAAAAAAAAGTTTTTTTGACCATAAGCCTTTCACAGATGATTATATGTATACTGATTCTATGCATTTCTCTCTTATTTAAACTATTGTTGTATATTGTAATTTATAGATTTCCACATGTAATGGCTCATTCTTAGTTTGTCATGTTTGTTCTGTGTGGGTTTGAATAACCTTTTTAAGAAAATATTTGTATATGTGCCTGGTAACACCTAGATGTTATCCTAAGCATTTTTTTATGTCAACTTGTGTTTTGTCTGTTTGTTAAAACAAAGTTTTCAATACGTCTTTGTATATATCTGTTACAGCCCTGAAGAAGTCCTTTGGTGGACGAAACGCGTCGGCTGTTCCGGCTGTTCTGGAAAACTTTGATTTTTAAGTGTAAAAATTATCGCAAAATAAAAGTGGATCTTTTGTAAAAACATAAAACTACTCAAGAATCTGAATATGATTTAACTTACAGTGTTTAAGTGGTGCATTTGGTTTGGTGATTGTACATATATCTTCCAGTTTTTTGGAACGACATTGTGCTGGCGGGTGTCTACCAAGTTTGCACACTTGCGGTGATTGAATTATATCACCATAACTGATATTGGGTAATTTTCAAAACCGGTGCTGTTCTAGAGGGCCACCGCTAGCCTTGTGTTTGGTTCTATATATTTTGTCACCCCTGTTAGCACGGTTTTAGCTCACATACTGTTTAGTGGGACACTCTGTTACGTTTAATTAGTTTTCCAATCCTAGTACATATATGGCTCAGTTTAAGGACAGAAGACATGAGTTGGCACAGGACCTATTCGGTAACAACCCGGGGGCCGGGGGTACTACAACTGCAACCCCGAGCCCTGAGGGCTTAAAAATTAAATTTCAAAAACTTGAGAGACTGAAAAAGGCGGAAATGGCAAGGTGGTGGGATGGCACCACCTTAGCAAAATACATGGAAAATGACAAAATCCCAAGGGGTTTAAGAATCTTAATTTTCCCCACCTTTGAGAATTTAGAGGAGGATGACCTCAGGGACTGGGAAAAAAATCTTCACGATGCCTCATTCGTGATGATGAAAATCCTCATAAAAAATGCGGAGGGGAAAGGGAAAAAACTACAACAAGAGATTACAGAACTTGAGACCGAAATAGCCTCCATGGATCCCAAGGAGACGATTGGGAAAAATTATGAAATCCTAAACAAAATCTTGGATGATCATCTAATTTACCTGAAAGATAAGAAAGTGAGGAAAATACGAAGGGATGATAGAGACTATAGGGATGGAAGGGTTTACACGTTTGCTCGGAAATACGACAACATCAAGGTGACAGGGGAGGGAAAGAGACAACGTGAGGATACCCTGGGATCATCATCATTCACGGGCAGTGTGTCATCAGTCTCATCCTCTGTTAGCTCCATAACCCCGGAGACGCCAACCCCCAAACCAGCAGAGAACATCCAGACTTCGTCTTTTTTATTAGAAATGGAGAAAGTCAGGGTAGGGGGAAGGACTTTGGGAAAAGACACAAGACAAGAAGGGGGGGTAGGAGATGGCAGGAACAGCGCCTTAAACAAACCCGCAAACGAAATCCCAGAGAGGACAACCAGAACAAGGAAGGGAGGAATCAGAAAATAGGGGAATCTGGGATAAACAGGACTGACGAATTGAAGATAGTTAATCTCTCAAAAAAAGATCTCACTGACAACGAAATTTCTGTTCTTGGTAAGGGGCTTGGGTTTTGCCCGACTCAAACGGGGAATGATGTTGATATCTTCGTTGATGTGTATAAATTTGTACGTAATCTAAAATTAAAGGATCATTTTGCAAACACTCTGCCTCCACGTGTGGAAACTAATTCCGAACAACCCCATGTTGAACAGACGGTTTCAGAGTTTAATGCCCTCAAAGCCATGCTTTCGATTGAATTTGAAACAGAAATAGATACGGAGGATTTACGTATTGAACTAGATTTGACGGAAGATCTAAATGTAAACAGCAACCTTAAAGAGAAATCAAAGTTCATACCAATGGGGACACACCCCAATATTGACATCTTTTATGATAGGGTATGCCACGATTTATACGACATGAAGGCTGCATATACCAAAAATAACACGACTACATTCAATCTATCTCTGGCCGAGAATCAGGCCCTTAAGGAACTGAAAGCAAATTCCACATTAGTCATCCGAGAGGCCGATAAAGGGGGTAACGTGGTCGTCATGGAAAAAACAGACTACATGGGGGAGATAGAGAGACAACTTTCGGACACCACATGTTACACGAGACTAACCGCTAACCCCATCAAACAACTATGCGACTATATCAATAACAGACTTTTCGAATGGCGGGAAATTGGGCTTTTGGATGAAAAGGAACATAGATATTTGTCAGTCATGGAGCCCACATTTCCATGCATCTATGTCCTACCGAAAGTTCACAAAGGTGGTCCCTTTCCACCAGGGCGACCCATAATCTCTGGAATCAACTCCCCTACTGAGAGGTTGTCGCAATACGTGGATGGCTTTCTGCAACCCTTGGTACAGAGACTACCTGCTTACATCAAAGACAGCAAGGACATTCTTTCCAAATTTGAAGGATTGGAGTGGCAGGACTCAATGATGTTTGTCACACTGGACGTGACCAGTCTCTATACCTGCATAAAGAAGGAGTTTGGTGTCAGGGCGTTGGAGTTTTATTTGGGTCAGCGTACGGCTGATCACCTGGCTCACAATGACATGCTCATGGAGATGACAGACATAATTCTGTCAAAAAACTTTTTTCTCCACGACAATAGGTGGTATCAACAGATACAGGGCACGGCCATGGGGTCCAGGTTTGTGCCCGCTTATGCCGGCCTTTTCATGGGCTGGTATGAGCGGGTGCATGCCTGGGGTAGACATTCAACCACATGGACTGAGCATGTTTTGTTCTGGGGCAGGTACATCGACGATGTCATTATCATTTGGAATGGACCTGTCCCAGACCTTTTGGATTATTACACCTACCTTAATGATAACCCGTATAATGTGAAGTTCACTTTAAACTGGAACAAGGAGAAAATAGATTTTTTGGATATCCAATTTTTTGTGCAGAACAATGTGATCCACAGTACAGTCCACCGAAAAAGCACCGCCTGTAATAGTGTTTTACACTATGAAAGCGCCCACCCCCGACAAGTGGTAAACAACATCCCTTTCGGGGAGATGGTAAGAATGAGAAGGATCTGTAGCACCCAAGACTCATTCATACACCGCATCACAGAGACTAAGGAAAGATTCCTGGCTAGGGGTTATCCAGTGACCCTCATGAACAAAACAGAGAAGAGGGCACTGAACATCAAGCGTGAAAGCACACTAGAGGAGAGAACTCCACGTAAAAAGAGGGGGGAACATTTGCCCGTGGCCCTGGTGACGGGGTATAACAGAGACAGTAGCAGGATCTATAATATCCTCCGCAAACACTGGAGACTGCTGGAGGATGTTCCAGGTCTTAAGGACTCGATCACACGAAACCCCAAAATTACCTACAGGCGTGGTCGTAGCCTGAGAAATATGCTCTGCCCGAGCTTGATCAGATCGCCAAACAATTCTAACTGGATGAGAGAGGGCCAAGGGGGTTTCTACACATGTACCAAATGCTGTGTCTGTAGGATTGGAAAAAACAGAATGCGCACTTTCCAATTCAACAGTGAAAGGACATACGAGATCAGACACATCATAACATGTAGAACAACGTTTGTCACATACATTTTAGGATGCCCTTGTAACATAGTATATGTGGGCAGTACTAAAAGGGAACTTAGGACCCGCATACAGGAACACCAAAGGGCAATAAACAACGGTGACTCCAGATACCCCCTGACTTTCCACTTCCAAGAAAAACAACACAAGTCCAATGAACTATGGTTCTTTGGCATAGACCACATACCAGTGTCGCCCCGAGGAGGAAACAGGGAACTTGCCCTGAGAAGGAATGAGGCCGGCTGGATTTGAAAACTCCGCTGTGTCGAGATGGGCCATAATAGCGAATCAGAGATGCACTATTTTCTCTAAATGCCCTCAGACCTTTTGCTTTCATTCTGGAGACACCTCTACCCTAACATCTCAAAAGGGTTTAGAGGCATATACTTTGGGTATCATCTGACTGGGTACATCTCCCCTTTACGATATATGTAAGAGGGATATGTCTGTATGCTCTCTTGCAGTGGGTTGATGTGTTCTCTGAAAATCTGGATCGTTTCTATACTGTTAAAGAGCATCTCTCTTTACATGTCACATTCCCTGATCTAGTTTTTAATTACGATTGAACCCCCATGCATTTATTGCAATCTGATATCCTTACCCCCCCCCACCTACAGGGCGCTTAATATTTGGACCCCTATACTGTTTTTTCATCCTTAGACTCAACCCCTTCCCCACTTTTTTTGACGCTTTATTACCTATTCTTACAAGAACCTATTTCACCTCTTTCTTTGGGAGGGGTTGTTTCTCATCCTTTTCTGAGGTAGTAACTTTATTCTTATGGATGGATCTGAAGAGATACTGGGACTTGTTGTTTTTTCTTTATGCTGACTGTATTACACTAGTTATGCGGGGATGGGTCACGCCGTTTATCCTAGTATGGACCCTTCCGTCACACATATGTATATGTTCTGTTACCATGCATCATTAAGTTTCACACATTGATAATGACGTTTTGACTTAGCATTGTATTGAATACACCATCAAACACATTAGGCAGTAATCTTATTCTTATGGGTGTATCTGAAGTGATATTGGGACTCGAAATCTCCCTATACTGACCATACTACATTAGTTATGTGGGGATGGATCACGCCGTTTTATCCTAGGTTTGACCCTTCCGTCGTATATATATATCTGTTTTGCTATCAGGTATCACGCATCTTCACACATTGATAATGACGTTTTTAATGCAGCATTTTCATGAATACACCTCTACTTTATGTATTGAGGGATACGGCCTGCTCTTAAATAGATATCGCCTAACTGAGGGGCTTAGGAGGGGCAAAAAAACACGGACTATATTCTTACCCAAAGAGACCCGCTGGCCATTCCAAGATGGCGGCATGTATTAAGGAGTATTTTCCGTTGGGTCCACATACCGGCTTTACTATGGAGATCACAACACGAGTGATTTCCCATTCCTCTTTCCCCTCTTATCTCCACTCATAAGTTTTTATTAACTGACTTCGTCGCTCAGTCATTTTTGCTTGTAATATCGCGCGCCGTGGTTTGCCTTTACGGGGTTTTTTGTATGTTCAGCTAACACACTGGGGGTACGTTCATTTTGTTCGACCTACGCTTTTTAACAATAAGAATCTCCTCTTTTGAGTGGGGACTTATATTGAAACTATATTTTTAACATTTGCGGTACACACATATCAACATTCATTGACGTTCCGATATCTCTAAGATGGCGCCCATGATATTGGGGGCTTCTTTGCCATTCTCGTCGCTCAGCAACCTTTGGGTGGGTCTTTGAACAACCAGGTGCGTTTCATTTTTGACGAATTACATGGCCTATATATATGGAACCCCCCGATTGGAGAACTGATGGCTACCTGATTGGATGGGTGGATGTCTGACCCTCCTCTGGAGATACGGATTCTGGTAAGCGCTCGCTTGTTCAGTAGATACTCTTTTAGCGTTAATTACTGGATGTATGATGGTCTAGGATCCATTGTTTTAATCTTTTTCTTTGAAAGTAACGCTCGGTGAACTTTTATCATCCAAAATAGAGTAGACGTTTTTGAATTAGCATACGAGTGTTTGTGTATCTGTGTGGCCATAGGCAACGTCTTTCTTTCACTTTTTACACCGTCATAATGTTTGATATAACCCCCGCCCCTTAGCGCGTTTCTTATAACATTATTAAGGCTTTCATGAGCGTATGGTTGGTATCTGTAGGCTTTTTCCTGTTGTGCCTCCATCGACTTTCTCGAACTCTTCCGAATGGAGGCGCTAAGATGTTGTTTATTTGTGATTATAGATGCACTGATAGGGGTATCGAATACCATTCCAAGATGGCGGCCGTTAGACTAGGACCGCTTTTTCTGCGTTAAATACCCCACAGATCGTATCATGTTGGCGATCTCAGCTTTAGGGATCTCCTTTTTCATTTTGCTACCTCCTCCTCTTTCCCCCCCCTCTTTTATGAATACATGTACCTTCACCGATTGATAAGACTTTTTATTCAATTATCATTTCTTGCAAATTTATATTCATGGTCACGTTGGAATACATATATGCTGTCTGTCTTCCATCACAGGTATCTTCACTGATCTACATGAGCCAAACTGATTGGATGATACTTGCCTTTAATCAATCCTCATTGTCTAATCCAAATTTGGATGTGTGCTCTCTCATATATTAACTGGCTTTGCCACCATGACATTGATTTTTTGGATATGAAGTAAGTGCTGCTCGCCTGGTTTACATGATTACATTTTGTTGGTGCAATTCTCTATCGGGCATCTAATCTAATTATGGACGTACATATATTGTACTTGTTTTCCTTAGATACATTGACCCTAGATTTCATCACTGGGTATATCGGCACTGGTGTTGAAAACATAAGATCAAGAACCATCTATGGAGATACCTTTCACGTCACACTGATTATTTTCGCTTGGTGTATATATATTTTATATTCTCATCGTGCTGGCATGGCCGTTTAGATTTTTTTGACATTTGGCAGTGTTTTTCCTGCGTTACCTCTTCACTACCATCCTATCCTTTCTCCTCCCCCCCCTTTTTTCAGACTTTTTTATACTTACTTCTGTAATTCTTTTTCATTCTCTTCCCTTGGTCATCTTTTCTCGTTTTGGCAGATAATTTAACCAGACTGAGGACGAGACATTTTGAGAGGAGTGCTCTGATACACAAAAAAAAAAGTTTTTTTGACCATAAGCCTTTCACAGATGATTATATGTATACTGATTCTATGCATTTCTCTCTTATTTAAACTATTGTTGTATATTGTAATTTATAGATTTCCACATGTAATGGCTCATTCTTAGTTTGTCATGTTTGTTCTGTGTGGGTTTGAATAACCTTTTTAAGAAAATATTTGTATATGTGCCTGGTAACACCTAGATGTTATCCTAAGCATTTTTTTATGTCAACTTGTGTTTTGTCTGTTTGTTAAAACAAAGTTTTCAATACGTCTTTGTATATATCTGTTACAGCCCTGAAGAAGTCCTTTGGTGGACGAAACGCGTCGGCTGTTCCGGCTGTTCTGGAAAACTTTGATTTTTAAGTGTAAAAATTATCGCAAAATAAAAGTGGATCTTTTGTAAAAACATAAAACTACTCAAGAATCTGAATATGATTTAACTTACAGTGTTTAAGTGGTGCATTTGGTTTGGTGATTGTACATATATCTTCCAGTTTTTTGGAACGACATTGTGCTGGCGGGTGTCTACCAAGTTTGCACACTTGCGGTGATTGAATTATATCACCATAACTGATATTGGGTAATTTTCAAAACCGGTGCTGTTCTAGAGGGCCACCGCTAGCCTTGTGTTTGGTTCTACATATAGTAGCTTCTCAGTAAATTATCATGTTAATGTAAACACATGTAAAAAGTGACCATTAGAAAAAGATGTCAAGCTAAAATGCAAAATCAAAAATGGAGACTCAGCATGGCCCCTAATATACTTCACTACAACACTCTCTGTTGTCTCACTGATTTGCAGTGCCATATCACATTCTGCAAAGTTATCCCGGCCAATGCCTGGTCTATGTGTACCTAATGAAGACCAAATACCTTTTGAGACCACTTTCTCAGTATACTTAACTGTGATGTCCAATGATAAGACCATATATTAGGGAGTATCTATCCTCCTTCATGCCAATGTGCATTAAAAGTTTTGAGGGAGCACCTTTCAGCTTTACTTTGCCACACAATGTCAAGCATAGTCTTTGCAAAGCCTGAAATATACCACTGTCTGTTTCAATTGGCAGTGCTTGAAAGATGTATATAAGCTTTGAAATAGGCAATGTTTTAATACCCCATATCTCTAATTTCTCTCTGATAATAATAAGAACTACCATTGCTACCTCCCATTTTGTTGAATGCTTTTTGCATGTTTACTATTTGTTGGACTGAAGTTTTTTTAAACAGAACAATAAAGAAAATAAAGTTTGGCTTCTGGGGATTTTTGCTAAGGATGAAAAGCTAAAATAGAATAGATTAAGTATTAAATCTATGGGCTGGTTGACTGATTGGTTTGATGGTTCTAAGCTTCCACTATATTTTTGTGTGCAAAAATGTATGTTTCCGTGTAGCTACCCAACAAAAATGAAATATTAAAAACAGTCTTTTTCATTTCTACACCTTGACAAACCGGTACCTTTGGCCAAAGCCTTCATAGATGGTGCAAGGTTCTGCGTTAGGGTCTGATGTCCTCTTCCCTATACATGTTACAAAGAATCAAAATCTGTGAGTCACACTCATCTGCGATCTGTGATCACACATTCAAAGCATCGAGGAAACTGCAGTTAATGTAGTTGTTTTACTGTGCTATTTACAGATCAATAATACTTGTAACCTTTGTGACCCGCTTTTCTATATGATAAATTCTCACAATTTTTATGATGATTTCTGAGTCTGCATAGGCAGACATTCAATCTCAATACTTTTGTTCTGTTTGTGTTAATTCTGCAATCAAACATATTTATTCTCTGATTCTTCCCTGCTTGTAGTGCCTCTGCAGTTTTATTAGTGACTAATGGCATGCACTTTATAAAATAAAAGTAATGAGTTTCCCTCAATTGCCTGACACTGCCACCATGTTTTACTTATTAAACAGCCTTGAGCTTTAGGAAAAGTGATCTTTTGGCCTCGGTCATGATTTGGCAAGAAAGAGCATCGTGGATATTCACACATCTTCCCACTCCCCTGTCTACATTTTTCTTCACTGATATTTTATTATATATCACCAATAAAAAAACCACATTTCTTGTTGTTGACAAATGCAAGTCAATACATTAGCAAACTTAGCACAAGTTCCCAAATACATAATTTATTTAGTCGCAGAAAATTACAGGGTCAAATGGTCAAAGTTCTGAACTTAGTATTGAGCATAAGGAAAACCTGGCGAAGACTATTGTGGAGGTGCCAGAGAATGAGGATCAGTTGCAGTTTTTCATGAGTTTGATGGAAATTAATTTCTGGTTCATTCCCATGTGTGCTAAAGAGGAACATTTGATGCAGCGTTTATTAAACAATGGGGGGAACTTTCTTTCGAGTGAATAGTCCTTGCATGAGTTCAGTGCAATAAAAAATTGTAAGCCATACCCCCCAAACCTTTTGGCACCAGTGACTCTAGTATTGTGGTGACAGATTCCAGTTAACATGGGTTAGATGCAATTTTATTATAGAGAGGGAACGGCAAAGAAGAAGTTGTGGCCTCAGAGGTGCTTATTCTTCATTGCCAAGCTGGAGCTCAAAGCGTTGGTGTGTTGGTGGGGTGTTACTAATTTTAGTCACTACTTATGGGAAGTGGAGTTTGTTGTTTGTAGGGATCACACACCTTTAGTTGATCTCTTTACCACCAAGGGAGCAGGTAGATCTACACCCAGAATTGCCAAGTCACAATTTAGATTACAAGTGTTTTTTTGTCATATTGAGTATATAACTGGAATCAAGAATATAAGGGCAAATTGTCTTTCTAGATAACCTTTGAGTGAGCATGAGCATGATGAAGATATTGATGATGATGAAATGGTTGTTAGTGACCTTTCTGTCATCACCAAGGGTGTCATTTCAGAGCATGAATGGTCAATTGCCCTGGATCAGGATGTGGTCTTAAAGGTAGTTATGCGATACGGTTGACCTTACAAAAAGATTCGGAATTCAACGATGCATTAAATCAGAGTACCCAGCTGGAACTTTGATTGTACATTAATCAAGACAGATAACCACACCTGATCACATTCTTTGCACCTATTGATAATCAGTTTCAATTGTAAGTGATCTCCAGGAATGGACTTCTCAATAAAGTCTCTTTTCCACAGTGGACCAGCCGTGAATTACATATTGCCCAAAATTAGAATTCAATGTTTGGCTAATAATAGAGCCACATTTTGAAATCTCCAGGTGACATCTTACTTACTACATCCCAGGACTAACCCGACAAACCATTCAATATTGAGCAGGCAATGTGTTGTTTAGCTGCACTCATTATTCCAAGATAATAGGAAAGCTGGTCAGCAAGGAGGGTGCCAAGATTGTACTGGTTTTCGTCTTGGTGGGATGTTCATCATGAAGATGCACAAGTACATTGAAGCATTAACAGCACATGAGGTATCTCGAGAAAACATGAGGAGGTTTTAGGTGCTTGTGTGCTCAGCAGATCTTTTAAATGATGTGGTTGCTCTCCTGGTCACAGCACTTACACTGTGACATGATTATCTGTCTTATTTTATCGCAAACTGTACATCATTGTCAGTCTTCGTTCTTCCAGCAAAACGAATCAACTGATAGGGTATATCCTGAACAAGAACGAACCAGTGGCATTAAGAATTCATGAAAGTGCTAAGCTGGAAGGTGACTAAGTCAGTGTTATGCCTCTAGTGCAATGGGCCTGGCAATACCAGCCTCAACATGAAGTGATTTAAATGCAATTGATACTGGTAATGTGCCAGGTATCCAATAGAGGGCATTGTTTTCTCTAAATGGTGTTTTATTCTATGTAGGTATACAGTTTCTTCATTTTAATCAGAATTCCTAGATAATAAACTGCATTTGGTTATATACAGGAACGAATACAACAACAAGACTATAGACTTGCCCCAAAGCCACTCAGGAAGTCTTCTAAATATCATTTGTTCTTTGGACTCGTCTTAAGGCTCATCTATTACAAGGTTCTACTTCAAGTCTGTCTAACATGAAGTGTCAGAGCTGCTTTTAATTACCTAAATATTGGTCCTCTCTGCATAAAAAGTAGATTTTCCACATGATTTGTGGAGGAAACACATTACTTTTTTTCACACTTTACGTGTACGAATACACATTAAGAGTAGCACTTGTACTAGTAACACAGGACTAGGGTTGTCAAAGCAGGTACTTAGTTTCTTACAACTTAAAAAAAAAAAACGAGCAGAGACTCCTGCTGTGTGTGCACACACACACCTACACACACACACATCCACACATTACAAACTTACTCCAGAAATACATTTCTCCTGGCCATGTTTCCTTTGTGTTCAAAGAATAATAATAGTTCACCACCCTCATTAGGACAAGCAAGGAAAAGAGTGAGAAAGTGTAGTGGCCAGTTCTAAGTGAATCCAGATGTCCAGGATCTGAGAGAAGAACAAACTAGATGTTCATGTGTCGCTACATACATTTCTGAAAATATTATTTTCTTCAATATGTCTTCTCATGAGAATCCTAGATACTCATTTTGGAAAACTCAAATTCAAGAGAAATGAAACATGATCTACCACTAGCAGCAATGTAACAAATGAAAAAAGTTACTGAGTCTGTCAGAGGGAATGTTATGTCAAGCTTTTTCATCAATCCTTACAGTTGCAAGAATAACAGAGTAAAAATATAGTAAAATTGTTGGTGTTTGAACTCACCAGGTGACTGGGTACTTGGTTTGCCACAGAAGGAAATCTCTGGATAGCTGTTGATGAATGGGTAGTTCAATACAGGCGGTGGTAGGTTGAGTCAGTGTACAATACAGCACGATCATCAGTTGGAAAAAAGATGTCAATGTCACAGTGAGGTGTATGTTTTTGTTAAGACAAAACACTTCATATCTTGAAATATGCAAAAAAGGAAGAAAAAGAGAAGAAAGAAGCAGAAAACTCTGGGTAGTTCTCAAGTTGAGGTGGAAAGAAGCTCCAGTATGGAGCACTGTCAACACGAGCGACACTCTAAATTTGCTCACCTCAAATGTCTGCTTTTCTATCAAAGTCTTTAAGCGTAGGATTAGCACAGTGCTATCCTTGCCGAGCTGTAAAATGGCCGAAGCCTTTTATCACTCCAGGCACAGTATTACAGCTTTGGATTGGTAAAATCTTACAAGCCAACCTGAAATGAATAAAAGCAACCCCTGACATGTGTTTCGCTCTCATTAGAACTCTTCAGAGAGGTATAGCTTTGTCCAGACGCAAGGGAGCACCCAGTATAAGTAAAAACAATTCCCTTTCAGGCATATAGTGACGCATAAATTATGCAAAGAAAGAACTTAAGAACTACCCAGAGTTCTCTGCTTCTTGTTTTGCATAATTTATACGTCACTCTATATCTTAAAATATATAAATATTTATGGTAAATCAATGCCCCTGTTTAACACACTGTATACAATATGGCATTGTAAGATGATCCTAAACAATAAAATACTTCTTAAAAAGAAACACTTTTGTAATACAATGAAGCTAGAAACAGCAGCCAGAGATGATTCAACACAGTTGTAAATGTTGTGCATATTAGTTAACATATATACACATATGCACATAATTAGTGTATATATACTAGTTGTAACACTAGTATATATTTATTGTGGTGAACCTTGCCACTATGTAACCAAAGCAATGCCCTTTAGAAGAATACCTATCCTAGACGAAGCTGGTGCCCTTTAGGGCAGTTATACTGTTTTTCCCAAAGAAATAATGTGTGTACAGAGAGCCATGTTAGATGAGTGTAGTGTGAAATACATGTTTTCCACCTCATACCATCCTCAGAAAAATTGACTGGTTGAGCAGTTCAACAAAACTCCGTGAAAGGAAGTCTAGAAACTACATTAAGCTAGAGGTGGAACATCCAGTTAAAATGTCCATGTTTTACCTACAGGGAGGAGCCAATACAACAGCCTTCATTTCATTCTCTTCAAGCTAATTTTTAAACACTATCTAGTGTCTCCTCATTCTTATAAATTAGTCTTACAAGGGAATCTCAAGATCTCCCACTAGTAATATGTTTGATTATGTGATGAAACATTAGAAGACAATAGCCCAACTAATGCATAAAGAAAAAAATAACCTCCAAGACAGCTAAGTACCTTATCAATTAGTGTTGATATAATCAAAAGTCCACACTCAGTGGGTAACAGGAGTGCTGATAAGTCCTGATCATGGAGCCAATAACTATGTGTGCTTTAGAAAAAATGGACCAGGATCTACATTATTTTGAAAACAATCAGTGATGTCATTTATTTTCTTTCCATAGAGTTCCATGTGAACAGGCTCAACCTCTACAACCAGTGGGTGGAATACACAGTTCTCATATATGAGACAGGAGTGAGCTTCCTGACATGCAAGACCCAGTGCAAGATGTTCAGTGGAGGGAGTGACACTCTCCAATTTAACAGCTGAGCAAAAAGAGGAGTCGTAGGGCCTGATTTCGAGTTTGGTGGATGGGTGATTAAATCACAACATGAAGGATATCTCATCCACCTTATCACAAGTGTACTATAACCTATGACACTTGCAATAAGGCACACAGGATATTTGTTATGTTATGGTTATTTTGTTATGTTATGGTTATTTCTAGAGCGCGCGACTCACCCTGGGGCATCTCGGCGCTATACCTGGTATCCACATTGTGATGGACTAACCTGACAGCTAAACTTTAAATCAAGTTCTAAGTCCCTCTCAGGGCAGTTTAGTGGACTCTTCTCTTTGATGCGTAATGCTTCGCCATCATGAAGCCACAGCATTCACGCAGAAGACAGTCTACTCATACGTTCAAAGACTGCCAAGATAGCAGACAAAGTCAAGAAGAGAATCAAGGTGAATGTCACCGTCATACTTGACTTAAGAGTTATTGAGAACTTACACAGTGGTGTTTTTGCTAGCGTAAACGTTGACAGAAAATTGCTTCAATGTGCTATGCAGAAAACCAAATATTGTCAGAAAATCTGATATGCAGCCCAATTCTATGAGTTTACAAGTTCATTGATCCTTTGGGGATGGCTCCTTTTTGGAGCTGGTGGGTATAGTCAGGTTGCCCGGATGCTTGGTCCTAAGTAGAAGGCTGCATTCTCCAACCCAAAAGGCATGTAAAAAGTACACCTGCCACCTTTCACAGGTTGAAGAATCACATCCTGATTAATCTGGATGCATTCTATATACTTATCTAGATTGTATAGTGGTGTCAAGTGATTCCTGGGCAGATCACCTTGTACACCTCAAGAAGGTGTTACAGGCACAGAAAAATGTAAAGTTCACTCTGAAGATAAACCGGCGAGACTGGGCAAAGTTCAGTGGTCTGTCTTTTGCACTAAGTGGCTGGTGAAAAATTTGACTTCTCAAGGAAAAGTTTCAGGCCTCCGTACAATGGGAAACCCCCAACAACACAGACCTATGTTTAGACATTTGTCAACTTCCATCAGTCCTTTATTGTGAAGACCGATGCTTTTAATGATAGCAATATAACAATCCTATCCCAACTCAATGAGAAGGAATGATAAGATCCAGTGATTTTTATTAGTTGTTGGTTGATACCCAGGGAGCAGAACTGAGTAGTGCTTGTCTCAGAGTGTTTTGCAATTTTGTCAGCTTAGAAAAGATCCGATCATGCTTGTTTGGAATTTTTATTACTATTAAAACCAACCACCAGCATTTGGAATAGCTGATAGCCATGGAATTGTCAATGTCAAACTTCTCCAGTGCCAAAATGTTTGTAGTTATTGAATTTCAATGTTGACCAGGATGCTGAAAATTCCCATGGGAATGTGGATAGTCTTAAGGACATCCAATTGATTAATTGGTCTAGACTTTTGGAAGAAAAAACTATTAGACCTGACCACCTTTGGTGTGGAATTGCCCCAGACATTGGCAAACCTCCAATTCGAGCTACATGGACACAACAAACTTTCAGAGGCCTTCCCTGCAACTGCCGCGCTGACCACCATCTTACCTTCCCGGATCCTGCAGTTGCCCTCTGCTAGAGTGAGTCCTGACCCCCCAGAAGGTGCCCGAACATGTCCTGAACCATTGGCTAGTGTGAGTGTACTCCTCCCACCTACAATCTGCAAGATGAAAATCCAAAGGTTCCGGGATCTTTGCATCAAAAAATATCCATCACAAGCCTCTTCAAAAATGCAAACAAACTTTATCAAGGTCAATGTGGGACCTGCATCCAACAGCAGATGCTGCCTCCCTAGCTACAGGCTCTGGACTTCACCCACAGGGTGCTTTTTATGTCAACAATAACCACATCACATTTCCTACCACATCAAAGCTACGACTGGTAACCAGCTCTTCAGGCCAACAATGATCTCCTTGCGGTCTAGCCTCAACCAGCTCTTTACAATAACAATGTAATGTAGGCCCCTCATACAAAACTGGACTGAGTTAGAATGTAAATTTCCACCAGAACAAACCTGGTCCTGGTATCTGACCTGCGTTCCTACATGCTCAGCCTGAAATTTTGACTTTGACTCAGTCCGGCACGACAAGATAACCATGACTGGAGGTTTGTGCTTCCTGGCTCTATTTTACCTACAATTTAAAAAATGCATAACTCCACTTCTACTTCTTGAATTATTGTTATTTTGCTGCCATAATATTTATTAAAAATCACTTTATTTTTTTTTAATCAATTTGGGATTTTTCCTGTGTTGTATTTTTGCTTTATTACCATTTGAGTGCTGAATAAAGACTTTTGCACATTTCCTCTAGGTTAAATCTGGGTGCTTTGTGCCAAGCTACCAGAGGGTTAGGCACATGTTTATTGAGTAACTTATGGGTTTAACCTGACAGGGATTGTGGGTAATTACTTGAGTAGGGTTCGCATCCCTCTCAACTAGTAACCTACTCTCTTACAAGTACTATCCTGCTTCAGGTCTAATATGGCATGGGTGAGCTTTAAGAATTGAACCTGCATCCAAAGGGACCTCTAACCACTTAATTGCAAAATGGGTGCTCCACAGGGACACAACTGCTGTTTGCATAGTTTGAGACAACCCTCAATTTGTCAACCCATTCTGCCATAAAAGGGGTAGCACCAATAAACCCCACATACACATGCACTGGCTAGTAGCAGCATTATAGAATTTTGGAGTGCAGGAGCTGCATCCAGAAGAGAGGTCTACTAGCCTCCCCTTCTAAGATACAGCAAACTGTCTGAGTCTGATTTACTTTTATGGAGGTGGACATTAAAACATTATTTGCATGGTTTTTGCTACAATGACCATGAGGACCAAAACGAATGTAATCAACAAAGAAGAGAGAGAGAAGAATGGGAACTCGTTCTCCTTCCCCCGCTATACTAAAAAAACAAATTAGAATGAGCTCACTACCTCCTTAACCTGTAATCTTGAGAGGTCTGTAATTCAAAATCCTGAGGAGAAACCCAAGGTTTTTATTTAAAGAACCTTCATTCACCAACCTATTTGCTGACATGCTTCATCATTGGGTTCCCAATCTCCTAGCCGAATGCTTCCATGGTGTGCTGAGGTGCCTGCGTACAGCAGAGCTGGTTTTCTTGTGTGTGGTGCAAGTGTATGTGACTTATAATTGACCCAGGGTCTCCTACCTCAAGGGGTATTTTTAGGAGACCCTAAACACATTTTTAAAATAGTGGTTGATACCTGTGAGATTGTCTTGATTTCTTATATCCCTTTTTAATTTCAACATGTTTCAGCCATCTCTCCTAAGTGACTCTGTGGGTCAATACGGATTGGCTTTCATTAGGACTAGAAAGGAAGATTGCATGCACCCTATGGCATGTGAAGTAAGCTTGAATTTACAAACCTACATGGAAATTGTCACTTCTTGTGACTACTTCTACATGGAAATGGTCACTTTTTGCAACTACTTTAGTAGTGTAGTATTTCTTCACTATTTGGGTGGCTCCGAAGGGGTGAAACCTGACGTCACACTTTGGTCACGGCATCTCAACCTCCGATTCACCTTGTATTCCTAATTGCATTAATATGCAGGATTTCCAATGAGTTCAAGGTGAAGCGGAGGCCCCTTGGAGCCTTAGGGTTCATGCAATCTTCTTTTGTGGTCTGACTAAAGCCACATTGACCCACGGGGGCACTTAGGGGTGATGGCTGAAACATGTTGACTGTAATTACGGATATAATCAGGAATCACAGCACACCCTGGAAGAATTTAGCGACCAGGGTAGGAACTCAATGATGAAGCATGTCACCAACGAGGTTGGTGAGAAAGGGTTTTTTTAGAAAAATAAAACAGGTTGTCCCTACCATTTCTCCTTCAGATCTTGAGTTATAGACCATTCAAGATTACAGGTTAAGTAGGTAGTGAGCTCATTCCTATTTAGCATCAAAATGAATGGACATAGCGGATGGTTCACAATCACCTTTATTGCATCCATCATTATAAGTACTCCTACTTGTTTACAAACATCGTTTTAAACTGGTGGTGAGTGCATAATGGAGGATGGCTGCTGCCATAAGGGAATGGCCTGGACATCTTCATCCTATCTTGCTCTTCTTCCGCTCCTCTTTTGTTTCATTTGTCTCAAGGACATGGTTCAGGGTAACACTTGTTTCTCACTAGCACAAGCTCTCAGATGTTTGATGTGGCAAGTGCTTCATAGATATTGGCAACTACAGTACATTCTGGAAGAAGGGCAGGGGGTTCCTTGCCAAGAAACCTTGCCACAACCTCTTTGTCTTATTGTCTGAACTGGATAAATGGTCAAACTCTGATTGGTCATGGGCTGCTACACCACTGCCAAGGACTAAACATAAAATATAAATAGAGGTGTAGGGCAGATGTTTACCCCTGCGGATCTCTTGCCAATATTTACAGAGAACATATGTTAAAGCCTGCCTCAATGCGGCCTCCAGACTACTTACCAGCACAAGGAAATACGATCATATTTCCCCACACCTGAAAGCTCTCAACTGGCTTCCCCTGGAGGCAAGAATACAGCTCAAACTAGCTTGCATCACGCACAAAGCTTTACTCTCTAACTCCCCTTCATATCTGACACAGAAACTCGTGATCTCCTGTGGAAATATGGATTTTTCTGGTCAGTTATGTCCCCTATCTTGGACCCCAACGGTTCTATGTGCATGTTACAAGTACATGTATGTTTCCTCCAGTTCCAGTTATGAAGACGCAAACACATGTGCGTCCACCGTCAACATGTCCTCAGTCAGATCCGCCATGAATAGGCCGGATATTCCATTCCTAAGTATGAAAAGCCACCGGCTTTATATGGTTCACTTATGCCATTTTACAGTCCAGGCAAGTAGGCCCTGATTCTGTCATCAAACTCTTCTTGCCTTCTGCCTCTGAAAGCTCCAGTCTGAGCCTGCATCTGTGACCATGAACTTTGTCTCATTCTCTGCGCGGCTCACGAAGCCTGACATCAGCCTATTCTCTGCCAAGAACTGTATTTCACCTTCGAATTATCTGCTTCCCCCTCAGCCGATGCATTCCTGCCTAGTAGTTTAAGTAAACATTCTTCCAGTTACCAAGCAAAAGGCCCGGCTTCACTGTCTTTATGCAAGTAATTCATAGCCCTGTTACCATGGAATATTCCTATCCCCTCGCATTTAGTGTAGGCACTTAGACGCTTGTACACGCACGCACAGTCAGTATAGAATAGATTCTGTCCGAGAGTCCTTCTTTCGTGGATAACATAGTTCTTTAAACATAGGATGTTAGATATGATTTGGGATTAGGTTGACTTGACCCCCCAGACTTCTTGTCTCCACATGTAGAGCTAAATGTCAAGTCCCCTTCACCCCCTAGTTGCACGTCAATCATACGTCATGCTGCTGCGCGCGCATCTATGCCAAGTATTATCTTATAGATCCACCTATATATGACATCATAACCAATTATGTTCCTTTTTACTCCTTATTACACCCATTTTTGGTTACGCAGATAAATCGTCATTTTCCTTATCAATTGTTACGCCTACTGCATTCGCTTCATTGTAATGTATGTACTATAAAAGTCATTTCTTGTCAATAATGTATGTACTTCACTTCCTGAACCTCCGTGGTGATGGAACTTGGAGCAACCGATTATAATCGTTCATTGGAATAAAGCCCATTCCGAACCTCTAATACCACGGATTCTGCCTCTCATTTTACTGAGCTGTTTTATTATGTTTCCGTATCAAATTAAGACCCGGTAAAGGAAAATTATTTACCACATGAATGGCGCCCGAACAGGGACACTTTCTCATCTCACGCGCCGGCGGTGAGTTGCAGGCCCGGTCTCCTGCCACAGCTGGACGGACAATAACGCGTACCAGCAGGATTTCCTGTATCTCCCTCCGGTCAAGCGGGGGCGACTGAGGCTGCGATCAACACCCAGACGAGGTGGTGAGAAGTGCGAAGTATCCCGACCAGAGCCTAGCTGAGAGAGCAAGATCCGAGGTATACAGAGGCCCACCAGTTTCCGAAGTCCCAAGTCGAGTCCAGTCCGGTCCAAGTCCAGTTTCCGAGGCCTTCCGTTTCCGAAGCTACCCGGTGAGTACCATTACTGGGGAGGCATTTCTGACGTGCACATAGGTTGTGCCGGTCAAGACGGGTTTGGGTACACAAATCCGGTCTGCACTGTTTTAGCAGTGTATCTGTACTGTTTAGCAGTATATCAAGTATTTCCGAAGTATCTAGTTATTGTCAAGAATTATGCTTGGTGATTAGTTATGCAGACGATCATCATTGTTGTTTCAGTTAAAGGTTTAATGTTTAATGTTTAATGTGTTTAAAAACGTCCTGCATATTGTGGTATGAATGGTTGTTCATTATTGTGCTTTTGTATTAAGTGTGTTCAAGATTAAGTATCGGATCAGTTGCCAATATGCCGTTCTTTTCGAAACTAAGACAGATCACTACAAGAAAAGGGGTACTCGAAGAAGCCGTTCCTATTCCTCCTAGGGATACTCCAGGGCACTTCATGTATCACAAACATGGCTTAGACGCTATATTATTTCTTGATTTATGGATAGACTACACCAAGGAATTACCAGAAAGTCAGAGGTGGCCCACAGCGGGAACCTGGGATGCAGAGTGCATCATGAAAGTAGAAGAAGAGTTATGGAAAAGGAAAGTCAGACAGTCACAGAAAGATGCCATTGAATTATGGCGTAAGGAATCACATAGACGAACAGAAAAAGCACGTAGACAGGAAGAGAAGAGTAAAGAGAATTCTAATAAAGTCCGAGAAAATCTATTAATTGAGGAGGGTATCCGAGTGAAATCAGAACAAGTAGATAGACAAAGGAATGCCCTTATGAATGGTATGTATCCCCTTCTGGCCGAAGGATTACCTAAGGCTACTCCAGAGATACCGAAAGACTTGCCACCCCCATTATTCCCAATAAAGGTACATCCTAAGGGACATCCTAGAACCGCAGAAGATGTTTTTCTTTCCTCATATTTAGATGACGCAGCTCCCGAGTATGCTAATTCCGCCCCACATAGACCACCTATCAGGGAGGTTCAACGCCAAGATCCGGTACCCGTATCTCTACAGCAACAAGTTCCGGCAAGCACATCTGTCTCTACATCTGCTCCTACAGCTGCTTCTATAGCTGTGTCCACACCTATAGTTGCTGTATCACGTTCAACGAATCCTTTCACACCCGACACCCCAGATGGGGCTACGGGAGGTGCTACCAATATTTTTTCTACGCCACCCAGAATAAATAAACTTACTTTTCAAGAGTCAGCACATTCACGTACACCCAAACTCATAAGTGCCCGTACGCTTAAGGAACTTCTTATAGATTGCAGATATGACCCTGTGCCCGGAAAAGAGGACGAAATGACCCTAGCATCATTGCGTATCAGACGAGCCGCAGTGTATTTAGGGAAATTACCAGGAATGACTGCACATCTAGATAAAATATACCATTTTGTCCAAACAGGGCGAGATCCAGAATGTATTAACAGAGCTATGGAATACCAGAAAGTAGAGATACAGGGGGAACTGTTGCGTTTCCTTATAAATTGTGTGATCAGAAATGAAGACCGACCGGGGGTAGACCCGGAAGCAATGCAAATTCTTACCAGATGGAGCCAGAATATATCGGAAGGTAGACATGATAAACAAAATTGTATAATAGCCATGTGCCGAAAGATCCGTAAAGAAATAGAACGCCTACACGAAGAAAGATTAGCGGTAGATGAGTTCGAACAAAACGAGGAGGAAGGATCAGGACTGCCCACAGGACAGTCAGGCACCATAGCCTATGTAGGAAGAGGAAGATCTTGTAATAGTAATAGATGTCTTATTGACCCGATACGTCCGATATGTCCAGATAATAACAGGAATTCCAAATACCTATAATTAATATAAGGTCTAACGAGCATTCGTTCCAAACCGCCGACAAACTACTCCGAGAACGAAGGGGTTATCATTTTCTCGATTCTATGGATGAACAAGATTTAGCCAGGGCAGCTGTCCATTGGGTGGACAGTCCCGGAAAATATAGTGATGATACAGTAGCACGCACGTTTTTGAATCTCACCCCAGATGAACAGAGGTTAGCTGGGATTTATATGATTCAACAACTCATTATACTATATCAGAGTCAGCATTCGGACCCTGGTCCCTTACCTGATATATTGACTGAATTACTTATGAATAAATGGAGAGGTTCAGGTACTAAATTAATTAAAGAAATTCTAGAATCAAGAAAGCAGTATATTCTTTTTGTATGTTCAGACCGTGTCTCATTACCCGTCAAGGAAAGAACCACGTATTACATGGATAGACAGAATCCCTTACGAGAAGTGCACCCAATAAAGGGCGAGGACAATGAGTTTAAACGCGTATTTGTATATACGCCCATATCGAAAATAGAATTGTTACAAATGAAGAAAGTGGTACCCAGTCATGACAAAGACCCAGCGGGTTTTCACCGAGAAATTAAAGACATGTTACTCATGGGAGAGTATACCTATCCCGACATTATGACAATACTGAAGGTATTGATGCCTGCTGGCATTTACGAAAAACTCAAGGAAAAAGAGTGGGAGGTAGGAGACCAAAAGATAGAATGGTCAGCATTAGAAGCAGAAGAAAAGGCCCGAACTGCAGGAGTAGGACTTGGGGATAAAACTAAAGCACTACCAGGTTTATTAGTACAGGTACTGCCACGTTTATTAACTACGAAAAAGGAAGATTGGGGTACAATTTCAGCCTGTAAACAGAAGCAAGATGAAGACACTAGTGATTACTATGCCCGATTTGAAAAATGTTTTGGTATAAATAGTGGCATAAAAGCAAGTAGCGAATCATACCCACATCTGTTTGTAACAAAATTAGTGGAAAATGCCCTGCCCCAAGTAAAGAATAGAGTATTAAAATTCGAGAGTACCTGGCAAGGTAACACTCCATCACAAATGTTACAAATGTTACAGTACCATCACAATAGAATTAGAGAGGAACAAGAACATGAACACAGACGCATGAAAGACACGAAAATGAAAATGCTAGTTTCCCAGACAGTTCCAGCTGAAGGACATAAAAAGGGTATGACACATTCCGATTCAGCAGGACCTGTAAAAGGGACATGCAATTATTGTAAAAAGCCAGGTCATTACGTACACGACTGTCCAGTTTTAAAACATAATATCGCCATAGGTAAAACACAAGAAAGATCACGGCCACTCAGACAAGATCAGAATGAACAAGGAGCTCTGCAACATGCCCAGGCCATGCCAGCCGCACAACAGCCAATACAGTTTGTGCCAGCTGCACCACCGTTGCCTGTTGCTGCCACACAGACAATAACACGACAAATGTATCAGACCGCACAGTATGAATATCCTGAGTACCAGCGTTACGCATGAAAAAGCCTAGAGAGGGAAGTTGACTTACCCCTTATCGAGATCCCTGTAGATCAAGAAGGACCTTATATACATAGTGAATTATTAGGCCAAGATAGAAAATTTCTACTCGATACAGGGGCAAGTCGAACAACAATAAAACGTAGTGAAGTTCCAGGGGCACCCCTCTCAGGCTCACAGAATATTTCCCTTGGTTTTTCAGGAAAGCCTATTGTTAATGAAGTGTCACAGCCTCTCCCACTTACGATAGGACCTTTGACCCGAACTACCGATTTATTGCTTACTAAATCATGTCCAGAAAATCTATTAGGAATAAAAACGCTGAAAGCTCTAGGAGCCATAATATGTTGTTCCCCGGAAGGAGTAAGATTGTTTTTACGTGATTTTAAAGGTCACTATGTGTCTAGAGACATGGATTCCCGACTACAGACATTACCTACACATCTATGGGCACAAGGCCCTACTGATGTTGGTTGCATGAATATTACACCATATCGAGTCACATTAAAGGCAGGAGTGGTGCTACCACGAATGCGACAATACAAGTTACCACCAGATGCTGTAGTGGCTTTACTACAAATCATTGACGAACTTATTACCCAAGGAGTGGTTGTGGAAACCGACTCCAATGTATGTAATTCACCGATAATTCCGATTCTTAAACGAACAGATCCAAAGGCCCCGCCAGTATATCGATTGGTTATTGATCTGCGCGAGTTAAACAAATGCATTGTGCCACAATTCCCTGTGGTCCCAGATATCTCGTCATTACTGACAGCCATTGATTCCGAAGCGACATTCTTTACTGTAATCGATCTCAAGAATGCCTTTTTCAGCGTCCCAATAGATCCGGAAAGCCAATATTTGTTCGGATTTAGTTTAAATGGGCGTAGCTTTAAATTCTCACGCGCACCTCAAGGATTTACAGAAAGCCCCAGCATCTATAGCCAAGCACTGAAACGAGAACTTGACAGTATCCACATGCCAGTTAACACTGCTCTGCTTCAATACGTCGATGATCTGTTGATCACCGCGAGAAGTGAACCGGAATGTGAGAAAGCATCACTGACAGTTTTACAATTTCTAGCCGAAAAGGGGCACAAGGTGTCCCCTTCTAAGCTGCAATTCTGTGTCCAGCGAGTTATTTATCTTGGACACTCGCTGTCCAAGGAGGGAAGGCAGCTTACACCCGACCGCATTCAGTTAATAGCTAACATGCAAATACCCAAGACACAAAAGGAGGTGCGGGCTTTCATAGGCCTCACTTCATACTGTAGACAGTGGATCCCGCAATACGCATTTCTAGCAAAACCACTCATTCAGTTGACAACACAGGAGGCAGCCACATCGACTGTTCTCCCTTGGACTCAGGAACATACACAAGCTTTTGAAAGCCTAAAGAAAGCTTTATGTCAAGCACCTGTTTTAGCAACGCCATGTTACAGAAAACAGTTCACACTCTTTGTTACAGAACGCGAAGGTACTGCCTTGTCAGTACTCACACAGGAACAAGCAGGAGCACACAAACCATGTGCTTATTTTTCTAGTACATTAGATCCCGTAGCTCAGGCTTTGCCTGCATGCCTAAAATCAGTAGCAGCGACAGCTTTAGCAATCAGACAAAGCGATGCCATAGTGTTAGGACATCCATTGACAGTTCAAGTACCACATGCAGTAGAGGTTCTTGTAAATAGAACGCAAACACAACACTTGACTATAGCGCGACTTACAGGGTACGAACTTACATTGTTTCAGCCACATATAGAAATCAGACGCTGTAACACATTGAATCCTGCCACACTTTTGCCAGTAACCGGAACAGACCCACTAGCCCATGACTGTATTGAAGTTATTACTATAACGACGAAACCCAGACAAGACTTAACCGATGTCCCATTGTCAGACCCAGATCTGACATTGTATATAGATGGTTCATGTATGAGAACAAATACAGGAGAATTAGTGGCTGCTTACGCAGTCACAACAGATACTGAAGTCATTGAAACTAATCGTATAAATACTTTGTCAGCTCAAGCCGCAGAGCTCATCGCTCTGACACAAGCCTGTATTCAAGCCACGAATAAAAAAGTCAACATATACACTGATTCACGTTATGCATTCGGAGTTGTACATGACTTCGGCGTGCTGTGGCGAGAGAGAGGTTATTTAACTTCCCACGGTGCCCACATTCAGCACGGACCCCTCATTCATGCCTTATTAGATGCAATACATCTACCGACTGCAATATCAATTATGAAATGTAAAGCTCATACGAAAGTTACTGATATCATTTCTCAAGGCAATGATTTAGCTGACAGAACAGCTAAACAGACTGCTCAAACACAAACATCCGACATGACAAAGACAATAGTCCCGATGCCGACACATTGTATGACAGTTAAAGATCCTACTCTTGACGTAATTGACATACAGACACATGCTACACCAGATGAAATAAAGAAATGGACTGAATTAGGAGGGATCCAAACGGACCAAGGATGGATGATGAAGGAAAAGTCTGTGTGGTTCCTTCCTGATTCAATGGTCCAAGTTATAATTAACACTACACATAGTCCAGCACATCTCGGAGAAAAAGCTATGCTAGACAGCATTCAACACATTTGGTTCAATAAACATTTGCGAGCAGCAGCCAAACAAAAGGTCCGTACCTGTATGATCTGTTGTCAGTTTAACCCAGGAAAAAGCGTTCCCGTAGAACAGGGTGGATTTCATCCTCCTGATCACCCTTTTGAAGTGCTCCAGATGGATTATATCCAGATGGAACGATGTCGAGGATTCAAATATGTTCTCGTAGTTGTCTGCGCTCTGTCCCGTTGGACGGAGGCATACCCGGTTTCAGATTACACTGCCCCGACTACTGCCAAACAGTTGGTTCGAGAATTGTTCCCACGATACGGTTTACCACGTGTTGTCTACTCAGATAACGGCCAGCCGTTCTCATCCGAATTAATGAAACACGTTTCACTTCTGTTAGGATATCAGTGGAAATTCCACTGTGTCCGACACCCCGAAGCAGCAGGTCTCGTAGAAAGACATAATCAGACACTGAAAATTAGATTGTCCAAAATATGCAGGGAGAAAGGTGTTGACTGGGTAGTAGCACTACCAGTTGCACTCTTTTTCACAAGAATGGTCGCACACTCTCGAACAGGGCTATCCCCGTATGAGGTGATCTTTGGCAGACCACCAAATATGTGGGGGACGCCTATACCACGCAAAATAACTGATGTTGACTGTAATATGCTGACAGATTACTTGGCTTCCTTGATGTCTGCACTACAATCTTGTCGTTCACAGGTAGCTGCAGCCTTTCCCGACAACACTGAGGTGAAACCCCATGACGTAGTTCCGGGTGATCTCGTATTTGTGAGAAATTTCGACCGAAAGACTCAGCTGGAGCCCAGGTGGAAGACACCCAAGTTGGTTCTGCTCACTACAAGGACAGCCGTGAAGATCGAGGGCCGCAAGGGCTGGATTCATTCAAGTCATATCAAGAAATTTCATGGACTATCCTCGGATATAGACATTGTGCCCTGCACTCCCTCACAGACTGATTCAAAACTTCCTTTGGTTGAAAAGACTAAAACCGAACTCTATAAAGTAAAATTGAGGCCTAGAACGTCAGACAATTTAATTGTTTAAGTCCTCTCCAAGGTGAAGCGGTTGAATTTGTCTCTGACATGTATCCTCTAGACCTGAATCATGGACAGTCGCGGAAAATGTTGAAACGACAGGCGTACTGTAAATCACTGCGTAGCCATTGCATAGTGACATTAATAATCTTGTTTTCCTTAAGTCTTTTAATAATTACTGCAAGTATATTGTTGCACATATATTACCCTATTGCCAGAAACGTTTACAATGTTACCGCAGAACATTCTTTTAGTGACCTACCGCCGCATGAAATGTCTTATAGACTTGCGCTGCGCAATAACACTTTCATTAGTATGTTACATCATTCCCATCAGACTAGTAATGCCACCAATTGTTGGGTGTGTGGTCGGCTCCCTCCCTATCAGAATTATGAAGGAGTCCTGCCATTCTTTCCACACCCATTTACACATAATGGCTCCTGTGGAGCATGGTTTAGTTTAATCAATTCCATAGACTCAGACACAGCAGTTTACCAAGATCAGTGGGTATGGGGAAACCTGAACCTAGTTTTACTCAAGGTCTGCTACCCTGACAAGGAGGGTCGCCCCAAAAGAACAGGAACTGATCTAGAAAATGAAGTATATGGATTAGGTAATTTTACACCTAATCTCATGATTCTAAATGTCGTATCCGAAGTTGAACTAGTTTTACCAATAATGTCAGTATTCCCAGCGAAGGGCGAATTATGTGTAAGAAAGGTTGGTTCCATACATATGGGCCATAGTAAATGCACTACTATAGTAGAATTCAGTGATCAAGGCAAATCTTCATTTAGAGCTTATCGCCACTCCTACTTTATATGTGGTCAGACTGCATATATGCGTCTGCCTCTAGATTGGGATGGTACCTGCTACATTGCATTCCTTTTGCCACCTGTTTTCCTAGCTCCTCCTGATTATTATAGAAATATTCATTTAGTACACAACAGAGAGCGGAGAGATCTCCCAATTGTCGATTACACTGAAACAGCATGGGAAAAATACACAGATTTCAATAAAGGCATCTTTCCCTATATAGGTACTGTCACTAATAGTAAGCTGATACGTAGATTAACTAGAACCCTTGAAGCAGTAGTGAATGAAACTATTTCCGCCCTAGGCAATTTAACAGAAGAGCAGTCTGCTATGCGGATTGTTGTGCTTCAAAATCGTCTTGTCCTTGACGTCATCCTGGCTGATAGGGGCGGAGCTTGTAGGGTCATCGGATCAAGCTGCTGCGTATTCATACCAGAAAATTCGCCATCTGTATATAAAGCTATAACTCGCCTTCATAAGATTGTAAGCCAGATACACCAGAACCCAGGCACTTGGACTTGGTCCAGTTGGTTTTGGAGTGTGATATCAGCCTGGGGATGGAGAGTTCTATCCTTCCTAGGTATTGGCCTTCTCATACTATTCAGTTGCTGTCTATGTCTACAATGTGGACCAGCGATCTGTGGTCTGTGTGCCACATCGTGCATTCCACATCAAGATTTTCATTCAAGATCCCGGAAGAAGAAAGAAGAACAAATGATGCTATATGAACAGATCAATGGATTAATGAAGATTGATATCTCTTAACGGGCAAGTAGGGGACAAGGAGGGAATGTGGAAATATGGATTTTTCTGGTCAGTTATGTCCCCTATCTTGGACCCCAACGGTTCTATGTGCATGTTACAAGTACATGTATGTTTCCTCCAGTTCCAGTTATGAAGACGCAAACACATGTGCGTCCACCGTCAACATGTCCTCAGTCAGATCCGCCATGAATAGGCCGGATATTCCATTCCTAAGTATGAAAAGCCACCGGCTTTATATGGTTCACTTATGCCATTTTACAGTCCAGGCAAGTAGGCCCTGATTCTGTCATCAAACTCTTCTTGCCTTCTGCCTCTGAAAGCTCCAGTCTGAGCCTGCATCTGTGACCATGAACTTTGTCTCATTCTCTGCGCGGCTCACGAAGCCTGACATCAGCCTATTCTCTGCCAAGAACTGTATTTCACCTTCGAATTATCTGCTTCCCCCTCAGCCGATGCATTCCTGCCTAGTAGTTTAAGTAAACATTCTTCCAGTTACCAAGCAAAAGGCCCGGCTTCACTGTCTTTATGCAAGTAATTCATAGCCCTGTTACCATGGAATATTCCTATCCCCTCGCATTTAGTGTAGGCACTTAGACGCTTGTACACGCACGCACAGTCAGTATAGAATAGATTCTGTCCGAGAGTCCTTCTTTCGTGGATAACATAGTTCTTTAAACATAGGATGTTAGATATGATTTGGGATTAGGTTGACTTGACCCCCCAGACTTCTTGTCTCCACATGTAGAGCTAAATGTCAAGTCCCCTTCACCCCCTAGTTGCACGTCAATCATACGTCATGCTGCTGCGCGCGCATCTATGCCAAGTATTATCTTATAGATCCACCTATATATGACATCATAACCAATTATGTTCCTTTTTACTCCTTATTACACCCATTTTTGGTTACGCAGATAAATCGTCATTTTCCTTATCAATTGTTACGCCTACTGCATTCGCTTCATTGTAATGTATGTACTATAAAAGTCATTTCTTGTCAATAATGTATGTACTTCACTTCCTGAACCTCCGTGGTGATGGAACTTGGAGCAACCGATTATAATCGTTCATTGGAATAAAGCCCATTCCGAACCTCTAATACCACGGATTCTGCCTCTCATTTTACTGAGCTGTTTTATTATGTTTCCGTATCAAATTAAGTCCCGGTAAAGGAAAATTATTTACCACACTCCGGAGGAACCAGAAACTCCAGATCCGCCAGAGATCTCCTGCTCCAACCTGCACGATTTTGGAAAAAAAAACTTACAATCGGGCCTTCTCAGGGGCTGCTCCTAGAATATGGAACTCTCTCCCACCCGACATCAGAAGAATCTCCTCACTGACTCGTTTCAGAAAGGATGCAAAAACCTTCCTTATGGGCAAATTTCTTGTCTAACATTGCCTTAACTACTTTTATGGCACTAAGTATGGCGGCCGACTACCTCCCTTCTGACTACCGGGTCTCCCGAAACATCAGAAACTTGAGACCTGGTTAGAACAACTGAAAACGTACTCTGCAAATATGGTATCCCACTTGTGTAATTGGTTACGTAAACTGTAAATACATGCTCCTCTTTACCCTATATACTTCTCACCACACTGCTACTCGAGCTGTAATTGGTTGATTCTAAATCTGTCTGTATATCGTTTTGCTCTCCTGTAAAGCGCTCTGATACCCTAATGGGTCAAGTTCGCGCTCTATAAAACACATAAATAAATTAATTAAATAAAAGATGTTTGTTGTTAAATGATGACCAGCCCATCATAAGTTTAATGTGTGTCCATGGAGTCAAACACAAATCTCTGTAGTGAATGCTTTAGTTGACCTAGCCTCGAGACTCAGCTGGGTCCACTCCATCTCCAAAAAGATATACACTGACATTAAATAGACCTAAATGGACCCAGGTGCTCTACTTGCCTCCTCTAATGCTGGTAACTGATCTACCTCAGTATTTGTCCCTGCCAACACATCAGGAAATGTATACAAAGCAGTGAGAAGCACTGTCCTTCCCTCAGAGGTTATAGAAGCCTGCCTAACAGAAATAATATTCTCACAGAGAGGTAATCAATCAATCAATCAGGAGTTTGTGAAGTGCACTACTCACCCATGAGGGTCTCAAGGCACTGGGGTGATGGGGGTTCTAGTAGTTCCGTCTCATCCAAAGAGCCAGGTCTTGATGGTCTTCCTTAATGCTTGCAGTGTGGGGGGGCTTGTCTGATGCTGAGTGGGAGTTTGTTGCAGGTCTTGGCTGCGATGTAGGAGAAGGATTTCCCCCCGCTCTGGCTCTGCGGATGTGTGGGATTTCAACCAGGGCAAGATCGGTGGAGCAAATGCTTCTCTTGGGTACGCAGAAGGAGATTCTTTCATTCAGGTATTGCAGTTTGATGTTGTGGTGGGATTTGTAGGCTTGAGTGAGGAGCTTGAAGCTCACTCTCCTTTCAACAAAGAGCCAGTGGAGTTCTCATAAGTTCTGGGTGATGTGGTGTTGTCGTGGGATGCCGAGGACCAGTCTAGCTGTGGCGTCCAGGATTTTCTGGAGTTTGAGTAGAGATTTGTTTATTCCAGTGTAGAGCTCGTTCCCGTAGTCCAGCCTGCTGGTTATGAGTGCGTGGGTGACAATCTTTCTGGATTCAGTGGGGATCCATTTGAAGGTCTTGCGAAGGATGCGGAGGGTATTGAACCATGCAGAAGATACGGCGTTGATCTGTCAGTTTATTGTGAGGGAGGAGTCGAGTATGATGCCGAGGTTGTGCGCATACCCTGTGGGTGTGAGATGGTTGCCAAGGGTGGTGGGCCACCAGGTATTGTCCCATGCAGAGAGGGTGGATCCGAGAACGAGGACTTCCGTTTTCTCGGAGTTCAGCTTTAGGCTGCTCTTGCTCATCCAGGAGGCAACTTCTTTCATACCTACCTGGAAGCTATGTCTGGTGCAGTCGGTTTCGTTGGTGAGGGAGAGGATGAGCTGGGTGTTGTCGGTGTAAGATACTATGTTGAGTCTGTGTTTTCTGGAATTGGTGGTGAGAGGGGCCATCTAGATGTTGAAGAACGTGAGGCTGAGTGAGGATCCTTGGGGTACTTTGCAACTGATCTCTCTGGGTACAGAGAGGAAGAGCGGGAATCTGATTCTTTGGGTTCGGCTGGAGCAGATCCAGTCGAGGGCAGTTCCCCAGATGCTGGTGTCATGGAGTCTGGCGGTTAGTGTGCAGTGGGAGACGGTGTCAAAGGCTGCTGAGAGGTCTAGTAGGATGAGGGCAACCATGTGGCCCTGGTCGAGGAGGGTGTGAATGTTGTCTGTGGCAGCTAGGAGGGTAGTCTTGGTGCTGTGGTTGCTGCAGAATTTGGACTGGGAAGAGTCGAGGATCGAGTTGGCTTCGATGAAGTTATTGAGCTGGTTGTTGACGATCTTCTCGGTGGCTTTGGTTGCGAAGGGGAGGGGAGAGTTGGGTCGATAGTTCCTGAGGTCCGTTGGGTCTGCGGTGGGCTTCTTGAGCAGGGGCTTGACTTCTGCATGTTTCCAGTCATCTGGGAGTATGCCTGTTTCGAGGGAACAGTTGATGGTACGCTGTAATTTGGGTGCTATGGTGGAGGCAGCTCTGTGGAAGATATGGGGCGGGCAGTGGTCAGTGGGGGCTCCTGAGTGTATACTTCTTATGGTCTTGGCAGTGTCTTCTTCTGTGGTGACAGGGTCCAGGCATTGATGGTAGGCCGGGTTGCATTGTCGGTTGAAGGATTAGGGTCGGTGCCTAGGTTTGGCTCGTCGAAGTTGCGGTAGAGAGTCCTGATCTTGAGATAGAAGTAGGAGCCGAGTTTGTTGCAGCGGTCCTGGGAGAGACGTTGGAGGATTTACTGGGGGGTTTGGTGAATTCTTGTATGATGCTGAAGAGTTTTTTAGAGTTGCAGAAGTTGGTGAGGATTCTGTTCTGGATTAAATTCTTCTTCGTGGTTCTGATGCATTGGTGGTGTTGGTATGCTGAGTGATGACTGTCTGGAGAGAGGACACTCCTTCCTTGCAACACCTTTTCTTGATTTGCCACTGTGTTGTTCTTGTTTCACTCGATTTCAGGTCTTGCAATCATTTATATAGCAAACGTTATATGTTTGTGAACATTTTGCAACTGTGTTGAATTACCTTTGTGTGTTGTGAATACCTGCATTGGGTTACATATGTGTTTCTTTTCAGAGGTATTTTATTGATCAGCATCATCTTATGATTCCAAATCTTATAGTATGTAGTGCATTTGTCTACTGTAAATATTTATATATTTTGAGATATTATTGAAGTCCTTTGCCTTTACAAAGACTCACACGTCTTTAGGAGATTAACATCTTTTTGCAGCTGTGACACCTGTGCTGTATTGTACACTGAATCAACTTAATATCACCTCCAGAGAAATAACTTTTCATCCACAGCTACAAAGAGAATTTTTTCTGTGACAAACCAAGTACCCAATGGAACTGCACAGATTGATGAAATAGTTTGATATAGCAAGTTCCCTTTGACTGATTCAGTAGCTTTTTCATTTGTTACATTGAGATGATCTCTAAACCTACTGACAATGCCACAAGATTATATTGGCAACTAACCCAGCAGAAAGAATATACAACTGAAAACTGGCCAATCCTATCCGAACATGGCAGAGTAGTACACAATCAAGGCTCACATTCCTTTATTTCAGAATTCTGTATAATTGTATTGTTCCTACTGAAACTCCATAAAGCCATACTACTCTTACATTCCTCATGCCGACAATTTATGTAGCCAGTTAACGTATAAATATGTATGTTATGGCGATGACCCTAGTGCAATTGTACAATATGGAGAAATCGACACATACTAGCAGTCTTCACATTCTCCTAACAGTACAACTGCCAATCCTACATAACACAACAGAAATATTTGGTGTGACTGTACACAGCCAAAAGTGAATAGAGACATTTTTGGCTGCATCAAAAATATGTATTTTACATCACTGTAGACAGGTGGCTATACTTACACCTGATGAATTGTTAACCAACCTATCATGGATTACGCAATGTGAACAAATGATTTAAAAGTCTAATGGCAAATTTGTTTTTTTTACCAGATCTTTGGTCCTTTCTTGAATGGCAGTGATCAGGACTGAAGGGGGTGTGGGAATGTCTAAATTCATACATTCCCAACAAATGACGTAGACGAGGGCTAGAGTCTATTGTGATTGTTCACTCTGGGGTTACTTTTATTAAGAGTCAAGACCCTAAAGACATTGGATTTTCCTTGACTCTGTGACCACCTGCATCAGGCGACAAAAGCACCTGTAAGCCCCTTGCTGATAAGTAATGTGTATGTTTTCATGTTTAGACACCAGGTGAAAATGCAGCATTCTACTTCTGTAGTGATACAAAAGGAAAATGTCCTTGTCTCATGGTTATTGGTCAACAGCTGGCTGCCTATGGTATGACTCGATGTTGCTGAGATCTACCAAGGCCAGTGGGGACTCAATAATTTCTATTCACTTGTTCTTTGAATTCACTTTGAAATTGTGGTGCCATCTCATTATCTACATAGTGACACAATCAGACTGCAATGTTAACCCCTTCGGTGCTCATGACGGAACGGTTCCGTCATGAGCCACGGTTGAGCTGTGCTCATGACGGAACCGTTCCGTCATGACCACGCCCGCGCAAGATTCCGTCAGCACAGCGGCGGAATCTGCGCAGCATGGAAGGGGTTAAACTCCCGAATTTCATTTCAACACTTTGGCCACCCTAACTAACAGCTGGGATTCATAAATTATGAATGGTCATTATTGTTGTGCTCTGCATATGTTGCATTCTGATGCAGAACTGCCAATGTGCAGTTCTGACTGTTTATTAACACATTGGGTCATGTGACCCACAGGGCAAACCATTATGTTTGAGGCCAGGGGTGCTGGATTGGACACCACCCAGCCTGCAATACTACATTCATCCTTTACCTTAATGAATGAGAACATACAAATAAAGTGCACAATGACAGCAAACCACTACCTGTTTTGGCTAAAGGATACTGGTTGTCTGGTGTTGTAGCAGCTCCTGTCTGGTCTCAACAACTGCTACTCCATCACATAGTCCTGAAACTGCTAGGATGGAGTAGGGTTCCTCTTGAGATTATGCCTGAGGAGGCTTCTGTCATGTCCTTCTGGAACAAACATTGCTGGCAGAGGGAACAGCCTGGTTGGTTCAGGGTCCAAGAGGGGTTTCTATGGGAGAGGTGGTCCTCAGGATGTAAAACAAGTGGGTCAGCTGCTTACTGCTGTTCAGGTTCTTGGATAGGTGCTTGTCTGTTAGGTCAACATCCCTTTGGTCTAGTGGTACCCTACTGGTTCCTTGGAATTGTTTCAAGTAGGAAACATTACAGGTGATTGTCTCTCAATCTCTAGTTGATGACACCATGGGTTCTTGGATCCATGTGACTGTCAGAATCCCTAGGAAGGTTGCCATCAACCACTCTGTCATTCTGAGTATTTTGGAAAGAAGATATTTCAGGAAACACTTGCACTGGGACAGTAGAGGAAAATGGAGGTCGAGTTGGCAGCATTGGAATTCCAAGATGCCTGCCAACTTTTGGGATTTGTCCTCTCTCCTTCTTGTATCACTTTGGAAGAACAACAGACCTCTCTAGATTTAAATATCTTCAGCTGGAAAGCTGGGCCCATTCACATTCACAAACAAATCGTAAGAATTTAATAGGGGGTGACAGCTCCCTAGAACATCAGAAGTCCCCTGGGAGGAAGGAAGTCTCTTTTTGGTATCAAGCCATATCTGAAGTAGTGGATGGCGAATTCAAACTCGCCGAGGAACTGTGGGGAGGCTCCTTACCTACACAAGACTGCGATTATTTATGGTAGAACTCATGTAAGATCTTATATGAGGTAGTAAAACCGGCATGGCTAAAAAGGAACCACATGTTTACCATCCATAGGGCCTACTTCTCCCCACAAAAACGTTCTAAAATTACTAAAGGCCCACCGGTGTGCTGTAAGAAATGTGGGCTGGCTTCAGCTTCCGACATCCACATGTTTAAAGATTGCGCTGCCCTTGCTTCCTTTTGGGATAATATTGGAAATTACTTGACAAGTACCTTGGGGTGTCTTATCAACATCAACTTGCCTTTGATCATCTTTGGTTGGGCAGATAGAGTTACAGGCCCTGCCAGATCGTTGCTTTTCTATGCTATCCTTTTAGCCAGGAGGCACATTTGCAAAAGATGGACAGAATCTACTTCTCCCTCCTTTTTAGACTGGCAGACTTCAGTCTTGGCGGTCTCTTAGCTAGACCTTATTGGATCAGGCAACAAGAAGAAGAAAGCATTTTGGAACCTGCTGCAATTCAGATGGGACTCAGAGTTGATCGATTGATCTTTTTTCTTCTTCTGAGTCCTATGATTATGCTGCTTTAATACTCTTCGGACTAAGTCAATTACTCCCAGTATTTTCACTGGCAGTTTTCCCGACGAGTGTCATCTAGCTCTTGGAGCTTGGCGGAAGAGTTATCTCAGCTGGTACTTCAATAGCACCCAAATACATTTTGGTACCTGTAGGCGGGCCTCTACTTCCAATTGCCTACGCCTCTCAGCTCGCTGAGTGTGGGTATAGACATCTTGAGTGTGAACTGAAGTGAGGTTGGTGGCGAATGAGGATATTAAAAAAAGCAAAAATAACTATGGACGAACAAAAGATTAAGGCAGTCACAGAGTGGAAATCAGCAAAAACAGTAAACAAAATTCTAAGTTTAATTGGATTCGCAAATTTCTACAGAAGATTCATACATGAGTTTTTGAATAAGATCATAACTCTTACCAAAATGTTAAAAAAGGGAATCCCCCTTGAATGGTCTGAAGAAGCAGATGAAGCCTTCAACTCTTTAAAGAGGAGTTTTAATACAGCTCCAGTCCTACTTCATGGAGATCCATCTGAGCCTTTCTATCTGTAGACAGATGCTTCTGAGCTAGCCTTTGGAGGTGTTCTCTCTCAAAGACACAAGGAAACAGGACAATTGCATCCAGTGGCTTATCGTTCTCAAACATTATATTCAGCGGAGGTCAAATATACCATCACGGAAAAGGAACTCTTGGCCATAAAAGATGCCTTCAAGGAGTGGAGTCATTATTTAATGGGTGCGAAGCATATTGTGAGTGTGTTTACAGATCATCTGAACTTAAAGTTTTTAAAATCAGCACAAACCTTAACGCCTCGACAACTCAGATGGTCTTTATACCTCTCAGATTATGATTTTATCATAACCTACAGACCCAGAACCAAGCATGGAAAAGAGGATGCCATATACAGGGTAGACACTGAAAATCAAAAAAGATCATTTGAAGATCAGAGAATAATACCTCAAGAAAAATTCATTCTCTGAGGAAACCTTTGAAAAACAAATTCAACAGTCTTTGAAAGGTGAAGAATTGAGAGAATGGGCTAATGAAGATCCAAGGTGAGAGATCCGGAATGAATTACCTTACCAGGATGAAGCCTTAAATGTACCCACAAAGGAATTACAGACCCAAGCAATGTACAAATGCCATGAGTTCTTTAGCTGGGCACAAAGGAATACAAAAGACAGAGGATTTGATCAAAAGGATGTTTTGGTGGCTGCACATGATTCGGGACATACAGCAATATGTAATTGGCTGCGAGATCTGTGCTCGGGAAAAATCTGAACGGCAAGCTTCCAAAGGGTTAGTACAACCACTACCCATACCTCCGTACCCTTGGCACACACAGTTTCTCTAATAGTTGATCTCCCTTCGAGTCAAGGCTACAATAGAATTTGAGTTTGAGTGGATACTTTCACTAAAATGACGCATTTCATGGCCTTAAAGGGAATCCCCACAGCAAAACAATTGACACAACTCTTTAGTCAACATGTAATTCGAATTCACAGAATCCATAAGATCATAGTTACAGATAGTGGCTCCTAGTTTATCTCCAAATTTTGGAGAGCTTAGACTAGTAGTTTACATATAGAAACCCAATATTCAACTAGTTTCCATCCGGAAACTGATGGACAGACTGAGAGAACCAATCAAAAGTTAGAACAATATCTCCAGCTCTTTTTATTGGACGAAGAAGATGACTGGCAAGAGTACTTGTGGACAGCAGAATTTACTCATAACAACGTAAGAGTGTGTCTACAGGTTTTTCACCCTTTTACATGAATTATGGTTGGTACCCAAATTCTCTGATCGAGTGTAAAGAAGTAGAAGTACCTGCAGTAAAAGATGTTATCCAACACATCATAACTAAGGTCCATCAATCGGCCAAGCAAAATCTGACACTTGCTAAAGATTGCTATAAGATCATTATAAACATTTTCCTGATAAAAAAAGATGAAAGGAACCTAACCTGAGTTTAAAAAAAATAGATTTGAGAGGTGACCGCCAATTCCAACCATGCTTCGTGGGACCATATCCCATTGAGAAGATGATCAATCCTGTAACTTTTCATTTGACACTTCCTGAACACTTAAAAATTCACCCAGTTTTCCATTTGTCCATGCTAAAAAAGGTTCATTCAGAGTTGAGACTATCTACTCCCCCAGAAACTCTAGAAGTGGAAGGAGGAAACGAGTATGAAGTTAAGAGAATTCTGGATTCAAAGAGAGTATGAGGCAAGCTACACTAACACGCTGGAAGGGTTTCGGACCAGACGAAATATCTTGGGAAAATCATTTTGACGTTCATGCTCCACGTCTGATTAAAGCTTTCCACAAAGAATTTCCAACAAAACCACAATTGGAGGAAACCTCCTTGAGAGGAGGTACTGTCAGAATCCCTAGGAAGGTTTCCACCAATCACCAATCACCCTGTCAGTGCGAGTATTTTGGGGAAGAAGAATTCTCAGGTAACACCTGTACACGGGCAGTAGAGGAAAATGGAGGACGAGTTGGCAGCATTAGAATTCCAAGATGTCAGCCAACTCGCCTCCTTCAGCAGCGCACTAGTTGGTATTCCAATTATTATTGGAATGTGAAGAGCACGCTAGTTCTAAACTGTGCACTTCACTTGAAGAGTTTTCCAGAGTAAGAGGTTTCTGTGATATCTCCGGCGGTTGGAGCATTTCAGGGTAGGAAGCATCGAGGTCATCATCAGAAGTTGCTTCTGTAAATTTTGAGAATAGTTCATTCCCAGGTAACTGCTATTGCACATGTTCAGAGTGTTTAAATAGTGTTTCACTATTGAGCAAGACCGTATGAATTTACTAATTAGCGTAAGGAAAACAAGATAATATCCTTGTCTGCCAAACACGTGTGAGCGTTTGGCAGACCTTCTTCTGGCAGGTCAAAAGGTTTCTCGCGAAAAAACTCTGATTCAGTCAGATGCGTGTTCGCGTCTGACTGAAGAGAATTGAGAGTAGTTATTTTTCAATTAAAGCAAGGTCAAGCAAGTCATTAAAAGATATAACTGTGAGAGAATTAAATTCTAAATACTAAGAACAGTTAACTAAAAGAAGAATAAGATACTAACCAATCCATCGGTACTCAAAGGCACCGCTGATCCAGTCTCCAGTCACCTTCAGTCACACAAGTACTTCCTCTGGAAGTAAAAGACATTGAATATATAAAAGTTTAATTAAAAAGGCAAATATTTATCATTAGACAAAGTGTTACTAAGAGCCTAGAACCCAGTCCCCAACACACATATTTGGAATCTTGGTTTGCCTACGTTGTGATGCTTAGTGGTTCTGTTATTTCTGTCAGGACTGAGCTTGGCTGTTTGGCACTGGGTTTGATCCAATGTCGGGTGGTGTGGGATGACATCCTCGACCCTTTGCCTAAACCATAGAATGCTGGGTGCTACCGCTGTGGTAGTGTGTGTGGTCAGGCGATAGTCTTTCTGAAATGTAAATGGCCCTTTCGATGCACTGTTGCTCTGCCTGGGCCATGCTGATGGCTTTCAGAATAGTCCTCATGAATCCCTCGACCTCTCTGTTGGTTTGAGGCCATCAAGGGTGATCTTGCAGTTCTTAGTCCCTTGGGATACAAGATAGTTGGTGAGTTCTTGGCAATTTGAAATGTGCCCAATTGTCTGTGTAGAGTTCTTTTATTAGGCCATGATCTTTTCTAGTTTTGGTATTGTCTCTTCTGCAGAGGTGGTTTTTATGATTTCGACCTCTGGGTATTTTGAAAATCATCTATGACAACCAACATTTTAGAGGCTGCCAAAATCTGTACTGGTGTGGTGTCACAGAATTTCAGGGACTTGTTCAATGATGATGGGTGGAGAGAGGAGGGCCCTTTCAATGGCTTGGCGTAGGTCGAAGTGCAGGACCATTTGCTTGACTTTCTCACCATCTGTTGAGCCAGGCTAGCTGGTAGGATGAGCGGGGGACCCCTTAGTAGACATCAATCTGCAGTGACAGTGAGCTCATCCCTTATGTTGTGTAGGACCTTAAGTGTCCTCCTGGCTTCTGCATCTTTTAGGAAAATCTGCGGTGACATCACTCCATTTCCCTGGCTGGGTTGCTGCTATGGCCTGTTTGAGGCGATCATCTGCTTTGGTGGCTTCTACGTTGTTGGTCAGCGATACGCGGCTGGGGCATGACCATTCCTTGACTATTCTCACATATTCCTCTATGTCTGCAGTTTTCTGCTCTTCCTGGGGCGTGGCTTGTTGGGCGTGTCGTGTCGCGACAGATAGTCTGCTAGAATATGGCCAATGGTCGGTACTCCACTGTCAAATGGTATTCTGGCAACCGGAGTACCAGTTTCTTGATCTGCAGCAGAGGCTTCAAATAGACCCTTTAAACAGAGGGACCAAAGATTTGTGATCAGTGCTGGCTATGAATGGATTGTCGTATAGGTAGATGTGAAAATGTCAACAGCTCCAGTGAATCGCAATGGCCTTCTTCTCGATGTGGGAGTATTGCTGTTTGGTGGGGGCCAGTGCCTGGCTGACATTTGCAGTGGGGGCCCTCTTTCTGCATTTCTGTTTCTGAGACAGTTCAGCTCCTAAGCCAGCTGGGCTGGTGTCTACTGACAGCTCAGTGTCTTTGTCAGGGTTAAAATATTCAAGTGTTGTGTTCTCTGACAGTCTCTACTTAGAGTTTTGGAAAGATTTCTCTTGTTCAGCTCCCCAGTGCCCCATTGCCAGGGGGTCGATGATTTGATGAGTTCATGCAGCGGTCCGGTAACTTGGGTGAGCTTTACATGAACGGCTTCAATAGGAGACCATGCCTAAAAAACTGACATCAGGGACGGTGAATGGCACTGGTGCAGACTGAATGTTACAGACTTTGGCCAGATCAGGGGTGATTCCTTTGGCAAAGAAATTGTAGCCAAAGAAGTATATTGCTTCTTGAGAAATTCACATTTCTCTTGCAGGGCAAATTCACAATCTCAGTGGTGGTTAAACACTGTCCTTAGTCTGTGAAGGTGTTCCGCAAGAATGGGTGCATAGACCAGAATATTATCACTGACAATTAAGACACCTGCAAAACAAGCCAACACTCCCTTGATGATTTATTGATATACCTCAGCGGTGCTGGAGATGCCAAAAAGGAGGCGCTTATATCACCTCAAAATGAGGTGAGTGGAGAATGTTGTTACGCACCCCATTACCGCACCTGCACCCCCCACCACCACCCTCCGCGCCTGGACTCCGATCAACACCAAAGAAACCCGACGCACGATGAACTCCATCCACTCCGGATCCCCAACCGACCCCTGCCCTCACCACGTCTTCAACAAGGCCGACGCTGTCATCGCACCCCACCTGCGGGACATCATCAACACCTCCTTCGACACCGCTACCTTCCCGGAGAGCTGGAAGCACGCCGAACTCAGCGCTCTACTGAAGAAACCACCGAACTCAAAACTACCGCCCCATCTCGCTCCTCCCGTTTCCGGCTAAAGTCATCGAGAAGACCGCCAACAAGCAGCTGGCCGCCTTCCTCGAGACGAACGGATCCCTCCACCTCTCGCAGTCTGGCTTCCGGGCCAACCACAGCACCGAGACCGCCCTCATCGCAGCCACCGATGACATCCGAGCCCTGCTCGACAACGGGGAAACTGCGACCCTCATCCTCCTGGACCTCTCCGCGGCATTTGACACTGTCTGCCACTGCACCCTAGTGCAGCGCCTCAGCAACGTCGGAATCCAAGAGAAGGCACTAGAATGGATCATCTCCTTCCTCGCCGGAAGGACACGGAGAGTCCGCCTCCCCCCGTTCAGATCCGAGGCCACCGAAGTCATCTGCGGCGTACCACAAGGATCATCACTCAGCCCCACCCTCTTCAGCGTCTACATGAGCCCCCTTGCGGCCATCGCAAGCCAACACAACCTCAACATCATCTCTTACGCCGACGACACCCAGCTGATCCTCTCCCTCACCAACGACCCCGCCACCGCCAGAGCCAACCTACACGAAGGGATGACAGACGTAGCCAAGTGGATGATGAACAGCCGCCTGAAACTGAACTCAGACAAGACGGAAGTCCTCATCCTGGGCTCTTCACCCTCCGCCTGGGACGACTCCTGGTGGCCCACCGCCCTGGGCAGCGCACCCAAACCTACAGACCACGCACGCGACCTGGGCTTCATCCTGGACTCCTCCCTCTCCATGACCAGACAAGTCAACGCCGTCTCCTCGTCGTGCTTCAACATCCTGCGCATGCTACGTAAGATCTTCCGGTGGATCCCCACCGAGACCAGGAAGACGGTCACCCAGGCCCTCGTCACCAGCCAACTGGACTACGGCAACTCCCTCTACGCCGGAACCACTGCCAAACTCCAGAAGAGACTCCAGTGGATCCAGAACGCCTCAGCAAGACTCATCCTCGACATCCCCCGACACAGCCACATTTCCGGACACCTGAGAGACCTGCACTGGCTCCCGGTCAACAAGAGAATCACCTTCCGTCTCCTCACCCACGCACACAAAGCCCTACACAACCAAGGCCCAAGATACCTCAACAGCCGCCTCAACTTCTACACTCCCACACGCCAGCTTCGATCGACCAGCCACGCCCTCGCCGCCATACCCCGCATCCGAAGAGCCACCACAGGAGGAAGGTCCTTCTCCTACCTGGCCGCCAAGACCTGGAACTCCCTCCCGACCCACCTCCGCCTGCCCCAAGACCACCTCGCCTTCAGGAAGCAGCTCAAGACCTGGCTGTTCGAGCAGTAGCGGACCCCCCCTCCCCAAGCGCCTTGAGACCCTCCGGGTGAGTAGTGCGCTATATAAATGCACCGATTGATTGATTGATTGATTGATTGACTTACATGCCGGGATTCAGGCACTAGTATAATCCAGTGGTAGCCAGACCGCTGATCCATTTTTTAGAACCACTGGGAGCTGGAGAGTTTCCCTACAATATCATCCACTGTCAGGTTTATGTAGCTTGCCCTCTTAATGGCTGTGTTAGGGATTCTCATGTTCACACAGACTCCTACTTCTCTGGGCTGTGTTGGTTTGCAGGCTACCATGATGGGTGACACTCATGGCGTTGGTCCCTCCACTTTCTCAATGGTGTCTGCGGCCTCTAGCTTCTGTAGCTCGGCCTCCACCTTTGGTCTAAGATTAAATGCCTCCCTGTGGTGGTGCAGGGCTACGGAATATACTGACTGGCAGATGTGAAGCTGGACTACTCTGTCTTTTAGGCATCCGATGCCTTGAAAAATCTGCTCAAACTCACTCAGGAGTGAGTCTGATGTGCTGGTATGCATCCCTAAAGCAAACTGGACTAGCTGCAAGTGCCTGGCCATGTGGCAGCTGATGAGCATGTCAGCATTTCCCTTGGTAATGTATTCCTTTGTGACTTCTCCTTGGTGACAGATCATGGTGCTGAAGACGCCTGCGAGTGGGAGGCATATGGTGGTGCTGAAGACGTATGTCATGGTGGTGGTGGGGTGAGAAGTGCCAGTGGAGAGATAATTCTCCAGTGAAGTGCTAGTAATAGTATGTTGATTAAGGCCCCTTTGTGTACAAGGGCTATGAGGGGCTGTCTTTCTATGGTAACCTGGCAATGGGTGACATGGTGGGTGCTGTCCTGACCAGTTTGATTGCACGTATGACGTGAACGGTTTCTTCTGATGCATCATCATTCATGTCACCATTATCTGCAAGCACTGACTTAGTGTCTTCACAGTTAGTTGCCTTCTTCATGAAACCTTTAACAGGGCTCTTGAGTGACAGACCTTGGCATAGTGGTTCATCTTCCCACACGTGAAGCATTTCCTTCCTTTTACTGGGCAATCTTCAGCATGTGGGGTGGCAAAGCTGCACCATCTGCATATTCTGTGACATCTTGGGGATGTCTTGTTTACTGTGAGGTGATGTGGTACCCAACACTTGGTTGACTGGTTTTGTCTCAATGGCGTATTGGAGGGTAGCTTCCATGTGGGTGGCCCTGGCATTGACAACTACTTTGATTGGCTCAAAATTAGAATGTCTGCCATAGCCATGCAGGGCACTTGAAGTATGTGCTCTCATAGCTTTACCAATATCAGCCCCAAATGAACTGAGTCTGGATTTCATCTTGCTCATCTCGAAGGGTGCAATCGCTTGCAACCTCCCGGAGCTTGGCATGGAATTCCTCCACTGATTCATCTGGCATTTGTCAGGCTTGGCGAAGCAGGAATCTCTCATAATTTGTGTTTGCCAGGGGCTCGAAATTGGTGGTCAAAGCTGCCTTGAGTGTGTAAGGCAGACACGCTTTGCCTACCATTTTGGATAGTTTATGAATGGTGGCAACTCTCAGAGGAAGGAACATGGCTTGACGCCTGTCCGTTTTCATCCCTACAGCAGCAAAGTATGTTTCAAGGCAATCAATCCTAGCTGCCAACTTTGCCACGTGAATGGAGGGGTTTCCTGAGACAAAGAAAGGTTCAATGGTGGGTACGCATGCCATGCGTGAAGTCGCTCGTGCACATGGACAAGAGTCTTGTGGGATGGAACGCTATGATGGTGCTTGTACGTGGGGTTAAATTATAGGAGTAGGCCTTGTTTCTTTTTCAGCTCCTCTGTCTTCCTTTCAGCTATTTCACTCACGTCTGTGGAAACCCAGGTGGAGGAGGAGGACAGAGATGTGGAGGATGACCCATAGGGTGACCAGAGTTGACAGGCAAACCGGTAAGCCCTTGTGCCACAGCTGGATGAGGAAAATGAAGGTGGGGGCAGGGCCTGTGCTGATCCTGGTGAAAGTGGCTAGGAGCCAAGTGGGGTATCCTCGATGGGCATTGGGAGGATGAGGGCCTGACACTGCAGTAGCACGCTGCCTGTGCCCTGCTGTAGGTCTCACCTTTCGAGCTGCCAGTAATGGTCACTGAAAGAGGAGGTATCCTCCCTGAATTTGTTGATGCCCAGAGGAGAGCAATACATGCAGCCTCAGGCAGACATTTTGAAAATTGCGCTCACTGACCACTGATAGAAGGCAATGTGAACAGCAGGCCATGCAGCGGAGGCGGCTGCGGTCCCTATCGACTATCAGGAGCTAGGAGCAGTTGGTGGGGCAGTGCAATGCCTTGTAGGAATTGGACGACCCCTGCAAACTTGGGGCCGCAGCACCCAGCACTGCAGGTCGTCCATACAAGAATAGAGGAAAACCATCCTTGTCACCAGTCTTGTTCTGATGAGCCTGCTTATCAATGCTGGCCCCACACTGTGTGTGGGATAGAGGCTACACTAACATAAAAAGGAATTCCGCAGAGTTACCTGAAAACGGGCATAAATCAGCACGTCGGGCTGCTCATGCTGATTTTTAGTGCCAGGAGCTTGTTCTGTGCTGAAAAATCAGAGTGAATTGCACCATGTGGCATGATTTAGGGTGCTGCTTCTCGAGTTAGTTTTGCTGCCGCTCCAGTAGAGTTTCTACTCAAGTGGCAGCTTTCTCAACGTGAATGGTCGGAACCATTTGTGAAGCCTGTATTGGGAAAATCTTGATGAGTGCCCACCGCGCTTAGGGGATGCCAATTCTCGCTCATGCCAAGTTACTATTGGCAAAATGTGTGCAAGAAAAAACTCTGCCATGAGGCGGTTGGTGGAATTTGGACAGAACTGCGCGTTACATGCATAACGTGCTGTGGCCAACCTTCTGCTATCTCGGCCAGAACATCGGCCATCCCTAACAATATGTCTGCTGTGCAGTTCTTTCTGTACTCTTTATCTGTTTTGGAGATACCTCACAGCTCTAGGTAATTGGATTTCAATAATGGTGCCCTGATTTAGTTTTACAATTGTCTTTGATGCTGCAAATGGGTGGCATAAAGATGTTTTCATCTTTGAAAGGGTTTCCATCATTTGGTGCAGTGTGATGGCGAGTTTTTGAGAGAGGTCCTGAGTATGGTCGCCTAAAAAGGGGCAAAAATGGTGTACATAGGTTATTTCCTAGGTGTTCCTCTCTTAGGGACTCTGATGTTGACATAGTGGGGTTCACCCTGGCAGCAGTGGCATAGTGTTCCCCACCACATCAAGCTTGAATCAGGACCTGCCAGATGATGCTGAACTGCTGCACCAATGACACAGCACAAGATAAGAGTACTGCACTTCGTGGAATCCGGTGAGAACTCTAGGCATTGCAGTCCTGTCAAACCCCATGGAGCATTTGAGAGGTGCTGCCTCTTCTGTGGTAATGGAAAGACACCTCTTGGGCAGAGGCAAGATTGTGGGGAGCAGCTTTGGAAGGAGAGCCACTTGGGAGACAAGGAATTTAGGGGTGTGCACACACCTGATATGATCACCTGATGGCTCAGTCACTGTCACAGTAGTGGTGAGTGTTTTGTTATACTGACGCTTTGTACCTGACGATCCGGCAAGGCTTTTTTTCACCTTGGTACCCAGGATGGTCATCTTGGGTTGGGATTACCACTCTTGAAAACACTCAAAATAATGTGCCAGTGCAACCTGATGGCAAATGGAATGGACTACAAGCAGATCCTGACCTACAGTTTGGATTGTGTTCCCATCTCTTTTTGTTTGTCTGGAGTGCATTTCAGGTTGGATTTGGCAACCACCCTGCATCTGTAATCATGCTGATAGACTATACACCTATGCTCACTGAGAGAGGGAGCACACACCCTAATTTAGTTTAAAGCTGATAGTCCTTCAGGAAATCTCCTCTACTATGCTCGCTCCATGTCTAAGAATACATTTTCACTGTAGCTCCTGTCTTTCATGGAGGTTGTGAGTGTAACTACTAAGTCAATGTTGCCCACTATGGAAGTAGTAATCTTGGACTCTCTTATGCAGGAATAAAAGAGCCTAAGACTTTCGCTTGTAAATGTTGAAACCGCTACATCTTCTGCTAGCAAAGACTTACAACTGATTTAAGAGGATCTGGCAGGACTCAGGATGCCATTGAAAACCTCAGAGCATCAGATTTCTGAATTGGAGGATCTGTTCTCAACCTTACCGCAGTGGAGCAACAACCTATGGAACCTGAGTAAAAAGGTCACAGATATATCAGATAGAATCAGATGGAATAATGTCTGCATCTTTGGCCTGCCGGACCAAGACAAGTGGACAGATATTGTGCCTTATCTAGAGAATCTCCTCCCTAATTTAACAGGGCTGGCATTTTATCCATAATTGGAAATCCAGAGAGTGCACTACCACAGTTGGAGTGTAGCACATCCCAGGATAGCATCTTCAGTTATTATCACCTGCCTGCTTTGTGATCAAAATGCGCTTCTACCAATTTGATGCACACAGACGGTGGATTTGCTCTTATAATGTATAGATGCTACATATCTAGTCATTTAAAGAAATGTTGCCTAAAAGCTGCATTTTATGACACTACAGTATGTTCACTGAAGTCCAGGCTAGATGGCAAACCTGGCTGCCAATATCAGACTTTTTCCATGACTTTTTATCTCTAAAGGACTATCAAGCAATATCAAAGATGAGACTGGCAAGGTTTCCCACTCAACGAGACCCTTGGTGCTCGAAGAAAAGTTGACCTCCGTAACTATGCAAATCTGTGGATGAGCACTCAATACTAACTTGCTGGAGATGGTGTGAGATTTAGACGGGACATCATATTGTATAGTTTTCGCGGTTCCAATAAAGTTGTGAATGACCAGCCAGAGATGTGAGTTTTTGTAAAGGCACAACACTATTATAACATGCCAAAATGTAAGAAAAGGGCTTCAGGACAAAGATAGGGTCTCAGGGCAAACAAAAACACTGAAGGGATGGAACATATGACTTGGGGTTAGACACGTTTTTCTTTGGACAATATAAAAAAGCTACTGCTGGGTGAGGTATATATATAACTTCTAAAAGAGTCTCAAGGCTTCCATTTTTTTTTCAAACAATGCAAATTGTTTACTTTTGCCTCAATTTAGTGTTTCAAAAGTTGTTACGAGAGCTAATTGTGTGTCTACCCACCAACCATTTCATCCATTTTCAGGTTGAAGCTCGACTGCGCTTGAGCTGTCCGCAAGACCTGCTGTATCTCTTCTGTAGGATTTTGGCACACCCACCGATTGCCATTGGCATTCAGAAAGGCTGGCTTGTTATTGGTGTTTGTCTCTGTTGGTACGTCCTTTCTGTGCCTGTTCCTGCCCCATGGCGATTTAACCACTGGCTTCTTTTGATCAGCCGTGATGTTCCTTCACAGCACGCGATGACTCTCTCCTATCAGGTGTGATATCGCTGCTTAATTTTCCCACAGATTTTGCAGTTTATTTTCACTCGAAGAAAAAGTAAGACCACAGTGAAAAGCTGTCATCAAGGGAAACAAAAAAGAGCAGGACCCGGCTCACCCCAGTGCCTCCACAGAGGCCCTGCTCTAATATTCATGCCAGTGTGTGAGGAGCGCCCCATTATACTCTGCGGTGCTTGCCCACATTTGTTTGATAAAAAGCAGTTGTTTTGGCTTTCTGGTGGCCTCAAGAGATCGGGGTCATCAGTAGCCCTGGGCAGAGTTTATCTAGCAACGCTACGCGGAACTCCTCAAAGCAGTAAAAAACCTAAGCCACACTACGCGGAGTATCGAGAGCGGGCGGAGTTGCTTGTTCCACACATTAGAGTGACATTACTGACATATGTCAACGCATATTGTATGTTTAGGTTGAACTATTGGACCTGCTAGGGGTTGAGGCCGCTGGGCTTGGTGAGTAGCTAATATTATTATTATTGTGTGTTCTATTTTATTGCTAATATTTTGTCCAAAATAGAGTGCATGCTGCTCACATGCAGGTAAGTTATGTAACGTTTACAAATCTTATAATATGTGATTGATATTCTAGGCAGGTGCTCGGCGCTACCTACTTGTACTTGTTTGCAATTTTCAGTTTGCGCTCGCTTCGTGTGATTATGTAAGAACTTAAGTTAAGTAATGCATACTAGAGAGAGACTCCTTTCCCTTGTCCTGTCACTACTACGATAGTAAGTATGAGTAATTTAGCTGTGCATGTGTCCTGTCACTTCAGTTCTTAGAAACTTTTTGTAGCTTGTACAGTGACTAGTAAACCGAACAACCAATTTGGTGTATGTAATGCAATGTATGCGTTCATCTATGCTTTCAAAGACAAAAATGCAGACTTAGTGAATTGGCCTGTCAAAGGGGGTTGAGAATGATTGCGAATGAGATCGTATCTTAGAAGCAAATATCATTAGTTGCAATTTATTCCAAAGCATTTGGAATAGGCAGGCTAGGTCAGGTAGGTTTAGGGAAAGTGGAATCGATAGGACGGTCCACGATACTAGTCTACTTTTAGTTGATATGATTTAGGAAAGTTCAATGTTATTGCAATTGCCGTTTCCTGTCCAAAAATAGTTTTGGAGCGTTTATTTATTTACCACCAATTATTTCTTGTCTCCTTAATTATGTCTTACATGCATCAGCATCCAGGGGCAAGAGGTTGTCGGAGGTGGGTGACGGAGCTGGAGGTATCTCCCACCAAGAAGAACGCTCCTCGTTGGCCGATGGCACTGGTGGCCCCAGTAAGTCCTCCTGTTGTTAATATTAATATCTATTCCCCTAACTTTTACTGCTCCTTAATTTGAACAATTTTCTACCTGTTTCCTAGTTTTATCTCTTTCCCAAATCCTCTTTGATCTATCCATTTAAAAAAATGTTATCCCTTCATTATGCTATTATTTTCTTAGTTATTTTATATTTCTAGTGTCTGTATTTCACCTCAAACTGATTCTGTGTGTAGCTTCCTTTCTTCTGTTTTTTCACTCAGCTTTCCCTCTCCCCATATTTTTTTTGTGGACTGCCTAGTGGTGGTACTGAACCCACCCACTACTCTAGTACTACTACTAATACTACTACTCTGCCGTGCAGAATGCATGCCCAAGTAAGGTATTCTACGCATGCTTGTTGAGATGAGAACGAAGGCTTTCTTTTACTATCTCTTGCTCAGTCAGTAAAACGAGAGAGTGGCCATTGTCATGTTTAACACCCAAAAGTTGTGTCTTCTTCTTATCTAGGCCTAGTATTATTATTAGCAGCAGTTGATGGGGAACTGATTACCGTGCACCATGGCTGGAAGGAAGTATGAGGAGGAGGAGGACAGCACCATTACATTTCCCAACCAAGAGGATTTTATGTCCATTTGTCTGGCCAGTTGGCCACTCTTATTTCTTTTGAAAAACTCAGATTCACCATTTTCTCTAGCAACTCAGTTCAGTCTTTTACACTGCAGGTTGTCTTCTTGAGAGGCTTTTAAAAAATTGCCAACAACAAAAACAAAATGCCCCACCGGATATTTTATAATTTTTGATAGGACACACTGTGATTGTGACTGTACCTGATTTGCTAATAATTTTCAATTTTGCTACTGAAAAAGAAAAATAGGGGCATCTAAAAAATGGTTAATGTTTTTTCTAGCCGCACCAACCACCAGTGCCGTGGGCAGTAGGGATGGTGGCGCCATCTACGGAGCATATGTGGCAGCTGCAGTGTGTGAGCCATTGGCAGTGGCGGGCAGTGGTCATATTGCTTGCTTATTGACAGTTTATATACTCGCTGCAAGGTGTACATCGTACTGTTGAAAGTGAGACTCAGGACCTCATTATGTTGTCAGTCAGAAAGCATTCCAATGGACTCCTTGTCGGAATCTGTTCTGACCGACCAACCGATTACAATGTTTCCAAATAGCGTTCAGTCGGACTCCCATTGACTTCAATGGGAGCCTGTGATCTGACCGACAACACAGGCTCCCATTGAAAAAAGGGGTGGTTGCAGACAACCTTGCACCCTGTCGCAGGCACCCCATGGTGCCTGCCACACTGTTCATGGTTGTAAAGAGGAGCCCCATGGTACCCCCATGGGCCCCAACCAGAGGCCTCCGGGTGAAGGAAAGGCTGCTACAGGCTTCTAAACTCAGTTTCCGACAGCCGTTCCATGTCGGACAGACCGATTCAGAAAGGCTGTCTGAATCCAACATCGTAATATGTCGCTCGCAAACGTGGTCCGTATAGCTTTATGATTCAGCTCTGAGTGACTCGTAGTCTCTCAATGCCGGTCAGAACGAGTCGGAAAGACCTTTCATCATAATAAGTCGCTTGGAAATGTTTCTGAGTTGGTCAAAAGCAAGGGTTACGACAAGGGTTAGAAAAATCCGAATGCCGTTCGGAGCCTTTCCGACCGATGATTCACTGATAGAATATCGATGGTAAGAACATCAATTGTAAAAATATTGAGAACAAAATATAGATAGTAAAAATATCAATTCCCTATACTTAAACAGGTAAGTACAAAAATATTGAATCAAAAACATCGAAGTTAAAAATATAGATGTCAAAAATATCGATTTAAAAACAAAAATAAAATAAAATAATGTATATTAAATATAGCAAATAATATTATCTTTAACAAAATTAATTAAATGTAATATACATTTTAAGTAAAAATTAAACTCAATTTAAAAAAATATAAACACGCAAACATAATAATTTATATATATGCATATATTTACTTAAAAATAATTTAACTATTATCGTTATTTAATTTTTAAATTAGATAAAAATAAAATATGTACATATATCAATAAATAAATAAAAACTGTAATTAATTAAAACATTAACCTATTAAAAGAAAATTAAAACATTCTTTTTGCAATGCAATAAATACAACAGTAGAGAAAATGTTGGATAGTGAAATAATTACATTTACTATTCCAACTGCAATGAGTGCAACAGTAGGGAAAGTGTTGGATAGTGAAATAATTTAATTTACTATTCCAACTGCAATGAGTGCAACAGTAGGGAAAGTGTTGGATAGCGGAGGAGTAATATTTACTATTCCCACTCCAGTAAGTGCAACAGTAAGGAAAGTGCTGGATAGCGGAAGGGTAAAAATTACTATTCCCACTCCAGGGAGTGCAACAGTAGGGAAAGTATTGGATAGCGGAGGAATAAAAATGACTATTCCCACTCCAATGAGTGCAACAGTAGGAAATATTTTGGATAGCGGAGGGGTAAAAATTACTCTTGCCACTCCAGTGAGTGCAACAGTAGGGAAAGTGCTGGATAGCGAGAGGTAAAATTTAGTATTCTCACTCCAGTGAGTGCAACAGTAGGGAAAGTGCTGGATAGCGAAAGGGTAAAAATTACTATTCCCACTCCAGTGAGTGCAACAGTAGGGAAGATGCTGGATAGCGGAAGGGAAAAATTACTATTCCCACTCCAGTGAGTGCAACAGTAGGGAAACTATTGGATAGCAGAGAAACAAAAATTAGTGCTAACATTTAAACAATTAAAAACAATTAAATAATCTTAAAAATAAATAAACAATATTTAAAACATAAATGTACTCATTTTATTTCCTACCCTATAACACCACACCAATTAATAAAGACATCAGCATTTTAATATAAATTATTTCCACAATTAACATAATTAATAATGAATGTAAAATATATTATGAATAAAAAAAGATAATAAACATTCATTGAGTGCATATTCTTTAACACGAATATCCACAACACACACCTAAAACTAATTACACTATTACCGTAATTATTTACTGATGAATTAATTTAAATTAATTAACATATAATTCAGTTATGATAGGGATAAAGAATACTGTACTCAACTAAAGTATTATAAAATCTTTGCTGAGAAAATAGTTATGTTATGTTATGTTATCCAGAGTTTTGTTAAGCGCTCAGCTACTCAGACAGAGTGTCCCGGCGCTGACAGACCCTAGACCACAAAGCTTCAACAGAGAGGAGGACTTACATGCCAAAAAGCCGCGTTTTGAGCTTCTTTCTAAAGGTCGTCAAGTTATCACACTTTCTTAACGCCAAAGGGAGGGCATTCCAGGCGAGTGGCGCTAGGTATTTAAAGGAACGTCCTCCGATCCGGGCACGCCTAGTTGCTGGGACCACAGTGAGGGACAATGACGCAGAGCGCAAGGATCTGGTGGGTCGGTAGAAACTGATCCTCTTTCTCATATAGAGAGGGCCAATGCCATGAAGCGTTTTAAATGTCATGGTAAGTGCCTTGAATTCAATACGCTTCTTAATGGGGAGCCAGTGCAGGGATTGCAGTAGCCCCGTGGCATGCAAGCGATGGCTAAGGCCGAAAATAGCTCGCGCGGCCGAGTTCTGCACGACTTGTAAGCGCGAGAGAAGGCACTTAGGGAGACCCAGGTACAGGACATTGGCGTAGTCCAGCCTGGAGCCTATCAAGGCCTGCACCGTGATCTTCCTGTGAGCGATGGACAAAACAGGGAGAAATTTTCTTAGCATTTTTAAAATGCCGAAGCATTGGCCAACTAGGCTCTGGATCTGCGGTTTCCAGGTGAGACAATTGTCCAACTTAACGCCGAGATTTTTGGCCACCAAGGCCACATCCGCAGGGGGAAACATGTCAGCAGGCCACCAAGACCTCCAACACGGATCAGGAGGGCAACCAAAGAAAAGAACCTCCGATTTATCAGAGTTACATTTTAGCTGATTGCAATGGAACCATGTAAAGACCGCAGCCAGGCAGCTCTTAATACGGTCTCCATTGAAATCCATATTTTTGCTGCACGTGAAAAGAAGCTGAGTGTCATCGGCGTAAGAAACATTCTGGGCTCCAAAAGACTCGACCAGTGCCGCCAGAGGGGACATATAAATATTAAAAAGGATCGGACTTAGTATAGATCCTTGAGGAACTCCTACTTCCAGAGGCGGCACTGTCGCCGAGTGCGGAGGTGCCCAGACTGTCTGTTGGCGGTTGGTCAGAAAAGACTTAAACCATTTAAACACCGTACCTCCAACCCCGATCTCCCCAAGACGGGTCAAAAGGCGGTCATGAGGAACGGTGTCAAACGCCGCCGAGAGATCGAGTAACACCAACAGTGCTTTTCCCCCAGAGTCCTGAACTTCCTTGATGGCCTCCACCACCTCTAGCAGAGCGGTCTCTGTGCTCATGTTAGTACGGAAGCCGGATTGGGTGTGGTGTAAGAGGCCGTGGGCCTCCACAAAGTGAGAAAAGACAGACTGGACGTGCTTTTCTGTCACTTTAGCCAAAGCGGGGAGTAAAGAAATAGGGCGATAGTTAGCATGGACATCCCGATCCAATTACGGTTTTTTCAGGAGCGGAATGACCATTGCCTGTTTCCAGGCAGACGGCACAGTCCCTGTAAGCAATGAACAATTTAGAATAGGGTTCACCAGGGGGTTAATAGCACAAGCTATTTTAGCTAAAAACTTTGCGGGACATGGGTCCAGAGGAGAACCAGATCTTATTTTGGCAAGGAGATCCAGTGAAGATTGGGGTGCAATTGGTGGGAAGCTCACCAGACTAGCATATACCAGGTCCGAGGTAGCGGCCTTAGTTTCAGGACCAAGCGCTCCTCCCCGTGCGAGAGCAGAGAAGGTAGCCTGAATGCTTTTAATTTTGTCCGCAAAAAAACTTGCTAATTGCCGAACCCAAGGGTCCGAGAAAGAGCGCCTAGGTGTAATAGCCACTGGAGAGGTAAATTCTTTCACAATTGTGAAGATTTCTTTGCTGGTGTTAGCAGCCTCCTCAATCCGATGAGCGAAATAGGTTTTTTTGGCTAGGAAAATATCCTTATGATAGGCCCTGGCGCAAATTCTGTATGCCTCCTTCAGCGGGTCCAGATACTTTGCTCGCCAAGCTCTTTCTGCTTTTTTACAGAGCCTTCTACTAGAGTTAAGCGCTGGTGTAAACCATGGGGCTGATGCACGTTGGGATTTTTTTGACAGCTGCCTAGGCGGGGCTAAAGCCTCTAGGCACCGTACAAGCCATTCTTGAAAGCACGCGAGGTCCGATTCTAGATTGCCCATGAGAGAGCAGGGGTGGGTTAGTCGATACTGGTCGATCATTTCCACGGTTACTAAGTGGAAAGGACGCGACCGCTGGGCTAGACACCCCGCATCTCTGCTAGACTTACTGGCTTGTGCCTGGATATTAAAGGCCACCAGAAGATGGTCAGACCATAACACTGGGAGAGGGGGCACAACTGTCACAAAAGTGGTGGAAAAAATCTGATCCAGGGTGTGACCTTTGTTGTGGGTGGGCAGCATGACATAGGGAAAAAGGCCTAGTGCGCTAGTAATATCCAGAATTTTGATAGTATCAGACGCCTCCGTCTTGTCAAAGTGGATATTAAAATCACCCAGGAGAATAAAATGCTTAAATTGAACGGTCATGCCTGAGATTACAGCATCCAGCTCCTCATTAAGAGATCCAACCGGGCCAGGGGGTCTATAGACCAAAAGACCAGCGCAAGATTGGCCGGGGGAGAGTGTAAGACAGAAGCCGAGTGCTTCCGCCCCTCGAATGTCGTCAGTAGGTATAATAGAACACTCAAAGCGTCTGTCTATTACCAAAGCCACTCCTCCCCCTTTGCCTGTGCTCCGGTCCTTCCTTAATATGAAGTAGTTTGCGGGCAGGGCGTTGGCTATATCTGGGCCAGACGCTTCGCCGAGCCATGTTTCTGTAAGGAACAGGCAGGCGGGCTTAGCATCGGCAAGGAAGTTAAACAGGTCCAGAGCGTGTTTGCTCATTGACCGTGTGTTCAAAAGGGCACAGCTGAAAGAACGGGCTGCAGATGCCAGCTCTGTTAATTCGATTCTAGAATGGCTAGACTTTGCACCCTCTGTATCCGTCGACCTACCCCTCAGTGACCAGCCACAGCTAGTGCAGTGATGTCTGAGCCGAGTAGCAGGGTCAAAGGTACTGCACCCGCTGTCGCTGTGTTGTCTAAGAGCAAGAAGCTGTTGGGCGGAGTAGACTAAGGTATGCTCATGTTGTTGACTCTCTAAAACCCGGCCCCGCCCGCATCCGTCCGCATCCGGGACGCTGACGGTCGCAGACGGGCTTTCCTTAGGCGCTCCTTTGGCGCGGGAAAGGCGCATCCGCTGAACGCGTCCGCTGCGCGGAGGCATCCCAGTATCACTTTATAGCTCCCGCCCGTGAGGCAGCAAGCCTAGTCCGCGGACTGGCAAGCCTGCCTCACCCAAGATGGCCGCGGCGCGAGCGTCCGACCCGATTCACGAGTCTGCAATGTGCGGGACGCCCGGGCAGCGCTGAGGAAGAAAGGAAGGCGTGGGACCAAGGACGAGACCCCTGGAGCACCAACCAGATGCTCCAGAGCCCCTCCGGTAAGAGCCAAGATCCCCAGCCACAATAGAAAGTACAGCGAGAGTCTCCCGGCTTTCCGCCTCAGGAGAAAGAGGACAAAGTGCTAAGTGCAAAGGATGCTAGGACATATACAAAAAAATACAGTACAATACAATGAGTTAAAATTAGATTAAAAGCACTAGAAGCAGCGCGCAGTTAGTGCAAAATAGGCAAATAGGCAAATAGGCGATATTTAAAACACCTCAGCCTTACCTACAGTTCCAATTAGAGCATGGGGCAAGACGTTGTATCCTCCTTCTACGATTGGGCACTCTCCCTTTAGCTACTTTTATAGCGAAATGGGAAGGCACAAATAATTCTAAAGGCATATGTGATCTATGCAAAGGCAGCCAACAAGATCTGCATCATGTTGTATTAATTTGCCCCACCCTGAGAATAGTAGAGGCTAGACGACGATATATATCGCTTATTCAGTTAAGATACAATGTCAGGTTAGCTCAAGATCTAATTACGCTGTGTAACTATCCCACAAATGAATTTGATTGTCATCATGTATTTAAATGTTTTAAATGTTTTTAATCTGAGTATTTCTATTAACTGTATGTTGTATAAATAGAATTAATCAATCACTTTTTTAGAAATCCAATATTTTTATCCAAGCCCCAGCAATAATAATTTTTAAATATCTGTATTTGTTGATCTCTTGTGAGGTCTGAATCAAATTAAAAAAAATAAAAATTTGAATTTTGAACATATAATTAATAATTCATCAATAAAAATAAAATACGTCCCACCCTTTACACCATTTACACCTATAAACATCACAACACACATCTAAAATTAATTACACAATTACCATAATTAATTACTAATCAATTAATTTAAATTACTTAACAGATAATTAATAATTAATCTATAAAAAATCATTTACTTCCCATCCTTCACACAATTTACACCTATGAACACCACAACACACACCTCAAATTAATTGAACAATTACCATAATTAATTGCTAATTAATTCATTTAAATTAATTCACAACTAGTTATTCAACAATTATTAATAAATTAGTTTACACATTTAACCCTATACCAATACAATTAAACAAAGATTAATAAATTAAAACTGTTCAATACATTTTATATGATTAACTTACTTTCCACCCTTTTCCCCTATAAACCCACAACCCACTACGAAACATTCAAATAAAAAATTGAATGACTACCATAAAAAAGTCAATACATTTTAACTAATCAAATTACTTCCCACCCTATTCCCCTTTAAACCCACAACCTGCTATAGGACTAAAAACACAAAATTCAATTTAAAAAAAAATAATAATAACTACTAACATTCTAACACATATAATATAAATAGAAACAATTCTTATACAAAAAAACAAACACCACACACGTAAAATATATACTAAAATACATAACATTAATGAAAAATTGATATTTTTAACAATTATATTTTTACAAACGATATTAAACATTTCAATATTTTTTACATCAATTTTACTTGACATTCTTAACCACAATATTTTGTCTAACGATATTTCTGACCCACGATATTTTTACCTCGATATTTGTGCAAGTCAATATTTTTACATCAATATTCTTATGCTGCACCCCCACCAATATCGGAATGAGGCCCTAAGTCGTGAACAGTTGAAGACACCCCTTCTTTACTTAGCATTAACATATACAGTGAGAGTTGAGTAACTAATGGCCTCTTCTATCTTCAACTCAGCAGAGAAGATTTGATGGAGAAGAGTCAGACCTTGATGGGTTGATGGCAAAGAAGGATGGAAGGAGGAAGGATGAGTCAAATGTAGTATGACTGGCAGTGAAGGATCCATGAGTGAAAGGATGGATATAGGTGGCTGATAGTAATGCATGCATGGGAGGGTGGGTGAAGGATGGGTGAAAGGTGAAAGAAATTATGCCTGCCTGCGTGTGTGAAAGTGTATGGGTGAAAGGAATCCTCCGGGTGGTTTGATGGGTCAAAGCAAGGACACATGGGTGGTTCAAATGACAAATTTATGTTGGTGAAAGGTTTGTTGAGAATGAAAGCCATGTTTGGATGGATGGATGGTACTAGAATTCATAGTGAAGACTAGATAAAGAGAATACAAAATTCAAACAGTGACCGAGTAGCAAAGCCATGGGTAAAAAATAAAAATAATGCTAGAAAGAAATGCAGTGAAAATGGGAAAGTCCCTGGGAAGAAGAGTAAACAAGGAATTTTTTTTATCAAGGTTTTTGATTTAAAGGTTTGAGTAAGGCTGTATTTCAGACTACTCCCTTAACTCTCAGTAGTTTTCAAACACAACATTATTATGTACCCCTACCCTTCATTATCAATCTCCTCCCTCTGAAAAATGGAATGATAGTGGACAGTAATGGTTTTTACTGTGGATTAGGCATTGTGGCACAGATATAATGTTTGGAGGACACAACGTCTCTTTGCACACCTGCATACACTGCAGACATCTCCTTTAGCATGTGAAACAATGGGATAGCTGGGCCCATGGTACTGTCCTCTTTGCTGACTTCCTGTGTGAACACCTCAAAAGGAAGCAGCATCTCTGTCAGGCATTTGAGTAGGCCCCATTCGTCCATCTCAATGATAATGCATTTTACAGTCGCATCTCCTTTTTGCATGACATATTCATTGATAGGACTGTACTGCTCAAACAGGTGCTCACTACTAACAACAGGGGAACCCTACTCACAACGGAACCAGGGTAATGGTTATATATGGAAGAACAGTGGTTCCAGTGGATAATAGGAAGAATGATTTAAGAAATGAATACGCACAATGGCAATAGATTTGAAAGGACTTTGTGATGTCAGAGGACCAAGTAAAATCTCTACACAGTTGAATCAATACAGTATTTTATAAAAAGCAGTAAATAGTATATACAATTCTTTTAAATCATAAACGTAAAGAAATTTTTGTGCATAGTGTCCCCAAGTGAAAATTGGAACCAAAAAGGTGACTGTACAAAATCAAATTGCTTTTTAGACAAGTGGGTTTCCATCAATGCGATCTTGGTGTAATATTATTACATCAAGAGCGCATTGCACGCTAATTTTTCCTGCAGCATATCCAGGTCACTGCAACGGCATACGCGGAGATTGGTCCGCCCGTCCTTAATTCCATCCACTGTGGTATCATCTCACCCCTGCACGCTGAGATCGATAAGGGGTACCCAATTGCTACGGCTGTAGCAACACATCTGAGGAGCCTTTTCAGCCCTGTTTGTATCTTAAAGAGCCGGCCGCCCATTCCGTGAGAACCCGGCTGGGTCCTCACGTGAGTCATTTGTTTCACTTTTCACGAAGGCACTTCACTCAGGCTGCGCCTTTTCCCACACCCAGATGTCCCTGCATCGTTAGTCCTGAAGAGACCCCGCATTCACAGGAGGGTCGAAACGCCGTCGACAAACACATAGAACAGACCACAATCCAGCCTGTATCATTGTATACGTAGACTGTTGAAAAAGTGTATTTATATGGTCGTTCTTTCTTTTCTTCTTGTTATTGATGGAAACCCACTTGTCTAAAAAGCAATTTGATTTTGTACAGTCACCTTTTTGGTTCCAATTTTCACTTGGGGACACTATGCACAAAAATTTCTTTACGTTTGTGATTTAAAAGAATTGTATATACTATTTACTGCTTTTTATAAAATACTGTATTGATTCAACTGTGTAGAGATTTTACTTGGTCCTCTGACATCACAAAGTCCTTTCAAATCTATTGCCATTGTGTGTATTCATTGCTTAAATCATTCTTCCTATTATCCACTGGAACCACTGTTCTTCCATATACAAACAGGTGTTCAAGCATGTAATATGTGGAGTTTCAGCGTGTTGGCCCCTCCTGTATGAGAACTTTAACAACCATTCTATCATTATGCTGAATGACCCTCAGCTGCTTCTGGGATTTAAATGAATAGCTGAAATGAGTGCAGATTCTTCTGCAGGTCTACAGTAAGTTGCTTACGTGGTCTTATTTTTTTTAGAAAGTCCTGTATAATGATGTTGATGCAGTGCACCAAACACAGGACCCTGAAATAACCACGATCGGCCATAACCATAACTATATTACTTCTATTGTCCATGGCAACAAATCCAATCTTAAGCTCTCTTGGTCTCAGCCAGTCAAAGACCTTGTTGTTAAAGTCTTCCAAAATATTTACAGCTGGGATTTCTTCATTGCGAACATCGCTACTATGACATGTTTCTCTTTCTGCTGTGCATTAAAAATCTCAGCAGTGTCAATACCTGCAGATATTTTTTCTATATCCCCCACAAAAGAGATCCAGTGTGCAGTGATGTACATGTAATCAGTCGCTTGGCAACTGGTCCACATGTCTGTTGTCAGGTGGATAATGTGGACAGCACTCTGCTGAAAAGCTTGTCCAAGCAATTCAAGCATATTGTGATGATACGATGGAACCGCAACTCTGGCAAAATAGGACCGGCTGGGAACTGTCCATTTTGGGAAGATGGCTGCTACAAAATCAAAAAACCCACCCCTTCAACAAAAGAAAAAAGAAGGCGGTCTAGTGCTAACATTTTAGCCAGCTTTGTGTTGTGTTGTACAAACGTGTTGTACACACGTGATGTTGGGTGGTTGCTCGACTCTTCCCGATCCGGCTTCAGAAAAAAACATAGTACGCAAACCGCCCTTCTCGCCGCAACAGACAACATCCGCACCCCACTGGACAAAGGAGAAACAGTAGCCCTAATCCTCCTTGACCTCTCAGCGGCGTTTGGCACAGTCTCTCACCGCACCCGAATACGCAGACTCCACTACGCAGGAATCCCTCGACTGTATCCGCTCCTTCCTCTCCGGCAGAACGCAATGGGTCAGACTCCCCCCTTTCCTCTCGGACCCTACACCTACCACCAGCGGAGTCCCCAGGGCTCCTCCCTAGCCCGACGCTCTTCAACGTCTACATGGCTTCACTCCCCCCCATCGTCAGAACCGACGGACTCAACATTATGTCATACACAGACGCCACCCAACTCTTTCTCTCCTTATGCAACGAACCCAACACCGCTAGACACAACTTTCAAGAAGACATGGAAGCCATCACCAAATGGATGAAAAACAGCTGTCTACAACTATACACCAAACAGAAGTACTCATCATGGGCCCTAGCCCCAATGCCTGGAGCGACACCTGGTGGCCCCCCACCCTTGGAAACCCTGCAACCCCACGGACCACACACGCAACCTGGAAATCATCCTGGACTCGGAGCTCAAAATGGACTGCCAGATCAACTCCGTCTCGTCTTCCTGCTTCCACACCCTCTGCCCCCTTTGTAAGACCTTCAAATGGATCCCCCTCGAGCACAGAAAGACCGTCACTCACGCCCTGGTCACCAGCAGACTCGACTACGGCAACGCACTCTACGCCGGAATCAATAAAAACCTCACCCACAAGCTACAGAACATCCAGAATGCTGTCGCAAGACTGGTCCTGAACCTGCCAAACCATTGCCACATCTCCCAGCACCTGTGCACACTCCACTGGCTCCCCGTCGAGGCTAGAATCACCTTCAAGATACTCACCCATGCACACAAGGTACTCCATGACACCGAACCAGCATACCTGAACAGCCAACTCAAAATCCACGCACCCCAAAGGACCCTACGATAAGCCCAGCTCTCCTACGCTGTGGTCCCCCGCACCAGAAAGACCAGATCAGGAGGCCGCTTCTTCTCCTTCCTTGCGGCCAAAGCCTGGAACGCCCTTCCGCTCCACCTCAGACAGATAACATCGCTCCCCATCTTTGCAAGAAACCTCAAAACCTTGCTCTCCGACAGATCACCACCTTGATGGACTGGAACCTGCACTCCCCTACCCCTAGCGCCTTGAGACCCTTACGGGTGAGTATTCGCGCTTAACAAATGCCTGATTGATTGATTGGTTGCATTCATACTGCCCCTCTGGCCTAAACATGGCAGGATAGTAGACTGATTTTTTTTCTTTCCTGATTCCAGGTGACTTCTTGAGACCAGTTGGTGGTAGGCTCAATGTGCCTTTCAGCGGGGCAGTCAATGTCCTCTGTTGCTTTTGTTTCTTGACCAGAGTCTTTTGCCATTGCGATGTTGCTGATGTGGCTGATCCCACTGCACTGCTGGGGAGAGGGCTGCTTTGTGTAATGAAGATTGATCGGTGCTACTACGGAAGTTAGGACAATTCTACGGATGCCGTTAATAGGTTTATCACGACCTTCGTTTTTAATCAAGATTTGAAAGACAAACCTCGTTTTTGGGGACTACTTTCTAAAAAAGACCAGGATGGGACAACTCTAAAATTACACTTGGGTGTCGACATTACCAAGGGCGATAGGGGACCCTCTTATGACATTGGAAAGATAACCAGGAGCTCTGGTATTATAGCACCTGTTTACTGGGATTTCTGCCAGATCGTGTCCATTCGAGTGTTGAATGCTCGAGGTATTATAAAGAGAATTCTGATTTGAAATAATGATCATTTAATGCCATTACTGACCATTGTGAACAAGAAGTGGTCGTTCATATCTGTTTTCACATATGGAGAGAGACTCTACTCTCCAGTAAGCCTTGAAAAAGTCCGGATGGACGAAACACGTGTCGGCTGTTATGTGTTAAATTGAAATTTGGACAATCCAAGAAAGGAATAATAAACAAGTGATAATTAACTTAAAAAAATTTTTTCGACTTGTTTGTGGACTTTTAAATTCGCTATGACTCTGATACCATATGATATGTTTAAAAGACGAACGCCTATAATGTGCCTCAACTGATGTGTAATTATTGTGTAATGAAGATGTCTTCCTCTTCTTCTCCTTCCACCGTGATCAGATCACATTTGGATTCCCTGCTCAGCCAGCTTTCACCACGTTCTCCAACATTTGCAGTTTTTTGGCTACAAAGGTGTGCCTCCTAACAAATCGTATGGTGCTTTCTCAAATGGGTTGTGTTTGGCCCCCAATACCTGAGTTTGTACCAAGCTTCCCCCGACTAATTGGAGCATATGGAACATTGGCCTCCTTCTGACTAACCGAAAAGAAATCCTAAACTGGGGAACTCAACTTTATGACGCTGCAGGTGCCACTGCCAATGTTCGGATGAACTGGCGATAGGTGGGCGTTATGACGTTTGAATCTCTGGCTCTGTAGTACCTACTTCTACTGAGGTGGTTGTGGATGTAGATTGCTGCCAGGACTTTGCATATATGGCAGCTGGCAGTGGTTGGGTCTGTGGTGCCACTGCCGCATCCACCCCGGGAAGTTGGGATGGGGCAACGTCGTTCTCTACTGGGGTTGGGCTAACATCCATGTTGAGTGGCTCATCGTCATCTTCTTCTTCTACATCTGTCTCAATAACTCTAATACTTTCTGGAATCTTCCTTTTCCCTAGGGTCTTCTGAATCATCTAGTGGCATATCTCACTCTCAGACTGAGGGGGGATCCAAATGGCATCTAGATCACTAGAAGGAGGGCTTGAAAATGAAGATGAAGCACCACTAACCCTCCTTTTTCTAGCTGGAGATCTGGAAGATATGGATCTTCTGGAGCAGATTGCTCTACTTCTTCAATATGAGGCAAAATCTCTTGTACTGCTTTTACCTCGGGAGCAACTACTATTTGGAGTTGTGGTTGTTGTTCTTGTTCTTGTCCACTTCTCTTAGTTTCCTGCAATGACTGGGTACTACTTTGCAATTGAGATAAGTCAATGTCAACATCACAGCTCGTTGGTGTTGCTGTGATTAGATTGGCTGCCTCTGTGACAGACATGGGCTTGAGCCTAGATTGAGGTGGGTACACTGATTTAGGGTTGCTGCTCCCAGGTTGCTCCCCAGAGGCCGGTGAGGCCGGCATTTGTTTTCCCAAAAACATCTGGGGCTACATACCAGTGGTGGTGGTGGCACTGGCAAGCTTCTTCTTGTTCTCACTGGCTACGTTCTTGGTAGCAGTTTTAGACTTATTAGTGGCACCTTTCTGGCAGTACTGTGGGGGATGTGTTGTTGTCTCTTGTTGGCTTCTTGTCGTGCACTTAAAAGAAAAGAAGCAAGATGGGCATCAGTGAAACGTGGCATTGTTGGTGTTCAAATTGTAGCACAAGAAAAGAAATATAATTTATTGTGTGGGCATTGCTGTTACTCCCTTAATTAACAATACAGTGTAAATATATCTCTTCATTAGTAAAACATATAATTACTTCCATGGTGACTGACCACTCAGGAAGAATAAGAGAGAGCAAGAACAAAATCAACATACAGATGAAACTGTTTGCTTCATGTGCGCCATGTGCCGTCACATCAGTTACAACTTGTGAAGTGGCACTGACTCTGAGGGAGGTGCACATGACAAATGACATCCAAAAGTATAATCCATAGACAATGAATGTTGTTTTGCATCTGCCAGCTATGAGGTTCATTTGATTGAAGCAATATGCAGTAGGAAATGGTATAAACAAAGATTTGTTCTTTAATTATACCAAAAAAATGTGAAAAAAGTTAACTAATTAAACATCAGTGAAGTTATCTTTAAAAATATAATAAGTTATTATTAAGCTGCTATCTCATTGCTCAACAATCCATGCAGCCTGTGGCAGAAAGGGCTGAATTTGTTTAGATGCACAAAAAGACTGCCAACCAGTGCCACATGAACAGGAAGGAATTCATTGGGAACAAGGAGAAGACATTCAGGCCTATAGGGAAAGCACACTGTCTGGATCCACAAAATGGCATACAGCCACATAGTCACAACAAGAAGCTGGAGGCCTAGAACAAAGAACACATGCAGGCCCATGGCAAAAGCACACTGGCTGCCTACAGAAAATGGCCGCCAGCCGCGTGGTCACAACAAGAAACTGAAGGCCTACAATGAAGAACGCATGCAGGTCTATGTCAAAAGCAGAATGGCTGCCTACATAAAATGGCTGCCTGCCACATGGTCACAACAGGAGGCAGGAGGCCTGTAAAACAATTAAACAGCACATGCAGACCTAGGCTGGGGCAGTGCACCGACTATACAAAATGGCCCCTAACCAGGGGCCACATGGCATCTGGAACAAAGGCAAATGTTGGCCTATGACAAACACGCAAACACACACACTGGCCAGACAAAGGAGTTATGGTAAAATAGAGAAAACATCATTAATTCAGCAATGCCAGAAACTAAAATTATTGGGCTAAAAAATGTTTACAACTGGTCACATCTTTTAAAAGCATTACCCCACATAGTCCTGCCTCCTATACACTGTTTGCATGGAAAAAACAGGAAACACCACAAAAATGCACATTTTGGTGCCGATTACGATCCTGTAAAAAAATTCCCCGTACGACTCGTATCCGGTCTTTTTACCGTACGAATTGTACAAGTGCCGTACAAACTGCCAAGTACGATTCGCATGGGAAAAAGTCCATACGAATCGCATTGGGAATTATTCCCCACACGTCCTCGGGTCGGAAAATGTGTCCGACACATCCTCGGACGACTTACCGTACAAATGTGAAAAGTGAAGTCCGACCGCGGAAGTACGATCCATCCCGTGCGTCCGATGTTACAACTGGATGGAAAAAACACCGTCCGCACCGAACTCCCATAGCAACCATGGAGACATGTGCCCGCATACGTGCCCAACACTCCCCCCAGCCCTCCTATGTACGAGACGTACCCCCACCCGTGAATGTACACCCGTGTATGTACACCCGTGTATGTACGAGACGTACCCCCACCCGTGCATGTACACCCCCATACGTACGGCCCGTACCCCCACCTGCGTAATGTATGGAGCGTACCCCCACCCCAACCGTGTATGTACGACCTGTACCCTCACCCGCATACGTATGGAGCGTAACCCCACCCCAACAGTGTATGTACGACCCGTACCCTCACCCGCGTATGCATGGAGCGTACCCCCACCCCAACCGTGTATGTACGACCCGTACCCTCACCCTCGTACGTATGGAGCGTACCCCCACCCCAACAGTGTATGTACGACCCGTACCCTCACCCGCGTATGCATGGAGCGTACCCCCACCCCAACCATGTATGTACGACCCGTACCCTTACCCGCATACGTATGGAGCGTACCCCCACCCCAACAGTGTATGTACGACCCGTACCCTCACCCGCGTATGCATGGAGCGTACCCCCACCCCAACTGTGTATGTACGACCCGTACCCTCACCCGCGTACGTATGGAGCGTACCCCCACCCCAACAGTGTATGTACGACGTACCCTCACCCGCGTATGCATGGAGCGTACCCCCACCCCAACCGTGTATGTACGACCCGTACCCTCACCCGCGTACGTATGGAGCGTACCCCCACCCCAACAGTGTATGTACAACCCGTACCCTCACCCGCGTATGCATGGAGCGTACCCCCACCCCAACCGTGTATGTACGACCCGTACCCTCACCTGCGTACGTATGGAGCGTACCCCATGCCAACAGTGTACGTACGGACCGTACCCCCACCCCGTATGCATGGAGCGTACCCCCCACCCCAACAGTGTATGTACGACCCGTACCCTCACCCGCGTACGTATGGAGCGTACCCCATGCCAACAGTGTACGTACGGACCCTACCCCCACCCCGTACGCATGGAGCGTACCCCCCACCCCAACAGTGTATGTACGACCCGTACCCTCACCCGCGTACGTATGGAGCGTACCCCCCATGCCAACAGTGTATGTACGGACCGTACCCCCACCCCAACCGTGTTTGTACGACCCGTACCCTCACCCGCGTATGTATGGAGCATACCCCCACCCCAACCGTATATGTACGGACCGTACCCCCACCCCAACCGTCTATGTACGACCCGTACACACGCTAAAAACGCACGTACACAACCAGGACAAAGCAAAACAACACAGGAATACATTATTCGAATGGCACAAAGCCACAAAACATGTCCAACAAGCACAAATACAACACATTCACTGACCTGCAACTGCCAAAATCCCAAACAGAGGCCCAAAACACAACCACTCCTTATAACACACCCACCCAAAGTTCAAACACAGCCACACCCATCAATGGACCAATAAAAAGGGCCCACAGACACAAACCATGAGCCTTTGCAACAGACTCACTGCTGCCAGACCCCACAGACAACCTACAGCACCATACTTGAACCTTTACTACACCTTACACTTGCACACCTTCCCACACCCACCTACACAAACACCCCCTCATCACATTCCCACACACACCTGCACAACCACACCCACATACCCACAACCATCCACACCCACACCCCCCACAACCATCCACACCCACACCCCTCACCATGCCCACTAACAAGAATCCAAAGTTCACTAGCCGAGAGTTGGAGGTCCTTGTCGACAAAATCCTCAGAGTCGAGCCAAACCTCTTTGGAACATTGGTCAGACAGACCAGCATTTCCGAAAAAACAGCCATGTGGCAGACGATTGTCGATGCTGTGAATGCTGTTGCGTCCACCAGAAGGACCAGGCATGAATGCCAAGCCAGGTGGTACGATCTGCGGAGGAGGGTCCGAGCCAAAATGACCGACGACCACAACCAGGCCAACATCACTGGAGGAGGGCCACCCCGCAGACCCGTACAATACCATCCCTGGGAGGAGAGGGTGATGGCCATACTGCAGGTGGTGTCAGTGGATGGATTAGAAGGACTCCGAGACCCGGGTGAGTACACAAACAACTCACCTCACATGGGGGGAACGTCATCCACAACCAATCAGGCACGCAACCACCCCAAGCTATCGCACGACTCAACCACACTCCATGAACACGCACATGCCACTAGCGCCACCATGCCCCATGCACCCAGCTGGACAATGCCAAGTCACAGGCCACAGAAAACACCAACACAAGACACGGTAAGCCAGATGGCGGGAGTGTGGGCCCCAAAAATCACATAGTGCAACTCAGAAGCAGACAACAATGCCCTCTGCCCATATGGCCTAGGTCACAGCCAGACAAACAGTGTGTCCCCACACAGGAAAGACTTGGCAGCAAATGGCGGACGCCTTGCATTAAGACATGGGGGTGAAGGCACGTTTTTGCACATGACAGCAGCTAATGAACAGCCAACACTGTGAAAGAGTGGCAGCACACACCACCACAGCAGCAGTGCAGACACTACACCCAATGGGTGCCTGGAGATCAGAAACAAACTCACATCAACAAGCCAAGGGCCATTCAAAGATCTGCAAAAAGTGTGTGCCTACGAAGCTGGGCTGAGGTGACAGAGGGTGACACACAGAGGGAGGGAGAGGGGGAGAGAGAGGGAGGGAGACACAGGGAGACGGACAGAGGGAGGAGGCTGACACAGGGAGGGAGGGAGAGGGGGACAGAGATGGAGTGAGAAAGGGACACACAGGGAGACCAATTCAGCCTTGGGGGGTGTGGGAATGTCTGCTCGTCAGCAGGTGGACTGCGTGCATGTAGACAAGGGTGGCCAGTGCCTGAATCCCCCTCTCTTCTCCATGGCAAAACACTGGGCCATGTCCCAACCTGTGCACGAGCACAACGCCAGCTACCTGCATTATATAAGTGTGTGGAACAACTCCATGTGCCCACGTACAGTGCAACACGGAAGGCGCCAATGCATGGCTCGCCACACCTGCTCACTCCACTGCTGACTGCAGTCACAATTGACGCAGCAAGTAAGACTGTGCCACACATTGGTAAAGTCTCAAAAGCTGTGGCCAAGGGACATACCCATGCACAAGTGCACTGTGAGTGGAGTGCAAGACATATCCAAATTCCCAGAGGAAATGTGCCAACTTAGAAACTAATGAAACATGGATGTTGCATGGAACAAAAATAACATTGTCTCTCTCACACACAGGTCAACGTCGTGGATCACCCCCCAACACTGGGGGGGAAGACTCACAGGACCCGGCTCTGCGGGATGACGGACCCACCGGCAGCGACGACTCTCACCACTCTGTGGATGACCCCGACCAACCTGGCCCCTCTGGTGTCCAACCACCTGCAGCACCTGCGTCAGGTACAACTGGGCCAACCACCACCCCCACTCCTGCCACATCCCAGGAGACACCCAGGATCCCTGCCCCACCACCACAATGCAGCCAGGCTGGCCAGGAGGGACACGGTGTACCGGGATAGCCGACAACATGGGCAACCCTCCCTGTGCCACCAGGCGTAGAACATCACCACCCACAGGGAGGGATCAGGAGGAGGAGGAGACATCCGACGGAGCATCCCAAACATCATCACGGCCTGCTTCTGAGGGTTCCCGCAGGAGGGCGGGTCGTCCACGGAAAAGACCGTGTGGGTCGGCGCAACAGCACCATCTCCCAGGACACCTGGCCTGGCACCTGGCCCACTGGACCAACAGCAGCACATCAGCAAAATACATCCTCTGCCACATGGACTTGCTGGTCACTGTGTGACCAATGTTGACAAAGACTGTGGCATGGACTCTGAGGATTTCCAATGGCAAGGACACCAACTTCCCTAGTAAACTTTGGATTCCACACACCCGGAAAGCCCCTCATGTCATACCCCCCCCCACGTACACCAACAAAAATAAAAAGTTACACGAGAAAGAGATGATGCCTACATTTTGCATTATTACCTTACATGTGTCTTGTAAAGTCTAACCATGCCTGAGTTCTCATATGACTTCAACCATCCACACCCTGGGGCCTGAGTCTGGCACAGGACACACATGGGTCACAATGTATTAGGCAACACAGACATGGAGCACCATACACACCCGTGATGGGCCCAACCAGCTGAGGGGGTGGCCGCACAACCTTGCCGACAGACATATTGAGTACAGCGACAGCCATGCGCAGAGGTCAGGGATCATGTGGAGTGTCCTGGGGGGCACCCAAGTATGTGTGGACAGGTGGCAGAACCATGTCCTGCAAGCTTGAGTCAGGTGGATGCAGAGAATGGTGGCCTGGCCAACGTTGGATGCATGGGGATGGCACATGTCACAATACCCACACAGTCATGGACATCATGCACAATACACAGTAAAATCCGACACAAACAGCTTGCATCTTGCTACTCGACACATAGACACATAGCCACTATCAGGAAAAACCATGCCAGACATGCCGTATGCACCGTGGCAACACACCAGCATTGACTGAGAAGAGGCACCTTGGAGGCATAGGGACACCTTTATTATTCATGTATTCGGGAATGCAGAGGCAAGTCGGAGTACACATACACAGGTCATGTGGAGTAACATGTGGGTCCAACACTGGAACCCCCCTTCTGCAGCACAAATGCGTGATAGCCATGGAACTGGCACACAAGTGTCGGCTAACAGCTAAACACCCCCTGCTGCTCACGGAGAGGCTGCCATACACCATTGATCCTCTGATGTGGAAGTCCCACACCATGTCAAGCCAATACAAACCGTATGTGTCCGAGGGCAGTGTTACACACATTGATGCCATCATCACAATCCACTATCCCATCACAGATGACTGTCAACAAGTCTGACCATCTATTCAGGTGTACCCAGCTACATGTCATGTGTCCCATGGTGATGCGACATGTCTGCAGAGGAACCAAACATCGACAGGAGCAGTATGCACACATCGTAAACACCTGCCACACCCAATACACCCCTGATGCATCCCTTACCCTAAGGAGACTTCCAAACTTGTCCGTGCGTGTAACGCTGAGTCAGCACACGATGACGTGTCCATGAGGAATAGCAGTGCCACAACAATGCAACCAGCAGACGGCATGCGCAAGTACCTGGGGATGAGAGACACACAAGAAGTCAGCCACAAAAAGCACAGCTACTTGCATGTGCATGTACTCGACACATGTAAGGATGACAACATGCTAGGTCACAATTATGACTGGGGAAATACACTCATCACTGGCACCATCACTCGAGTGACACATCCACACACACCTCTGACTCACGTGGCATACATGCAGATGGACACACACATCGCAACACATGCCACACGGGGACCAATGCGTGCACACTCAGACACTGGTACTCACCACTAAGCAAAGAAGTCGCGTATGAGCCAACTCCGAATGTCCTCTTGTGGAACCACATCCTCCACATCACTAGCCCCATTGCCAAGCCCTTCGTCCTCCACGGGTGGATGGTCCTGATCATCTTGATCCAGGATGAGTGGCACAGCTTTCTCAACTGCCATGTTGTGCAGCATGCAGCAGACCATGAAGATTTTGCAGACCTTCGCCGGGGCATATGGGAGGGCGCCGCCGGTCTTGTGGAGGCATCTGAATCGGCTCTTCAGGAGGCCAAATGTCCTCTCCATCACTCGCCTTGTCCGGCCATGGGCGGTGTTGTAGCGGAGCTGGGCCGGCGTGCTGGGGTTGCGGAGAGGTGTGATCAGCCATGGCATGTTGGGATAGCCAGCGTCCCCTACATGGAAACCACATGGACATAAGTAGGAATGGAGAAGCGGTCGTGCTGGAAGTCTACGCAAAATACAGGACAGACAGAGTGTACCCACCAACAACACATGCTCGTTCGTTGCGCAGCTGCGTCATCATTTCAGGCACCCTGCTACGTCTCATGATGTAGGCATCATGTGCTGATCCTGGAAAACGAGCACAGACATGTGAAATCACCATGTTGGACAGACACAGCGCAAGGGCATTGATGGAGTGGTAGTGCTTGCGATTCCTGTACGCTACCTCCTGTGCCTGTGGTGGTACCAAATAGGCCTGGGCGGCAAATTACGTTCCGCTCGCGGAATTTGCGGAATTTGGGTAATTTCGCGTTCCGCGGAGAACGCAAAATTACCCAAAACTCTGTGTTCCGCAACTTCGCGAAATTATTTGCTTGTTCGCGTTCTCAAAATGCGTGTTCGCGAGATATTTCTCCCCGAGCACGCAAACAGCAATTGTGAACAGGGAAAACCATCGCAAACAAGCAATTCCGCGTGTTCGCGGAATTTCTGCGTGTTCGCGGAGATTTTTTACCGTTTCGCGGAGATTTGCGTAACGCGATTACGCAAATTCCGCCCACCCCTAGTACCAAAGCCACATGTGTCCCATCTATGGACCCAATGACATGGGGCATCCCTCCCAGGGCATAGAATCCACGCTTGACCCCAGTCAACAGTTCAGGAGTCGGGAAATGGATGAACTCATCCAGGTGAAGCAACATGGCCTCTAAGAAATCATGCAGCACACGGCTGAACATGCTCTGGGACATGCCACCAACATGAGCTATGGTATATTGAAAGGTACCTGTGGCTAGAAAATGTAGGGCTGCCATTACCTTCAGCTTGGGTGTCAGTGCCGTAGGATACCTGTGCAGCGGTTGCAGGTGTGGTGCCAGCCTTGCCGTCAACTCCTCAATCAACGGTTGGGGGAAGCGGTAGCAGCGTATACAGTCATTCTCCCGCATGTCAGCCAAGTCCGGAATTGGTCGGGGAAGAGGCGGCGCTCTGCAGGAATTTGGAAGTGACAAGGAAGAGTGAGTGCACTACAACAACAATTTATTTGTACTGAGCACATGATAATCTGTCAATACACATATGCTACATACGGAGTCAGGTATGTGCCACATGCCCTGGACACGTATGGCTGCCAGGTGACACTCCTACCAAGACCCAGCTACACACGGAGATTGTGAACCTCCACATGCCATGGCATGGGATTAGCTGTGTCCCAGTGTAAGTGAACAGCCAGACGTAACACAGGAGTGACATACATCAACACATCAGCAGAAGTAGGATGTCGATTTCAGAGACAGGTAGCGGAACACTAGAGCCACAGGTCACATGACATTACACTAGGACAGCCCACACACCTTGCCAATAAGGTGTACATGTAATGACTCACCACACATACATTGAGAGGATGCAGACATGTCCTTGTTACGCCACTCCGTGTCCCATGCATACATACGCACCTCACATCCGATACCACATGTGGCCTGGTGTGCGTAACAGTGTGCCATGTCCATCTACACACAGACACATGTTGGTTGCTGCAACAGCTGATGCCTTTGAGGGAACACCAACATCAAGCTAATGGGAACACACCACACATACATGACATAGACACATTGGGCACCGTGGGTAGTCACATGTCTGGTGTGGTAACCCCTGTAGCGGGCATCAGGGGACACTTGCGTGTGTTGTTGACTGTGCCATGCCAGTGACGCTCATCCCAAGTGTGCAGTATGACATGCACACATGTCAAAGGAGTTAAGGGCATGCCTGGCACATATTGCACCGTCACACATAACATCTGTACACATCTCATCATACATCTATAGCCTTCTCGACTCAGGAGTAATGTGCCACATCACAGCCTTTCACACCTGTGCCCCACACATGTAGTACTGCCCAGACAATGCCTTGATGTCCATCCATGGACAAGTCTGTCAGCTCTATTCCTTCCTGTGTGCTGCCTGTCACGACTGTGATGTGTGAAAGGCACCGTACATTCGCTCAGAGGGCCTGTGTACGTTCCCTATCACTATGGGTGTGCTCGCGTATGCGTACCCATAGTGATAGTGAGCGTACAGGCGTGTGTACGGTCCGTATCACTATGGGTGTGCTCGCGTATGCGTACCCATAGTGATAGTGAGCGTACAGGCGAGTGTACGGTCCGTATCACTATGGGTGTGCTCACGTATGCGTACCCATAGTGATAGTGAGCGTACAGGCGTGTGTACGGTCCGTATCACTATGGGTGTGCTCGCGTATGCGTACCCATAGTGATACGGACCGTACACATGCCTGTACGCTCACTATCACTATGGGTGTGCTCGCGTATGCGTACCCATAGTGATAGTGAGCGTACAGGCGAGTGTACGGTCCGTATCACTATGGGTGTGCTCGCGTATGCGTACCCATAGTGATACGGACCGTACACACGCCTGTACGCTCACTATCACTATGGGTACGCATACGCGAGCACACCCATAGTGATACGGACCGTACATACGCCTGTACGCTCACTATCACTATAGGTACGCATACGCGAGCACACCCATAGTGATACGGACCGTACACACGCCTGTACGGCCCGTTGCTATGCATTTGGGGTGCCCTAGGGCCCCGGAACGCACCGTACCTGTGTGTGAAACTCCAAATTACATAGGGGACACATGAGGGACAAGTATAAAGGCCTACATGCATGCTGGTTGTCATGGAGACCAAGTTTAAAGTATGTTTTTTTTGCTGCAGGTGCACACCAGAAGTCAGTTTGAATGAATCTACTTTGTTGCAATGTGGTTCTGGAGTTGACATCATGCTCGAGAAAAAAAAGCAATAAAAACACACTGACTGTGCTAGGTTTCAAGGGATTGGAGGAAACATAGGATGCAAATGTGAGTGACCAATCACTCTGTACTCCTGTGCATGAAACAGGCCAGCAAGGCTGATATAAGGCAGCCAGGTCCCATGAGGGAGCACTTGCCTGCACATCTTTGGATTATACGACCCAGCTGCTGCTCCTGATTCCCTGGAACCATGTCAAGGTCTGTGGAGAGGGCACAGCCTTTCACCCTGGAGGAGAACCTGGCATTGCTGGATGTGATCCTCCCACAGTACCCCTGCTGTATGGGCGACCAAGGTATCAGGTGAGTGCTGAGTCTACTGGCACAGACTGTGTCCCTTTTTTGTGACTGTGACTCCTGGCATTGTGTCCAGGTGTGACACACATGCAATGTACTGTAGGGGGGGTCCCAGGGGGGGGAATGCCTGATGTCTCCCAGCCAGAGCATGCTGTGGTGCATGTCTGCCGTCCTCACTTGCATTGTGTTTACTGTGACAATCACTGCATGGTGCATGCCACATTCTGCCTGTCTTATCCTCCTGGGGATGTAGCCTCTACAGTCCTCATGTGATTATGTGGTCAGCCCAGTGTGACAGGTGACTGTACCCACAGATGTGTGTTAGTTCTGTGTACCTGTGCTGAGAGTGTCCACATTATGTGTTCGTACCCTGGACATCGGTGTGTGTGTAAGTCCCCTGTCATGTGGGTCAGTGCATATGTGGAGTGTAGCACCCGGGCTGCATGAGGGATGGAGATACCCTGCCCATCTGATGTGAGCAGGGAGCAGTGCTGTGTGTCTGACGTGCAGAGCCAGCCCCACACCTGTGAGCCCCCCCGTCTAGTGGCACATGTGCAGAGTGAGGTTTGTCGCTGCATTTGGCAATGGCAGGTGAATGTCCTGTGCCTGTGTGTGTCTGTGTACTCTGCTGAGGTAACGTCAGTGGCCTGTGCCATGTGACTGCTTAGAGGTGCTGCACATAATCCTGGCGTAGCTTGTGATGCACAGTGTGAGCCTGGATCATTGATTGTGTCGTTGCCCTCATTCCACCTGTGTACTTTCAATGGCCCGTACTGCTTTTGCCCTTCCCCAGAGGATCATGTCCCTATGACAAAGGTGCAATGCGTTGGATGCATACTATGCCTTGTTGTAAACAGCAAATTTGTTCTAATATGTGTCTCTGTGACATGTGGCAGGTGTATTGATGTAGTGTCACTTGTTCATCCTCACAGGTAGGCGCCTCTGCCAAGAAGCAGATCTGGATGAACGCCGTCAGTGCCGTGAGGAGGACGGAGGGTCTCAAGCGGCGCCTGGCCCAGGTGAGAAAACGCTGGCAGGATATCCGGTGCTGGACGCGGAGGATCGCACGGGTCCTGCTGGGGGACTCACCTGAGACCCATAAGAACCGCGGGCGCCGCCGTCTGACCCACATCCACAAGCGTGTGCTGGCGGTGGTCTTTCCAGACTTGGACAGGCGCTTACAGGAGAAGCAGCAGCAGGAAGGGGGTAGGTACATGTGTGTTTGTTGTGTGTCACCAGCATTTGTAAGTGCACAGTTGCATGGATACACTGCCAGGGTTTAAAGGTGCTGTGCAGATCCGGTTACCCACAGTATAGCGGTGCTCTCTTGCCTCCCTCCCCCTCCTTGCAATGTGTTCCCTGGTCTGTGTGTAGTCACTCCTTCACAAGGTTATCTAGGCTGGCACTTTATCCACGTGAACAATGCCTGTAGCATCATGTGTGGGGGTGGTGTGTAACTGGTTTTGGGACCTTGCCTGTGCCCTGTCCAGTTCAGTACTTGTGGGTTCCATGTCAGTGGGCACTGATGCTGAGTCCAGACATGGGAGTTAGTCTCTCAAGTGTCATGCCTTACAGCACGCATGTCCTATGTTGTGGCCTGTGACATGATGTGCAAGAGTGTGCGATACGCATGGTGCAGGGATGGTGGCATGTGTTGCAGTCATTCCCATTCAGGACCATGGAGTTGTGTGGCCACTACTGTCCCCTGGGGCATATTTTCCTAGGTGTCATGTGTGTCATCACAAAATGTGGACACTCTCAGTGTCCACAGCATAGGTTGTGCTCTGTGCCATTGTCCCCTGGCACCATGTATATTGACGTAAAATGTAGTACAAGTGTCCACTGTACAGCCTGACCTGATTTTCCTTGTTCATACTCACGGTGGCCAGTGCCTGTGTGTCTTGTTACAATCATCTGATGATGACCATTTGTACATGATAATTTGGACAGGCGCACCTTGGGTATTTGGTGTCCAATCTTGCATTTATCCAGTGCTTCCTGTGTCTCAACTAATTGTCTCATGTAGGGGGTGGTTGGTGCGGGCAAAGCCTACATGTCAAAACCTGATATCTCCTTGCTAGGTCTGGCCAGTGTGTGATGTTTGTCTGGACATACACTCAAGGTGCCGTGAGCCAGTCATGGTGGGCATGTTTTCAGTATTGGTAACACAATTCTAACTAAGGGGAGGTCCAAGGGAAAAATGTATAGACCTGCAGGTTGTGTTTCCCTCACTTGTCAACACAATAACCACTGAAACAACTTGGGTCTGATGCTGAATCACAAAGCTGAACCAGGAGATATTATATATACCTATTCTGACATCTCTTTAAGAGAGAACCCTTCTCGGACAGGACCCATCAATCACAGAAGGAGGTGAATTTGTCATCATTTGGGTCTGTATTTCTCAGTGTAACGAACCAGGTCTCGACATATTGACTAGGTAACGTCCAGAGAGAGTACAACAAAGAGGGTTGCTGTCAGATCTCAAAGAATGTCAAAAGCGACAGTATACCCAAAAGTTGTGAAGGGGATCCTCGAAAAAGCAGCACTAAATAATGAAGGTGAAAATAAAAATGACTAGAGGAGCTCAAATGTTCTTTATTTAGTAGAGTGCCCCTGTCATAATTAAAAAGCAGTATGGCAATTTAGCACAAATATTTTGTCATTATGCTAATGTCCATATCAGTAGGGTCGACATGTTTCTGCCCACTATGATCTGCGAGTATCAGGGCTTTCCTCAGGACCTTAGATGGTGCTGTTTAAGTGAAAAAATGTGACAGAAAGAATTTTTTGTGAAAAATATTTAAATAAAAGAATCCTACCGCACCGGTCAATTCTTAAGATATCGACACCGGATACCCATAATCATTGGGTTGCGCTCCTCACCTCAACCTGGTCCTTACTCAGGGAAGGGGGCCCCGCTCTCTCCGTCGGTACCCCAGGGCGGAACTGCTTTTTCGAGGATCCCCTTCACAGCTTTTGGGTATACTGTCGCTTTTGACATTCTTTGAGATCTGACAGCAACCCTCTTTGTTGTACTCTCTCTGGACGTTACCTAGTCAATATGTCGAGACCTGGTTCGTTACACTGAGAAATACAGACCCAAATGATGACAAATTCACCACCTTCTGTGATTGATGGGTCCTGTCCGAGAAGGGTTCTCTCTTAAAGAGATGTCAGAATAGGTATATATAATATCTCCTGGTTCAGCTTTGTGATTCAGCATCAGACCCAGGTTGTTTCAGTGGTTAACATGTTTTCAGTATTACCTATGCAGCATGTGCCTCAAGTTCATGGTTATGGTCCCTGTTCATCCCTATTTTCGGCAACGCTGTGTGGTGCAGATGCAGTGCTGGATTGTCCCCAGGGCCTGGCTCCTCTGTCAAAATCCATTTCATGTCATTTGCTATTGTGTCATGCTCTCCATAGTTTTTCAGTGGCATGGTGGGTCAACCAACTGTGTGTTGCATGCCCTACATATGTACCTTGTTTTGTAGCTGTTACTCATCTTTCTTTTCAGGCTATGCACTGTAACCTATGTAGATTGGACTCATGTGACATATGTATACAGGTGTATGATTAATTGCTGTCTCTTCACCTTGCCCACAGCATCGTCGGGGGACACGGAGGGAGACATCAGCACAGACAGAGCGGAGGGACCGAGCACCAGTGCCAGCGGTGACATCTTGGCTGGCACATCGAGTGGAACTGAGGCGGAGGACAGTGAGGCCGAGGACCTGTCCAGTGCCACCACAGAATATGAAGCTGACGGGTTCGAGGATGAGCTCTCCGAGTGGGCGGAGGCTGCACCAGCACAACATCTCTCCCCGCCCCCTCCATTGCCATCAGCCGCCTCCCACTTGCTCGTGTCCCTTCCCAGCGTGCCCAGTCACCACGTCTCCTTCCTGCCAGGCACCGCACCCCCTGCCCCTGTCTCCACTGCTGCCGCCAATGCCGAGTCTGTGGACATCCAGCGGCAGTTGCAGGTTGGTCAGGCTGCGAAGCTTAATGTCCTCCATGGCCACAGCCAAGTGCTGAACAACATGGAGGCATACTTGGAGGGCATTTTCTCATCGCAGGCTGACCAACGCAACTTGCTGAGGTCCATAGACTCGACACTGACTGCAGCAGTGGGTCTCCTGCAGCGCTTCATCCAACCCCCTACCCCTGACCCATCCACATTTCCCACTCCCATGCCTGTCCCACGTACACCCAGACGTCAGCATGCACCCACCACAACAGACACAGGCACCACACCAGCAGGGAAGGTCAAACGCACACCTCCTGGCACGCACACACAGGGTGAAGTAGGCACACCCACTGGGTCGGTGGGCAAACGTAAGACACGCAGCCTGAGTGGGAGTCCGCATTCCACCAAATCCACTCCCTCCAAATCCCCTCCCCTCAGCTCTCCTGGCCACATATCCGGCAAAGACTCCTTCATGGCCGCTCTGTCCCTGAGCCCCCCAGTGACACCACCCCGCAAGCGGTCAAGGGAGTCCCCGGTCAGGGTGGTTGAGTCCCCCCCCTGTCCACACCCTCCCCCAGTGGCGCTGCGACCCATCCCTCTGACCCCCCCCCTCCTTGGGGCCTGTGGTTCCTTCGGGTGCAGGGGAGTCGCTGGAGGACCTTTCTAAGGTGTGCAGCGCCATCCTGGCCTCCGCCTTTGGCCCTGCCCCACCCCCTGTGGTGGAGTCCTCCATCCCTGCACCCACGACGCCTACCCTTCGCCCTCATGTCCCTGCGGTGCCTGGTCCTTCTCCCCCACATGATGCCCTCCCCCCTCTGGAAGATGAAGGAGTCTGACTGTGCAGGCAAGCTAGGGGACACGCGTCCCACTGTGTCCCCCACCTGGATTTGAACTTTTGATTGCCCTATGGGCATTGTACATTTTGAACTTTCAAGGGACAAACAGATTTTTGGATGCTGAATAAAGCAATTTCTTTTTCCTTAGTACACTACTGTCTGTCTGGTATTGCTGTTGGTGGACCTGCCCCATTATTTTGGGTGGTGATAATGTGTTGGGTGTGTGGGAATTGTAGTCTTGTGCTGGTCATAGGGTGGATCCTGGTATCTGTGTGCCATCACAAGCTGTTGGCTACATAACTTTGTTCATGTAAGCAGTTACTGCATGGTGACATCGTCCCAAGGTGTGTTCCTTCCTCTGTGTAACCTGACATCTTCCCTGCAGGGTCTTTCCAATATGTGGTGCTGAGCTGTGTCTACATTGGCTGGGTGTGTGACAGACTCGTTAGACTTGGGCCATGCATGCTGAGCGATGTCTCCACCTGCATCATTCGTGGCGTCCTTGGTGGTCACTGCATTTGTGTATGTAGACTGTTGTCATGACTTCATGTGGACATGTTTTCTTTTTGGCGCTATGCATGTGTATACTCCCAGCCTCGCACACATGTGGTACATGTACTGCAGGATCTTTGTGCACCTGACTGACATTTGTGGGCATTGGATCTGTGGGTACTCCACCATTTTCTTTGCAGGGGCACTGCTGTGAGTGTTAGGCACCCACCCCTCCTGTGTCTGGGCACTGCTGGGAGGCCTCTGCACACACCCCTCCTATGTCTGGGCACTGCTGTGAGTGTTAGGCACCCACCCCTCCTGTGTCTGGGCACTGCTGGGAGGACTCTGCACACACCCCTCCTGTGTCTGGGCACTGCTGGGAGGACTCTGCACACACCCCTCCTGTGTCTGGGCACTGCTGGGAGGCCTCTGCACACACCCCTCCTGTGTCTGGGCATTGCTGGGAGGACTCTGCACACACCCCTCCTGTGTCTGGGCACTGCTGGGAGGCCTCTGCACACACCCCTCCTGTGTCTGGGCACTGCTGTGAGTGTTAGGCACCCACCCCTCCTATGTCTGGGCACTGCTGGAAGGACTCTGCACACACCCCTCCTGTGTCTGGGCACTGCTGGGAGGACTCTGCACACACCCCTCCTGTGTCTGGGCACTGCTGGGAGGCCTCTGCACACACCCCTCCTGTGTCTGGGCACTGCTGGGAGGACTCTGCACACACCCCTCCTGTGTCTGGGCACTGCTGGGAGGCCTCTGCACACACCCCTCCTGTGTCTGGGCACTGCTGTGAGTGTTAGGCACCCACCCCTCCTGTGTCTGGGCACTGCTGAGAGGACTCTGCACACACCCCTCCTGTGTCTGGGCACTGCTGGGAGGACTCTGCACACACCCCTCCTGTGTCTGGGCACTGCTGCGAGGCCTCTACACACACCCCTCATGTGTCTGGGCACTGCTGGGAGGACTCTGCACACACCCCTCCTGTGTCTGGGCACTGCTGGGAGGCCTCTGCACACACCCCTCCTGTGTCTGGGCACTGCTGTGAGTGTTAGGCACCCACCCCTCCTGTGTCTGGGCACTGCTGGGAGGACTCTGCACACACCCCTCCTGTGTCTGGGCACTGCTGGGAGGCCTCTGCACACACCCCTCCTGTGTCTGGGCACTGCTGGGAGGCCTCTGCACACACCCCTCCTGTGTCTGGGCACTGCTGGGAGGACTCTGCACACACCCTTCCTGTGTCTGGGCACTGCTGGGAGGACTCTGCACACACCCCTCCTGTGTCTGGGCACTGCTGGGAGGCCTCTGCACACACCCCTCCTCTGTCTGGGCACTGCTGGGAGGACTCTGCACACACCCCTCCTGTGTCTGGGCACTGCTGGGAGGCCTCTGCACACACCCCTCCTGTGTCTGGGCACTGCTGTGAGTGTTAGGCATCCACCCCTCCTGTGTCTGGGCACTGCTGGGAGTGTTAGGCACCTACCCCTCCTGTGTCTGGGCACTGCTGGGAGGCCTCTGCACACACCTCTCCTGTGTCTGGGCACTGCTGTGAGTGTTAGGCACCCACCCCTCCTGTGTCTGGGCACTGCTGGGAGGACTCTGCACACACCCCTCCTGTCTCTGGGCACTGCTGGGAGGCCTCTGCACACACCCCTCCTGTGTCTGGGCACTGCTGGGAGTGTTAGGCACCCACCCCTCCTGTGTCTGGGCACTGCTGGGAGGACTCTGCACATACCCCTCCTGTGTCTGGGCACTGCTGGGAGTGTTAGGCACCCACCCCTCCTGTGTCTGGGCACTGCTGGGAGGCCTCTGCACACACCCCTCCTGTGTCTGGGCACTGCTGGGAGTGTTAGGCACCCACCCCTCCTGTGTCTGGGCACTGCTGGGAGGACTCTGCACACACCCCTCCTGTCTCTGGGCACTGCTGGGAGGCCTCTGCACACACCCCTCCTGTGTCTGGGCACTGCTGGGAGTGTTAGGCACCCACCCCTCCTGTGTCTGGGCACTGCTGGGAGGACTCTGCACATACCCCTCCTGTGTCTGGGCACTGCTGGGAGTGTTAGGCACCCACCCCTCCTGTGTCTGGGCACTGCTGGGAGGCCTCTGCACACACCTCTCCTGTGTCTGGGCACTGCTGTGAGTGTTAGGCACCCACCCCTCCTGTGTCTGGGCACTGCTGGGAGGACTCTGCACACACCCCTCCTGTCTATGGGCACTGCTGGGAGGCCTCTGCACACACCCCTCCTGTGTCTGGGCACTGCTGTGAGTGTTAGGCACCCACCCCTCCTATGTCTGGGCACTGCTGGAAGGACTCTGCACACACCCCTCCTGTGTCTGGGCACTGCTGGGAGGACTCTGCACACACCCCTCCTGTGTCTGGGCACTGCTGGGAGGCCTCTGCACACACCCCTCCTGTGTCTGGGCACTGCTGGGAGGACTCTGCACACACCCCTCCTGTGTCTGGGCACTGCTGGGAGGCCTCTGCACACACCCCTCCTGTGTCTGGGCACTGCTGTGAGTGTTAGGCACCCACCCCTCCTGTGTCTGGGCACTGCTGAGAGGACTCTGCACACACCCCTCCTGTGTCTGGGCACTGCTGGGAGGACTCTGCACACACCCCTCCTGTGTCTGGGCACTGCTGCGAGGCCTCTACACACACCCCTCATGTGTCTGGGCACTGCTGGGAGGACTCTGCACACACCCCTCCTGTGTCTGGGCACTGCTGGGAGGCCTCTGCACACACCCCTCCTGTGTCTGGGCACTGCTGTGAGTGTTAGGCACCCACCCCTCCTGTGTCTGGGCACTGCTGGGAGGACTCTGCACACACCCCTCCTGTGTCTGGGCACTGCTGGGAGGCCTCTGCACACACCCCTCCTGTGTCTGGGCACTGCTGGGAGGCCTCTGCACACACCCCTCCTGTGTCTGGGCACTGCTGGGAGGACTCTGCACACACCCTTCCTGTGTCTGGGCACTGCTGGGAGGACTCTGCACACACCCCTCCTGTGTCTGGGCACTGCTGGGAGGCCTCTGCACACACCCCTCCTGTGTCTGGGCACTGCTGGGAGGACTCTGCACACACCCCTCCTGTGTCTGGGCACTGCTGGGAGGCCTCTGCACACACCCCTCCTGTGTCTGGGCACTGCTGTGAGTGTTAGGCATCCACCCCTCCTGTGTCTGGGCACTGCTGGGAGTGTTAGGCACCTACCCCTCCTGTGTCTGGGCACTGCTGGGAGGCCTCTGCACACACCTCTCCTGTGTCTGGGCACTGCTGTGAGTGTTAGGCACCCACCCCTCCTGTGTCTGGGCACTGCTGGGAGGACTCTGCACACACCCCTCCTGTCTCTGGGCACTGCTGGGAGGCCTCTGCACACACCCCTCCTGTGTCTGGGCACTGCTGGGAGTGTTAGGCACCCACCCCTCCTGTGTCTGGGCACTGCTGGGAGGACTCTGCACATACCCCTCCTGTGTCTGGGCACTGCTGGAAGTGTTAGGCACCCACCCCTCCTGTGTGTGGGCACTGCTGGGAGGCCTCTGCACACACCCCTCCTGTGTCTGGGCACTGCTGGGAGTGTTAGGCACCCACCCCTCCTGTGTCTGGGCACTGCTGGGAGGACTCTGCACACACCCCTCCTGTCTCTGGGCACTGCTGGGAGGCCTCTGCACACACCCCTCCTGTGTCTGGGCACTGCTGGGTGTGTTAGGCACCCACCCCTCCTGTGTCTGGGCACTGCTGGGAGGACTCTGCACATACCCCTCCTGTGTCTGGGCACTGCTGGGAGTGTTAGGCACCCACCCCTCCTGTGTCTGGGCACTGCTGGGAGGCCTCTGCACACACCTCTCCTGTGTCTGGGCACTGCTGTGAGTGTTAGGCACCCACCCCTCCTGTGTCTGGGCACTGCTGGGAGGACTCTGCACACACCCCTCCTGTCTATTGGCACTGCTGCGAGGCCTCTGCACACACCCCTCCTGTGTCTGGGCACTGCTGGGAGTGTTAGGCACCCACCCCTCCTGTGTCTGGGCACTGCTGGGAGGACTCTGCACACACCCCTCCTGTGTCTGGGCACTGCTGGGAGGACTCTGCACACACCCCTCCTGTGTCTGGGCACTGCTGGGAGGACTCTACACACACCCCTCCTGTGTCTGGGCACTGCTGGGAGGACTCTGCACACACCCCTCCTGTGTCTGGGCACTGCTGGGAGGCCTCTGCACACACCCCTCCTGTGTCTGGGCACTGCTGTGAGTGTTAGGCACCCACCCCTCCTGTGTCTGGGCACTGCTGGGAGGACTCTGCACACACCCCTCCTGTGTCTGGGCACTGCTGGGAGGCCTCTGCACACACCCCTCCTGTGTCTGGGCACTGCTGGGAGGACTCTGCACACACCCTTCCTGTGTCTGGGCACTGCTGGGAGGACTCTGCACACACCCCTCCTGTGTCTGGGCACTGCTGGGAGGCCTCTGCTCACACCCCTCCTGTGTCTGGGCACTGCTGTGAGTGTTAGGCACCCACCCCTCCTGTGTCTGGGCACTGCTGGGAGGCCTCTGCACACACCCCTCCTGTGTCTGGGCACTGCTGGGAGGCCTCTGCACACACCCCTCCTGTGTCTGGGCACTGCTGGGAGGACTCTGCACACACCCTTCCTGTGTCTGGGCACTGCTGGGAGGACTCTGCACACACCCCTCCTGTGTCTGGGCACTGCTGGGAGGCCTCTGCACACACCCCTCCTGTGTCTGGGCACTGCTGGGAGGACTCTGCACACACCCCTCCTGTGTCTGGGCACTGCTGGGAGGCCTCTGCACACACCCCTCCTGTGTCTGGGCACTGCTGTGAGTGTTAGGCATCCACCCCTCCTGTGTCTGGGCACTGCTGGGAGTGTTAGGCACCTACCCCTCCTGTGTCTGGGCACTGCTGGGAGGCCTCTGCACACACCTCTCCTGTGTCTGGGCACTGCTGTGAGTGTTAGGCACCCACCCCTCCTGTGTCTGGGCACTGCTGGGAGGACTCTGCACACACCCCTCCTGTCTCTGGGCACTGCTGGGAGGCCTCTGCACACACCCCTCCTGTGTCTGGGCACTGCTGGGAGTGTTAGGCACCCACCCCTCCTGTGTCTGGGCACTGCTGGGAGGACTCTGCACATACCCCTCCTGTGTCTGGGCACTGCTGGGAGTGTTAGGCACCCACCCCTCCTGTGTCTGGGCACTGCTGGGAGGCCTCTGCACACACCCCTCCTATGTCTGGGCACTGCTGGGAGTGTTAGGCACCCACCCCTCCTGTGTCTGGGCACTGCTGGGAGGACTCTGCACACACCCCTCCTGTCTCTGGGCACTGCTGGGAGGCCTCTGCACACACCCCTCCTGTGTATGGGCACTGCTGGGAGTGTTAGGCACCCACCCCTCCTGTGTCTGGGCACTGCTGGGAGGACTCTGTACATACCCCTCCTGTGTCTGGGCACTGCTGGGAGTGTTAGGCACCCACCCCTCCTGTGTCTGGGCACTGCTGGGAGGCCTCTGCACACACCTCTCCTGTGTCTGGGCACTGCTGTGAGTGTTAGGCACCCACCCCTCCTGTGTCTGGGCACTGCTGGGAGGACTCTGCACACACCCCTCCTGTCTCTGGGCACTGCTGGGAGGACTCTGCACACACCCCTCCTGTGTCTGGGCACTGCTGGGAGGACTCTACACACACCCCTCCTGTGTCTGGGCACTGCTGGGAGGACTCTGCACACACCCCTCCTGTGTCTGGGCACTGCTGGGAGGCCTCTGCACACACCCCTCCTGTGTCTGGGCACTGCTGTGAGTGTTAGGCACCCACCCCTCCTGTGTCTTGGCACTGCTGGGAGGACTCTGCACACACCCCTCCTGTGTCTGGGCACTGCTGGGAGGCCTCTGCACACACCCCTCCTGTGTCTGGGCACTGCTGGGAGGCCTCTGCACACACCCCTCCTGTGTCTGGGCACTGCTGGGAGGACTCTGCACACACCCTTCCTGTGTCTGGGCACTGCTGGGAGGACTCTGCACACACCCCTCCTGTGTCTGGGCACTGCTGGGAGGCCTCTGCACACACCCCTCCTGTGTCTGGGCACTGCTGGGAGGACTCTGCACACACCCCTCCTGTGTCTGGGCACTGCTGGGAGGCCTCTGCACACACCCCTCCTGTGTCTGGGCACTGCTGTGAGTGTTAGGCATCCACCCCTCCTGTGTCTGGGCACTGCTGGGAGTGTTAGGCACCTACCCCTCCTGTGTCTGGGCACTGCTGGGAGGCCTCTGCACACACCTCTCCTGTGTCTGGGCACTGCTGTGAGTGTTAGGCACCCACCCCTCCTGTGTCTGGGCACTGCTGGGAGGACTCTGCACACACCCCTCCTGTCTCTGGGCACTGCTGGGAGGCCTCTGCACACACCCCTCCTGTGTCTGGGCACTGCTGGGAGTGTTAGGCACCCACCCCTCCTGTGTCTGGGCACTGCTGGGAGGACTCTGCACATACCCCTCCTGTGTCTGGGCACTGCTGGGAGTGTTAGGCACCCACCCCTCCTGTGTCTGGGCACTGCTGGGAGGCCTCTGCACACACCCCTCCTATGTCTGGGCACTGCTGGGAGTGTTAGGCACCCACCCCTCCTGTGTCTGGGCACTGCTGGGAGGACTCTGCACACACCCCTCCTGTCTCTGGGCACTGCTGGGAGGCCTCTGCACACACCCCTCCTGTGTCTGGGCACTGCTGGGAGTGCTAGGCACCCACCCCTCCTGTTTCTGGGCACTGCTGGGAGGACTCTGTACATACCCCTCCTGTGTCTGGGCACTGCTGGGAGTGTTAGGCACCCACCCCTCCTGTGTCTGAGCACTGCTGGGAGGCCTCTGCACACACCTCTCCTGTGTCTGGGCACTGCTGTGAGTGTTAGGCACCCACCCCTCCTGTGTCTGGGCACTGCTGGGAGGACTCTGCACACACCCCTCCTGTCTCTGGGCACTGCTGGGAGGCCTCTGCACACACCCCTCCTGTGTCTGGGCACTGCTGGGAGTGTTAGGCACCCACCCCTCCTGTGTCTGGGCACTGCTGGGAGGACTCTGCACATACCCCTCCTGTGTCTGGGCACTGCTGGGAGTGTTAGGCACCCACCCCTCCTGTGTCTGGGCACTGCTGGGAGGCCTCTGCACACACCCCTCCTGTGTCTGGGCACTGCTGGGAGTGTTAGGCACCCACCCCTCCTGTGTCTGGGCACTGCTGGGAGGACTCTGCACACACCCCTCCTGTGTCTGGGCACTGCTGGGAGGCCTCTGCACACACCCCTCCTGTGTCTGGGCACTGCTGGGAGTGTTAGGCACCCACCCCTCCTGTGTCTGGGCACTGCTGGGAGGACTCTGCACATACCCCTCCTGTGTCTGGGCACTGCTGGGAGTGTTAGGCACCCACCCCTCCTGTGTCTGGGCACTGCTGGGAGGCCTCTGCACACACCCCTCCTGTGTCTGGGCACTGCTGGGAGTGTTAGGCACCCACCCCTCCTGTGTCTGGGCACTGCTGGGAGGACTCTGCACATTCCCCTCCTGTGTCTGGGCACTGCTGGGAGTGTTAGGCACCCACCCCTCCTGTGTCTGGGCACTGCTGGGAGGCCTCTGCACACACCCCTCCTGTGTCTGGGCACTGCTGGGAGTTTTAGGCACCCACCCCTCCTGTGTCTGGGCACTGCTGGGAGGACTCTGCACACACCCCTCCTGTGTCTGGGCACTGCTGGGAGGCCTCTGCACACACCCCTCCTGTGTCTGGGCACTGCTGGGAGTGTTAGGCACCCACCCCTCCTGTGTCTGGGCACTGCTGGGAGGACTCTGCACACACCCCTCTTATGACTGGGCACTGCTGGGAGGACTCTGCACCCAACCCTCCTATTTCAGCATATGTACACTTAGAACATACACAGGTGTGGGTTCGCTCCATGCATACGGGGTGGGGGTAGGGTCCGTACGTACACTGTTGGCATGGGGGGTACGCTCCATACGTACGCGGGTGAGGGTACGGGTCGTACATACACGGTTGGGGTGGGGGTATGCATCATACTTACGCGGGTGAGGGTACGGGTCGTACAGACACGGTTGGGGTGGGGGTACGCTCTATGCATACGGGGTGGGGGTACGGTCCGTACGTACACTGTTGGCATGGATGGTACGCTCCATGCATACGCGGGTGAGGGTACGGGTCATACATACACGGTTGTGGTGGGGGTACGCTCCATGCATACGGGGTGGGGGTAGGGTCTGTACGTATACTGTTGGCATGGGGGGTACGCTCCATACGTACGCGGGTGAGGGTACGGGTCGTACATACACGGTTGGGGTGGGGGTACGCTCCATGCATACGCGGGTGAGGGTACGGGTTGTACATACACGGTTGGGGTGGGGGTACGCTTCATACATACGCGGGTGAGGGTACGGGTTGTACATACACGGTTGGGGTGGGGGTACGCTCTATGCATACGGGGTGGGGGTACGGTCCGTACGTACACTGTTGGCATGGGTGGTATGCTCCATGCATACGCGGGAGAGGGTACGGGTCGTACATACACGGTTGGGGTGGGGGTACGCTCCATGCATACGGGGTGGGGGTACGGTCCGTACGTACACTGTTGGCATGGGGGGTATGCTCCATACGTACGCGGGTGAGGGTACGGGTCGTACATACACAGTTGGGGTGGGGGTACGCTCCATGCATACGCGGGTGAGGGTACGGGTCGTACATACACGGTTGGGGTGGGGGTACGCTTCATACATACGCGGGTGAGGGTACGGGTCGTACATACACGGTTGGGGTGGGGGTACGCTCTATGCATACGGGGTGGGGTACGGTCCATAAGTACACTGTTGGCATGGGTGGTACGCTCCATGCATACGCGGGTGAGGGTACGGGTCGTACATACACTGTTGGGGTGGGGGTACGCTCTATGCATACGGGGTGGTGGTACGGTCCATACGTACACTGTTGGCATGGGTGGTACGCTCCATACGTACGCGGGTGAGGGTACGGGTCGTACATACACTGTTGGGGTGGGGGGTACGCTGCATGCATACGGGGGTGGGGGTACGGTCCGTACATATCCGTACCCACGCTGTGGAATGCTTGTGCGGGCCGTACCCAGGCCTTTGCCACGTGGGTACAGCCGTCCTGCCATTGTTGGGGTGACGTAGGTGTGGGCGTGGTACGGCTCATACCCATGCTCTTAAGGCGTGGGTACGGGATGTACCTGTATTGTTGTGTTGCCGGTTCGCGTTGTCAACCACTTCCGTTGTGGCGGACGCTGGCTTCGCTGGACACGCCCCCACCCCCTCGTAGTGACCAGGGCCTGGGGGTCAGGTATGTCCAGGGCATGTGTGCTGTGTGACTTTGGTGGGGGTTTTGTGGCCTGCCCCTTCTCCTGCCCCCCCCTTTCCCCCCTCCCTTTGTTGTTCTGACCTTCTGCGGCGTCTGCGTCGTAACCTGTAGAGGAGGTCGACTGCTATGAGGGCCGGGATGACACTTAGGTTCGGGTCCATGTCTGGCCGTCGCGTGCAGGTACTCCTTGTTCGCGTCGTCCTGATTTCCCGGCAGTTTTTGGCTGCCGGAAAATATTCTCCGTGCGGGATGACGTCGGTGCGAATCGTACTTCCTGGTTCGTGAATGGCAGGCTGCGTGCGTCCCGACGTCACGTCGGCGCTATCCCGGATCACATTTGTATGTTTATTTTCGTCGGTCGGGGTTTTGTACGATTCGTACGGAAATAGTATTTCCGTGCGAATCGTACTTCCATGTTTGTATATTGTTACGACCGGGTACGCGTCGGACGGAGAATATGCTCCGTCCGACGGTTCGTACCCGGTTTTTACAGGATCGTAATCGGCACCTTTGTATTTGAATCCAAATCCATCCATGGCCTAAATGCTGTAAACACGACAGAAACTGTTGTTTCATACACCCATGACTAGAACTGGGCCTACTGGCTGGAAGGATAATTGGAAGACTATAAAGCCACATAGTCACTCAAAATTTCAAATGTATCAAAAAAACATGCAGAAAATGTAGTAAACTGTGAAACATTTTTTCTTTACAAAAGAAGAAAAATTAAATGCAAATAATTCGCTAGGTCCCCTACTGAAACAACAGGCCACCCACCACAATACATTTAGCAAAACAATTAAAAGTACAAATAAATCCAGGTGCATGCCCCCAATCAAACAAACAACACCAGTTGGTCAACTTACTTATAACATCTCAAATTCATAGTCCTTAAATCCATTGGGATATGCAACAGACACAAAGAGTGATCCTTCCAGCTCCAAATCCAAATGAAAAGTGACCAGAGATGGACAAAGCACTATGAGGAGCCTGCTGGACAGGAACAGGTAGTTAGGGTGCATAAAAAAGACTGGTTGCACCAAGAACCACAGCCAAATGTAAATTCAAGGAGGTTCTGTACTCCAAAACGTCAGTTTGGGAAGATTTTGATGGTGGTCAAGGAGAAAATCTTCCCCAGATGACAGCTGCGGTAGATCCTGCACATTCAGGTACAGCAGAAACATTCCACCGGACACAGCTCTCCCCAGTGCAGAGGGGGAGCTGCTGCTCTAAAATTTATGCCAGAGCCCGAGGAGCGCCACATAATGCCCTGCGGGGCTTGCCCACATTGTTTGATAAAAACTACTTGTTTTGGCAGGAGCAGCGCAGCCTCCCACAAACAGTAATTTGAAAGGGCCCACCCTAATTCAGATGGGACTGGGAAAAAGCAACTCCCTCTCGGGTTTGACCATGTTACAAGTCCTTTCTATGCTGGAGGTTTTTGCTTGTCTGCTTTGGAGGAATGCACTCTCTAGGGGTGAAGAGTATAGCTGCAATTTCTGCGTCCTAGTGGTTAATGTAAATGTTCTTCATGGTAAGCACTTTCTAGGAGTGAGAGATGATAATTAATTACGTGTGAGTATTTAAAGTTAATATTACTGCTCAATGTATCCATCTCTGAATAAGAAATGAACTAGAGAAGCTATATGAACCCGTCACCTTCGTGAGCACATCTTATGTAAAAGTCTGCGCCTCTCATCCCTCGCCTAGGTATTTTAATTGTTCATTTCTTTCCTAAAGTTCATGTTTTTTGTTTCAGGTACTTCGACAGAGAGGCACAATTACCTTTCGTTGCCTCTCTAACAGCCCTAAAACGGCTTGTACTATGACTCAGTGTGGTGCGTGGGTTAATTGCTGCACAGCAGTAGCTGTGGAATCTGATTGGAAGCTATCACCCTGTGCTGCTTCAGTTCAATACATATTCCTGTTTACTTTTCCTTACACTGGAATGTGAGGTGGAAAGGAAACCTTCAGAAACCACAGTGCAGAAAGCAGAGGTTGGTGTGGAGTTTTGCCCCTCAACTCCTCTCGGCTTAATATTTGCCCCGAGGCCCTGGACTGTTAACCCCTGGGATGGTACTCCAGGCATCTACCTTTCATGCAATACTCTGCATCCATACCATGGCTTGCATCTTCTCCATGAAGTGCTCCAAGGCTGCCTCAAGGTGGTTTGCAGCACATTATAAAACTTCAAAAACATAAATGAAAGTTGAGTTTCAGTTACTGAGTCTGGTTTACCTACCAGGCACCTGAACCCACACTGGCTGACGCTTGGTGGCACTTAATACTGTCTCTGTCCAAGCACTGGCAAGACTGGCAACTTAGGGAAAGCGATGTGTTTAAAATTACCATTTATTTTCTCTGAGAAACAAGGATTAGAGAAATGATAATGGTAGAGGCAGGTCTCAAATAGTGGGCGCAAACTGTGCATCGTTCTACATCCTGCCTGTTACTTGGCAATGCCACATAGTTACTAGTAGCTCATAATTCCTCACCACACAATTCAACTTCACATCGCTCTGCTGCATGCCACATAATGACAATCCAACAAATCCACCTGCACACATTTCCATTCCGCTCCATGCCACATAATTCCACGGCACATAATACCACTCAATGCAATATAATTCCATTACACTCCACGCAACACAATTCAACTCCAGATAATTCCTCTACACATAATTACACTCCAAATTACATAATTACACTTCACGCCACATAATTACACTCCGCATATAACCACTCACCTCCAAAACACATAATTACACTCAACATAATTACGCTCTGCATCTTGCCCCATATTTACGCTCCACATATTTCCACACCATGCCACACATTTCCCCGCACTGCCACACCACACAATTCAATGTCACACAATTCCATACCACACAACATAATTACACTCCACTCCCTACCGCATAATTACACTCCACATACATCTACTCCATGCCACATAGCAACCCTCCACATAAGTACACTCCATGACATACCACATAATTTTCCTCAACATAATTTCACTCAATGCCACATAAGTCAACTTCACAGAATTCCATTTCACTGCACAACATTCCACTCTACAATACACAATCCCACTACACACCACATACATCCAATCCACACCACAGAATTCCACATCATACCACATAATTCAACACAACACCACATAATTCCACTCAATACATGCCACTCCATGACACACAATACCATTACACATAAGTCCACATAATTACTATCCACATAATTCCATTGCACATGCACACACTGATCCATCATTTCTCATATTGGTTCACTTCAGGTCTTTTTCAGCACAGTTTTTCTGCCATTTTCAAAAATCCAAACCCCAAACACACACTCTCCACCTCTTCTTTCGGTCTCTTCTGCATACACAAGTGCAGACTCTTCATTCACCTATAACCTTCTCTTCCCTCCATTCTCTCTTTCTCACACACTCTTACTACTACTCTATCTAGAGTTCATTCACCACTTCATAACCAATCTACCTATAACTCTCTATCTTACTTTCTATTGAAGGACTGGGCTATTCTAAGACCCTGCGGTGCCAGGGGACAACACCTGAAACCTTCGTGGGTTACCTGTTCCGGCGTACAAAACACAGAGACACGGGACACTTCCTGCGGCGTCAAAGATCAGTATTTATTTACTGCAGGGATACAGAAATCGCAAGAAGTACACAACGTGTAGGTTCTGAGAGACTGCTTCAAATTGTAAAAGTGGATCGCTCCTTTTATACACATTTTCGTCATTGAACAACATGGCAAACAAAAGGTTACAACTCAGTTCCCACAGTAAACTTCAAAAGGGTCGCATTCATGTTTTCAGAAGCCCGGAACATAATTACAGCAGCATTGCCGGTTCCCAACTGTAAAAGCACATTATCCCCACATTAAGCACATTCCATTCTGACTGTAAACGAATTAGGAGAAGGGACAGAAACAGGTGCAAAAGAAAAACAAGGATGCACAACAGATTGGAAAAGAGTGTAGAGAGCAATATCGGAAACTTGATTGCAGGATCAAAGGACTCGTGCCTAATGCATGCACGACTGAAACAATAGACTAGCACGGCAAGATGAGCCTCGAGCGGAGCCATCTGCCCTTGCAGTGTCATCCCCCTCATCATAAAGACCCCTTCAAAGGAACATGTGTCTTCCGCGAAAGCCTGGGAATCCCAGGGTCACGAAGCGGACAGTGTCCGTTCGCTGACTACTTGAGGGCAAGAGACAAAATGGATGCCATATCTAAAATGGAACCCAAGGGTTCAGATGGACACACCCAGGAATGAGACGAACCGTACACAGTAGCGTAGCGAAAACGCGTACACCCACTAAACTCGTCATTTGCGGTTCGTAGATACCAAACTCGTCCATATTCGAACAACCCAAAAATGTCATTACGATTCTCACGGAACCTCAGACGCTCCTTTTGCCCTCATGTAGGCAAGCACTAGTCGAGATCAAAATCGATTTCGATATTCATCAAATCGTTCAGTTGTTGCTGGAACATCATTCTATCCATCAATGTCTCCTTGGTAACAGATGGCCGTCTTATACACGTTGTAGCACAGAGGCCACATAAGGCAGGACCACACTGCACACAAAGACAACACGTGAACAGAAACGTTACAACAACCCCTATGATCATCAGAATCTTCCAACCCCAAGTTGATATCAGGCTCCAAAACCATCCTAGAAGTGTCCAATTACCTTCGTCCACGTGTATGGACTCGGAGATCTTATGTAACTTCGAGATGGCTTGGTAAACAGTTGGAGCGTTGTCAGGGATGAAAATGCAACAGCTTGAATGGATCACTTTGCACACGCCACCTCTATCTGCAAGAACAACGTCTAGAACCATACGGTTCTGCAACGTCATGAGTCTATCCGCCTGGAGTTCTGCCGTTAAATTACCAAGAGCACTCGCAGTTATGTTAGCAGTCAATTCTACCACACGGGTCAACTGTCTCAGGTTCCTACTATTAACCATAGGTCCCCAAAACGGCAAGAAACCCTTAAAGAAGTCTCCTGCTTCTTGACCGGCAGTGTCCTCTTCGCTAATAACGCCTCTCACAACTCTAGTCTTGTGATAGTCTGAGGCAACCGTAAAAGTCGGTGGCAAAAGATTCGCAATATAACAGGTACCCGAGAAGTCACGGGGCAACCATGTATATGCACGTTCATAACATACGAAATAGGTACCCTTGGCAGTCAAGAAAACAGGGGAAGAGAGCGTCGGTAGAACATACGTATCAGTACAAGCACTCTTCCCAAGTTGAGCTCTCGGATTTCGACCAAGACCTTTCAAGCAGAAATTACCGAAGTGAGGTACGATCCATATTGGAGACGAGCTCTTAAGCTGTCTATCACCCACTGACATACTATACTCAGCCTCACTCAGATCCTTATATGCTTGCACCTCTGCATCTGGAATAAGCGATGCATCAAAAATATCTCTATCTAAATCAGCAATCGCTATCGCCAAAGGCTTGTGGTACGGACCAGGACCGAAGTTTGCAGAACGTGGCTCTCGACTGGGGTAGGAATCTAGTGCTCTACGGAACATAGTTTGGAATGCTCGAGCTGAGCCCTGGGAGCTGTAAGGAAGAACCAAATACGGAATACCCCTATCCATGGTATGTGGCATTAACCCACACACCCAACAGTTGGTAGTATTCATCACCAACTGATGCTGATGTAGGAGTTGAACAAAGGAGTTATTCATGAATTCCGCACGTCTAACCTGTTCATGTTGGGGCAGAGGATGAAAGGAATGTGGAGAAACAGTGGTAATAGAACTTAGTTTAGGAGAACAAGTAGGTGAAATGGAAGGCAATAACGACTGTATTCCGAAATACACTCCACCCACCAATAGCATAGAAACAGTCAGAAACAGCAGGAATACCTGAAACAAAAAACATTTTGTTCGTACAATCTTATGCAATTTTGAACTTTGCGCCAACAGCTCAGAGAACGCCATCCTCTAAAAACCGTCCGTGACGTCCTTGACGCACTTCGTTCTGAGTAGCGATTATCAATTCCCAGGAGTTCCCAGGAATCGACAAAAAGTAACCGACCTAGTGTCAGGAACCTGCTAAACAGAAGGAAGTACCCGCACGGCCCTACGGTTAACGCGGATGATAGGTTTTCTTAAACAAACACCCAACTTAATAAAAAAATCTCTTAGCTGTAAAAAGCATACGTAGAAAGGAACTCAAAAATCAGTAAAGGATGCAATTGTTATAAATGTTAGTGGCAACAGTAAAGAAAAATATAGGAAAAATTTTATTAGTCTTTGTCATGTGAACGAAGAAAATATCGACTTCTTCCAGGTCGAGTCTGCTCTTCAAATAATTGTTCAACTTGTGAAACAGTGTTCAATCGATCAGATGACAATTCAGACCTTGAGTTCTCCAAAACTGACGACTCAACAGATGTGTCTGGCTGCAATGAATTGTCTCCTACAGGTTGAGCATCACTAAACGGCACAAAGCATAGAGGGGTCTCGGTTTCCGTTGCCGCTATACCAGATCTCACCCAATTGTCTGCTGGTGAAGGGATCGGAACCTTTTTGGTATGGGTGGCATGCACCCAGTTCTTTCTGCCTTCCAACCGAACTGCAGTCCTTGTAGCCAGCAGTACTTGGAAGGGACCCACAAATCTCGGCTCCAAGTTGCGTTTCTGCCGAAATTGCGGGTGACAACCCAGTCACCCGGTTGGAGCCGATGTCCAGGACCCTCTGTCTGTGCCGGTAAAGCTTCAAAGACCTGTTGATGAATTAACCTCAGTTTAGCAGTCAGATCATGAAGATAATCAATTAACATTGGATACTCAAGACTATCAAAGGCCTTAGGCCTCGGGACTCCCCAAATGTTTGCAGGGCGGCCGAACACAATCTCATATGGGCTGAGCCCTACTCGAGAGTGCACAGTCGCTCTGGTTGATAAGAGAGCCAGAGGCAAGGCATCAGGCCATGACAAACCAGTCGTAGCTCGTATCTTCGCAAGTTTCAGCTTCAGAGTACCATTGTACCCTTCAACCAAACCCGCTGCCTGGGGATGAGTGGCGCTATGGAATTTCTGTCGAATTCCAAGGCCCTTACACACACTCTGCATCACGCTTCCCACAAACTCGCTTCCGTTATCTGACCACACAATCCGTGGCATTCCATACCGAGGAAAGTATTCCTTCAGTAGGAATTTCGCTGTGGACAGGGCAGTATTATCCTTAAGAGGATAGGCCTCGATCCATCTGGAGAACGCACAAACCACAACTAAAACGTACTTCAGATTATTGCATCTCTCCATATGGATGAAGTCCAGTTGGATAACCTCAAAGGGACAGGCAGGAGGAGCAAAATGGCCGGGTGGAGTGGGGGTGCCCTTACCAGGATTATGCATCAAACACACCATACAATTCTTAACCACTCTCTCAGCACATTTAGCAATACCATCATTCTTCCATACAGGGGACAACAACTTACATATACCTTTCGCGCTAATGTGTGACAAACCGTGAGCCATAGTCACAACGGCTAGCACATATGCATCCGGCAACATCCACCTCTGACATTCCGACAAGTCAACCCGACATCCATGCGTGTCTAACTTTCCTGTGCTTTCTTTCCACTTGGTCTTTTCAGTTTCAGTGGCCTCATTCTGAATTGCTTTCACGCTCTCAACAGTGTCTTCACACATACCAGTCTCCGTCGGCCACCTCACTGAACTCGTAACATACATTCGGGTTGCAAGATTCTTAGCCGTTTCCTTAGCAATCTCATCCGCAAATGCATTACCACGACCAACATCATCCGTAACCTTTCGATGTGCACTACATTTAATGATCGCCACCTGTTTAGGCAATGTAAGTGCATCCAAAAGATCGTTCACAAGCTGTCTGTGTTGAATCTTCGTACCATGCGATGTCATAAATCCTCTTTCTCTCCACAATCGACCAAAGCTATGTGCAACACCAAACGCATATTGACTATCAGTAAACACATTCACTCGCTTTCCCTTAGATAAAACACACGCTCTTGTCAACGCAATCAACTCTGCCGCTTGCGCTGAATTCTTACTCAATCTCGCAGTTTCCACAACCGTACTCAACGTCACTACAGCATACGCAGTCGTCACATCACCATTCGGTAACTTAAAGCATGAACCATCAACATACAAAGTGCCATCGGGGTCTATCAATGGAGTGTTTTTCAGGTCCACACGACCCTTTGTTTCTTCCTCAGTTCGTAAATAGCAATCATGTGGTGGTACATCATTTGATTCCATATTAATCGGCAACAATGTCGCCGGATTCAGCACAGTACAACGCTTGATCTGTATATGACTTGCCAAAAGTGTCAACTCATACCCGGACAACCTTGCACTCGTCAGATGTTGAGTTTTTGTACTATTCAGGAGAGTGTCAACTGCATGCGGAACCATCACTGTGAGCATATTATCCATGACCAGACCTGCGGATTGTTGAATAGACACCGCAGCTGCCGCTGTCGCTTTCAAGCAACTCGGCAACGCTCTAGCTACCGGGTCTAAGGTCGAGGAAAAATATGCACATGGACGCTGCTTACCACCAAATTGTTGCGTCAAAACACTCAACGCACAACCTTCTCTCTCGTGAACGTATAGTGTAAATGGTTTACTGTAATCAGGAGTACCTAACACAGGAGCCGAACACAGCGCATCACGCAGTTCAGAAAACCTTTTCTGACATTCTTCCGTCCATGGCAAAGGAGTCGAAACATCCTTGCACGTGAGAGCTATCAATGGCTTCGCTAACAGTGAAAAGTTCGGAATCCACTGTCTGCAGTATGACGTGATACCTAGAAAGGCACGCACATCTCTCTGAGTTGTTGCACAGTCATTCGAGCGATCGCTGCAATTCTTTCTGGGGTCAACCTTCTTCCCTCCTTTGACAATAAGTGACCTAGATAGGTTACTTCTTGACAACAATATTGTAGTTTAGAAGGTGACACTTTGTGATGTAAGTCACATAGATGCTGTAACAGTGATACTGTAGCAGTTCTGCAAATCTGTTCAGTGTCAGCAGCTACCAACAGATCATCAACGTACTGAATCAAGGCCGCACCAGCCGGTAACACAAACGCATCAAGTTGACTCTTAAGAGCTTGGCTGTAGATCGATGGACTCTCACAGTAGCCCTGAGGTGCGCGTTTAAACCTGAAGCTGCGACCACCTAATGAGAAACCGAATAGATCTCTGCTTTCCTCAGCAATCGGAATGCTAAAGAAAGCATTCTTCAGATCGATTACCGAAAACCATGATGCAGAAGCTGGAATCAGAGTAAGCAACGCTGTAATGTCAGGCACCACGGGAAACTGTGGAATAACAATTTTATTTACCTCCCTTAAATCAATAACAAAACGATACACAGGAGGCTTGGATGGATCAGTTCGTTTCAAAATAGGTAACACAGGACTATTACACACGTTACCCCGAGTTTCCTCAATGACATCTTTATCGATCAAATCGTAAATGATCGCTAATAGTGCTCGTTCTCCATCAAGAGAGATACGATACTGGGGAATGCATGGCAGTCGCACGTTGGATTTCAATTGAACAACATAACGTGGTATATCCAGCAGGCCCACATCATTGGGACCTGTCGCCCATAAAGACTCAGGAAGAGAACTCAATTCCGGTGGGAGCTTATCAGTCGACAAATACATAGGAGAGATCACTCTCTGACCTAACGTAAGCTCCACTCCCGCAGGAGAACAATACAAAGTCGCATATAACCGCTTCAACAAATCCAGGCCCAAAAGATTCTCACCACAACCAGTAGTCAAAATCAAAGGAGCCTCTAACTCACGAGACCCAATTGTAAGGGGCAAAGGGCTAGAAACTGGATTGCTAACAGGGGCGCCAGAGAATCCAACGGAAACATTCGTTAAGCCAGACAAAGGCGCGCCAGGGAGTTTCGAATGCATGATGGAACTTTTCGCTGCACCAGTGTCCAACAGAAAAGGCTCAACTACGCCCAATGTGGCAACTGCGACATAAGGCCCTCTCTGATCAACCGGAACTGATACTACTCCCTTTCTTTGTCTATGGCTGTCCTAGTAATTACCGTCAGCATCAACATCATGCTCGACATAATAGTCGTCCACATGATACTGTGCAGATCTACCAGACGATGAATCGCGCCGATCAAAGCAATTTTGCGAGTCTGATGAAGTGGCAAAACGCTCATTCTGATTCTGAGTAACACCGCGACCTCTACCACGTGACGCTTGTTGAGGACCACTACGACCTCCTCGAGCCGAAACACCATTGTTTCGGTCACGCAAAACTGGACAATTAAACTTCAGATGGCCCTCACCCCTACAATATGCGCATTGATTATACCCCAGCATAGATCGAGGTGTAGAGGAGTCAGTACGCAACTGCAATCTAGAAAACTGTGAGTGTAATCGATTTTGCTGTTGCGAGTCATTTTGATTCGAGCGCGGAGGATACGCTTGCTGCAATAAGACCTTAGTTTTAAGATCCTTCGTTTTCTTGTCCGCGCGTTCGCTTTCTTCTTTCTCTCTATTTTCGTAGTATTGGGCCGTGGCTAATATTTGAGCAGTGGTAGAAACGGCCCACGAACTTTCAGAATTCTTCAATTTGTTGCTTAGTTCAGGCAACAAATTTGATACAAATTTATCAACAAACAATCGCTGACCTCCCTCAGAGCTCATATCCTGACCACTATGATCGATGAATGCCTCCTCAAATCTCGTAAAGAAATCGGAGACACTCTCGCCCTTCTTTTGTTTGCACGCAGACAATTTGTCCCAGTTAACTCTTATTGCTGGCATAAGTATCTTCATAAGTGTAATTATCCTCTGGGGCAGATTCTCAATGATCTGTTCAGGTTTAGCCCCACCAACTTGCCGTCCGTCAGCCGCCGCAAGAGCAGCCCAATCACCGCCTAACTCAGCTGCGTGATTCTCTTGACGGATTTTCGCCCAAATCGGTTGAGGTACTACGTTACCAAACAACATGTCGATATCGGCAAGGTTCATAACAGTAGCATCCACTAATTGGGATAACTCCTTATAATAACCTGCAGGATTTTTGCGGGGGTCAGGCAAAGTTTGCTTTACCTGCAAAACTTCCGATCGCTTCCACGGGAGGTGTATCCAAACTCTCTGAAAGTGTGGTAGAACAACAGGATTAGCAGCAGGATCACCTGGCATCCATACTGGGGGAACTTCCCGCATAGGATACTGACCAGGTTGTGCCATCCGCTCCTCAGTTTCGTCCTTAAACAATGCTCGAGGTTGTACTGTAGATCGAAAAGATAACAGACGCTCTAAAGCACGTCGGACATTAGCACCCACAATCATACCATTCGAAAACTGATTCTGAAGTTCAGTGATCTCGGGCGGCACATTGTCTACCTCATCATTTTCCCACTCTTCTCTCAAAGATTTACACATTTCCTCGTACACAAATCTTTGTGTGGGCTCATTAAACTGAGAAAACGTCTCGAAAACTATACGCGAAGTGTACTTCGCAGGATGCCTAATCCATTTACGCGCCATTTTCACTAACGACTCACGTTCTCTACCATCAGGAATTTGACTGCGCCTTTGAGAGACATCAGAAAGATCGGACCCGAGTATCGGTCCAAAAAGTGGAGAATAGAGATTAGCGACAGCATTAAATATACGACTAGCGAACAGAAGGGGAAGAAGAAGGAGGTACAGGAGCAACAACATTAGGAGTAAACGTAGAAACAGTAGCAGTATTTGGGATAGCAGGAGTAGTAGTAACAATAGGCTGATGAGGTACTGGCAAAGGAGCAGTAGGAAGAAGAGCGGGTAGAGGAGGATGGACAATTTGCGGCACAAGGGGGATTCGGAAGAACAGGAGGAACGACAGGCTGACCAGCAGCCGCCAGAACAACAGGTTGAGGAATCACAGGACCCACAGTATCTGGTGCATAGGGAGGTGGTGATTTCAATAGATAAGACAATAATGGATCCTCTACCGCTTCTTCTCCCGTCTTATCAGAACTAGACGGTAAAACCGGGTAACATTTATCCACCGCCATATGATGCAGTCTAGCAAAAACTTCCTGCTCCTTTTCGTCTTTGCCTCGCTGATACTGTTCTGCATTTCGCATCACCGTAATAACACCGTCTCTCTTATTTTTCTCAATCTGTTTGATTTCTTTCTGCTTGGCCTCTTTACGCCATAACCGAAAGGAATCAAACATGGCCGGCCTAGCCTTCTTTTTAAACAATTTAGCTTCAAGATTATCTAATATTGCAGTTTCGAAACTACCATGTGATGGCCAACTAAGAACACCATCATTTTTAGTGTAACGAATCCAATATTCATTATATATGATAGGACCTACTCCGTGGCGACTATAGAGCTCATAAATTGGAGTTCCAACTGGAGGTATCGGACATGAATCCTCCAATCGGGAATCCATGCTGCAACATTTAAGGAAACCAAACAAAGTACTACGGCCAGGCATCGTGCACACTAACCGAGTTTACAAACTTCAAGGGCTATCGAATTACGATGTCCTCGCAAAAAAATGTAAGACCCTTGGTTTTTGGCAATTGCAATTGTCAAATAAAACCCAACAACTAGGAACCAACAACTAAGAACCACAAATGCAATGGAACCATGCAAACAACCAGGTTTAACCAAGTTACAAAAAAAATACAAAGTAACCGTCCCAAAAAGGAACTACAAAACCATGGACTCTGGGAGCGACCCACAAATACTTAACTGAAAGAGCACTGGCGTCACCAGGAAGGCCCATCTATCGTCTCGCCGTACAAAGGACTACGCCAGGCGCCAAAACAGGTCGACAGTCAGGGCATCAGTCCGTCACAGCCGTCAGGAGGCGGGAATCTTCGCGGGAAAAGTCTTCGGACCACTTATTTCGACAACTGGATCGATGAAGCGGGGTGCACCTTCCCTCGGAGATTTCACACGAAGTTCCTCACGATCGTCGGGCTTTGGACCGGTACCGCTGATGTCGCCCCACGTGGGCGCCAACTGAAGGACTGGGCTATTCTAAGACCCAGTGGTGCCAGGGGACAACACCTGAAACCTTTGTGGGTTACCTGTTCCGGCGTACAAAACACAGAGACACGGGACACTACCTGCGGCGTCAAAGATCAGTATTTATTTACTGCAGGGATACAGAAATCGCAAGAAGTACACAACGTGTAGGTTCTGAGAGACTGCTTCAAATTGTAAAAGTGGATCGCTCCTTTTATACACATTTTCGTCATTGAACAACATGGCAAACAAAAGGTTACAACTCAGTTCCCACAGTAAACTTCAAAAGGGTCACATTCATGTTTTCAGAAGCCCGGAACATAATTACAGCAGCATTGCCGGTTCCCAACTGTAAAAGCACATTATCCCCACATTAAGCACATTCCATTCTGACTGTAAACAAATTAGGAGAAGGGACAGAAACAGGTGCAAAAGAAAAACAAGGATGTACAACAGATTGGAAAAGAGTGTAGAGAGCAATATCGGAAACTTGATTGCAGGATCAAAGGACTCGTGCCTAATGCATGCACGACTGAAACAATAGACTAGCACGGCAAGATGAGCCTCGAGCGGAGCCATCTGCCCTTGCAGTGTCATCCCCCTCATCATAAAGACCCCTTCAAAGGAACATGTGTCTTCCGCGAAAGCCTGGGAATCCCAGGGTCACGAAGCGGACAGTGTCCGTTCGCTGACTACTTGAGGGCAAGAGACAAAATGGATGCCGTATCTAAAATGGAACCCAAGGGTTCAGATGGACACACCCAGGAATGAGACGAACCGTACACAGTAGCGTAGCGAAAACGCGTACACCCACTAAACTCGTCATTTGCGGTTCGTAGATACCAAACTCGTCCATATTCGAACAACCCAAAAATGTCATTACGATTCTCACGGAACCTCACTATTCTAGTTTATACAGCTCTCACCCCTATCTATTCACCATACCATATATTCCCAAAACACAAATACACTAAACACCACATAATTCTACCCCACACAATTCCACAACTAACATTTCCAATTTAAACCACATAATTCCACTACAAACAACATACATCCACTCCACTAGAAACAAAAAACATAAGTGAAAAATTACCATTTACAATGCAAATGACTCTAACTTTCACAAATGCAGGACTGATTGCATTTCAAATGCTTGTTTCTAAACTTTCGCACTATAACTTTCCAATTCGTTCTTCACTTCCTTTTATTAACTTTTCCCCCTCATGGTTATCTTTCTTTCTTTTTTTCTTTCTTTCTTTCTTTCTTTCTTTCTTTCTTTCTTTCTTTCTTTCTTTCTTTCTTTCTTTCTTTCTTTCTTTCTTTCTTTCTTTCTCTCTTTCTTTCTCTCTTTCTTTCTTTTTCTCTTTCTTTGTTTCCTTCTTTCTTTCTAGAAAAGAACACTGACAAAAGTAAATTAGCAAAGGAATGAGTGAGCAACAATGAGAAGCAAAATGAGAAAAAATAATGAAATTACGTTTAAGGAAAAAAGAAGAAAGTAAGGAGTGATAGTGAAAAGACGAGAAAGAGAAAGTCAAGACGAAGGATGGAAGGAAGTAAACAGGAAGGAAGAGAGAAGGGAAAATGGTAGGAAGGAATGTAAGAATGTTGATAGGAAGAAAAGGACAAAGGAACCAGTAAGAAAGAAACAAAAGAAAGAAAGGAGAACCAAAATAAAAGCAAGGAGTGAAAAAAAAGAAGGAAGCTTTCTTTGATGAGAAATGGTGAGGTATGTAATGAGAGCAGAATGGAGGTCGGAAGAAAAATAAAAATGAATGAAGCAAGAAGTGTAGGTAACACTAAAGATAGGAACAAGGGGAAATCGGAAAAGAAGCACAGAAAAAAAGGAAGAGAAGAAAGGAAGGGATTCCAAACTAGGAAGCAGAAAAATTAAATGAAAAAACAATTAATGAAGAGGAACCTGTACTTATGAAAAAAGGCAAGTAAAAAAAAATGAAAAAAAAAATTAAAAGAAAGAAAGCAATGAAACACTGAGAAGATGTAGAAAAGATAAAAGCTACTGGAATGTGAAGATATTTCATAAGGGTGGTATAGAGCGCTGATAACAAAGAAGAAGTTTACAGCATTAAAAGGGGCGAAATTTAGAGATGATTGAACGTTCAATATTTATTTATATTTTATAATCTACCTAGATGTAATGTAGTGTGCTGCGTCGGTGTTTCAGTTAGAGAACTGGAGCAATCCAGCTTAACTGGTGAGCCTTGCTCCAAGGTCACGCAGCAGTGCAAATCAAATCCCGACTCAGACCAAAGTACAGAATCAAATCAGTACATATGACGACCGCCAGAGGTCAGTAATTAATTTTAGCCATGGTTTCCCGTGCTAAGTACTTAATTTTGAACACCGACACTTTAAACAGTTTGCCACATGGTAGCCCTGTCTGTGTAATTTAGAGATGAGCAGAACAGAAGATGTCTAATAATTCAATGTGCATTAAGAGCTAATAATTCCTGCCGCCCAAGCTATTCTACTAACTTTGGCGGCCTGGAATAGTCTGAACTATCACACTTGTAGTAGTGTTATGGTTAGTAGTTGTGTAGGTTTTGTGGTTGGCAGCGCTGACAGGGGCAATGAGTGGTTAAAACTGCAGCAGTCTCCTGAGAAGGCCCTGGCACATATGTTCTTACAAATTAAGAACTGACAGAGAAGTGTCAAGAGCCAGACAAGATGGAGGGCAGGGCAGATCTCATTAAATTCTTGAAATGAGCTGGTGGTTTGCAAAAAAATGGGAAGAAACTATAGCATGATCTATCGAGAGATTCTGAACTATTCACACAAATAAAGGGCTGTAAAATACTACAGCTAGTAATCTCTTTTGAAAAGACCTGAATACTAAACAGTCTGAAACCTCCCACAGCCCACTGCCTGACCTTGAAAAATTAAAGCAAAATTTGACATTTTTTTTATTGGCGAAACGCATTCAGTTTTCCTTTATTAAAAATGGGTTGAATTTCAGCAACAAAAAACCTTTATTTAAAGGCAATCACAGACATGGTTGTCTGTTGACCTCAGCAGGCCACCATCACTTTGATGGCTGTGATTCCAAACAGGTCGCAAACTGTGACCTACCTCATTAATATTCCTGAGGTAGTTTGATTTGGGACCCATTAAAAATCGCAAGTATGAAACAAAAAGTTTAATACATAATGAATAGCAATTTCCAAATAGCAGTTCGGCTGAAATTGCTATTTGGAAATCGCGAATCTTATTCTTTGTACAGCTGGCCCTGACAGAGATAATGAATAAGACACACATGACGATGCAGCATTTCTAAAGTAAATGAATGATTTGAAAGTCTGATAGAGAAAAGGAGCTAGATTTAATGAACAAAACAAGACCAAAATCCAATGAGTAGAACCGGAATTATGAATTTTTAAAGAATAAACTGCAATATAGTGCCTAAAAGCATAATGTGCCAACTGGGGCTATCACACCAGACCGGGTCAAATTCAAAAGTTCAAGTTGAACACAAAGAATCACGGGTCGGATACATTCCCAGATTAGTCCTGCTGAAGGTTTACCTTCTTAAGTTTTGTGACAAGTGTCCCGTTCGTGGGGAAGAAGGTCGCCGGGAGCAAGGGGAGTATCGCTGGCAATGGTCAGTGTGGCTTGAAGAGCAAGTTGTGCATCATGGAAAGGTAGGTCGCAGCTTCGTGGTGGTGGTCCACACCAGCAGATGATGCTTGATATACAAAGAGATGAACTTGCAGCTGCTTGTGCTGATTTCCAGTGCGAGAGGCATGGTTCCAGATCACACAAATTGGTTTGCAAAGGGCCCAACATCTTGACTTTAAGGGCAGAAAGTCCCCTTCCATAGATCCAGGACTTGAGAGGCACCCATTGGGGGGTCAGGAGCTCATTGAAGATGGGTCCAGGAGCTGTGGGGAGCCTTTTATGTCTCTGAGGCTCAGATCAGGAGGCCAGCAGACTAGCTTTTTCAGTCACTCTGAGGTTTTGGGTTCAAGATGGGTTCAAGGTCCAGTTTTTCTTCCCAGGGCAAGAGAGCAGCAGGCAGCAGGCAGCAGTTCAGCACAGCAAGGTAGCAGCTCCTTTAGCGTAGCAGTCCAGAAGTGTGGCAGTCGTTTCAGCAACGCAGCAGTCCTTCTTCCTCGCAGATTATCCACAGGTCTAGAAGTGTACTGAAGTGGTGGTGTCTGAGGTCCAGTACTTAAACCTAGTGGTGCCTTTGAAGTGGGGGAGACTTCAGGGAGATGCCTTTGTAGTGCATAGATATCCCCCCTTTCTGCCCTGGCTTCAGAATCTGTACAGGGGAGTATACAACCCTTTGTGTGTGGACAGGACACAGCCTATTCATGTGTAAGTGAGGCTGGGCTAAGCTCCTCCCTTCCATCCTACCAGGATGGCCCCTCAAGTCATACCTAAGCTCCAATTGTGTATGGCTGTCTAGGGGACACTTACCCCACACATGTGATCAGAGGCAGGCAGCAGACACCAAATGGCTAAAGGAAAAAAAATGGCAACTTTATAAAAGTGGAATTTTCAGAATGACAATTTAAAATTCGACTTCACCATAAATTAGGATTTTAAATTAGGATTCCAGAGACACCAAACTTGAAAAATACCAGCGCTCCTCCACCACCTTTGCTCTTCTCTGCCTGTACCATGCTATCAGCAATGTTGTTTTTTCTTTTCTGATGCATCACACAGCTGGCACAAGGCGAGAAAGCAATCAATCACTGCAGTAGTACTCCAAACAATGCTGGCAAACGCAGGTAAGCTCTTGTACAGTCAACTGTATGGCCAAAATCAGCTGAAGGAAATTGCGATCAAGCGGATTACACCTCAAAAGAAGTCAGAGTAGGGTACAGTCTTAGATCCATTTATTACATGTACGAAGTTAGGGAAACGTCACATAAATAAGGAAAAAGAGAAACAACTAAATAATACAGAACCTAGATGGTATCTGTGGTTGATATACACTGGTAACTCTGTATTTGCATTATATAAAGTAAGTCCTGACAACTTTTTGTACATAATTCTTGCTTCTAAAATATTATTGTAGTTTATGGCAAGTGTTATGTATATTTTTTTTCACATACAACTCCTCTGCGGTGAGTGAAGCAAAAAGCCAGTTAGAATAGTTCGATTTTCAAAGGTGTCTTGAATGGCATGAAATTGAGTTGAGCTCTCGAGTGTGGATTAATGATGATCTAAAGTCTGTGCCCTTACACGCCCAATGGCCCGTGTCCATGTTTTATCCTTTTTAAAGGATCATTTGTTAATCAGAAGGGAGGACATCGAGCAGAGACAGGTAAGGTCATAGTGAGGTGCCACTTGCATCGGATAGATAGGACCCTTTCTACAACAGTCTTCATGGGCAGAGCACAAGACTTTAAATGTATACCTGTGTTAAACATGGCATCCTTTGCATGGTTTCACCTGACTTTATTTCTCTACCTCCTGCATTTTTGATTGTGTGCTGGATTTCCTTTTTGCTGGCTTAGATGCTTTGGGCACTTCGCCCCTGCTGATCAGGGTCAAAGTGCAAGTGCTCCCTATGTAAATTGTAATTATGATTGGTTATCCATGGTTGGCATATTTGATTACTGGTAAGTCCCTAGTAAAAGTGCATTGAGGGTTCCAGGGCCAGTAACTCAAATGCTACTATCAGGCCTGCAGCACTGGTTGTGCCACCAACACAAGTTTTTCAAATGTGACAAAGACCTGCCTCTGCAGTGTCTGCGCACAGTTTTATCTGCGATGTCGACCAGGCAAGTGCCCGCACTTGCCAGGCCTAACCCTTCTCTTTTACCACATATTACTCACCCCTAAGGGAGGTCCCAGGTACCCCCATGGGCAGGGTGTAGTGTATGTGAACGGTAGGACATGTACTGGTGTGTGGTACATGTCCTCATAGTGAAATACTGTGCATTTAGTTTTTCACTATTGCAAGGACTAGCCTCCAATAGGTTATCATTGGAGCTGTAACATTTTACAAATGTAATTTTCAATTGGGAAAAGCTTGAGATTTGGAGTTTAGGCTCTCTGAACTCAGAATTTAATGACCCACTTTTTAGTAAATGTGGTTTTTAAATCGTGTGCCTGAAAATGCCGCTTTTGGAAAGTGAGCATTTTCTTGTCAAACCATCCTGTGTGCCTCTGTCTGTTTGTATAGTCACCGTCTGGTTTTGGAGGATCAAGAGCTTGGGATGCACATTTACTCTAGACAGTCACAAGGAGAGTTGAGGTTTGTCCTGCCCTTCCTGGGTGACTCATACCCAGGCTTAATAGACCTTTCTGCATTTAGAGTGGTGGGAGGAGTTTTCACTAGAACCTAAATAGGCTGTGTCAGCTCTGCACAATGCTGTCTCCACCCCCAGTAATGAAGCTGGACCAAGGAGGACAGAACTGTTTTTTACTGAGCTCAGAGACTCTTGAAAGAAAGACTGCAACTTTTTCCTTTCTGCAGATAAAAGGACTGAAACTTTTGCCCTGCTGTGGTATCCTGCTTAAAGAAGATCTCCAAGGGCTTGATGTAGAGCTTGCCTTCTGTTCTGAAGTCTCCCTGTTCTACGGCACCCTTGAACTTTATTGCTGGGAGTTCTGACCTGCTTGGTGGTGCCAAGTCCAGATTCTGGGCTGTAAACATCAGGAAAAGTATTTACAACCCTGTCTCTACATCGACTCCGACGTCATCACCAAGGCAGCGGCCTGCACCTGGACCGAGGGCACCACTCGTGGAAGTGCACGAAGCACCACTCTGACGCCAGTCAACACCAGCGCCTCCCTCGCACCATTATGGAGCTGATAACTGACGTGGGTGACTTCCCAAACTCATCAATACTGCACCATTGTACAGAAACTAGGCCTTGATGGAGACTGCTGGTCCTTCATCTATATTTGACTCTTAATTGTTAACATTTGAATTGCCTTGTTGTATTTTGTTTGCTTTGTAAGAGGCAGAGAATTGTATCCAATTTGGTATCTTATAACTCAGATTTAGAAGCTTTAAAGTTGAAACAGAGTTGGGATGGCTGTGTTTTATTTTCTCCTGCTTCCACCAAGAAGAACTGAGTAATTATTTTATGCCATAAAAAATAAAATTTATTTTGAATCTCAAGAAACAGATTCTGAGGGTAGGTGGTTGTTAATCAAATTACTCATTGACAATATTTCTTTGACTGTATTTAATGTTTATGGCCCAACTCAGCCGGATTATTCCTTTTGGCCTAATGTTACAAAAAGTGTATTCAATTTAGAGATGGAATTTTAATTTTGGGTGGTGATTGTCACTAAATTATTGAACCTTTTATTGATCATCAATCCCAAATCCGTTTTATTCCCCATAAATCCCATAAACAGTTTCTCAATAGAACATCTCAGACACACCTTGTAGATGCATGGAGGCTATGTAATCTAGATACATCCGAATATTCGTTTTTCTCCCCCCTCATGGTACCCTTTCTCAATTACATTATATTTTTCTTTCTAAATCTTTAATTCAAAATCTAATCTCTTCCTCCTTTGAACCTATTGTTATTTCTGATCATGCTCCAGTTGTTGCTGATTTTGATTTCCTCCGCTCACAACCCAGGTCTTCTAGGTGGCAATTTAATAATTCTCATTTGCAAGATACAGTTTCTCCTTCCTCAATTACTTCCTTTACTGATAAATTATTTTTGTTAAATAATTATCCTAATTTTTCTCCTCAATTATTCTGGGACACTTTTAAAGCCACAGCTGGTGGCTTTATTATAGATTATGTCTCAAAAAAGAAGACACAGTCTCTTCAACAACATAATTCTCTATTAGCTAACATTAATCACTTGGAACACAACTTTTACACTTCTTCCACTGACCCTATTATACAGGAGCTCGTAGTACGAAGCTGGATTTCAATAAAATAACTATTAAAATTACTGCATCTATATTACTCCGTAGCAGCGCTTGTTACTACGGTGGCAGTAATACTGTTGGTAAGCTTCTGGCTAATTATCTTAAGTCTCGGCAAGAATGAGTAATAATCAATTCCGTACATTATTCCGAGGGGAAACTTCTGTTTAAAGATCAGGATGTTTCAGATGAATTCATGAAATGTTATAAAAATGCATATACTCCATAATCTCCTCCTTCTGTTTCCCTTATTCAATTTTACCTTTATAACATTCCTTCTCCTCCACTTGATCATCCTAATTGTTCTGAGCTTGAATCTGATCTATTGCTCTTGGAGTTATCTAAAGCCTTATATTTACTGAAAAAATGTTAAACTCCGGGTCTAGACAGCTTTACGGTGGAATTTCATTAACATTTTTCAAATTTATTATTACCTAAACTTCCATAGCTTTTTCAGTCTTTTTATATCTCAGGTAAGGTAGAAGGTACTTTTCAAGCAGACACAATATGTTTAATTCAGAAAGAAGGTTGCAAACCTCTGCCCCATAAGAACTATCATCCTATCTCTTTGGTGAACGTGGACTATAAAGTGTTTGCTAAATTACCAGCTATACAGTTGGTACCTCTTATGCTGCATTTGATTGGTAGAGAACAATCTGGCCTTTTAAGGGTAGATTGACTTCTGATAACTATAGGTTATTATTTAATGTTTTTTAAAAAGCTTTCTCTCTTTCCTATTCTCTAGCTGCAGTTTCCATAGATGCGGAAACAGCATTTGATATTATGGATTGATCTTTCTTATTTAAGGCTCTTACCTGGCAAGGCTTTGGTCCTAATAATATTTCTCTTATCTCTTTGCTTTGTAATGTCCCTTCCGCTTCTACAATAATTAATGTTCAGACATCTCAATACTTTTCTCTACAATGTGGAGTTTGTCAGGGTTGTCCCCTTTCCTCTCTTCTTTTTATTTTAGCACTTTTGTCTCACATTCACAATAATGACTCTATCTCTGGCTTTCTTTATGGTGACCACCATTTGAATTTATCTGCTTACACAGATGATATTTGGCTTTTTATCTCCAAGCCTAAGATTTTTATTCCTCCTTTATTACAAGACCTTTCTGATTTCTCTCCAGTTTCTGGTTATAAGATCAATTCGAATAAAACAGAAATTCTTCATTTTACCAAATTTTGTGTTCCTCAGTCTTTTGAATCAACTGGATTATTATGGAACAGCTACAAAATTAAGGTATATGGTTTAATAACTCCATTTCACATTCTGTCAAAATCAATATGAAAGAAGCCCTTAATCATATTGATAAACTCTTCTCTTCCTGGAATCCTCTTTTTCTTTACTGGTGGGAACGTCTAAACTCTATCAAAATGATGGTTACACCTATTTTATTGTACATTTTCTCTATGCTTCCCATTAATATCCCGTCCATTCATTTTAAGAAAATAGATTCCCTCCTTTCCAACATTCTTTGGAAAAACAAAAAATCTAGAATTTCCCCAGCATAACTTTGTAAACGAAAATCTATTGGGGGAGTTTATTTTCCTGTTTTCTACACTTTTCATAAAGCTTTTTGTCTCCAGCTATAATCTAAATTGTTTCTCTCAGAATCCTCCCCCTTCATGCCCATATAGTTTACTATTGAACATTCTTTACTTGCACCTTTCTCTACAAGTTCTTGCCTTCTCTTCAAAGAACATTACTACTTCTCTTCTGTTATTAAAAATACATGCTCATTGTTGAGACCACTTTGTCAACCAAAGATTATGACTCTTTTTTACAGTCTCCTCTTTGGTACAATGGCTTCATTGCCATTAATATTAGGCCTCTTTATTGGAAATTCTGGAGGTTGCGGTGGATAATATGGGTTCACGATCTCTTTGATGGTATGACTCCTTGTTTGTTTCCCCACTTTGAAGCTATTTTTAAATGTCATTACTTTTTCGTATACATTTTTGATTCTGATGATTGAAGTAATTGTAGATGTTTTCAATTCGATTCCTCTGACTGAAATTATTTCTATGGAAAATTTCCTTCTTAGAGCACTTACCGCCTTTTCTAAAGCTTTGCTGATTTGTAAATATTTCTTAGCTCCTAATCGTATTCATTTTAAAACTAAGATAGAACTTACTTTGGAAGAGGATTTGGGTTGCGCTTGGAGCATCGATATATGGAACAAGATTTGGGCCCGACCACTTAAGCTCTCTAGATCTGCATCTACTACTCAATCTATGTTTTTTCTGTATCAGCTATATCTATAGCTACCTTTTCTCACACAAACGATACAAATTGTTGGTCATGTGGCTTTCCTTCTGTAGATTTAATGTATCTTATTTTAATTTGCCCAATTGTCTCCTCCTTTTGGAAAAAGATTTGGTCCTATGTCGCCATTATTTTTAACTTGCATAGCCCTCTCGCTAATAATATTCTGTTTACAAGGAGTCTATCAGATACTTTAGGGCCGATTCACAGAACTAATCTGAAATAAAATCCTAACTTACTACTTTTGGTATACACAGCAGGCATTTAGTAGTAGTAAAGTTAGGACTCCTAACTTTACTACCCATGACAGATCTTCACGGCCTAATGTCCAGTCCTGTTCATGAGAACATTTTGCACAAACAAGAGCTGACGGCAGAGAACATTTTAGTTCATGAGAGTAAAATGTCCAAGGGCAAGGAAGAAGAGCAGTGACCCTCCCCTCAATCTTCGCCTACTACAGTGTCAGCATTGACATTAGAGAGACCAGCAGACCAACAGCATACATGTTGCGAGGTGTTTTCAGCGGGTTCAAAGAAATCTTTTCCCCAAAGTAATCGATGGCCTCACTTCAATCTCCAGATTCAATTAAAGGAAAGGACTCAAACCTATGTGGTAATGTTTTTCCCCAAAGTGTACTCTCTAACCTAACAGCGAGCTGAAACAAAAACATCAGATTCATAAGGCTACTAGTATGAGATTACTTGGATGAGAATGTACTATTGCTGTATCGTCATGGAAAACTGGAGCAGTGGCCAGCAGTGAGCAAACTGGCAACCAAACATTTGACATGTCCTGTGCCTCTTTATCTTTAAAAATGGGGTTTTGTTGAAGTACCCCCTACTTTTTGCCTACTTTTGATGCAACTTTGACTATAGAGTACTGGGGGCCTGCTGTCCAGGCTCACAGTACTGGTGTTCTTTCCCTAAAACTGATCCACAATTGGTAAAAAGAAATGCACCACAACGATGAGGGTCCCGCACCCATGCGCACAGGGAGTCACTTCCTCAAAATATTTAAATTACCAGTGCTCACTTAACGAATGGTCACCGTTAAACCATCCCTACATTGAAATAATTTCACACTTGTAAGGAGCACTACAAATATACATAATATTTCCAAACAAATATCTTTGATTCAAAAACATTTATTCGCAAATCTCATATTTTTAAACATGGAGAATGTCCAATTGTTCATGTACCAATGTGTTATTGCTTTGATGCCTCGGTTAGTCCTTTATCCATTAATAAATGTTCTTGCCAAAAAATATATTTTTTCCTTTTAATCCATCCAAATTTTTCTTTTGATCCATCAATCGTTGTTACCAATTTTTTATGATCCAATCACTTTATCATCCTTTTGATCCATCCATCGTTACTTTCCAATTATATAAAATATTATATGATCCAATCATTAGATCGAGAGGTTATACTTCCATTCCTAATGTCCAATACTCTCAACAGCCGACGCGTTTCGTCCCCTCCCGGGACATCATCAGGGCTGTGAAATAAATGAGAACATGCCATCATAATCAAGGCTTTTCTGTCCATATATTCACACCTTCAAATCAAATCCTGCCTATATAACATGCTCCAAAGTAAATCAGAATAGTAAACAAATTGTTCTAATTTATTCCTACCTATATAACAGGCTCCCAAGTTAATCAGGATGTTAAACCAGTAGTTCTAGTTTGTAACAGACATCATCTCTATCAGTCAAAAATGACACAATTGGTGATATAATAAACCCCATGGGTAATGTTCATAGCACTCATTGCAATAAACACCCCATTTTTTGTACCAAAAACAAAATCCTTCAATAGAACCCTCTTCGTATGCATCAATCTGTCCCTGTTCTCTCCTTAGTCTCAATTCCTACATTCCTGATCGAAATCTGCCCCTTTTATGACCCTACTTCTGTTGTCTCTATCCTGTACTCAAAGTCCTAAGAACCAATCATCTCTAACATCCTTAATTTCGCCACCCTATTTGATTCTCAGCTACATTTCTATATTCCCAGATCAAGTACAGTTGAACCGGTCTCACCTTTATCCAGTAATATTGGTGAGTGCATCCAAGACACGTTATTTCTAATGCAGTCTGTCCAATTCGACTAACACAAATATTATCTGTATCAGAGAAAAAGGAGAATACATTTTCTATAACCTTTCCCCAACATAAAAAGTAACCTAAATATTCCAAAAACCTATTTCCCAAATTCTCTGTCCAAGTGCCTGTGAACATTCAGAAGTTTAAACCATCCTCTACGCATCCCCTCGCGCTTTCTCTGCAACTCACGCTCCGTATTTTGCACAGTCCGCTCCTTTCGTTTATAAAGGCAAAGTAGCCAATCACTAAGCCTCCTTTCTAATTGTTAACCCTGTTCCCTCTCTGGTCCGCTCATTCGGTGAGCCAATCACTAAGCAGCATTTCAAAACCATACTACCCTGGTCACAAGGCAAAGTAACCAATCACTAAGCCTCCTTTCTAATTGTTGGCCCTGTTCCCTCTCTGGTCTGCTCATTCAGCGAGCCAATCACTAAGCGGCATTTCAAAACCTTACTTCCCCACGATTTCTCGTTTACTTGCACCTCGTATTCTAACAATTCCGCTCCTCTAATTTCGACCGGGCAAAGTAGCCAATCGCTAAGCCTCCTCCAATCACTGAGCGGCATTTCAAAACCGTACTTCCCTGGCCAATCGCTAAGCCTCCTTTCTGATTCCTAACCCTGTTCCCTCTATGGTCCGCTATTAAGCGGGCCAATCACTACACGGCGTTTCAAACTGTAGAATAATAATCCAGTTTCCTATATATCCCGCCTAGTCCAACGACTGTAATCATGGTCATTAAAACAAAAATTCCAATAATCATATCTTGCTACCAACACGCATATATATCTGAATCCAGTTATTTTCCAGATACGTGGCTTTCCCGGTTAGTTTAATAAAAACCCTCTGTATGAATTATTCCGCCATATGCGGTTAATATCCATGTCCAAGATCATCAATCAGTCAACAATATTTTAACATAATCCACACACTCATACCTCCCGCTCTTCAAATCATCACTAGTATGGTGGCCCATACTCACGCTATATTCTCCTGCTCCAACTATTTATATCAACCACCAATCACCTCAAATCTCCTATTCACGATGCCCCATCATGATGCGTTATTCCTAATACTGGCAAATTCTCCCCCATCATTCACCCCTTTCCTGTAATTATAAACGGGAAGGGTCGCCCATAACACCACTGTCATATATAACTGTACGGTTGTTACCCCATATTGTCTCCACTACGTCTTTTTACCAATGGGCAGCCATTCCATATTCTAAAGTTACAACACAATACTCTATTGCCCCTTTCCAAAGTGTGTGAATTTCCAGTCCACATGAAATCCCCAGTCTCATCCAAAGCAACATATAGTGGAGTCGTAGTTATCTTCTGATCTCAACTCAATTGGACTCATTTCCATCCTCGCTATGCAGCTCCTCCCTCCACTTCACCACTCCTTATTTTCCTAATCTACAGACTTGTCACCTGATCACGTAGCTCGACCTTAAAACACAAGGTACTTGTCAGATTATCAAAATTGAACTTCAATCCTCACTCCCAAAATATCATCTATCAAAGAAGTTTCTACACCCTTTGCTACGTCACACAACATGGAATTTAAAATCCTGTTGGGAATTGTGACATTCTTTGATATGCATGTACAGAGGTGATCTGGTATCACAATTGCGAATAGTACGTCTATGTTCCTGTAATCTCAATTTCAAAGTCCTTTTCTTCGTGCTACCAATATAGATCTTCTTACAAGAACAAATAATTACATAAACCACTCCTGTGTTGTTACAGTTAATAAATGCTCTTATCACAAATCTTTTTTTTGTGTTATACATGAATTCTTTGATTTTGTTAATGCCCAATTCACACATATTGCATGTACCACACACATAAAAGCCTCTTGGTTGCTTGGGTAACCAATTAAGACCCTCCGTTACATCTGATGGTATATAGTTCTTTGTGATAATATTTTTTGTAGTAACACATTTCCTGTAGATTATATCTGGTTTGTCCCCTATTGAACTGACTAATCCTGGTACACCCATCAATAAGCCCCAATTTTTCTTGAGTGCTTTGTAAATTCCAGTTTTCTCAATACAATGCGTGGTCACAAAAGCTACTTTTTCCTTGAGTTGTCCTCTTTTCTTTTGAACAAGAGTAGTTTCCCTCTGTACCCTTTTTACTCTGTTCCTGGCCTGTAATAGATCAGTCCTTTTATAGCCTCTCTTTGATAGTCTGCTGTACAGACCATCCAACTCATTATCAAAATCCCCTTCGGTTCTGCAGTTTCTTCTTAACCTGATCATCACCCCGTAAGGGATCCCTCACGGATTTTGGATGAAAACTATCTGCACACAAGATAGAATTAGTGGCCGTGGTTTTTCTGTATAGTTTACTCTTAATTTGATCATTTTCCGTAAAAAGTTCCACATCCAGAAACGCTAAACCCTTTGAACTATAATTCATCGTGAACTTTACATTGAACTCATTCTTATTAAGAAAATCAAAATATTCATGTCGTTCTCCCCCACTCCCTTTCCATATCAATAGAATGTCATCTATGAATCGGACCCAAAATAAAATGCAATCCGTCCATCTTGCTGCCCCTTGGCCCCAGGCATGCTCCTTCTCAAAGACCCCCATAAAGAGGTTGGCACACAAAGGAGCAAACCTGGACCCCATCGCTGTACCTTTAATTTGCTGAAACCATTGGTCCTCAAAAAGAAAAAAATTATTCTCCAAAATTAAAGTGCTCATTTGGACCAACATCTCCGAATGTGCACATAGGCTTGCACTGCGACTGCTCAAATAGTGTTTTAAGGCTTGTTTACCTTTATCATTATCTATACAAGTATAAAGCCCGATTACAACTAAAGTCACAAGAGTCATTCCATCTTTCCACTTAAAGTCCTGCAATTTATTTAGGACATCCATAGTGTCTCTAATATATGCTGGTAAATTTACCACTAAGGGTTTTAAAAAACAGTCTACAAATTCAGACAGGTGTTCCGTAACACTTCCAATGCTGGACACTATGGGGGTCTCAATTGAAGAACCAGGCTTTTAAAGCCCAGCGGCGCAGGGTACGCCTGAAATCTTCTGAGTTCGCCTTCCAAATTACAGAGACACGGAACACTCTGTCTGGCATAGGAACTTCAATTTATTAGCTGCAGCTAAGTACAGTTGTCCTAGAAGTACATAGGTGGTAGGTTCTCAGGAGACTGCCACTTCAATCTGTGGCTCACAGTCTTTTGTAGCGCTTGAATCCCCTAAAGCAACAACCCCCACAAGGTGCAATAAAAATACAAATCATCCACAAGAAAACGTTTTTTGTACAAGATACAAGATAATGGGTAATAGAAATTCCTTCCCTAAGGTCGTGTTCTCTACCCGACCCTATAGGTCAGGTGGCATAGCCATTCCTTGGTTAAATTAATTTACGACAGGACGTGTTTGTGTGTTGAAGATGGTGATTCGTATAACAACTGGAGAGGCCGAGAACGGTCACCAAGGGTCAATAGATGGTTATCTGGGGGATTAGTTGCTTCGAGCCGGGTCTCAGAGTGGACTTAGCTCGGGGAAACAGAAAAGGTCGTGTAATATGTGCAACAGTATAGAACGTGAAAGAAACGCTATGAATGTTGAAGGGGGCCTGAGTGAGGGCAACAGCGTGGTGGTGTTACAAGCAAAGACGGGCCATATTTTGAATTTCCTCAGACCCTCCTTTTGCCATTACTCAGGCAAAGAAACCAGAGGCTGGTGTTAATCTGAATCAACTTCAATAGCCATGAAATCTACAAGCTGTTGCTGCAGCATTATCTTTGTGTTTGCTGCTATCTGTGATACCGGATTTGGAACACACAGGGTGGCGCAGAGTCCGCATATAGCTGGACCACATTGTAGGCAAAGGCAACCTGAGAAGAGAATAGCCAAAGTCGCTCCGACAAAGGTAAGTTTATTCCATCCCCATGTAAACAGTAGTCCCCCAAACCATCCCATCAGAGACCAATTCCCTTCATCCTGGTGAACGGACTCAGCGATCTTATGTAGCTTAGAGATGGCTTGGTATTCTGTAGGGGCGTTGTCTGGAATAAAAATGCAGCAGCTAGATCCGATCAATCTGCATACGCCCCCACGGTCAGCAAGGATGATATCTAATACCATCCTATTCTGAAGCGTGACAAGGCGGTCAGCAGGGAGTTCTGCAGTGATGTTACTCAAAGCTCCAGCTGTTTCATTGACAGTGGCTTCTACAACTCGAATTAGTTGTCTTATGTCTCTACTGTTGGCTATTGAGCCCCAGAATGGAATGAGTCCTTTCAAGACTTCTTGTCCTGACGTATCCTGGCCAGACGCCACCCCTCTTTTCTGTAAATGATGCTTGGCATCTGCTATATATATAGGGGGCAACAACCAAGCGATGTAACAAGTGCCTCTCCAATTACCTGGTAGAGAAGTGTAAGCCTTATTTCCACACACGAAGTATGTGTTACGTGAGGGAACCATGCGAGGCCAATCTGTCTCATTTTAGGTCACAATATGTTGGCAATTGCTTGTCCCTTTATATTCTAACCCTCCTTTCCTAATACAGAATGGTGCTTGTCCAGGTACCACTAGAAAAGTTTGTCCTTTTCGAGAGGTTCTATTAGAGGGCAGAAAATACAAATCCGTAGATTTAGTTTGGCGATCAGCATATTCTGACTTCTCACTGTCCGTCCCATATATCCTTTTTCTGTCTCGCCAACATAAATGGTATAGATGTACTCCCAAGCTCCTTACTTCTCGTGTATCCCCATCTCCAGAAAAGACCCAACTGGCGCTCAATTCCCACCATGCACTACAAGAGCCATTAAATGAAAAAGGAAGGGTAATGTATGGCATTCCAGTATTCACTGAACTTGGCAGAAGACCAAAAACCCAACAGTTCGTCGCATTAGTGGCCAATTGATGTTGGTGTAGCATGGAAACAAATGTGTTGTTGCGGAATTCACTCCTTCTTGGCTCAACATGAGGTGGTAGAGTGCCATGTGTATGCATTTCAACTGTAACTTGGGAGTAGGCTGTGTAAAAATTACGTGTAGTCCCCATCCTATACAAGACAATATAATACATATCAAAATCAATATTATTAAAACCACTATAAAACGATTATGCAATAATTTACAATGCTTCGTGCTCATTGTTTGTATTTTGTCCATTCCATTGTTAACAGTCATTTCCAGCTCTAAATATTGCCCGTGACGGGAGGTTGCTTCACTCAGCTGTGATTGTCTGTAGTTCTTTATACTTTCCTACAAGTCCCACAGGCCTAGAGCCACATTTTGGGTCACAATTCTGAGACTTACGATCACGGCCCTGCAATCATGTGGAAATCGGGATAAAGACAAAAATCAATGAAGCACTATTGAGGTATTTTGTTCAGTCTGGGCCTCAAATCGTTCCTCTGGGAACCAGGTACAGTTTGTTCTTGGAAAAGGAGATGTGGTTTAGTAGTGTCCAATTTCACTGCCGGTGGTATAGCTGTCTGGAGGGCCTTGTCGTCGTCTTGTCCTGCTCCGGCAAAGTCTAGGCGTGCATCACTGAATAGTCCAAATTTTGGTGTTCTTCCGGATTCAGAGTCACTAATTTGTTGATGAACCCATTGATCATAAGGCAATGGTAGGGGCACTTTCTTGCAATGTACCCCATGTACCCAGTTCTTTTTGCCGACCACCTTTACTGCAGTACGCGTCGTCAGGAGCACCTGACGGGGTTCTCTCCAGCGAGGTTCCAAGTTCTTTGACCTCTGGAAGTTTTTGACACAGACCCAGTCTCCCGGACGTATGGTGTGACCAGGATCCGTTGAAGCCTGGGGCAAAGTATCTTGTACCTCTTGATGAAGGACACGTAACTTAGTGGTTAGATCATGTAAATAGTCAATCAATAATGGATGCTCTATCTCGGAGTATTTCTTTGGCCTTGGGACTCCCCAAACATTTGCAGGGCGTCCAAAGACAACCTCATAAGAACCTCATAAGGACTGAGTCCCATACGGGAATGGGTGGTTGTTCTGGTGGATAAGAGAGCCAAGGGCAAGGCATCAGGCCAGGCAAGACCCGTGCTGGCTTGTATTTTCGCCAGCTTAAGCTTAAGGGTGCCATTATAGCATTCCACCAAACCTGCTGACTGAGGATGGTTTGCTGCATGGAATTTTTGTTGAATGCCAAGGCCTGTACATACTTTCTGCATGATCTGACCCACAAACTCACTTCCGTTGTCACTCCAAATAATTCTTGGTAACCCAAATCTTGGCAGAAACTCCTTCAAAAGGACTTTTGCAGTGGATAGAGCAGTATTAGCTTTCAGGGGATAGGCCTCTACCCATCGGGAAAAGGCACATACCACAACAAGAACGTACTTCAGATTGTTACATCGTTCCATGTGGATGTAATCTATTTGTAAAACCTCAAAAGGGTAAGTTGGGGGAGCAAAGTGTCCTGCTGGTGTTGGTGTTCCCTTCCCCGGGTTATGCATCAAGCATACAATACAATGCTTAACCAGATTGTCTGCACATTTAGGGATCCCCACATTCTTCCATACCGGAGCCAGAAGCTTGCATATACCTTTAGCGCTAATATGGGCTGGACCATGTGCCATGGTAACTACTGGCAGTACATAAGCATCTGGTAACAACCAGCGTTGATGTTCTGACAAGTCTGTCCAGCACCCTGTCACATCCAATCTTCCTATACTTTCTTTCCACGTACTCAATTCTTTCTCTGTGGCCTCTGCCTGGATCATTTTCACACTGTCCACAGTATTCTCACACATCCCTCCTTGTACAACCCATCTAGCAGAGCCCACAACATACATGCGGCTTGTAGTGTCTCTAGCTGTCTCTTTTGCTATGCGGTCTGCGAAAGCATTTCCTTGACCTACATCATCAATGATCTTCTTATGCGCACTACACTTCACAATCGCTATCTGAGTGGGCAAGGTGAGCGATTCAAGGAGGTCATTTACCAATTGGCCATGCTGTATCTTAGTGCCATGGGATGTGAGGAACCCTCTTTCCTTCCACAGGCGGCCAAAATGATGTGCCACTCCAAACGCATACTGACTATCAGTATACACATTCACCCTTTTTCCTTCAGCCAACACACAAGCTCTAGTCAGTGCTATCAATTCAGCTGCCTGGGCTGAGTTATGTATAATACGCGCTGTTTCTACGATAGTGTATAAGGTAGTGACTGCATAGGCTGAGGTCGTTTCCCCATTGGGAAGCTTAAAACAGGAACCGTCCACCCATAAGGTCCCATCCGGGTCTGGGAGTGGAGTATCATTCAAATCAACTCTGCCTTTTGTCTCTTCCTCTGTGCGGAGGAAGCAGTCGTGTTGCTCCTGAGTGTCATTTTCTACCGGAATTGGCAGCAATGTTGCCGGGTTCAAGGTATTACATCGCTTAATGTGTATGTGGCTAGCCAAGAGTGTCAATTCGTACCCCGAAAGGCGGGCACTCGTGAGGTGTTGAGTCTTTGTTCTATTTAGGAGGGTATCTACAGCATGCAGTACCATGACCATAAGGGTATTGTCTAATACCAATCCAGCAGACTGGCGAATGGAAACTGCCGCTGCTGCTGTAGCCCTCAAACAGCTAGGTAATGCCTTGGCCACTGGATCTAACGCGGCCGAAAAATAGGCACAGGGGCGTTGCTTGTCCCCAAATTGTTGCATTAACACTGATAACGCGCAATCTTCATTCTCATGAACATAGAGTGTGAAAGGCTTACTGTAATCAGGAGTACCTAACACAGGGGCAGAGCAGAAGGCAGTGCGCAAATCAGTGAAACTTTTCTGACATTCCGCAGTCCATGGAAGTGGGTGTGGTGTATCTTTAAGAGTAAGTGCCAACAAGGGCTTTGCCAGGAGGGAAAAATTGTGGATCCATTGTCTACAATAAGAGGTAATACCTAAAAAGGCACGCACCTCTCTTTGCGTACATGGAATAGGCATTTGGGCAATTGCTTGGATACGTTCTGGGGTCAATCGCCGTCCCTCCTTTGACAAGAGATGACCTAGGTAGGTAACCTCTTGGCAACAATATTGCAATTATGATGGTGAAACTTTGTGGTTGTGGTCAGATAAGTGGCGTAGCAGTGAAATGGTAGCCTTTTTACAAGTGTCTTCAGAATCTGCTGCAACCAACAGGTCATCCACATATTGTATGAGAGTGGCTCCTGGTGGTAAACACAAAGTATCGAGCTGCGATTTCAATGCTTGACTATAAATGGAGGGGCTCTCTCAATAGCCTTGAGGAGCTCGCTTGAACCAGGAGCTTCGGCCTGCTAAGGAGAAGCCAAAAATATCCCTACTTTCCTCAGCAATGGGAATGCTGAAGAAAGCATTTTTGAGGTCAATGACGGAAAACCAGGAAGCTGAGGCTGGTATCATCGTCAGCAGGGCATTAATATCCGGGACAACGGGGAATTGCGATATCACAATCTTGTTGACCTCTCTGAGATCAATCACAAAACGGTAGACAGGTGGCTGAGAAGGGTTGGTTCGTTTAAAAACAGGCAGAACGGGGCTATTACATACATTTCCCCTAGTCTCTTCAACCACATAGTTTTGTACTAAATCATGAACTATAGTCAAAAGAGCTTTCTCGCCGTCACTGGAAATTTTATACTGTGGAATGCGAGGAAATTTAGTATTAGGCTTGAGTGTTACAATGTAGGGAGGAATCCGCAGGAGGCCCACATCATTGGGGCTGGTGGCCCAGATGGTGGCTGGAAGAGATTGTAATTCAGGGGGAAGCTGATCTTTAGACAAGTACATCGGTGAGGCCAATTTCTTACCTAAGGTAAGACGTACACCGGAAGGGGAACAATGTAATGTCGCATACAATCTCTTCAATAAATCTAAGCCCAACAAATTTTCACCACAACCAGTCGTTAAAAGGAGCGGGGCCTCCAACTTGTACTCCCTTACTTTGTCCATGGCTGTCCTAGGTTATTAGGTGGCGTACCTCATCCTCTACCTCTTGGTGCTGACTGATAACCACTCTGGCCTCGTGACGCGGGAATACCGCTCGTGCGCTGTAACAGAACCGGACAATTATATTTTAAATGGCCTTCTTCTTTACAGTAAGCGCATTGATTTTGGCCCAGTGGGGGTCGGGGAACGAAAGGCCCAGCCCTCTGCGACTGTCTCTGGTATGGTGGAGACGGCTGATATTCACGTTGGGCAGAGCGAGGAGGATAAGCCTGTTGCAAAAGAACTTTTGTTTTCAACTCTTTGGTCTTTTTAGCAAGTTTCTCTCTTTCTTCTTTATCCCTATTTTCCTAATACTGGGCAGTAGCCAATATCTGGGCCGAAGAGGAGACCGCTCACGCGCTTTCGGAATTCTTCAACTTATTAGATATTTCCGGAACCAAATTAGACACAAATTTGTCTACAAACAATCGATGGCCACCTTCCGTGCTCATATCCTGACCACTATGATCGATGAACGTCTCCTCGAAACTAGTAAAGAAATCAGAGACGTTTTCATCCGCCTTCTGCTTACAAGCTGCTAACTTATCCCAATTAACTCGCAGAGGGGGCATCATAGTCTTCAGTAAGGTAATGATCCTAGCTGGGAGTTCTGTATTAGAGGTTCAGGTTTGGCACCACCCACTTGGAGTCTGTCCGCGGCGAGTATGGCAGCCCAATCACCCCCCAGTTCCCCGGGATGGTCCTCCTTTCGAATCCTAGCCCATAACGGTTGTGGGACCACATTACCCATTAGCATGTCTATATCGGCCAAATTCATGATACATGCATCGACAGTTTGAGACAACTCTTTGAAGTACCCTGCAGGATTTTTACGGGGGTCCGGTAACGACTGTTTAAGGGCCAATACCTCAGATCGCTTCCATGGAACGTGTACCCACATGCGTTGAAAGTGAGCAGGTATAAGAGGATTAGCACCCTGGGCTGCAACCTCCTCTCTCCACACTGGGGGAACCTCTCTCATGGGATAGTGCTTTAATTTTCGCCTGATGGAGGAATCGCTTTTCGGCAAGGACCGGCAGGCAAGCATCGTTCTAAAAGTAACAAGCGTTCCTACCGCGTCCTCGACCTCTGTGCCCACAATCAGTCCTCTATCAAACTCGGCCTGTACATCGAGCAGGCCCTGAGGGGCTCGTTCCAAACCCATATCCTCCCACTCTTGACTTAAAATTTCACACATAGCATCAAAGACATATCTCTGCGTTGGTGCCTCAAACTGCCGAAAGGTGACCATAATATCTTGCACACTATACTGGGGGCCATTGGTGATCCACCTTCGGGCTTGAAGGTCTAGCACTTCCCGTTCCTCCGGACCTGGTAACTGACTACGAGTTTGTCTACGAGGAGGAACCGGGGTCATTTGAAATGTCCCGAAGAGAGGGGACAAAAGGCCAGAAACGGCATCGATCATTCGCCTCCGAGCGGAAGGAGAATTCGTCATTAGAACAGGAGATAGAATATTAGGCGGAGCAGAAGAGGAAGTAATATTTACAGAGGGATCCGAAGGTAAGGGAGAGCTCGGCAATGCCAGAGAAGACTGTGGTGGGGGTGCAGGAACCGGTTGGGGAGCGACAGGTGGGACAAAAGGCGGGACAGGTGGGGCAGGTGCTAACAATAAAGGTGCATTCGCTCCGGGGGCAGGCGGTAATCCAAAAGGTACATTAGCTCCCTGCGCATAGGGCGGGGGTAATCTCAGCAGATGGGACATTAAAGGATCCTTCTCAGGGTCCACATTTTTCTCCGTAGGGGAAGTTGGCAACACTGGATAACATTTATCTACCGCCATACGATGTTGCCTATCTGAGACCTCAATCGCATGATCGGTTTCGTTATTTTTAAACTGTTGTGCAGCTTGCAAAATAGACATATCCCTCCTATCCCTTTTTGCTTGTTTTATTTCTTTCTGTTTGGCCTCCTTCCGCCATAGGCGGAAAGAGTCAAACATAGCCGGCCGGGCTTTTCGCTTAAACAAAGTGTTCTCCAAATTATCTAAAATGTTGAGCTCATAACTGCCGTTCTGCGGCCATCTTAAAACACCATCTTTTCTAGTATAGCGAACCCACGCCTCATTAAAAGCTATGGGGCCAATACCATGTTTAGAATATACTTCATAAGTGGGAGTTCCGGCCGGAGGAATTGGACAAGAATCCTCCAGTCGGGAAGCCCTATCGTGATTACAACCAAACCAATTTCCAAATTTACTGAAACCAGGCATCGCTGCAACACTAGTTTCTGTACAAACTTCAAGGGGTTTAAATAGTCACTTTATCGTACACAAACTGCACTCACCCCTCGGTTTCGGCTTTTGCAAAAGTCGAACAAAACAAAACAAAGACAAAGGAGTGGCCCCTATACTTAACTTATCCAGATGTGTCCGTACGCCAACAGAGGTCCGTCTGATGTCTCGCGATACAAATAACCAAAGGGAGCCAAAGCGTGGCCGCAGTCAGGGCAGCAGGTCTTTTCAGCCGTTGGGAGGGAGAAGCCACACGGTAAAAAACCTTCGGTCCACTTACGACATGCAGGGGTCGATCACGTGGTGCGCGTCCTCCGGAATTTCCTTGCGGGGCTCCTCACGATCCTCGGGCTGGACCCACGTCCTCTGAAGCGGCCTCACAGAGGACACCAAATTAAAGAACCAGGCTTTTAAAGCCCAGCGGCGCAGGGTACGCCTGAAATCTTCTGAGTTCGCCTTCCAAATTACAGAGACACGGAACACTCTGTCTGGCATAGGAACTTCAATTTATTAGCTGCAGCTAAGTACAGTTGTCCTAGAAGTACATCCGTGGTAGGTTCTCAGGAGACTGCCACTTCAATCTGTGGCTCACAGTCTTTTGTAGCGCTTGAATCCCCTAAAGCAACAACCCCCACAAGGTGCAATAAAAATACAAATCCTCCACAAGAAAACATTCTTTGTACAAGATACAAGATAATGGGTAATAGAAATTCCTTCCCTAAGGTCGTGTTCTCTACCCGACCCTATAGGTCAGGTGGCATAGCCATTCCTTGGTTAAATTAATTTACGACAGGACGTGTTTGTGTGTTGAAGGTGGTGATTCGTAAAACAACTGGAGAGGCCGAGAACGGTCACCAAGGGTCAATAGATGGTTATCTGGGGGATTAGTTGCTTCGAGCCGGGTCTCAGAGTGGACTTAGCTCGGGAAAACAGAAAAGGTCGTGTAATATGTGCAACAGTATAGAACGTGAAAGAAACGCTATGAATGTTGAAGGGGGCCTGAGTGAGTGCAACAGCGTGGTGGTGTTACAAGCAAAGATGGGCCATATTTTGAATTTCTTCACCCTGGTGGATCCGTTTTTGATTTATGAATTTTCGGTAGAGTATAAATAAAAGGGAAGGTAGGATTAGATACGTTCAAATATTTATACTCGGCCTCATCTATTAAACCTTCCTCTTTCCAAGCAAACAATCGTCCCGAAATTAACTTCTTCACCTGCTCCATCGGGTTCCCTCTTATCTTCACATAGCAGTAGGGGTCCTTTAATTGATTATGTATTTGCTGAACATAATCTGATTTCCTCATTATAACAATATTCCCCCCTTTATCTGCTTCTCGGATGATTATCTTTTTGTCATTCTTCAAGCCCTCCAATGCTATTCTCTCCTCCCTGGTGATATTATCTTTTAACCACCTTCCTTGAGACCCTGCATCTTCCATTCTATGAAATTCCTAGCGGTTTAAGTGTGAAATCCAAGTTTATACCACAAGGGTCACAATTCGCAGCAATTGATATTTTTGTGAAAAAGACTTTGGAGGAATTTCATAGAATGGAAGATGCAGGGTCTCAAGGGAGGTGGTTAAAAGATAATATCACCAGGGAGGAGAGAATAGCATTTGAAGGCTTGAAGAATGACAAAAAGATAATCATCCGAGAAGCAGATAAAGGGGGGAATATTGTTATAATGAGGAAATCAGATTATGTTCAGGAAATACATAATCAATTAAAGGACCCCTACTGCTATGTGAAGATAAGAGGGAACCCGATGGAGCAGGTGAAGAAGTTAATTTCGGGACGATTGTTTGCTTGGAAAGAGGAAGGTTTAATAGATGAGGCCGAATATAAATATTTGAACGTATCTAATCCTACCTTCCTTTTTATTTATACTCTACCGAAAATTCATAAATCAAAAACGGATCCACCAGGGAGACCCATAGTGTCCAGCATTGGAAGTTTTATGGAACACCTGTCTGAGTTTGTAGACTGTTTTTTAAAACCCTTAGTGGTAAATTTACCAGCATATATTAGAGACACTATGGATGTCCTAAATAAATTACAGGACTTTAAGTGGCGAGATGGAATGACTCTTGTGACTTTAGATGTAATCGGGCTTTATACTTGTATCGATAATGATAAAGGTAAACAAGCCTTAAAACACTATTAGAGCAGTCACAGTGCAAGCCTACGTGCACATTCGGAGATGTTGGTCCAAATGAGCACTTTGATTTTGGAGAATAATTTTTTTCTTTTTGAGGACCAATGGTTTCAGCAAATTAAAGGTACAGCGAAAGGGGTCCAGGTTTGCTCCTTCGTATGCCAACCTCTTTATGGGGTTCTTTGAGAAGGAGCATGCCTGGGCCAAGGGGCAGCAAGATGGACGGATTGCATTTTATTTTGGGTCCGATTCATAGGTGACATTCTATTGATATGGAAAGGGAGTGGGGGAGAACTACATGAATATTTTGATTTTCTTAATAAGAATGAGTTCAATGTAAAGTTCACAATGAATTATAGTTCAAAGGGTTTAGCGTTTCTGGATGTGGAACTTTTTACGGAAAATGATCAAATTAAGAGTAAACTATACAGAAAAACCACGGCCACTAATTCTATCTTGTGTGCAGATAGTTTTCATCCAAAATCCGTGATCAAAGGGATCCCTTACGGGGAGATGATCAGGTTAAGAAGAAACTGCAGCACCGAAGGGGATTTTGATAATGAGTTGGATGGTCTGTACAGCAGACTATCAAAGAGAGGCTATAAAAGGACTGATCTATTAGAGGCCAGGAACAGAGTAAAAAGGGTACAGAGGGAAACTACTCTTGTTAAAAAGAAAAGAGGACAACTCAAGGAAAAAGTAGCTTTTGTGACCACGCATTGTATTGAGAAAACTGGAATTTACAAAGCACTCAAGAAAAATTGGGGCTTATTGATGGGTGTACCAGGATTAGTCAGTTCAATAGGGGACAAACCAGATATAATCTACAGGAAATGTGTTACTATAAAAAATATTATCACAAGGAACTATATACCATCAGATGTAACGGAGGGTCTTAATTGGTTACCCAAGCAACCAAGAGGCTTTTATGTGTGTGGTACATGCAATATGTGTGAATTGGGCATTAAAAAAATCAAAGAATTCATGTATAACACAAAAAAAAGATTTGTGATAAGAGAATTTATTAACTGTAACAGCACAGGAGTGGTTTATGTAATTATTTGTTCTTGTAGGAAGATCTATATTGGTAGCACGAAAAGGACTTTGAAAGTGAGATTGCAGGAACATAGACGTGCTATTCGCAATTGTGATACCAGATCACCTCTGTACATGCATATCAAAGAATGTCACAATTCCCAACAGGATTTTAAATTCCATGGTATTCAAAAGATATTTCCCAGTAAGAGGGGTGGAGACTGGGAATTGCAAATTAGACAGGAAGAAGCAAAATGGATCAGTAAATGCAGAGCAGTTACTATGGGTTTAAACAGTGATAACGAATTTCATTATTTTTTGGCCTAAGGACTTTATTCCATGTTGTGTGACGTAGCAAAGGGAGTAGAAACTTCTTTGATAGATGATATTTTGGGAGTGAGGATTGAAGTTCAATTTTGATAATCTGACAAGTACCTTGTGTTTTAAGGTCGAGCTACGTGATCAGGTGACAAATCTGTAGATTAGGAAAATAAGGAGTGGTGAAGTGGAGGGAGGAGCCGCATAGTGAGGATGGAAATGAGTCCAATTGAGTTGAGTTCAGAAGATAACTACGACTCCACTATATGTTGCTTTGGATGAGACTGGGGATTTCATGTGGACTGGAAATTCACACACTTTGGAAAGGGGCACTAGAGTATTGTGTTGTAACTTTAGAATATGGAATGGCTGCCCATTGGTAAAAAGACGTAGTGGAGACAATATGGGGTAACAAAAAATAATGAAATTCGTTATCACTGTTTAAACCCATAGTACCTGCTCTGCATTTACTGATCCATTTTGCTTCTTCCTGTCTAATTCGCAATTCCCAGTCTCCACCCCTCTTACTGGGAAATATCTTTTGAATACCATGGAATTTAAAATCCTGTTGGGAATTGTGACATTCTTTGATATGCATGTACATTGGTGATCTGGTATCACAATTGCGAATAGCACGTCTATGTTCCTGTAATCTCACTTTCAAAGTCCTTTTCGTGCTACCAATATAGATCTTCCTACAAGAACAAATAATTACATAAACCACTCCTGTGCTGTTACAGTTAATAAATTCTCTTATCACAAATCTTTTTTTTGTGTTATACATGAATTCTTTGGTTTTGTTAATGCCCAATTCACACATATTGCATGTGAGTTCTCCTGAGGCGGAAGCCGGGAGTGTGTGCGTTTTGGAACTTTTAAAACTTTGAGAGTCACGTATTTCTGGTGTTATTATCCTCCACAACCCGCCTCCTGGCACTTTGATTCTGGGCATTAGGCTCAGCTGGTCTGGCTGTGCAGCGGAGTTCAGCGCTGCCGCCATTCCGGCGTTCATTGAGGCCACGCCCCCTTCTTGAGGCCACGCCCCCTATCTAGGCCACGCCCACCGCCGAGCATACATAAGGCGCTGAATACAAGCGCCTGTTGATGCATGTGAGTTCTCCTGAGGCGGAAGCCGGGAGTGTGTGTGTTTTGGAACTTTTAAAACTTTGAGAGTCACGTATTTCTGGTGTTATTATCCTCCACAACCCCCCTCCTGGCACTTTGATTCTGGGCATTAGGCTCACCTGGTCAGGCTGTGCAGCGGAGTTCAGCGCTGCCGCTATTCCGGCGTTCATTAATGCCACGCCCCCCTATCTTTCTCATCCGCAATTATAAATCATGTGCTTTTTTCGGCAGCGCAGCGGACGAGCGCAGCGGGCGCGTCGTTGGCGCGCCAGAGGTGCGCCAGAGGTAAGCCCGTCTGCGCCCATCCGCGCCAGACCGAGCCAGGAGCCAGGCACTAGCGAGCAGTCGAGGCTTACATACTCCAGAGAATCCGTACACCATCTCAATCAGCCTCTCTTACACCTATGCTCCCAATCACTTGGAGCCAAATCCCATCGTACTAATTGTCCCCACTGTCCATTCAAACTCACCCCCTCTATAAACGAGCATAACCCTCAGACGATCATAAATATGGCTCTGATTAACTGCAGGTCACTGCCCAAACACGCCCACGAAATACATCTACTCATTGAGGAGCACCATCTAGAGATCCTGTTTCTCACAGAAACATGGCTTGCCCCACACTCAGACGCCGACAGCGTGCAGGCACTGCCCCAAGGCTTTCTTATACAACATCTGAACCGTCCGAAGGGTAGGGGAGGAGGAATAGCCGTCATCTTTAAAGAATCCTTCTCTTGTAGATTTCTCGACAGCCCAATGACGGATTGTGAAAACACGCACTTCACTATCCAAATCTCCCCCTGTAACTCCCTTTCAGGAGTTCTCATCTACCGTCCACCAGGAGCCATGGGACAGTTCCATAACTCACTCTTGGAATGCTCCGTGGCCTTGGCTAGCACCCGGCCCAACTTCCTAATTCTAGGAGATCTCAACGTCCATTTTGACAATAGCAATGATGACACTGCAACTGATCTGATCCTAGACCTTGCAGCCCACCAACTTCACTTACAAAACAATCTTCCCACGCATAATCTCGGGCACTTGCTTGGTCCCATATTTTGCAATTTTTCCGACCTCAGGGTGGGAACACCTATACCAGTGCCCTGGACCGACCACCGGCTTATCCCTTTCAGCTGGTGGATCCAGACCTCCTCTCCTCCCAACCAAGCACCGGGCAGACACTCTCGCTCCTGGCCGAAACTTGACCTTGATAAATGGAAACATGCACTAGAGCATACCAGGCCACAGCTTGAAAGTAACCCTCATTCTGCGGACGCGCAGTTCACGTCCTGGATTGAAAACTCCCTTGATACCGTTCTGCCCAAAAAACCGTATCTAAAACCCAGGAAAAAAGCCACCTCCCCGTGGTTTTCACATGAGGTCCGTCTCCTAAAGAAAAACTGCAAGAGAGCGGAAAGAGTATGGAGGAAAGACTTCGATCCCAACAGCAAAAGTGAATATAAACAGGCTATTCTTGTGAGAAAGTGCCATCTTTCTTGCATGGTATGCCCCCACTTTTTGCTAAATTGCTGAATGTACTTCGATTGAGTGTACCCTGGGTTCCTGCCAATCAGGTGCCCAGGGCCTATGTTCCTTCCTTAAACCACACAAACTCCAAATTGGCAAACCCTAGCCACATGTCAGCCCCTAGTAAATGGTACCCTAGGTACCCAGGGCCTTGTGACCAGGGAAGGCCTCTAAGGGCTGCAGCACTCATTGTGCCACCCTCAGAGGCCCTGTACCCTTACACACACACACTGCCCTTGCAGGCTGAGTGTCTGGGTGCAGGACAAAACAAAGAGTCGACATGGCACACATCCCTGTGTACCATGCCCATCACCTACACTGCCAAGGCATATGTCAGCCACCCCTCTAGCTGGGTGCATTACGCCTATGGTGTGGGCACAGGAGCAGGAGCCCTGTGCCCCGACAGTCCCCGGGTCCATTCCTGGGCACTGTAAGTGCAGTGCTGTCATTTAAGAATACATGGTGCTGAGAGCTTGTCAAACACGAGCTCCACAGCACCATATTGGCAACACTGAAGCCTGGGAAGTTTGGTATCAAACTTCTCAGCACATTGAACCCGCACTGATGCCAGTGCAGGATTTAATGTACTAAGCACCCCAGAGGGCATCTTAGAAGATGCCCCCTTACAGCTAACTTGCAATCCACGTCTGCTCTGAGGCTGCCCAGGCTGCCACACAGCAGACACGTTGCTGGACCCCTGGGTGGGAGAGCCCCTGCTCTCCCGGGCCTGCAACAATGCACATCCTGGGTGAGGTGGGAAATCTCCTCCCCCAGGATGAGCAAAGGGAAGCTTCAAAGGCATGCCGCCAGTTGGAGTTTCCCCAGCCCACTGCAACCCCCCACTCTGGCGGGAAGCTTGGCCGGAAACCCCATACAAGGACAGGGGATGTGCCAGCCTGCCCACCCCACCCCTCAGGTGGGGGAGGCGAGGTGAAGCACATCTCCGGGCTCTCGCCATCTTGAAGATGGGAGGCCCTACCCTATCAGGATTAGGCTACTGCCCCCCTCCCACAGGAGAGAGGCAGGATAGGGGGTGTACCCACCCCAGGACAAGGACCCATTGGTCCCTGGCCTTCACCTACCTGTAACGCCCCTAAATCTAGTATTTAGGGGCCCCCTGAACCTTCCTTCCTTAGATTCCAGATAGAAAAACGACAAGAAGAGCAAGAAGAACAAAGACCTGCCCTGCAGCTGCTAAAAAGAGAAGAAGACACCAACTGCTTTGACCCCAGCCCTACCGGCCTGTCGACTCTCGAACCTGCACCAGCGCGGCATCCCACGTGGCCAGCAACCTCACCAACCCCGGAGGACCTGGCTACCTTTTAGCTCTAAGCCCCTGGGACTCCCACGAGTAGAGGTTCTACTCAAGAAACCTACTTGCTATCCCTGGCACCAGCCCGGGACCGCGGACCCAACCCACTCTGCACCAGCCAAGCCTGGCCAGTGCCGGAGTGGACAAAGACCCAGAGGACGACCCCACGGCGACTGTGACCCAGAGTCCGGCACCCAAGGACCCCCCTCGACATCCCGGAAGAAGCCTGCAGCCTCAGAACCAAGTGCCACCCCAGCCGCGATCAACCAGAGGGTAAGATTCCCGACGTCAAAAGGCACCCCTGCACCCGGCGCCCTGCGACCCCCTGTGCCCAATCCCGGGGTACCCACCTAACCTACAACTACCCAACTTACCTCTCGAAGTGGTGGTGGCACCTGAAACATCCTCGTCCCCGAGCCTGCAGCCTCTTTCCAAACCGGAACATTCCCATTGATTTCCATTGAGCGCCCTAAGGCTCAAAAGCACCCTGCACCCAGCCGCCCGAGTGGCCCTGGCAGTGCCCTCTCTACACTAACCTACTTCCCCACTTGCCCTGAGTAAGTGACCAGGAGCCCAGCTCCCACAGCCGCGTGGCTTGCCAGACAGCAGCCACCAACCAAGGCCCCCCTATCCCTCATAGGATAACATTGGGCCCAACTCTCTCTGCACCCGGCCGTCCTGAAACCGCTGAGGGTGAACCAACTGTACCTACCTGACACTGGGGGACCCCTGAGTCCATGCCCGGAATTTCAACACTACCAGTCGAGTACTTACCCTTAAACCGCTAACTTCATTTTCCTCATAGGGTAACATTGACTGGCTTTTTCTTCAAAAATCTTCTAAGTGTGAACTTTTCAAAACTGCAAAAATTCACCAAAAATCAGCCAAGTGACAAAAACGAATTTACTCACCTGCTCCTAGGTGAGCTCCCAGTGCTGGATCTTGGTGCCCAGCCCTGACTCTGAAAAGTGTTCACAACTATACTTACTTCTAACTCATTTTTCTCCCGTAGGAAACCATTGTCTGCTTTTCTGTGAAATTTCGTCTGTCTACTTTTGCAAATTTGAAATATTCTTTTAAAATCGTACCATTTCTGCAAACGAAATTACTTACCTGCTTTTGATAAGGACCCCAGTCCTGGGTCTAGGCACCCAGTCCTGGATTACTAAAGTAACGATAAAGTACTCTACCTGCAATTTGAATTTCTTGCCATAGAGATCCATTGACTGTTTTCTGTGAAATATTTTCTAAGTGCTAACTTTTGAAATAGCTAAATATTATTTAAAAATCATTACAGTTATTAAGTCGACTTTCATCACTTGATTCTGAATACTGACCCCAGGCTGGTTCTAGGATCCAGACCTGGAATTCCAAAAGTAATCTGAAAAGTAATTTATTACAAATAACCTGAATTTACCATTGAGCTCAATGCCTTGTTATGTTTAGGAAATAGGATTGTTTATTGCAACCAACTGTGACTGTTTACACAAATTTATTGCTTGAAACAAAAGTATTTATATTCAACCTCTCATTCTGAGAAAGTATATTTTTACCCCCTTTGTGGTTCTAAAAATAAAACAAGCATATATTTTATATATACAAATCATTGGCCTAGAGTTCAGTTATTGAGTGTGTGAAACCATTTGCTGACTGAGTGTGTACAATAAATGCTTTACACTGTCCTCTGGTACTGCCTTACTGCTCGACCAAGCTACCACTTTTGAGAGTAAGGTCATACCTAACTTTGACCTCTATCAGCCTCTGGGGGACTGTGGACTCTGTACACCCTGTACCTATTAGGGAACAGTATATACAGAGCCACTTTCTCACATTGGTGGATCAGCGGTGGGATACAAACTTGCATTTGTTGGACTACTTGGTTACCATCTGATCACACGACAGAACTCTTAAAAATTGCCTTTAGAATTCTGATTGGTTTTTCCAAAATTACTAAAAGTCTTGCTAGGGCCTTGCTTAAGTCCCATTAGAATTTTAGAAAAATAAAAGTCACTATAGTCAGGGTAGAGGGTTAGAACTGTCAGGTTAGAATGTCTCAAACAAACCCAGCTATTAGTGATAATAATAACATGGACCTGGTGGAGGAGCTCGACCTCACACCTTACTTACACTTGTCTTTCAAGGAATTGAGGTCCTTATGTAAACTCAAAAATTTACAAATGGTTCAGCATCCAACCAAACAAGGGCTCCAGGAGCTCCTGGCTGAGTATGCTAAAGACCACCCATCTGAACATGGTGATGGCCAGTCAGATGGGGAAAGGGAATCAGGGGAGGAGGACAGCAACCTCCCCATACTATTCCCTAGGGAGGAGATGGCACCCATACCCTCCAACTCAAGACATAGCATCTGGGCACCTAGAGACCACACAGGTGGCTCTGGTCCCAGAGACAACACTGAGGGACCCCCCAGTGAAGAGGACAGCCTTGTGAGGCTGGCCAAAAGAATAGATCTAGAGTCCAGGCTCCTGGCTCTAGAAAAGGAAAGGAGAGAGATGGGTTTAGCACCCATCAATGGTGGCAGCAATAATAAAAACAAGGATAGGGAGGAAACTTCTGACCTTAAAATCCCTTCTGTCCCTAAATTTGAGGAAGGTGATGATATCACCAAATGGTTCACAGCCTTTGAGAGGGCTTGTGATATCAGGAAAGTAAAGAAACCTCTCTGGGGGGCACTCCTGTGGGAACTGTTCTCTGGTAACTGCAGGGACAGGCTTCTGACTCTCTCTGGGCCAGAAGCAGGATCCTATGACCTCATGAAGAAAGCTCTGATTGAGGGATTTGGATTCACCACTGAGGAGTATAGAATTAGATTCAGGGGGGCTCACAAAACCCAGACCCAGTCCTGGATTGATTTTGTAGATTTCTCAGTGAAGACACTGGATGGTTGGTTAGCTGGACATGGTGTGCAGGATTTTACTGGATTGTACAATTTATTCATGAAGGAACATATTTTGAGTAACTGCACAAATGAAAAGTTGCATCAGCATTTGGTAGACCTAGGTCTAATTTCTCCCCAAGAATTGGGAAAGAAGGCAGACCACTGGGTCAAGACTAGGGTGACCAAGACAACCACTGGGGGTGACCAAAAGAAGGTGGTCACAAAACCTCCCCAGGGGAAAGGTGGTGAGAATCCCCAAGATAAAAAGTCTGAGTCTTCCAAAGGGCCCCAAAAACCTGTTCAGGTGGGTGGGACCCAAACTACTCCCTATGTGCCCCAACCATATAGGGGGAAGAACTTTGATCCCTTAAAGGCCTGGTGTAATACCTGTAAGAAGCAGGGACACCTAACTGTATCTTGCCCCCAAAACAAAGCCCCTAAGGCACCCAGTACAGCCACTCCTGGGGCAGCAAGTATACAAATGGGATCAGAGGTGTACCCTGAGCAAATCTGGGAACACACTGAAGCAAGTTTAGTCTCCTTGGGAGAAGTGGAGTTTGCCACTGTGGCTGTGTGGCCCCCCAACTTAAAGAAATACTTACAGTACCCCTGGGTAAATGGAACTAGGGTAGAAGCTCTGAGGGATACAGGTGCCAGTGTCACTATGGTGAAAGACACACTGGTTTCCCCTGAGCAATACTTGATTGGGAAGTCTTACCCAGTCACCAACGCTGACAGTGTCACCACTAGTCATCCCATGGCCATGGTAACATTAGGCTGGGGGGGGGTTACTGGCCTGAAACAGGTAGTGGTCTCTCCAAAGTTGCCAGCTGCATGCCTGCTTGGAAATGATCTGGAAACCTCAGCCTGGGCTGAAGTGGAGTTAAAGGCCCATGCAGCCATGCTGGGCATCCCTGAATTGGTGTGTGTGCAAACCAGAGCACAGAGCAAGAGGAAGGGTGAAAAAGTAGGTTTGGAGCCTGGAATAATGGCCCAACCAACCAAGAGGAAGGGCAAGGAGACTGGGGGACCAGCTTCTGTACAGCCAAACACTCAGAACCCCTCTCCCCCTGGAGAGGATGTAGATACCCCTGAGGGAACTGAGTCCATGGAGCTTGACCCTTACCAGGTTGAACTCTTGGGCCCAGGGGGACCCTCTAGGGAAGAGCTGTGCCAGGGCCAGCGAGACTGTCCCACTCTTGAAAGCCTGAGACAACAAGCTGCTTCAGAAGCCAGGGGAGATGTCAGTGGTACCCACCGAGCTTATTGGGAGGAGGGATTACTGTATGCTGAGGCAAGAGACCCCACTCCTGGAGCCACCAGGAGGGTGGTAGTGCCACAGAAGTACAGGGAGTTCCTCCTAACTTTGGCTCATGACATCCCCCTAGCTGGCCATCTGGGGCAATCCAAAACTTGGGAAAGGTTAGTGAGTCACTTTTACTGGCCCCAGATGCACCAAAAGGTGAAGGAGTTTGTCAGCTCCTGTGTTACCTGTCAGGCCAGTGGCAAGACAGGTGGCCACCCAAAGGCCCCCCTCATTCCACTACCAGTGGTGGGGGTCCCCTTTGAAAGGGTAGGTGTGGACATTGTGGGTCCACTTGAACCTCCCACCGCCTCAGGGAACAAATTCATTCTAGTAGTAGTGGATCATGCTACTAGGTACCCTGAAGCAATTCCACTTAGGACTACTACAGCTCCTGCAGTAGCCAAGGCCCTCCTGGGTGTCTTCACCAGGGTGGGTTTTCCTAAGGAGGTGGTTTCAGACAGAGGTTCCAACTTCATGTCTGCTTACCTAACACACATGTGGAAAGAGTGTGGAGTGCAGTACAAGTTTACTACACCCTACCACCCACAAACCAATGGCCTTGTTGAGAGGTTCAACAAGACATTGAAAGGTATGATCATGGGACTCCCTGAGAAACTCAAAAGGAGGTGGGATGTCCTGTTACCATGCTTGCTTTTCGCTTACAGGGAAGTGCCACAGAAGGGAGTAGGTTTCTCACCCTTTGAACTTCTGTTTGGTCATCCTGTAAGGGGACCACTATGTCTTGTAAAAGAGGGCTGGGAGAGGCCTCTTCAGGAACCCAAACAAGACATAGTGGACTATGTGCTTGGCCTAAGGTCCAGAATGGCTGAGTATATGGAAAAGGCATCCAAGAATCTTGAGGCCAGCCAGGAGCTCCAGAAGCACTGGTATGACCAAAAAGCTGCACTGGTTGAATTTCAACCAGGGCAACAGGTGTGGGTTTTGGAGCCAGTGGCACCAAGGGCTCTCCAAGACAAATGGAGTGGCCCTTACCCTATCCTAGAGAGAAAGAGTGAGGTCACCTATCTAGTTGACCTGGGCACTAGCAGGACACCCAAAAGGGTCATCCATGTGAACCGCCTTAAACTCTACAATGATAGGGCTGACATCACCATGCTGATGGTGACTGATGAAGAACAGGAAGCAGAGAGTGAGCCACTCCCTGACCTCCTATCCTACAGCCCAAAAGATGGGTCAGTAGATGTTTTGATTTTCTCAGACACCCTCTCTGCCCAACAGCAGACTGACTGCAAGCAAGTCTTGCAACAATATGCTAGTCTCTTTTCCCTGACCCCTGGTCTGACAAGCTGGTGTACCCATGATGTGGACACTGGGGACAGTGCACCTGTCAAGAACAAAATCTATCGACAGTCAGATCAAGTCAAGGAAAGCATCAAAGCTGAGGTCAGCAAGATGCTGGAGTTAGGGGTCATTGAGCCTTCAGAGAGCCCCTGGGCTAGCCCAGTGGTTCTGGTCCCCAAACCTCATCAACAGGGTGAAAAGAGAGAGATGAGGTTCTGTGTGGACTATAGAGGGCTCTACTCTGTCACCAAGACAGATGCTCACCCTATCCCAAGAGCAGATGAACTGATAGACAAATTGGGGGCTGCCAAATTTCTCAGTACCTTTGACTTAACTGCAGGGTACTGGCAGATTGGCATGGCCCCAGGAGCAAAAGAAAAGACAGCATTCTCCACCACTGATGGGCATTATCAGTTTACTGTGATGCCCTTTGGGTTAAAGAATGCCCCTGCCACCTTCCAGAGGTTGGTGAACCATGTCCTGGCTGGGTTGGAGTCCTTTAGTGCAGCTTATCTTGATGATATTGCTGTCTTTAGCTCCACCTGGCAGGATCACCTGATCCACCTTGGGAAGGTTTTAGAGGCTCTGCAGAGTGCAGGTCTCACTATCAAGGCATCCAAATGCCAGATAGGGCAGGGCACTGTGGTGTACTTGGGCCACCTTGTAGGTGGAGGCCAGGTACAGCCCTTACAACCCAAAATCCAGGCCATCATGGACTGGATAGCTCCAACAACCCAGACCCAAGTCAGGGCATTCCTTGGCTTGACTGGGTACTACAGGAGGTTTGTGAAGGGGTATGGGTCCATTGTGACCCCCCTCACAGAACTCACCTCCAAGAAAATGCCCAAGAAAGTTAACTGGACAGTTAGTTGTCAAAAGGCTTTTGACACCCTAAAAGAAGCAATGTGCTCAGCACCAATTCTAAAAGCTCCAGATTATGCCAAGCAGTTCATAGTGCAGACTGATGCCTCTGAGCTAGGGATAGGAGCGGTCCTATCCCAGACCAATGATGAAGGCCAAGACCAACCTGTTGCTTTTATAAGCAGAAGACTACTCCCTAGAGAGCAGCGTTGGAGTGCCATTGAGAGGGAGGCCTTTGCTGTGGTTTGGTCCCTGAAGAAGCTGAGGCCATACTTGTTTGGCACTCACTTCCTAGTTCAAACTGACCACAGACCTCTCAGATGGCTAATGCAGATGAAAGGGGAAAATCCAAAACTACTGAGGTGGTCCATCTCCCTACAGGGAATGGACTTTGAAGTGGAACACAGACCAGGGACTGCCCATGCCAATGCAGATGGACTTTCCAGGTTCTTCCACTTAGACAATGAAGACTCCATAGGACAAGGTTAGTCTCATCACCTTTCGTTTGGGGGGGGGTTGTGTGAGAAAGTGCCATCTTTCTTGCATGGTATGCCCCCACTTTTTGCTAAATTGCTGAATGTACTTCAATTGAGTGTACCCTGGGTTCCTGCCAATCAGGTGCCCAGGGCCTATGTTCCTTCCTTAAACCACACAAACTCCAAATTGGCAAACCCTAGCCACATGTCAGCCCCTAGTAAATGGTACCCTAGGTACCCAGCCCCTTGTGACCAGGGAAGGCCTCTAAGGGCTGCAGCACTCATTGTGCCACCCTCAGAGGCCCTGTACCCTTACACACACACACTGCCCTTGCAGGCTGAGTGTCTGGGTGCAGGACAAAACAAAGAGTCGACATGGCACACATCCCTGTGTACCATGCCCATCACCTACACTGCCAAGGCATATGTCAGCCACCCCTCTAGCTGGGTGCATTACGCCTATGGTGTGGGCACAGGAGCAGGAGCCCTGTGCCCCGACAGTCCCCGGGTCCATTCCTGGGCACTGTAAGTGCAGTGCTGTCATTTAAGAATACATGGTGCTGAGAGCTTGTCAAACACGAGCTCCACAGCACCATATTGGCAACACTGAAGCCTGGGAAGTTTGGTATCAAACTTCTCAGCACATTGAACCCACACTGATGCCAGTGCAGGATTTAATGTACTAAGCACCCCAGAGGGCATCTTAGAAGATGCCCCCTTACAGCTAACTTGCAATCCACGTCTGCTCTGAGGCTGCCCAGGCTGCCACACAGCAGACACGTTGCTGGACCCCTGGGTGGGAGAGCCCCTGCTCTCCCGGGCCTGCAACAATGCACATCCTGGGTGAGGTGAGAAATCTCCTCCCCCAGGATGAGCAAAGGGAAGCTTCAAAGGCATGCCGCCAGTTGGAGTTTCCCCAGGCCACTGCAACCCCCCACTCTGGCGGGAAGCTTGGCCGGAAACCCCATACAAGGACAGGGGATGTGCCAGCCTGCCCACCCCACCCCTCAGGTGGGGGAGGCGAGGTGAAGCACATCTCCGGGCTCTCGCCATCTTGAAGATGGGAGGCCCTACCCTATCAGGATTAGGCTACTGCCCCCCTCCCACAGGAGAGAGGCAGGATAGGGGGTGTACCCACCCCAGGACAAGGACCCATTGGTCCCTGGCCTTCACCTACCTGTAACGCCCCTAAATCTAGTATTTAGGGGCCCCCTGAACCTTCCTTCCTTAGATTCCAGATAGAAAAACGACAAGAAGAGCAAGAAGAACAAAGACCTGCCCTGCAGCTGCTAAAAAGAGAAGAAGACACCAACTGCTTTGACCCCAGCCCTACCGGCCTGTCGACTCTCGAACCTGCACCAGCGCGGCATCCCACGTGGCCAGCAACCTCACCAACCCCGGAGGACCTGGCTACCTTTTAGCTCTAAGCCCCTGGGACTCCCACGAGTAGAGGTTCTACTCAAGAAACCTACTTGCTATCCCTGGCACCAGCCCGGGACCGCGGACCCAACCCACTCTGCACCAGCCAAGCCTGGCCAGTGCCGGAGTGGACAAAGACCCAGAGGACGACCCCACGGCGACTGTGACCCAGAGTCCGGCACCCAAGGACCCCCCTCGACATCCCGGAAGAAGCCTGCAGCCTCAGAACCAAGTGCCACCCCAGCCGCGATCAACCAGAGGGTAAGATTCCCGACGTCAAAAGGCACCCCTGCACCCGGCGCCCTGCGACCCCCTGTGCCCAATCCCGGACTACCCACCTAACCTACAACTACCCAACTTACCTCTCGAAGTGGTGGTGGCACCTGAAACATCCTCGTCCCCGAGCCTGCAGCCTCTTTCCAAACCGGAACATTCCCATTGATTTCCATTGAGCGCCCTAAGGCTCAAAAGCACCCTGCACCCAGCCGCCCGAGTGGCCCTGGCAGTGCCCTCTCTACACTAACCTACTTCCCCACTTGCCCTGAGTAAGTGACCAGGAGCCCAGCTCCCACAGCCGCGTGGCTTGCCAGACAGCAGCCACCAACCAAGGCCCCCCTATCCCTCATAGGATAACATTGGGCCCAACTCTCTCTGCACCCGGCCGTCCTGAAACCGCTGAGGGTGAACCAACTGTACCTACCTGACACTGGGGGACCCCTGAGTCCATGCCCGGAATTTCAACACTACCAGTCGAGTACTTACCCTTAAACCGCTAACTTCATTTTCCTCATAGGGTAACATTGACTGGCTTTTTCTTCAAAAATCTTCTAAGTGTGAACTTTTCAAAACTGCAAAAATTCACCAAAAATCAGCCAAGTGACAAAAACGAATTTACTCACCTGCTCCTAGGTGAGCTCCCAGTGCTGGATCTTGGTGCCCAGCCCTGACTCTGAAAAGTGTTCACAACTATACTTACTTCTAACTCATTTTTCTCCCATAGGAAACCATTGTCTGCTTTTCTGTGAAATTTCGTCTAAGTGTCTACTTTTGCAAATTTGAAATATTCTTTTAAAATCGTACCATTTCTGCAAACAAAATTACTTACCTGCTTTTGATAAGGACCCCAGTCCTGGGTCTAGGCACCCAGTCCTGGATTACTAAAGTAACGATAAAGTACTCTACCTGCAATTTGAATTTCTTGCCATAGAGATCCATTGACTGTTTTCTGTGAAATATTTTCTAAGTGCTAACTTTTGAAATAGCTAAATATTATTTAAAAATCATTACAGTTATTAAGTCGACTTTCATCACTTGATTCTGAATACTGACCCCAGGCTGGTTCTAGGATCCAGACCTGGAATTCCAAAAGTAATCTGAAAAGTAATTTATTACAAATAACCTGAATTTACCATTGAGCTCAATGCCTTGTTATGTTTAGGAAATAGGATTGTTTATTGCAACCAACTGTGACTGTTTACACAAATTTATTGCTTGAAACAAAAGTATTTATATTCAACCTCTCATTCTGAGAAAGTATATTTTTACCCCCTTTGTGGTTCTAAAAATAAAACAAGCATATATTTTATATATACAAATCATTGGCCTAGAGTTCAGTTATTGAGTGTGTGAAACCATTTGCTGACTGAGTGTGTACAATAAATGCTTTACACTGTCCTCTGGTACTGCCTTACTGCTCGACCAAGCTACCACTTTTGAGAGTAAGGTCATACCTAACTTTGACCTCTATCAGCCTCTGGGGGACTGTGGACTCTGTACACCCTGTACCTATTTGGGAACAGTATATACAGAGCCACTTTCTCACAATTCTTAACTACAAAAAAGCCCTCAAAAATGCTCAAACAGCCTTCTTTAATGATAAAATTAGTAAGGCATCCTGCTCGTCCAGAGAAACGTTCCAAATTATGAAAAAACTTTAAAAAACCCCAGAACCACCCTGCTCATTTAATTTCTCGGACAACCACTGCAATGAGTTAGCCACGTTTTTTGATCAAAAAATACAAAACATCCTCCAACATCTCCCCCCCTTCTTCCTGATGACCCCCCACTTACCCACTCATGGCAGACCCAGAACCCGAACACAGAACTTGATATGTTCTCTCCCATCTGTGAGGAAACCCTAAGGCCCATCCTTCAATCCCTCAAAAGCGGGTCCCCGCATGATCCAGCACCAGTCAGACACCTTAAACAAGTTGCTCCTACCATTCTCGCACCAATGGTGAATCTGATAAATTCCTCTATAGAAAGTGGATTGGTTCCGCCAAGCTGGAAGAAGGCGGTAGTCAAAGCCTTAATCAAAAAACCCAATCTCGATCCCAGTAATCTTGCCAACTTCAGGCCAATTTCCCTTCTCCCATGCGTTAGCAAGATAGCTGAAAAGTTTATCAACAGCCAACTATCAAACTACCTGGAAATCAACGAATTGCTTAAACCGTCACAGACAGGATTCCGCCCGGGCAAGGTACGGAAACAGCGATGGTGGCGGTTGTCGAGGAGGCTAGGAAGATCATTGACGCAGGAGGAACAGTGGCAGTGATCCTTCTGGACCTCAGCGCGGCATTCGACACCGTCAACCACAGTATCTTGGCTCAGCGGCTCAGTGACCTTGGTATCTCGGGGCCGGCCCTGTCGTGGCTAAAATCCTATCTTCACAACCGCTCTTTCCAGGTGGCGGAGGGTGACTTCCTCTCCAGGGAGACTCCTATACGTTGCGGAGTGCCTCAGGGCTCCTCATTGAGCCCGACGCTCTTCAACGTGTATATGTCGCCACTGGAAGGGATTGTCATCCCGTATGGTATCAAACTCCTGACCTACGCGGATGACACCCAGCTGGTTGTCTCCCTCAGCCGGCAGGATAATCCCACCATCGATCTCTATTCCTGCCTGGGGGACATAGTCAGCTGGATGAACTCATCCCACCTAAAACTCAACGGCGACAAAACGGAGATAATGGTGATGGGCAACCAGTCCCATTTCCGCCCGGAGTCTCTGTGGCCCCCATGCATGGGCCCGCCCCCAACCCCCAAAGCCGAAATCAAAAGCTTGGGGATTTGGCTCGATCACAATCTTACCCTAAACACCCAGGCAAGAAAAACTGCTGGAACCTGCCTTGGTCTCCTACGTACCACCCGCAAGATCCTTCCCCTGCTCCCTTTTCAGTCAAGAAAACTTCTCTTACAGGGTCTCATCTTGTCCAGACTGGACTACGGTAATGCTCTATATCTCGGCGCACCTAAGAAAGTTACAGCCAGGCTACAGGTTGTGCAAAACGCTGCTGCTCGGATTCTTACCAACACTAAGATCCGCTGCTCTGCTAAACCAGCGATTAGAGCATTACATTGGTTGCCCGCTGAGCAAAGGGTGCATTTCAAGGCCTTGTGCCTAACCCACAAAATCCTTCAGGGAAAAGCCCCATCAATCCTTAAGGACCTTGTTGTCCCGCATACCACGTCTAGAACTCTCCGATCTTCGAACGCCCATCTAACCCAAATTCCCAGGATAAAGAAAGCTCGCTCCGGAGGCCGGCGCTTTTCCTATCACGCGTCCAAGCTGTGGAACACCCTCCCGCTTGACCTTCGGGCCCAACACAATCTGCTGCCTTTCCGAAAGTTACTAAAGACATGGCTGTTCCCATAACCTTCTGCTCCGCAATCGGCTGATCTCTCTGGTGCATCTTTTAGCGCTGGGACGCTCAAGGGCAGCCATGCGCTCTAGAAATCTCATTACAATGACAATTACAACCGTACAGTTATATATGACAGTGGTGTTATTGGCGACCCTTCCCGTATATAATTACAGGAAAGGGGTGAATGATGGGGGAGAATTTGCCAGGATTAGGAATAACGCATCATGATGGGGCATCGTGAATAGGAGATTTGAGGTGATTGGTGGTTGATATAAATAGTTGGAGCAGGAGAATATAGCGTGAGTATGGGCCACCATACTAGTGATGATTTGAAGAGCGGGAGGTATGAGTGTGTGGATTATGTTAAAATATTGTTGACTGATTGATGATCTTGGACATGGATATTAACTGCATATGGCGGAATAATTCATACAGAGGGTTTTTATTAAACTAACCGGGAAACCCACGTATCTGGAAAATAACTGGATTCAGATATATATGCGTGTTGGTAGCAAGATATGATTATTGGAATTTTTGTTTTAATGACCATGATTACAGTCGTTGGACTTGGTGGGATATATAGGAAACTGGATTATTATTCTACAGTTTGAAACACCGCGTAGTGATTGGCCCGCTTAATAGCGGACCAGAGAGGGAACAGGGTTAGGAATCAGAAAGGAGGCTTAGCGATTGGCTACTTTGCCTGGTCAAATTAGAGGAGCGGATTTGTTAGAATACGAAGCACAAGTAGATGAAAAATCGTGGGGAAGTAAGGTTTTGAAATGCCGCTTAGTGATTGGCTCGCCGAATGAGCAGGACCAGAGAGGGAACAGGGTCAATAATTAGAAAGGAGGCTCAGTGATTGGTTACTTTGCCTTGAGACCAGGGAAGTTCGGTTTTGAAATGCCGCTCAGTGATTGGAGGAGGCTTAGCGATTGGCTACTTTGCCTGGTCGAAATGAGAGGAGCGGAATTGTTAGAATACGAGGTGCAAGTAAACGAGAAATCGCGGGGAAGTAAGGTTTTGAAATTCCGCTTAGTGATTGGCTCGCTGAATGAGCAGACCAGAGAGGGAACAGGGTCAACAATTAGAAAGGAGGCTTAGTGATTGGTTACTTTGCCTTGTGACCAGGGTAGTATGGTTTTGAAATGCTGCTTAGTGATTGGCTCACCGAATGAGCGGACCAGAGAGGGAACAGGGTTAACAAATAGAAAGGAGGCTTAGTAATTGGCTACTTTGCCTTTATAAACGAAAGGAGCGGACTGTGCAAAATACGGAGCGTGAGTTGCAGAGAAACCGCGAGGGGATGCGTAGAGGATGGTGACGACTTCTGAATGTTCATAGGTACTTGGACAGAGAATTTGGGAAATAGGTTTTTGGAATATTTAGGTTACTTTTTATGTTGGGGAAAGATTATAGAAAGTGTTTTCTCCTTTTTCTCTGATACAGATAATATTTGTGTTAGTCGAATTGGACAGACTGCATTAGAAATAACGTGTCTTGGATGCACTCACCAATATTAGTGGATAAAGGTTAGACCGGTTCAACTGTACTTGATCTGGGAATATTGAAATGTAGCTGAGAATCAAATAGGGTGGCGAAATTAAGGATGTTATAGATGATTGGTTCTTAGGACTTTGAGTACAGGATAGAGACAACAGAAGTAGGGTCATAAAAGGGGCAGATTTCGATCAGGAATGTAGGAATTGAGACTAAGGAGAGAACAGGGACAGATTGAGGCATAGGAAGAGGGTTCTAGTGAAGGATTTTGTTTTTGGTACAAAAAATGGGGTGTTTATTGCAATGAGTGCTATGAATATTACCCATGGGGTTTATTATATCACCAATTGTGTCATTTTTGACTGATAGAGATGATGTCTGTTACAAACTAGAACTACTGGTTTAACATCCTGATTAACTTGGGAGCCTGTCATATAGGTAGGAATAAATTAGAACAACTTGTTTACTATTCTGATTTACTTTGGAGCATATTATATAGGCGGGATTTGATTTGAAGCTGTGAATATATGGACAGGAAAGCCTTGATTATGATGGCATGTTCTCATTTATTTCACAGCCCTGATGATGTCCCGGTAGGGGACGAAACGCGTCGGCTGTTGAGAGTATTGGACATTAGGAATGGAAGTATAACCTCTCGATCTAATGATTGGATCATATAATATTTTATATAATTGGAAAGTAATGATGGATGGATCAAAAGGATGATAAAGTGATTGGATTATAAAAAATTGGTAACAAGGATTGATGGATCAAAAGAAAAATTTGGATGGATTAAAAGGAACAAATATTTTTGTTGGCAAGAACATTTATTAATGGATAAAGGACTAACCGAGGCATCAAAGCAATAACACATTGGTACATGAACAATTGGACATTCTCCATGTTTAAAAATATGAGATTTGAGAATAAATGTTTTTGAATCAAAGATATTTCTTTGGAAATATTGTGTATATTTGTAGTGCTCCTTACAAGTGTGAAATTGATCCACAATTGGCCCTTCAGGCCCCCTGTAAGACCCCAGTAAAAAGTACATGGGTACCTAGAGCATTGGGACTGAAGATGCTCCCCTAGGGACCCCTCACCAAGACCATGCAGAGTACCACTCCAGCATGCATGGCCTGGTGCAGACAAAACAAAAAAGTTGACTTGACACACTTCCTGTGTACCATGCCAATGGGTACTGACCAGATATTGGTGAGTCACCCCTCTAGCAGGCCTAACCAGTCCTAAGGCAGGTTGCACTATATCACAGGTGTGGGCCTATCCACCTGAGCAGATATGCCCCTACAGTATTAGGCTCTATTCCTTAATATTGTAAGTGCCAGGGATGCCTCAGCGAGTACATGAGCGGTGAACTTGACAAATCGAATTTCCAAGCACCATCATAGCTTAACTGAAACCAGGAGTGCTTTGTACCAAACAACTCCTTGTAATATATTCACACTGATGCCAGTGTGAGATTTACTAAACCAGGTACTCAGAGGCCACCTCAGAGACGCACCCTGAAAACCTACCAACCCTGGTGTGGTCACTGACTGGCTGTAGGCAGACTACCACAGATACACATTTTTCTGGACCCCTGGGTGGAGAGCCTCTGCTCTCTGGGACCAGAAACAATGCACATCCTGGGCAGAGGTGTCACATCTCCTCTCCCAAGATAGGCCCAGTGCTCAAAGGGGAAGCTTCAAAGGCCTGCCGTCCTTGTAGTGTGACTCCCAGCCTCTTCTGCTAGCAGCAGGTGGCAGCCCCAGTTTACATCACCACTTTGGGCAGGAAAACTAGCGAGAAAACTTAGAAAGGCTAAATGGTGTGCCCACTTTTATCAACTCCACCCCTCAGGTGGAGGAGGCGAAGTTAAGCACACTTTTTAGTCCCCTCCATCTTGAAGATGAGGGGATGTCTCCAACCAGTGCTAGGTCTATGTCCCCTCCCACATGACGGTGGCATAATAGTGGGAGTAGTAACCCCAGGTAAGGTGCCCATTGGCCCTACCTACTACTGATAGAGATCAGGGTGTGTATAATATTCCCACTACCACGGATAGAGTAATCTCACAGTTACACGCACATGCATACATCATACGCTAGGGCCCAATTCACTATACTAACATACGCTCAAATACTCTACCAGCAATAAACCTGTGGAAAGAAAAACTCCTAATCACCCTGCATCTATATCGAGGTCGATAAGACCTGGTTTTTGTGACTGTCCTTAAACATAATCTATACAACATATACAGCAATGATCAAAAATGTAAACCCAATAATTGACAAGAAAGAATATCCAACACCATGTTTAAAATTATATTGCTTTATCTAAAATTAGTCAAAGGAAATCAATTAGAGTAAATCATTTTCTCATAGTTACCTATTCTAGCTAAATGTTAGAACGGGTCAGGACAAGTCTCTCGGTAAATGTCTCTCAAGACGAAGTCCCTTCAGCATCGATCCTCAGCAACGCATATTCGGTACGCGGCAAAGGCAAAATGGCAAGTGGCAAAAAACCCTCTCTAGGCTAACATTTCTTATAGTGTCTAAAACAATGGAAAGATACATTGGAAACATAGAAAAAGCTGTAATGTCCGCCGGACCTGCTGAGCAGAGCGAGAAGGAAAGGATGTAACATCGCTACATTTGAAAATCTCCGCTCAGGAAAAGTTCACAAAATAGAGACTACGGAACAGGAACCAAGAAATAAAAAATGTATCTTGTTAGTTCTACTTCTCCTCGGCAATCGAGCCACAGTTCAGAGTTTTTCTCTAAGGCTCCTTTGTTTCCCAAGGCTGCCAAGGACATTTTCATTTCACTTGGAGATCTCCCAAAACTGCTGCTGTCCTCATGGAAAGTTTTCAAACAAGCAAGCAAGGACCATGGTCAGTTAGCTTCAGGACCATTTCCAGCAGGGGTCTCCCTCGTCACAGTTTTCATATTATAAATCACAGCCAGGTTTACAAATCGGCCATCTTTTCTAGGCCATCATAGGCCTCAATAGACCATCTTAATTAAAGAGACAAAAACAATCGTTACTACAGCATAGTGATTAAACAGTGTTAACCCCACTAATACCCTTATGTGTATGTATTTATCTAGCTCTTGCAACATAGAAAAGCATTAATTCGGAAAGCGTTTTGTGCTAAAAAATAAACAGCACATAGCAACGTTTAAACATGAAAACACGCACATTATAATTAATCAACACGTTTATGCGTACCCTTGTGTAACTCTCTCTCTTATTAAGACAAACGGATTGATTAATATAAACACTCTTGCACAAGACAAATAATTAATTATTAATTATTAATAAATTAGTACAACGAATAGACATGCCAGAGCTTCAAAAGCCACTGAATTTTCAAACTGAAAACTCCGCTCCAGCACTACTCCCCTAAAATGACCCTTAAGTTTCGAATTTAGGTGGCTCCCAGAGACCAAGAAACTCGATTCCTGCAACCTACAAAGAAAAAGGATGAAGAAGATGCTGTGCAGCAAAGCCTAAAGACGATACTAATTTGGCCCCTGCCTTACCAGCCTGTCTCCAGGTTTAGAGACTCTGCAAAGAAGACCACGTCTGGCCTGTGGCGAGCGAATTCCAGAATCCTGAGGAAGACTTACTGCTCTTCAACAAAGACCAGATCTCCCAAGGACAGCAGCCCGGTTCAAAAGAATCCAACTACAAGGACTCCAGATCCAGCTGAAATCGCGACTCCTGCCCACTCAGCACTCGACGCCCACGTCCCAAGTCTGAGTGGCACACCCGTCCAGTAAAATGTACCCAGTGATCTTGACATCGAGTCCAGCATTGGCTGACCTTTCCTGGACCCCTCGACAACATCTGCAGCCTGAATCTGAATGGCTCACCTGTCCAGTGAAGTCTCCCCAGTGATATTGACCTCAAATACTGCATTGGCTGAACCTTCCTGGACATCCTCGACGACACCTGCATCCTGATGCCAGAGACTCCCCCTGATGATGACCGGCATGAAGAATCCGATGTCTGAAGGCACCCCGGCACCCAAAGTCTGTGTCTTGGTGAGCTGAATTGATGGTGCCCCTATGACCCTCTACATCCCTACTTACCTCTGCTGTCACTGGCCTCCCTCCTGCAGCCGCTGGTACGATGCCTGCAGCCTGTGTGTCGAGAACAGATTCCTCAATGAAACGCATTCGGCGTATGAGGCTGAATTCTCCTCCTGCACCCGGCAGTCCCTGTGCTGCTGGTGGTGTATGTTTGGTGCTGCTTCGTGGCCCCCAACCGTGCTTGACCTAATCCCCAGAGCTTGGCCCCTGCAACTGATCTACTTACCTGCAAGCAGTGTGTCTTCGAGCACACCCAGTCTCCATTGAAACTCATTGGGTTGGACTCTGATTTTGACCTCTGCACCCAGCCACCCCTATGCCACTGGTGGTGCAGTTTTGGTACTCACCTGACCCTTGCTCCTTACTGACCTCTGGTCCTGAAGACTGGAACTGTAAGTGTGGTACTTACTGGTATAACCACATTATTGTTTTCTTCCATCAGATAACATTGGACGGCTCTAAAATAGTTTTGTGTCGAGATCTTGGTCTTAAAATAAAGTACAAACAAAGCTTATTTTTTATAAAATTGGTGTGGATCTCCTTTTTGAGTTGTGTGTCCATTATTGGTTAATGTTGTGCACTAAATGTCACTCCTCTGTGTCAGGCCTAAGGCTGATCGCCCACACTACCACTAATAGAGCACTTTGGTTTTTACATTGAGCCCTGTACACTTTTGGGGAACCCCTGAACTCTACGCACAGTAAGAACACCTAGTGTCGGGCTTGCCACATTGCGTGCGGCAGCAAGGTATAAAATAGCCTCTCTCCTGACACTGAACGCTTCACATTCTAGTGTTTCATAGGTGATGCTTCCGTTAGATTTGTCCTCCACTTCCAGTTCACAGGAACGAGTTCCTGGTGGACTCCTCACCAGCATTCCACTTTTCCCTCTCTTTCCCTGTGTTTACCTGCTCTTGCGTCGACCCCGGGTGGCAGCGGTGACCTTCTAGTGCGGTCGTTTTGACCCCGGCTGCGGTGGTGATCCTGGAATCCCTGTCTCGTCTCGACCTCGGTAGCGGCGGTTATTTTGGCATCCCTTTTTCTGCACCAACCCCGGTGGCAGCAGTGATTTTCTGGTGCTGTCGCGTCCACCTCGGCTGCAGCTGTGATCCTGGCATTCCTGTGTCGTCTCGACTCCGGTTGTGGCGGTGACTTTCTGGTGCTTCTACGTTGACCCCGGTTGCGGCGGCGATTCTGACATCCGGTTCCTAACATTAACGCGGCTGTCTCTCCATTGTAAGGGTACCTAATGTCAGTTATAAAAAGTAATAGAAAAACAAGCAGTTTTCTATCCTTCTGGTAAAAGCGTGGAAACGCATCCAAAGCTTTGTTTGAGCAGAACATAAGGGGCTTTATTAATCTGCAGTTGATGCCTTTCTCTGTGGAGACCTGTTTCTTTTTCTTTTAATCCCTGTTCCTGTAAATGAAAGGGTCAAAAATACATTCTATTTATTCCAAGACTTAAGTTACGTCTATAAGCAGTTTGTGCTTAGTTTAAGCAGCTGTTAGGCGGAGAGCCTATACATTATACTGAAACACTTCAAGGGAATATCGTCAGTAAGATATAGGTGGGTGTCCTTACTCCTTATTCTCACCTCCTTATTTCTCTATATTTCTGTAGTGTTGTTTACCTCTTAATCCACTGCTCTATCTCTTCTTTAAACAGAAATATACGTTTCCCATCCACCCAGCTGTACGAGGATTAAGTGGTAGAAGGGAATCTATGAGGTGGCTAATAAGAGATGTCTTTACTTGTCTAATAATACATGTTCATTGTCTCCACACTCTCTCTTTTGGATACTCACACTCTTTTTTATTTCTTTTAGGGCATCCTCTTACTACTGGGTCCTGTGCTTGAACTATGAACATTGTCCAACTCCCTCCCTCTGTTTTCTTTTCTTCTTCCCCTGGTTTGCAGCTGGCACTTTGGCATAGTTGGGTGCGGTGAGTGACTAGAGGGGTGAAGGGATTTGTCATTCACATATCGCTTCTGCGGAACTATGAGTAGCATTGACACCTAAAGGCATACCATATACAGAGCCAGCTTCCTACAGCTATCATGTGACAAGCTTGGCAAGTAAAAATGTTGAGAGGCTACCTATGCTGCTGATGAATTGGCATTGCTAACAAAGATATGCACTGTTCAAGAAGAGAACTGTGCGGTTTGGGAGAGCTCCAAGAAGTCAATGGCCACGATGATGATAGAGCAGAGGAAATATTTGTTCCACCTTCACTGTCCTCATAGATGACAAGTCATGCCCATGTATTGCCCACTGTATAATTTGTATGCAAAAATGCTAATTTCTGCCCCTTCAACAACTTGGACCTCTGTGACCAGTGCAGTAATCACAGGATAGGGACATGTGTACAGTGCAAGACCAATTACAAAGATGGACCAGGATGGAACCAGATGGAGTCAACCACTGCCACTTCCATGCGTCATTGAGACTTTTGTTCTAGTTTAATTAAAATCAACACATCACAACATTTTTCCACATCTTGAAATTAATGTGCTAAATAATACCATCAAATGCATTTCATAAAATGCATAAGTCTCCCCGAATAAACATCTTACTAATGTCCGCGCTGGCTTTCTGAGATTTCCCTAATTGCAAAAGTCCTGTTTTCAGAAATTAAAAAACGTAAATTTAGAAACCGAAGAATAGGTCTCCTAATACATCATTAACGACAGCTCAACATCAAAAAACGTTTTCAGGTAGCTAAGTCATTTGATTTTCTGTCCCAATTAGCCACAAAATCAGCCTTGCGACAAGTTTGTAAGTCTCCTCAGAGGCGGGCCAAGCAGAATAAGATCCAGCTTTAAAATGACATAAACAACACCTTAGCATCATAGTTGATCTTGTTGCCCAAGGAAGTGCCAAAGGTAGCAAATTAAATACTCGCGCATTTTTGACTTTGAAAATTTCCCTGCACGATAATTCTTTGGAAGACTGCTAAGTTATCAAAATTCGTCCAGTGAAAAATCACTGTCAATTGTAAAAAAAAAAAATAATTATGTTTCTTTATGTAAATTATGAAGTGTCTCTTCTACGCTCAAGAGCTAGGGGGCATATTTTCAAGGGCCTTATCTCTGCTTTTTTGGCTTCTAAAGCCAAAAAAGCTGAGATAATCTTTTCGCCCTTTTTGCAAGCCGGTGCTAGCATGCATTAGCGCATATCAGCAGCCGTTTTGCCGACGCCCCGCTTTTCATCTCTAATGAGATGCAAAGTGGGCATCACTGGGCTTACCCCTGACGGACTACCTTGTAAATGATCGCTAAATGCACTTCACGATATTTACAAGATGGCCCTCAGGATTTTAGCAGACGTTAGTTTTTGGCGAAAAACGCAGTTTTCGCCGAAAACTAACGTCTGCTAAAATCCTGACTAATGTATGTTGACAATGGGAGGTGGATTGATGTGTTACGACCACAGGGTCGTATCATCAAGCATATCGCCATTTTGCACGGAACATCCCTGGTAAACCAGCGATGTTCCCTGCAAAACGGCGATTTCCCACCTATCTCTGAATTATATATCGCCCTTGAGTTATGAGTTGATGATAATGCGCTAACTCAGCGACTTAATTCAGTGATAGCTGGTGTTAGGGAAGTCAGCGCTAGGCCCGCTGGGCGATAATTATCGACCCTCGTTGTTGATACGCCCTGTTGGACCTGGCCCTTTTGGCAGGTTCACCCCCAAACTATTTGTATTTATCCTGGCCTTTTTCCCTCTGTAGTGTTAGTAGTTTTAGGCCTATACGCACTTTTAGAGCTGTGTCCCAGTGTAAAGTGCGTGCACTCTGGGTTACATGTAGTGAGACTGGCCTGCCCTCCCATAGGAATGCATGGGGGATATGTGTGTCCATGGTAGTTCCTGAGGTGAGAGGAGTGCAGGGGCGAGTTTGGTATGTGCAAACCCGTGGGAATAAATGCTGCGTAATGGTGTGCGCAGATTTATGGTGACTGGTGGGGAATTGCCTGTCTGGCTTGTGATTGACAGGAGCTAAGAGGGCTGGGGAATTCCAGGAGCCAGGGTGAGTCTGCCCGGTGGTGAATGGAGAGATCTGCATGTAGATGGGAGGGAGGAGTTGCACCTGGGACCTGAATAGGGCTGGGTCTTTCCTTCACAATGCTGGCTCCACCTCCTGTGGTGCGTCTGATGTCCCTGGCCTGTCCTGTGAATAGAGAGGGGAGCTGGGCAAAACAAAGTGCTCCTGTACCAGTTGTATCTGGTTCTCCCCTTGCCCTACAGTTGCAGAACAAAGGAAAATGCTGTATAAAGGAAGGGGCTGTGACCCCATGAAAATGTTCTTGTTTTTGACTTGAAACTACCCGGGGCGTGCTGCTGCTGGGGCCCAGGGGAAGGCTTGCCTCCCTGGGCCCTGCCCAGCCCCAGGATGCCTGGAGGACTTTCCTTTGCTGGGAGCTGTTTTGCTCCATCTTTGATGCCCAGGACTTCTTGGACCCTTTTGATTTCCCTTTTACTTTGCCAAGGCTTGATGCTGTCCTGCGCCCTGGGAGCGCTTTAGTTCCCTTGCAGCGCTGGGCTGCGATTGCCTTCAGGGAAATCCCGACGTAAGGATTTCCCCGTTTGTTCTAAATGTCATTGCGGGTGCCCACCCCGTTTATTTGTACTTAATTACGGGTGCCCACACCGCTTATGGCCGCTTATCATTTATTTCATAGCGGGTTCCCTCCCCGCATTATTTGCTGTCCAAAGAAAAATCATCGCCGCGGCCCGAGCCGCTTTTGAAACGCTGCCGGGCCGCTGCAAATGCGACCCGGAAGTCAGGCAACCCTTGTTGGGACATGGGCGTGGCCTTGTGAGGCCTGAGGGAAGTCCCGAGGAAGCCATGTGCTGCGGAAGAGCGGGGCTCCCGTGAGTGGAGAGAGCCCCACCCGCACTACCGAGGAGCAGAAGAAATACAGAGAGAAGGGAGGGCGGGAGCCTACCCCGCCTCCCCGGGCACCGCGGCAAAGTCCCGGGTCCCAGGAGGGGGCCCGGGTGAAGAGAAGGAGGCGGCAGGACCGGTAGAAGTGCCTCGTGTCCCAGCGGGGCTCCCTTGAGCAGCTGGGAGCCTCGGGAGCCCCGGGGGACGAGCGAGACGTGCAGCACTGAAAAAAATCCCCGGTCCCACAAGAGGGACCAGGTGAAGGGGAGCCTTCACCCCTGGCGCCGGTGAGTGAGGGATCCGAGGGGGACCTGGCCACATTTTGCTCCTGCCTAGGAGGGAGCAGATATCTGTTTTAAGTGCCAGTGAAGGCACTGTGTTTAGGGTTCTTGGGCGGCCCCGTCTGATAGCGGGTCGCCCCAACGTGGGCATTATTATTCTAGAGCCCCGAGTGGCTCCAACGCTGGGGGCCCTATTTATTTACGGAGCCAGTGCGCTCCAGAGGAGCAGATTATTTTCTGAGCCTAAGTGGCTCCAACGCTTGGCATATTTATTTTTAGAGCCTGGGTGGCTCCAACGATGGCCATAAATATTTTAGGAAGGCCCAGAGGGGCCCATGCTTTTCTTGTCTGGGCACATTATTTTCTTTCAGAGCCCCGGGTGGCTCCAACGTCTGGCATACTTGTTTCCAGGGCCATTGAGAGCCCATGCCTCATATTTAACTTTCTCAGCTGCCTAGCAAGTAGTGGGTAGCTGCAACGTTTAGGCCTGTGCCGATTGCACACCCTTCAATTCCGCTGCCTAGGCAGCGCGCCTTGACTTTGGGGACTTAGAGCATTTGAGCCCTGTTTTGAGATGGCCAGCTGGCCACGGGGGGGGGGGGGGACTGTGAGTTGTGGAGGGCGCCAGGCCCTAATGTGATTTATGTTCATGTGATTATGCCTACTGTGAGTTATGATTAGGAGGTTAGTGTCTAATGCGTTAGACTTCTAATGTGAGGGTGGTGTTAGGAAATGTTATTCATTTAGTATGATTTACGCACCCGGTGTTATCCCTCTAAATGTGTTTTATGATTATGAGGTTGGTTCGCATATGAGGGTTTATGCTAGTAAGAGTTATTCCCTAATGTAGTTATGCTTAGGAGGTTAGGGTCTAATGTGTTTAGACTTGGGAGAGAATTGCATAATGTGTTTATGCTGATGAGGTTGGCGTACAATGCGTTTGGCGCCTAATGTGATACTGTGCATAATGCAGTTTGTTACAGGCTGATGCTAAGTACAGTGGTTACCAGTAGTTAATGGTTGTGTTCTCTGTTTATGATAAGTTTTACAGTTACTAAGTTCACTTTGTGATGGTACTGACAGTGGTCCAGTTGGCCCTGTCAGGTGTAAATAATCCCTTGTAAATATTGCCCAGTGCCAGTTGGCACAGTGTATAATATGTGCTTACTATTCTAATGTGTTATGATAATACAAAGGCTATTTTTATATATAACCTTGCGTGGAGTTTATTTTGTGGTGGGGCTGGGATGTTGTTGATGGGTGCGTGTGCAAATGCTTTACACATTGCCTCCGGGATAAGCCTGACTGCTCGTGCCAAGCTACCAAGGGGGTGAGCAGAGGTTATCTTTGGCGTGTAACTTCCTTGCCCTGACTAGAGTGGTGGTTTCTGCCTGGCTTAGGCACACGCCTTAGCCAGCCAGAAATCCCATTTCTAACATGCCCCTACGCACGGTGGTGCCAAAGCACCTGGAGCTCCAACTCCTCGAAGGAGGTTTCAGGCAACGCTCGACATTGTTTCAAGCGTGGCTTCAAAAGAATTCACAATCTCATCACAGTTTAGGGCTTTTATAACAGAAATTCTTGAGCTGCACACAGCCTGACTCACTGTTTCACGTGGCTCTAAACACGTGAAGGGCTGGGGCGTCACTTGGGTTTATGTGGTTTACATAAATCATTTTTAAGCTCGGAAGTTATTGTAGCAGCTTCGCTTTTCAAGCTTGAAAGGTGGTGTCTTTCCAAAGAACCAAATTTCTCGGATTTATCCACTAGTACTTGAATGCACATCCATCGAACATTTTCTAAATCTTGCCGGACAAACATCTAAACATTTGTATGTCGCACAAACCCCTTGACAACTAACTTGTTATAGCCATTATAGTTGTGTTACATGTTCACGGACCATTGTAACCATTGTATTGTGATGCTATCATTGCTGTGTGGAGGGCGCACTCTCACAGATGTCACTGAGCTTCGGAAAAAAATTCTGAACCCTTTTCAGGTGCTGTCCTAGAGCTACAAGCAGAAAAGCAGGGGTGACTACACATGCCATTTAAGGCCACTCTGGAAGCAATGAAACATGTATCCTGGGAGACATTTGAGACACAGGGGCATATGTACAAGCCCCGATCACCACCATAACGTCACTTTTATCGACGTTGTGGTGGCGCTAGGGACTGCACCTTATTTACAAGGCAGTGTTAAGCCACTAAACATGGCTTAACACTGCCTTGTAAATCAGGCCCCCTATCATGCTAAGGTTAGCGTGAAAGGGGTGGGCAGTGGATGTTGTGGTGGGCGTTCCACCGCAACACGCAATGCTTTATTTCTCCTCGTTTTTGCTTTTTCCATGTGTGCTGCCTTGTGCAGAACACATGGAAAAAGCAAAATGACATGGAATGTTTATGTACAGGAAGGGACACCTTCCTACACATAAACAATCCTCCCCCGCACGCAAACACTCTTGCACCTGCTAAGAGTAGGGGGAAACTCAAGGCTGCACCATATAGTTGTAAATACGGTGCAGCCTTGCGCTTCAGAAGGCCTCTCTCTGCCACTTCCTTGCAAATATCCCCCACAGTTTGTTCGATTCACCGTTATCACCTGGCAAAAATCTACCAACAGCATTACACGGAAGGCAAAACCCCACTTCATATAATGGGATGTCTTTGACTTTCTCAGCCCATATTCTCAAATCCCGGGCAATTTTGTTTTATGTTCAATAGAGAAATCAAACAATAGTTCTTCTTTGTAGGATTTCCTTTTTGAAGCAATAGGTATAGTACTTTATGACCAGCATATAAATAATTTTAGTAGATATTTTCTAATAAAATATATGCTTCTATTTTTACCTGTACTTTGCCATGCGGAGATCTCTGCCCTGCCTGCAATTTCCCTAGGGTACTGTTGATATGTGAAAAGATTTGAAACAAAAATAAATATATGTGTATATTAAACATTAATGTAAATTAATAAAAATAAATCTTTGATTAATAGAAATATATTAAATTAATTGACAAATATTTTTCTGAAGTTTTAATTAAAAAATAAATTCCTACCTCAAGACAAAAATAATACTTTTTATGCAGTATTATTGAATAAAAGTGATATACAGATCTAATTTTAAAACAATCTGTTGTATTTAATAAAAAATATTGTTACATTAATTTTTCCATTCAAAATATGGTTTTACATTTTAAAATATTGTAAAATTAAACAATAAAAAACAAAATCAAACGACTAGAAAAATGAAAAAAAGGGGTTATGGCACAATGCTCAAGAAATACACAGAGATGAGACAAGTACCCAGGGGTTTTAGGATTATTATCCTTCCATCCTTTGACGATCTAGGTGAAGACTTAGTATTAGAATGGAAAGAATTGCTACATAACTCCTCGGATGCTATGATGTTCATTTTGATCAGGCATGTAGAAAGGGAAAAGGAATCCATCCCGGTAAGCATAGCTAAGTTGGAGAAAGAAACAAGAGGCTTAAACCTAGTGGAGGCAATCCCAAAAAGTGCAAAATTCTAGAGAAGTAGCTCAATAAACACCAACTTTACCTCAAAGACAAGAAACCACGCAAACTGTAAAGAGATGGCAATGACTATAAGGGCAGTAAGGTATTCACCTTCGCTCGCAAATTTGACAACATACAAATCAGTCAGCCTATGAATAAGACCACATGGGGGAAACCCAGAGTGTCACGTCCAACAGTGAATCAGACGTCTCGAGCATAAGAAGTAATCCCAATGATGGTCCTAGCACCAGTCCAACCACTTCGTGTTTACTCAATCAAACGTCCTACTCGACTTATTTAAAGCGAGTTGAACGGTATTGAAAAGGTAACAAATATAATTTTACCAAACAAACAAACCCCATGAGGAAACCAAAAGAGGAAAAGGGGGGAAGAGGTCCACCCAAAATAAAAGGGAATGACCACCCAATCATATTCCAGGGCTGAACAGAACTAAATAACTCCAGTGATTTGTTGCCTCTGCCCACTACTGACACTGTTGTACAATCTGATGCTATTGCCATTGTGAATTTACCACAATGTTGTAAAACCTACTCAAATTAAATTGCTTTCTAAAGAATTGCGTTTTTGTCCTACTTCCAGTCCAGATTTTACACAAATGCACATTGATGTGGACAAATTCATATGCAAACTGAAACATAAGAAATGTTTTGATCACAAATCAAACCCATCTTTGAATTTAGGTTTAGAGACGCTACCAGTACCATGTCATAAGATTATGAAAGACATAGAAGAACTTCAACCACCTTTTTCCTTGGACAACACTGAGGTGCCTACACCCTCTCTCTCACAAATTCTGTATGACTTGGACATTTCCTCTGAAATCAGTCTGGATAATGGACTAAAACCTAAATCTTCTTTTCTTCCCACATTATTGAATGATGATGCCATCAACACATCATATACATTGATTATCAATGATCTATATTCATAGGAGGATTCTGGCCATTCAGATATACAAACTTGGCACTGTAAGTTCAATATAGAAGACAGACAGGCTTTGGCTCAGTTAGCATCACTGCCCAACATTGTTATAAAGGAAGCAGAAAAAGCTGGCAACCTAGTCATAAAGAACAAAGAGGACTGCATCACGGAGATTGACAGACAACTATCAGACAATATTGCCTACACTAAATTAGGCAACTGCCCCATGAAAGGTATTACAATTGTTTTAGAAAGTAAACTCAATGGTTAGCAAGACCTGTGCCTCATCACTGACTTGGATTATAAACACATGTACAACTTTCAACCCAGAGCACCATGTATCTATATCCTGCCAAAGATCCATAAACAGGGAGATTTCCCACCTGGGAGACCGATCATCTCAGTAATCGGTCCCCCCACCGAACACATTTCAGATTACATTGACATTGTTTGGCAACAATTTTCTCAAAATCTTCCCTCGTATGTAAGAGACACCTCCTTAACCAGCTCCTGTATTCCAACTGGTCAACTGGCTGTTGATTTGTGACTCTTAATATATATGTTCCGAATATGAATCCATTTCAAATACTCAGGGTATCCAGGCAGTGCAACACTTTCTCTCCTATAGAACACAATCAGATATTAGTTGAGATGGTGTCATTGGTATTGGATAACAATGTTTTTTGAACAATGGGACCTCAATTCGACAATGCCAAGGCGTGGTTATGAGAGCCAACATTTTCCCTTCTTTTCCCCTTTTTTAGTTGGGGTGGTTGGAAATTTTTTACATCTGGTCAAAATGTCCATCTGAAATTATCAATCACATGGTGTATTGGGGTAGATATATTGATGACATCTTGATGATCTGGACAGGCAGTGTGGACATGTTATTGGATTTTATCTCGTTCCTCAATATTAATTTTACTACATCTCTTTCTCATATCAATACAGCCAAACACAGATTACTTATCTAGACCTTATTCTCTATGGTAAGGACTTCAAAATCCTTTCATCCCTATTCAGAAAATCTACTGCATGTAATTTCCATTCTTCATGTCATGAGCTCACATCCAAGATCACAAATACATTCTAATCATTTTGGTGAAATGACTAGGATAAAACACAACTATGGTGCGAAATCAGAACTCCTGGCTGAACATGCCGAATAGGGAAAGAGATTTCTAGCCAGGGATTACTCATCCAGTGTTATTGGCAAGGCTAAGCAACAAAAATTACAAACAAAGCGGCATATATTATTGAGGACCAAATCTAGACCACCCAAGAAAAGAACTATGGTTGCATTTATTACTCCATTTCATAGTAAAATCTGCTTTTTATAATCCTTCACAGACATTAGCATATATTAAGTGTAGACCCCACCCTTAAAAACGTCCCTTCCAGGCAAACCTATGATTACGTACATTTGAGGCTGAACCCTAAGTAACATACTGCGCCTCAGCTTTTTGGGTTCCAAAAAAAGGAGAATAGATTGGGATGGTTACCACCACAACCCAAAGGATTCTTCAAATGTGGCTGTTGCAACATATGTTCTTATGCTCTGGATAATATTAAATGCTTTCAGTACAACACCAACACCGAATTCACATTTGACGCTTTCATGAATTGTAACACCAAATTTGTAGTGAACTATATTATTTGTGTATGTCGTCGCATATATGTGGGAAGTACTAGTAGACCACTTAAAGAAAGAGTTGAAGAGCGTATTCATTCCATCAAGAATCAGAACAATAGTTATCCCCTATTCAACAATTTCAACACAGAACACAAAGTTGCAGAATTAATGCAACTCAAGTTTCATCGATTGGGGAAGGACCGGGAACATCCAAGAGGACAGAACTCGGGCACTCAAAAAAGTGGAAACCTACTGGATCACCAAACTTAGGGTGGTGGACCTTAGACTCAATATCGACTGTGAGCTACATGTGTTTCCAGATGAATAATTAATTGTGTATCCATGCATAGCATCTGATGAGTTGTTGTGACTCTCAGATTTCAGTTGGATTTACATACCACCTTTGTCCTCAGGCAATGAGATGTTTGTATAAAGATGGGACACTGCATTGCTTGACTCGTATCTTTTGTATCTATTGGATTATATGTGAACACAAGGAGTGTGATATCTATTTTACTTAGGATTGGTTCTACACTCTCTGTATGCCTGAGCATTATTAATAGGCTTCTACACTGGTGTCTTGCTATACATTTCTTTTCCATATACTTTTCTGTTCAGTGTTAAGAATATTATACCACATCTACAACGACTGATCTGTAAATGTAGATAATTTTAGAACAATTTATTTTAGTTACTTATCATGAAGGAGGCTTTACATTATCTTCACTCCATATTTACTTTCATTCTGGTTTCTTATCCCTCCGGACTTACACTTGGTTCTGCATAATATTCATAGACTCCAAAGGCTCTAAGTGTGTTTGTTTGATGCAGCGCTACTGAGTATGATCACATTAACTATTTATTTTATAATGATGTTCTAATACTGACTTTATGACTGTTGCAACCTATGTAGCTTTTCCAAGATGACAACTGTCTGCACCCAACTGGTCTGTACTAGGGCTAGTCTCTGTCCTTTTTTATTCTTGTTAGACTTTCCATCCTTGGCATATTTTCCCCAGACATTTTGCTTCTACCTCCTGGTGCTGTGCTGGATTTCATTTTTGCTGGCTTAGATGCTTTGGGCACTTTGCCACTATTGATCAGTGTCAAAGTGCAAGTGCTCACTGTGTAAATTGGTATTATGATTGGTTATCCATGTTTGGTATATTTGATTTCACTTTCCTTACATGTAGGCACCCCTAATGCAGTCCCAAGGTACCCCCATGGGCAGGGTCCAGTGTAGGTAAAAGGGGGTACATGTGCTGGTGTGTTTTACATGTCCTGATAGTGAAATACTGCCAGTTTCGTTTTTCATTTTTAAAAGGGTATCTGTCCCTTGGGCTAACATGGGAGTTACTTTGTAACATCTTGCAAGTATAATTTTGCATTGGAACAAGATAGAGAAATGGACTTTAGGCACTCTGAACTCAGAATTTAAAAACCCATTTTTTAGGGAGCTGTTTTTTAAATTGTAAGTTTGAAAATGCCACTTTTAGAAAGTAGGCATTTTTTTATTTAATCATTCTGTTTGCCTCTGCTGGTTTGTGTATTGACTGGTTTTGGAGTGACAGGGTCTGGGGATGTATGTTCACTGTAGAAAGCTACCAGGGGGCTTGAGGTGTGTCCTGCCTTTCCTGGGTGAATCAGAGCTCAGCTAAATAGACTAAGGCTGCATTTAGAGTGGAGGGAGGAATTTCACTTACACCTGAATAGGCTGTGTCTCCTGCACAATGCTGTCTCTTTCTCCTGTAGTGATGCTGCCCTATGGAGGACGGAGCTAGTTTGGACTGGGCTCAGAGACCCTTGCCACTAAGAGAACAAAGAAAAAATGGGTTATAAGTAGCGGAATTTCAACCCCAAAGAATTAGATCACTTCTGAACTCAAGAGGAACCGTTTGCCATGGAGAAGAGCTGGAGAGCTGTAAGGAGGAGTACTGCCCCTTTGCTGTGTTCATTGCTGGGTTGACCTGCAGTCGCTGCTTCTGCCAAGGAAGAGGACAAAGACTGGAACTTTGCTGAGAACCTGATTGAAGAAGAATCTCCATATCGGCCTCCCCAACATCAGCAATTGCCTTCACTGCCAGCGCCAGCATCCCGTTATCACGGAGCTGATCACCGACAAGGGTGACTTCACAAACTCTTCGACTACGCATCACCTCATTTGAACCAGTGCTTCACTGCTAACGCTGCCGACTTCCCCTGTCCTGGACTCGACACGTTCTCTCCTCGCAGACACGACGCATCGCGTCCCCCGTGGCAACCCGTGAACCAGCCTCAACCTCTGTACTGGCGCCTCACCTCCACAACGCCGTGCATTATCCATAGACTTAGTTTTCCAAAGTACTCTTGTTTGGGAGGCCGTGTGACTCCGTGCCCGAAGTTGCGCACCTCGCAGTCTGTACCGTACTTTGTTATGCCTGTCATGACGTTGTAATAGCCCCAAGTGGAGCTATTTTTTGTACCAGTGCTATTTCTGCAAGTTACTGTTTTTAAGTGCTATTTTGATATATGTACGTTGGATTTTTATTTTATTGGTCATATTTGGTTTAGATTAAGATACCCTATTTTTCTAAACTGGTGTAGTTTCCATTTGTGGTGTTACTGTGTGTTTTGAGTACACATACTTTACACATTGCCTTTGGAATTAACCTGTCCGCTCGTGCCAAGCTATCAAGGGGGTGAGAATGGGATATCTATGGGTATCCCCCTTACCCTTACTAGAAGCAAGGGTACCTACTTGGACAAAGGTGCCTATCTCTGCCAATTAGAGACCCTCATTTCTAACAATTCTCATTACCTAACGTGACTTAAATGTCACCGATGACTGTTACAATTCAGACACGCTTTTTTAATCATGAGTAATGATGTTGCCTTTTTTCATCTTGAGTGGCTGCCTTGTAACTTTTATTGATTTTTACCCACTTTTTTCTGTTCTTTCTTTCCCTGTACTATGAGTGGGCTTATAATGTCCATGTTATTACTTAAATTGTGATGGGACAGTGAATTGAGTTAAGTTTTTTAGGGATGCAGATTTTTTAAATTATACTTGTTTGTTTACTGAACGGCTATGTTATTTACTGGCCATACACCAGCTGTTGCTGTATTGACTCACCTCCCCCTTTCCACCATTGCAGAGGTTCCTGTGTATATTACTGGGCCCTTAAGGTTTTGACTATTTATATGTCCTTACACAATCATTTTCAGGTAGGTGACTGACTTTTCCTGTTTGCTCCATTCCTTTACCTAACTTACAACTTTTGTCAGGGTATCTGAGAGCCTTCCATTACGATATATGCTTTTCCGTTTTTTATTTTTTTTATTTTTCCATTTTTACTCTTGGACTCTGTGCCCTTGTTGCACCCCATTTTTGACACTTTGGGGTCTTCAATCTCAATTAAAGTGTGGGGTTTTAAAGTGCTTTTACACCTTGTTGGCCTGTCTCGTTTCGGGACACTTTTCGTATGTTTAATTTCTTGCTTGTGGATTTCGGCTGGGAACTAACTGCAGCTTTTGTCTACTCAACTGTATCTACATCGGTTTTAATATTAGTCGCACAATGTCTCTCACATTAAAGCTATCTACGCAATATCGGAGGTGGGTTGCACTTTGTGCCCTTTTCACTGGAAGTTCATACTGATTTATGCATTTATTGAATCTACAGCCTTGAAAACGTTCTCTCAGATGAAAACACGTATTGGCTGTACTTTAATGTTTAAAATACAAGCAGATGTTGGGTCATTGAATGTTAAACAAATAAAATGTACCTGCTATTGAAGCAGACCATTAACTGACTTTGTAGTGCTTTGGGTGCATTTAGATATATAATACTTTATGTAATAGAGTTTTAGTGACAAATAACAAACAAGAACATAATTGCTGAGGGTCACAATTGTTAGCCATAGAATACATGGCATGTCAATATACAAAGAGGCATCATTCTTTCAGTTTCTTGTTACAGAAAGAGAAATGCAGGTTAGGCAGGGTATGGTACACAAGGTAAAAGATGGCACAGTTCCAGAGGTAGGAATGGCACTGGGATGGGATAGGCCCACACTGTGGGGATATGATGTGTCTGGAAAGACCAGGAAGAGAGGACATTGATAGATAGTGAAGAGTATGACTTCAATCCGAGTCACCGTACTTAAGGGTGACCATATGTCCTTGGGCCTATAGATAAGGGTCTGCAATTGTGTGTCTTCTTCTCTAATCTTATTGTAATGAATCATGCTTTTCTGCCAGGCAGAGTCAGTGGGAAAGTTGCCACTATCCAATGGAGTTCTAGTTCGTGTTTCATGAGTAGGAGCGCAATGGACGTGAAACTGCGGAAGCTCACGGGGACATCTTGGCATACTTCAGAAGTGCTAGCAAGGGAGTGGGTGCAAGGGTAACACCTATCAAAGTGGAGACTAGGGAGAATATGGTAGTCCAATAATGACCTATAAATGGGCATGTCCACGTGAGGTGGGCAAAGTCAGCCTCAGTGGCATGGCATTAGGGGTATTGGGAAACACAAGCAGGGTTGATGCGTACTAGGGCTTTGGGTGTGGTATAAGCTTAGTGTAGGAATTTAACATGTAAAGGTTTATGTTTATGGTTGACAGCAGCAAGCTTGGTTTGTGCACAACAATAATACCAGACTTTATCAAAGAGTGGGTGACCAAAATCAGCTTACCAGGCTTTCCTTGTCCGCTTGGAGGAGTTGGGTTTAATGGCCAGTCAGTTTCAGTACCATCGAGACTCAACCGGTCATTTCAGAAATTATAAGTATTAATTGTGGGCAATCGTCTGGGGCCAGAGGGTAGGAGGATGGTTGGGAAAATAAAGTATTATGAAGTCGTCATTGTACAAAATGGTCCATATGAGAGGCATTATAAAATCGACTATCATCAGCAACTGAAAGTAAATTGCCATCAGGAAAAATATCTCCCATTGTATAAAGGTCATGTCGATGTAGAGTGCGTTGAACACGTTTCTCACATGCAAGGGGGAGCCAGGGGTTATCAATCAATGGTAGAGCTGGTGAGGAAAGGATGCCCCCTCCTAATATATGGCAAATATTTCATCATGCTCAACTGGTGGTGTACAGTGTTTGTATGTATGAAGAATCCATGGGGATCCATACACGAAAAAAGGAGGATAGCAGCAGGTCTCCGACTTGATTCTTCTCCAGTTTAAAATAGAGGACCCAAACATCTGGGTGATACAAATAGTGTATATATTGGCATTGTGCAGCAAGATAATAGAGTTGGGGAACACGAATCCCGAAGGCACCGCACTCACAAGGGAGGATCAATCCATCCCATTGGATGTGGGGTTGGTGTCCGGCCCATATCAGCCGTAAAAGTAGACTGCATAGGGTGACAAAGAAGTGTTGTGCCAATAGCATGTGAATATTAAGGAAGATGTAAAGGAAACAGGGGAGAACAACCATTTTAAATATTGCCACACAGCCAGCCATAGAAGGCAGAAGTTTAATCCAGCGTTCTACCTGGGCTGAGAGCTTATCGACAGTGTATCATAGTTGAGCCAAAGGATCTGGTCTTTTTCCCTGTGTTGTGTATGCCTAAGTACTTGATGGAGTCAGCGCTCCATGTTAGGGGATATTCCATGGCCATAAACTGGGTACAATCAGTAAGAGGGAAAAGCTCTGATTTAACCCAATTGATGTGTAGGCCAGAAGGGCCCCAAATCTCAGAAGTTTGCAAACCAATAGTGGGGAATTGTCAGAAGGATGGCAAATGTCATCAGCAAACATGCATAGTAAAAGGGGGCTGTGTGTGAGCTGAAGACCACAAAGCATATACCTCTCCTGGAGATGGAGTACTAGGGGATCCATTGCAATGATAAAAAGGAGAGGGGAGGCGGTCAGCCTTGTCTGGTCCCCCCAGCTATAGAGAAGGGACCTGTGAGTGAACTGTTCACCTGCAGTATACCCACAGGATTGAATAAAGGAACGTTACCAGAGAGATGAAACCATGGGGAAGGTCTTGTGTAGCCAATTTTGCCCTCAGGAAAGACCACTCGAGAGAGTCAAATGCCTTCTCAACATCTAATAATAGTATTGTTGTTGGGACCATTGGGACGACCCTATTTAATACAGCGAATATCATTCATAAAGTAAGTGAGTTGACCCGTGGAGTACGATCCTTGATTGGACAGGAGAAATAATCTGCTCCACTAATAGAAACCGTCCTATGGCAAGGACTTTGGCTATAATCTTATTATCGAGATTGAGAAGAGAAAGGGGGCAGTAGGAGGTGCATAAGTGGGGGTCTTTGTCTGGCTTCACCTGAAGCATGAGCATGGCTTCTCGCAGAGTAGGTGGTAGGATGCCAGTTTCAAGGGACTCAACATATATGGCAAGGAGGTGAGGTGCTAGTTGGTGTTTATACACTTTGTGGAATGTTACACTGAGGCAGTCTAGGGCCTCAGTGGGGCCTTGGACCCAGGAAGGGCATATATAACCTGCGTAATTTCTTCACAACTGCTGACCGTCAGATAGCCACACCATTGCGTCCTCTGCAAGATAATCCGTGATCCCGGCCGAGTCACCAGAGGAGCGGGAGGAATACAGTTGGTCATAATAGCACAGGAGCTCAACCATTGTGCCTGCATTGTCGGAGATACTATCACCAGTGGGAGATAGCAGCTGGGTGATGTAGCCGTCGGACGATTGGGGCGAAGCAATCGTCCTTCAGCATATCGCCTAGCAGTGACATGTTTCCCATATATGCTATCTTGGCCAGGTTTCAGAATTCAGACATTAAGATCAAACGTCAGTGTAATTGGGGGGAACTGCAAGGTTAAGTATCCTCACGGTTGATATCTTTCAGCTCCGCTTCGGCCCAGACAGTTGGACGCGTAAGTCACGCAAGATACCTGAATGTTTGTAGAATTATCCTTTCGGATGTAGGTCTTAAAGGCCTTGCAAAGGGTAGCCTGAGTTGAGACCAAACCAGCATTAAGGGTAAAATACTCAGTAATTGAATCATGTAGTTCAGAGCAAATACTTTGTTGTGAGAAGCCATGCCCGGGAATCACCAAAAGTACTGCAGGTCGACACTATATGATGATTTCAGGTAAGTAACAGGAAAAATAAATAAAACAAATTTTGTTGCGCGTGCTGCATCGAAATTCGGCGATGCAGTGCGCGCAACGAAATTCGTTTTATTTATTTTTTCCGTTACTTACCTGAAACCGTCCGTTTGCCGAATTTTACAACCTATCACCCTGCCCCTACCCCGCCCCACATCACCGCCCGGTGGCATGCCCTATACGGGCAGTGGTTGCTCATCACCTGCAAAATCAATCACTTAGAGAGTATAACAGTAGCCAAAAAGTCCACTATAGGAATGTTTATTAATTAAGTCAATGCAATTGTTAAAAATAATTTAAAAAGAGTTTATCTACTCTGATATTAAAACCACAATTTCATTTAAAAAAAATCAAAATACAGTGCAAAATATAAAACAAAGTGCAACTCAACTATGTAATTCCAAAACCAACAATGATCATTACTTGAACAATGACGGACCGGCGGTGAACTTGCAGTGTTTTCATTCTTAAACAGCGGCAGGGGAGGGGATGTGCATGCACAGTTATCACGGCTGCTAATTACCTTTTTGTGATAGGAGCGCAATATACATTGCATTAGGCAACAAATAATGAGAACAGTGATGCCCCATCACCGGTCCTTCATTGGCCAAGGATCCACCAACCATATGGCAGAACCGTTTAAATGACGGTGTTATTTTAGTGACGGCTTTTCCTCACTGATGACGGCAAGAGCCAGAAACGCGTCTGCGGATGTTCTATAGCCAACACACACCCCGTGAGTGCACTGGACCTTGGAAGTGCCATGAGCTCCTTGTTTTTGCTGATTTATAAGCGGCTTCCACCACCGCTTCCCAGTTGCACCAGCCACAAGTTCAGCTGGCCCCAGGTGGAATACTGTGTATGTGGCGGTCATACTAAATGAATAAAGCCGGAAATGACAATGCGAGGTGATACAGGAAGGCATGCTGCATTTCACACGGAGCGCTGTAGAGTGACCTCCCACTGCAGAGAGCACTTTTGGTGAAAAAAATATAGCACGGCGGCTCACCGTGGGGAGGAGCACCACTGCCAGTTGGAGGAGGATTGCAAAACCAACTGGGGAGCCTGGAGTTTTGGAACTTTTCAGAACGATCGGCACAACGCTCAATATGCTAATCAAGCTTGCCTGAATGTACCACTACCTACTAAGGAGAATAAAGTTTTTTAATACAAACGCACAATTGAACTTACTAAAGTCAATAATTTTCGCATTGGGGACTTCATGTCCCATCAGGCAATGAAACAACCTGCACCATGCAGACGCCCACTGGGGGCGGTCATACTAAATGAATAAAGCCGGAAATGACAATGCGGGCTTCAACTGTGAAGTTTGCTGCCCATGAAGAAGGGGTTGTTACCCAGCAAAGCGTCGGCAAGAAGATTGTGAGGTGATACAGGAAGGCATGCTGCATTTCACACGGAGCGCTGTAGAGTGTCCTCCCGCTGCAGATAGCACTTTTTGTGAAAAAAATATTGCACGGTGGCTCGGCCGTGGGGAGGAGCACCACTGGCAGTTGGAGGAGGATTGCAAAACCAACTGGGGAGCCTGGAGTTTTGGAACTTTTAAGAACGATCGGCGCAACGCTCAATATGCTAATCAAGCTTGCCTGAATGTACCACTACCTACTAAGGAGAATAAAGTTTTTTAATACAAACGCACAATTGAACTTACTAAAGTCAATTATTTTCGCATTGGGGACTTCATGTCCCATCGGGCAATGAAACAACCTGCACCATGCAGACGCCCACTGGGGGCGGTCATACTAAATGAATAAAGCCGGAAATGACAATGTGGGCTTCAACTGTGAAGTTTGCTGCCCATGAAGAATGGGTTGTTACCCAGAAACGCGTCGGCAAGAAGATTGTGAGGTGATACAGGAAGGCAAGCTGCATTTCACACGGAGCGCTGTAGAGTGACCTCCCGCTGCAGAGAGCACTTTTGGTGAAAAAAAAAATATATATATATATATATCAGTGCTTAATTTGTGCCGGTGCTTTCCGGTGCTTAGCACCTGCACTTACTTTTCAGGGCCGGGTCTACACCAGTCTGCATGACTGCACGTCGCCACATATTATGACATGATGTTATTCTAATTAATACTGACTGCTCAGTGTCTCGCAGTCAGCGCAGAGTGGTTCTGGGTCTGCTGAGTCCCAGTGTGCTTCCATTCAGACAGTACTGACGACGGTCAGCCGGAGCAAACCAATTGCTTGCTCCATTCATCATTAATCACAATAATGATACTCAATTGACTCATGGTGTCACCATGGCGGGCGCAGTGTTGTGCTGGCGCGGCCCTTAGTTCAGTGTACTGTTGTGCTGCTGGTGGTGGACGGGACTCGGGAGCAGTACTGGGCGGGAGTCAGACAATGATTGGGTCTGATTTGTTTGTTCACGCACATTTTTTTCTGCTTGCCACGCCTGCACGTCACGAATTAGAGCCAGTCCGACCACGTTAAGGGCAGGCAGCACCACCAGGCACCCTATTAGTTAATAAAGTGCCCCGCAGGCAGCCCCGGTCGACCATGACGAGTGTAACGAACCGTAAGTACTAAGTATCAGTCAGTCAGACATCATCATGCCAAGCCACATGCCCAGCCCCAGTCAGTGGTGGCGTGTCGGGCACCGTGGTAGTTAGTAGCTCTGGTAGTCCGGCTCCATTCGATGGCGCACTGTTCCTGGCCCTGCCCCGGCCCACATTTATTTAATTCATCACAGTTGTTAAAGAAGGGAATGCCCTGCCCCTGCAAGTATCATCGTATCCTCAAATTCGATGATGATGCATGCTCGCTGCATGCTCCTGAGTCCTGCCTGGACTCAGCTGGCTCGGCCTAGTAACGGCCGCCGGCCATATGTGCACATTATAGCCCCGGCCGCCCACGGTACGCATACGCATTAATATATTACAATAGGGCCACCACCAGCCGGGGTTAAGTTGTTAAAGAAGGCCCTGCCTGCCCGAAGTATCCTCAGCCTTCGAGTTATGCACTGCACTCTGCCTGTGCTGTGCTGGCATGGTTTGGCCTAGCAGCGGCCCGACGCCGTAGTCTGGTCCGGTACTCATTATCACGATAGGGCCGGGCTGGCCTGCCGTTGTTAAAGTTAAAGGCCCTGCCTTTGAACTTAGTAGTATCCTCCGCTCCTCCCCTCCCAAACAGTTTACTGACTGCTTAACAGTGGCTAAGTCCTTAGAGGCTATCTCGGGTCAGAGCCGGTGCAGAGAATTGTCCTGGCCTGTGTCTCCCAAGTCCCCGTGTGCTTCGATTGAGCCGAGGCCAGCCGCCAGTTTGGCCCGGGTTAGGATGTTAAATGCCAGCATACCTGATGTTGTAGGGGCTGTGCGGCAGGCAGCGGGACGTGCGCCGATTTTTTTCCGATTGCCACCACGGAGCGTTTACCCACATAAATCTTAGTAAAATCCCGACAGAGGCTGGTGGCAGATAATAGAAAGTCACTCCATTTCACGCATGAAGCGGTCTATTCTACTTTGTGGCGAGATCAAAAGGCGCTGCCTATCGCGGCCATGAAGTGCTTTACCCTGTTGTGTGGAGGGACCATTAACTGCTCGTAGAACAAATGACATTAAGGCAATTTGCGTGGAACAGGAAATCCAAAATAACGCCTTATTTTGATGAGCTGGAATGTACAGACACACCAGTGATGAGGTTGTAAGAAACTTTCCGTCTGCCTTAGACCCATCTGTGCCGTGCGTAATGTCAGATGCTAAATAACCACGTCTCTCTTTTTTATTGATAGTTACTCTAGTACTTGTAAATATTATAGTGTGTGTTTTAGGGAGTTCCTGGAAAAGCCCCCCCCCCCTCCCAAACACCAGTTGCGGGTGAAGGGTAGTGCTTTGATCGAGGGGTGGAGCAAATGTATTGAGCCACTAGCTTGTTGATGGGGTGCGAGGCAGGTTGTCAGCTCTCTCTGAGTGAATTTATGGGTGCGTTTTTCGGGGTGCCAGCACTTAGGAGGAGGGGCAGGTAGTCAGCTCTCTCAGTAAGTGGAGGCCTTTTTTTTTTTTTTGCAAAATCGGCCCACAGTAAGAAATCATAAGACCCCTGTGCAGTCTGCACCAAGCCCATGATGCTGCCAGCCTCGCCTTCTCCAGTCCCTTCTGGCCAGCTCAGCATGCGCACTCTTGCTTTTTTTCCACTTTTTAAAATAAACATCACCCCACCCCCAGGGCCGTTATTCGATCTAGTAGCGCGAAAGCACTACAAATTTAACTGCGCAGGCGGTGGTTCCTCTGCCTTGCCCCCGTGGCACCTGCCCTCGCCCTGGCACGCATTTACATATTATGTAATGCTTATGATGCATGCATAAGCATTAAATAATATGCTGCCCTGCCTTCCATGCCTCGCTGTCATCTTGACACATAATTACATATTATTTAATGCCTATTCTCCGTGTGGCACATAGCATATACTTTAAACAATATGCAAATGCGTGCCTGGACTCCCCAGTATGCAGGAGCCCCGCACTTTCGATATGTAACCCCTCGCTGAGTGCCCCTTGCCTTGCGCAACTGCAGAGCGCTCCCAGGGTCTGTTCTGTGACCTCGAGTTTTGGACCAAGACTGTGATAGGCTTTCTCCAGGGTCTTCGAGCCACGAGGATAGAGGGCGGCACAGGCAGAGCAGACTGGTGGTGGTGAGTGACCTGCTAAGTTTGCATTGTCCGACCTTAATGTGGGCCATTTCAATGCTTTCTAGCCTGGGCCATAGGTGCTTGAAATAGGGGTGTGGGTGCTGTTTCATCACTCCCAAAATAATCAGGGTAGAGTTCAAGAGGGGAATGGAAAATAAAATGCCTTTACTTTTTAGGTCGTGCCTGACCAGCGCTTTAGCGCTGCTCTGGCGAGACTTATAGTAAGCGCGTTTTGGAAGTGCAAACAGTGGCTTTGCAGGCCTCCAACTACAGTGCATGTGACCCGTCCGGGCGCGCGCACCATTTGGAGTCCTGCAACCACTTGTTTGCTTTCACTTTAGCCGTGATTCATCGCACCATTTGGCAGCCTGCGTGCCCGCCCCCACTCCCCCTCCCACTCCGTCAGCTTCAGTGCGCGCTTGTTCTTGTTTTATGTAGGCAGCGTGCTAGCCTGGGAAAGTATAATGGTGGCCGCGCCTTTGTTTTATTATTTATGTCGCGGAACGCTGTCCCATGCCTTTCTTTTATGTGTATTTTTTTTTCTTTTCTACACAATGGCTGCACCATGGTATAGCTTTAAACATCCGGCGGGTGCCACCATTGTACCAAAACTATTACATTGAAAAACAACGCCTGGCGGCTTGACTAAGCATATCTGCTTTTGGTGCAACATTTCCTGCTTTAAGATTGCTGGCGCTATTTTTGTTACTATCAAAACGTAAAAACTCCACCCTCCCAGAAGTGCAAATACAAAATTGCCTTCCTCCTAAATGGTAGTCTGCCAGCACCGCCCATCCTCGGAACTCCAGCACACTCAGCACAAGCTTCCCCCCGCCCTCCACTAGCCCCGCCCAGAACTGTAACCAAACACTCAGCACAAGCTTCTCCCACCTCATCTTCAGACCGCCCTCCGCTTCCCGGCCCAGAACTGTGTAAAAAAACACAAGCTCCTCCCATTCCCACCTCAGCTTCGTACCGCCCCGCACTCCCCGGCCAGAACTGTGGCGGACGTTCGGGTCAGTTTGTGGCGTACTCACCTTCCACCTCTCGCCGTCGCAGCACTTCTTACAGAACTCTGAAGTTCACAAATGCATCCCGGCGTTTCGTTTTCTGCTCCTACCTGCACGTTTGTACAAAGTAGGCATGGGACTACAATTCAGTTGTTTCCAGGTGTTTATGTTGACTGGTGTTTATTTATGTTGACTACTACCTGCCGCAGATCTTTCAGTACGTAAATTAAAGCCCCTTAACCCTAGTTATTGTAAAATGCATATTTCGCCCACCCAGACCTCTCCGCGATTGGTAAGGTGTGTGTCAGGGTTGCTCTTTGAGCTCTCAAAAAAAGATAAACAAAGTCTACACGCTTTAACAAACACCAAAGTATCTGCTTTCAAAGGTGCTCGTAGCTGCTTCTGTAGCAGGACTCGGACGTGTAGAGGGTCACACATACTCCAGCTGCCTTTTGTCTCCGGCCAGCATGTGTTTGTGGGGGCGGGGCAATAACCTCCTGTTATCTCACTGACTTTGTCTTATAAAACATATACACGCACATAACCATTTAGAAACACCTGATAAGGGTGTAAAACAAGGGATTTTTTTCATTTGCATGGATCGGCACACAGAGTCAGGAATAGTTCAACAGAGAAATCTACCATCTTTGTCTAAAAGGAATGTCTCTTTCACAAACAGAAAAGACCGTCAAGCCTGCTTACAAACCTGCCTCCAAGCAGTTTAGCCTCGCCTTGTTTGTGTTTTGAGCAAAACAAATGTCAGCCCTACTGCATGACTTTTGCACGTCCTATGTATGAAACCTATAATCCTCAATGTTTAACAATGTTTTTATTGCTTAGCCCCACCAAAACCAAGTTATGTCTATTAGCCACACTAGGTACTGCACCCTTTCCTTGCTTCATGGAATGTCTTGTATTGCTTATGCTACTGATGGGATATTTTTTAACAAAAAAATTCATAATTTAACAAACATTAGCATTTGCTATTGGCATTGTAAATGACAATGCCTTTTATTTATCTGTTTAAAAAACAACACATAAATAAAAGGCATTGTCATTTACAATGCCAATAGCTCAAACTCTCGTAAATGCGAGACCTATTGCATTGCAAATGCTTGTTTTCTTTTCATCTTGTCAGGTTTGCTGTGGGTTTAAACAGGTCAAATGGCAGGCTATGTCATCTGACAAATTGATGTTTGATATTTGTAGACGAGAGTGGTATTTACTTTTATTTCTGTGACCGTAAAGTTAGTGGTTTTTGTAAAACAAACTATCTGTCAAAGTCAAGGAACTGCACAAATATTTCAAAGTATATCAGCATTTAGAGAAGTGAAGCATATTATTTTGTAATTCTGATTTAATAGGATCAAAATTAATTCAGACACCATACTTGTGATGAGCAAATTGTAAATAATTTCTGAAGCCCAATTTCTACTCATTATCGTTTGAATAGTACATAGTTTTATTAGTAAATCTGCATGTCAGTGGGATTTTTTGGCAATTTCAATGGAAAATGTGCTGTCAGTAAATGACAGAGCGCTACCACACCATGCTTTAGTAATATGTTTGCAACCATGATTTTAAAATTGCTCCACTGCATACATACCACACTCTCACCACCTCTGCCAAAATGCTCAAGGCTAATTTGCTATGCTTGTTCTTTGTGTGATGATTGGATTTTTCACAATCCTATGACTTCAGTGATGGCTTTGTCATTTTACCCAATTTGTTCCAAAATAGTGCTTTAAATGCACTTTTGATGTCATCTTTTTCAAAATGTGCGCGGGGCAGGGGAACCTCCTATCAAAATCTTACTTGAGGAAGGCTCCCTTGCTGAAATTCAGATCAGGTATTACATCTGGCTTTCAGTAGTGCCAGATGAAGATGTGGGTGGAGCCAATATAGTACGTGGGTGGTGCCAATGGAGGAAGCCTTAGAAATTCACTGAAAAAACAATAGGTTTTAGGAGTGTTATAGTTAGCTGGACATTTCACTCGAACAAAACCATTGAAATTCATCCGAAATAGTTAGTTGTACTAACTACATCTCGCACGCCTGCAATCCACTGCTGATGATGTCACATATTACATCATTCATGACATGGTCAGTGACATCACTGATGACATCACTGATGACATCATCCACGTGACAATCAGCTACGCCTCATCATACACCAGTATAACCTTTCATCACTCACTGTAAACTACAGGGTGCCAGATTTAAAACCATTGACATACCAATACAAATTTCTAAACACCCACTCAGTGATTCCTAGATCTATACACACATCTAATCACTTACCTATAGATTCACTCATACATGCTGTCAATGATCAATAGAACACTATCAAATATACTTATACACCTATATCGACATTACACACCAGCACACATCCTGATCACTTATGAAGTCATCCTACTCACTTATGCAAACTATGGATCATACTTACTTTTACTTAGCTATATACTTATAAAAACATCACTTCATCTATTCATATAGATAAGAACTCATACTTAGTGTGTTATAAAAACACAATTAAAAGTATACAGTTATCCATACAGTCACTCATACAATCACTGAGTCTTATGTATACTTATTTATATACAACAACTGACACATACACTGGCTTTTATTTTCCTAGTTTGTTGGACATGTACCATTGAGATATATATTGACTCATCGCCACACCCATAAAGATATTCACTCACCTGAACAACTGTTATAATATGTAGTTTTAACTTCATATACCTACTGAATCAACTATTTACCCCCCCACCGAACCACATACACATTCACCCTCCCATACAAATGCTCAGTTAACTAATCAATAACTAATATAGACTTTCACGTAGCTAGTAACCAACTGGTGCAGCAGTTTACACAACAACTGACAAAGTGATACAGATATTCACACAGTTTAGTCACTATCCAATATATGTAGTGAGACACTATTAATTAGTCAAGTAAACAGTCAATCACACTGCTACTAAATCCTCCATCCAGATATGTATATAGATATATCCACTCATTCTTCAATGCAAATTGCTATATATATAATACATATTTAAATAACGAACCAAACCACATTCACTGGATGATATCATCAGTGATGTCATTGGAGATGTCATCAGTGATGGCACTGACCATGTCATGAATGATGTAATATGTGACATCATCAGCAGTGGATTGCGGGCGCGCGAGATGTAGTTAGTACAACTAGCTATATCGGATGAATTTCAATGATTTTGTTCGAGTGAAATGTCCAGCTAACTATAACACCCTTAAGACCTATTGTTTAATAGGAATTAATTCCCCAACTTAAAACGCTCCACAGGGCGTGTTTGCACACACATCACCTCAGGCCCCACCCCCTACCTTCACCACTGTGCAAACGTGCCCGTGGCGTGTTTTAACTTGGGGGATTAAGTCCCCTTGAATCCTGAGGTCCTCTGGCGTCCAACTAGCCCACCAGGTACCTCCAGTATGCACCAGGGAGCTGCGTTGCAGAGAGGTGTTCAGAGGCCACACCCCTTTTTACAACACTCTGCAACGCAGCTACGTGGCGCTTAGTGGAGGTACCTGGTGGGCTAGTTGGCCTCTAGGGGACCTCTGGATTGAAGAGGAATTAATTCCCCAACTTAAAACGTGCCACAGGGCGTGTTTTCACACATATCACCTCAGGTCCCGCCCCCTACCTTCACCACTGTGCAAACACGCCCCGTGGCATGTTTTAAGTTGGGGGATTAAGTCCCCTTGAATCCTGAGGGGGGTGGCGGTCCCCAGGGCCTGTACAAAGCTCCAGGAGGGAGCCACGCGGCCCCCCTCCCACATTTTAAAATTGCCCCGAGGGTGGCGGTCCCCGGGGCTGGGGGTCTGAGAGCACCCCCACCCATTTTAAAGAAGCCCTGGGGGTGGCGGTCCCCGGGGCTGGGGGGGCCTGAGAACCCCCCACCTATATTAAAGGTGCCCCGGGGTGGCGGTCCCCGGGGCTGGGGGGGCATGAGAGCCCCCCACCCATTTTAAAGAAGCCCCAGGGGTGGCGGTCCAGATGGCGGTTGAAGAATGACTGTGCACTGGTTGTGAAAAAGGAGAGAAATATTTTATAGTGCCAATAGTTTAATATGGATGTTATTCTTAAGGTGAAAAATGTAAATGTTTTGTTAAAAATAAACAAAACATGTTTTAATAGTACATAAAAGTGACCGAATGTGAAATGTGCCTGTTATATATATATATATATATATATATATATATATATATATATATATATATATATATATATATATGTGTGCATATGTATTTCATATAGATTTAAAGTGCTGGGATACTTTTTTAACTTAAAGCCTGAAGAAGGTGGTTGGACCTGCTTATACCACCGAAACGCATCGCTTCTTGGTCTTCTTAAAAAATAAATTTTGTATATACCATATGGTGTTCTTTAAGACATATTACTAAAATGTTGAATTGATCATCATTGTTGGTTTTTGGAATTACACAGTTGGCTTGCACTTTGTTTTAGATTTTACTCTGTATTTTGAATTTCTTTTTTATGACATTGTGGTTTTAATATCAGAGTGGATAAACTCTTTTTAAATTATTTTTAACAATTGCATTGACTTAATGAATAAATATTCCTATATTGGACTTTTTGGCTACTGTTATACTCTCTAGGTGATTGATTTTGAAGGTGATGAGTGAATAGTTGGGTATGCTATTGTTGTTTCCCAAAGGGAATTTATTTTAGACCTAGTGTATAGGTGTCAGCAATGTCGCAGAGGACCACCAGGTCACATGGTTTACCAGTTGCTTGTGTACCAGTGGAGTCCTCTAGTGAGTCCGGTACCATGTTGAAGTTTGCACCCATAAATATAAGGTCCGCCTCCACCCGTCCCATGAGCGAGTATATATATTCTGATAGAATTATCTATATTGGGGCCATAAACGGTTATCAACAAGACGCGCTTGTCTGCCAAGACACCAGGTAATACAATATACCAGCTGTCTGGGTAAATAAAATTGGTAGTGAGGTAAAAAGAAATACTTTTGTGTATGAGGATGCATACCCTGCTCAAAAAAGAACTGTAACAGGAATACTAATGGTGTGTACCTCACGTGGAAGCGAATGTGTGAGAATTACGATGAGGGAGATGGGTTTCTTGGAGAAATGCTCTTTTGAACCCGTGGCTGATAGATATGAGAGGACTTGTATCCCCTTATGCGGGTTATTAAGGCTGCATATATTCCATGTGAGGAGGGTAACCTGCTAATTTCTTTCGGCCTTCACGTGGTGCCATCTAAAAGAATGATGAGTGGGAGATCGTGCCATCCCTGTAGAAAATGCAATAGGTACGCAATAAGCAATAAAAAACAAACAGAACAAAAACATTCAAAATCAAAAGGCTCACCCCCACCCACACCAGACGATAACACATCCAGCGAATGAACAGAACAAAACAAACATTTCTTCAAACAACATTGTGGTATACACCTCTAGGGGGAGACAAGAAAAGGATTGCAAATGCAATACAACTGGTGGGAGCAAAATAAGCACGGAATCAGAGCATGGAGTGGGCAGATACCTTGGCATCATTCAGGAGGAGGGGGTGCCCATGGTGAGCCTATCAATGATAGCTAGAGGTACTGAGAAGAAAAACAGTCATCAGACAGGCAAAGAATGCGTCGGAGGGTTCGGGGTGCAGAAGTGCTCCAGTGTAGTGCACTTAGAAGAGACGTTATTTGTAAAATATTGCTTGCAGAAGGCCACTACATCTGTTGAAGTGTCCTAAAGGCAAAGTTCCCTGTTGACTTCAGCCCCCAAACGTGTGGGATACAGCAATGCATATTTGAGGCCCAGCTTACACAGTTTTTGGCATCCGAGTATTTGTGGCGTGCCTGCTGGATGTCAATGGTGGTAATGTAACAACGAAAAAGCCAAGCCCTGGTAACCCAAGGCTTTCTGACCAAGAATGAATTTCAATTTCTCAACACCAAAAGTCCCCGCACACCAGTAATTTACACCCTGCCCAAGATACATAAGAACCCCACCACCCCCCCGGGTCGCCCCATTGTGTCGGGTTGTGGCTCAATCTTGGAACCATTGGGTCGCTATATCGATTTCTTTATCAGAGACTTCGTTCCTATCACTCGATGCTACATTAAAGATACCATGGCCATGATAAATTTTATAGAGGGACTTCCCTTTAACCCCCTCAGCGATCTCCTTTGCACCCTCGATGTGGAGTCACTCTACACCAACATTCCCCATGATGAAGGCATTGACGTAATAAGATCCACTCTTAATACTAGGCCACAACCTCATTCAGTCCCCACCTCTTTCATCATTCACCTTCTCAAAATTTGCCTCACAAAGAATTTCTTCCTTTTTGATGGTACATTTTACCAACAAGTTAAAGGAACCAGTATGGGCGCAGTTTTCGCTCCAAATTTCGCGATACTGTACATGGATTGGCTGGAAACCAATACCATACTATCCCCCCATAATCCCTTCAGGTCCTACATACAAGAGTGGAAACGTTACATCGATGATATTTTCCTTATATGGAACAGTAACACAGACCACCTAGCTCAATTCCATAACTGGCTTAATCATCACAGCAATGGTTTAAAATTTACTGTTAACAGCAGTAAAGAACAAATAGCCTTCCTGGATCTCACTATCATTGCTCAAAACGAGGGTCTCTACACCACCCTTTACCGCAAACCCACTGAGAAAAACACTCTTTTGGCATACAGCAGTCACCACCCCAGAGCCCTTCGCGACTCACTTCCATACTCACAATTCTTGCGGATACGGCGCAATTGCTTCTTCAAACAAGACTATTTCTCTGAAGCTAACCTGCTACTCAAAAAATTGACTGACAGAGGTTACCCACGTAAATTAGTCAAGAGATCGCTTAAAAGAGCCTGGTACTGCCCGAGGGAAACCCTACTCACTCCCAAGGATAAGAAACAGAACGACAAACTCGTGTGTGTCACCACCTTTACACCTATTTCTAACATAGTGAAAAAATGTATCAAGAGACATTGGCCTACACTGAATGCCGGAAACCTCCGTATAGAGTGCCCTATCTTTGCATTTAAAAAGAACAAAAGTATTAAGGATCATCTAGTCAGGGCCGCAATTCCAGAACCTAACAGGGACTCTACCCTGAGAACCTTTTGCAATCTACCACGACTAGTGGGCCACTTCAAATGTACTAACTGTAGTGTCTGCTGCCTCACATTGGATACTAAAACCTTCGTGCATGCTAACATTAACGTCACCTTGAACAATTTTTCTAATTGTAACACTATTAATGTTATATATGCCATAACATGCCCGTGCAATTTGATCTATGTGGGACAAACGACGCAGAAAATTAGGATTCGCATTTGCCAACATAGAAGCAGAATCCGCTGCAAGACGGCTAACGCTCCTCTTGTTGAACATTTCACACAACTTAATCATACCGAGGACGACTTGAGATGGCAGGTGGTCAGCGTTATCACACAGTCCACAAGGAACATGAACATTGCATCTGTCCTCAACAAAGAGGAACTCAAATGGATAATTCGCTGTGATAGCCATCACTCTGGACTGAACCGACTTGAGGACTGGTCTAATCTACTCTAATCCATGAATATCTCCTTGTGTACACTTTACCATGCGTAAAATTACTGAAATGTGTTTTCTCTCTAAATCTATGTACCAAGTACCGAGCAATTCTTTGGCCTTTCCATGCCCTCTAACCCCTTTCCTTCCACTCCCTTGTTATAACTGAAGTATTTTAACATTATACTAACTTATCCCCCATTTCCTCCTTTCCCTATTGCTCCTCGCCCCTCATCCTGAGGCGCTACTTTCCTTACTACTAATTTCCTATCTGGGTTACCTTCGCAATCCTTGTTTCTATTGGCCTCCTTGACCATTCCATCATGGCCGCCCTCTTATTCCACCACACCTTGGCCCTCTTCGCTTTCGGTTACTGGGCGTTTCCATTTCACCAGTGCACTTCCGTCCCACTGAGGCTCCATTCACACAGCCCGCACCCTGACGCTTAGCTTGATCCTCGCGAGCTCCCCAGGTAAGACACACTCGCTCGCTCACTTCTCACTTCCCCCACATTACTCGCCCTTTCTCACTCGATTCCCTCCCTCCCTTTCACAGGTCCTCGTGGGTTATGCGGCTTGCATCGTAACTATTTAACCAATTCCTTCGCTTAATTCCCGGACTTCCGCCCCACGGTGAGTTTTATTCCTCTTGTCCCGTAACTACAATACCAACCCCCACCACCTCCGATTTCACTATTCCTTCCTTCTCCCCGCAGAATGTAGGTTTTCGAACCCATCGACAAGCCCGACCGGGCTGCCTCGGAATTCCTATCGTGTACAACACAGACCTGACTCGCCCTTTTGGACCAACCCTCCCTATTTTTCGCCGCTCCCCTGGTAAGCCGTAACCCGCTTGTCTCCCCTTACTCACACATTCAGTCACTCCCTCACCCCCTCCTAACCCTCCTATTCTTCTCCAGGCTCACCTATCAGCCCACACGGAATTTTGACATCCGTCGAGCCCAGGTTGTGACGGTTTTTGACGGGGCGCTTCATCCTAATTGTTTCCCGCTTTTTATCGCTGGTAAGCCCTTGCACAACCTTCCTCCACCTGCACCCTACGTTCCCTCACTCCTCCCCCGCATTGACTCTCCCTCTTCCCCACAGGCTCTATTTCTTGCCTATACCTCATTCCGGACTACAACACTAGGATCGTCTAGTTTTGGCTGGCGCGGCTGCGCAACAGTTACTAATTGATTGGGTCATCCTCTCACTGTAAGTTCCGAACCCCCCCCTTATTAATTTTTAATTCTTGCACCACCCCCTCAACATCCCTCCCTTCTCGCATATTACCCTCTAGCTATTCTCGCCCCTCTTTACTCTTCCTATGCTCTCTTCCTAACCTTGCATATTTTTATTTTTTATTTTTTCTCCCCCTCCCCACTAGGCTTTCTCCCAGGCAATTATTTATCATTTTCTTGTCCTGAAGAGATCCCACTACGTGTTAAGGGATCGAAACGTCGTCGACAATCATTTCTAAACTCCAGTGTATTACAAAATTGAAATGTCGGAGTATGAAATGTTTTATTGACTTTTTGATAACAATTACCTTTGAGCACCAAAAAGTCACCTTTTAAAATCACTTGCCTGGGTACCGGAAATCGGCTGATTTCCTATTACCCTGCCACCAACTCACTCACTGTTTTATTAATTTTCTCACTATTTACAGTAATTTTTTAGTTATTTTTGCATTGTCTTTAAACATAAAACCCAATTTTTCATTGAACTAATTGTGGCACTTTAATTTACTCGAATTGAATGGGACCACTGTTCCTTTATAATAACTGGTATTGAAGTCGGTCACGTTTAAGGGCCAGCCTGAGCACAATGTTCCTTTCCCAATAATTGAGGAGGTGTGCAATGATCGGGCATTGTGGGGCACCTGCCATCGATCTCAGACTTAGTGATCTATGTGCACGTTCTACCACAAAAGTGGACGTAAAACTGCATCTGTTGAAAAGGTATGTAATAAGTAGTGAATGCGTCTGGTTGACCCGTATTTGTGGTTTCTGCAAAGCCCATTATGCATTGTTTTATCTGCAGGAGCATGCCTCCAGGTCTTCATTTTTGATTACTACCATCTTTAGGATGCACTCCAATTTCTCCAGGTGCTTTAGTGTGGTTGTCATGCTATTCTCTAGGCAGAAATGTGCTCTTCAGCCCCATCAAGTCTGGTGTTATGTCGATCAATGTGTTCACCAATACAATCAAGTCAGCTGGTGAGGGTGTCAAAACATGCATCAACGGAGTGAAATCCAGCATGGAGTTCAGCCATTATAATGGAGGTTCCAGTTGCAGATTCGGAGCTTGCATCCTTGTACAGGGGTTCATCTATATCCGAGTGGGAACCCTGGCGGTGAACAGGTTTGGACTGAACAGTTTATTTGTTTTGGTTCCCGCGGCCCATCATGAAGGTAAGAGATTAGATGTATGTAGGATGGTGGGAAATAGGGACGAGAGGCTGATACTGCGGGAGTGATGAGATATGGAGGTGGCCGTCAGGTGCTCTGGGCAACGTGGTACTCTCAGCACTTAGCAAGCACTCCAGGAAATGTTTTTCTGGCTAGTGCAGAGGGCCAGAGAGACATCCAAAGGGAGATGTGTGCCCAGATGGAGGGTGCTGCAGGATCTCGACACATGTTGTCAAGCAGTATCTCCTTGCGGCCTGGGTCCAGCCACTCCACAGGGTGTGTGGCTATGTCACCTAGCCCCCTGGGGGAAGTGCACACTGAGTAGAACCAATGATACTCACTTCTATGGTTAACCCCAATTTTTGCTGAAGTATTGCGGTTTTCTGTCTAGTCTAACTGGGATCCTGCTAATCAGGACCCCAGTCTCTCTGCTTTCTCCCCTAAATTGTAATGCTAAGTGCTAGGTGCATTCCAGATTGGATACTGAGGTACCCTTATAAGTCCCTAGTATATGCTACCAAGGTATCCCAGAGGTCCTCCATAGGCTGAAGCATGTATTATACCACCTATGGGAGACCATTCAAACTGTCACTAGAGGCCTGCCATTGCAACCTGAGTAAGCTGGTGCTAACACCATTTGCGACAGATATAGGTTCCCTATATCTAGGGTTACTCCACTTAAAACCTATAAGTCACCCCTACAGCAGACCTTTTCAATCCTAAAGGCAGGGTGCTTGGTTCTAAGTGTGAGGGGGCCCCTGCATGAGCAGGACACCACAACAGCCTCCGGAATCCATTCTTCTGGGTTGTAAGTGAGACAGTCATATAACATATTGAGGGGGACCGCATCTTTACACAATGACCATCTTGAATCTGGCTGCAACGAACCCTATCGTGTTTGGTATCAAACATGTTGGAATTAGGGGTGGGCGGAATTTGCGTAGTCGTGCTACGTAAAGCTCAGCGAGATGGTAAAAACTCTCCATGAGCATGCAGAGTTCCGCAAACACGCGGAATTGCTTGTTCCGCCCGTTCGCGATGCTTTTTTCCTGTTCGCGAACACTGTATGCGTTCTCAGGGGGAAATATCTCGTGAACACACATTTTGAAAGCATGAACAAACAAAAAATTCCGCAAAGCCGCAGACCGTGGCGTTTTTGGCAATTCCGCGTTCTACACGGAATGCGAAATTGCCCAAATTCCGCAAATTCCGCGAGCGGAACGGAATTTGCCACCCAGGCCTAGTTGGAATCATACCCCATACCATAACTGGTGTATTATACCCCCACAATGTAAACTGTGTGGGAGGTATGATTCCAAGCACTGTAAAGGCCCTATAATAGCTCCTCAATGCTCCTGGTACTAGTCTTCTAGACCCAGACAGCACAACATGGCTGCTGCCTACCAGAGACACAATTTTGTCCTCCTGCTGCTGAGCCGAGCTCGAGCAGGGGAAGGCAGAACAATAGGCATCCTGTCACAGGGAGGTGTGATCACCTCAAAGACAGGGTTTAGGGTTACGGGGCCTGGCGGGAGCACTTGCCAGCGCCACATAGTCTGTGTGCAGGGCACATTTGGTGCCCTCCATGCATAGTCCAGTTCAAACCAGTTTATAGAGCTGTTGGCTCCCGCTCTGACGTGAAACTTGGCAAAGTACAGGGGAGTATCCTCCCCATTGTCCATCTCCACTTTAGGAAAGGACCCCTGAGTTTTCCCAACCCTTTCCTTAAGGTATTTAAGGGCTTACCTGAAGGTGAGTTCCTAGATTAGTTGTGGAAAATGATTCAATTGAGACACCACTTCAACTTTGACCATCTGGGCACTCTGGACTTCTCTCTGGGCATCAAGGCTGCAACCGGGAACACTCCTTCTGTTCCTGATCTCTTCGCCTTGCTCGTCTGCTGCAACGTCCGTGCCTATGCTCCATACAGGAAACCTTCCAAGGCCTGTGGGCATCCAAGACACCTGAAGGAATCTACCTTGAAGTGAAAGAGTCACTTCCCTGCATCTGGAGGCACCGTAACTAAGCTGACCGATCTGCTGATCCTGGGCTCCCATAGACTCCAAAAGTCTCAGCAACACAGGTCATGGTTCTTCACATCCCTCGAGGCCTGCCCTGCTCTCTCACCAAGCTTGAGGCCAGTATCCCACGTCAGAACTGCAGGAACCGAATTCCTGTGCACCACGTGGACTTGTCATTGCAAAGGCTTGTTGGCTTCCGGCCATCAAGATCTTCAGGCTCCAAGTAGACCCAACCTCAAGCATTTCCAGCGACCAAGATCTTTGTCCTCACTGCATCTCTTGCATTGTGGGCCTGCATCTTTGGTGAGCTGCTCGAGGTCCTCTGTGACTCTAGTGCCTCCGGTCTGTGGGTCCTGGCGAGGACCACCTTTAATTCTTTTGGGCTTCCCTGATTGCTCCGGACCTGCCCTGACTTCCCTGCTTGTGGTGAGTCTCCTGGATCTTGCTAGTCCCGACATTGCTGGTTGCAGTTGCCTAGGCTTGTTGGTGCTACCACCGGACACCGGCAGCTCAACTCTCAACATCCGATGTGGGACAGCTTGTCTACAGCTCCTGGTCTTCCACAGCATTGACTGGTCCACACAGCTGCTGTTTCAAGGTCACTATCAGCTCTTCTGCAACACTCAAAATTGGTGAGCGTTATTCTTCTGTGCCTCCTGGTCACTCCCGAGTGGCATAGACTCTTGCCCCTCTGCTTGCAGATTCTTCACATCTTGAATCCACCTTTGTGTTCCACTGGACACTTTCACCTTCCCCAGCAGCGGCATCTGCCTGAAGTCCTCCATGTGGTTTGACGGCAGTTTCAGATGCCAATTCACACCTATGCACCCGGCTTGACTGGTGCAGGTATCCTGGGGCATATGTATCAAGTTATTTGGAGGTTGCAAACACTGCAAATCGCTAAATACCTCCCCCCGATGTATGACAGAGTTTCACAGTGTAAAATAGGAATTCATAAAAATTGTGAATACCTATTTTGCGAGTCGGACATTTTGCGAATTTCATTTGTGACTTCGCAAATCCAACACGCAAATTGCGACAATCGCAAAAAGCGGTGTCACAATTTGCGAAATCGCAAATCTTTGTATTAAAAAGTCGCAAATAGCGAATTCACAAAATTATTAGCAATGGTGCACATGATTATTACCACCAACTCTGAGCAAGTGGTAACCAGGTGCAACCTATTTAAACAGTTCCACAATGCTACAGGGCTTTCTACAATGGCAGCACTGTATGTGATAGCTAGGAGGATGTGGATTCAAGCAGCAGCACAGAGAAGGAGGTGACAGGAATGGGTCTTCAGAGTGCACATCACTCTGTTGCAGCAGACAGAGGAAGAGATACATGAGAAGTATAGGCTGGTCTCAGTTACCATACTGGACTTGATTGCAGAGCTAAAACCTATGCTTGAACACCCCACCCGCAGGACCCAAACCATTGCAGCACATGTGCAGGTCCTCTGTTCACTGCACTTACTGGCATCAGGGAGCTTCCAGGGGGTGATAGCGACAGCAGGAGGGGTCTCCCAGAGTTGCCTGTTGCGCTTCTTCCATGCATTCCTGGATGCAATGGTACAGAGGCTACATCATCACATCACATTCCCATCCACACAACAGGCGTTGCAGCAAAACAAACTGGACTTCTACCAGATTGCTCAATTTCCCCATCGCATTGGTTGCATAGTTGGTACCCATGTAGCCCTCTCACCCCCATCTAACAATGAGTATGTATTCAGAAACTGCAAATCATACCATTCCCTCAACATACAGGTCATCTGCAATGCCAAACATATCATAACGGCGATAGTGGTACAATACCCTGGCAGTACACACGATTCCTTCATATTCAGACACAGTGGGATATACAGACATCTCACTGGGGGCGAATTTGGTGAGGGCTACCTGCTAGGTCAATGCATGTCACGCACTCTTACATACAGTTCAGGGCTGAAGTGAGAGTACAGTGAATGACCATATGTCTTTCATCCTGCAGGCGACAGTGCATATGCATTCCGCGACTTCATCCTTACACCATACCTCAATCCGGCTAATCCGAGAGAGCGAAGATCCAAACGTTCACACAAGTCAACGCGCTGTGTAATTGAGCGCACATTTGGTATTCTGAAGAGCAGGTTCTGCTGCCTGCATAAAAGTGGAGGAGCACTACAATCCTGCCCTGAGACCTGCTGCAAGATTGTGGCTACTTGTGCCATGCTGCACAACATTGCGACTAGAAAAGGCATACAAGTGGAACTAACAGATACTGAATCAGATGAGGATGAAGTACCAGGCCCACGTTGCAGACCAGCAGGTGGTATAAGGGCAGCTGCAGGATGCCAGAGACGTGATGAGATAACACACAACTATTTCTAGGTGAGCAATGATGACACAATGCAAATAATGATTTGACCATGACTGTGTTTTTTTTTCCCTTTAGCTTCAGGTAAATATCAGTCACACAGCCTACATACACACTTTATGTGTGGCACAAACTGTCAAACATGTCATGTCCACAGTGCATGGATGAAGGGTCAACAAAAGTCCATATGCTATGGGTACTTCACCCATTGGCTTTCTGCTGTGGTCACAGTTTATTTTTTGTGTGCACGTCCTGCTGTTACACCTCAGGGTGCTGACTGCTCTCCCTTGAGGCATCCATTGGTGTTCCCTGCCTTACACTACACTGTCCGGGTTCGGCAATTTGTGGGGTGATGCTGCTTCAGCTTGAGAGCTCCTCACTGTCCCCTGAGCCCAGGAGACCTGTGCCACCCATGGTAGCTGTCTGCAGCTGGTCTACTGCATTTGTCACCTGCACCAAACCTTTGGCCACATCCTGGCTGCAGAGTGCCATTTCGACCTGCATGGTCACTGTGCGGCTGACAGCATGGAAGTGGCATTGGACAAGCGATTGACCTCCTTGCTAGGAGTTGGGAGGTAATCCTCCTAGACAGCGCAGCGGAGGTTACCATAGTGCGGCAGACACTCCACCAGCGTCTGGAGGCGAAAGCAACTGACACTTTTATTACAGTAGAGACAGCTGATACTCAAGTCACTCCTCCAGATAGATTTTACGAAGTGACCATCCAAATTGAAGGTGATGTTAAATGCCCAGTTAAAGCAGTGTTTTGGGAAAACCTCACTTCTTCTCATGATATTTTATTGGCAGAGGTTGATTGGCCTTCCCCTCTTGTCCTAGCCTCCTCTAGAGGGGAGAATGTTATTCTTCCTAGTTTTTCACAATATGTCACCGATGAGGACATAATGGCTTTTGCCTCGAAGTGAGCTTTAGCCTTAGCCCCATCGTTATATCACAATCAGGCAGTTTGGGACGAGGGGTTCATGTTCTTCCTTTGCGTTCTAGACCTCAGCCCCAACCACAATATCCGATCAAATGAGACGATTAAGCGCCCATAAGCGAAATCTTGACCAAATTGGAATATCAGGGTATGACTGAACCCTGTGTTTTATCAATGAATAATCCTCTTTATAGTGAAACCGGATGGTTCATATTGTATAGTTTTAGATTACAGACATTTGAACAGTCACGTTCGTACCTTTGCGGTTCAGAACACACATAGTTCTGCGTTAGTGAATGACATTGTTCGAAAAAAGTACAAAACCACTGTGGATATTTCCAATGGATTTTTCAGTCACTCTTTGGCTCCAGAGAGCCGTGATTTGACCGCATTCAGTGCGCTGGTCAATCAGCGCCGATATGTGAGATTGCTTATGGGATATAAGAATAGCTCTGGTGTGTTTGTGGCACGCATAGTGTCCCTTTTGCATGAGATCGACCCTGATGCCTTCTCATACATCGATGACATATATTTGACGGATGATAAATTACACCTACATCTCCTGCATGTGCACTGCATTATCACACATTTTGCGAACTTTGGTTACAAAATCAATTTTGCTAAGTCTCATATTGCCTTATTGGCAGTTCTTTTTCTTGGTTACAAACTCAACAATAAAGGTAAGTGGATGCCCCCCACTTTCTGGAGAAATGTGCTCAATTGCAACCTCCATCTACACTTAACAAATTGCAATCCTTGCTGTTGTTTTTTAAATTTCGGGAGAACATACATTCCTGATTATGCCCAGCGTATCAAACCACTTTACTCTTTGATACAACCTTCTTTTTCGTCTTCCTGTTGGCTTCCAGAACATACCGCAATTCTTTGGTCTCTGCAGTCTGATCTGTTTGCGACCAACTTCTTGTTAACACAAGACAATTCTAAAAATTTGATCATAAGGATTGTACCAGGCACGTTAGGTTTCACATGCTTGACGTTCAATGAGGGGGACACGGTCCTCATTGCTTATAAATTGCATTTGTATGCTCCAGCTGAGATGCGTTTCTCTTCTACAGAGCGTTCTTTGGCTCAGGGTAAACGCATTTTCATGGTCTCACTGGTACCTGCTCTAGAAACAGTTACAAAGGCTAGTGTTCCGAATTCCAAAGCCTTGCATCCACGGTGGATACAAGGGGTTAGTTCTTTGACGTCGGCTGATGTCAACTTTATCTTTGACCCTTCTTTGCAAACACAGGAGTTTTACCAATGTGAACATGTTCATCCTCCTTCTTTATCATTACTCCCTCTTGATCAGTACAAATGTATAATTTACACTGATGGTTTTGAGCAGCCTGCCATTGTTTCTAAACATGCTTATTCTGCTGCCTACGCAATTGTGGTGGGGAAGATTGTTGATGGGGATTTTAAATCCTGCTTGGTGCACACACATTCTCTAGGAGATTGCACGGCTCAATTGGTGTAGCTACGTGCTTTGGTTTTAGCTCTGGAATTTGCTGATCCAGTGGTTCCTACACTTGCAGTGTGCGATTCGTTTTACTGTGTACAATCCTTCAATGACAATTTGTTCTCTGGACACAAAATGATTTTCGCGATTCTAAATGTAGCGCAATTATGCATAAAACGCTTTGGGTTAAAGTGGCCGGTCTTAAGAGGAGCGCTTGCCACTCACACATGTTATCCATACTTTGGGCCATCAACGTGTGAGAGCACAAGCTGTTGGTAATTTACTGGTTGATGAGGCAGCCAAATCTGCAGTAGCCACTTGTTCTGTAGCCGCAGTCACTAGGTAAAAGACTAAAATTGATGATTACATCCTGGCAGCTATCGCTGAGATGAAGGAGGGAACGGAGTTTCCCCAAAGTTTTCCTCCACATTACACATACCACTTGTCTTCCGATCAATCCCAGAACAACTATTCCGTCCGTTGGGGATCGGCTGATTCCCAATGAGGACCGCATTGATCATTGCCGCTCATGAATGCGTAGCTTCAGCCCATGCTGGAGTAACTGTGACAATTTCACTTTACAGCAACGTTTCTGATGGTGTGGTTTATATCAAAAGGCACATAAATATGTTCTTTCTTGTGACATTTGTCAACAAATTAAGCCTTTCTCCTGTTGCACATCCACCCCACACTCAGCTTTACATCTCTAATCAGCCGTTTGGCTGCATTTATCTTGATCACTGCGGTCCATTGACTTCTGACACTGCTTTTAAACATGTCTTGGTTGCAGTGGATTCGTGCACTAGATTCCTTTGGGTATGGCCGCAATGCAGTGCAGATGTTATAAAAGGTTTGCGTGTCTTTGTCGGGACATTTGCCTGTTGCACTTTCCATTCAGATGAAGGTCCTGCATTTGCCTCCAAGGCTTACTGGAATGCGATGAAATCTCTGGGGCTGCTAGTACAATTTTCTTCTCATATCGGCCTTAGGGCAATTCTGTTGTGGAACAGATGAACCGTGACTTAAAGCAATCTATGACAGCGAGAGTCTTGGCAGGGGTTGGCTGACTCATCTCTATGGAGTCCAACGTGCACTAAATAATCTCCATAGAAGATCTCTGGGTGGGCAGACCCCATACAAAATACTTTTTGGCATTAAAATGTTTGTCTATCAAACAAGAAGGGGGGACCAAGGAGCTAATAAAGGTCCAGTGTCCATGCTCCCTGGTGCAAAAAGTCACCCATGCCCTTAAAGGATATGTTAAAAAAGAAAAGAAAAAAGAGTGAAATAGAAACCTAGGTAAGGGACCCACTCAGGAAATGGAAGACCACTCTTTGTCCTCTGATGCCCTCACACACCCCGAAGGATGTCATGCTTCATCATTGGGCAGTTGCTCCTCGTAGGGCCGGCGCTGCAATTCCCTACGGGCCCCCCCGAAGGGTCACTTTATTGGAGATCTTTAGAGGACTGCCGGATGATGCATGCAGGTGTGTGGAGAGTGGATCCTCTAGGGAGGGTAAAAAAGGTGCGTGCAATATTGTGAACAATTCAATAAAGGGTCATCATGCAGCAAATGTCAAAAAATTTACCCTGAGCAGACTATGTCTGCTAAATAAAAATTATAAAATCCCCTGGAGGCACTCTATGTCCAGGTGTCGTAGGTCAACATGTTTCGCGCCTGTGTCGCCATAAGGGTCGTTGGCGCTTCTTCAGGACCAGGGTAATAGTTAGTAAATAAAGTGCACGTGATGCAAAGTGAAATCCAAAAAAATACCCTCTATATCGATCAGGGCAATAACCTGTACTCCCTCAATGTGGTTACAGCTTAATGTTGGAAATCGCTCCTGATCAGTTCCTAGGAAAGAGAAAAAAGGAAACACAACGGGTATGTGCATCAGTAAAACTTGATGCATCAATAGTGTGCCACAGCTGTGTGCACATCAACCACATTAAGAAAGCAGGTACAAGAATCATGTAAACACATACATTACACTTGGTAGACCCAAAGCTCTGTGTAATAACAAATAGAAATTCCTCCCCATGAACATTAAAACATATTTGTGGCATGTTATTGCGTTAGAAGTGGCAGGAGACAGGACAAACAAAAGTCACCTTATCCATTTACAGATTAGCCCTGAAGTAATGTCTCTAAAAGAGAACATGGCCCCTAATGTTCAAAACAAAATGGCTAATAATGAGGGTAATCAGTGCTCTGTCATCCTTACCTAGTATTTAGAAGACGGTCGCTCCATTAGCTAGAAGCATGGGACGCCCGCATATTATCGGGCTGAAACAACAATGATATGGTTTAGAATTCCGTTGGTGAAAATACACAAAACTCTAAGTTCTCAATGGTCTATACTCAGTAATCAAGTTCCTCTCCTAGTCACCTACTCACGGTTCTGCCTGGGCGATAGCTCCTGTATACCTGCCCCGTCCATGCGACTGCCAGAAAAAACCTGATTATGGCAGCGCGAGAAACTAAAATAGTAGCGGGGACAGGTATCGGGGCGGTTTCCCTTTCCGGGATAGCAACTCTAACTGGGACCCAATGCGCGTGCGCAAATGGAGATCGTTAGTGTGCATACGTAAGAAAGATACACTGATCCCCTCTGCCTCAATGTGGGCATCCTGTTTATATACCCCGTAAATGACGGTAGTTCAAAAAATGGCTATCTCCTGGAATGCTAATACTCGCATTCATCAAGCTTGAAACTACCGAACGGAGGATAAACTATTTTGCACGTGACATCGATCTCACACATAATTAAAAGACATCACACACGCTGCGGTCTTGATAATTATAGTCAGTAGGGCGGCATATTTCCATACAAAGCCGTCCCAGAACAGATACTCGTGCTAAAATGTAAAGAAATCTTATAATAAAAAGCAATATATACAATGTTTGGTTATCTAAGAATCCATTGAGAAAAAAGAAGAAGGAGGGGGCTGGGAGGTAACCAAAATTTCATGAACCTCGACATCCCTATAAACACTGTCCCCCTAAGGCTCTCTGTGCCACGTAAAGTAGAAGAGGGGTCAGATAAACAAGAATTTTGCCGTAACATGTGCATCAAGGCACCATTTCGTATTAACCACTACCATCAGTGTTACAAATGGCTTGTGTACCTGAGAAAGAGAAAATTGGAAATAAAGTGATAGAATAAGGTCCCACGGCTAGCCGCTGTACTATATCTCTATCATACAAGAAGGGGGGACCAAGGAGATAATAAAGGTCCGGTGTCCATGCTCCCTTTAACTATGTATCAATCACCCAGAGGACACTGTTCCTATGGCTTGGTGCAAAAAGTCACCTATGCCCTTAAAAGATATGTTAAAAAAGAAAAAAGAGTGAAATAGAAACCTAGGTAAGGGACCCACTCAGGAAATGGAAGACCACTCTTTGTCCTCTGATGCCCTCACACACCCCGAAGGATGTCATGCTTCATCATTGGGCAGTTGCTCCTCGTAGGGCCGGCGCTGCAATTCCCTATGGGTCCCCTGAAGGGTCATTTTATCGGAGATCTTTAGAGGACTGCCGGATGATGCATGCGGGTGTGTGGAGAGTGGATCCTCTAGGGAGGGTAAAAAAGGTGCGTGCAATATTGTGAACAATTTAATAAAGGGTCATCATGCAGCAAATGTCAAAAAATGTACCCTGAGCAGACTATGTCTGCTAAATAAAAATTATAAAATCCCCTGGAGGCACTCTATGTCCAGGTGTCGTAGGTCAACATGTTTCGCACCTGTGTCACCATAAGGGTCGTTGGCGCTTCTTCAGGACCAGGGTAATAGTTAGTAAATAAAGTGCACGTAATGCAAAGTGAAATCCAATAAAATACCCTCTATATCGATCAGGGCAATAACCTGTACTCCCTCAATGTGGTTACAGCTTAATGTTGGAAATCGCTCCTGATCAGTTCCTAGGAAAGAGAAAAAAGGAAACACAACGGGTATGTGCATCAGTAAAACTTGATGCATCAATAGTGTGCCACAGCTGTGTGCACATCAATCACATTAAGAAAGCAGGTACAAGAGTCATGTAAACACATACATTACACTTGGTAGACCCAAAGCTCTGTGTAATAACAAATAGAAATTCCTCCCCATGAACAATAAAACATATTTGTGGCATGTTATTGCGTTAGAAGTGGCAGGAGACAGGACAAACAAAAGACACCTTATCCATTTACAGATTAGCCCTGAAGTAATGTCTCTAAAAGAGAACATGGCCCCTAATGTTCAAAACAAACTGTGCTCTGTCGTCCTTACCTAGTATTTAGAAGACGGTCGCTCCATTAGCTAGAAGCATGGGACGCCCGCATATTATTGGGCTGAAACAACAATGATATGGTTTAGAATACCGTTGGTGAAAATACACAAAACTCTAAGTTCTCAATGGTCTATACTCAGTAATCAAGTTCCTCTCCTAGTCATCTACTCAAGGTTCTGCCTGGGCGATAGCTCCTGTATACCTGCCCCATCCGTGCGACTGCCAGAAAAAACCTGATTATGGCAGCGTGCGAAACTAAAATAGTAGCGAGGACAGGTATCGGGGGCGGTTTCCCTTTCAGGGATAGCAGCTCTAACTGGGACCTAATGCGCGTGCGCAAATGGAGATCGTTAGTGCGCATACGTAAGAAAGATACAATGTTTGTGCCAGACATTGATGGTCTAGACGTTGTGGCGGCTGCCACAACCTTTGACGTAGATAAATCATTGTGCTATGTTGCAGGATCTACAAAAAGCTCCTGATTCATAAGCAAAAGCCCAGGTGTCCTCTTCCGCGGATCCATCGGTGCTAATTCCTGTTTCTGGCTGGCTTCCTAAAGTTGGAGGCCTGGGCTGAGAAAAAGTGGAGAACAAAAAAGAATTTGTTCCATCATACTGTGCAATGGTCAAAGTCCTTGGTTTGAAAGGCACCCATACTGTGATCTTGCCTCCTTTGCCTGGTTGTAAGGAGAACCTTTACATTTCCATCAGACATGTCAACCTACACATATGGCCGATACCGAATAGTATGCCTCCAAGCATTCCACGCAGAGATATTTAATTGAATCCAATGGCTTCTGTTTCTTCGAATAATCCCCAGCGAATGGAGGGGGAGATGGAAACTTCAATTGATTTATTATCTGTTTCTCCTTCTACATCTACATCTGCAGATATTGAGTATGCTTCTCCTCCTGTTGAGGTCATAATGGAAATTCCTGAGTACCATACCTGACAGATCCAATGCAGCACATGTCCTGTTGTTTCAGCTGGGGTCCAATGGTTATTATATGGACCGTACTAGCTTTTCCTCTGACACATCCTCCTCGTCATGTTCTGTGGCAGAGCCCCCTACACGTACCAGTCTTTTCATCTCCTGGTTCAAAAACACTTACATGGTCCTGCCCTGGACATATATCTTGATGGTGCTTACGATGATATTCCTTTTCATGTGGATTGGGTTTGTGATTGTGTTTTTCCTCTTGATTAATGGCCATTATTTACCTGAGAGCTCTGCTGTGAACTTTGTTGACAGGGTTCTGGCCCCTCATACTTCGTCCCACATAATGAAAAGAGACCAAGGCCTTGTCAATATATCAGCGTTCCCTGTTGTTGATGGCATTGTTCGGGATAAAGCATCATACAATATCTATGGCTCGACCGAAACTTTGAACATTCCATACGTTTTCCGCATTTCATTAGGAGATGTGGTTTTGCCCGATCTACATTCTGATGACTGAGGTGTTCATGCTGTTCATTCATTGTTCTCTGATTTAAAATATTATGCTACTATTGACATTGAAGATTTTTATTTAAATTCAGCAAATTAAGCGGATTTATTCTGTTATCAACATTATGGCCATATAATATTTCCTCCATTCCATTATTGGCTCCCTATGATACATGGCAAACACACTAACTATACAATTGATGGCTTAGCTGTCATGTTTCAGAATGGCACACTCAACTCTTCCAATATTGACCCCTTGGGATTATTACTGGGGCCGTCGAGCTCCAATGCATGCCAATTGCGTTTTCTGAATACCACAAAATGGTTTACACAACGTAGACCTGATTTAAGTTTCCCACATTACCATGCAGTTACCACATACTCTGTAGGTAAATTGTGCCAGCAATGTCAGCAATGGTTGGAACATTCCACACTGTCGTCTGTGAAACAACACCTTTCTCTTTTGTCAGGTGACATCGATTTGGCTGATTCTTTTTTTAGGTCCAAAGTCCCCTTGCACAAAATGTTTGATTTATTCAGCATATAATTAATTTTGGAAACTGTCGCAGATGGAAGCTGCTGTGCGTCTGCGCCAAATTGATTAGGCTAATTTAGAAAAAGTTCTTGCAGTAGTCGATAACAGAATTAATACACTGTCTTCCTGTATCTATACTTTGGATAATATATCTTGATGGTGCTTACGATGATATTCCTTTTCATGTGGATTGGGTTTGTGATTGTGTTTTTCCTCTTGATTAATGGCCATTATTTACCTGAGAGCTCTGCTGTGAACTTTGTTGACAGGGTTCTGGCCCCTCATACTTCGTCCCACATAATGAAAAGAGACCAAGGCCTTGTCAATATATCAGCGTTCCCTGTTGTTGATGGCATTGTTCGGGATAAAGCATCATACAATATCTATGGCTCGACCGAAACTTTGAACATTCCATACGTTTTCCGCATTTCATTAGGAGATGTGGTTTTGCCCGATCTACATTCTGATGACTGAGGTGTTCATGCTGTTCATTCATTGTTCTCTGATTTAAAATATTATGCTACTATTGACATTGAAGATTTTTATTTAAATTCAGCAAATTAAGCGGATTTATTCTGTTATCAACATTATGGCCATATAATATTTCCTCCATTCCATTATTGGCTCCCTATGATACATGGCAAACACACTAACTATACAATTGATGGCTTAGCTGTCATGTTTCAGAATGGCACACTCAACTCTTCCAATATTGACCCCTTGGGATTATTACTGGGGCCGTCGAGCTCCAATGCATGCCAATTGCGTTTTCTGAATACCACAAAATGGTTTACACAACGTAGACCTGATTTAAGTTTCCCACATTACCATGCAGTTACCACATACTCTGTAGGTAAATTGTGCCAGCAATGTCAGCAATGGTTGGAACATTCCACACTGTCGTCTGTGAAACAACACCTTTCTCTTTTGTCAGGTGACATCGATTTGGCTGATTCTTTTTTTAGGTCCAAAGTCCCCTTGCACAAAATGTTTGATTTATTCAGCATATAATTAATTTTGGAAACTGTCGCAGATGGAAGCTGCTGTGCGTCTGCGCCAAATTGATTAGGCTAATTTAGAAAAAGTTCTTGCAGTAGTCGATAACAGAATTAATACACTGTCTTCCTGTATCTATACTTTGGATAATATTGTATCATCTGTCATTGACATGGTTCAACATAAAGTGTCTGTTTTGTATCATGATCAAAATCAGTTGCATCTGTAATGCAGTTTGCTTGGACCTTGCAAACACACAAAAATGGAAAAGTGCCATGGGTTTATTTCAATGCTTCTGCACTGTTTTTGCCGTTTAATTGACTGATAAACAGAAATTAATGTCCATGAAAGACGCAACATACACATTGATACATATTGAACAATTAGAACAGTTACCGTTTTCTGTGGCAGAGACGGATTCAGCTGTGTGGTTAATACATGGGGTTATTTCACTGCCTATCACACTTTTTCAGTTCACAGCATGCATGAAACATCATCCTGTTGGAAGATATGAGCCACTGGGCAATAATTATATTAACAAATTATGTTTGTTACCTTTCACCTACAGATGTCAGCACGCAGATAAGGAAGTTTTCCTTACAGGGCAGAGTTACGATTCCACAGTAGAACATTCCCTAGTCTGTAAACAGGTTAAGCTTCACGGAGCTTGTAACGTTTCGGCCCCTAATCTGGCTTGTTTTTTCAAAGGTACCCCTGTCCCATCTATTATTCCCGTATTAACTTTGCTTTCTAATGGTAGTTATTATATTTTGAATAACCACGGTTGCTGTGACTTACGGGTGGGCATCCTGTATATAGTGACAGTTTCTCAGCGAGTTACATGTTGCAGCAATGTCCTGTTTCCACCCCCGCATGGGATTGTAGATAGTTCCCTTTCGCCTTCCATTCCAATTTTGGAAACAGATTTCAACAAGCGAAGCAGACTCAAAGCGTTATTGTTTCAACAAGAAGTCGCTCTCACATCAGCTCGAGAGACCTTCGAATTGCAGGTGGCAAGAACCGCAAGTGAGATACACTCACTGCTAAACATGAATCTTCCACTCTATTTTGGAGAATTAATACACCAAATATTTAATGTGTGTGATACGGGGGACCTTGCTCACTTTTTTAAAATCGTGGGGTCTACCTTGTTTCTTCCTTTCAGACTATATTTGGAGTAATTGCGGCCTTTATCCATTCTATTTTTTCCAGCGCCTTCAGAGAGTTTCCCCTGGTGCTCCTGTTGATTTGCGGTGTTCTGCTTCTCCTATTGTTGCTTCGCAATGGATGCTCAATCTGTGGAGCTGCCAAACCCGGTCCAGTTGCAACTGTAATGTGATCGACTGCAGCAGCTTTTTGGTTCTATGCCAGTGAAGTCCTTTGCTATCGACTACTGGCTGACCTTCCGTTATGCCTACTTCACCTTCTTGCAACCTGTATTCCACTGCCTCCGGTGCCCTTTTCAATGGGCCATAGATGTCTGCCACTCTAATACCAGACACGCTGCCCTGGATTAAGATCTGTTAATGGGTCTGTTGAAGGCCCATGACCAGAAATGTGCCATGGGTAGGTGTTTGTTGTGTGATCCTCCACTTGGACCAACAGAAGACTTGAGTACCTGTGCTTGTGTGCAGCACCTAATAGACCGGAGTTTCATCGAAGTTAAGACAGGGTGCCCTGTGATGCTCCTAACGGCCTCTGGATATGAGGAGCATGTGTGCTTGTTCGATCTACTAAACTTAATGGCATACCTTTTTACTATAGAGGGCATGGACAACATTCTGGAATTCATGGCATTCCGTTTTTTATGCAACATTTTTGTCTCCGAAGACTAACTAACAAGGGATGGGATTTTGAGTGCCCAATTGGCAAACTTTTTTGGGGAAAATATACCCTGCAATGAGTAATTTTTACCATTAAGACGCTTTGTTTTTGCTTGGGGGTGGAGCAAGCCACACCTGAAGATGACAGCGTTTTGAGCGAGCCCCTTCTGTCACTTGAACTAGTAAACTGGTTTGCTTTGTTCCTAAATAACAGAACTCAAAGAATAAAAGTCAATCAAACCCAAATTCTAAAGCACTAAAATAAAATATTCATTACCACATGTATGCTGATGATTCAAAATTATACTTGAAAATGTCATCACCTGAGGACGTGAATACTCTCATCCACACCCTGTTGAAAACCCAACAATTGTTAACTTGCAAACGCCTTATGCTCAAAGCACTCAAAACGGAATTCATTTTGATCACCTACCACAATCCCCCTGCCCCATAGAACAATGGCTCTAACGACTTACAGCTCCCAATTACGCCCCCAACATCATTGACTCTACTACATCACTTGGTATTATGTTGGAAAAATAACTGAAAATGCATGACCACATCAGAGCAACCACCAGGGCAGTCAACTACCAACTGAACGTTCTAAGGAAAATCAAACCTTTCTTGCCACTGATAACTTTCAATCGGCAGTCTAATACCTAGTCATCTTCTGATTAGATTACGGGAGTGCTACTCCTGCAGATCTACCCAAAGAAAGGCAAGCCCCGCTAAGGGCAGCGCTAAACTCAGTGGCTAGGCTCGTCACTGGATCCAGAAAATTCGATCCGATCACTGCAGACCTAAAACATCTAATTGGCTCCCATTTGAAGAAGGATTCAACTGAAAATAGCGTGCATGACGAATAAGGCCCTTCACCAGAACGCTCCCGTGTACCTGGCTAGTAAACTGGAACTGTCTGGGGGTATTCTCTACTTATGAAGCACCAAGTCCCTATTGTTGAAACTGCAGAAGCGCAACAAAAAGAAGACTTACAACCGCTCCTTCTCCAGCATAGCCCCAAGAATATGGAGCGCACTGCCGCCCATAATCAGGTCAAACCCCTTAACGACCTCTTAGAAAAAAGAAGTGAAAAAGCTTCTGTTGAACAAATTACTTCAATAATAACCCTGAGGACCTCAGCTGGACCATTTTCAAGTAGAAACCTCTGGATCATGAATCTACCTAACTAATTCTTACTTTGCATTTATCTTGTTGCTTACTTATTCCTGATTGCTTTCCTACTCTATATGTATGACTATTCTTCTGTTTGTACAGTGCTCTGATACCCTGTTTGGTCATATTCACGCCATATAAAACTCCTCAAATAAATAAATACAATAAAAAGCATGTCTCTTTGTAAATGGTCCAAGCTCCTCCCACTTTATGCTTCAAGAAGCACTTGTGAGTATTGCACCACTATCGACTCTTCTTCTCTTGCTTGCTTTTAAGTCATATCTGGATAGGGTTAGAAAAAACCATATTAGTGATGAATTTAAACCAAAAATCTAGAATCTAAGCTATCTGTCTATGTGGGTGCTGTCATCCTTTTGATCTCAATCACTCTTTTGCCTTTTTGAGTGGCAGAGGACATGTGTCAGCTATGCCTAAAGGTGGAAAAAACAAGCATCACAGGTACACAGATATATGGGTCCTTTATTACATCAAAATGGATATTTGAAGATGAGGCAATAATATCAGTGCACAGTAGATTTATGAGCAATACCACTTCTCAATGGTTACAGCAAAAACATTAGCATTTAAATTACAGTTGGTTACCATACAGTTTTCTGACAGTTTGACCATGAGGTGCCAAGCACAGAATAATAAATTACGGCTCTATCAGAACTTGGAGCAAGACTGTATGGGTGTTCAGCTATTTTCTGGACTGGGATTGTAATGAGATTAGTTTTATCTAGAGCAATGGACAAGGATATTTTCCATAGTAGTGCGCTTTATAAATGCTATGATTGATTGATTGATTTATATTTTTCCATTTTATGATGACCAGTCTGATCTCTGCTTGGCTCTTTGCAAGTTCGTATCCCCTGATAGCAACACAATCATTACAAGATAACCTAATTTAGTGTTGTGGATTACATTGTAAATACACCTTTAACATATTGATTTGAGCCTTGGCTGGAAAGTGGTGCTGAAGTTGCTCTTTCAATGTTTGAGAGAATGTTTTTGAATTTCTGGGTGCCAGTGATTTAATAGGGATGGCAGAATGATATTCAGATGATCATTGTCTGTTTTGGTGAGAATTATGACGTATGCTCAGAAGAAAAGACTCTTCCGAGGAGGCTGAAATGATGCCAGACTCATTATGTTTCATGTTGAGGTATGATCAGTTTTAATGTTTTATTTTTCCATGATAGCAGTTCAGTTTGAGGCCTTGGAGCAGAAAAGTTGAAAACAGTATAATGTCAACAATGGAATGCATATCTTAAAAGCACATGTCCTTTCTTCACCACATCGCTCCTCTGGCCAACAGTTTTCACAAAAACTCTCTTTGTAAATACCCCTTTTTTATGATAATGGCCAATTTGTCACATTACCTTCTCCAGTGTTAAGAGGCCTATTACTATTCTGCAGGTATGATGATTTCCTAATTGAACTGCCTTTATGTTGAAGTGTGCATTATCACGAAAGCTCCGAGATTCAGAAAAGGATAAGAATGATGGTGAGAAGCCCTGTTAGTTAACTATGTTTGAATCTCTGGTGTACTTGCCAGGATATTCTTGATTGCTCTGCTCAAGGACAGGTGAATGAGGATTTTTCCTAAAGAGCTAGAGAGAGTGCTCTAAAAATTGGAAGCTTGGTAGTGGAAGGAGGGATGGTCACTGCAATGTGTCTTTATCCTGCTGACCTATAACCTTGGATAGGACTGCCTTTTCTTTTTATGTCGGGAGAATCTACAGTCGTAAAGATACTGCTAGTAAAATTCCTTTGTGACTAACAAACAAGCATAAACTTCCTCAAAAGTAGATGGACAGCAAGTGCTGCTGGGGTCCCTTTATGCGCCAAATGTAGAGCAGCCATCCTACCTGGCCAGTCTGTTGGCGGTACTGGCGCCGTTCGCTGGCCTCCCCTGGCTCTTGGGGGGAGACTTTAACTCCGTACTTGATGTACACATGGACCGGTCCTTCCCGCCCCTGCAGGGCACGCAGGTGGGGTCGAACACCAGAGCCCTTACCGCCTGGTTGTCACATTGGACTCTCACTGACCTGTGGCGGAATGTCCACCCAGACGACCGCGTGTATTCATACTACTCCGCGGTTCACAGCCTCCATGTCCGGTTGGACAGGGTGGTGGACACCCATTCGGTACTTACATGGGTGACCCGTGCGGAATACATGGGCCGGACGCATTCGGACCACAACCCCCTCATATTGGGGCTTCGGTGGCAGCCTGATAGACCTCCGGTACCGACATGGCGCCTTCAGACAGCGGCTTTGGAGGATTCGGAGTTCCGAGCCTCCTTGGGCACTGCGATTGAACAGTATTTTGACCTTAATGATGGCTCCACTGACAGTGAGCTGATAGAATGGGACGCTCATAAAGTATATATTAAGGGGCACTGCCTGGGCGCGACGTGGAATATTCAAAAGCAGCTGGCGTGTGCTCTTGCCGCCTTGGAGTCCCGCCTCCTCTCATGCGAATTACGTGGAGAAGGGGGGGGTACGGACTCGAGTCGCTTACTGGAACTCCGGGCACGCCATGCCGAACTCCTAGACCGGCTCCATTGCCTTAACTATGCGGCTCACTCGGCCCGGGTGCACGCTGCGTCAGATAGGGCCGGACGACTCCTGGCTTAGCTGATTAGGCAGGAGACGGCTCGTGCTCCAATAGGTGCCATTGCTGGTCCTGATGGTACGCTGGTCCACACACAATGGGAAATTCACCAGGCGTTCACGGCGCATTATACCTCTCTGTACCGGTCAACGGGACGGAGGCGTGTGTGTGACCTAGACAAGTTCTTGGCAGCAGTGGAATTGCCCGTGGTCCCGGAGGAGCATCATGCGACCCTGGAGTGCCCCCTCACAGTAGAAGAGATAGGGGATGCCATCTCCTCTCTAGCTTCGGGGAAGGCGCCGGGGCCGGACGGGCTTCCCCGCTTAAGCCAGGACGAGACGCCACTCAGCTGGGGTCCTATTGCCCGCTCGCCCTGCTCAATACGGACTATAAAATCTTGGCGAAGATACTGGCGGAGAGGCTGGCGCCGGTGGTGCCCACGCTGGTGCACAGCGATCAAAATGGCTTTGTACCCAAACGCAGCACCTCTCTTAATCTGCGGCGTTTTTTTCGTGTAATGGAGGAGACTACCCGACACTGGCCCATGGCAGGCTGCCTGGTCCTGGACCTAGAGAAAGCCTTTGATTGCCTGGAATGGGGATACATGGTGACGACGCTGTTGCGATTCGGATTGGGGCTTGGCTTTCTTCAGCTTGCAGCTCTTTTGTACAAAGGTCCTATGGTGCGAGTGCGCACTGGTCCGTATGTCTCGGACCCCATCAAAATCGGCCTTGGCACTAGGCAGGGATGTCCGTTGTCGCCCCTCCTGTTTGCGCTTGCAATGGAGCCGTTGGAGGCGACGCTCCGTAGGGATTTGGCAAATGGCATCCCGCTGGGAGATGCGACACACCAGGTGTCCCTTTATGCAGATGACCTCCTAGTCTTTGTTAGGGACGTGTCTTCTATCCCTGCGGGGCTGGAACGCATCCTGTCCGCCTTTGAACAGCTCTCAGGACTCTGAGTGAATGCAACCAAATCCTGCCTGTACGCCTTTAGAGACGACGCCCGAGACCCAGACTACCGCCTCGGCGGGGTGCGGGTACAATGGCAACCGGACACCTTTCGCTATCTAGGTGTCCAGATCTATCGCCGACTGGCAGATTTGGTGGAGGGTAACCTGGGACGAACCGTGACGGCGATCCGGACTCAGATGGCATTCTGGAGCACACTTGCCCTCTCGGTAACCGGCCGAATAGCGCTTGTCAAAATGATAGTGCTGCCCCGTCTGTTGTACTACTTTGCCAATCTGCCGGTGTACATACCGGCGTCCTTCTTCATGCCCTTTACGTGCTCCCTCCGCAACTTCATATGGGGAGCGGCGCGCCACAGGGTCGCGTTGCCCAAACTGTGTCTCCCCGTAGGCCAGGGCGGGCTCGCGATGCCATGTCTCGAGCATTACTATCTGGCAGCGCAGTTGCAATGGGTGGCCCGGTGGCTGGCGGACAGATGCCGCGAGGACACTGCGACGGCAGAGAGCCCTCCGCTGGCATTGTTCTGAGCTCCTTAGAATCTTTCATCCGACGGCGGGTGCGCTACGGCCCAAGCCGCTGCTGTTAGTGGTGGTGTGTAAATGCTACCGTAGAAGTCTCCGGCTTACCAGTACCAGGCTCCCGTACGCTCCGGCTATACCTCTGGAGGGCTCCCCTTGTGGGCGAGGAACGCTTGGAGCTGCAGAATTGAGGGATTGGCATGCGGCTGATATCCACACTTTGGAGGACCTATACCATGAGGGGGGCCTTCTGCCGTTCGCGACCCTTGCGGAGGAGACTGGGTTGGCGCAGGGCCAGTTCCTCCGTCATCGGGCACTGATAGAGATGCTGGCAGGTCACTGGGGAGACTTGCGGGAAGAGCCGGAGCAGCACTTAGTGATGCAATACCTTCATGTCATGGGCTGAGGGGGACACCTGATTAAATGGTTCGCCGCGGCCTTGCGGGCGCATGCGGCGCCGAGCCTAGGGGCATTACGCGAGAAATGGGAGGGGGACCTTGCCCACCCTATGGTAGATAAAGAATGGGAGAGGGTGCTACAGGGACCGAGGAGGGTACCTAGAAATATGAGATTCCGCCAAATACAGTTTTTCGTCCTGCACAGGGCCTACCTTATGCCGGCTGCCATTAACAGATATTTCCATCGCGTGGATGCATGCTGCCCCCGTTGTGCGGAGGTTGATGCTGACCTGCTTCACATGCTGTGGGGCTGCCCGGAACTGCAGGCATACTGGCAGACGATACACGGGGCGCTCCGCAGGTGCACGAGGTGGGAGATTCCCTCTGAGTGGACCACTTACTTGTTGCACCTCTTTCATAGGCCGCCCCCGGCTAAGGTTGCCTCTCGTTTTATAGATCTGGGGATCATAGTGGCGAAGCGACTTATCACCAAGCACTGGAAGGCGGACGCTGCGCCGCATGTGCGGGCATGGCGCGGCTCTTTTTTGGTCTGGGCAAAGGTGGAGGAAGCGGTACTTCGGCGGGAGGAAACACTGGGCCTGAGGGTGACGCCAATTGCATTCCAATGGGGGGAGATGCTGCAGGTCCTGCTACAATCGGAGGGGGTGGCCCTGGAGGGGGACAGTGGTGCGCTGCAGGAGCTACGCTATACGCTGGGTTGCTGTCTGCCCTGTCGAGGCGTCACGACGCCGGGTATGACTACCTTGACAACGATGACAGTGCATGCTGCGGCTCGGATAATAGTGCATGAAATATTCCTGGAGGCGGGGGCCGGGGGGGGTGAGGAACCCGACGGGAGAGGGGTATGAGGGGAGGGGCCTCTGGACTAGAAACTGTGAGCTGCTGTTGGAGGTTGTTTTAGTTGCTACGCTGTAGAAGGGACAGCTACCCAGTTACAGAATGGGGAGTTTAGCACTGTTTGTATATCTGTTTGGGGATGCACGGGGAACAGCACGCATTTGGCGACAGAGACGGCAATATGATGCTCTCCACAAGGACTGAGGTCGCAGCATCGCGCATGGTGATAGATTTACTCATGGCCTCACAGGTTGTAACTCTGGACAATGCTGCATGCCACTCACTTAGTGTAACGTATCCAGATTGCATGTGATGTGTACTGAGACTTTACCATATGATTGATGTAACTATGCTCTCTGCTAAACTGAGATGTACTGTGTGAATCTAACTGCAAACTCAATAAACAGATTTCTAAATAAATAAACTTCCACAAAAGTATATATTTACCTTTGTGATTCAGGCCCAAAGAGTTTTATTAGTAAAATGCAGACTAGTCAATACAGAATAAATCAGTGTATGCCATAAAGGCTCAGATACAGAGCACAGTCCTAAATTATAAATCATTTGAAGTATCCATAAGTGTCCCATAATTGTCAGGTCCATAAAGAATACCAACAACATTTCTAATAGGTAAAGGACATTTCTCAATAATCGGACTGAGTTTGTGAGGAAAATGATAGTCTCGCCCAAACGGATAAAGTTACATGAGGAAAAATAAAAGTTGCCCTCCACCCACACAAAAAACAGGTGTTTTTATACACATTTTATGCATCAACAATGTAGAAAAACAGCAAATTCAGCATAGCAAGACTATCAACAGTACATTTTGACAAATCAGATAGTGGATCGTCATGTTAAAGTTTATAACACTAGCCTATTTCTAAGAATAATCCACAATATTCCATCACCTTCCACAGCAGCCGCAATCCCGAGATGCAGCACATGCTCTTTGAATAAATGATCTGTTCTGTCACATTGCACTGTGATCCGCGGAAACTATGGTAGAAGATTCGCAGGGAGGACATTGATTGGATCGCGAATGAACAGTAGCAGAATGAGAAAATGCTAGAAACAGTATTCATTTTAATATAAGGGTGTCTTCATGAAGATGTGGAATAACTAATCGGCATTGATAATTATACTTCTAAACATTTCTAACATTTCTAATCATTTGTTTTCTGTACAACATAATTCATTTAATAGTTACAACTATACTCATCAAAAAAACTATTAATTTTCACACATTGTTTATTACTTAAAATTACACATATGAAAAAACTTCAAACAGTTTCCTGCCTTTGAATATTTCTAAATATTCACTCATAACCCATTAACAAGCTTTATTAACTAATCATCTTCATCTTCTTTGGTTGTCGAGCATTCTCCTCCAACTTCTTTACTTGGTTGCAAACATGATCCTTACAATCTTCCATCACCGTTTCTACTGACCTCTTACTCCATTTCCATTGACCTCTTACTCCCATTCTATTTCCATCTTTTCTATTATTTTTATATCATAAATTCTAACAATTTTAGCAAAAGGAATAGAATAATTTCACAAATCATCATGATTATTACAGCAGTTAGAATTGACTGCAAAACACCTCAACCTATATTGCCTAACCACTCACCAACCTTGCCAAAACTTCTCAATACCTCTCCTAACCAAGAACTTATTATTTTCCATAAACCGGGTTCCTCCAAAGACTGATTCTCAAGAGTAAAATTAGTCATATTAGTAATGAAACAATTAATATACTTATCAGGTATGTTAGTACAACACCTTTTTGCTTTAATCACTTTGCAGACTTTGCCCTCTCACCAAAAGAATATCTAAAGCAAGAACATTTTGCATCACCATTGACCTAATTGCTACCATTTCTAAAATTACTAACCTAAAAGACCCTGCCGAATCTACGTAGACAAATGCTTACTTTTCACATCATTCATTGCTACTCCCATTGAAGGAATAATAGCTCCTAACACATCTAATACTATTTGCCCAAAGATACATTTCATGCTTCTCAAACTATGTTCCTCGTTCCATTCATCCATATGATAAACTCTAGGAAAACACAAAGCTAAATGACATGAGGCAATCCAATTACTGGCAAATTGAAATAAGCAAACTTCCGCTAAGAATGGGTTCTTATCAAGCAAATAATCTGCACTAATTTGGTAGTCTATATCACATACACTCTTCCCACAAATTCCACCATATCCCATTGTGATGAACTTTGCCTTAGTATAGCTCCTCTCTTGCTTGATTCCAAATCTAGGATGCAAACCTGACAATCTACATTCTTTTCCTACTTTACCTCCTCTAATGCAATCTTCTGTTCTTCCCAGCTTCTCACTACTTGTACTCTATTTTTAAATGTATTCCCTAACAAAATCATACTCCTCTTTACTCAAAATATGCACATAACTTTTATCCAGGTTAGTATCATATCTGTTTTGTGCACCCACTTACCATATTTTGTTTATCTGTTTTCTTCCCTAATTGGCACATTCTCTAATCACACATTAAAATCAGTCAAGTACGGAGATAGGAAATATTTATGCATAAAAATAGCAATATAAACGCATACAATAAAGAATATGAACTCTGCACTCGCACATAATGGATCCCTTCCCCAACTGATGTAGGAAAGTGGGCACACACATAACATCTACAAACCTTCATTATGTCGAAATACTCTCTAATCATTTTGGTAAAGGCATTATCTTTAAAAACCACCAAGTAAGTATTCCCATGTGTACTGGTATATCATGTTTGAATTCATTTCTTTTAGTTGTAATTTCATTGTAAGCATTATTAAGACGATCAAAAGCATATCCCACAGAAGTCAATAAGTACAATAACAGTCCCGCTAAAACTATCAATACTATTTTCAGTATTACTAGCCCTTTAATTTTACAGCATTTGCTATACTCAATCTTTTTCTGAGACAAAAAGTCCTATCATGGCTAAAATGCAAAAATCAAACATCAACAAAATTTTCATTAAAACAGTAATGTTTCATTCATTCCTTCGTATCTTATTAAAACAATAATCAGTACCAAAATCTCTTAGGGGCCGATTAAGACGGCGGTCGGAAAACCATCCCGACCACCATGGTAGCGGGAAATCACCGCCCGCAGGACCAGCGGGAAAAACGCCGGTCAGATTATGATAAACCGCCAAAATATTCCGACCGCTGCGGTAGGAGGCATCGAAAAACCGTCTGTAACCGGCAGAGCTGGTGAAAATCCGACCGCAACGGTCGTATTCACAGCGGGAAATATACAAACCGCCACCTGGCACGCGGAATAACCGCACGTGACATTATGATATCCCCGACTCCACAGCGGTGCGTTCCGCTGTATCCGACTGCCGCGGTCGCGAACAGTGATGAATGTGACAGCATAGCCATCACTGCGGAGGATCCGTGAAAAAATGGCGGCCGCTGAAAAAAACACACAATAAGGCCACCAAATGCACACAGGGAAGTAGGCCTGCCCCTCAATTAACCTAAAACGGCACAATGACACCTCCCCATGGCAAATTCAAACCAACAAATCACAGGACAACCCACACAACACACCTGACAGCAATACACTAGCTTGCCACACCCACATAGTTGAGCATACAAGCAGCCCCTTCCCTGACCACAATCCTTTGCAATACGCCACAACTGAAGGACCCAACAGCAGAGAACAACGAAGAGGCAAACCTGCACACATCACACCATCACCACAACACACACACACCACCTACACCACCCACACCACCCTCACAACTGCACCCAAAAACATCAGCACAGCACACACCATGGCACCACAAAAAATGCCAAAATTCACAGAAACCGAGCTGGCAGTCATGGTAGATGAGATAATCAGAGTTGAACCACAACTCTATGGTAACATGGTCCAACAGACACCATTAGCCACCAGAACCCAAATGTGGTTGAGGATAGTGTGCAAGGTCAATGCAGTAGGGACCAACCCCCACAACAAGCAAGAAACACAGAAGCGGTGGCATGACCTGTAGAGCATGGTCAAGAAGAAGAGGGCCAAGAACCATGAGCTGGCTCAGAGGACTGGCGGAGGCCCTCCCATTCCACCTAAACCATTCTCTGAGTGGGAGAAGGTGCTTGCCATACTGCAACCAGAGAGTCTTGAAGGAATACCCGGGGGAGTGGAAGCTGGTAAGTACTAACAAATGTATACCAACACACTGCTATGGACTGTTCTGCATACCTACAAACCTACACCTCCTGGGCCCAAGTCCATTGTACTGCCCCACAATACCCAAAACAGGTCACACAGATGTAACCTCCACTCAACCTGATATACCACAAAGGTACCCAACATCAACTGTGTCGTATGTGTCCAGACAATAAGCACTACAACTCCCACCAGGCCCCCCTGTCCCACCCCTCAGCAGGATGGAGGGATGGAGCACTGCACCCCCCCCCCCAGAAGCATGTGTTAGCCATTGTATGCCTCACCCTCACCTAACAGGTAGGTAGCCATCTTCACAGGGAGGGGGAATGTGTCTTGGGAGACAGCACTACAACTCCCACCAGGGCCCCCTGTCCCACCCCCTCAGCAGGATGGAGCACTCGACCCCACCCAGAAGCATGTGTTAGCCATTGTATGCATCACCCTCACCTAACATGTAGGTAGCCATATTCACAGGGAGGGCTGTTTGGGGGTGGGAGGCCTGCACTACAACTCCCGCCAGGGCCCCCTGTCCCACCCCTCAGCAGGATGGAGCACTCGACCCCACCCAGAAGCATGTGTTAGCAATTGTATGCCTCACCCTCACCTAGCAGGTAGGTAGCCATATTCACTGGGAGGGCTGTTTGGGGGTGGGAGGCCTGCACTACAACTCCCACCAGGGCACCCTGTCCCACCCCTCAGTAGGATGGAGCACTCCACTCCACCCAGAAGCATGTCTTAGCCATTGCATGCCTCACCCTCGCCTAACAGGTAGGTAGCCATCTTCACAGGGAGGGCAAATGTGTCTTGGGAGACAGCACTACAACTCCCACCATGGCCCCCTGTCCCACCCCTCAGCAGGATGGAGCACTCCAACTCCCCCTTAGCATGTGTCTGAAAGTCCCTACAAAAAGGAAAAATGAACAGGTAACCGAACAGTGCATGCACCCCACAATCCCTCACCGAAAGCATTGAGCCATATGACAACACAAGGCCCAAATCCACACCAATATAGAACCAAACAATATATCTATTGACAGTATGCAGACAGCTAAGCGTACGTAACTGTGACAGGAACAGAACTGTGACTCGCCAGAAATTATGTGTAAGCAAATCGGGGACCATACATGCACTGCCCCAAATGTCATCTGTAACTTCCAGGGGTGCTGAGCATGAAGAACCATGGGAAAATTAAACAAGCATGGTCTGTTGTATAAAGAAATACAAGCACAGGACATGACAACGGTATGCATGAGATGACAATGGCTAGTTCATGCACGCATGTAATGGCTGCCAGGCAGAGTAATCAGCAAAGATGCTTCACATCAAGTTGTAGTAATGCCAGTTGTCATATGACAAACTTTCATCGTAATCCCAAATCCTACACGTGGGGCATGGTATCCAATAACATGTCACGCCCTGGAAAATAATGAATGTAACTCCACATCATGGCAGGACGCACATCACTGTGCAGACATACAATGTGTGAAATACTTAACTGTGTGTAGCATAACATGTAAATAAGAGACATCAAACACAGCAAGTTTGAGGGGTGTGAGTCAATGACCATCTACCCTCTGTCCCACAGGTGACCAACAACTGACTGCAGAGGACGACAACCTCAACCTGCAGAGCCAGTCTCCTCCCCCAGAACATGGACACTCTGATGCAGACTCCCAGGATACTGAGGATGTGGAGGACCAAGCCGGCCCATCTGGTGTGCCAGGGTGCAATCTGTCCCAGGCCCCCACTGCCCCCCCTTCAGCAACAACATCAATGCTGAGCTATGCTGGAATGACCTGTGCCACCACTACCACTACCACTGCTGCCTGCAACACTCTCCCTGCCCAAGAGGACAAACAGACCACCCCAACAACTGCGGATGTCAGGGAGAGTAGGCGGGTGCCCACAGTGGTGAGGCAACAGGTCTGTGACAGCAGGCCAGGTGGGAGGCAGAGGGGTACTCGAAGCCAACAGGACCCTGGGACCGAATCCCTGGCACACTTCAACAGAGTTGTTGGGGTCTATGAACAGGCCCAGGGACAATTGGTGCAGGCTCAGCAAGATGCCCAAGAGCAACAACAGATGCTGCGGTCCATAGACAACCGCATGGGCCCACTTGTGGACCGCATGGCCCAAATCGTTGACCTCTTGGGCCAGCTAGTGGCGGTACTGAGGGACAGGCCTGTGGCACGACCAACACCTCCACCTCTCTCCGGTGGCCCGCAGGATGACAATTCCACATCCTCCCCTGCGGACACGGAGAGAGGGGACTCCTCAGACCCCACTGTCCCTGCACCTGTGTCCCCCCTGCCAAGAGATCAAGAGGCCGTCCACAGAAATACTTGGGAGCATCCAGTGGCAAAGAACCTGCCAAACGCCAGTCAAGGAGCCAGCCATGATGGCACCCCTCTTCACCCTGCCATTGATTTTGTAACCTGTCCTCACCTACACTGCCATTGAAATGTCATCTGTCAGTTAGACTGTGTCACATATAACAATGTGGTGTTTACTCGATTGTCTCATCTACCATCCCTGCCAAATCATTGATTCACCATTCACATGTATGTAAATATCCACTTCTCTGTCACAGATACCCATTGTAAATAAACACTAATCACGCACCAATGTAGTTGTCTCTGCTCCATGTTTATCACAGTATGTAAAATGTTACCCATGATTACAATGTCACAGGAGCAGGGATTCTCTGCAGGCAAGGAGAGGCTGAAGGGCCATAGGAAAACACAACAGAACATTAGTCGCTACTCAGTTGGTGGTGTATCAACCATCACACAACACTTGTCATCAAGGTACTCCAATCTGCACACATTACAATGGGAAACAGTACCAACATAGACATCAAGTATCTGTGCCAAACTACCCTGTTCCCAAAACATCTGCAGCCAGCACTGACTCAACAACCTTCTGCAGTCACAAAGCTCACATAGCCCTATTCACCAAACACAACATCAGCAGACAACGGCCACGTTGTACATTGTCACTCACCTTCAAGTGAAGTAGTTGTTGATGAGCTGCTGACGCTGGTCGACACCTTCCTCCTCTCCACAATCCTCATTACTCGACATTTGGGGGTTTGCAGGTGGAGGCTGTGGCTGGTCATCATCATCCAGGATCAAGGAGATTCCCTCCTGCATGGCCAGGTTGTATGGCATGCAGCATGCTACCACTATCTGACACACCTTTACGGGTGAGTACTGCAGAGCCCATCCGGTCTTGTCGAGGCAGCGAAATCGCAATTTCAGGAGTCCAAATGTTCGCTCTCCCACCCGACGTGTCCTCCCATGGGCATTGTTGTAGCGGACTTCAGCTGGTGTCCTGGGATTGCGTAGTGGGCTCAGAAACCAAGGGCCGTTGGGATATGCAGAGTCACCTAAGTGTGAAATACACATACAGATTGACTGTCTGAAATGTGGCCAAGGACAGCATAGCACACAAAGAGCACACAACTTGACTCTTTGTACTCACCCACAATCCATGGGCGCTCCGGAAGCAGATCGGCCATCAGCTGGGGCACAATGCTGTTGCACAGAATGTTTGAATCGTGGGCTGATCCTGGAAACTTGGCACAGACATGTGAGATGACCATATCGGCCTGGCACACCACCTGCACATTGATGGAATGGAAATGTTTCCGATTCCTGTATGTGTGCTCTCATGCCTGTGGTGGAACCAGGCCAACATGGGTGCAGTCTATTGTTGTGCCACCTTGAGACGAAATAGACATACACCTGTACTGTATTTTAACAGTGAGTAGAAACAATATGGGAACTGTCTCTGTGAATGCTAATAGTTACATTTCAAGCTCTTGTTTACCCAGCCCTGAGAATACATGATACAAGACATGTGGGAAGCAGAGACACTGCTGTCTTCCACGTGGCTGCTGTACCTGCCACACCTTCTTGTGCAATCATGACAGGGGACATATTAACAACACAAGGTGGCTAGTTCAGTAGGATAGTTTTTGGATTCAGTGCCACTTCAAAGACACACAATTTCAGAGACATTCACATACATATTCACAAGCATGTGCCAATATCCACTGTCATCAGTAGACAGGCCATATCTGCTGCCAAATACAGTTCAAAGTCTGACAGTGACAGATAATGCAAAGCATTTGCTGAATATGTGTTCACGTGTAACAAGCCACCATTACACCACAGCCCAATACTCTCAACAAGCAGACAGATTGTCAATGTGGCACACAAAAAGTGGATAAGGTAAGTGATCAGCAGGGGCTGTAGACAACCTTTATTCGGCCCTTAAGTTGAACAATGACATGCAGTATGAAGGTAGCACTGCCCAAAGACACATGTGAACTACAACAGATGCCATGACGATAATCATCCAGCTGGTTGGAGACACAACAGTGCCACAACACCAACCTACAACACTACCAGGACAAACACACCCCAGTATACCAACAAGTCAGCGCATTAATAGACTGGATGTCTTACAAATGCACAACAGTCATAGACACATGACACCAGTGGAACTTATTACACACCGCATGTCCCAAAGGACATGCATCCTGAGCCTCATTACACACAGGATGGCAGGGCCGACACAGCGGACAATCAACATCCCATCGCAGACAAAGCTGCTGGCTGTGCATCACTTGTCGGCCACTAGTACCTCCCAATGAACAGATGTAAGATTTGGATGAATGTCACAGGCAGCCCTATCAAGGCACTTCCCATCTGTCTTGGATGCCCTCTTCATCTTGATTCACCAGCACATTCAGTTCACCCACACTGTGCAGGAACAGCTGGTGAGCAAGCATGGCTACCACTCCATAGCAGGCACATACACTTGTGTTGGTGGCAATAGGCTGCACACGTGTCCTACTTGTGCAACTCAACAACACTGCCCACAATTACTGCAAATCAAAGCACACCCATTCCATCAATGTGCAGGCAATAGTGTGCCCCCGTTGACTGTTCACAAATGCCATAGCAAACTTTCCAGGCAGTGAGCTCCATCCACAAATGTGCATGCAGTCCATCATCCAAAGCAACATTCTTGATGTGAACAATGGAAATGCACTGGTCGTAGGTGAGTAGCAACGGAACACACCACACTACTCAAATCCTATATCAACTAAATCACCATTGTGGAAATATACATGTGACAAAATCACATACGACAGGCCTAACAACATGAGCATGGACCAGACACAACAACATAAGTCACTGTGGTAACAGGTGGCAGACATGTAGACAAAACATCCACTCAGGCATATACCCAAGTGACAAAGAATAAGAATGTACAGAATGCCAAGTGTGGCGCTGATGTACATAACATCCTTGAGTAGGTATATCACCCACATGTACATGTGGACATACACTGCAGGAGTTGCCAGTGTGTACCATAACATTACATGAAGGCTGTAATTGGTCTTACCAAAATTACAACAGGGTGACATATGTGTCCAGTGATGACATTCATGCTGAAATCATGAGGAAATATTGATATTTAGGGTGACACATGGGCTCAGATATGAAATTGGGGGTACATTTTGTGCAACATTAGGAATTACAGTGTGGCATTTGGTGTTAGATATCACGTAAGGATGTCATGTGTAGCAAGAGACCATATAAATGACATCCAGTTCCATGATTGAATGTATGTGTCCACTTTTCGTAGACCATAAATGACCATTGATATTGACACAGCATGATGGGTCTGTAGGTGCCTTAAAGGTGCTCCAAAAACCCAATAACACAGAGTCAACAATGTGATGCTGCAGCCCCGCCGTAGCGACCGCCCATACTGTCCGGGATTTAGGTGGCGGAGCATGCCAACCGCCATTTGAAGCTATGTAGATGCCTAAGACTACCGCCAGTGTGTCTTGTAATGTACATGACACACTGGCGGTAGTGATAGGCATCTACATAGCTTCAAATGGTGGTTGGCATGCTCCACCACCAAAATCCCGGTCACCCATGTCACTGTATGGCACCCAAACCATGGTAGCGCCCGCCTGGACCCTGTGGTGTTTCACCGCCATGGACCATGCCCTTATGACCAAAGGGACCCGCTATCGCGGTGGCCTGATGCAATTTTGAAAATCCCGGTAGGCGTGCTCCACCATCGCGGAGCCACTCATTGGATGCATTTGAAAAAGGCTGACCTGGAACACCAATTGCAGCAGCTTATGACCACTGAAATGAACCCAGGGGGCTATATATGTGTGGGAGGGAGCCACACATTTTCACTGCTCACTAGAGCCTGCTGCCTAAGAGCCCTCACCTGCTGCTGCCTCCAGAGACTGCTGCCTGAGAGCCCTCACCTGCTGCTGCTTCCAGGGACTGCTGCCTGAGAGCCCTCACCTGCTGCTGCCTCCAGGGACTGCTGCCTGAGAGCCTTCACCTGCTGCTGCCTCCAGGCACTGCTGCCTGTCAGCCCTCACCACCCTCTGCCGCTGCTGTCTCTTGTCTACAGTGATGGCAAGGACTGAGAAGATCCGTGCCAGTCCCTTCACAAGCGAGGAGCTGGAGGTCCTGGTGGATGAGGTGCTCACACATTACCCAAGGTTATATGGTGCCCCAAATGTCGTAGTAAGTCTTCAACAGTGGGGGTGAGAGTGCAGGGGGGCACACATATAGTCAGTCAGATGCAGTATGTGCCTGAGAGTGTGGGGTTGTGTCATGCACTGCCTAACATTCTTCCTACAAGGGTAAGGGAGGTGTACCCTATTCCACACGTTTCCCTGCCTGCACATCAAGATTGGGGGGGACATGTATTGTCTTGGCAGCCATACAGTGACGCAGCAAGTTGTTAATGCAGGAGTCAGGACATTGATTGCATATGTGAAAGGCTGTGTGTGTCCCTGTTGTCCATCTCAGTGTGAGCCCACCTGGCCTGCACAGTCACCGCCCAAAATGACAAGGACACATCACTGAACGTACAGGGTGTTGCATGTGTCTTTTCTCATTACACTTCATCAATGAGCCATCTCAGCCCTGTAGATTGCACACGACTGGCCCTGTGAGATGAGTGTGGGTATGTGAGATCATATCCGTCAATGCGACATACATGACACAGTGAGTTATTCACAGGGCTAGGTCGTTGAGGCCTGTGCAGTGTTGGACAGAGTGAGTCTCACCCCAAACATATGTTGATATGTGACATATGTCTTTCTCAACCTGGAAATGGACAGTAGAAGTGGGCAGACTACACATGGCTTTCTATGCTAGCATCCTGCTTGTATATGAGATGTGCAGGTACTGTGTCCCCCCTCACACCTGCATGCATTTCCATGGGCTTCTCACATGCCGATGTACCCTGTGAGATGCATTCCTGTCTCTGCAAGACATATCTGTGGAGTTGGGATGAGTCAGTATCATGCTACTGTATTGAGAGATGTTGTTACATAACAGTGTGTCACTGATGTTTCCCTCCTCTTGTCTCCGAGTCTTGTCTCAAAGTACACCAGCGTAAGGCCGTGTGGAGGGCCATTGTGACCAAGGTGCGGGCTCTGGGAGTCTTAAACCGCCGGCACACCCACTGCCACAAGAGGTGGGATGACATTTCACGGCTGGCAAAGAACGTTGTGGAGATGACACTGAGGCTGCTCTCTCGCAGTGGCAGGTTATCACGGTGCAGCATGACACCACTAATGTGCCGCATCTTGGCCGTGACACAGCCTGAGCTGGATGCACGTTTGAAGGAGCATCAACAGCAAGCTAGGGGTGAGTATTATGGGAAGGGTGACTTTGGCTGTGAGTGGCTGCATGTGTACCAAGCCTGTGCCAGCGCTGGTATACGTGATGTTGCTAGTGTGATGCAGTGGCTTGTAAGTGGTCTCTGTGCTGGGTGCAGCTGTCATGCATTTGTCCTACATGTACCTCCTAATGTTATTCGGGTACTGGGTATTTCAATAGCATTCTGGTTGGTGGGCTTCAGGTCTGGGCTATTTGTGTTAGTGTTTGTATGGAGCCACATGCAGGATGTTGTGCTGTGTGGTCACGACATGACTCACTTATGCCTTGTTTTCTTGTTTACACACACTGTTTGAGTAACAAAAGTGTGTTTGCACGGTGTTATTGTCCAGGGTGGGCTGCAACATGTAGACTTAGTCATCCTCAGTGTTGCTTTGCTTGCATATGTTTGTTCTGTTGCTGCCACTGAACTGACCCTACATCTCTCTCTCTCTAATGCAGCATCTCCTGTGGTCACAGAGGAACAGGGGACGGTCACCAGTGGTGGGGAAACAAGCACAACAGCTGCACAGGAGCCCAGTGACAAAGATGTGACCAGCGCCTCGGAGGGGGACAGGAGTCTGCTGGAGGAATCACAGCCCGAGACGCAAAGTTCTATGTCATCTGACGACAGCGGTGACGTAGCCATGTTGGGGGACACAGGGAACGGGGACTCTGTATCATCTTCCACCACACAGCATCCATTGCCCACCCTCCCAGCAACTTCCTCTGGTGCTGCCAGTGTTCGCACCAGTAAGAGGGGAAGAGTGTCCTTCACCCCAGGCACCCCTGTACCCCCTGCTGCCATCAGTGCTGAGTCTGTGGACCTTTTGCACCAGCTGTGTGTAGGCCAGACAGCTCTCCTGAATGCATTTATTGACCACGGCAAAAAATTGGCACAGGTGGTTGCTTTCATTGAGGGCATACATTCAGAAGTGGGTGGGCTGCACAGGACTGTACAGTCAATGTCCTCTGCAGTGACGGCAGCACTTCAACTGGCACAATCTCGTAGTACAGGTTCAGTCCCTTTGTCCACCCCATGCCAGTGGCCATGTCTGACAATAGTGACCATGCCCCACACACCTCCAGGTCACGATACAGCACACATAGAACACAGCAGAAGCAGCCCAAGCATTCCAGGTCACAGACACCATCCCCACAGAAAACCAAGCCCACCCCAGAGCGCAAAGAGAAAAACCTGTCAGGCGACACCAAGGCCCAAAAAGCGAAGAAGCAGACCTCAGGGTCACATGCCTCAGAGCAATCCCCAGCCAAGGACTCTCCTGTCCCAAAAGTGTCTTGCAAAGACAAGCAGACAGTTTCTGGGCCCACTGTGAAGGTGGTGCCGTAAGAAGGGCTCCAAGGCAGATTCACCCACTACCTCGACCCCCATTCCAAGCCTAGTGAAGCAGGGAAAGGAGGGCACTGTAGGGGAAACATGTGGTAAACAGGGGATGGAGGGGCAGAGGCAAGGCCAGGCAAAGCGTCCCGCTGGATCCAGCATGTCCCCAGAGGGAGGGCCGCGTCTGAACCTGCAGCAGCCTTGGTGTTGCGTGTGCCTGTTGTGTCCACACCACTTCCCATTGATCCAAAGTCAGGCAAGCCATTTAGAATCCCCAAGAAGTGGAAAGGCACCCCTCCACAATCTCCCACACACACTATGTCTCACGTCAGCATGACTCCACCTCCACGTGCCACTACACCACCTGGTCCAAGCAGCCCTCCGGCTTGCCAAGCCACTGATAGCTCAACCTCAGCTGGGCCTCTCTCTCCCCAGTCAAGTGCTCCAACTGTGCCAGACACACAGCCAGCTCCCAGTCCGACTGAGAGCCAAGTCTGAATGTTGGTTAACCTCACACACCTGTCTCTCCCACAGCAGTGCCTGTGCTGCCCATCGTGAAACCCCAGACTGTGTTGCTGACCATGGCAGGGTACAGTCACACACATTCCCTGCGCAGCTTCTCATGGACTCACTCTGCACCGTGGACTGGCCACTGGCCTTGCTGTTTGCCACCTGCCTGTGCAGCTTCTCATGGACTCACTCTGCACTTTGTCCTGCCCACTGGCCTTGTTGTTCACTGCTGTGTCCTGGCTGCCTGTGCAGCTTCTCATGGACTCACTCTGCACCGTGGACTGACCACTGGTCTTGCTGTTTGCCCCCTGCCTGTGCAGCTTCTCATGGACTCACTCTGCACTCTGTCCTGCCCACTGGCCTTGTCATTCACTGCTGTGTGCCCCCTGCCTGTGCAGCTTCTCATGGACTCACTCTGCACTGTGGGCTGGCCACTGGCCTTGCTGTTTGCCCCCTGCCTGTGCAACTTCTCATGGACAGGCCCTGCACTTTGTCCTGTCCACTGGCCTTGTTGTTCACTGCTGTGTGCCCCCTGACTGTGCAGCTTCTCATGGACTCACTCTGCACCATGGACTGGCCACTGGCCTTGCTGTTTGCCCCCTGCCTGTGCAGCTTCTCATGGACTTACTCTGCACCGTGGACTGGCCACTGGCCTTGCTGTTTGCCCCCTGCCTGTGCAGCTTCTCATGGACTCACTCTGCACTTTGTCCTGCCCACTGGCCTTGTCGTTCACTGCTGTGTGCCCCCTGCATGTGCATCTTCTCATGGACAGACTCTGTATTTTATGCCTTGCTCTTATCTAATATTGGTGCCTATCTGTGCAATATGTGAATATAGACAGTTGATCCTGTTGTCAGTGTCCTTACTAAATAAAAAAAATCTGTGTTCATATGGTTTACTGTGCCACATGCTCTGTGTGCGACTTCAACTGTGCCAATGGCTTGTCTCATTTATTCTATTTTTGCAGGGGAGACAGGGACTTCAATTCTTCCTGACTGATACTTGTGGGTGCAATTATGTTGTTTTTCGATGACATACCGTTTTCACATTAATTCTTTGCTCATGTTGGCTATATTGTACACATGTCTGGTTTGGGGGCACTGCCAGCACATAGTGGGATTCTATCCACAGGATTGCAGGCAGGCTGGCCACGGTCATCATGTATGTGTGTTCTTAATTTCGGTGTGACCATCAGTGTAGGTGTATGGTCATGTTGTGATGGGCAGTCATCCTAGTCAAATGGGTTACTTTCAATGTGTGCTATTGGGTGGTCAAGTAGTGAGCAGTGTGAAGGTTGTGAGTTTGTCATGAGTGTTGATGTGTGTGTGCCCATGCAATGTCAACTAAACACATGTGTCACCCAGGAGTAGAGTGCCTGTTTATGTTATTGCTCTGGCCTGTGATTGTGTGCACATGTGTGAGTTGTATGTAGTGCACTGTGCATTGTGTTGGTGTGTCCTTGCAGTTCTGGCTGACTTCTACTTGTTGCTTTTGCCAATTGTGTGTATGCAGAGTGTGTGACTGGCAAGTCAGGGTTTTGTTTTGGTGAACAGCCATGTGTCTTGATACTGTTTGTACTCACTGTGCATACCTGATCGACCACACTGACATTGTGAGTGTGATGTTCTCATGCATTGATGTCACATGGTGCTTTATTGCCTCCAGTGTTGCATGTGGTGTGCGGTGTGATAACATCCCCTATGTGTGCTTCTGGTGCCTTAACATTTTGAGTCAGCACTCCCTCTATTTGTGTATGGTACACTACTGCCATGTCCACTCATGAGGTGCACCCCACTTCACTTTGATGTCAGCTGTCCCATTGTGTTGCCTGTGTGTGCACCTCCCCATCACTTCATTTGTGACACTGTGCTTTGTGGTACGTATCTTTGGCCACTGGCACTGTGCCACTCATGACATTTCCCCAATTAGTTATCTGTGTTGTTGTAGTACTGTTCAGCAGTCATGGGTGCTCATGTGTAGTTCAACTGTTTGTGCTGGCCAGTCCTCTAGTCAAGTTGTTTCCACTTTTGTGTCCCAGACTTGTGCATCTGTGGGTGTTGTGTTGGGTGTATGTGTGTATGCTGGGGCACTGCTTGACTTCCTGGGTGTGATGTTGTCAGTGTGCTGTTTTGCTTGTTGTTGTGGGTGTTCATGGTGTGTCACTTATGGCTGTGTGGGACTGTTATGTTTTGTGTGCACACACAGCTTGTTGTGCATGCAGTGCTGTGGGTGTATGTTGCCTTGTCCTGGCCTGGTGTGCTTCCCCTGATGTCCTGCTGTGTTTGCTATGTGATTTTTGTCATGTGCATCTGTAGTGTGTTTGATGTGGCTGGGTTGTTCTGTGATGGTGCACTTCTTGTCTGTGTTGTGTTATGTTGTCTGTGCATTGTTCCTGACTGATGAGGTTGTGCACTCCTGTTGTGTCTGTGCTCCCATTGCCTTCCCACAGTTTGGCTGCACAGGTCATGTGTGGTCTTGTTGTGGTTCTGTGTGTGTTTCTGTTGTGTTATGTGTTTGGCTGTTGTTTTTGTTCAGACATTGGTTCTGGCATCCCTGTGTGTGTGTGATGTTTGTGGCTACCCCCAGGGAATGTGTTTGTTTGTCTGTGTATTGACAGGACATTATTGACACCCTTCTGTGTGTCTGACACTGGGGTTGTGTGCTGCAGGTATGAGGAGGGTAGGTGTGAAGAGTCCTACTTGTGTTTGACAGTCATGGTGTGTGCAATGTGCTCTGTGTGTTGTGCTGCTGGCATACTCCTGTGCAGTTGTTGTGTACATATGCGTGGCTGTTCACAGTTTGACTTCCGTGCCTTCCTTTCATCCCTGTGCCTATACATGGTTTGCCTTGCTGTCTCCATGAGTTGTTGCACTGGTGTCACTGTGGTTTGTGTTCACTCACTGTGACAGGCATGTGTGCTTTGATGGTGTGAGGGTGTTGTTCTCTGTTCCTTGTCTTGCATGTGATATACACATGCTTGTTGGTTGTCTCCTTGACCTCCCATTTGTGTGCACCTCACTTTGGCTTTCCTATATGTAGTGCTCCATTGCTGGTAGCATGTGGTCTGTGTATGTGGCTGTGTGTCAGTGTGGAGTATTTCTGCGTGACTTGGCAGGCTGAGTGTCCAGTATAATGTTTGTTCATCGTATGTGTGTGTGTTCATTTTGTGGTTGTACTCAGCTTTCTTGCCATGAATGTGGTGTTGTTGTGGTGTGTGTGTTGCCCTGGGCCTGTACTTCTGTGCTGTGTGTTCCTCTGCAGCCACTCCTGCTGTGGCTGTCTCCCTAGTTGTTAGTTGTGTGTTACAGGGTGTGGATTCACCTAGCTTGGTGTTGGGCATGAGGGTGCACAGGGGGGTGCACATGGCATGTCTATTCATGTAGGCAGGGGGGCAGTGTGTGGATGGTGGAGGTGTGGCCCTGTGGTTTTTATGGCCTGCCCATGCTTGGCCCTGCCTTCTGCATCGTGCGCATGTTTTCCCGCGTATTCACCGCTGCGTTGATGTGACCGGGACATTACTTCATGATTGCGGTAGATTGGTGCCAGGTAAGACATGTGTGGGTACACTTATGGATGTCTTCCTGTCCCCACCAGTGTGTCTGGTGTGGACAGGGACCCTGTATCAGCCCGTGTGTTGTGTGTTGTGATTGTGTGCTGGATTGTGTTGTTGCGTACCTGCGACAGCGTCTGCGACGGTCCATGATTTGCTGGTGATGTATCACGTACAGTACCGGGAGGACTAGTAAAGCTGGATCCATGACGTTCGGGACCGTGTGGAGGGGACTGGGAATCTGGTATCGCGTCCGCTGTTGAGCTATCGCCGTCTCTGGTTGGGCAGTTTCTCCGCTGCGGTGCGACTGGCTGTTTGAGGCATCCTGATTTGTACGGCGGACGGGACGTAATCCCGTATGGCGGTGAGTCTCCATTGGCTCCCACCGTCGCAGTGGCAGGCTCACTTTGATGGCGGTGCATGTCTCACCGTGGTGGATGGTAAATGGGCTATGTTTGGCCATACTAATATGGCGAACGTGAGGACCGCTGCTCGCGGACGGAAAAAGGCATTTTTCGGCACCGCCAGCACCGCGGTGGTGCCACCGCCCGACATCCTAATGGACCCCTTAGTTCTTTTTTTTCAAAGGTCTTCTTTTTTTCTCAAAGGTCTCAAAAGTTTCTTTCAAAGCTCATCATTTCTAATCAGCTCAAAATAATACAAATCCAAAAATTAATGAGTCTTTGTTCAGAAAACGTCTTTTCAAACGTCTCAACGTCGTTCAATAAAGTTATTCATTCAACAATCTCTTTACCAAATTCACAGTGGTTCTTCATCTGTCCCCAACTCAGACTTTGTTTCACTCTCAAACTTACACTGGCACTGAATAATCATCAATGAATAATCATCTATGACTTTGTCTTCTTCTTCTTCTTCAGAGACAGTAGCCAAATACACCCAGTTAGGTGAGGCATATTTTTGATTTGGAACTCTCTTTCTTTTTAACCTTTTACCAACTGGAGACTCACTCCCAGTAGTTTCCAAACCTAATTGTCTCTTTTCTTTTATCTCTGGCTCACAATGCTTCCCGTTGCTAGTTTTTGTTCTTGGAAAAACTCCTTGAGACTTTTCTCTCAACAGTCTTTGCCCTTTTATTCTCTGCAACACATCGTCTTGTGCACAGACTTGAGCTCAAACTTGAACTCAAACTCTGATCAGCTTTGTCTTTGTCTCTGCCTCGGTCTGCTCTATTCACAGTGAACTTCTTCTTTCCTTTGGGGGTTTTCTTAACTCTGATTTTCAACTAGAATATTTCATGGCTTGGATCAGAGACTACTTTTTTTTACTGCCACTCAAGATTTTGTCTTTTGCACTGGAACAGCTCTTCACTCTGATCACTGTTTTGAAACTGGACTTCAGGAGTTTCAGGTTTTTCATCAGAGTGTTCACTGACCTGAAACTTCACTCCTTTAGACTGCTTTTGCTGAGTATCTTCACCAGTTTCAACATCAAAATCTTCACCCCCTCTGGATTTACGCTGCAAACGTGAGCTTGAATCTGGACTTAATTATATGATGTTGGTGTGCTCTTTACCCGATCACTAGACTCCTCCACTGCTTCAGCTACTCTCACTCTCTTTGTGTGAGCAGCATGAATCCACTGTGCCACATCCACACACTTCACTGCAGTAATCATCAGAATCACCTGATGAGGTCTTTTCTTTGCTTGTCCAGATGCCTCTTGCGGACGAGCTTTCATTTTACTAGCCATTTCCGCAGACTCAATCCTCGGTCTTGAGTATCTTTATAGTCTTCCACTGGTACATTCACCTGATGAGAGACAGATTTCACCATATGAGCCAGACCCTTACAATAATCTAGCACAATGTCATCAGCTATTGAAACTAGTGCATCTCAAGGTTCACATGCAAGTCTCATTGCTTTGTCCAGGATGACTTCACGGGGAGATAAACCAGTTTTTCGTCTGCAGTTCTTCTCACGGTCATCAAAACAAGAGGTAGGGAATCAGGCCATTTCAAATCAGTCAAATCACACACCTTCGCTAGATTATTCTAAAGAGTGCCATTTGCTCATTCCACAAAACCACAAAACTTTGGTCTATAACTGAAATGGAATATCTGATGGGTGTTGAATATTGTATAGATTAACTGCAAAATCTCATTTTTAAAATGGGCACCATGATCGGTCTCAATAGGAGTTAGAAGGCTGAATCTCTGAAACAGCAATTTGGCGACTGTAAGGATATACGCTTTTCTTGTGGGAAATGTCTCCACCCATTTAGAGAGCAAGCAGATAATCACTAAGACATACTTTAAGTCATTACAATTTGGCATCTCAATAAAATCTGCTTGAAGTCTTGTAAATGGGTCTTCTGATTTGCCAATAAGACTCATGATTGTACCTGTTCATTATTCACGATTTTTTAAATAACAAGTCAAACATCATCCGCAAACATCCTCAGCAACATTTCAGAATCCAGTATTTTCCCAGTACTTTTTAAAAATCCTGACCAAACTATCTGTCCTTGCATGCATTTGATTGTACAAATACTTGCACACTGGATGTTTCAAAGAATCAGGGAGTATGTACTTTGGTTCTGCATTGACATACAGATCCTGATATTTCTTTTTGTAGCCCATTTTCTTTTTTCATTTTCTGGAGCATTTTCCTGCAAGTCCCTCATTTTGCTCAAAGAAGTTTGCGTTAAATCCATAAAAAACAATCCATATTACTTAAACTTTGTACCGAATCAATTCCCAATTCACTGATTTCATTTTCATTTTCCTGAACAATTGACTCTTCTTGTGTCACAGTTCGTACGAACAGCATAGTACCACGGGCACACTAACAGCATATTACTAAGGACGTGACAATAACGATTTGGGACACACTTATACTGCCCTACATATGATATAGTGGTTTAAGGTTCTACATGATGTCCAACCTTTGACTACTACATGGCTATGGCTTTGGAGGTTTGAGGGCTCCTGCATATTCATGATATATGCCATAAACACAGTGCTTATGCTATAAATACTATGCTTACAAGACAATACATTGTACAGAACTAATACCCATCCACATTATTGTGCTGTTAGTTTGCCTTTTGTCCTCTTTTTGTCATTGTTTCCTTTTTTTTGTTTCTTTTTTAGGGCACGGCTCTCACGAGATCATCACTAATCTCGGCCGCAATGTTTCTGTCAAACTGCACGCCCAGCGGCCTATGTGGATAATTGAGGATCAGAATCTGTGTTCTGGCATCCAACCTCGTCGGGGATTTGGCAGCCATTGCGAGTAGCATCTCTTCGTTTCCACTGTTCCAGAACCTTCTGCCTAGCAATGAAGCAGTCGTCACAAGCTGTTAGTAATGTTCAGGCTCGTGCGTTCATTTGCACCAATGATCCTTTTGTTTTAGGCATCTTTACCGTCATAACAACAGGTAAGACCTTCCTTGGTTGCCTTCTGTAAATATACGTTTCTTAGTGCGCAATTGTAAAATGAACTGTGCACAATTAGGATAAAAGAGAAAAACAATAGTACAAGACATTGAATATTCTCACCTCGTGAAGATCAACTATTTTATTCAACTCCAAGCACCAGATGCAATGCATATGGTTACATGCATACGAACAATATTTTGAACTGCTCAAAGACATTACTGATTCAGGTTATCTTGGCTGGAATTGAGAAACCAGGAAACGTTTCATAGTTGCATTCTTGGACATTATTATAGTAACATCCTGGAACAAAGACGTCCCAAGCAAATATTATGTAAAGGTGTTGTTATCATGACATTTCTGCTATAGTGACATGATAAGTTACATTTTGTGTTTAAAGTGTTTCATTCCCTAACCGTGTGGCTCATCTTGTTCCAGATCTCCATTCCTGCAGCACCCTCCCTAATTTTCCTCCACTCGCCTGGCCACTCTGAGCTTCTGTGGGCTCATTTAAATTACAGAATCAGAGCTGCCGGAAGGTGGGCATTTTGGAGGTACTGCTCCTGAGGAAGATACAGATCTTGACATCTTGTAATGCACAGTATTTTGCTATCTGATCTGCGTATCTATTTCCAAAAGTAATTATATCAATGTCAGATTTATAGGCTATGCACCTCACAACAGCTACTTCTGTATAGCTCTTAGTAAATTCAATACATACACACTAGTTTTTCTGGGAGCTCCTGAAGACGTCATAAACCCATATTTGTGAACAAAGCTGTCCGCAATCATGAACAACACTAAACCATACTGGCTGTTACATCAGTTCTAAGAGAGGCAGCATGCTCTTGGTAAAGCAATCAATTCTGCCTCCTGCGCTGAAGTAACATTCAGCAATGGTCATGCTTTTAACATTTCAGAAGTGGTATGTACTGCATAGCCAGCTGTTAGTGCTCCATATTGGTTTATTAAACAGGAGTCAGCAACAAACAATATCAGATCAGCCATTCTTAATGGTATTTCTGCAATATCTGATATTGATTTTGTGCAAAATTCGGTCACCTCAAGACAATCATGGACTAATTCATTATCAATTTCATCATCATTTTCCCTGTCTTCCCAATTTTTAACTGATTGCGAAGCAGTATTGTTGGGGACAAAATATTACATCTCCTAATGGAAATGATCTCAGCTGCAAGTATGATCTGCTCATAACGAGTCAGTCTGCTGTTTGTCATATGCTGTATCCTTCTTAGAAGGATGTCAAACGAATGCGGGACATAGACAATTAAAGTATGACCCATCACAATTCCTTCACTCTATTGAATGACTTGGAAGACAACTGCAACAGATTTCAAATTTCCTGGAACACTTACAGCTATTGGATCCAAAACTGCAGAACGATATATCACTGGGTGCTTTAGTCCTTCATGTTTCTGAGTAAGAATCGAAAGTGCACAACCATTCTTTTCATGACAAAACAAAAAAAACATCAAATTATAATCAGGAATCCTGAGGGCAGGTACATGACACAAACTCTCTTTCAGCTTTTTAAATGCATCAATGCATTCATCATCTAATGGTACCAGATCTTGGACAACACTGCATGTCAACTAAAGTGCAATGAAGGAAAAGTTTGGAATCCACTGATGACATTAGCCAACAATTCCAAGAAATGTCAACCTCCCACTGAATGTCCACCTCCCACCGGGTGTTTGACTGACTCAGTTTCAGAATAGCAAAAATGGGTTCCCTCGAGACGTACTTCTCTCGCTTTTCATAATGGTGTCCAAGATAAATTACTTCCTTTTTACAATATTGCATTTTAGTCAGGGAAACTGTATGTACATTATCAGCTAGATGATTCAAAAAGGCAATTGTGTTGCGTTTACACTCCACCTTTGTATTTGATGCAAACAGTAAGTTATCAATATACTGCACCAAGACTGAATTACATGGCAATTTCAAACTTCTCAGGTCTTTCTTCAGGATTTGTGAGAAAATTGAAGGACTTTCAGTATACCCTTGTGAAATCCTACACCGCAGTGGAACTTTATTCAAAAAATGGAATGCAAAAAGAAATTTTACTCTTCATAGAGAGGAATCGAGAAGAACCTTTGGCATAAGTAGATGATTGTATACCATTCTGCTTCTGATGAAATGCATAACAGGGTCACTGTTGGATTTGGTACCACTGGAAACATGGGACAACTATTTTAACCTTACAGATAATTAGTATGATTCTCTATTTGTCATTGGGCAATAAAATTCCCATTACAGGCAAGTTACAAGGACTACCAAGTTGCACCCGGAGGATTCCCTGTTCAATCCTTTTTTCATTTACAGGGTTTATTACCTTCTCTGCCCCTTTTTGTAAGTCTGTATTGTGAAGTTCTAGGGAATACCAAATCAGGTTTAACCTTGATTAAAACTAGTTTTGTGCTTTTAATCAACCCAATTTCTTTCCAGGTAAAATCCCCTAAATGATCTTTGACAGTATTTCTTAAATTTAGAGGCAGATCCTATTTGTTTACAACTGGGAACAACTCTCAATTCCGAAGAAGTCATTATAAACACTGAGTCCTCATCTTGTCTCTCTATTGCAACACCATCCGATGTATAATACATTACATAGTTTATTTTGCAAAGTAAATCCCTTCCTAGTAAGTTCACAAGAGTCACAAAGAATAAATTGGTGGCTATTTTCCCTGTGACCAATTTTAACTGCACATCTATTGTCACTTTATTACCAATTTGTTTATTCCTCATCCCTACAACTTGGACTTCTCTTCCCTAGAGGGGTGGGTTTGGGACTTCCACATAATGAACTGTAGAATGGGCAGCCCCTGTATAAATCACAAATGAAAAGGGATGGCCAACTGATGTTTACGTCAACATATAGGCCACTTTGGTCCACCTCTAAGACTGCTCTCAGCATGCAGTCCTCCCCGACCCCCCCCCAGCACCATCACCGTGAACAGCTTCCTTTTCAATTCATCACTCAGAACCAATCTCAGGTCTTCTCAATTAAATCTTTAATATGAGCTCTTAAAGTGATTAAGCCCATTTCCTTAATTTCATCATGTGCTAAATCTATTTTATAATTACCCTTCACGTTCTTCATTTTGCTGCTGTTGGCTTCTAATTCATCAGCTAACTCCTCCAATTTATGTTGTGCCTCATTTGTACATCTGACTGCTTCTTTAGTCAAATATCTCATCTCATCGCATTTAAAGTCTACAGCTTATTTACATCTACATTACCCTGAAGCATTTAACCAAATTCAATTTTCAAAATGCCGAGGCTAATCTCTTTTATAGAAAACACTAGAAGCTGCATCCATTTTAATAAAATAGAGTCTACATGAAAATGTGGCATAACTAAACTACAATAATCACTCTTTTAAACATTTCTAATAATTATTTAAGTGCAACAGCATTAATTTATCAGTTACAGCTAAATCATAACAATAAATAATATACAAACATTTATTACACAGAATTGCACATAAGAAAAACTTCAACAAATTTCTAAATTGCCTTTTATATCATCATAATGGGACTGGCTACAGTTACTATTGACGCACTATCTTCTTCAGACTTTACATAACACAACCACAACACTTATTCTAGGAAGGTGACCTCTTTTTACATGATGTCACCTTTATAGCACACAAATCAAGGACTGGAAAACTAGGCAGCCCTGACTGGCAATCGAGTATTGACAAAAAGCAACTGCATTGTCTATGAAAGTTGAGATTCACTGCTGAAAATCGTATGTCTATATTTCCTTGCTAAAATAAATATCAAAGTGGATATCAAATAAATATTAATACTGCTACAATTATTGATTTAGAATTTGAACAGTCCACAAACATATTGCAGCTTATTTTCTACCAAAGCAACTTCAATATTTATCATAAACATACCTTATTAATCATTCTTTATCGTGTACTATCTAAGCACTCTTTGTAATCAGTCTATTTAGCTCTCTTTTCTGAGCTAATCAGACATTCAACAAATTAAGACATAATTCCTTCATTTGCTGTACATAAAGCGGGAATGCTATTGCGAAGCTCAACCAGTTTCTTGTTAAAAGAACAAACTTGGCCTCGTGTTCAGTCCCGACGTTCACGCCCTGTAGTTTAAGTCTCAGATATTTAATCCGTCTGTTTCTATGTAGTGGGCATGTTAGCAGGAGGACACGGGCCACGAGGCTTACCTACACCGCTTTGTGTTGTGTACCGTCTAAGCCATCTCCTTTCTCGTTCATACGCACGTTAAAAGACCTGTCGTGCGCAATGCACCTAGGGGTTATGTGTAATAGTGCTCACTGTCCTGTTTGCGAGCGGTGCACCTAGTTAAATATGCAAAGAGGTTGCAACAGGGACAGTGCATCCTTTACATAATGCTGATTCTTGGTGCCTTCATCAACTTTATTGTAATCGTTATATCTAGATAGTTGCAATCTATCATCTTTTTCAGTTTCCTCCTATTAATAAACCAGCTCTTGCCAGATCCTGATTAATTGGAGTGAACCATTATATTAGTTCTCCTATTTTATGTGGTTGATCTGATCTCATTGCAAAATGCATCCAATGCATTATCAAGCAGTGCTTGATCAACTATCTCTAGGATGTTTGCATAGTAGATTGCATTGACCTGCCTATCTTTTAGGAGGAAAAACATTTATGTTCACAAGGACCCCTTCTGGTCCAACAGGTGGATACTGAACAAAATGGTATGTAGCACACAACCCTGCTCTAGCCATGAAGCACTGGAGTTTCTTGTATCACGTTTTCCCTATTGCTATTAAAGCCCTCCTGTTTATCATGTTGTTCATCAACAGAAAATGAGCATATTCACCTCCCCCAGAATAGCTCCCATTAACCACTGATTTATTTTCATTTTATCATGCATTAGACACACACCATTTCCTCCTATGAGCACTCTCATAATATTCTCAAAGAATTCTAGACTGAAGTAATATGCTATAGGAGTTTGGCGGGTACACGATTGTCCCTAGAGTATGTGTTGCCTTAGAGACAGGATACAGAAGGCGTTGCGACGTACCCTCGGGCATCTGGCCTCATTTTCGCCCACCTCACTTCTGGCCATAGAGTGCGTAGTGCTGGTGCAGCGGTCTAGTGCTCCCAACCCACACACTATTTAATCCACATGCAAAAGTGGGTGCAGCGGACATTAGTAAGTCTATGGCACTGCCTGTGTGTCTTTGTTGTTTTTAGCTATCTTACGCTGCCTTGACAATATCCTATAGAAAAGTGCTAAAATTGTTTTTAGCTTTAGTTTGAAAGAATATTGCATGTGACTGTGTTTACGGCATTGATGGTGTTTGGGGAAAGTGGGGGGCCACTTACCGTGTGCTTGATCCTAGCCTGAGGGTTACTCTCACCCTGGTCCGTTGCAGCTGGTGCTGTTTGAACAGAGGGCGTTGTGACGTACCCTCAGGCTTCTGACCTCATTTCCACCCACCTCACTTCAGGCCATAGAGTGTATAGTGCTGGTGGAGCGGACTAGTGCTCTCAGCTCACACACTATTTAATAAACATGCAAAGGCCGGCGCGCCGAAGGCATGCGAAAGGTAAGACTGTCTGCGCCCATCCACGCCTGGATGGCGCCAGGGTCCCGGACCCCTGGTTCTTCTTCAAAGGACACGGTTTGCTACTCTTCAGCAGAGATTCTGACTCTCAGGAACTCAGTTGAGAACGACTGCTTACAATCCGTCGTGGTGGGCTCAGGAATGAAGGGTTGTAGGAATTGTAACTTTTTGCTGATGACAGCCACAGAGTAAAGGAAGAGGGGGGGTATTGGAGTCAGCGAAAAAGACTCCTTACTCTGCCTGTCTCTGAACTGCAGGTCTCTCAGTAAACACAGAGATGAAATTCATGATTTATTAGTGGATCTAAAGCCAGCAGGGTTTTTCCTGGTTGAAACGTGGCTCCATTATCAATCAGCACCTGATATTCTGGAAGCATTGCCAGAAGGTTATGCTATTCTGAGGGTCCACAGATGTGGGCAGAAGGGGGGGGGGGCTTGCGGTGGTTTTTAAAAAAGAATACCAGATAAAGATGTCTTAACTGCCGATGTCTGGCTGCGAGGCGTACGTTTTTAACATGTCTCTTAATTGCGAATGGTCAGTTGTGCATCTCCTTATCTATAGACCTCTGGGCCCGGCCAGAGTATTTATTAATGAGTTGGCCGAGACAGTGCACCCCTCAGTCATCCGCTAGCCCAATTTTGTAACTTTGGGGGATCTGAACATACATTTGGACAATAAAGAAAATCAAGAAATTGGTGGATGACAATGGGACTACAAGCCATGGGCTTAGAACAGCTGGTCCATACCCCTACGCACATTAAGGGCCATAATTTAGACATTATTTTCTCTAACAGCACACAAGTAGAAGCACTACTACCTGTGCCAATAGTCTGGTCTGACCATTCGATTCTCCCATTTAGGATTGTGAATCCGAGAAAGATCCCCTGCAATCTGGAAAAGCGTCCAGAGTCCATAATGACCCGGAAATAGGCGCTATTCACTCACAACTATTTCAGGGATAATTTGGCCTCAAGCACACCGGAAAAAAATGCTGACACCCAGATAACAGAGAAACAAGTCTCTCTGTGGATTAAGCAGGTAGTGGACTCCTTAATACCTTTGAAACCCTGTAAGAGTGCCCGCCCGTCTAACCCCAACTGCGGAATGGTTCTCAAAGGAACTGGCATTGCCTTGAATTGAATGTAAACGCCTTGAACGCTGTTGGAGGGTGAACTATCAGACCGAGAATAGGCTGAAATGCTTAGAAGTACTCAAGTTCTATCATCAACAAATTATGAGAGCGCAGAGGGAGTTCTATATTGAGAAATCGAATCAGTTAAAAATACCTCAAGGAACATCTTCAGTATTGGTAAACAACTTACTTTCCCAGAGCGCGTCCTAGAAGTACTGCCTGCTTCTTCAGACTACTGTAATAAAGTAGCTGAGTTTTTCTTGGGAAAGATAGAGAAAATATATGCTACCTTTCCTGAAAGTAGCAGGAACTATACCTTTGCTCCACCAAAGAATGATTCACTGGTTGACGTTAGTTTTATTTTTTTATCCTCCTGAGAAAAGTAACGTTCTAAAACTTATGGAAGTAGTTTAATCAGGGTCTCCCTGGGATCTGATTCCTCCAAAGATGTTACTGCGAGGGGAGGAAGCTATTGTTCCGGTACTTACCAATTTTCTGAAGATGAACTTCGGCTTAGGGCAGGTTCCTAGCAATTGGAAACACGCTATGGTGGTGCCATTGCTAAAGAAACCATCTTAAGATCCAGCACTCCTAGAAAATCTGAGACCTGTATCTCTGCTTCCTGATTTTGCAGAAATTGCAGAGAAATAGCTTACTTTCCAATTGACTATGTTCATGGAAGAAAAACAGGCTCTTCATGAAACTCAATCTGGCTTCATAGCGTTTCACAGCACTGAATCGGCCTTACTCCTGGTTTCTGAGGCTCTAAAGATAGCAGCTGATGAGGGAAGGGCGAGAGCATTGATTTTTCTGGATTTGAGTGCAGCGTTTGATACGGTCTCCCACGGCCTTCTGTTGGAACAGCTGTGGGAGGCCGGTGTCAGAGGTAACACATGGGAATGGATCAAGCACTTTCTGCAGAACAGATCCTTCCTTGTCTTACATGTCTTTTTAAGTCCGAAGTGTGTCCTCTGTCTCAAGGGGTACCACAGGGCTCGGCCCTCAGTCCAACTCTATTTAATGTGTACATGCGCCCTCTGGCAGACATTGTGCTGAAACATGGGGTGAAACTGGTGTCATATGCTGATGACACTCAGTTTATTGTCACATTAGAGCAAAAGGAGGCAGAGGCTGCACATAATTTCAAAGCCTGTCTGAGTGATCTTGCGAACTGGATGAAGTTCATCTGTTGGCAATTAAATACAGGAAAGACAGAGGTTTTGTTGGTTGGCAAACAGTCCTCCATTTTGTCGCATTTGTGGTGGCTGGAGGAACTGGGACCAACACCGACTCCCAAGTCGAAGGTTAATAATTTGGTCTGGTTCGACAAAACACCCTATCGTTTGCAGAGCAGATATCAGCTGTAGCAAGAGCATGCGTTTGGCATTTTAAGAATTTTGCGCAAAATTGTGGAAATATAGCCATTAGATGCCAAAAAGACCATTGTGCAAGCCCTTGTCACATCCCGCCTGGACTACTGCAACGCCCTCTATCTGGGGGTCACAAAAAGTAATTTGAACATCTTACAGAAGGTCCAAAATGCAGCTGCTTGGATGGTATTGAATATTCCTAGGTGTCGATTGGTGGGGGCAGCCTTAAGGAAATTACACTGGCTTCCAGTACAGGCCAGAAGTACCTTTAAGGCTCTGTATTTTTGCCACAGGATTCTCAATGAGAAAGGGCCGAGGTACCTACCCCCATTACTCACTGCTTACAGACCTACCCGGAATCTTAGGTCTATGGGGACTGCTAAGTTGTGAGTACCAAAGGTCTGAAAGGAACTTTGGGGAGGTAGATCCTTCGGCTTTCTCGCAGCTAAGGCCTGGAATGACCTACCTATGGAACTGAGGAATTATCCATCTGAAACAATGTTCCGTAAAAAAAAAGGAAAACCTGTTTTTTTCAATCACCCCTGGGGGATTGGTGTTAGTGCACTGGCTGCAAGGTTATCACGCATGCTAGGGCCTATGGTCCTTGGGGAGGATAGGGCTCTGGTGTCATGGACTGTGATGGCTTAGTGCGGGGACACTCCGTTGGAGTAACTAATAATAAAACAAAATAATAATAATAATACAGATAATAGTTAATGTGCAAAACTTAAGCTTAATGGTGCACCTTACAGTGTGTTCTAGCCCATCCGTGGCATTCCCGTGATTCTCCAAGAAACGCTCCCATGTTTAATAACTTCCCATGATGAAGAAATGGAAGGTAGACAAAGATTTACAGAAGCAGGCCAATACCAATCATCTGCTGATAGGCCACTCAAATATGATAACTACACCCACACTAAAAACTCTCCTACTCAAGCAATTGACTGCAGATATATGTTTAACTGTTTGCCTTTGAATCCATCCCACAGTTGTAACAGATGCGTTAACACAGCTTCCAAATTTCCTCAATGGAACACCAGAGTTCTAATGGCGCAAGCCATTTAAATCTTATGGTGGGTTTGATGGATCATTATTATGGTCAAGTACTGCATGACCCATTGTGTGGGCATGACTAATGAAGAGTGACTCCAGAAAACCAGTGTTGAACTAAATCTCAAATTATTCAACAGTCAATCAATCTATCAAATAAACTGTATTCGGTTTTACATCGGAAAACCATAAAACTTACACAGATATAGGTGCATAGAAACAGTAATAAATTAAAACATGATTAAGAAGTCAGAACCTCTTATGCAATTTATAAATAAAGACCCACTACCCACCCACCCAAATTTATTCGAGGCCTTAAAGTGCAATGTGCCAGAAAAGCATGACTTCCAATTGTATTTATTTTATACCGCGAGCAGGATCAGCTAAACCAATAAAACATACCTGGATCATCCAATGTCTACACATCCATAAAGGCCCTAGATTTCACAGAAGCATTTAAAAACCCTACTATAAAAATAATGCAGTCCTCTTTCAGCAGTTGAAGATACATAAGGGCAGGACGGGCCTGTCTAAAATTCATTCTTTTTAAAATGGGAACCAGAAAATGCCTTCGGGGGGTTTCATACAACTTACATTTGAAACATAAAATGCAGCAGATCCTGAGGAGTCTGACCGTCGCAGCTGCAGGGAGCTAGCCCTTGACCTCTGCTGTATCCCTTAGGCCTGGCTAACACGAGATGGAAGAGGTTCATCCGAAACCTAGTTGATAAAAACTTCTCATGTGTTGATAGAAACCCCAAGATAAGGTTCCGTTGTCGGAGTTGTTTTGAGCATTAAAAACATATGGACACTAGGTTTCAGCATCTCCTGCACTTCCCTATCCACTTTCCTTGAGGTCAAGAAGGCTACCCTGATTAATTCCACATCCTTCTTGACAATGGATTCAGGCTTACAAAATAAATTGCCGCGCCCTACCCCTTCCAGACTGCTTTTAATATACTTAAGCCAAGGAATTCGGGATGCATTGTCGAGAGACATGCACTCTCTTAAAATTAAATGGTTGAGAGTTAAATCTTTGTTCAGCCAGCACTTCAACCAAAAAACCAAGGGGCGCAGTGCAAGGACATCGCTTAAGTAGGGAACCCGCAGGTACTCATGGACCGCTAGGTTAGAGGTTCCACGCGGAACACACAATAGGCGCTTCAGAAAGTCATTCTCCGCCACCTGAAGGGAATCCGCAGCAGCATATACCCAAATTTCACTACCATAGGTAGCTATGGCCATGCTTTTGGCTTGATAGACTTTCAACATAGCTCCTGTTGGTTTCTTCCCTATTTTGGAGGCAAAAACTAAACATTTGCGCATTTACCCGTTCCAGGTCCCCCTTTTTTCTCGAGATTAAAGGACTCCTTTTTAATTGGTCATCAAAAAGAACTCCTAAATAGGAAAATACGTTAGTACGGGGGATCTTAGCAGGGCCAAAACTAAATTGGAAATTCTTTTTGGGATGTTGCCCCACTTTCATTACATAGGATTTGGAATTAATTTTTGCCAAGTCCCGATCAGTCATGAATCTAGAAAATGCTATTAAAAGAGATTGCAAGCCCATTGCAGTCCTGGATATAAGGACGGCGTCGTCCGCATATAGCAGGACGGGAATACCACGCCGCCCTACACATGGGTAATCAACTCCAGTTGCTCTTAGTACAGTCTCCAAATCATTGATGTAAAAATTAAACAAAAATGGAGCCAAAATGCATCCTAGCCATACTCCACTCTTAATCTCAAGGTCCCTTGTGTCCCGAAGGTCCTGAGAAAAGCTGACATTAGCTTTGGTTGATTTATGCAGGTCCTCTAGGAAATTAACAATGCGGTCATCCACCTCCATTGCCCTCATGGACTGCCACAATTTAACCCTATTAACGCAATCAAATGCGGAGGACAAGTCCATGAAGGCAAGGTAGATAGTGCCGGGCCGTGCAACAGTATATTTGCTCAGTATCATAGATAGATTGAGACACTGAGCAACAGTAGAACGTCTCGACCGGAATCCATACTGGACATCCGACAGGATCTCATGCTCCTCCGCCCAAGTCAATAATCTCTGCAAAAGAATGCGTCCTACCACCTTAACCACTGAGTCAATGAGGGAGATTGGCATGTAGCAGTGGGTACTATTCCTGTCAGCCTTCTTGACAACAGGGACTATGGTGGATGAGGCCAAGACTGAGGAAAGCCATTCTTTGCCGCAGCGTTAAACACAGCCTCCAGTATCGGGGCCCAGAATGGAGGGTCAGACTTAAATAAGTCTGGAGGAAGCCCATCTGGGTCCGGCGCTTTATTAATGGATAGTCCTGTAATACCAGCCATAACCTCACCCTTTTCAAAAATTATTACAGGGACATTTGTGTCCCGACTCTCTTGGCAACTATGCTCCTTAGGGCAGTCAAACATAGATTTAAAGTGAAGCACCCACTCCTCCTCAGTGATGTGTGAGTCTACGGCCCCCCCCACATACTGACCAAAAAGGGGTCGATTCATAACGTTCCAGAACCTGGAGCTGTTCCTAGGAGTGCTTCAATCAATCAGCTCCCTCCACGCCTCCTCCTTCAGGGCACCCTTCCGTCTGACCAGAGCAGACTTATATTCTTTCCGAAGAACTCATACCTCGGTTTGAGTTCTTGGTTTGGCTGACAGAGCTTCCCTTAGCTTCTTTGCAGCCTTAGAGTAATGAGAGTCAAACCATCTGGGGCCGAGAATGACAGTTCTGCTAGCTGGGACACTTAAGATTTCACCAACTTTATGCGCTATTGATTCGTATGCTCCAATAATCTCATTAGGGGAGGAACCTGCAGCTGTTCATAGTGCTAGCTCGGGGGCACAAGATACATTTACTTCGCTGTAAAATTTATCTGGGGAAATCTGAGACCATTTAAGTCTTCGCTTGCCATCAGTCGGTCTCAGTGCACCCCTGGTTGAAACATCGCCAATTCATACAGATAATGGGCCCAACATGTGAACACATAGTGGGTTGTGGTCACTAAATTCGCTCTCCATAATATTAAAACCATGAAATAAGGATAGCAAGGAAAAGGAAATTAAAATAAAATCTATAAACGACTCCCTACCACGCCCTTTAAAAGTTGGCACAGAGAATTTAGTTTGCGGGCAGTTAAGGACATCAAGGCCACCATGTCCAATTCATTTATCATATTATTCAACAGTTCCCCCTGGGCATGATGTTTAAAGTGAAACCCTGTCATACGGGGGCACCCTAAATGAAAAATACAGGATAGTATTGGGTTCCCACAGGGAAGTATGTTAAAATCGCCAGAAACCAAAAGATTATGTAGAATAGGGCCAAAAGATTGTCTGATAAATGCTCCCAAGATGGTGTAAAGATGAATACTCAGAAGTCGTAAGTAATAGGTTATTTAATGGTATAAAGGACGACACACCTACCAGGAAGGCTAGGTGCAAATGCCTGACAAGTCGGTAGAAGCAACTGTCATAACTGTCAACATAGAACGTCCAGCTGTCAACATTCCAGCTGGTGGAGGAGCACGCGCAGGGAGGTGCACGCGGTGAAGACAGGGGAGGGAGAGGGACAGGGGGATAAGCAAGAGACACAACACATCTCCCTCCCTGAGAATGGAAAAAGTGTATAAGGAAGGCAGGAAAGGAAAGCTAACTTAAAACATACTGTATAACTATTCGCAAATGAAGTCTTTGTATTTGCTGGGTTTAACCACGCTACAACTACATCTACTAGTGCTGGCTCCCTCTTCCAAAGTGTTCCTTTCCGGTACCAGTTCTTGACCAGATGCCTGGCAGTCGCTTGACTCTAAGGAGCTACTGGTTGCACTAGTAACAGAATAGCTCCTTTCCTCACTGGGCTCCACGGCATCTTGGTCATCCACATCCGTTGTAACACTTCTCTCGCCAGGGGATCCCTCAGAGGCACTTGTGCTAAGTTCTCTGATCCTACCAATGGATTCAATAATCCCACGTTCCTGACTGTCACCACTGCATTGCATAGTCCACATGTTATCACCATTCTCGTCAGTATCAGAAGATTCTTGGTGTAGCCAATCATACTTGTCTAGCACAACCCTTTCCTCCTCTACATCCTTTGGTTCCTGTTCTTTTAAACATCTTTGTACACCATCCGATCCTTTACAAACCGACAACGCGGTTGCATGCCAAACTCTTCCATCACTGAGGAGTGCCGAGTTGCAAAATACTTTCTCCACTCTTAGCGGTTCAGTAAACCTACTTTGTCCCTTCACTATGTGTCCACTCCTCCTTACTCTTACTTTATCGCCTTCTTTTAAGTTGATAATTTTGCAGTTATGTTTGCTGTCATATTTGCCTTTACACAAGTCCTGTGCCTCTTGAATTCTTTCCCTAACTTTTTCCGCTGACCACTCTGATCTCTTTGCATTCTTTTGCCATTCGATTTTATCTTTAGACACTGGTGTTCTGCCTCTCATAATTTCAAATGGACTTATCAGGGTTTTCTCTCCAGGGGTAATCCTATACCCCCAAATCATTTTGTTAAGTTCTTTCCTCCAACACTTCCCATTGTTGTTAGCCAACTGGATTGTCCCTTTAATAACTCTATTTAACCTCTCCACAGCCCCATTGCCTGCAGGGTGGTAGACGGAAGTGGTCTTGTGAGTTATACCATTCCTGTCAACAAATTTCCTGAACACATCTGACGTGAATTGACTTCCATTGTCACTGACAATGGTTTTAGGTATGCCTTCTCTTGTGAATATTCTATCCATGAACGTGATGATGTCAGATACATCTACCTTTCTACAAATCTTTACTTCCGGCCATTTTGAAAAGTGATCAACCACCTGCACCTGTTCTTCTTGCCACCTTACAGGACCCATTATGTCGATCCCTACTCTCTCCCATGGCATGTTCGGACAATTCAATGGTTGGAGGGGGGGTCTAAGGGTAGTTTGTGACTTATTTGAATTTTCGCATTGTATACAGTTCCTCACTGCTCTTTCAATTTGGATGTCGCACCCCGGCCACCAGTACCAGTTCTTAATTCTTTGTTTTTTTTTGTTAATTCCTAAATGACCCTCATGGCAAATGTCGGTAAGTCTTTCTCTTAATGTAGTTGGGGGTATCACCTTCCCCTGTCTCAAAACCAGATGGTTTTCCACCGATAACTCATTTCTCAATTCCCAGAAAGGCCGCATTTCTTTTTTTAGGAGTGTTTTCCTAGACCACCCTACAACAATGTTTTTCCTAACCTCACTCATTGTTTCGTCCTTAAGACACTCTTTTTCCCAGGTTTCTTTAGTTATGCTAGGAAATTCTTCGTTGATGCTTGCAACACAGAGTTCTTCTTCCTTTACTCCTTTTTCCTCAGTTTGCAACGGCAATCTACTAAGAAAGTCCGCAACCACATTATTTGTACCAGGCAAGTATTGAATTTCATAGTTGTAATCCAACAGTTTTATTGACAATCTTGCCAATCTAGGTGACGTATTATATAAACCTTTCACAGTCAGTACTTTTGTCAATGGTTTGTGGTCACATCGCAGAACTATCCTTTTCCCCCAAATGTACTGCCTGTAATGTTCTAGGCCCCACACACAAGCCAAGGCCTCACGCTCAATGACCGAGTACTTCTCCTCGCTGGTTGATAAAGAGCGTGAGGCAAATGCAACGGTGGCTTCCTTCCCATTGCACTCGAACTGTGTAAGGACTGCACCAACTCCCTTACTGCTGGCATCCGTAGTGACCACACAAGTAAGACTGTTGTCAACCCTTTCAGAGGTGGTGCATCGCAGATTTCTTTTTTAGGCTTTTGAAACAGTTATCACAGTCTTGGTCCCATTCAAATTTGTTCTTATTTTTTAAAAGGGTTCGTATGCAGTACGTTTTCATAGAAAAGTTCCTTACAAACTTTGAATAGTACTCAACTAGTCCCAAAAATGCTCTGAGTTCTTCCTTATTTTGCGGGACTGGAGCATCCTTGATAGCTTTTATTAGATCTTTCTTAGGTTTTATACCTTCTTTTGTGATCTCATGACCCAGGTAAGTGACAGAATTTTCGCTGAACTTGCACTTCTTGTACTCTGCTGTCAACCCATTTTTTTCCAAGATCTTAAGTACCTGTACTAGTCTGTTGTCATGATCAGTTTGGTCTTTACCCATAATAGGAATATCATCTTGGAAGATGAGTAACTTTTTCACACCTTTGAATATTTCATGCATTAGTCTCTGGAATAATGCCGCTGCCGATGCTAACCCAAAAGGTACCCTTTTAAATCTGAAACAACCAAAAGGAGAAACAAAGGTGGTGAGGTGTCTGCTTTCTGGATGTAAGGGTACCTGGTGGTATGCAGTGGCTAGGTCTTTAGTTGAAAATATTGTCATACCTTTAGTGAGTGACAACATCTCATTGATCCTTGGTAAGGGGTATTGGTCAATAAGAATATTTTTATTGAGATCGCGCAAATCAATGCACAATCTCATTTTTCCATTGCCCCTTCTTGCGACTACCAGGGGAGCGACCCATTCTGACGATTCTGTGTTTTCAATTATTTCTGCTTCCAATAGCCTATTTATTTCTGATCTCACCTCCTCCCTTAGTGTTAAAGGGATTTGTCTTACCTTATGCAGGCAGGGTACTGCATCATCTTTAAGTTTTATTATGTGTTGGAACCCCTTTAGTTTTCCAATTCTTCCATTAAATACTTTGGGGAACTTGTTAACCAAATCACAACCCAGAAGCACCTCTTGTTGAGTCACTAGTACAGGTTCTACACTGTTCGGATTTAGAGTAATCCCAAGTTTTCCCTGGTCCTTCCAACCCAACACAGAAGGGCCAGTGACTGCAACGTACAACTTGCTGCTAGTTTTCCTTTCCTTAAATGCAAACGTAAGTTCCTTGAAACCCACAAGTTCAATCGGTTCACCCGTGAACGTTTTTAGTGAGATGTCTGGTTTTTCCAAATGCTTCCCAACTTTTTCTCTGAATTTTCCTCTCCAAACATCTTGGTTAACTATTGTGCAGGGTGAGCCAGAGTCTGCTACTATACTTATATTTACACCACCTATTTCAATTAAGCATATGGGTTTCTTTTTTTTGCTTTTCTCTTCTTCCTCATTAACAGTTGCCTCTGTTACATTTAATACACACAAATTATACTCCGAGTCATCCGAGGAGTCTTGCTCACACTCCTCTTCCTCCTCATCCTCTACAAATTTCACCTTTTCTTTTATTTTCCTTTTGCAAGCTTTTTGGAAATGACCAATTATTCCACATTGCGAGCATTTGTTATTCCTTGCTGTGCACTTCCAGCCATTAGCTAAATGCTTACTACTACCACAGCGGTAACACTTTAATTGTTCATACGTACCAGCATTACCTTTCAATTTAGGTGCGTCCTTTATTCTGTTTTTATAAACTTTCTTGGACCCACTTATTTTTGCCACCACACTTGCTTCTTCTGCTTTGCTTTTTCCCTCATTAATTACCTCCTTTGCACAACGACCAGTCAGTTCGGCTTTCTTTAAGATTTCAATTACTCCCCTTTAGCCCATAATGCGTCCTGTATGTTTGAATTTGCAGCACACATTACTATCTGATCCCTAATCAAGTCATCGTGCATGTTTTCAAACTTGCATGAGAGCGCCAAGTTCTTTAATGCAGATACGTAGTCATCAATGCTTTCCTCCTTTCCTTGTTTTCTTCTGTAAAACTTATACCTGTGTACTGCTACACAAACCGTTGGTTTGTAATACCCATCCAAATCTTCTATTGCTTCGTCATAAACATTCCTATCTTCTCCAACTCTTACTTTTTTAGTTATATTATTGTACACTTTAAGACCTCCTGCACCTAAACAGTGTAACAATATTTTTTTCTTTTCCTCCTGTTTGAGTGGTTCATCCTCCTTATCAAATGTAGATATGTAGTTACAAAAATACTCCTTCCACTCTTCCCATTTCACAGTTGGCACACCAGACCCTTTTAAAAATGCTTCTGGGGGTTGCAAATTGTATATGTTTGCCGACGCCATAGCAATCTTTTTGCAAAATATTAAAATGTCTCTCAAATATATATTTTTTCAAAAGTACAGCCAATTCAGTGTGCCACAGAGTTTCAATCAGACTCAAGCGTTTATCCAATATTTCTGTCTCTCAAGTTTCATTTTTTTTTTACTTTACACCAGTAAAGTCAATTTGCCATTGCCTTCTAATTAGACAAAAAGTTCCTCAGTATTTAATTTTTTAAACAGTTTCTATCACATCTCCATCGAATGTCAAGGAGAATCTCACCTGCTCAATTCTTAGCGCTTTGCCAGCTTCAAATCCCCATCCAAGCATTCACTCTATGCGAACCGATGTGGGTGGTTGCGTGTTAAAAAAATAACTAGACCGCTTGCTACACTTCTCGCTTACGTCGATTTCTGCATCACGACGCTTGAAAATGAGTGCGCCACAACTGCTGTGGAGAATTCTCTCCACACGCAACTCCTGCTACTCTGAGGTGAGTTCAGTTTCAGACCTTGTCCATTATTCACCTTTTTGAAAAAACTGCATGTTGTTCAGATCGTCATTCAACTATCCGTATCGCCGTTTTTACCTCGCACCACAGGCAATTTTACCCTTTGCTTTTCCCTTTGACGTCGACGATGCTAGTTAAATTCACCGATACGCGACTTCTTCATGCTTTCATACTTCCTCCGTACTCCTTATCTCTCGGATTCCGACAAGTGCAACTTATGTCCACACACCAATCCGCTGCACTTATCTCTCATTCTGCTTCATTTCATTCTCTGGATTCATTTATTTCATATGCTGCATTACACACCTTCAATTTTTTTCTTTTCTTCCTCCCGATTTCCTTTTATTTATTTTTTTTCCTTGAAGTCTTCTATCATCATTTAATTCTCATCACGTAGGTTCTTTATATGTGCGTCGTCCGACCTCCTCGTCGCCAAATTGTAAAGATGAATACTCAGAAGTCGTAAGTAATAGGTTATTTAATGGTATAAAGGACGACACACCAACCAGGAAGGCTAGGTGCAAATGCCTGACAAGTCGGTAGAAGCAACTGTCATAACTGTCAACATAGAACGCCCAGCTGTCAACATTCCAGCTGGTGGAGGAGCACGCGCAGGGAGGTGCGCGCGGTGAAGACAGGGGAGGGAGAGGGATAGGGGGATAAGCAAGAGACACAACAGATGGTAATGTTACAAGCACCATGAGGACAGGCCACCAAATTGTAGAAGTTAATAAGGCCCCATCAAATGTCCCCCCTTTTGGCTGACAATGCCAGAATTCCTGGGTTTGTGGTTGACACAACCTGAATCTGGCAATCGACAGCCACAGATATGTATACAACTAGTCCACCCTTTGGTCTTCCACTCACCGAAGGAGTGGCTGGGACGAAAAAAAGCCTTATAACCTTCCAAGAATAGGTCACAATCCACTGACCATGTGTCTTGAAAGCTAATTACCGAAAATTGCTTCACAAATCTCACCCACAATGGGTCTTGGAGCTTGTTTGCCAGCCCTGCGATATTCCAAGATAAAAAGTTGTTGGGTCTCTCACCTGTGGGCCCCTCAACTACCTCTGCTGGGAACTGGGTAAGCACAACAGGCTCAATCTCGGAGGGCGTGGAGATCCTTAGTCAATCACACTCCTCCAACCCGGATAAAACAGAAAATCTATTATTTAGTTCCAGTGAGGGGTCGACACCAGTCTGACCATCTGTTACAAAGGATGAGTGGGCCATAGAAGTTGGCTGTTGCCTAGATGCTATTCTATTTGACCACCCACCTCGGCGAAGTGCCCTGGGGATTTACTCAAACATATCCCTGAGAGGGACTGGTTTGTAAAAAAATCCCAGAGGAAAAACCCTGATGACAGATCCAGAAAGGGGAGCGAGACAGATGTCCCTAGATAAGATCCTACCCGCAGTGTGGGGGTTATCGAGGTTTACAAAACCACAGTCACCCGTGCCCATTTTTCGCGAGCTCCCAATCCAACTTACTCTGCGGGCCATAAGACTGTTTTTATCCACATGGGCACCCAAAGTGGTGTTATATGTGAACCAATGAGTTAGTTTGTTTATCAGCTGCCCATAGTTCTCGCTAGCACCTTGGGGGAGGGAGGGAACACTCCCCAAAACAACTACATAGGGAGTGGTTTCCGGTGGGAGGTCGATAACTGGGAGACTCGTTGGCTGTAACTCCCTTCTATCTAACCTCCCAACCCTTGAAGGCAAAGAGGACCCTGCTATTGTAGGGGACTGACAGGTGCGAGCTGGAATATCAACACTACTAGGCATAATGTTGTTGGAGCTACTCTTATCTGTCACCTCTCTATTTTCAGCAGAGCTCGCAGGTGAACCTACCCCTGTACCTGTTCCCCTAGTAGCTAAATGATCTCTACTAGTATTTGAACTAACTGCCGGCGTGACCGGCGGTTTGCAACTAACCGTCTGCTCTAGTTTTTATAATCTTGCTTCTACTGAGCTTTTTTTCTGCAGAATAGGATCCAATAAGGTAGACACCATAGTTTCAAGCCTGCCCCAGAAGTTCCCCTCCTGTGTGCTATCAGCGAACTGCCCTATCGTCGTCTGGATCGTAGGGGTGGGGGGGCCCTCTTTGGGATCATTTACAGAGATGACAGGTATTTTTTTTTTCCAGTTGCTCTCAGAGCAGGTTTACTTGGTTTCAATAATCCTCGGCTCTTCCTTTTTCTGGAAGGGGATTCATTAGTACGGGTTGGCCTCAATTTAGCTTTCTGCCCTCTGGTCGTAACTTTCGGTTTAACAGGGCTGGATTCTTGGTGAGAAGATGAACAGGAGACAAGGTTTGTCACTGAATCCGGAACAACATATGGGGACTGACTAAGCCAGGAAGGGGATACATCATGGTTGAATACCAACAAAGATTCAGGGATTGCGGGAGTTAAAGAGAGTCTACCTTGCGAAGGTTGGGGCTCAAGAGATAACCTTTGTTCAGTAAGCTTTATCCCATTAATGAGGGCTGATTCTGCCCTAAATAAGAAGGCATCTAAGGTTCCTGACACACTTTTACCTATACTCGGCTTTCGTTTACTCATGGTAACCGTATATGTACACGCTGTTATATTATCAAATCCCTGCTAAAGTGCTTCACAGTTTGTAGGACAAGGTGCAATATGCAATGTGCAAAATACAATACGGTACTTAATCACAAACCAAAAAATGCCAAGTATTAAAACTATCAAAAAGCCTTATATTATCGGTAAAAGTACAACGTGCAAATAAGTTTTGTTGGAAACCCACTCCCACACTAGAAGGGGTGGTGGTGGTCTTCCGGAACACACTGTGGTAGCTTGGCTCGAGTGGTCAGGAAACAGGCGCAGTGCTAAGCATACAATATACCCATACAATATCCATGCGTGCATCCGTTCCAAAAACGACTCTACACCGTAAAAATTATGAAAATATTCTTTCTTTATCTTTTTCTCTTAGTTGCTGATTGGAAAAATAAATAGGTCAATCACAATATACAAGTTTCAATTAGTGCAGGTCAAATAAATATTGGCTGTTTGATGAAATAAATAGGGGTGATCATAAATAACAGGGCATAAATACAAGTGCAATATATACCGACAATTAAATACTTTGAGGCAATAAATACTGTACCAATAAATATTGTACACCATCAAGTCCTGTGGACCTATAAATATAGTGCAGCAATAAATAGGTAAAAATTCAATAAATACAGTACCCCCAATAAATAATTAAAAGTATACAGCATCCCCCATATAATCAGATGACACTTCAATTCTTATGGGCTGATTTGGCCCAGGCACAGCTTGTAGGGTTGTGGAAGGCTTGAGGGGGGCTACTCCCTGGCTGGGACAAGGCTGAGGCCTAAACTGAGGTAGATCAAAGGGGGGAATACCAGTGCCCTGGCTTTCTCTCTCCACACAACCTCTCTAGGTTAGTCCCAGTTCACCCCAGGCACAGTCAGGTTGGTTTCAGCACCTCCCTAGCCCCTTAGAGTAGTCTCTCAGGTCTCCACAGGGCCTTAGGCGCCCTCTACTCCACTTACTGCCCTTTTTCTGATGTTCCGACGCCGCTGGAGTCGTGTCGACGCCGTGAGGCGGTTCCGGTTCGGTCTCGGCGGCCTCGGCACAATGTCAGTTCTTTGACGACGCCGGCAGGCGGTTCCGGTCCGATGTCGGTGGCCTCGGTTCGACCTCGACCTCCGATTCGACGGCGTCGGGCAGTCTCTTCACGATGTCGACTTCGGGCGGCTCCGGTCCGATGGCGCTCTCGGCTCCGATGACGTCGGCCGGCCTGGCCTCGATGTCGACTTCCGGCGACTCCGGGGTGCGATCCTCACCCCCGACCTCCGGTGCTCCTCCACACAGGTTCCGGGCGACTCCGGAGTGCGATCCTCACTCCCGACCTCCGGTGCTCCTCTACCTCGGTCTCCGACGACTCCGGAGGGCGGACTTCACTCCTCCGATGACGCCGCTCGCTCGACCTCGGTTCACTCCCTCCTCGACCTCTGGTATTCCTCACGACCTCCGTCGGCGCCCTCTCACGACCTCAGGCGGCTCCGGGTACGACGTCTGCCACTTCAGTCAGCGCCGCTTCTCCACCTCGGGCTCCAGGTCTCAGGCTACTCGACGCCGGACTCCAGGGAAACCAGTTTCCAGGTCAGGATCTTGCTGCTTTCTTGGTTCTAAGGCCTGTTCCTGCTGTCCAGGTCCTTAGGATAAGTTTCTTCTGTCTTCTTCCCACACAGGGCTATAGGCTGGGATCCATCAGTAGGGACAAGTATCAAGGGTGGGTTTATGGACCCCACTCCAGGCACAAGTTTCCACCCCTGCTGCTTCACTCCTTCCTCCTTCACTGTTGTGCTCCTCTCTCTTCACCAGTCAGGTGCCAACTGCCAGCTCCAACTGCCAACTGCCTCTCTTATCCTCCCAACATTCTAAACGGTCTCCAACTGTCACAGAGTTCTGGAATCTCCTGGAATGTTCTGGAAGGTGCTGGTAGGTTCCAGTGGATGCTGGTGATGTCACAGGTGGCCACCATTTTGTGCTCCAGGCCCTCAGACAGAAGTTTCAGGGGTAGCTAAAATGGCTCCCTGAATCTGTAGCAACACGAAAAAGTCTGGTGGTTCCCAAAAAGGAAAAAATTCAAACAGGGTTTGAGGCAAAAGTGGGACAAAATAAATAATGATGAGGAGGGACCACCCAAAGGGCTGACAGGTCTAACACGCGTCCCCCCCAGCTGAAAGTGGGGAGAGCTACCCAACCCCTTGGGAGTTCTCATCACTAAGGCGGAAATACCTTGAGAGACCGTCTGCATTGGCGTGGTCCACTCCAGGCCGATGTTCCACCTGAAAGTCCATCCCCTGTAGGGAAATAGACCACCTCAACAACTTGGGATTCTCCCCCTTCATTTGCATCAGCCAACGAAGGGGTCGGTGGTCGGTCTGAACTAGGAAGTGCGAGCCAAACAGGTATGGCCGCAACTTCTTCAGAGCCCATACCACTGCAAAGGCTTCACGCTCTATTGCACTCCACTTCTGTTCCCTGGGAAGTAGTCTCCTGGATAGGAAGACCATGGGTTGATCCAGACCCTCTTCGTTGAGTTGCGATAACACTGCCTCAATGCCATGTTCTGATGCATCTGTCTGGACAATGAACTTCTTGGAAAAGTCTGGGGCCCTTAAGACCGGGGCCTCGCACATGGCTTTCTTCAATTTCTCAAAGGCTTGCTGACAAGCCTCCGTCCAGACTACCCGTCGAGGTTGTTTCTTGGACGTGAGCTCCGTGAGAGGGGCTACGATGGTACCGTACCCCTTCACGAAGCGGCGATAGTATCCCGTGAGGCCCAAAAATGCTCGGACCTCAGTCTGTGTCTTGGGGGGTTCCCAGGCCATGATGGCCTCGATCTTCGCCTGGAGGGGTTGCACCGTTCCCCTACCCACCAAGTGTCCAAGGTACACTACCGACCCCTGCCCGATCTGGCACTTGCTGGCCTTGATCGTCAATCCAGCTTGTCTCAGGGCCTGGAGAACAGCTTGCAGGTGACGCAAGTGATCCTCCCAGCTGTTACTGAAGACGGCTATGTCATCCAGGTAAGCAGCAGAGAAACTCTCCATCCCGGTGAGGATCTGGTTTACCAGGCGCTGAAACGTGGCAGGTGCGTTCTTGAGCCCAAAGGGCATCACACAGAACTGGTAGTGGCCATTGGGCGTGGAGAAGGCTGACCTTTCCCTTGCTCCATCAGTCAAAGAGATCTGCCAGTACCCCGAAGTAAGGTCAAAGGTACTTAGATATTGGGCAGCTCCCAGCCGGTCAATTAATTCATCCGCCCTAGGGATCGGATGAGCATCAGTTTTTGTCACTGAATTCAGTCCCCGGTAGTCCACACAGAACCTCAGTTCTGGTTGGGCACCCGGTGGTGCAGCTTTTGGTACTAACACCACCGGACTGGACCAGGGGCTGCTAGAAGGTTCAATCACTCCTAGCTCCAGCATCTTAGTGACTTCACTATGAATGCTGGCCTTCACCTTGTCTGACATCCGGTAGATCTTGGACTTCACAGGTGGGCTGTCTCCTGTGTCCACGTCATGGACGCACAGGTGAGTCCTACCCGGGACAAGGGAGAACAACGCAGAGTACTGCCCCAGGGCCTGGCGACAGTCCTCCTGCTGTTCAGGAGTTAGAGATGGGGAGAGAATCACTCCCTCCACCGACCCATCCTTTTCCTGAGACGCAAACAGATCAGGGAGAGGCTCGCTTTCCACGTCCTCTCCTCCGTCAGTCACCATCATCAAGATGACTTCGGGCCTCTCGTGGTGGGGTTTGAGGCGGTTGGCATGCAGCACCCGCAGGGGCTGACGAGGGGTCTTCAGGTCCACCAAGTAGGTAGCCTTACCCTTCTTCTCCAACACCTCAAAGGGTCCTGACCAGCGATCCTGGAGGGCACTAAGCTCTCCTGGTTCGATCACCCACACCTTCTGGCCAGGCTCCAACTCCACCGGGTGAGCGTTGTGGTCATACCACGCCTTCATCACTGCTTGGCTGGCTTCCAAGTTGTCAGAAGCTTGCTTCCACAACTTAGCCATTTGGCTCCGGAAGGCCAGCATGTAGCTCACCACATCCTGGGGGAGCTTTCTGGGAGTTCTTTCCCAGCCGTCTCTCACCAGGTTAAGAGGTCCGCGTACAGGGTGCCCATACAGAAGCTCGAAGGGGCTGAAGCCCACTCCCTTCTGTGGCACTTCCCTGTAGGAAAAAAGTAAACAGGGTAAGAGGACGTCCCATTTCCTCCGCAGGCTTTCAGGCAGACTTCTGATCATGCCTTTCAAGGTTTTATTAAACCTCTCCACCAGACCATTGGTCTGGGGGTGGTAAGGAGTCGTGAACCGGTAGGTCACTCCACACTCCTTCCACATTGCCCGCATATATGCTGACATGAAGTTGGTCCCCCTGTCGGACACAACTTCCTTGGGAAAACCCACTCGGGTAAAGATTCCCATCAGGGCCCTAGCCACAACAGGTGCTGTTATGGTCCTCAGAGGTATTGCCTCTGGGTACCGTGTGGCATGATCCACCAGAACCAGGATAAACCTGTGACCAGCTGTAGTTGGTGGATCTAATGGACCCACAATGTCGATGCCCACCCTTTCAAAGGGGGTGCTAACGACAGGAAGTGGTTCCAGGGGAGCTTTCAGCTTCACCCCTGTTTTCCCACTGGCTTGGCAAGACACACATGTCCGGCAGTAGGTATCGGACGACACTTTCATCTGAGGCCAATAAAAGTGTGGGACAAGACGGGCGAAGGTCTTGTCTTGCCCCAGGTGTCCTGCCAATGGTATCTCGTGAGCCAACTCTAAAAGGAAGGCTCGATAACGTTGAGGAACTACCAAGGCTCGTGACGATCCATGTAGGGGTGCCTTGGGTTCACTGTAGAGGAGGCCATCCTCCCAGTAAACACTGTAGTTCCCTTCAACGTTCCCTGCTGCCTGGGCTTCGGCCTGTCGCCTCAGCCCCTCAAGGGTAGGGCACTCCCTCTGGCCCTGGCAGAATTCCTCCCTGGACGGGCCTCCCTCCACGTGCCACTCGGCCGGGATGGGTAAGTCCTCCAGGTTGGTAACGTCCCCCTCCGCAGACTCCTGGCCCACCACCTCCGGTGGCCTATCCGTCCTACGGGGTGGAGACGCCGAGGCAGGCTCCTCCTGTCCTCGGTTCTTCCCTTGACTGGCAGCTGGCTGGGCCTTTGTTCCAGGCTCCAGCCGGAATGAACTCCCTCTTCGGGTAGTCGCGGACCTTGTGCTAACACAGGCCCAGTCAGGTGTACCCAGCATCTCGGTGTGAGTCCGGTATTCCACCTCCTTCCAAGCGTTGTGCTCCATGTCATTGCCCAGCAGACAATCGACTGGCACGGCAGGGCTTACGGCAACTCGAAGTGAACCTGCAACCCCCCCCCATTCAAAGGGAACCTCGGCCACTGGATAGTGACCTGTTCTGCCGTCAGCCATCGCGGCTGGGTGGAGTACATCGGGAATTACCTGCTCTGGAGACACCAGTTGGCTACGCACCATAGTCATACTGGCTCCTGTGTCTCTCAGAGCCTCCCCTCTTTGGCCGTTGATGGTGATCCACTGCCCATACTTTGCGGTATTTGCGGGCACCTGGATCTTAGGAACCATCTCCCGTTCTCCCAGGGACACTAAAGTGACACCCGCCCACTCCCTTCCCTTAGTTAAGGGCATCTCCTCCCCGAGCACTACACTAGCTACTCCGGGGGTCTTTCCTCCAGTGGGAGGGGGTGATCGTTTCTGACACTTCGGATCTCCTTTATAGTGTCCAACGCCACCGCACTCGTAGCAATGGACAACCCTTGGCTGCTGACTCTGGCCAGGATTAGGGTTTCTGGGTGGGTTAGCCTTAGAGGTGAATCCTGTTCCTTTCCCTTGGAAGTTATTTTGGGGGCCTTTGGAGAACTCCTTTTTCTTTTCCCCTCCCTCTTTCTTCTGGGGGGCGCCCTGTCCGGCCTTTTGAGTATCCCCTCCAGTCCCCCTTGTGGACACCCGGGTACTAGCCCAAATGTCCGCCTCCTCAGCAAGCTTCCGGGGGCTGGTCAGCTTGCTATCCACCAGGTGTTGCCGCAGTTCAGGGAAACATTTCTCGAGTAGGTGTTCCTTCAGTACTAGGTCAAACAGCTCCTCGTAGTTCCTTACTTCACTGCCCTGAATCCAACCTTCCAGTGCCTTCTTTGCATAGTCCAGGAAGTCCACCCAATTCTGTGTGCCCAGCTTGTGACTACCCCTGAACTTCTGTCTGTACTTTTCAGGTGTTAGTCCAAACTTTCTGATGAGCGCCAGTTTCATGGTGGGGTAGTGGGTCTGCTCATCCTCTTCGAGGGCCAATAAAGCATCCCTACCAGCTGGAGGCATGTACCTATACAATCCTCCTCCCCAATACTTCACTGGAACCCCATGGGCCCTCAACGAGACCTCATAGGCTGCTAGCCACTTGGCGATGTCGTCACCCGCCCCATAGCTAGCTACTATGTCCTTTGGCAGGTAAGGTTTGGATTCCCTGGTGATTTCTTGGTCTTTGCTGCCACCATTAGGAACAGTTGGTGCCCCAATTCTTAAGATCTGAAGCTCTATCTCTTTCAGTCTTATCTCATGAGCCATCTTCTGTTTCTCCGTCTCATGAGCCATCCTCTGTTCCTCCTTCTCCTTCTCCAGCTTTGCTAAATCCCATGTGAGCTGTCTTTTCTCTCTCCGATCTGCTAACTCCACGCTGGATAAGCCCCCGCTAGAGACAGTGCTGCCCTTCCTAGAAAGTGTCCTGGGCCCTGCTGACAGGTTCCCCACCTCAGGTTGGTACATCTCAGCCCCCTCGGGGTCAGGCTCTCCATCCCTGTCTTCCTCCTCAGCCTTGCTTTCTCGGCGTGCCTCCCCCCAAGCCCTTAAGCTGGTTTGGAGTGCACCCTTCTTTGCTCCTGGGGGACAGTACACCCCCTCCCGCTGGCAAAACTCCCTGAGTTGGGCCACAGTGTACGTTTCTAGATTCTCTAGTACAAACTCCATCTTGCCCACTCAGGTTAGAGGACAGGTTTTGTGCAGTAACAATGTAGGGGGGTATCTTTAGTAATACCTCCTCCCACCACCAGAGTAAATTTGGAAAAAACAAAAACCCACAATCAGGAAGGCCGCTCTTGAGAAAACTCCCGGTGTAGGCCTATGGACTACCCACAGTTATTGTTGAGTATATGTAGGCACAGCTCTATCCCACCACTGAACACCAATTTATGTTGGAAACCCACTCCCACACTAGAAGGGGTGGTGGTGGTCTTCCGGAACACACTGTGGTAGCTTGGCTCGAGTGGTCAGGAAACAGGCGCAGTGCTAAGCATACAATATACCCATACAATATCCATGCGTGCATCCGTTCCAAAAACGACTCTACACCGTAAAAATTATGAAAATATTCTTTCTTTATCTTTTTCTCTTAGTTGCTGATTGGAAAAATAAATAGGTCAATCACAATATACAAGTTTCAATTAGTGCAGGTCAAATAAATATTGGCTGTTTGATGAAATAAATAGGGGTGATCATAAATAACAGGGCATAAATACAAGTGCAATATATACCGACAATTAAATACTTTGAGGCAATAAATACTGTACCAATAAATATTGTACACCATCAAGTCCTGTGGACCTATAAATATAGTGCAGCAATAAATAGGTAAAAATTCAATAAATACAGTACCCCCAATAAATAATTAAAAGTATACAGCATCCCCCATATAATCAGATGACACTTCAATTCTTATGGGCTGATCTGGCCCAGGCACAGCTTGTAGGGTTGTGGAAGGCTTGAGGGGGGCTACTCCCTGGCTGGGACAAGGCTGAGGCCTAAACTGAGGTAGATCAAAGGGGGGAATACCAGTGCCCTGGCTTTCTCTCTCCACACAACCTCTCTAGGTTAGTCCCAGTTCACCCCAGGCACAGTCAGGTTGGTTTCAGCACCTCCCTAGCCCCTTAGAGTAGTCTCTCAGGTCTCCACAGGGCCTTAGGCGCCCTCTACTCCACTTACTGCCCTTTTTCTGATGTTCCGACGCCGCTGGAGTCGTGTCGACGCCGTGAGGCGGTTCCGGTTCGGTCTCGGCGGCCTCGGCACAATGTCAGTTCTTTGACGACGCCGGCAGGCGGTTCCGGTCCGATGTCGGTGGCCTCGGTTCGACCTCGACCTCCGATTCGACGGCGTCGGGCAGTCTCTTCACGATGTCGACTTCGGGCGGCTCCGGTCCGATGGCGCTCTCGGCTCCGATGACGTCGGCCGGCCTGGCCTCGATGTCGACTTCCGGCGACTCCGGGGTGCGATCCTCACCCCCGACCTCCGGTGCTCCTCCACACAGGTTCCGGGCGACTCCGGAGTGCGATCCTCACTCCCGACCTCCGGTGCTCCTCTACCTCGGTCTCCGACGACTCCGGAGGGCGGACTTCACTCCTCCGATGACGCCGCTCGCTCGACCTCGGTTCACTCCCTCCTCGACCTCTGGTATTCCTCACGACCTCCGTCGGCGCCCTCTCACGACCTCAGGCGGCTCCGGGTACGACGTCTGCCACTTCAGTCAGCGCCGCTTCTCCACCTCGGGCTCCAGGTCTCAGGCTACTCGACGCCGGACTCCAGGGAAACCAGTTTCCAGGTCAGGATCTTGCTGCTTTCTTGGTTCTAAGGCCTGTTCCTGCTGTCCAGGTCCTTAGGATAAGTTTCTTCTGTCTTCTTCCCACACAGGGCTATAGGCTGGGATCCATCAGTAGGGACAAGTATCAAGGGTGGGTTTATGGACCCCACTCCAGGCACAAGTTTCCACCCCTGCTGCTTCACTCCTTCCTCCTTCACTGTTGTGCTCCTCTCTCTTCACCAGTCAGGTGCCAACTGCCAGCTCCAACTGCCAACTGCCTCTCTTATCCTCCCAACATTCTAAACGGTCTCCAACTGTCACAGAGTTCTGGAATCTCCTGTAATGTTCTGGAAGGTGCTGGTAGGTTCCAGTGGATGCTGGTGATTTCACAGGTGGCCACCATTTTGTGCTCCAGGCCCTCAGACAGAAGTTTCAGGGGTAGCTAAAATGGCTCCCTGAATCTGTAGCAACACGAAAAAGTCTGGTGGTTCCCAAAAAGGAAAAAATTCAAACAGGGTTTGAGGCAAAAGTGGGACAAAATAAATAATGATGAGGAGGGACCACCCAAAGGGCTGACAGGTCTAACAAGTTTTTAGCAGCAAATAACAATAAAGGCGTTTGGACAAAGTAATGACACTAAAGTGCAGCGTGCGGTACAGTGCCCTGGTTCGGAAAAGGCTGGACCCAGAAATCCAGTAGAATCAAGTTGAATATAAAAAGTTTAGTCACACCTTATCCATTAGACCATAGTACATGTGAGTTTTGCTGATAGCGGTAGGTTACAATTGCTGCAGGCAGGTGCAAAGGATAGAGGCGGCAAGATGAGGAAGCACACAGTACCTGTTAGCCAACTCCAGATGCTGAACAAGAGACCAAGTCCTGGGGCAAAAGGGGGTGGCCCTGCCCTGCCTCTTCCTGGCAATGATGGGCAAGGACGGGCCCGCCCTTGGCCTGGTCTTTGCCCAGGCACTGCCTGCGCACTGCCCGCACGTGTCCCGCACTGCGGGAGCCCGCTGGCATTTAAATGCAGTGCCCCCGGGCGCGAGGATGACGGTGCGCGCTAAGGAAGGAGTGCAGTGGGATATGGGGCTGGGAGTCCTGGCCCCTGCTGGACTGCTGATCAAAGTGACAGCAGGCTTCATTGAGTGGGCATCCAGCGCTGCTGGAGCCTGCTAGTGTTTACATGCAGCGCCTCCGGGCGCGAGGATGATGGTGCGCGCTAAGGAAGGAGCGCGGTGGGATATGGGGCTGTGAGTCCTGTCCCCTGCTGGACTGCTGATCAAAGTGGCGGCAGGCTTCGTTGAGCGGGTGTCCCCACAGTCTGTGCAGTCACAGTAAAAGTGTGAATCCTGACATCACATTGGAAAGGGCAATATTGTCAAGAGCAAGAACATCAACTGCAGAAAGAGAACAACAAAAGCATAAAGCTGTGCTTAAATCAGCCTAACCAAGTAGGAGGTTGACCTGTGTCCGATAGGTTTCTTGATGTAGACCTGCTGCCTTATTCCATAGAGTGGGTGCGGGACATGCACTTGACTCATAGTTTGAGAATCTTGGTACACATCTCAGAGGCTTGGACCTCTCCCTCAGGAGTAGCAATGCTTCAAAGAACAAGTGAGAAACCTCGAGAAACAGGGTAGAAGATGAAGACTTTGAGGTATGTGGAGCAATGCACACAGCCGCAGGGATACAGAAGAGGTAGGGAGTAGGAAAGCAGAATAAGTGGGATCACCTTAGACACACAAGAACAGGAGACACCTCTACAGCTGCTGCATATTGAAGGGACAGCTGCAGAGAAGGTAGGCACTAGCAGCAACATGTTTCTGGGTCCTGAATTTTTTTTTAGATAGTAATTAAATGATCGTTTCGGGTACACAGCAATTGAAATGCTGATCACAGAGTCAGATGCTATGAAAAATGTAGAGGTTTTTCTTCAACGCTTAAGGCTGCTTGGTGAAAAACAGAGGTGTTGTTTTACTTTTAAATATATGTGATTTATTCATTTCATAGCGCTATTTTAGCTGCTGTTATGGACTCTAACGAAATTTGTTTCAGAGTGATTGGTCATTTACCTATCTGGGCTCCTCAGGCAAATCACCTACGATGGAGCACCCCGGAAGCACAACTTCATAAGGCGCATAAGGGAGAGGATGTGGCATTACGGGCAGTGCTGCAGACTTTGGAACTGGGGAACCAGGCTCAAGTCTTGGTGTTGGCTTAACAACCTGTGATTCTGGTCAACTCCCTTCCTCTTCATGTGCATTATATGAATGATTGGCTCCATATAAAACTGCAAAAAAATAAAACATACCTTAATGTGATGGGCATATTGGTGCTGATTGTTTTGGACCAGACATCTTACTTTCTCCACTAAACGGTAGACCCAATCCCATGCTTATGCTACACTTTGAAGACATAGGGCTTTAGCAAGGTGTAGGTTGACAAAATGATCTGAGTTGTATAGAATGCAAGCCCTCTATGCTAGGATCTCTCCCACTTTGTGCCCACTTTGTGTTATAAAATGTGTAGGAGTGCCCCATGGTCGATTCTTTTGATGCTGATAAGTCTCACTATCCACAACAAACACTCCCAGCCTGTCCCATGCAAGGACTTAGAGAAATTCAGTTAGAGAGTTAGTGGGAATATCTTCACTTGAAATATTATATTTGTATGATATTATCGCTACTATCTTCCAACTATCTTTAATATATGGTTTACTACATATTGTATACTATCTATATCATCTCCTCCCTAGTCCACCTTTCCTATTCTTTCCTTTCCAGGTTTTATGAGTATCTCAGATATTGTGTCTTTTGATATCTGCATTATCTTTTTTGTATTTAGAAATCTGAGAAGTTAACATTTCATCGTAATTTATTGTGTGGCCATAATTTGATTTGTTTATACTCCTTTTTTTATGTATTGTTTATAAAGAGTAGTTAACTATGGAAGAGGGGGTACTTAACATTTGCAAGCAGATTTATGCAGATACAATGTGTAACGTGTCGCTGTTGGTGAGACCTAAAGCCTAAGTCACGGTTGGAATATTTTGCAAATTAAATTACCGACGAGCTCTCCACTCATTAAGGGCGGGTTAGTGAAGCAGTATCCTAGACAGGACTGGAAATGCCCTGGTCCTCTTCTATTGCTAAGGCAAAAGTATATTATCTCTGCCACTCCCAGCCATTATCTCAACTGTGCACATCTACCTCAATCATTTTCTTCACGACCCTTTGCTGAACTGGTAAATGAAGTCACGATAAGCATTAAAACCCCAGCAGACCTCTTCAATCAAAGGAACATTTAAAATGCTTATTATTGGAGATAGTAATGCATGAATGGATAAAGCGAAATGTTCTTTTCTCTTCACTGGCTGGCGTGCAATGTGTTCTTTAAATCCACAACTTCCAGTATGATGATGGCACTGGCATTACCCATAGCAAGAGCACTCTCCCAAAGTATGTTCTTGTGAGCCAAATGTGTTTGTGGGCTGCATAGCTCAAAAGGATTTTACAACTTTTCTCTGACTAAAGAATCATTTGCGCACACAGCTGCCCTTGCATTCAACAACAATGCCAAAAAAACACCCAAATACACCAAAATATACAATACAAAGCCAAGAGCCCTCCACAGAATAAGCTCTCAAGTGTCCTAGCCCCTGGAATGTTTGCAACCGTACTTGACCGAACCCTTTTTTAGCTCCGGCTTGATAGCTCAGCTGTTTCCAGACCTTATGAGACCAACAAAAAAGAGTTTCAGGTTATTACTGAGAGAGGTGTTTAGTTTCTACAGTTATGTTGGTTCCCCTGGGTACAGGATTTGATTGTGTCAAAGTAGTGTGCTTCTACTTAAAAGAGTGCTTATATTGCACTTTTTAGCTTGTGGCAAGGCTTATACTCAATACAACAAGGCCACATTGGTTATGGTGATAAGCCAGTGATCATGGCTATCTGCCTGATAATATGAAATGTTGTGACAAAAACAGTAGGCCTGACATATTTATTGTGTAGAGCTTATTATAACATTCTATTTAAGGGCAGATTGTTAATACTCTGACTGAAATCCTTTAGAGAAGGATGTTCTTAGATTACTGTGGTAGGCTAGGGTGTTGGTGCTGGTTACCCTCTTTGACAAACTGTGGATGTAGACTTACTCTATGAGAATTCTTGTTATGCCTTTTTAGGAGAAAGAGTGTAAGATAATACCTCCTTTTGTAAGGTCCCCACCAATTTCTTTTAAACTGATGATGATAGTTTTGTGACTCTGCAAGCTGGGGCACTGCTAACCACGTCCCAATGCATTGCTCTGACCCCTCAAAAATGTTTAAATAGGCAAACATTTTGACTGTCATATTTAACTTACCTATAAGTCCCTAGTATGTGGTACAAAAGTGAACCTATGACTTGTAAGTAAAATCTCACTAGTGCACTGCAGCACATATTATACCACCATTAAAGTGACAATGCAAAGCATGCCTCCAGGCCTGCTTCTTCAGACTGGTTGTACAGTTTTAAAAAATGCCAATTCAACCTGTTAATATAAATCTTTTGCCAGGTCACCCCTAAGGTAGGCCCAAAAGCCGATATGGCAGGGTGAATGGTATTCGAAAAGAAGAACATGCATATTTTATATTTTATATGTCCTGGCAGTGAAAATCCCCCTAAGTCGTTTTTCACTGTGGCAAGGCTGACTCTCATGTTACATTATAGCAGCTTATAATGCTAAACCTAATGTTGGAGTAGCTAGTAAAATGTTTCAAGGACTCATTTTAATAGTAACTTAAAATCCAACTTAACGGTCAAGTCCGACTTAACTTAGAGGCAATGTGTAGAGTATTTATGCAGAACGTCAAACAGTGATACAACAAACATCCAATAAGTATAACCAGAAATATGCAATGTTAGAGATTTTTAGAGATTCAAGTGAAAATAGAGCTTAGAAGCATAAAGTGCCTACTGTGGTTATCTGCTCGCATGGGACCAGGTCATAGTCACAAGTTCAATTTCACTGAGAAGGGATGCAGGGCGGATGCACGTACCAAGTTAGGGCTGCTCAACAAAGTACCATAAGCACATTAAATCCTGATTTGAGGTGTGTTGTGAGATACCCTGTTGGGGATAGATTGCGCCGCTGCAGCCCCCCGAGGAGCTGCAGGGCTGCGATGCGGATTCCTGAGTTGTCTCAAGGATTCTATCAATGAGGGACTTGCAAAGCGAAGTTTTGCGTTGAAGATGCATAGCGTCCCAGTGGTTCTGATGAGGCTGCAGGGCTGCTATGTGGTGTCCTGCTTCATCATTGATGTTGCGTCAATGACGGGCTTGTGATGCAAAGGCCTTGTCAAGGATGCATAATGCAATAGCAGTCCTGAGGAGGCTGCGGGCTGAGATGCAAGGTCTGGTGTCAGGGATGCATTGCGCTGGGGTGGTTCCGATGCCAGTGGTGTAGCTATACCATGTGTCGCCCGTGGCTGACCCTGCGATTGTGGCGAGTGGCATCCGCATGTATGAGCAGGGGGGTGTTGCTGTTCCTGTGTTGGCCACAGGTAGGAGCTCCCCCAAAACTCGGGGCCCACAGCCCCCCAAAACTCCTGCTGCCCAGGACTGGATGCCCACGCCGCCTCTTCTCGTTACACCACTGTCCGATGCATCTGTGATGAGATGCGTTGTGCAGTGTCAGTTATGCCTACAGGACCACAGCTGGGCTGGCAGAGCACCTTCAGGCCCACTTCCAAGGTTCCAGGACTGGGGTTGCACCACTTGGGGAGGAATATTCACAGCAGAAAAAGTCCAGGTGTTGGGGTCAAGGTGGTTGGAGCTTTTTCGGTCCCTGATGCTCTGATAAGGGTGCGAGTCAACTGGCCCTTGTAGTGTACCTGTGAAAATGGATGCAGGTCCAGTCCTTTCACTCAGCAGCAGGGCAACAGAGTAGCAGTCCTTCTTGCAGAGCAGCACAGCAGTCCTTCTAAGTCTTCCACAGGTCCAGAGATGTACGGAAGAGTTGGGTCTGAGGGCCCATTATTTGTACCTGTTCCCACTTTGAAGTAGGAGAGGTTTCTGGAGGTTTTTACCCCCACAGGTGTTTCCTACATTCCTGCCATAGCTCCAGCTTGTCTGGGGTCACAAAAGAATAGTGTCAAACCCTTTGCGAGTGTGATCCGGCAGAGCCTTTGTGATGTGTAAGTGTGGTAGGTGACAGCTCCTCCTCCTCATCAAGTCAGAAATGGCCCACCCTGCCAATGCGTATTTTCCTTTCTCTCACTGACTGAGAGCAAGACAAAAAGACCACTGCCAGCTACACCTAGTCATGTGACCCAAGATACAGACTGTAGGCACCAAATTTGTGATTAGGACAAGAAAATGCCAACTCTCTAAAATTGGCCTTTCCAGAATTGTGATTTAAAACCCAACTTAACCATTAAAGAGGGGTTTAAGTTATAATACTTTAGACACCATACTAGATCTTTTTATCTATTCCGAATTGAAGTCTATCACTTATTAAATGTGAAAAGGTAACCCACAATTATCCTATGGGAGAGGTAGCCTTGTAGTAATAAATATTTTTCACACTGAAAGATTTTTCACACATGTGATTGAAATTTCGACCAACTAGAAATCACCCTAATCAATGTAGCTTCACTTTTTGCGCCATTAGGTTCTGTCAACACCAATCAATATTAGTACAGTCACAACAGATTTGTTATATTCCCTATCTCAATTGTGTAGTTGACGGTACTTCATGACCGCCACCACAGATCTCACAGCAGACAAGAAAACTATAAAGTGCATTTTACACTTATCTCAGTATCCCAGAATTTAAGCCTACTTTGGGGTCTGATACGCTCTTCAATTTCTTTACAATAAACACAAAAAAATCACCATTTCATTCAACATGCATAACCGAATACCTCACCAATAAAATACAACAATAATCACAATTCACATCGCACAGCCTATTGATACTCACAACTCCAATACAGTCACCACCTTCAAAACCGCACCTTGTCAGTCTTCAGATTCAGGGCTTTGGGCTTTGGAACTCAGTCATTACTCTAACTTGGGCAATTATTTATAGCTCCTCTTCTGAGAACGTAAACCATTCCTTTACTATCAAGTTTGCTGGAGCGGGATTTGGTTTACAATTTAAAGATTTCTCGATTTACCATCACACTGGATAATTTCTGCTCTTAATCGTTGAAATGGGTCTTTGCAGTTGTTTTAGAGAAGATCAGGAGCTGAACATTGCATAAATTAAAATCACAGCTTCTATTCTAATTTCAGTCAATAATGAGTGTTTGGTATGAGTTAATGGGTTTTATTGTAAACCTTTTAGTAAGTCTTCTTTAGAAGACCACAAGTAAATCCATCAGTTTTAGTCATTACAATTTTATTAGAATCAATAATCAGTGATCAACAAGTTAGCAATGAAAAGCCTTAAGCGTGTTCCATAAAGGAAAGAATCCCTATTGTTGGGATTGGGAGAGAATTATGTCAGTCAGAACCCATAAAGAGTTCCAGTTCGAGTGAGTGAAAATATAAGAGTTAAGCTTTGGCATATAAAGAAGTTAAATAAATCAAAAAGATATCAAGGCAGAACTTCCCAGAGAGGTTCAAGAAACTCAGTAGAATCTCAGAGCAATCATGGAATAAGGTAGGGTGAAAGAATCACAAAAGCAAATGAGCTCAAAAAATGGTAATCTACTCTAGGAATACACATTATTAAATATAACACATTCTGAAGCTTTGCAACATGTTGCTTCTTCTGTCTCTATTCAGCCAATCAGCTTTTGATACTCTCCTGAGAACAGGATCCCTCCTCTTCTTCTCACAGAAATACAATATTCCACAGACAGCAATGTTTGGTTTGCAACATATTTGTATAGTTTCAAAGTTCATGTGGGCCTTTTTCTCATTCATGACTACTTTCCCCACATATAAAACTACATCTCTAACCTTCTAAATATCAAATCATTCAAATTGTTAACAAAGGTCTATGTACAAATTGAAACATCTGAAAGGAAAACATTAAGCATAGAAATCATGCATTGGAAAAAAAACAAGTAAGTTAAAAATGTCAAGTTAATTTTGAAAATGCTGCATCTCTATGTATGAACTAACCACGAGAATAGTGTTCATTGTATAAGTAGAAACATTTTGCAGAGTTTAGATGAAAATGTTTATGCAACTATTATTTATTAAAAAAACATATTAATGGAAAGGTCAAGAAATAAACATTTTATGTGAATTTCAGCATTTCTAGTCATGTCAGCTTTTCAAGAAATGTTGTTTTAGCCATTTGAGGCGTAGTAAATGCAAAAACGCCTACTACAAAAAACATTTTATTTTCATCTAAGCTTGCAAGTTAAATCTGCATGTTTATTATAAACTATTTAATTTTCTCAATATTTACAAGAACACTTCCTCAGCAGTAGGCCATATTTGTTTTACTTTGTCCTGGTCTCGCTTGACTAAGGGCCTGGTTATGATGGCGGTCGGACCAGCGTCTGAACTTCATCCTGTTGGGAACTGGGCCGGCCTACAGGGAGTCGGCTGGCCCGCCAGTCAGATTATGATCATACCAACGTGAAGGCGGTCAGAAACATGCTTCTTAGCATTGAGGCTTGTGCTTTGGCCCGAAAAAGGGCTGAAGCACAAGCCTCACTGCTAAAAGGCATGTTTGTAAACATCCCTGCACCTTGTGACAGGCACCATTTGGTACCTGCCTCACTGTGTAGGGATGTTTCGGGGGGCACCACAGGTGCCCCCCAGAACCCATAGCTGAGGGCCAGGGGAAGGTGGGGCCACTAGGGCCCCCCAAGGGCCCTTTCTGCCTGCCTTTTCATGGGGGCGGACCGCCATGAAATAGCAGGCAGAAAGAGTCATTGTGATCCCTACGGCAGTGAGTGAGCAGGCACTGCCACTATTGAAGGAATTGCAGTCCCTCCGACGTTCCCAGTCGGATAAATGGTGGACAGTCTCTCCTCCAGCCCTCCATCCGCCCGCCATCCTAATGTGGCGGGCGGTCCTGCAGGGGCCGACGGTGGCAGTCCCACCACCATCGTCATCAGGTCCTAGATGTCCGAGGTTGACGCTTTGATCTTTTATGTGCTCGTTTTTACCTTACATTTTAAAAATGCAGAGCTCCAATTCTACTGGTTGGATTTTTGCCTTTCTCATGTCAAATAATGTATTAAAATGTACTCTATTGTTCTAAATTGGTGTAGGGTTTTTCTTGTATTGTGTTTTCATTTTATTACTGTTTGTGTGCTGGATAAATACTTTACTCTTTGCCTCTAAGTTAGGCCTGACTGCTTTTGTGCCAAGCTGTCAGAGGTTTAAGCACAGGTTAATTTAATGACTATTATGGTTCACCCTGACCGGGATTGTGGCTGTTGTTTGAACAGGGATCATCCCGATTCAACCAACAACCCAATTTATCACATTTGGTGTTCAGTTGTGAGGTCCAGTACTTGTGTTTGTACAGTACCATACATTGATTTGTGTAACAAAAAAAATCCCATACAAAACTTTTTACACCAGAGTTGATCTCGTTTGAAATTCTTCTTAGTTTTCTATTGGCTGTTTTCCACCTTTTCAAAATGTAAGTGCCCTACCTCCACATTTGTACCATGGATGTCAATCTGATCAACTTCGACACCTTCATCAAGGCTGAGCTGCAGATCCTTTGCAAAGACAGGGGCGTGAAGGAAAACAAAAAGACTTCTTAGTTGGATCTCCGGGTAGTCCTTAGAGCTGATGAAAAAGTGCAGATGTGGCAGTCCTCCGCAGAGGATGACCCTGAGGAGTAGGGAGAAAATTTGAATGATGAGGAGGGGGTAGGACTCAAACCTGACTCCTGAACAGCAGGATGAGCACAACGCACCCACCAAGGCATGCATAGGATAGAGCAGAAAGCAGTGTGTCTGCTGCAGTCTGTCCCTAGAGGAGCTTGAGTTTAGGAAGGTGAAGAGGAAACGTACGCTGCAGCTGGCCAAGATTAAGCTGGAAGCAGAGAAGTGGAAGTCTGGGAGAGCCATAGCTGAGAAGAAACTTACCCAGGCATATGAAGTGGGCCTGAATCTGCTAGTTCTCAAAGCCAGGGAAATGCCAGAATCCAGCAGCAATGGTGGCAGTATTACCACAGTGTCCACTGGAAAAAAGAGAATCCACATTCCAAAAGATCTGGCACCTAACTTTGTTCTGGAAGATGACATAGTCAACTGCTTTGAGGCTTATGAGGTTGCCCAAGATAGGCATAGTGTCCCAGAAGAAGATTATGGGGGCAGCCTCAGGAGGAACATTCCCGATGAAGGGAGGAATGCCCTGTTAGCCCTAGGGAAAGGGGAAGGATGAAGTATCCCCTCTTGAAGGAGGCCCTGACCAGGAAATATGGGCTAACCCCAGAAAGATATAGGCAAACGTTTATGGACAGTAAGAAGCTGTCCCAACAAACCTGGGTGGATTGTGTGGATTCTGTTTGCAAGGCACTGAATGGGTGGGTGTCTTCTAGTGTCCTATAACTCAGAAGAGGAACGATGCCCAATTGGGCCCACCTCTTGATCATCCCAATTCCATAGGCTATAATAGCTCAGAATTTTGATATGATCAAGCAAGGGAAGGATAGGAAGGGAACAGCGGGGAGGGAGATCTGAAAACCAAAAGAACATGTTATTAATTTCTTACTACTCCTCTGCAACTAATAACATAATATTTTATCCTGCACCTCCTAATTCTCTCATGTACTGGTTAAAGAAAATAACAGGAACCACTTTTCCCAGAATCACCATAATCACTATAAAAGGTTGAGAACATCCTCTGTTCTAATTCAGTAGAAATACTTCGCATCAGTAGGTCTAAATAATAAAAGACAGGATATTACCACAAATGTATATACCAAGGCTTCTAACAATTCCTAGTTATCCTTCTTTCCCTACCAAGTCCTTTGTCTGTACTTTCATCACAGGGAATAGAACATCAATCCTTAGTAGATCCTTGTTAGCAACTAGGCATGAAACACGTAAGAAAATATGTAATGAGCTTTTGATGCTTTAACTAAATGTCATGATAGAATCAGAATCCACTCGTTCGTGAAATACTCAGAAAATAAGGGCAATTCCAGATAAACTTAAGTTATATAAGAACAATAGTACTTGCTCCAGAATCCTTGGTAATTGCTTGGCAGTTACATCACAACCAAAATGTCAATCTCATTTACCATCATGAGCTTTTGATAATCACTCCAATAAACAAGATCAAGTCAATTACCCACAAGTTCCATTCTCCATTCTCACAAATGCCAGCTGGATCCTCACTGGCTTCCATGAGGAGAGAAGAGAGAGAGCAATACGTTTAGCGGGTTTCTTCACCCATTCGAACCAAATGCAATACACAACAAACAACAGATCCAAGAAGTGGTGGTGCCTGGGCACCCTTACCGAACCCAATGTAGACGCTCCTCACGCGTCTGTCTTCATCCAACCGACAATGAATAATCTGCAACAGCCAGCCTCACTGGCTTTCATTAAGTTCCATGTCCAAGCCAGAAGTACTTCACCTCCAAACCTGGAAGTAATGTGAGCATGCTGGGAAACATTGTTTTTATTCTGTTACCCATATTGTTTTGTACCTGACAGCGTTCTACAAGAATGCAATCATAACAGTACATCCCTCCACAAAGGACTGCTGTCAGGATTTTGGTTTAGTGGGGTTCTTTTCGTGGAATCTTTTCACCAACCTTGGTGCATGAACACCCATAGCAGGCTCCCACAAATTATCTTCAGGTCCATACCCTTTCCATGCTACAAGATACCATAATCTGCAACCTCTTTTCTTTGAGTCAACATTGGCTTGCACCTCATATTCAGGTTCATGATCTACCCATACTGGAGAGGTTAACTTTTTAACCAAAGTGTACAAAGGTTTAACCAAAGAAACATGGATACAGGGTGGATTTTCATATGTTTGGGTAATGCTAGTTTTACAGATACTGGATTCACATTCTTGATGATTATGTAAGGTACTATCTACCAAGGATTAAACACACTCTACTTTTGGAAATTAATATTTTCCGTGGAGAACCAAACCCCATTCCCTATTTTATAGTGAGGTTCTTTTCATCAGTGTGTATCAGCATATTTTGTATACTTGTGTTTAGCCGTTCTGATGTGTGATCTTCATGAGTTCTTGGATGTGTTTAACTTGTGTTTGTACTGCAGGTATGTTTTTGTCCCGCTCCAGGATGTATCATAGGAAGAAATCTGAAATAGGGAGCTATCTTAGTAGTACTATGCTGGGCGCTGTTATAAGCCACTTCCAATCCAATTTCTGTTTACGTAGCATTTCAAATATTTTTTAAGGTCTGATTCAGACGTTCTGTTTGTCCATTGGTCTTAGAATGGTAACTCGTTAACATGGCTGACGAGATTTGTAGTGCAGAACATCAGACCCTCCAAAAATGTGCAGTGAATTGTGTTACTCGATCTGAGATAATCACTTTCGGGAGCCCATGTAATCTCACAATATGTTTGAGCAACAACTGAGCTACTTGTCCTGATGTGGGTGTATTAGTGCATGCTATGAAGTGACCCATCTTTGTTAAACTATCCACCACTACTAGAATGGTTGTACATCCTTGGTCTTTAGGTAACCCAACTATGAAGTCTAAGGAGATATGTTCCCAACGAACCTCAGGAGTAGGTAAGTGATGTAGTAGCCCAGAAGGTTTTCCTCTATCTGATTTCACCTGCATACACACTTCACACTTACGAATCATGTCCTGAATATCGTGTTTCAGAGACAGCCACCCAAACTGTCTTAGTACTCTTTTGTCTTCTCAACTCCATTGTGCCCAGCAATTGACGCCCAAATGACACCATTGCACCACCTCTTTCTGTGGATCCATTGTAGGAATTAGTAACTGTGTTCCTCGGATGGGTAATCCTTCTCTTACCTTCCAATCTTTGTGGTTCAATAACCATACTCTCCGTTTAGAAACCTTTATGGCTCAAGCTACTTTGTCTAAGAATAGTTCAGATTGTAATGTACAAATAACTTGCTGGGGATTGATAATAGAATGTGCTGTAGTCTCTTGAGGTGTTTGTACTCATTCTTGTCTTGAGAGGGTAGCTACCTTTCTGTTCTCACTCCCCGGCCTGTAAGTGTGTATGAACTGAAACTCTTCAAAGAACAACATCTTCCTCAATTGACTAGGTGATAAAGGACGAGCTGATTTCATGAAATATAAATTCCTATGATCAGTGTACACCGCGGTTGTGTGTTTTGCTCCCATGAGGTAATGTCACCATTCCTTAAAAGCATCCCTTATAGCTAGTAATTCCTTTTCAGCTATAATATAGTTTATCTCAGCCTCATTTAGTTTATGGGACATGTAAGCTATAGGATGTAATAAACCATTTACAGAATCTCAATGGGATAGAACCGCTCCTATAGCCACTTCAGAAGCATCTGCTTCTACCAGGTATGGTTTTTTGTGGTCGGAGTGAGCTAGGACGGGAGCAGATGTAAAGGCTTCTTTCAGTTTAATGAATGTGTGACTAGCTTCATGTGTCCAGTTAAACTGGATTCGTTTTCTTAGCAATTTTGTAATGGGAGCTACCACATCCGAAAACTGATTGATAAACCTGTGATAAAAAATTGTGAAGCCAAAAAACATTGCACATCATGAACATTGGCAGGAATAGGCCAATTATGTACCTTCCAGAATCTTTCTTCCAGCCATCTCTTGTCTTTGAGCTCACAACATCACCCCCAGAAATTCCACCTTCTCCACATGAAACTCACATTTACTAAGTTTACAAAAGAGATAGTTCTTTCTCAGGGCAGTTAATACCATCCCTACATACTGACTGATGACATGAATACACCAGGATATCATCAATGTACACTATGGTGAATACATACAGCTATTCCCTCAGTACATCGTTAAGGAAATATTGGAACGCTGCAGTTGCGTTGCACAGCAGAAGGGCATGACCAGATACTCAAATATCCCACATCTGGTATGAAAGGCCATCTTCCACTCATCCCCCTGTCTCATTCGTACTAAATGATATACTCCCTTCACAACTACTTTGGTGAAGATCACAGCCTTTTTCACTTGGTCTAATAACACCGAAATCAAAGGAAGAGGATATTGATGTTTTACTATTACTTTTTATAGTGTCCAAAAGTCAATACAAGTCCTCAACTCTCCATTAGTTTGGGGATAAAGAATTGTGGCGATGCTGCTGAGGAATTTTTAAGGATGAATTAACCCGTTGTTTTGATATTTCTCTTAATATTCCTGTAAGTGTTAATTTTCAAATTCAGATAAAGCATAAATAGGTTTTAGAGGGGTTGTGATGTAGTTCCTAGAGTACCCATGCAGGACCTGCGTGTTTGGATAACATAAATTGTGAGATTGGTGGAAGACTGATTCCATGCACCCCACCAAGAATGTTAGCCTGTTAGTATTAGCTAGCTCACAGTGCCACTTGTGTCTCCTCTTATCAGGGAGAGAATAATTTCTGGCAACCTTAGAACATGACAACCCTGATCCCTCAGGATCATAGAAACAATGTACTACTTTTCGCTCAGTCACTCGTGCTCACTTTGTTTGCCTCAGAGATATGCAGAATAAACAGTCTGTGCGTTTCAATTAGAATTTATTGAACAGTTGTTATTCTCGTGTAGAATATGTGTGCTACAACAACCATTAGGAAGTAGCACAGATATATGATTAGCAGTACAGTGAATATGAAAGGATAGTACAGTTCTACCATCTTGCAATAAGCATGAATACATATATGAATATAAAATGCAGGATAGAAGTGCTCGAACTCCTATGATGCCTGTCTAGATGTACCTAAGTGTTCCTTGCATGTAAGTTAGTGTGAAGCCAAGAATCCCTCTAGGATTTAGTCGAACCCCATTACCTGGATTGTGAGAATGTAGGTAAATTCTGGTCTCATGTTGGACACCCCACGAGGGATGTTTAGACCACTGTCAGCTGTAGCATCTGCATGCAGGAGCCTCAGCGTCTCTGGTCAGTGTGTCGGACTGGAAGTCTCTGTTCCCTCTAACTAAGAGGTACTATATTTATATAGAAAGTATCTATTGCTCCTTTGTCCCTTGTTGCCTTTATTAGCCATTGTTGGATTTGAGGATGATGTATGGGATGAACCGTGTACATAGATATGGGGAGGAAGGTGGTGTAGCCCCAGCCTGGTTTCTAAGAACCCTTATGAATATTCATTCATACTGTGTGAGTCTATTGATGGAGTTATAGGACTCTATTGTTTAGTAGAAACCCTCCTTCTACACTCAGGACTAGAACTAGGTAAAGGTTCAATCCTAAAAGGCTTGTTACAGTGTAGTGTAGGGAAGGTAATGTAGTTAAAGGGTATGATGTTACCCGGGCCTATAGTAGGGTACCTCTATGAAATATAACATGGTAGGATTATTAAGAGAAAGGAGAGATTGAACAATAGGCCAAGCATCATAAAACAAAGCAAAACCAAGATGGCCGCACCCAAGTGTACCGCGCATTGCCATTCACGTATGATTTCCAGTGCGAGAAAACACGTTGCGTTAATGTATGATGAAAAATGTAACATGAAGGGGCACGGTAAGCAACTCCGTCCGCTCGCAAAACTCTGCGTAGCTCGCTGTGTTTTTTCACCACTCCTCTGAGGCCTAGTATCTGGCTCGTGCTCCATTGCAGTAAGCCATATTTTTTTACTTTGTTCGTTTCACGTGATTACATATTGGCACTTTGATATTTTAGGCAGCAATTGTTACCTTAAACTTTAAAAATTCATAACTCTGTTTCTGCCAATTGTATTTTTGCTGTCTTGGTTTCGAATATTCATTGAAATTTACTCTTTTTTTCTAAATTGGTGTGGGATTTTTGTTTACTTTATTACTGTTTGTGTGCTGCACAAATACTTTACATATTGCCTCTATGTTAAGCCTGAGTGTTTGATGTCAAGCTACCAGGTGATTACGCACAGGCTAATTTAGTAACTTTTGTGGTTCACCCCGACAGGGATTGCTGTTTCTGGAACAGGGGTCACCTCCCATTCAATGAACAACCCAATTTCTCACAGTAATCAAGTAAAAACAGAACACAAGAAAAATCCCACATCAATTTAGAAAGCTAGAGAAATATGTAATAAATAATTTGATACCAAAATGACCTCTTGTCTAAATCAGGGGTTCTTTCTGGTGTCCCGCGTAGCTTCCACCTTTTGTGGAAAGCGTACAAGGACTGCTGAGTTTTCCTGCAGCTACTGCCTCAGGTGGGTTCCATTCTGAACAATTTAATATCTTAACCTCACCATTTTTTTAGGGCCATGCAATTTTTAAAGCCAGCATGTTATTCATTTTTTCCTAGACCATGATACGAACTAATACAATCATGCCAATGAACGTAAATCAGCAAACCTCCATTTACAGTGCTTTCTCCCTTTCATTCAAAAAGCCAGTGCCGTCCTCACCCTCAGTGGTATGGACACAGACAAACAAGTCTTTATAAGTAACAAGTAAGCTTTTGCCCTGCTTTCACTCCATTTTTATGATGTTTTACACAGTCTGCTCTGCATGACATCTGTGCCTTTGGGGTCTCACTTTGTTTTGTTCACTACACATTTTATGACCTATGGTAACCATAATGCGGGACTTAGTTTTCCTTTGGGCTTGTGATCTATGGACCCTTTTTGCTTCTTTTTCAACATTAAGCTCCCTTTTTGTCCCAAGCAATTTTCTAAATATTACGGTCCCATATAATCCACGCACGACGTCTTAAAATTCCCTCTCTGGTTGGTTAAATTGAGCTCATTTTATGTGGGGCTTGCGATGAATTGAGTCCTCTTAATTTTCTCTGACTTTGGCATAACACTGCTTGCCCTACTTTCGATTTTAACATAAATGCTTTGGACTTTTTTCTATCTAGGTTTGTCATTTTCACAATTAAATTGTGTTTCTCTTTTGTACACTCTCCCAGATTATTGTATCTATAAGCGCTTTCATATCTCTTACTAAATTCTTGAATGACTCACTGTTTAACTTATTTCATTTGTTTTCTTCTGTGTGCTCTACCCTCCTTTTGGTGTACCTTTCCATTTGGTATGCTTTGGGTCTACCCACAAATATTTCAGATCCTTTTTTCACTTCCACCGGGTGTATTTATCATTGTGTACCTTACCGTTATAGTTTATCATCATGCATTATGGTTTACTTTCAGAGGGGTCTTGGGTCTTCTGAACCATCCTGTCCTGATGATGTTCTCATTGATTCATCTAAGCAGAGACCAAAACGTGGACACTTTAACTCATTTTCTTTTAGTTTCTCTTAACATCAAATCCAGGAAACTCTGTTGCTATGTTTAGGACAGCCTCTACTTTGTTGACGTGTGGGAAATGGGTTTTTGAGTACTGGTGACTAGTGAAATGTCAATGATAAGAACCTATTGTTTCTGTCATTATTGCCTTTGAAGTACCTTTTCCTTTTGGAACCTGTAGTGTAATCATTAAGTTTCAAATACAGTATAATTGATTTAAGTAATACACACAGTTGTATCAATGTATTCTTTATCTTTGAATGTAAATTGACCACTGTGCCTCTCATTTTTTGTGGATGTCTTTAAGAGACATCGAGGAAGTACTGGTTCAGTTTAGTTAAATACACTCTTAAATATATCCCTTGTTGGGAACATTACCTGACACTTATCTACCCGATCTCACCCGATATAATCTTATGCTTAAAACACCGGTGTTCCATTGACTCTCTTGCCCCATGAACAGAAGCATTTCTTGATAACATGTAAATATCCACCCAAAAATGCATGCACTTCAGTGGTAGGATTTATTTGCCAGCCCTTTAGTTTGTAATTTTCTCTTTTTACGGTTCCTTTTGCTTCTCCTCTTTTTATTTTCATTTCTCATAAAAGGATGCTACTGATCCCCTCGCAGTGCCAACAGGCTGCTCTCTTGCCACCCATTTCATCTACAGTGATCCACATTACATGTGGCCACTTCCTCTAAACCAGGGCACTATTACAGAATACTTTTGTCCATAGTGCATCATTGCTTTACCATTCCAAAATGGCTTACAGATTGGTGCTAAATGTGATAATGGTGACAAAACTTTAACACAATGATAGACAATTTACAGTACCACTACACGATCGACATCCGCTGCTATGTTTAGTTTCTTTATTGCAAGCATATATCTTGTTAGAAATGGGATTTCTGGTTGGCTAAGGCTTGCGCCAAAGCCAGGCAGAAACCACCACTCTCGTCAGGGCAAGGGAGTTACACGCCAAAGATAACCCCTGCTCACCCCCTCGGTAGCTTGGCACGAGCAGTCAGGCTTATCCCGGAGGCCATGTGTAAAGCATTTGCGCACGCACACAGCAACAACATCCCAGGCACACTACAAAAGGAACTCCACACAAGGTTATATCAAAAATAGCCTTTGTATTTTCATAACACATTAGAATAGTAATCACACAATATACACTGTGCCAACTGGCACTGGGCAATATTTACAAGGGATTATGTACACATGACAGGGCCACTTGGACCACTGCCAGAACTATCAAAAAGCGAACTTAGTAAAAGTCAAACAGATCATAAACGTACAAACCAGTAAACACTAGTAATCACTGTACTTAGCATCAGCCTGTAACATAAACTACATTATGCACAGCATCACATCAGGCGCGAATTATATTCTGCGCCAACCTTACCAGCATAAACACATTATGCAATCCTCTCACAAGTCTAAACGCATTAGACCCTAACCTCCTAAGTATAACTACATTAGGGGCATAACTCACACAGTGGAACATAATTGCACTAGCATAAACCATGATATGCAAAACAACCTCAAAATCATAAAAGGCCACATTTAGAGGTATAACAAAGGGTGCGTAAAACATACTACATGAATTACATTTCCTAGCAACAAAATCACATTTGGGCTTGGCGCCCTACAATCCTAACAGTCCCCCTGGCCAACTGGCCATCTCCCAGGGGCTTGGAGGCCCTATGTCCCAAAGTCAGGGCACGCTGCCTGGCAGCGCAATCCAATTGTGCCACTGCGCAAACCTAAACACTGCAGCTGGCACTAAGTGCTGCGCAGCTCGGTAAGTAATAGGGCAGAGGAGTGCATCTCACTCCTAACTCAAAAACCATGCCCCCCAAAGAACAACCTAAACGTTGCAGCTGCCCACTACTTGCTGGGCAGCTGTGAACCTCCAAATGATGCCTGGATGGCACCACTGTGCCGCTTTTGTCCCTCTCAGGGACGGCTAAAATAATATAGCCCCCTCGTTGCAGTGGCCCGCAACTGTGGCGCCGCTGTGAAGAAAATAAAGAACTGGCACCACTGTGCCTGGGGACCCCCACTGGGGCCCCTTTAATCAAATTAGCCCATCGATGCAGCTGCCCTCTGCAAGTGGGGCAGCTGTAGGACATATGGCCACCACGGGGAACAGCACGGGCCCCTCTAGGCCCTCCCAAGACAAAATATGCCCCTCTTAGAGCGCACCAGCGCTTAGCACAATCATGCTCCCAACGCAGGAGCCACACGGGGCTCTAACAACAACGATGCAGCCCCTCGTTGGAGCCACGTAGGCTCTGAAAATCACTATGCCCGCGTTGGAGCCACGAGGGCTCTGGAAATGATTAATACCCTAGAAACAAATGCCAACTTTGGAGCGGCCCTCTGGCAGGCGGAGCCGCTCAAGACAGAAGCACTGGCACCAAACAACATGCCCCCAAAGCGTTGGAGCCACACGGGGCTCTTAAAATAAATATGCCCCCTTCGTTGGAGTGGCCCGCTCTCTTGCGGGACCACTCAGCGTCAATGCCACCACAGTGCCGTGATCGGCACCAACAATGCGCCTAGCCTCCCCCCGTAGCCGTCTCAACTCACCGGCTCTTGGCGGGGGGAGGACTTCTCTCTTCCAGGTCTCTGGCGGCGCCACTTCTCCCTTCAATGTCCAGCGCGGGGTGGTCTCCCGCCTGGATCCATTGGATTCTTCACCCGGGCCTCCTCCTGGGACCCGGGACTCGGCACCTTCCAGTGCGGGGCTTCCCTTCCTCATGGGAGCCCCGCTCAGCACTCTCGTCACCGGCGGGCAGACACACAGTACACAGAAAGGCCAACTTCTAGAAGTGGCACTTCTCCACCATTCACCATAAATCTGCACACACCATTGCGCAGCATTTATTCTCACCAGTTCGCACATACCAAACTCGACCCTGCCCTCCTCTCATACCAGGAACTACCAGGGACACACATATCTCCCATGCATTCCTATGGGATGGCAGGCCCATCTCACCACACATACACAGAGAGCACACGCACTTTACACTGGACCCCAGTGCTAAAGTGCTCAGAGGCCTAAAATTACCAACACCAGGTTACAGAAAAAGGCTAGGAGAACGCAAAAAGTTTCGGGGTGAACCTGCCAAAAGGGCCAAGTCCAACATAGCCACTTTGTTTAGACACAAGTATATTTTCTTTCTCTATTTATAATTTCTTTTCATTTAACTTGCAAATGTTGCTGAGTTTGTTTGTGTTTTAAAGTGGTTGTGTCAAAAGATGAATGCAGTGAATTGATGAAATGATGCCCAAGTGCAAAGAAGAGTGTCAAAGTGCATATATGTTGACTTATTGAGTGCCTAAGCCCATTAATGACCCAAAAGGCCCTTTCATTCATAAGCCAAACCTATTGGCATTGACAGTGCTTGTTTGCTTTATTTTCGTGTTCCAGAATAGAGAGCAGTTTATATGCTGCTACAACACTGGAAATATGAATTGCATACAAAAAACTTCTCTCAATACTTAAGTTTGTCATGACCTAAGGTCCCATCACAATTGTCAGTTTAGTAAGGATTGAAACGATTTTTCAATAAGTATGATGGTTGAATAAGAATCATCGGTGACTACTGTTGATTCAAGACAACATTTTCTAAAAACTAATCAGAAGCATTACATTCTGAAGGTCAAACGCTGACAACTATATATGAGTTTTAGGAGCTGAATATGTCAAGAATGCTAAATATGAGAGATGGTTACTAGCTTTGGTTATTTTGTTGCTGAATATTTGTAAAAAGCAGTTGAAGTTGTTATTCAGTGGAGTCTTAACATTGTCATCTGTCAGCATTGACCTTTTTAACAAGTCTGATAATATTTTAGTTCACTTAAACGAGCGTGTGAGGTAAGCTCTGAAGCAGTAATTAATCATTTATCAAGCATGATTTGTGATAGTGTTTTATATTTTGCAAATCGTCTGTCTTATTATCTGCTGATATTTTGAAATTGTGAATACTTGTCCATACTTCGAGGGATGCTGCAAAGATTGTGATGAAACAAGAGCTATGCACTGGGACATCAAAAGGATTTTCGGGGCCCTGGGCCAGACGTAATTTTTGGGCCGCTTTTTGGAAAAACCTTTGAATTTATGATTCAATTTCAGGTCTTTCATGCCCTCTTTGGCCAGGTCACTGACAGTGCATATTGTAACACAGCAGCAGCTCACTAACATTACTTCATGTAATCTCTGTGACCCTCCCATTTCTCATATGTGAGGCCCTGTTTTAATCTAAAATAACCTTTTTTTATGGATGTTACATGAAGCATAAACACAACATTTCGCTGCAAAATGTCTGTAATAGACTCTCACACACCACCCACATTAAAAATAAATTAAAGGAAAATGTTAGTGAAAACAATCTGTTTAAGAATTATTAAAGGTATTCAGGGAGAGACTCTGCAGAACAGAGATGACTCTATCAGGGGCCCCCCTGAAAGCCTGGGGTCCTGGGCCAGAGAACACTTTGCCCAAGCCTTAAATCATCTTTGGATATGTAGTTTGAACACTGAGTGGTAAGCTCGAGGAAAGTGGGATGGTGTTTTTACACATCTGCAACTAATGCATGCAGGTAGGTTGTGTTTATGTACCTGGGGATACCACTAGCGGCAATAAGAGAGATGCAGGGAGAGAGAGGCTACAGTGACAAAGGTTGATGGATACTACTTAAAAGCGGCAGTGAAGATGCATCCTGACACTAGGCCAGATGCTTATGCTGCTGAACTATGCATGACAGGAAGAGGAGGATCTAGTGTGACGCAGACATATGCCCACAGAAAAGGCAGACCTTTCAGGAAACTGCTGCTGCATAGATGTCACAGGGATGGCTCACCTAGTTCGCAGTAGATACAAGCTGTCAATTGACCTAATAGTTGAAGACTTAATTGGCATACTGGAGTAAATACTAAGCACACCGGGCACCCTTGCTTCCTCTGAGGGGCATGGAAAGTTGCATCGCGCCCATGGGGGAGGTAGGTGTTTCTTGTCGCCGCCTGGTAGGAAGCCCCCAAACGGGAGAACCCCTGTTTTGTTTTCGCTGGACTAGCCTACATGTGAAAGGCCTACTGGCCGAGTTGGGGAGGTGCGGAGGGGATGGGGATGGCATTACAGTACTGGCATGATTGGGATGTTTCAGTGGGAGGGGGGTGGAGGGAGAGTTGAGGGGACTTTGGTTTATTGTATAGCACAATTAAGAACTGCGAGACCAGTCTACACATCACCAGACAACGCTGATACGCTGAGCACTGCACGGTTGGTCCTATGCATCACTTATACCCGGAGGGGGAGACATAACACAGGATAAAGGCATGGGAGTTATGGCCTGGAATGTGCGAGGGCTGGGGGACCCTAGAAAAAGAAGACAGATACTCTCGTATCTGGACCGCCACCATATTAGCGTGGTTTTCTTGCAGGAGACCCACATCGCCCCACAGCGTCCTACCCTATTTGCTAGCAAGTGGGCGGCATCCCGTCTGTTCGCTTCCTATTCCTCGTATGCCAGAGGAGTGGCTATCCTTATTAAACGTCACGTGCCCTTCCAGCCCCGGGGAGAGGTGGTCGACTCACAGGGAAGGTACGCCATAGTATGGGGGAGATTGGGAAATGACACGGTTGCATTGGTCAGCTGCTATGGACCGAATGTTGATGCGCCTGATTTTTTCTCAGTCCTCTGGGGGAAGGTGATGGCACTGGTTACCACACACGTCATTTGGGGGGGAGATTTTAATGTGGCTCTGGATCCCCAGATGGATAGATCCAGGGTGCAGCCACGACACTACACTCGTTCGCAGGCAGTTTTGAGAGACATTTTGGCGGAGGGAGGGCTCATAGATACATGGAGATACAGACACCCACAGCACAGAGAGGGTACTCATTTTACGGCAGGAGCAGCGACCTGGGCTCGCATTGACTACTGCCTCACGTCGAGGGGACTGGGCCCGTGCATTAGGGAGGTGAGCCACCTAGCGCGCACATACTCAGATCACTCACCGGTACATTTACTGATTGACATACTAGGAGGTGGCGGACCGCGCCCCCTCTGGTGGCTACAACCTGCGGCATTGCTGGATGAGGTATTCCGAGCGGAATTGGAAGAGGAGATCCAGGGTTTCTTTCAGAGAAACAGGGGATCGGTATAGTCGATAGCGACAATATGGGAGGCCTTTAAGGTCACGATTAGAGGGGTGTGTATTTCCAAAAGTTTTGGAGTGCTTCGGGACATTAGGAGAGGCCTCCATAAACTGGAGGAGGAGCTGAGGGCACTGGAGATGCGCATGGCGGAAGGGGATGTAAGACACGCTTCGACTGAATTTAGAAGGCGACTATCGGAATATATAGCTGAGGCGAACCGGGAAGCGCTGTTTATGGGAAAATACTGGCAGGCACGGAGATACGGAGAGGGGGAACGACCAGAGAGAATGCTTGCCGACATTGTAAGGAAACCCAAGAACACTACCGCTATTTTAGAGATCAGGGGCGAGACAGGAGAGATGCACTGGAACACAGCGGACATACAGGCTGATTTCAGGGACCACTATACTAAATTATACACTACACAGCGTGGGGATAGGCTAGACCTTGAGCCGTTCTTGGGGGACGTTGCGCTGGGATGGTTGGAGGATCATCACCGGGAGTTCCTGTGTGCCCCGTTCGAGCTAGATGAAATACGGGAAGCCATCATGCAGCAGAAATCTGGCAAAACACCGGGCCTTGACGGCATCCCTCCCGAGTTCTATAAAGAATACATAGATATTATGGCCCCGGTTCTATGAGAGGTATATGGGGAATCCCTGGAGGCAGGGATGCTCCCCCCCTCGATGAGAGAAGCCTTGATCATATCTATCCTAAAGCCGGGCAAAGAGCCTACGCTTTGCGAATCTTATCGACCCTTGTCACTCCTGAACTGCGACACTAAAATACTGGCGAAACTAATTGCAAACCGAGTACTCCTTTTGATAGATAAATTGGTGCTGCCAGACCAGGCAGGATTCATCCCTGGGAGGGCGACGTCCCATAGCCTCCGTACCCTGCTCTCAATAGTGCAGAATGTGTCCCCTGAGTTACCGATAGCCGCGATTTTTTTAGACGCCACGAAGGCTTTCCACTCGGTAGAATGGGACTACCTATTTGGCATCTTGGGCCGTATGGGTTTCCCCTTGGGGTTCATCTCCTGGATAAGGCTACTCTATCAAACACCTAAGGCTAGAGTGCTCATTAATGGCGGGGTTTCACCTGCAGTCCCCATCAACAGATGGACCAGGCAGGGATGCCCCCTGTCCCACCTTCTTTTCGCGTTAGCGGTTGAGCCCCTGGCGTGTCGGCTGAAACAACGACACAACGATAAAGCTCTCCGTTGCCCCCTGTGACAAATACTAATCTCGCTTTATGCGGATGACTTGACACTGTATGTACCTGACCCTCTAGATAACCTAAACCCGCTGCTGCGCGAATTCGTAGTATTTGGGAAATTATCTGGAATCTCCATAAACTGGGAGAAGTCGCAGCTGTGGCCTCTGACGCCAGCGGTGCACAGATTCCCCCTCGATTACCCACTCACATGGTGAGACACGGATCTGCGGTATTTGGGGATCCGGATTTCTGGAGATAGAGAGGAAATGATCCGCCTCAACTACAGAACGGCCGTGTGCCGGCTCACGTCTAATATTACACGGTGGATCGCCCTGCCGTTGTCAATGGCGGGCAGGGCTTCATTGATTAAGATGGTGGTCCTGCCGCAATTTTTATATCTGTTTCTAAACATCCCTTACTATCCAGGTCGGGCCTTTTTTCGGACGCTGCAATCTGAACTCACGCGCTTATTCTGGGGTGGCAAGCAGCCGAGGATACAGTGGAAGACACTAGTGAGGCCGGTGGCGCAGGGAGGTTTTGATATCCCGGACTTTGAATTGTATCACGCATGTGCTCAAGCCCATTATATATACTACTGGGTGAACCAGCCGGCTTGCATGCCGCAGGTGGCGGCGGAACATTGGCTGGCCGACCCGATACCCCTGAATGGGGTAATATATGAACAGCCCCGCCCACGCAGTGTAGAGCTCTCTACAATAGCAAGTACGATAAGGGCGTGGCACTACATTAGAAGAAGTGTAGGAGTACCGTATATATACTCAGCGGCCTTGCCCCTGACATACCACCCTGACCTATCGCTGTTGCAGGAGACAGGATTTCGGCAGCTTTGTGCACGTGTCCACAAACAGACCTGGGGGGCACTGTTCTGTAAGGGGACTTTTTGCACAACCGCCCAGTTCTTTGGGGTCATAAAACCCACACCGCTAGAGATGTTCTTATATGCGAGACTGCGGCAGGGCCTACGGACTATTTTCCCGGGCTTCCCACGGGAGCCGGAATCCCTCAAGCCACTGCAACAACTGCTGCAAAGTACGAGCCCTGGACACTTGGTGTCCAACCTGTATCAGACGATTCGAACAGGCGGGGAGCAACCCTGTAGCGCCGCACGAGCTCAATGGGGGATAGACATAGGCAGTGAAATACCGGATGACCAATGGCATTATTGCTGCCTACAAACTGCGGAAATATCGGGGAGCGCCCGGCTCCGTATTATACACTATAAATACTTACAGCGCATGTATTATACACCGGCTAGGTTGTGTTGCATTGGGTTACGGGAATCAGACAGATACGATAGATGCGGCGAGTTGGGGGCTGGATTTCTACACTTGGCCTGGGAGTGCCCGGCAGTGACGGAGTACTGGGCGAAGGTCTTTGAGGCGCTCGCTGAGATGATAGAGCAGCCAGTGGGGAAGGACCCTCTAATTGCGCTGTTAGGCTACACTAAGCAAATTCCAAAAGGGCGACGCAGATATGTCACACTATCCTTGCTGCTGGCTAAGCGCAGGGTGGCATGCAAGTGGGGGCGAGGGCGAGCTCCCAAATTTAAGGAATGGCTGAAAGACATGACATATTGTCAGGACCAAATTACAAGATATGTGGAGACGTTGCCCAGGGCCTTGAGACCTCTAGATATATGGGACCCCCTCAAGCGCTACCTGCTGGCTCATGCTGAGGAGCCTCGCATAGATGATGGGGACACTGGCCCCCACTCCTCTCCCCTGGGCTGCCGCCGCCTTGACCTGTGTATGGGGGGCGGAGAGGACTAGATACCATCTGAGTCGACCTAGGCCTTCAGTCGCAGAGCTGAAACTTGCACGATATACACTGATGACCTGCCTTAGTGCACAGAGGTGGGGGACACACCATACCCCGGGACGTGGCAACTGCTGCCAGGGTTGTTTCCTACTCCTGACAGGGACACAGGAGTTGATGGTTGTAACTGTGATGTGAATATATTCAAATAATTTAAGTACGTGCTGGACTGTGCCTCATTTGACTGAAATGTAATGTTTTGTTGGTCTGTGAAAAAAGCATAAATAAAGTAAAAAAAAAAAGAAATAGTTGAAGACTTCACAACACTTCATAAGATGAAGTGTGGATTCAAAAGTCATTGGCTGTGGTTGTTTCAGCCATTTGGGGTTATAGTGATGGCTGTAGGAATTTGAATAACTTTCCTTATGGAAGTGCTGGTGTTGAATATGTGCAGTGTGTGTACAGTTTCCTGTTTGTGGATTTGGTGAGTAATGAGACTATCAGGTGGAACCTCTGAATGTGCTTCTTTAGGTAATCTTGGAGGTCAGATGCAAAATGTTGTCATTCATTGCTGCTTTTATTAGTGGCATTTGTAATAGAATGAGGTGGGTAAGGTACAACCCAATAAACATGGGAGCTTTTGAGTAGATTTGACTCATATGCAACCCTCACTATAGCTGCATAAATCTTCATTGTCACATGTGATCACATGATGGCCCCTATCTGTGGCTAACTTTGCAATGCACAAACCACTATAGTCTTACCAGTTACATGCCCAAAAATACACATTAGAGGATGATGTGTAGCTGTATGTGGTCATGACTCAACCTTTCCCCATGCCTCCTACACTTTCAAGGCTATATATTTGGATTTTGTCAATGATCAATTCTTCCCAGTGTATCCAAACCAGCTGTCTTAGTGACCCTCTTCCAACAGTTGCAACAACAACAAGGTGATGTATTGAATGCTTGAATTAATCTCAGCAACTGATAATCACTCCAGCCACATCCCAATCCATCCTTTTCCCCCCTTCATGACACCTCAGTTTGGACCCAGCCATATGTAAGTCAGCCTTGACCCTGCTCCTCATGGGAACAGTCCGGCCTGAAATGCCAAGCTAGGTCCTTCCTGAACTTGAATACAAGCAACCTAGTACCGGTTTCACACTGATAAGGACTCATTAGCCATGTATAGCTTGATTTCAGTGGCACAGTGAGCACAGAACCCACGTCTGGGCATACTCGTTCCACTTAGGGCATCAACTGTAACAACAAGGTGAAGGATGGAATGTGAATTCACTCAGCCAGTTGCAATTGCTCGTGCCACATCCCAAGTGGTTGTGCACCTTTGATGGTGGCCTCCACATTTCTATTCACAAATCTTTAATAGGTGTGCTACTACGTTCACAGATCATGAATAATGCAGGTGCTAAACTCCATGTATTCGGCCTAATGGAGTAATTGCTTCAAAAGAGTTGGGTAGGTTTTCTTTAGCAGCTTGTCAATTAGATAACATGCTTCAAAGAGCAACTCTTTCACGGACACATAAACATCATTTGCATTAGCTTCCTCCTGCCCATATTCTCCTTTGAGCTTTCCAGGGCTCTGGCAATAGTGCAGCACTTTCACGTCTTCACAGTTGCTGATGCAGGTGTTCGTTTTATTGTTGCCCATCACTGGCCATATTTCCTGTGTCATTACTAATAGGACTAGTTGCACTGGTATAATTTGCTTTCCAGAGACACTGCAATATTTGAAATAGTTTTTCTCCTAGAAGGTTTGCACCAAGGTATTCATAAAGTAGACATTTTTCACAACTTCAGCTGTCAGTCTCTATGCTTGCTTTCTTTAGATGATCATTTAGGAGTTTTTCTGATGTTCGAGGATTTGTTTACAGCTATTTATTTGTGTACCTCTAGGGTTGTCTAGGTGGGTCTCAATATATTCTTGCATCATATGCAGGTGTAAGGTTGCTCTACTTGTTTTTTGTTTTCTTTGCTAATTTTGTTGGTGAGCTTGCTTGAATGTCTATTTGCTTGATTCCGATGGTGTGTTCTGATTCATTACATTACCGCTTACAATAGGGACCAGCTACAGGGACATAGTAAGAAAATATCCTATCAATGAGAAAACCTTGCTCAACCCCTGGTAACTATGGCACACAGCCCTATTTTTCCCCAGAGAAATGCCTGATATATTTAAACAGCAACAAACAACATCAAAGAAAAGAAACAACACAGTAAAGCACAAAAAGATTTCTAAACCCCCCCAAAAATGTGAAAAGCAGAATCATACAAGAATGGTAAAAATCGAGTTAAGGTAACTGAAGATATGAGTATGAGATATAAAAAGCACCCAAAAACTCAAAGTGCTACTTCAAATCCATATTTACAGTTGACAGGGACCAAGGTGCAATTTCAGGCCAACTGTAGTAGAGTGAAAGTTAGATAAGCCTTCTGAATTGCACGAGTCAATTTTTTTTACATTGGACTTTGTCTTTTTTCTGAACGTCTAATTCTACCAGTGTGACAGTGCAGGATGATGAAGTTGGTGAGGATTCCTTGAACTTTAACACATCTATGCTGGGCTCCCACAGAGACCTTTAATTTTGGTACCAAAAGTTGCACTCAGGACTAAGTTGAATTTGGTAACCACAGCTGGAGTGACTTTCCCACCTTGTTTAAGTCCCAAGTCTCACATTCGTATGTACTCACTTTTTTGACTCTCAGAAATCTCTAATGTGACCAGGCAAAATTATGTAGTCTTTGAGGGCTGAACATCGTCTGATTCTTCTTTTTTAGATTTCTCACTATGGCCCCAAAGTTCCAAGGATGAAACCAGTTAGACCCCACTTTAGTGCAAGCACTACTATCGAATTCACTACAGAGTGATGCACATTAGGGATAATCTGTCCTGGAGACACCAACTGAACCCTCACTGTAGTCAATGAGGCTTCTGTGTTTTTCCGTGCCCCAGAGTTGGTCCTATTGATGGAGTGCAACAGCTTGCACTTCTTAGTATTGAAGTGAGATGTATACAATGGATTCATATCCCCCTCACCTCTGAGAGGTTTTTGGTATGGGATGAGTTACTTCTCTTGTTCAAGACCTACTCTCAGGGAGGGATCACAGGGCTTCTTCCCTTTATACCTAAGCCTTCACCTCTGAAGTGTAATGCAACTGCCACCTATTTTTTCAGACTTTTTGAACCCTTTAGAGAACTTCTTCTAGTTTACTTTTCCTCCTTTTCTTCTCTTGTTGGAATCGCATCAATCATATTTGGGGCACCTCCCCCCATCCGTTCCCTTGTTAGACACCCTGGTGTTAATCTAGATATTAGTATGTCTCGTAAGATCCATGAGGTCAGTGAGCTTGCTTGCTTGCTTCATAATTCTGTTATACAGGTCATTATAAGTTGTTTGGCTTCCTTCACCTATCCCACCAGAGATTTCTGTAAGGCATCAACAAATTCTTCCCATGTCTGTTGGAATTTTTTTGATGGAGTTCTTGCCCATCCTGCAATACTTTTCAGGGGTGATTCCAAACCTCACCTTCAACTGTTGGTTTTGCTTCCTCATCTTTGCTTCGTTAAGCATAAGGGCTGTATCCCTTACCTCAGTAGGTAACCTCCTCAAAATGATGGGACAAAATGATGCAAACTAAATAGATATGAACCACTTCTGTAGGTCACCAGCAGCCACAAGGCTAGATCCAAAGGTGCAGGCTTACAAAGGCATTTATGGTTATGCAGCATAATATCACAGGAGTACTACTTCAAGTACTCATAAATGCCTTTGTGAATCAGCCCTGAAATGACCACTTAATTTTTGTAAAAATGCAAAGAGAGTACAGTCTTTTCTGCTTGTACTAACTGCAGATGAATATTCACTGAATAGTCCCATTTTGTTTTGTGTCCAATTCACAAAGGCATTTAGGGGTACGTAAAGTAGTACTGTATGAGTACTTCTTTATGTACTCATAAATGCCTTTGTGATTTGCCCCCAATACAGTTTGGAAAGTGAGCTTTTGAGTGTCCCACTGGTAGTGCTTCACTTATCAGTCTTTTGCTGATACCATCTTCAACAGATTTTGATGCCCACCTAGTACTCAAGCCCCTCTTTCTCTAGATTTCCTCATTATCCAGCATAACATTATACTCCTCCAAGGCTAGTTATTTCTCTTCAAGAGCAAAGGCTGTTTTATCTCTCCACCAGACAGCTGTTTCCAGAGCAAGATTGGAAACTGCCTTCCTTATCTCTGCAGTAAAGGCAGTCAGAAAACATAGTGAATAAATTGACCTGCACCTCAACCATGGTTTAACACAATATGCCAAAACATTTTGCCTGGAAATTGAAGCTACTGTATAAGCACCTTATCGCATTGGGTTCTGCGATTGGTGTACACGGTCTCAACCATTCACTCTGGTTGAAACACAGTTCATGAGACCGAAAATCTTTTCCAAGTACAGCTGGTGGTCAATGTTAATCTCAAGCTTTATAACACAGCATAGAGCACAACTGTTCATTTACTGAGCTCTGAGGCAATTTTTTAATTGCAGAGAGCGAATAATACAGCAGTGAGAACTGAGTAAGTTGCCTTGGATTCTTGATACTGAACCAATTCCACATGCTACATGCAGATGCTGAGCTGGTCATTTCCTTGAGGTATAATATTGAGATCCGTGTGATTTACTATGGCCCAACATGCAGGCATGGGTAGGTATATTGTTGCATGTGCCTTAAATTGTTACTTCTCAAAATCCCCAGTGGCACCACAAAATCTTCACTGGAGATTGTACAAGAAGGAAGTAAAACAATATTGGCAATTAAGGAGTGAACTCGACTTCAAAAGGGCCATGTTATGAGGAGATAAGTGTAATTAATCAACATTGATTCAGCTAAATTAGTGAATTTGCTGAAGAGAGGATTATAGGATACCTTCTACCCACTATTTCAAGCAAATTTGCAGAGAGTCCCTAGTCCTGGCAAACATTTCCCATATGTGATGCAGGAGTCATTACTCGGGGTGGGCATTACTCGCGTAATTCCATGTAACTATGTGAAATTAACAAAAAAATCAGAGACATTATAAGGAATTATTCGGGAAGAGTAATTCTGAATTCAGCGCTTTTTTCTTAGAGCAAGAATGCCACCTCGCATCCAAAATCAATCTGAGGATGCATGTTGTGCTAAGAAATAGAGCTAAATGCAACAGTATACAAATAGCAGCGCGAGCAGCCACTCGTGCATGATAAATGTGCTCTTGTTGTAGGATTATCCCCCACCTTACTCAAAGCATTTAGCACTAGTTTCTTAGCACAAAATGCACTCTTGCATCTAAAATAAACGCAAAAAAGCATTTTGAGCTAAGAAAATAGTGCTAAATGCAAAACAACGTGAACAGCAGAGAGCTCAACAATTTGCGTTTGCTAAATTTGTTTCTGTGCTACTTCCTTCCCCCATTACTCTTAATTATGAGGCCAGGTAATCGCAGAATTATTTGTAATTGTTTACCTGTCAGTCTTAAACTGGTCGTCTTCCAAACCTTTTACCTTTTTACCTCCAATTTCTGCTGGATTTCTTTTTTGTTGGCCTTAGGACACTGTCCATTTTACCACTGCTAACCAGTGCTAAAGTGCTTGTGCTCACATGGTTACATGGGCCTATACCCAATTGACATTGTTAATTTAGTTGTAAGTCCCTTGTAGAGGGGTATGCCATATACCCAGGGCCTGTAAATTAAATGCCATTAGTTGGCCTGTAGTGTTTATTGTGCCACCCACTTAAGAAGCACCATAAAACATGTCCTGGGCCTGCCACTGCAGTCTGACTGCCATTCTTAACTGCCATGTCGACTTGGCATTTAAACCCCCTGACGAAGCCTTAAACTCCCCTTTATTACATATACGTCACCCCTAAGGTAGTCCACCGGTAGCCCGTTGGGCATAGTGCTGTGTCATTAAAAGGTTGGACATGTACTTTTAAGTTTTACATGTCCTGTAAGTGAAAAATTACCAAATTCATTATTCACTACTGTGAGGTCTGCCCCTGCCATAGAATAACATTGGGGATTCCTTATTACATTTAATAAGCTGTGATTCCTTGGGAGCAGGTATATATGTCATGTTTGGTACCTATGACATTGTAAGGATAAACCCTCTTTAATGGTAAAATCTGATTTTTCATTACAACTTTGAAAATGCCACTTTTAGAAGTTGTCATTTTCCTGCCCCTAGCCTTTTTGTGCCTGCAGCCTATCTTGGGTCAGATGACTGGGTATAACTGACATTTAGATCTTGTTCTGTACTGAAAGGGGCCAGAATACTTAGAGGAGGAACAGTTATCATATAAGGACATGGCATAAGATTATTGTTAGTATTTAAAAGGCCAAAGCAAGCTTCCAATTAATTTCAATAACCCAATTAGTTAATCATAGATCAGCTTAATTTAGCTCTAGTAAATAATGAAACAGAATCAGCAGAGTATTGTATCTCAATGTGTTGTTTTATCTAATTTTAAATGATTAGCATGCAATCTAGATTATACTAAACAGATTTAATAAGCATTTAACAAGCTGTGAAATCCAAGTTATATAATGGAGCTATCTTACTCAGCTGAGGAATATTTTGATCTTAGAAGGTAAATATTATTGGAAATTCAGTTATCTCTCATTACAGACCCTATCACTGAAAGTTCAGTAAATTCTGAATGACCAGTTCCAGTTCATGGACAGGATTTGTCTGTCCCTGTCCGTGCTGCAGCATCAATGCCACAGTGGTTTCTTGGAAACCTTCAAGCCGGATATATTCCATTACGCAAGCATACCAGCCTGCAGCAAATGCAGTATTTCGTCACAGTTCATGTTGTATCTGCAAGTCCAACCGTCAGTTTCTGTACCATCTGATGGTTAGAGGAGAGATGCACTAGATAGGAACTGCCCCTGTTCAGAGTTAAGGCATTATACTTTATCGATTTCTGGTTTACACCCATGGACATCACCAAATTTGTCGGACCACTCTGTCCCATAGGTCAGTTTCAGTAGGATGAGATGATGTAGGAGGTAAAAATATACTAATCTGGAAGAATTAAGTAATCCATTTCTTTGCATTTTCCTTAGGACCACTGTACTTCAGTCATATGATTGGTTGTGACATTTAGGAAATAGCAGAGTTCCTGGTCTCATCCTTTGTCAGTTCTCTCCCAAGCATATGCTCTAGGAAGTAACAATTGTGTTACAAGTCTAGTCAAGTAAGCTACAAACGTAAAAATAATCATTGAGTGTTAAAGCAGAAACTTTCTGAAAGGTTCCCATAGGCTTCAGACTAGTCAGTTTATGCCTTCATACTATGAAAGAAAAGCAAATTTTGAGGCCTTCATGAGACACAGCTTGTGCATGATGAATTTGTGCTAAAATGTGAATCTTACATTATGTCAAGCAGTGCATTAGTTCTTCAATTAGACAGATTAATGGTTTGTAATTATATCATGTAAGTATAACGTACCCCTAAACATTTCTTTAACACTTCATTATTATTTCAAATATATTTTGCAAATCTCTTTGCATATTATAGATTAATACATCATTCAGGATTTAAAAAGCACATTTAAAATAGACCTTACATAGCACACATTATAAAATCTCTTGTATAACATCTATTTCTGCCATCAATATCAGTGCAGCTTGACATCGGTGGCTTGACTCTCAACAACAGAATCAAGTTGTGAGCCCTTCATTGCCACATTGACACACGACGGGACACCATCCTCCATCAGCGCTCACGCCAGGAGGCGCCAACGTGGTTTCTCCGCATCCAGAGGCGCAGAAAGTCAGTTCAGGGCTCCCGGAGTGCGGAACACGTGCCCATCAGAGCCCGGAGGAGGTTGGGCTGGGCCTACCCTCTTGGTTCCTTGGTATTGAGTTCTCTGGTGATGTGATTCAGCCCCATGAAGTCCAACAAAGCTGCTCTTTGCCCAGTAAGTCTCTTTTTTATTCTGTGTGGCCGTGACTCTTTTTCTTTTTTTAAGTTGTGTCCTCTGCAAGATGGCAAAAGGGAAGCAACTGGTTGATAGGGAAGGGACACCCAAGAGCCTTCAAAATTCTACCCGTGACTATTTTTGACAAGGGCTGCTAGAGCCATAGACAAGGAAATTTCAGTAGTTGAACGAGGGTTATCCCTAAGGGGTGGTTCGCTTACTGCTCTGAATCTATATTTTGTACACAGTGGGGTGCCTGTGGGCATTGAACCCCAAAATTCTGTTAGCATACAAACACAAGTCGAACCACCATCCCCAGTTAGGTCTCCTCCTCACATCAAGCCTCTCCACCATCTGGCCCTTCTGTCAAAAGGAAGAAAAAGCTGAAACACCCGGAGCCCTCAGTGGGAGCAAAAACTAGGTCTAAGAAAAAGCTGCAGGAAATACCACATGGGACTATAGTACTCATCCTGTATCGGCAACTGTGCAAAGTCCACTCTGCCTCAGCAGTCTGTTACTTGTCTTTTGGCTGGGGTAGGAAAAGACAGACCCACAATCTTAGATTGCCCTGCCCTGCGGGGGTTACAGGATCTTGCAAGTCACTACAGTAGGGTGGGAAATCACTGTAACAAAACCCTACAATCCTCTTGTGTGGTTACCTCGCAAAACATTGGGCATGCTCCGGGGAAAGACAAGTCTAAAGACAGAGCATGGAAACAAATAAATCATATAACTGGGGGTGAGTGTACTGGTGGTAGAATTAGGTCTAACACTCTGAGCTTTATACATAATGTAAATGGTATTGAACCCCTTAGGCAGCCTCTTTTTCCTTCAAATGATGCTGCAGACACACATGATTTACTAAATGAGGTTAACCTGGATCTTCCACCACAATGTTGTCCATATGTTGTGATTTTTACTAATGTCCCCATGCTCCAAGGAACATTAAAAGAAATCACAGGTCAACTGAAAAACAAGGTATGCCATTGGTTATCCCAAAACACAGATTACGAACACTACAGCTACCATGACATTCTGGTCATCAGAAGAGTGAGCTGGGTTGGTCCCCTACGTGAGACTATCCACGGAGACTGTATGGTGGTAAATTGCCGAACCCCAGACCTTGCAGGGACACTACTCAGGAGCGGGAGGAAACCAATTAGATGGGGTTCTGAGGATGGGATGGGCATAATGCCGCTGGGATTCTTCCACAGACATCTCAAACCCTGTGGCCCAGTCACCCCACCAAACGCCCAATTGGCACAGAATCTGCAGATGAGAAAGGAGCAATTCTCACTTGTAACTAGCAATAGATACCAAGTACTCACAGAGCTGGATAAGACAGACTGACTAAAGTCTAGTAATGCTATTTTGACGGCAGCCCAGGGCATGGCTAAGGCCAGCCATCTTGCGGGGCACATTACAAACAGCACCCCCAATGGAATAGTGAACCGTACCCCGGACGGTCTACTTGACTACCATGCTCCCACCCAAGCCTCAATAAGAGAAAGCCTCCCAATAGGACACCAACCGCAGGGAAGCCCTATCGATGATTCACAGTTGAACATTATATCTTGGAACATTGCAGGGATACGGTCTAAACTCAATGACCCGGAGTGGGGTAAACTGGGGGACAGCTGCCATATATGTCTGTTCCGAGAAACATGAGCAATAGAACAGATTCATAAGGTGAGCTGTACCATGTTTAGTTTAGAAGCCAGACAGTCAACATCTGGCAGACCTGTGGATGGGTTGCTGATTTGGGTTAAGATCACACTGGCTTGCAAAATCAGGCACCTATATACAGGCTCACAGGAGATCCTTGGTATTGATTTGATATCGCTTAAAGGGGATACCCATGTCAGATTAATCAACATACACAACCGGTTTAATAGCCCCCACAAGCCATCTGTCACCATGACAACGCTTACAAACTTCCTTGAAACTTCCAAAAAAGAGAATTACCTCATTGTAGCCGGCGATTTTAATACAACCTATGAGCCAGTAGATGATGTACAGGAATAGTCTAGGAGGAAGAACAAGTCAGAGGTGTCAAAAGGCTTCAGATACCAGTCCTTAAAAGATGTACTAGTGTTGGGCAGCAAGTTCTGTCATTTACTCTTGTTTATGGGGTGCATACATGTAACGGGCAGACACATTCAGATGTAAATGCTAATTTTACTTTTAAAAGGGGGAATGTTAAAAGCAAGATTGAGTTTATTATGGTGGATCTCGATCTTTGGCCACAAGTTAATGATAAGATCGTTCTTAACAGTGAGGATAGTGACCATATTGCACTGCTGTTAAGACTTTCTGGCCTTCATATTCTACAGCCCCTGTTAAATCTGACGATGGCGCCTGTGGTCACAACTACTAAAAACAGGAGAATTAAGTGGACAAAGGTAGCTACTGATGGCAAGCTCCTCCCTAACATTTATTAAGAGGTAGCTGAGATACTAGCGAACCTGAGTAATGCTAGCATAAATGATGACACTATTCTGTCTAGTTACCAAGAACTGTCGAACAACATAATGTCCTACTTTAGTAGGCAGGGAACAATGCTCTATGGTATATTGAGGAATGCAGGCAAGCGAGAATCGAGCTAACAGTGGCAGTAAAAGAAGGGATAAGGCCCATTATAAATAATAAAAGAAGGCTATATAAGAGAACACAGGAGGAGGCAAAATGGAGTTGGGAGGCAGAAAACTGGCGTATACTAGTTGAGGCTCCTGGACGGAAGGACTGTCGGTTATTCTGGCATCTTCTTTTTAAAGGGGTAATCCACCCGGTCAGTGAAAACGACTTCTACATACAGCCACATCTTTGGGAAGAGTACTTCCAGGCATTATATTCTGAAAAGGATTGTGAGCCTGAGGGTGAGGCAGTGGAGCTAGCCAAGGATTGCAATTGAGAGCTTGATGCGAAAGAGGTAGTCAGTTTTTCCTTAATGGAAACTATGAACGCAATCAACTCATTTAAACTGGGAAAGCCCCGGGGCTAGATAAGCTACCGGGAGATCTTTATAAATCTGAGCCCAAAATATGAGGCCCCTTGCTCCATACAGTCTTTAATGCCATAACACTTGGGGAGGGATATTCCAGCAAGCTGGAGGTGTGCCAAAATAATCCCAATATTACAAAAAAAAGGGGATAAAGGGGACCCCACGAACTACAGGCCCATTAGCCTTATAGATGTATCCCAGAGCGTTTTTAGCAAAATTATCCTAATACATCTCCACGACTGGATAGAGGATAATAGCATGCTATTGCACTTCCAGGCAGGGTTTAGAGCCTCCACAAGCACCCTAGACCAGATGTTTCGTTTTCTTTTCCTTATTTGGAAGGAGGTTAAGATCAAGAGGGGCCATCTGTATGTAGTGTTTGTCGATCTCAAAATGGCATTTGATTCCATAGATCGCACCTGGCTCTGGGCTGTCCTTAGGGACTTAGGACTTCCCTCTGACTTGCTCCAACTTTTATTCAGTTTATATCACGATAACTATGCTAAAGTTAGGTGGAACTCCGATGGCAGTCTAACTTGGGGAGAGGAGTTGGCCTAACGGCTAGGCCGGTCGACCTCGAATCTGGGGAACTGGGTTTGAGTCTCAGCAATGACGCTGAACATCCTGTGATTCTGGGCAAATCACTTAATCTCCACGTGCCTAACAAAAATGAATGTGTGTCCTCATGTAACGTAACTGGTGCTATGTAAAGCGCTCTGATACCCGATTCGGGTCAAGGTTGCGCTATATAAAACTATGTAAAAAAATAAATAATAATAATACGCTGATTCTGAGGGGAGTGTGCCAGGGCTGTGTGCTGACCCCAATCATGTTTACCCTGTACATGAATGGGCTTATAAGATGCCTTCATGACTGTAGAGCTGACCCGCCTAAACTGAGAGGCAAGTTAATACCCTGTATTGCTCATATCTAAAACCCCAATGGGCATTCAGAACATGTTAACTAAATTTTCAACAGCCTGCAAAGTTTGGGGCCTCGAAATCAATTGTTCAAAAACAAAATTCATGGGTTTTAATCCTTATAAATCCACCAAGGGGAGAGTGAGGTTGGGTACTCAATACTAGAACAGGTCAAGGCCTTTGATTACCTGGGTGTCAGGATTAGTGACACACTGGCATGGACTCCCCAAATTCAGCATGTGGATTGTGCAATTATAAAGAGAAATAAGAACAACAAGAGAGCGAGGAAAAGAAAGGAAAACTTGTCCTCTTCCCCAGAACAATATGATCAAACAAAATGGACAAGTTTCATGACTCAAAGCAGACTTTTTCGCTGAGATTGTTGAAAACAACGTGAAAGGAAGGAGAGCACAACTGCTGTATAAGAAACCCCTCACCCACCTACCTAGTAGGTGGCATGCTTCATCATCGGGGCCCAACTGGATTGTCTAGCACAATCCAGTTGTGCTACAACGCCTGAGATACAGCGGAGCAGGGTTATGAGCAGTGAGTGAAGTGCTATATGTGAAGTGATTAAGAGTTAAAAAAGTCTCTGGGAAATGCCCTATGAAAAAACTTTAATTAAAAGGGTCCCAGGACTAATGTAAAAAAAGGTAGAGGGGATATAAAAAGGAATGTTATTTTCCTTGTATCCCTAGAAACTAAGGTCAACTAGTTTCAGCCTTCAACATAGTTCTAGAGGCTTTCGTCAGGACCAGCCAAAATTGAAGAAAAAGTAATTTGGGTGAATGGCCGTAAAAATAATATATAGGCCAAGTGTAAGTATCAGCACACACCCTAAAGTGTGCTGTGAGTGTTGTGATGAGGTACTCACAGTAACTCCGTTTTTGATTACTTGAGTAGAGAGGTAGTTAATCCTCTGGATTTAGAACGCCGTGTGGTTCTCCGCTTGCAGTTTGAAAGGGAGACCAGGTCCGAAATACCTAGGGCGGCGATCGGTGATCGGTTCCGCTTGTTCATAAGGTTTCTTATACAGCAGTTGTGCTCTCCTTCCTTTCACGTTGTTTTCAACAATCTCAGCGAAAAAGTCTGCTTTGAGTCATGAAACTTGTCCAATTATAAAGAGAATCAAATGCTCAGCTTTTCACCCACTTTTTCCCCTCTTTAGAAATACATCGGGCTCTTTATGGGGCTGAATTGTGTGGACTGGAGCATACAAACCAGCTAGAAGTCACCGAAAACAAATTTCTAAGAGCTCTCCTAAAACTCTCAAAGAAAACACCTATATTACCTTTACGCCCCGATATTGATCTAAGGGCTATTACCCACTTTGCTGTTCTTAAGGTGCTTATGTTCTGGATAAGAGTCTGTACTAGTAATACCCAGATTCCAGTAAAGGACGCTGTGGAGGAATTACTAATTCTCCAAAGAAATTCCGGGCTTTTGCCCTGGTTTGAAAAAGTCAAGGAGTGTTTTTTTAAACTGGTGCTGGTGAATATGTGGGACGATCCGTAGTCTATCATAAAAAAATGGTACCACAGCTCAAAATAATGTACTGGAATTTCATTGATTCTTCTGGAAGTGATTTTAGGACACTTGGCATTTTAACGACCATATTTGTAAATGTTAAAAGTTGTTTTAAGTTTGATGCCTATATGGATGACGCTGAACCACCCCAAGAAAGAGCACTTTACAAACAATTTAGATTTGGAACTTTCCCTTTGAATGCTATGAAAAGCAGTTGGGTGAATGCTACTGTAAACCCTATGTGTCCGTCTTGTAACTCCCCTTCAGAGACTATTGAACACTGTCTTTTTTTGTCCGGCATATGCCAATCTAAGGGAAAACAAGGATTATCCCTGCTTGTCAGTTGTTGTCTTTCTCACGCCCTTCAGATGCTCTTTGTGGATTTAGATCTGATATGACAAGTTGGCTTGTTTTGACTTTATCTAGATATCTCCTCTATGCTTGGTGGCAGAGGTCCAAAATGGCAATATAACGCTTTAATGCAGGAGTCTAGGCACACGTCGGGAAAATGTGTATTAAGGCCTATGACAGGGACTGGAGTGCAAATAATGGCACAGGATTGTTTTGCTACTGCTCATCTCTTCTATTTTATTGATCACCATAGTTTTCAAAAATAATTTTTAATCTTTGAATCATGTCACAAATTCGCAATCCTACTTTTGGATGTCGCTAAGAACTGTGTAAATTGCGCTGTTGTTTCATTTCTTTCTGTATTTTATTATTAATGACATTTTGTATGCATTGTGATTTTATGTGTCTGTGTATGACCATGCTATTGATCAAATAAATTTGACTTGACTTGACTTGACAATGCCCACATTACACATTCTTGTGTTATTAACCGTTTTAATAACACATAAACAGTTGTATTCGTATTTAGAAATTTCTATGTTATTGTTTGCTTACTACATTCATCTATGCATAAAGAAAACATATTTCAATATTTGTTAAACTTCACATTAGCTTATAGGTGGTAAATAACCCTGGGCTTAGGACTACGCTACGCTTGCGTAGTTTGCTCAACTACGCGCTATGCGAATTGCACGTAGCACAGTACAAAAAAACACGTAGCGGGCTTTTTTTGCTTTCTCACGGTCCTCAACGTCAAGTTGGCGACCGCGAGCGAGCAAAATAGCATCCCGCTGAGACTTTTCCTCATTCGCAATCAGCAACATCAAGTTGCCGATCACGAGCGTGGAAAATAAACCTCCTGGAGAGATTGTCAACGCGGGGAGGTCAGGTTTCTCATTGCGAGTGGTCGCGTATGCTTGCGACCGCTCACGATTAAAAACTACCAGTCCGCGTTGAGAAAGCTGCCGCTCGAGTACAAATCTACTCGGCGGCATAAAACGACCGCTTGCACTGTGCAAGATGCGGTTTGCAATGATTGCACAGTGCGGACAAGCATCTGGCACTGTGCAATCATTGCGAACAGCATTTTGCAAAGTGCACTGAGCAGTTCGCGTAGCTAAGCGTAGATTGCGTAGTGCAAAGTGCACTTCGCGTAGCTACGCGTAGAGCTACTACGCGAACTACGCCCAGGGTTAGTGGTTAAGTGTCATCAGGAAACATGGAATATGCTTGTCTGCAGCAGTAGTAATCCATGTGTAGTAAATGTGTTCTTCACAACTGGACTGCCGCCACCCACAGACAAAGTCTCTATTTTGAAGACCCATCCATAAATCATATTGTACATCTTTGAAGAGATTTATGCCCAGATTTAGTAAGATTTCTGAAATTTTCTAAGGCACACAAAGTCGATTTGTGTGGATTTTCGTGATTTTGTAAATACAAAACAATGGTGTCAGGTAGGCATTGCATGGGTTGAGCATGGGCATTCCTCTGTATCCATCCATGTATTTTAATGCAAACTCAGATCTAGAAGGATTTTGGTTAGTGTCAAAACAGCGTGCCTCCTCGACAAAGGCATAAAGAGGAGAAATAACGTCCTTTCTACTCATTACTTCCTCCTTCCATCTATGTTGCATTCTGCAACACACTTAGAAAAAGGAATATTACTTATAGGATTATCCTGCACAAAAACAGTCCTGCTGTAACCCAGACACCGTTGGTTCGTGGGGCAAGGGTGCCTATGTTGGCGCTAGGGAGCCACAAGTGCGCCAACGCTAAGAGCAAGTTGAACAGTTCCATATATCTTGGAAAAATAGCGCTGTTCAGCTCTCTCCCGCTTACACATGGCACCAACTTGCCTTGTCGAATGCCATCTCTGACAGTTTTTCAAAATTGACTTTGAGATTTATAGTCACTTAACTCATGCATAGCACAAGCGGCAAGGCTTTACGTGTGCAATGCGCAGCTCGTCCAGTGCGCGGGCACTTTAAGAAATGGGCCCTCACATTTCAAAAGCAAAACGATGTAAGATAAATCAACAATATCACTTTACAAAACAATCAAACACAATTAACCTTTGCATTCACATCTTGCATCAAACTGTTCTTCATTTGAAATGATATTTTTTCCTCCGAATTGCTGGTGATTTTGTTACTGACAGAATGGTATCCATCTGTGGCGGCTGCTTCATTATAATTCATGTGCAGGCGATTCCGTCTCCCATGCACGCCAATCTGCTCTCCTTCAAGCAGTATGCAATAAAATCCATTTTTTAGGCGCAATGCTCTCCACCGTGTCCTGGAGAGTTGTATTAATTGTTCTCCCGGGTGATATTTCTTACCTGTAAAACGCTCACTGCTGCCTGTAATGCGAGAATAATTGCTGGTTTGTTTTACGGTTAGTTTTGCCCTACAATTGGCTGAAAAAGAAGAAGACTGGAATAAAAGAAACAGGGGAATGGAATACATCACAGCAAGTATGGTCTAATTTAATGTACTGCAACATAAAGAATTATCTGACTGGTTCACTCTACCGAAAACAGACTGACCTCGAGCTTTAGGTATGACTATGCCGTCCACTCCGTGTTCACATTTTAAACTTTTATTACCTCCACTAACTACCATCCCGGGGTTTCAGAGTAGAACTCTTAACAGTATAATAGAAAAATAGAAAATTAATTCATATGAAGAGATAATATATTCTTAAATAACTTTTTGAAGACCCTTTTCAGCTTAACCATTGAAGAACAATAGGTAGATAAAACATTTTAACCGACTTAATGTATCTTTGAAATACCATTTATGACAACCCCAAGAACTAAATCATAGAAATTATGATCTAAAAATTGATGCACAGACTAAGAAAACCACCAGTTACCACAAAAAGCAGAAAGAAATAATCACACATGACCGACGGTACATCCATGGGAGTTCATACTCCTTCCTAACATAATGAATGCAGCATTGTCATTTTTCTAAAGAAACACTAAACAGAGGTGTATGGAAGAGGCAGGAGGTGCAATCAAGATTATGCAGCCTTGTAATTCGGCACCCCGACCTTCAATGATGCCAGCTTCACATTTCTGAGCCAACTTTGGGTCACTGCTCTTATTCTTTTACAAATTAAGCTCTAGATAGCAGTAATTTTCAGGGTGTGCAATTTCCACCTGTGATACAGCGCACTTGGGTCAAAATGAGGGCCAGAGTGTCTACGATATCATGGTCAAATATTTGATGACACGGCAGTCACAGTGTGCAATGTGAGTACATGTAAGGCTGTTCAGGGGAGATGTCAGGGCCTAAAAACACAGAGAGGTCACTGATTGGCAGCACTGTTAGCAACTGCGTTTCTGGTTGACAGAGGTATGCATGCTGTCTAAGCAGGAACCACTATCCTAGGCAAGGTATGTTAGTGAACCACTCTAAATTAACCTGTGCTCACCCTCTCGTAGCTTGGCACAGAGCAGTGAGGCTTATCTTAAGAGGCAATGCGTAAAGCATTTGCGTGCACAACACAAAGTAACAGAGAAAACACCACATCCATTAGAAAAATAGAGAATTATTCTTTTATTTAAAAAAACAAGACCAAAACAGCTAAAATCCAAGCACTAGAAGTCGACATATGAAATTTTAAAGATTAAATGCACAAATAACTTTTGGAAGTGAAGAGGGGGGCGCTAGGTGGCGCACGAGCGGAATGGCCGCACTTGAGTGAGGCTCCCGCAGGTTGGTCTCAAAATCCATTATTTATCCTGCTCCACTCGGGGTAAAATGTTTGAAACAGCGTGAGGAAAGGTGCTCACACACTTAGGGATTCAGCAGTGTGCAGCGGTGAGCAGTCCGCAACGTTTGGCGCCAGACAGTAGCAGCCGAGCTTGCTGGCCGGGGCAGTGACTGCCGCCCTGGAGCCACGGAGCGGTGGTGCTGATCACAAGAGAGTGGCGGTCCCCACGAGGAAGAAAGGCCAGAACGCAACAGTGGCGGGGGAAACATCGCACTGGTCACATCTCTGGTAGAGCTGCCCATTCTTGGAGGCTGCCGTAAGACGCCTACAGACACAGGCGAGAAAGGTAGGCAGTGTGCTTTTATGATCGGAACGGCGGGGGAGGAAAATACTGCAACAGAAAGATGAGACGCCGAAGCGGCCTCCGGAGGTGACCATATTGAGGGCGGATACGGAGGGACGCAGGCCCGTCTTGATTGCATATAGAAGGAGGCCCCACGGTTAAACATACGCTGTGCCTGCCATCAGCACACATAGTGGAAGTTGTTCTGGAGACACGCCTGCACCCGGTATAACGGAGCGCTGCGGAGCTGATATGATGAAACGATCTCCATTAGAAACCTGAAGGTGGGAAACACATAGCAAGGGCGCGCACTAAGAGACATTGCCTATAGATAGCGGATGCATCGAAACCCGCAACAAGACAATACAGCTGCCCCCATTTCTACTGACATCTGCAGCTGATTCCCGCAGACTGAGGATGATGAAGCAGAGGGGCCCCATTGAGCAGCGGACCAACCGCACTGGGACAGGACACAAAAGGACAGGGTTTCATTACAGGGTTGCACTACACTGGGCGCAGCATGCAGGAGGTCCAAATACCCACCAGAGGCACTGGTCTGTAGAAGAGTGCGCCGGGACACGACTGTAACCTGATTGCCAGATACACAGGGGAGCAGGTGTCAAGAACTATTTCCATTGAAAAATTTGGAAAACAGGCAACTTACCACGAGTAAGCGCTGCAGGCGTTAGTTGTAGATAGCGGCCGCACTGGAAGACACACCCAGGCTGTGCAGCCGCCTTTATTACTGGAGGATTAAGTGCAGGGTGCCTCCAAAACTAGGGGCAATGGCACAAAGAGTAGTCCTACCGAACAACGGAAGAACAGTCATACATTGTTCAGATCAAGACAGACGGTATAGTGCACCACGAAGCCCGTTGCAAGATCAAAAGCAGCACTGTTGCAAGACCCAAGCCGAGCAAGGCGCGGTCACTAGCCAGTAAAGACAGAAACAAGATGGGGAAATCAGACACTCGTCAACCAAAGCTGACATATGACGCCAAAAAACCCACAAGGCAACAACAAGTGGAAACGGACCTAGGAGCAGAATCCTCACAACAAGAACAACAGCTCACGACAGGGGAAGACTTGAAATCAATCCTGCTGGAGGTGCGGCAAGGCTTTGCGGTCATCGCAGATAAAATGGACACGATGACAACGCATATGGACGCGATAGCCCGGAAAATCGAGGGTCAGGAAACACGCTTAAAAGAAGTAAAGCAACGTATCTCCACTGTCGAGGACACCACCAACCATGTGCAAAAAACAACGGCGCAGATTGATAAGTTGCTTAAAGTCATAGCAGCTAAAAATGAGGACATAGAGGTGCGTAGTTGGAGAATCAACATACGTGTTTTGGGAATACCGGAGAGTACAAATACAGGCAAGCTGGAAGAGTATATCGAGAAGCTCCTGATAGCTGTGGTGGGCACGGAATTGCTCTCCCCTCATTTTATAAGAGCTCACCAATCCCTTGGGCCAGGGAGAAAAAACAATTGAATTACGAGGGAATATCTTTCACCATGTACCCGGATTTTACACTACATGTACAGGAGGAACGTCGTCGATTCCTGGCAGTGAAACAAAAACTAAGGCAAGCCGGGATCGACTATGCCCTCCTATACCCGGCTCGTCTCAGAGTTACCCATCAAGGAACCCAAACGTTCTTCACCAAACCCCAACAAGTGGAAGACTTTCTAAAGCAACTTCGCAGGCAGAGAAGACCGACGCCAGCGCCGGAAGGCTCACCGCGATCTCATTCACCAGAAATGGAATAAACACCGCTGTAGATTGTGATTGACAGTAGAAGTGAACTGCATTGAGGCACGTGGGCATAGTCGCGTTTGTCACGCAGTACATGAAAGCGGGACAAGAATCTCTGCTCATGAGGAGCGAGGACTTACCAATGCAGGACGCCGAGCGAGGAGTATAAAAGTACGCTGCAGCGGGCTACCCTCGAAATCTACCCAGGGACTTTTTGAGCGATTTTCTACACCTGGACTGACTAGAGGTATTTGTGAGCCACCCAGATGCATTACCCCACCAGGGAATACCCCATTATTGTTTTCAATTTCCTTAGGCTTGTCCATATTCTCTTCTTGAGTTCGCAATTGGAAGAGGTTGATCTAATAGTTAGAAATGAGAAGCTGATGGGTGTTGGGGAGGGGGGAGAGTCAACTATATCTGGCATGATTGGGAAGCTTCAGTGGGTGGGGGAGGCAAGGGGATGGGAGTTTCAAAGGAACAGTGAACCACATGCACAGGATGTTTTACGCATGAGGGACTTTTTGAGTATGCACATTCCGGAGTATACAAGCTCACAGTGCACAGCTCAGTTGGAGATGAAAGGATGCAATGACACAGGAGGATAGAACTTCACTAAGAGTGCTGTCTTGGAATGTCAGAGGCCTTGGGGATTCGAGGAAACGGAGACAAGTATTAGCTTATTTAGACAGGCAACAGATACACGTGGCATTATTACAAGAAACCCACCTAGATCCGAGGGCCCAGAATCACTTTGCGAGTAAATGGGCGGGATGTCGATTATTTTCTTCCTACTCCTCGTATACCCGTGGGACAGCAATACTCTTCAAAATTTTTTTTCGATTCGAGCAGGCAGGGGTGATAGAGGATACACAAGGCAGATATGTTATTGTATGGGGGAGACTGGGCAGAGACTCAGTCATGATTGCAAACTGTTATGGTCCTAACACAGATAGCTCGGAATTCTTCACTGACCTGTGGGGCAAAATACTGACAGTTGGTTCCACCCACATAATATGGGGGGGATTTCAATGTCGCTTTGCAACCTCACCAGGACAGATCTAACGCAGCTGCACAACACTATACCAACGCACAGGAGGCATTGCAGGGCATAATCGAGGAAGGTGGACTGATCGATAGTTGGAGACACATGCATCGGCAAGCATGGGAAGGTACACACTTCACGTCGCATAGAGGGACTTGGGCAAGGATAGACTATTGTCTGCTATCGAGGGGGTTGGGGTACGATATACGCAATGTGATACATCTGGCTAGATCACTCTCAGACCATTGCCTGGTAAAGGTATCGCTCACCCCACCAGGATATGACAGTCCTAGGCCAAGTTGGAGGCTGCAACCCACAGCTTTGTTGGATACAGTTTTCCAAGCAGAATTAGGGGGGGAAATCCAGGATTTCTTTGCTAGGAATAAGGGATCAGTTGATAGTGTAGAGGTGATCTGGGATGCTTTTAAAGTGACAATAAGAGGATTCTGCCTCTCAAAGAGTTTTGGGGTACTAAAAGACATACGACGCACGTTACAACATCTAGAGCGAGAATTAAGGGGGTTGGAGAGACAAATGGGCAGTGGAGTGATGGGACAAGTGTAAAGCAACTTCCGAGAAAAATTAACAGAATATGAAGAAACTGCACAGAGAGAGTAAAAATTTAGGAGACGCTACTGGGTAGCTCGTAGATATGGGGAAGGGGAGAGACCGGGTAAGGCATTGGCAGACGTGACAAGACGCCCTTGCTTTAATACTCACATGTTGGAGGTACAAGGCTTTGGTGAAATACTACAACGGGATTCATTAGCCATATTGGATACATTTATCACACACTCCAGCATGTTATATACTTCTCAGAGACATGGATCACTTGATCTAGATGACTTCATGGGGGAGGTAGCGCTTAGCTGGCTCAGTGATACGCAGCGAGCATTCCTTTGTCATCCATTTGAGTTAGACGAAATTAGGGAAGCAATAATGCAGTTAAAAAATGGCAAAGCGCCTGGATCAGACGGCCTGCCGGCTGAATTTTATGAAAGCTACATTGACATCATGACACCAGTGTTAAAAGAGGTGTATGAGGAATCTCTAGCGGTAGGAATACTTCCCCCCTCGATGAGAGAAGCCATAGTTACATCTCTGCTGAAGCCGGGGAAACCCTCTGAATCTTGTGACTCATATCGGTCATTGTCACTGATGAATTGTGACACAAAGATAGCAAAAGTATTGGCTAATGGTCTGTCCCTTCTAATGGACAAACTCATACTTTCTGATCAATAAGGGTTTGTACCGGGCAGGGCTACGTCACATAACCTCAGGACCTTGTTCTCATTGATCCAGACAGTAGCACCCGAATTCCCACTTGCCGTGGTGTTCCTAGGTGCCACCAAGGCGTTTGATTCAGTGGAATAGGACTACCTATTCGGGGTTCTACAGAGGATGGGGTTCCCATGTTTATACCTATCGTGGCTCAAATTACTGTATCACCAGCCCACTGTTAGAATATTGATTAATGGCCACTTATCTCGGCAGCTCACAATCTCCAGAGGCACCCGTCAGGGGTGTCTGCTTTCCCCACTTTTATTTGCTATTGCGGTAGAACCGTTGGCTTCCAGACTACACCAAGTTCATCGAGATAAAGCTTTCCGGTGCTGCCTACGACAAATATTAATATCACTCTATGCGAATGGCATAACGCTATAGTTAGAGATCCTCTAAACAATATAAATCCCCTATTACGAGAATTCATAAGATTTGGTAGACTATCTGGTGTTAGTATTAACTGGGGGAAATCACAGGTTTTTCCTCTTACACCAGCAGTGGTTCAATTCCTACTCGACTTCCCACTAGAATGGTATCATACAGACTTACGGTATCTTGGCGTACAGATAACCAGAGACAGAGACGAAACCATAAGAGCAAATTACGGCACGGCCATTGCGAGACTAACTACTAACATCACACGTTGGATATCATTACCCCTCTCGTTGGCGGGCCGGGCATCTCTCATAAAAATGATAATACTCCCGAATTTTTTTTATTTATTCCTCAATGTTCCCTACCATCCTGGACGACCTTTTTTCAACACACTATGCTCCGAACTCATTAGATTGCTCTGCGGAGGGAAGCAACCATGACTTAAATGGTCAATATTAACCAGACCATATGACCAGGGGGGTTTTGACGTCACTGATTTTGAGGTATTTTTTTTAAGTGCTCAGGCGCGGTATGCCTACTACTGGGTGCACCCCCCTCGCTATATGCCCCAAGTGGCAGTAGAAGACTGGCTCGCGGACCCAGTACCGCTAAATGGACTGATACATGGAGCAGTGCGCACACGTGCAACACCACCCACTACTGTCACCAGCACGGTTGGTGCATGGAACCAGATAACAGCACTCTTAGGCGTACCCCTTCTTTACTCCCCTAGACTGCCACTATCTCATCATCCTAGTCTATCCCTATTGCAGGAAAAGGGATTCCTAGACCTATGTAAGCGTGCTCATATTAACACATGGGGAGATCTTTTTCACGAAGGGACATTCCGCACACTAGAGCACTTTATGCAAGAAGTAAGGCACACACCTCTGGACGTATTTCTATATGTGCGACTACGGCAGGGAATGCGGTCGATCCTCCCCGACTTCCCACAAGAGCCGGAATGCCTGAAGCCATTGCACCAAATGTTGGGATCCACTGATGGAAAGCATCTGGTGTCAGGCTTATACAGCACTATACGCATGCACAGAATGGGAATTATTAGCCCAGCCAGACTACATTGGGGAGAGGATTTGGGGCGAGACATCACTGATGACCAGTGGCATTATTGCTGCCTACAGACAGCACAGATCTCGGCTATTTGTAGGTTGCAAGTGATACACTATAAGTATCTACATCGCCTATATTATACCCCGATAAAGAAGCTAAGATTTAAATTAACTGATAATGACAGATGTGAACAATGTAGACAGCCAGGGGCGGGTTTCCTCCACTTAGCTTGGGCATGCATGAGAATACAAGAATACTGGGAACAGGTGTTTATGGCATTGGAGAAAATGGTTGCTAGTGAACTGGAGAGGGATCCACTTCTTGCACTTCTTGGATACACACCACAGGTATCTAAAAGGTACAGGAAATTCATAGCTATATCGCTTTTACTGGCAAAACGGAAGGTGGCCTGCAGGTGGGGGAGAGGCCGAGCCCCGAAATTCAAGGAAAGGCTAGCAGATCTAATGTACTGCCAAGAACAGACTACCACATATACCGAACTGCTACCGCATGCCTCTAATCCCAAAGACATATGGGGACCATTACAAGGATATCTCCTCTCGCAAGGCCCCGAAGGCACACCTACCATGCCAACCTCGACAAATGATTAATAGGAGTTATGTATAAGCAATTGGCCTTTTTTTCCTTTTTATGTCACAAGCACGCCATGCTTGATATAGTTGTTGGCAGAAAAGGGGTTTCAGTATCCCTACAGAAAAGGAGATAACGTATTACTGCTTCTGTATAAGCTGTAACTCCAGGATAGCCAAAAGCGAGACTGAGTTATCGTTTCTAATCACCCTGTGTCATCACTCTTTACATATTTGTGCTGATTTGCATAAGATGTTGAAAATGGAATGTGCACGGAAAAAGACTAAGGATGTCAGTTATTGCTTTGCTGTGCTTAATAAGAATATGTATTGCTCTGTAATGATCTAAACTCACAAATAAAGTTTAAAAAAAAAAACTTTTGGAAGTGAAGAGCACTTAAAGAGTTAATTAGTCGTGCTGGACCGGGTCAAATTCAAGAGTTTAGGCCACCCTCAATGGAGCGCGGGCCAGCTACACGACCCATGTAGTGCCCACTGAGCAAAAGTACACCAATCCTTGTCGAAGCACTAGATGCATCGATGACCCTCACGCAGTTGGGGGCATTATGCCGAATTTCTCCACACAACTGCTGCGATACATCTGTTCCATTGAACGAAGCACCGGATCCGTGTGCAGAGGTATCCAAATTTGATGCACCAGGTTAATTAATGCTGGAGGGGTGATGAGTCGATCTTCTCCACGCAGCGGCGCTGATGCGTTGGTTCCAAAGCAGTGGTTCTCAGGGTGATGCGGTGGTTCCGAGTGTGATGCGCCGATCTGGTCACTGCAACAGCATGATGCATCGATCGCAGTCAGTTCCGATCAGCGTTGTTGATGGGCAGGTTATCAACCTTGCAACAGCTATGATAGGTCAATCTCGCAGCAGGAGATGCGTCATTTCCACTCAGCGGAACGGTGTCGATGATAAGGTTCTGGCAGATGCAGCACTTTAACTCACTTCCAAGGGCCCTAAACTGGGTTTGCACATCTTGGCAGAGCAAAACTTGCAGCAAGTAAAGTCCAGGTACTGAGTTGACTTTAGAAACAGGAGGTAACCCAGCAAATCCTTGGAGAGTACTTAGGTTCTGGCATGTTGATATGCAGGCCCAGTCCTTTTCACTCCCAGACAAAAAAAAAACAGGCCAACGCAGCTGAGCAGTTCAGCAAAGTGGCAGTCGCTCCCGGTAACAAATCAGTCTTTCCTTCTGGTAGAATGTCCTCAGTTCCACAAGTGTTCTGATTTGGTGTGTCAGAGGTCCAGTGCTTATACCAAGTTGGCCTTTTAAGTAGGGAGACTTCAAGCACATGCTTTGAACAACACAAGACCCTGCCTTTCCTGCCCTGGCTCCAGACTCACTCCATGAGGGTATGCAATCATTTTTGTGGTGACAGGACACAGCCCTGTCAGGTGTAAAGAGTGAGCTCCTCCGTCCCATCTTGCTCAGGATGACACATCAACATGCAAATGGCTACTAAGTCACACTTACCCACCCTTTGTGTGTGGCTCTCTAGAGGGAATGCAGGAAGCCAGCTGTCACCCACCCCAGATATGTCTTCCAGAGACAGGCAGAAGGCACTAAATGGTTTAATTAAGGACATAATTCTCCATGCATTTCCATTTAATCCAATACAAAACAATAAATTAATCAAGTTGGGTGCGGATGGTGTATCACCCACTGACCCCAGGCATCATCAAAACGTTATGTGTTGCACTATACTCCAACTGGTGTGGTGTCCCCTCTCGCATTCCTGTTAGTCCCGAATGCTGGTTCTTTAACTCCAATCAGACTTTATTAATACACTTTTCAAAAATTAAATAAATGTTTGTGCAACCATTTATTTGCTTCTTCTTAAATATACTGTGAATTAAATCTGGTCATGTAATCCTCAGTAAAAAACGTAATGCCATAGTGAAAGGGGTTAGTACCCATTGCCACTCTCTTAGGTGGACTAGCTGAATACGTTATGATCTTATCATATTGTCCCAGTGTGTGCGGTTTGCAAGCTGCTCATAAACTGCTTGTAAAACAATCATTGTGGCGTATACATTGTAAAAAGTAATTTCAAATGTAGGTCCTCACAATAGCTCCATCTGATCATATTGTCTGCATGTGTGCAGTTTATTAGCCACTCATTCATTGATTGTGCAACAATCTTGGTAGCATATACATTTACAAGGAAATTACAAATACGGGTCCTCACAATAACCCCAAAATTATCAAAGTACCTTGAATAATTTGTCACTGTTTGTTCAACATTGTAAATGTTCATGCCTCATCAGCTCTAATGTATTATGTCGTATTTCCAACCGATTCACCACAGTAAATGGAAAAACTCTTCCCAATTCCTACAATAACATCACGTCACCAGCTGCTCATGTCCCCTTTGATTTCAGTTGTGCCAATTATTAGCATATTCAGACCTTGTAATCTGTCTGAAATTATGTATCCCTAACACACTCAATAAGTGCTCTGGAAGTATTGGTAAATACTTTTGAAATGTAAGAAAAACTTACCGGTGAATGTTCACCATGATCTCAGCTTCCTCTGGCATTTTTGTTAACGTTTAAGTACCATTCATGTGTTCATGAGTCTAACATCTAGTCCGCTAACACACATTGATTTCTATCATTTGCATCGTGCAGCCATCTTAGCGTGTGCCGCAATACTGTATTCATAAATTTAAACGTGCTAACTTACATGGATATGAGTTTCTAGCAATTTTATGTTGTTAAATAATTTGTATTCAAGTCCCTTCATATTAAGTTAGCTCTAAACAAAATATGGTAGGCATAATACATTGAAAAGTGGAGTATTCAATGAATGTTTGCATATTTTGGACAATGTGGACAGATTGCAAATGTCTTGTGATTGAGTACCATCATCTCCTACGACTTTAGGATGTTCTATATTCTAAACCACATCTAACAATAGTGCATTGGTGCAATAGTACATTAGAATCTCGATAAAATACAATGATGCGCACATGCTCCCAAACATATTTAAAATGCTGTTTATGAAATATTAGTTTAATTGATGAAAACACAATAATGTTCTTTGCTACATTTCAATGCAGTCTGATAACCGATGTGCCACATGGCACATTGTTCAGTATCCCAACTAAAGACATTAAGTCTTCATGTCATTCCATCTTAATTCATTTCAATATCTATTCATGGATGAATCACTTGTCCATGTTTCATTTCTTTACCCAATGTAACTCGCTTTTTCACAATTTGTTTCTGTTATTTGTGGTCTCTCTAATTTTCCCTTGTTCCAAGATTGTTAATCTTAGTTGACTGGTATTGTAGCCACTATTGTTGAAATGTACTACAACTGATGGCTTTTAGTTTGTTAGCCTTACATTGCTTTTGTGTTTTGGTTAGTTTTATTTTTATCTTATGTTTTTGATTTTTCCACATAGGCGAGACATTTCAGGATATGCACCATGTTTTTGGTTTCAGAAATTGTGTTGGTGTTCAATTTGATTTTACAAAATTTGAATGGATGGTTTATTTAAATGCCCATGATTACGCTGTTTCAATTAGTACAATTCAAACAGTGGTTTCTCCCTTTATATGTTTGATTAAAATTTGTTTAACCACTTTATAAGGATATAAATGTTCCTTTTAATACATGGGTCGCTTATAAGCAAACATAGGTGACCAATTGAATAAACCCTTACAATCTGGTTCTGACTGAGATATGGGCCAATATTTCAAGATAATCTTCCTAATTTTTGCACTGTTTGTGGAGTACTTACATATGAATTTCCTACTTTTGTTTTCCTGTCGTGGTGTGTTGTTCATGAGTAAGTCTTGGCGATTGCTCTTTTAAACTCTCTTAACTGCAGGAGGGTATCCTCTTGTCATGAATTTATCACAAATCATTGTTTTGCCTGCTTCATACTTATGTTCAGCTGATGTTATCCTTCTGATCCTCAATAACTGAGAATGGTAAGGGTTTTTTGGGAGAAAATTGATGAAAGCTAGAAAACTGTAATAGATGTTTGCGGTCAGTAGGTTTTACAAAAATGCCCATGCTCAAGTGTTTGTTAAGTAAGGAAACTTTCACATCCAAGAAGTTTACCTGTTTATTATTGATTTCATGTGTAAGCTGTACTCGGTCATCAATAGAATTGAGATGTGTGATCGCTGCTTCCAATTCAACTTTGGTGCCTGTGCATAAGAGGAAAATGTAATTAATAAATCTGTGATACATCTTGAGTTTATTTTGCCACTGATCACAGGTGGAAATGTGTTCTTCTTTAAACATTCGCATGAACAAATTAGCATAGCAAGGTGCTGTGCAGTTTCCCATGGACGTTCTTGCCACTTGAATGTAAAATCTGTTATGCCATTGAAAATAGCTTTGATATTAATTGAAGTGCATTCATTCCAAAAGGAAAATCTTCAAATCTTCATGCAATTTCACACATGTGAGAGCTTGTTCAATTGCTGTTAATTGTAGGTCATGTGGTATAGAAGTCTATAGTGATTTTACATTAATGGTACATAGTAACATGTTCTCCTATTCCGTGATCTGTATTTGTTGAAGTTTATTGATAATATCGGTTGTGTCTTTTATAGACAATCTCATGGCTTTGACGCTTAGTTGTAATTATTTATGTATATATTCACCTATTAGTTCATGAATGAATCCTTTGGTAGATACAATAGGCTTGAATGGAGGATTTCTTTCATTCTTATGTATCTTTGGCAGCATGCGTATACTTGGAATTCGTGGGTTAGATTGCATAATTTTTTTTAATTTCTTTTATTTTTCCATGATTGTTCCTCTCTTTAGGCCTGTCTTTAGTATGTTTTTAAAAACTTTCACAAACTCCTTTGTGGGATTGTTATCCATCATCATGCATGTCGGTCTGGGGGTGGGGGAGATAAACGTACATGTACCGGTTAATGCTGCTGTTGTTATTGTCTCTTTGTCCTTAATCACACCATCTGTTTAGAAGCCCAAGGTGAATGAACTGAAAGGACTTTACACAACGTCATTATGATAATACATTGTTACTGAGTTGTAATCTCTGCAATCTGTAATATGAATCGAACGCCAAGGTCAACCTTGATCCTGTAGGAACGATGCTCTAGATGCTCATGGTATGCCCAGCATCCACACAAAACAAAAAGAAACTGTACACCAAATTGTTGGCGGATGGTCTCAGGTATAAATGTACATCCAAACGTATGTTGCCTATCATAACTATGCAAAACTAAACTCAATAAAAACAGATTAAAACAATCATGCATGTCAGTCTGTCTAATGCATGATTATTAACACCCTAATCGTAAAATGACCTAGCCATAATCACCAGTGCTCCACCTTTGTCCACCAAACAGAATTTTGTCTGATTAATTCCATTTCCTTGTTGGTTATGTTGGATGTAAATGTCTCTTGTCACTAGAAGTTTTTTTGATTTCCTTTTTTATTACAGTTTCAAAACTTTTAAATGTCTTATGGCTCATAGGTGCTTGAAAAGTACTCTTCATTTTTAAATTTATCAATGTACTCTCCGCTTTTTCCCTCAATGGTAAGGGGAGGACAGTGGCAGTGTCTCCCGACCCCGCTTGGTGTGAGGTAATGCTTGGATAGAACGGAGCTCACAGCGCAAATCACAATCTATAATTTCATTTAAATGTTGTGGATTTGACCTTTTTTAACTCATTTACGGCATAATTTTAAAAATATCACCTGTTCCTTTTAAACGTATGTTGTGCTGTCTGTCTGCACTGACTGCCTAAAACGTGACATTAAGCACATCCCAGCACTGTTAGGGGCTACAGGGAGTTGGTGTCAGTCTCTGCTCAATACTACAGTCTACCCGCCCTGGTCCGACTCGGCATCCAATACCGTTGAGCGGAGGGCGGGGTTGACAAGAGCGAGACACGCCCAGCAGCCCCGGGACAGGCGAGCGGTTAGCGCTCTAGTAGCAAGCTTCACGGGGCTATTTAGGCGGCGAGGAGGCCTGGCTTTCCGCGGTAAGGGGAGGACAGTGGCAGTGTCTCCCGACCCCGCTTGGTGTGAGGTAATGCTTGGATAGAGCGGAGCTCACAGCGCAAATCACAATCTATAATCTCATTTAAATGTTGTGGATTTGACCTTTTTTAACTCATTTACGGCGTAATTTTAAAAATATCACCTGTTCCTTTTAAACTTATGTTGTGCTGTCTGTCTGCACTGACTGCCTAAAATGTGACATTAAGCACATCCCAGCACTGTTAGGGGCTACAGGGAGTTGGTGTCAGTCTCTGCTCAATACTACAGTCTACCCGCCCTGGTCCGACTCGGTATCCAATACCGTTGAGCGGAGGGCGGGGTTGACAAGAGCGAGACACGCCCAGCAGCCCCGGGACAGGCGAGCGGTTTGCGCTCTAGTAGCAAGCTTCACAGGCCTATTTAGGCGACGAGGAGGCCTGGCTTTCCGCGGTAAGGGGAGGACAGTGGCAGTGTCTCCCGACCCCGCTTGGTGTGAGGTAATGCTTGGATAGAGCGGAGCTCACAGCGCAAATCACAATCTATAATCTCATTTAAATGTTGTGGATTTGACCTTTTTTAACTCATTTACGGCGTAATTTTAAAAATATCACCTGTTCCTTTTAAACGTATGTTGAGCTGTCTGTCTGCACTGACTGCCTAAAACGTGACATTAAGCACATCCCAGCACTGTTAGGGGCTACAGGGAGTTGGTGTCAGTCTCTGCTCAATACTACAGTCTACCCGCCCTGGTCCGACTCGGTATCCAATACCGTTGAGCGGAGGGCGGGGTTGACAAGAGCGAGACACGCCCAGCAGCCCCGGGACAGGCGAGCGGTTAGCGCTCTAGTAGCAAGCTTCACGGGGCTATTTAGGCGGCGAGGAGGCCTGGCTTTCCGCGGTAAGGGGAGGACAGTGGCAGTGTCTCCCGACCCCGCTTGGTGTGAGGTAATGCTTGGATAGAGCGGAGCTCACAGCGCAAATCACAATCTATAATCTCATTTAAATGTTGTGGATTTGACCTTTTTTAACTCATTTACGGCGTAATTTTAAAAATATCACCTGTTCCTTTTAAACGTATGTTGTGCTGTCTGTCTGCACTGACTGCCTAAAACGTGACATTAAGCACATCCCAGCACTGTTAGGGGCTACAGGGAGTTGGTGTCAGTCTCTGCTCAATACTACAGTCTACCCGCCCTGGTCCGACTCGGTATCCAATACCGTTGAGCGGAGGGCGGGGTTGACAAGAGCGAGACACGCCCAGCAGCCCCGGGACAGGCGAGCGGTTAGCGCTCTAGTAGCAAGCTTCACGGGGCTATTTAGGCGGCGAGGAGGCCTGGCTTTCCGCGGTAAGGGGAGGACAGTGGCAGTGTCTCCCGACCCCGCTTGGTGTGAGGTAATGCTTGGATAGAGCGGAGCTCACAGCGCAAATCACAATCTATAATCTCATTTAAATGTTGTGGATTTGACCTTTTTTAACTCATTTACGGCGTAATTTTAAAAATATCACCTGTTCCTTTTAAACGTATGTTGTGCTGTCTGTCTGCACTGACTGCCTAAAACGTGACATTAAGCACATCCCAGCACTGTTAGGGGCTACAGGGAGTTGGTGTCAGTCTCTGCTCAATACTACAGTCTACCCGCCCTGGTCCGACTCAGTATCCAATACCGTTGAGCGGAGGGCGGGGTTGACAAGAGCGAGACACGCCCAGCAGCCCCGGGACAGGCCAGCGGTCAGCGCTCTAGTAGCAAGCTTCATGGGGCTATTTAGCCACCCGTCGGCCCTAGCGCGCAGCGGTTGCGCGGAGGGGGCGCCATTGACGGCACCGAAGACAAGCCAAAGACCTGCCCGTCTGCGCCCGTCCGCGACAGGACGAGGCCAGGGGCCATGGGGACTGCAACACCAAATATGCAAAGATCGCCTCCTGGGCGGCTCACCTATAATTCTCAGGTATTGCGGGATTTCAACCCAGGAATATCAGAGGGTTGCGAGGGTGGTTACGTCCCCGAGGTAGAGGGGCCATTCTCGTGTCGACAATGCAATTTCCAATGCACCGTTCGAATGCGAGTCATGAATAGGTGTCAGTATTGTAAACCATCGGAACTTGCTACAAAGAAAACTGCTGCCGGAAGCAATCGGACATCTGTTGAGCTAAAAAGCTTCCTGTGCAATATTAGATCGTTGCCCAAACATACTGCTGAGGTGTGGGACTTAATTTCCTCCCAACAACCCGATATATGCTATTTTACTGAAACGTGGTTAAAACCACATTCTACTCCTGCCATAACTTTAGGAATTCCAAACAATTATAAAATTGTAAGACTTGATCGTCCTACGAAAATAGGTGGTGGAATTGCCATAGTGTACAAACAAGAAATTGACATTCGGGTCCTAGAAGAACTAAGTACCCCTGAACTCGAACTACTAATTTTTCAAATAAAACTGTCTTCTAAAGAAAATATAAAGGGTGCTTTAGTATATCGTCCTCCGGGACCCTGTAACAATTTTTCAAGTACACTGATGGAGCTACTTGCCCCATATGTTGACAATAACAGTGATTTCATTTTGGTCGGGGATTTTAATGTCCATAGTGACAAGTCAGACTGTAATGAAGCACAATCATTACTGCTCGACATTGCCACCTTAGGACTGTCAAACGTAATTGTGGCCCTACATACCAGGCAGGTCACACCCTGGACTTGATTTTATCTAATTTTTCACTGATTTCCTGTTTACCTGCCAAACAGGTTAGTTGGACTGACCACTTCCTGGTTGAATTTTGTACTCAGCATTTGAGGTATATTTCCTCCCGCCCAGCCCCATTACCCAGGATATATAGACAATGGCATAAAGTTAATGACGGCAGTTTTAGGAAAAACTTTATCTTTTCTTCCTATCCTACACAAACATGTATTGATTCTGCCCTTATAAAATTTAATAGAGCCATTACACAAACTATAGATAAAATTGCTCCTCTGAAGCAATTTAAATCCAGACCGACCAAGAATCAGGAAATTTGGTTTTCGGATAACCTAAGGACACTAAAACTCAATGCTAGAAAACTAGAAAAAAAGTGGAGACTTTCTCACTTGGCGGAAGATAAAACAAAATACTGGGACTCATTACGCACATATCATAAAGCTATTCGCACTGCTCGCAAAAATCACATCACAGCCCAAATCACAGCTGCAGGAAACTCTTCTAGGGTTTTATATCAAATCCTACAAACCTTTACCAAACCTACAGCATGTGAATCTGTTGAACTAGGTTCCAAACAGCTATGCGATGAAATTTCATGTTTTTTTGAGAAAAAAATTGATCTCATTTATGATAAAATAATATGCGCCAATAAAAGTGTTTCCATGGATAGAGTGTTTCCTGAAATGGATGATGAACTTAAGCAGGAAAAACATATGTTAACATGCTTTCCATCTATTTCTCTACAAGAAACACTTCTACTCACTTCTCAGATTAAAAGTGGCAGTCCTGATGATAACATTCCAGCCAGGATCATACCTGGCCTGAGCGAACAACTTTGTCCTATATTTGAAGGATTGGTGAATCTTTCACTTAGCTCAGGTACTGTGCCAAGAGACTGGAAACGAGCTTTGGTTAGACCCATTAGGAAAAACACCTCTATTCCATGGACTGATCTAACCAACCTTAGGCCTATATCCCTATTACCATTCTTAGGGAAACTGACTGAGAAACATGTCAATCACCACTTGTCCAATTACATCAAACTTGTGGGGGCTTTGGACTACTCTCAGTCAGGGTTTAGGCCTAAACACAGTACGGAGTCTACTCTTCTGTCTGTCACAGATGACCTACAGATGTATCAGGACAGGGGCTTTTCAGTAATCCTTGTGCTCTTAGATCTTTCAGCAGCGTTCGATACCGTTTCACATACCATGGTTATCGAACGCTGGCATCAAGGATAGGGCCATCGAATGGCTGAAAAGCTTTCTCCTTAATCGTTCCCAGAGAGTTATCATGGACTCCTACCGCTCAGCGGAGATTGAGATCTCTAAGGGGGTGCCCCAGGGCTCTTGTTTGAGCCCAACCCTTTTTAATATATACATGGCACCATTGGCTAGAGTGATGCGAAGATATGGTTTCATTCCAGTATCGTACGCTGATGACACCCAGCTCCTCTTTCCTTTCAAAACCCTCTCCGCTGAAGTGAAAAATTCCTTTTCTGCTGGCATGAAGGCAGTGGCTCGCTGGATGTCTTCCAACTTTCTCCAGTGTAATGTCAGTAAAACGGAAGTAATGTTGTTTGGTGAGGCAAAAATGTTGTGGACCCCTGACTGGTGGCCGCCTGATCTGGGAATAGTTCCTGAACCTAAACAGGTTGTGAAGAATCTTGGGATTCGTTTGGATCAAGACTTGCTTTTTAAACAACAGGTCAATTACACTTCAGGAATCTGTTTTCACACCATTAGTTTGTTACGGAAAATCTTTCCCCTCCTGCCAGATTCCTGTAAGAGAACCTTGGTCCAGACCTTGGTTTTAAGTAGGATTGACTACTGTAATGGCCTGCTTCTTTCTGCCAACGAAAGTGTTTTGAATAAACTGCAGGTCATTCAAAACACGGCAGCCCGCCTTGTCCTTAATGTTCCCCCCAGAACTGCTTCTAAACCCCTCCTGGATCAGCTACACTGGCTGTCGATCCGTCAGAGGATAAAATTTAAGATATGTTGCCTTATCCACAAATGCATAAATGGCCAAGGGCCCGTTTATCTACAAAATAAATTTGTTCCCTACATTCCGCTCCGATCACTAAGATCTAGTAATAACCTCCTCTTGGTGATCCCTCGTGCAAAAAAAGCCAGACATGGGAATAAAGCTTTATCTATTACAGGCCCCACACTGTGGAATAAACTTCCTTTATCATTAAGACAATGCAAGGAACATCTTACCTACAGGAAACTTCTTAAAACTGTGCTGTTTAAGAATGAGATCTAGCCCCTCTTTCATCTTATCCTTGCTTTACCGATTACTGAAAAGCGCAGAGATACTCCATTGGAGTCGATTCTAGCGCTATATAAACTAATAAATAAATAAATACATAAATAAATGGTTGTTCTTCAATGACAGTTTCAAAGAAGTGACGAAGTTTAAGGGTTTGCAAAAATTTGAACACTCTAATTTATGCCTCTAACTCATTAGAGTGATATGTTGGTACATGAGATGCACCTCTTTGGAGCAATTATAATTGGAAGGATGTAAATGGTTTTGTTAATGTTGATGTCGATGTACCCAATGATACATGCATGCATAAAAATGAAATCGAATCACTGTTGTGGAAATCGCCTGATATGACCTCTCCATCAACATCGAGTCAGAAATACGTGGTCAGGCAGGCCTTGTGACCTAGAACTAAACTACTGATTGACAGATCAGAGTTGGGGTGGCACATAACCAGCAGAACAAACACGCAAACAGGAAAACACAGATTTGTTCCACAGATAGGCAGTGACATCATAACGGTCCAGGGAGTTTGGCCCCAATAAAACACATATGGCCGGAGGGGCACGCATTTCCAAAATACCATAAGGTTAGATGTCACATAGAGTTAGGAACACACAGCCAATCAGGATACAGCACACACAGCACATGCAGCAAATACATGCCCCCCATGCCAGACATCTGGACACATAATCCACTGGCCCTCATTGTGTCCACACAGGGTTGAGACCCACCTGCATTTTTCATAAGGTGGAAGTAATTTATGACTCCATGACTAGGTCTACATTCCTCACGCTAAACAGGATCTATGAACTGTTTTATGATGAGTCAAGAAATTTATAAAAATACTCTCAAAACGATTGTACTTTGAGTGAGTCCTCAGACCTGTGTCTGTCTGCTGTACTCCTGGCTGCAGTGTTTAAATAAACCAATGTTATCTCTTTTTAATGTTTTTACTTTATAGACATTTATTTTATTAGTGTATTGCTCCAATTCTATGTTGATGTAACTCATTATTTTCTGCCAATTCTCAGCTTCAGTTTGTTTCGTGAACTCTAACATTGTTGTTCAGTTTCGGTGTTCAGTTCATTTAATGTTTTGGATAGTTCCTCAATAATCAAGAGTATTAAATCCAATGAACATTTGTTCACAAAGGCAAGCGCTCAATTACCCTGTGCTCCCCCTCTGGTAGCTTGGCATAAAGCAGTCAGCTTAACTTTAGAGGCAGTGTCTAAGTATTTGTGCAACACTTCAAACAGTAAATCAGTGAAAACACCACACACAAAGATTCCACACCAAGTTAAAAAAATAGCTATGACTTTAATAAGTAAAATAGGACCAAAATGACAAAAGTCCAATCAGTAGAACTGGAGATATTAATTTTTAAAGTTTATAATGTAAGATAGCGCCAAAAAGGAAAAAGTACTATTGGGAAATATCTGGCCGCTCCAGACCAGACAAAGTCAGACGTTCAGGCCGACCATGATGGAGCATGGGCCAGCTACAGAGCCCTAATTAAGCCAGCTGAAGAAAGTACCCTATATCTTTGTTGCGGAACGTTGTGTGGCTCCATGTAGAAGATGAGTCATGCAGAAGAGGCAATGCACCGGCCCTGTGATGTGACAAGGCTGCGGAACAACGTCCTGCTGTGTCAAAGGTGAGGAACTTGTTGACAGGACTTGTGATACAAAGCCTGGTGTTGAGGATATGAGGCGCAGAAGATGCAATGCACCGATTTCGATGAGCCGTCAAGCTGCAAATTGGAGCTGCAACATCAAAGTCAAGGCTGCCGTTGACAAGGGATGAGAGTAGCCTGCACTGAGTAAAAAGTCGAGCAGCGGTGATTCTGAAGGTGATGTATTGGTCCCAGGATGCAGAAGGTGCAGAGATGCGCATCTTCCGCAAATTATCCAATCTATGCAGCAGTGGAAATGTAGAGGTCCTACTCAGGGATGCACCTCTCAGCCAAAAAGATGTGTCAGTTCAGCTCTGGATGTATTGCTCAGCAGTAAATATGCATTGATTCCACTGGCAAGCACCTTAAGTCCACTTCCAAGGGTCCATGACTGAGTGTAGCACAACTTGGCATGGTAGATTCACAGATGGCAGAGCCCTGGTGCGGGGGTTGATAGCCTGCTATGTCCCTGTGACTTCAGATCAGGAATCCAGCTAGCTAGCCCTTGGATTCTCTCTGGGTTCCTGGGTCAAGTGATGCAGGTCCAGTCCTTCTCGCCCAGACAGGAAGGCAGCAGATCAGCACAGCAAAGCATGAGTCCAGCAGAGTGACGTCCAGCAGTGGCAGTCCTTCCGCAGCTCAGCAATCCTGCTTTCTGTCTGAGTACCCTCAGGTCCAGAAGTGTACTGAAGTGGTGGTATCTGAGGTCCAGTATTTATACATTATGGTGCCTTTGAAGAGGGGAGACCTCAAAGATGTGCTTTTGAAGTGCATAGGGGTCCTCCCTTCCTTCCTTGGCTCCAGACTCACTACAGGGGGGTATGCAGCCCTTTGTGTGTGGACAGGACGCAGCCTATTCACATGTAAGTGAGGCTGTACCCAGCTCCTCCCTCCCATCCTGCCTGGATAGCCCATCAAGTCACACCTAGGCTCAAATTGTGTGTGGCTATCTAGGAGGAATATATGAAGCCCAACAGCCAACTACACCCAGTGATGTGATCAGAGACAAGTTACAGACACCAAATGGCTAAAGCAAGAAAATGCCAACTTTATAACAGTGGCATTTTCAGAATTACAATTTAAAATCTGACTTCACAATAAGTTTGGAGTTTAAATTGTGATTCCAGAGACAACAGACCTAAAGGGTTTAGTTCTTTCCATTTGGAAATTACACTTATAAAATGTAATAAGGTAATCCCAATTATATCCTATGGGAGAAATTGGGCAAACAGTAGTGAAAACTGTTTTTTTTTAGTTTTTCAATACCAGGACATGTAAAACTTAAACGTACATGCCCTGCTACTCTCTGGGTTGTCCAGGACTGACCTTTGGGGTGACATATATGTTTAAAAAGGGAAGGTTTGGGCCAGCTAAAGGTTTATATTGCCAGGTCGATATGGCAGTGTAGCTTGCACATCCATGCTCTGCAATGGTAGGCCTGAGCCATGGTTAAAGGGCCACTAGAGTGGGTGGCAAAATCAATGCTGCAGGCCCACCAGGAGCATTTAACTTACATACCCTGGGTACAGGGAGTACTACTTTACAAGGGACATATAAGTAAATTAAATATGCCAATTGGGTATGAGCCTGTATTATCATGTTTAGGGGAAAGAACATAAACATGTTAGCACTGATTAGCAGTGGTAAAGTGCACAGAGTCCTCATAAAAAGCAAAAATGAAGTCAGAAAAAGGAGAGCAGGTAGACAAAAAGTTGAGGGGAAGACCACCCTAAGGCTGTCAAGTCTAACATGCTTCTTCCTAAAAACATGGCAATATTGGCTATCCCAAATTAGCATATTTGATTTACTTATAAGTCCCTAGTAAAGTGGTACTACATGTACACAGGTCCTGTAAATTAAAGGTTATTCAATTAAATTAAATTAATTTTTATTGTTTGATTATTTAAAATCTTACAATATGTAAAAGCAAAAAAAATCCATATTAAAAAATGCACATTTAGGATAAAAACATAGGGGCCGATTCACAGAACTAAGCTGAGACAAAATCCTAAACTTACTACTTTTGATATTCACAGAAGGCATTTAGTAGTAGTAAAATTAGGATTCTGTCTTAAGTTTGACTTAAGACAGACTTAAGACAAACTTAAGACAGACTTAAGACAGACTTAAGACAAAATCTTAACTTTTCTACTACTAAATGCCTTCTGTGAATACCAAAAGTAGTACGCTTAGGATTGTGTCTCAGATTACTTCTGTGAATCGGGACCACACTCATTATTTTAATTGGAAAAAAAAACAAGTTTTAAAATGTAGCAAATCGTCATGAAATTTATAAAATTCCACTTATTAAATGTGATTTTTTTCTTTTTTTTGCCCATATCTGAATAGTGCAAATGTTACTGTGCAAATTCACTATTAAACATGTCCCATTTGTTCTCTTTGATTACGTGAAATCATCAGAGTCCAATTTATTTTTTATCATTAATATGAATTTTACAAATGCATAGTTCAAAACTATGTCAGTTGATTTAGGACATCTCATGTGTGCTTTTATACAAGATGGTATTCTGTGGGCGTTAAAATGTCTTTTAAGTGTCGCTCTTTTTCTTTCAACTTTGGGCATATGCACATAAAATAGTTCATATTTTCTTCTCCTTTTTTACTTAATCAACAAGGCATCAGTTTGGTTGTGTGCAGCCATGGCATTGTGTCAGATGATCTTGGGAAAAGGTCAAATCGTGCTTTTAATTCTTTTTTTTTTTTTATTTATAGACCAAGGAGTTTCTAAGTACGATTGTGGTTTGGCAGATTTGTACTCATTAATGAGTATCTATGCATGTGATCGTTTTGCAAGGGATTCTTTACCTTTGTGCCTCAATAATTGTTTTGTTATTTTACTAATAGTCTTTTTAAAATATTCTGTCGTCATAGGCATATCCCAAAGGGCATGTGCTGAGTATTCATCTAAGACCAATATATCAAAGGGGTAACCCAAATAACCCAACAGCATCTGGGTAGATAAAACAACATTTATGTAAAATAATGCTTTGGAACAAATATGCTACTGAATATTAAGCCGAAGAAACACTCAAATTATTCCTTCCTATGCAATTTACTTTCTAGATCAATCAAAAGTAATTTTAAATCATCGTCCACATAAGCAGTTCAAAAAAGCAACAATCTCAAATAACACTTTTGAGATAAAGAACTTTTTTGAATATATACGTATTTTTTTAATTCTTCATGTATGCATATATACAACAGCAATTCTTCTGTACAATGCAATATTTTTTATACAACAAATAATTTGTTGTATCCATCTAATCAAAACAAATAACAACTGTTCCCTCTTGCCCTATTAGTGATTAGAGGATGCTTTCTATTTCTTATACCAAGAGCATTCCTATCCAACAGGATCACCATAAAGACTAACGAGGTATGCAATTCCAACCTCACTGTTTTTTTAGACTCTCAAAATATTTATATATCTCTTTTGATTCACATAGGTGTCCTCCAATACAGTCGATGCATTTCAGCCCCTCTGGTAGCGGGCCTCATCAGGACTAGGGCGTTTAAGGAGAACATTTTTTGCAAAAAAAAATCCCCTGAAAAAATTGAATAAACTTATTTACCTACGTGTATATACACAACTATTTACAACCCTATTCTTAATATACATACATATATATATATTTATATACAGGAACTTATAAAACATGCTAATTACACATTTCTATGTGGCTCGAAATGGTGGTCTAAAAGGCCTGACACCCGAAAAGTGCACATTAAAACGAAACCTATAGTAACCAATCATGTGTATAACTATAAAGTCAGACAAGTGTACACATGAAATAATACGCCCACTTTTATTAATAGGGTGTGTCCAACAAACCTACACCACCGTGTTAAAACCCTTATCTAAATGTTCCTCGAATACATCATGCCAGAAGTTGAAGTGGAAAGATCAAAATTAAAAATACCACTTCAATGCTGATTTCAACAAGTCTTCGCTGATTATATCTCCTCTTCGACTTTTCAAAAGGAACTGCAAGTACAAGTAGTATCACATGGTAAATGAACAGAACCATGGACTAAAAAGATCAAATCACAAAGTGTGAAAAACAACCGCTTTCTCATATTTAGTCTACAGTATATAGCCATGTATCCATCACTTGGTGACCTTCTTTTTGTGGTCGTAACAAAGCCTAACTGTATTCTAAGGACACCTCGAATACCCATTCTAAGGCTCCCAGTCTCCTTACCCGAAATAAGTGGGGGACGAAGATTCACCGGCGCCTCATCTAAGGCAGCTTGTAAATACTTCCAAGATTGAGATTTTTGGTTTGTTTGTGTTTTTTTGCCATAACAGGTGGCACATTTGACTAGTGCTATCTGTTTTTATTCTTATCCACACTTTCATAAATTGTCCTTTCCTAGCAATGAGCTGGTTAGATAGCCCTAATTATAATCTAATTTGGGCGGACGATGCATTGTGTGGGAGCTAGAAAGTAGTTTGAAGGTTTTGGTCAAGGCATTATTTATGGTTATAGAGTCCTTTCCGCACAGTGCTTCACTAACCATATGTTAGACTTGGTAATAATTTTGCATTTATCACTTTTAGAAGTGGGAGCTAACTAGGTCCCCTTAGGGACTTCTGCAAGGTTCAAAATGCAATCAATAAGGAATTACATCTCCTTTGCAAATCAATCTTGTGTGACTGAAATGATCCTTTATCATCGAAAAGTATTTACAGGTATGTGTATGTTCTTACTTGCTCTAGTTGACAATTTTGGAGGTACCATTTATGATTATACTTTGTCAATATGCTTTTGTTGACTTCCATTACTTTGGTCTTGGTGTCGTTTATAACCATGCCATTTGCCAAGGAAAATATTTATAACCTATTTATCAGACGTTGTAACCCTAACTTTCCAGCTCATTAGGTGGGTAAGCATTCACCTCGTCCAGGGCTTGTGTTAGGTCTGATAAACACAAATGAGAAAGGCATTGGGCAAGTACCCATTCTTATTTTAGGCCTAAGAAGGTTGCAATTTTTCTTGATACACATGAGCCATCACATAATCGTACTCTAACCAAGGTGTTCGAATATAATAGTTTAATCACTTTCAGAAGGGAAGATTGTATTCCTTGTATCTTCAAATTTCCCAGAGTAACCAACTGTGCACACAGTCGAAGGCGGATTTAAAATTCACAAAACATACATAAAATGGTTGCTTCTTTGCTATGTATTTGTCTATTAGTACTGAGAGAACTAGTATATTTGTCACTGTCCCCAGCCCTTGCATAAAACCTGATTGATTAGGCGGGATTATCTGCTTCTCAGTTGCCCATGTAGATAGCCTTGACAGTAGGACTCATGTACAATCTTTGGCATCTGTGTCTTGTAATGTAATTAATCGATAATTGTCTGGCTGCGCCAAGTCTTTTTTTTGTATAAAGGTGATATTAACAAACCCGTCCATGTTTCTGGTATTGATAATGATTCCGCTGTTTTCTTAACTACTTTTGTAAGATATTCTGCCCAAAGAACAGGGGTTTCTTTATATAAAGCAAATGGAATCCCATTTGGGCCCGAGGCTCCAAATTTTTGTTTTCAAATTAGTTTACATACTTGATCTTCAGTTATAGCTAATTAGTTTTCAAAATTCTTTTTTCACCTCCTATACAATTATGTGCATTATTTTGTGTCATTTCCAGATTATTATTCAAGTACATTGCTAAAAATCCTAACCAGGCAGCTTCACTTAAATTAGATGATACTAGATAGGCCATTTATCAATTTCCAGAAATCTCTTGAGTTGTTCTTTTTACTTGTGTATAGTGCTTTTGCCCAGAGTCTTTGTTTTTTTAATTGAGTTTTTTCTTCCCAAATTAACTTTCTCAGGTAATAGTTAAGTTGGAACGTAAGGTTGTATTATCTGGCCATTTGTTTGTCTGTCTTAATAGTCTGGGGTTGATTTTAGGAGGCAGGCTGTGTAAGATAGTTTAATTATATGTCTTGCTTCAACTTGACTACTAGGTTGTTGTTTGTAATAAGGTTTCGATGCATAGGTGGAGACACATTTTTTTATAAAAAGGGCCCAACTTTCAGTTACATTGAAAGAATGCCCTTCAAAGCTTTCCTTACCCATTTTGAGTGCCAATTTACTGGTGAATACTTTGGAGTCTTCTTTCCAATACAGTCTCCTATAGTTAACTGTTCCAGTCTTTCCAGGAAGAGTTCTAAATTTTTTGTATCTGTACATTGGAGCTGTAAGTCCAATATTTGTTTGCTGTGATCACTTCCATTTGTTTTCGCAACCTGGAAGGATGATATCTTCTGGAATAGATTCAAAGATACTATTGTATAGTTGATTCTTGATTTGTGACCATGTGCGTGGTATATCCATGCTAGCGGTATGTGTTGGGGGAATCTCTCATTTAAAATTCTCAGTCCCAAGGATTCTAGATCTTTTAAAAGATTTTTTCCAACTACTCCTCCTGAGGCTTTATTCACCGGAGGTAATTATTGTTGAGGTATTGCCCATAGGTGGTCCTGTTGTAGTATTGCATTATCTCTAGTAAATGACCATAACAGATTCAGGTTAAAATCGCCTGAAATAATAAGTTCGGCATGTGGGTCCCCAATCACTTGCTGCAATAGAATGCTGGTAAGATTAGAAGCCATAATCTTCCTAGTTCCTATATCAGGATTTAAATATAAATGTATGAGTGATAGTATTTGTAGTTAGTTTTTTTCCATATAATGTAATTCTACTATTAGGATGTTATTATCATTTATGATTACTTGTTTGTGCTTCAATTTTAAGTCTATTGCTATAAATATTGGTAGACCGCCACTGGGGCACCCCAATTTGCTTTGTTTAATTGCCAGCAGAAAGTACCCTGTAAAACCTTCTAACATCAGTGATTGCGTTGCGCAGGTTTCTTGCAGGAATATAACCTGAAAGATACTTGACATTGAGGATAGGTACGTATTTAGTATTTTAGCGTGTACCCCATTTATATTCCAGGAACATAATCATATAGCTTCTCTTTGATTGAATGCTTCCTCCTTAACACTCTTAGGTTTTCCTGTCAAGGGTGTACTACCCTGTGTAGGGCCGCTGTCAGCCATCCTTGATTTAATTTTATAGGATTTTCTTCTTCAACTTGATTAATTGTTGTTGTTGTTGGTAAATTAGTAGTTTTGCCTGTAGGGTTTTTAAATATTGAAAATACTTGGTTGTTTATATCTTTCTGTTGATATTCTGTTCTCTCATGTAGTGTGAATGGGGGGTATATAGATTGAGGGGGTATACTGATTTTTATTCCCCAATTTGAAAAGATTTCATGTTCATTGATGATTAGTTCTAATATACGTGTGGAATTAAGTGTTATTAATCTCATTTATTGATGATCTTCTTTATTTGGAAGAAATTCAATAGCTTCTACATTTTCACCTGCCATTTTTCCAAGAGAAGGAATTGCTTGAAAAGGTCTTAGAATATTTAGCAGATTCAGAGTGTCTTGCCTACCCCTTGACTGATATTCTGGTTTGAAGATAAGCTGGATCTTACTATCAATATGTTTGTTGATTATTTTCTTCCTTCTATCTGCTGAGATGGTTATATGTTCTTTCTTTGATAAACTCATCTGTAGTTCTCCTATGACACTATTTTGGACTTTGTGGGACCTTAATTGTTCTTTGTATTGTTTGTATCTGGTTTTCAATAGTTTATCCATCTGTGTCACCACACTGACCCTCCTCGATTTTTGTTGGTCATACAATCATTTTAGTTTATCCAATTTAATCAGTGTATCATGGTTCGTGTGGATGATTCTATCCCATGTTGGTCCATGGGCTTCATATAACAGGGCTTCTCTCTTCATTCCATTCATTTCATCCCTTCTGTGTCCAGTTTGAGTCTGTGACATTGTATTTTGCTTTTTTGTTTTTCCGGTGATTCACAAATATGTTGTTCAACTAGCTCGCTCTTTTCTTTGCATTGCTGAGTAAGAATATTTTTACTCCAATCTTCGTAAAATAGTGGAGAATACTTTTTATTGTTTTCTTTAATTTTACAGTTCTCATTCCCAGATTTTTCTTTATTTTGATTAGGACTGTTTATACTATTCCCCATTGATCTTGTTGTTTGTTTTTGAGGTGTAGCAATTATTGAGTTATTTTGATCTTATTTCTTGCTTAACATTTTATTTTCTCCCTGTTTTTTCGTCAAAGTAAAGGGTGGAGAAGTTGACTGCTTGTTTACTTGATCTCCTATTTTCCTAAAGTGGGACCATATATTGTTTACTGATGTTAAATACCTACCTTTCTTGCTGATCAAGAACTTTTTCTGTTATTATGATTTGCTTTTCCAGTTTTTCACCCTGTAAGTCCAATGATTCCAATTGTTTCACGTTAGTTTGTAGTTTTATCTTTTTGCTTGTTCCTAATTCCTCTGTTTTTCCTTTTCTGTTTTTTTTATCAGTCTCTGAAATTTGTAGGCTAATTTTTAAGTCCTCAAGAATAGTGCCCAGAACATCCGGTATTGTGGCCAATTTATTATTTAGTAGAGCACATAAGCAATCTAAGGGTCTGAATCACAAAGGTAAAGTGAGACAAAGAGCCCTTGCTACTCGTAAATAGCCTTTGTGAATACTGAAAGTCATAAAGTTCAACTTTTGGCATTCACAAAGGGCATTTACGAGTAGTAAATGCCCTTTGTGAATGCCAAAAGTCATTAAGTTAGACTTTCGTCTCACTTTACCTTTGTGACTCGGGCCCTAAGCATGGAACAGTAGCTTGTGTTTGTGTGTGTAGTGTCAAGTTGTTTAAGGGGGCCAGTTTTTGGTCTATACCTGCCACAGAATTAGCCATAACATTGAGAAGATCAATTTGTACATCCATTTTATTAGATTAATACATTAGAGCTTCCAATGTTAGATGTGAAGTTCTGTAAAATATGTTCTGTGTTGCCCCTATCTCTGGTGTTCCCTGAGATCAGTAGATTTTAACTTCGAAATAATTCATAGTTACATTGTGATGGACTTTTGGTCACAAATGAGGAGTTTAATTGATCTTCATCTTTCATTTTTGACTGAATTAAACAATTACTCTTGCTGCAGTTATTTTTGTCACATGGTGTGCTCCAAAGCTGCAGATTATCAAGTTTTATTTGGGATTCACCCTTACATTGTTGATGATATTTCCCCTCTTTGAAGATCTCATAGCTTATCTCATAAGCTGTTTTCCATTTCCAGCCTTGTCTCGGATTTTAAGCAAGGAAGGGTTATATTTCCACTTAATGTATTATGCTGTGCTTCCTGACCACCTGAAACTAGTGGATCTTGGTTTATCTGATTTATTTGAGGGGAGTAGGGCATATAATCCATTGCAATTTTGCACTTTTTTTATTTCTACTGTTACTTCCAGAGGGAGTGGTGCCTCTGATATCAGTAATTTGTGAGGTTTAATTATGGGTCTTTCAGGTCAGTCTGAATATTCGTGTAGCAATTGTGTTGCTGAAGCTAATGTTAACATTTCCAAGTCAGTTATGTCCTCCCTTCAAAGCCCTCGTTTTTATTATCACCTGGTAATCTTAGACACCCAAGACTTGCAAGTCTTGTCCCTGACACGCAGCTTGCGTCTTACTTTCTAGTTTGATAGGAGATCATAGGCTATGTGTTTCCATTTCGGTTTGTACATTACCATATCTCCAGTTAGGTCTTTCGTAAAATCAAATTTGTGAGGAATTTTCATTGAGGTTTCTAATATGCAAATAATTGGAGAGATTAAAGGTTAGTTCCCCCTATAGTTTTTGCTTTAATTTCTTTTGATTTTGTTGAAGCTTGATTTTTTTTTCTTCTTCTTTGGGGGGGGGGGGGGGAGAAGGTGGTCTTTCTTTACCTGAGCGCATGGCTCTTTTGTTTTAAAAAAAAAAGTTCCTGCTGTTTCTGTGGTTATCAGAATATTAAGAATAGGTAACAAATGGAAATGTCAAACCCAATGGAGCAACCAATCACCTGGTGTTATATGCCCGCTGAGCACTTTGTACGGGCTCTTCACTCTGGGTATAGAGCCCGTTGGACTGACCTTCTTATGGTCTCAGTGACCTCCAGTGACCACCAGTATCCCACATCAGGTTCTCGTTTTGTTTCTCCCTTCCCCCAACTGGCCAACTCCACTGCAACTGTAACTGCTGCAGGCCCTCTGTCCCTGCTACTTCTAGCCACTTGTAGCTGATGTGGGGCTAATGTGGGGCCTGGATGAGTGCTGCTCCACTATGCCTAGCACAGTGTGTAGGAGGGATGATAAGAACCAAACAAGGGACCAACAGCCTGGGGTGGCCAGAGAGGGGCTTGGGGTGGGAGAGAGCAATAGTAGATCAATACATAAATAAATAATAAGCAGAGAATCCTCAGATAACCCTCTTGCCTCCCAGCTCTCAATTACCTTTGCACATGAAGCTGGTGAAGCCGGTGGTTAGTGTCCCAGTCCTAGAAATCCTGCGAGTTTCTGGGCAAACGTTTGTGGTCCCTGTTGCCTCTGTTGCCCTCTGTTGACCTGGTGATGAGCCAGGTGCTGTGCCTGGTGCCAATCCCAATGCAGATGGTGAGCCTATTGAGAGCGGACTCACCAGGCAGGAACAGAGGCTGCACCCGAACCTGGTCGGGTTGCCTCCACTGTTTGCCTGGGGCAGTCACTCTGTGGCCGCCAACTATTGGCAGCCACACTCGCTACACTCATCTGCGCTGCTGCACCGTGTTCACATTCACGGCAACGCAACTCTGCAGCAAGGAAAGAACTGCAGGCAGATGGCTCAGAGCGAGTGAAAGGCTACGATGCAGCTCTCTGCCTTTCCCCATCATCCACGTCTTGTCAGCACTGGACCGAGGGAGCTGAAACAGTGGCCACAGCAGGGGGCTGCAACAAGAGCAGCAAACAGCAGATAGGCCCTCCACAGCAGGGGGTGGGAGGTGCAGGTAGAGCCGCAGAGTCAACAGCAGCTCCTCCGTTAATTCATCTCATTCCAGCTCTGCTCCAAGCTCCTCGCAGCTTCATCCTCATGTCCTCACGTCACCACCTATGCTGAGTGCAGCACTTATTGTGCTACGCACTTGAGTAGCCCTTTAAAAATGCCTCAAGTCTGCCATTGCAGCCTGTGCGTGCAGTTTTAAAACTGCCATTTCAACCTGGCAAAACAACCCTTTTCCCAGGCACAAACTTTCCTTTTCAATACATATGTCACCCCATTGGTCAATGGCTCCCCGGGGAATAGGCCTTGAGGTGGCTGTAAATGATCAAATGAATGGTCGCTGTATTCTCACTGTTCCACTTTGGTTACTTGCCCACCTCAGATTCCTTTAGCTGCAGATGTGGGGTATGGTGCAGTATCCAAATTCATTTTTTTGTTTTCAAATTATTTTTGGGGGATTTTCAAGGAAAATAAATATTATAAATGATAATATTAATGATGATAATAATAATAATAATAATAATAATAATAATAATAATAATAATAATAATAATAATAATAATAATAATGATTATTATACTGATAATTATAACAAAATAGAAAGCAAGGAAGAACTACAAAGATAAAAATATACCATTTAATTGACAGTTGGAATTGCAGTTATGTTAGAGATACAGGTGGTCTATATAAATCACATTCTACAGTTGGTCTATGAGAAGGTTACGTTGCAGGCGTACAATTGAGGAGATAAAAGTTTGTATACGATGCATTATAAGGATTAAGGGTGGGCGGAATTTGCTAAATTGACTTTTGCAAATTACCATTGGGTCTATAAATCCCAGAAGGATATAGGAGAATTCCCTGGGAGGGTCAATATTGAATGTTTTATTAATACACTTGTATATTTTGCCCCAATATGTTAGTAGGATGGGACATTGGAAGAGCATGTGAGCTAAATCACCAACATGTGCATTACAATACCAGCATATAGGCCTCTGGCTGAGGTTAAGCTTAAAGATCCTTTCAGGGGTCCAATATGTTCTGTTTATTAGCATGAGTCTCATTTGGGATAGTATTGGAAAGATTTTATTTGAGAATGGAGTTTTATGTATCTTGTCCCAGTCGAAGGGGATGTTTCTAGTATTAGATTCAGATTCCCGTTTCATCTCGCTTTTCAAGTGCGATGTGCGTGGTTTTGGGGATAAGAGTTTGTAGATTTTAGATACAGTGTGTCCTGACTTTTGTAGCTGGAGTATCCTTGGGAGGATCAATGGTGGGTATTTGTGAATGTAGCATGAGCAGTGCCTTTAGTTTCAGAAATGTATAAAAATCGAAGGAGTCTCAGCCAAACCATGTTTGTAAATCGGAGAAAGAAGAAGGGAGTTTCCCTGTAAAGAGATCTTCGACTAAATTTAAGACATCTTTTAACCATTTTTCCCAGAATAACATTTCTCCATCTACCTTCAGGTAAGGGTTACGCCATAGAGAGGCAAAGTTGGATTTGTTGATTTTTACCGCTGACATTTGATCCAGGTGAAGTAGGGCTCTTTTAGTATTTTGAATGATATATTTAGAGTGAGGGATGGAAGAGATATCCATGGTTAGGAGAGCAGGTAAAGGGATTTTGTTGATGATTGACCTTTCTATGTCCACCCATACTGGGATGTAGTCAGGGTCAGTTAATAGCCAGTTAGATCCTTGTTTGCAAAGATACGCAGTTTGATAGTTCCTAAAGTTTGGGAGGCCCAAACCCCCTTTTTCTCAGGATAGTTAAAGTTTCTTCATGGAAAGTCTGGGTCTCGTTCCTTGCCAGAGGAACGTGTTGAACATCTTGTAAATCTTGGTCAAGAACTCATTAAAGAGTGTTGTAGGCAACATACTGGCCATATAGTTCACTAATGGGGGGATCATCATTTTTAATGTCTCTGCTCTTCCCCACCAGGATAAACATTTTGGTGACCAACCGTCTAGTAACGTGGAAATTCTCTTGATGAGGACATTCTCATTAGCCTGCAGACTGGTGATTAGGTCTCTGGTGAAGTCTAAGACTAGGTATTTGATACTATTTGGTTACCATGTAAGGCCCGAGCTGTCAATGATTTCTTTGTCGCCAAGATGGTTGAGCAGTTTTACCTCAGTCTTATCTTTATTGAGCTTATAACCAGATACGAGGGAGAAGTCTTCTATTGAGGACATTAGGGCAGTGATAGCAGACTCCACATTCACAGAGATGACTAACAAGTTGTCTGCATAAGCTGTTATTTTGACCGTGTTGTTGTTAAAGCGTATTCCTGTGATCTGATTGTTGTTCCGTTGCTGATAAAGGAATTGCTCTAGTGCTGATAGGAATAAGGAGGGTGAGAGTGGGCATCCTTGCCTAGTTCCCTGCTTTAAAAGATGAGGAGAAGCTCCCACCTGCTATAACTTTGGCGGACGGGTTAAAATACAGTGTCATTACCATACAAATAAAATTATCTACCAAATTGAATTTTTCAAGTTTTGCTTTAAGGTAGGACCAATCTAGTTTGTCGGAAGCCTTTTCGGCATCCAACGTAATTGCTACTGTGGGGGTGTCTGTGAGTTTGGCTTTCTCCAAGGCGTGACATAAAGTTTGTGTATTATCACTAGAAAGTCTGTTCTTTAGAAATCCCACCTGCGAAGGGTGAATACGTTTGGATAAATATTTTTGGATACGTTTAGCAAGGATCATGGCATATATTTTGCAATCTATGTTAATCAGGGATATAGGCCTGTAATTTTTAGGTTTTGATGGGTCTTTCCCTTCCTTAGGCATTACCGCTATGATAGCCTCTGCAGATGTCCCTTTTATCTGGCCGGATTTACTAAATTCATTGAACAAGTTTAGAAGGGGGGGAATCAGAATGGATGCAAATGACTTGTAAATTTTTCCTTGAACCCGTCAGGTCCATGCGCCTTCCCTACTTTATGGGATTTTATTGTGTCCCCAATTTCGTTGGCAGATATTGTGCCATTGATTTCATCCTTGTCTTGTTCTGAGGTATGTCACATTTGCTTAAATAGTTTTGGGCTTTAGGGGTGCATAGTTCGTGGTTTTTGCTACACAATGAACTGTAAAAATTCTTAAATATTTCTGCTATTTTGTCAGGATCAGAGTGAGCGTCTCCCTTCTGGTCCAGTAGGGCCTTAATCGTATTTTTCTGTAGCTTGAATTTTAGGTAGGAAGCTAAGCTCTTCCCCGCCTTGTTGGATTCACAGAGCCTAATGCTCTTTAATTTATTAAACAACACCCCTGTCCTCTTATTATTTTATTATACTCATATTTCTTTTTCACCAATCCATTCAAGCCAGAGGTTTCTCTGGATGCAATGTGTTTCCCTTCCAGTATAGATATCTCCTTTTCTAGTTTTTGATGATTGCTGTTGATGTCCCTGTTCATGGCGGACCTCATTTTAATGATCTCACCCGTAAGAGTGCTTATTAGTGCTTCCCATCTTGTGAGATCCGAAGTGTCTCCTATTTTATTTACCATGAGGTAGTTATGGATCGCACATTCAATGTTTCGTTTGTTTGAATCTATATCTAATACCTCATTATTGAATCTCCATAGGGATATTTTTTTAAAAGGTTTCGGGTCAGTAATGGATAAACTGATACATGAGTGATCTGAGATCACTCTTGGTTCAATGGAACTTTGATCTATTCTGTTTACTTCTTTGTTGGAGTTAAGCAGGTAATCAATGCGTGAGTAAGAATTATGGGGAGATGGATAAAAAGTGTATTCCCTACCTGTGGGATTCTGTAACCTCATGTCAGTGTCAGTCATGTTAAAACGTTTACATAAATTGTTTCGAGCTTTGTAAGACCTTTGACTCGAAAAGGACAGCGTGAGTCCCTATCTAAGGCTGGGTCTAAGGAAGATTGAAGTCTCCCGCGAGTATGTGCATGGCGGTGTCTGGGATTGTTTTAATTTGTCTACTGAGATCTTCCTAGAAGGCCGAGTCGTCCCTGTTGGGGGAATAAATGTTTGTGATGTAGAATTCCGTGTTATGCTTTACCAATTTCGTTGTGACCCACCTACCCTGTGTGTCAGTTGAGCTTGCAACAAGGTCCATGTTGGCTTTTTTGGCTACCAAAGTCAGGACACCGTTTTTTTTACCTATTGCATCTGAACCTGCAACGTCGCTGTAAAACCTATTTCTAAGTGAGTTGAATTGTTTGGAGTCTATTTTAGTTTCTTGTACCAAGATTACATCACCCCTCTGTTTGTGGAGATAGTCAAGAATCTTCCTTCTTTTGATTGGGTGGTTTATGACTTTAACATTCAGTGAGACTATCTTGAAGTTGTGTTGGGCCATAGCTATCGGTAAGAACTGAGACATGATAGGTGTGTTATGGTCGTAGTGTGCTTTTCTCTACCTAGGGGAAGCCTTATGGATCGTTTTCTCACTGTATGTGTAGGGAGTAGACCTCCTTTTGGTATGAATCATAGAATCAATATACGCTCTGATGCTACCCTGAGTAGGATCGTGGACACTCCTCCCGTTTTGGGACCACCTGAATGAACAAAGGTATCACTGCAATTCCTGACATTTGAATGATGAAAACAATAATGATAATAAAAATTATTATAACAACAGATAAAGAAAAGCAAAACAAGTTCATAAGGGAAAACAAAGTCTAAACCCCTTCCCCCTCCCTTCCATACCCCAATCCCACCCGCCCAACCCCCAAAGTAGTGAACTAGCATGATGACAGGGGAAGAGAACTCCCCTCCCATGGTGAACCAGATTAGTATATGTTGAACCCATGAGACCAACATATTCCCTGAGGCATGAACAATAATAATTGGATTGAGATAAAGGTCTCTGCAAGAAATAAACGAACTGCTCATTTAAACGTATGAGCAGATTGGAACAGGCTGGAACAAGCCAGTTGCTATAACCATTTATCAGGTGCTATTTGTGTGGTGTATTGTGTTATAAACCTAAGAGAGTATATATTCAGACAATGAGTCATCTGCTACAGTGGACTAACAGTGGACCACAGTGGACTAACAGTATGGACTAACAGCATGACTGAGATTAGACAGGGCCATGTCATCACATTAACGGGCAAGTTTAGTACAAATCTATACCTAGTCCAGAGCTGTGTTTCGACGGGATTGCAATTACATACATTTTTCAGCCATTTGACTTAGTAAGCGTGCCGCTTAGCAACATTACACTGGTACACCTAGCTGGATTACGCCAGAGAAATCTAGTGAGGCAATTGGACACTAAGCAATTTAGCTGATATTATCTTATCTTGATAACGCCATGGAATTCTTACCTAGGTCTCGTAGAAAAATTTCACGGGGCCCTATAACCAGCAAACCTAAGATGTATCGCTTACAACTTGCAGAGAGGACAGAAGATTCAAAGTAGTGCACTTGCACAATACATTGGTAACTCAAGTTCTTGCAGCAGGAGGCCCAAGGGCCGAGATGACCAAAAGAGTTTTATTTTTCCATTGTGCACTTGTCAATACGAAGGTAGCTCAAGTTTTTGTGGCAGAAGGCCCAGGGGCCGAGACATCCACAAGAGTTTCATCTTTTCCGTTGAGGAATCTTTTCATTGCTAGATGATCGGTGAAGAAGTGTGAAGACCCCTGAATCATGATGCAATATTTGTCTGGGCTCCCGAAGGCGAACTGGTAGTTCATGGCCCTTAATCTGGGGTGGAGCACCAGGAAGCCCTTTCTTGTGTCAACAGTTTCTTTACTATAGTCCTGCGAGATATAAATGTTGTTGTTTTTCTGAAGAATGTGGTTATTTTTCCACATGAAGGCGAGGATCAGCTCTAAATGTTGATAGCGGAGAGGTTTGCACACTTGGTCTAGGTGCTTTCTGATTTGCGAGTATTCCTGTTGGCACCCTATGGGCTATATCAAACTCCAGGGGTTTACTGAAAGTTTGGTTTGTGTCTTGATTACACCATTTTTCCAGAAAAGAGATGCATGATCCGGAAGGGTCTTCCTCCCCTTCTAGGATACCAAAAATGTGCAGATTCCCCCTTCTGTTTCTATCTTCCAGGCCTGATAGCCGTTTCGTGAGTGAGTACGTAGTAATGGTTAGGCCTTGGAGGGATTTACTCATTTTGTTCTCCGCATCTTCCAGTTGGCTAATTCTGCATTCTGTTTCTGTTATTGTAGCGTTGATGTCTCTGATGTCATGTCCGATCGCAGAAATCTCGGGCTGCATCCTATCAGTGTTTTCCTTTGTGGACTTAGCGAGTTCGTGGACTTCTGCTAATTTATTTAATATGGTTTGCATAGTGGTACTGATGTCCTGTTTTCCTTTAGTGGGTGAGTCTGGATTGGGCGGGTTTGCCTTGATTCTTTTGAGGTTTGTCCTAATCTCTTTGTTAGCCATTTTTGTGGTACCGTGCTTCTTCAGTGTACCGGTGGATCCGTTGACACAGAACGGGTGTCCTTAGTGTAATCTTATTAAGCAGTCGTTTGCAGTGGTGCCCTTACAGTGAGCTCAATGATCTCAATGTCTCAATGGCCTCAGTACTGCGGTGCTCTGGCAATGGATGGATGGATGGTGCAATGGTGGTATAATGGTGCTGTGCTGTGGTGTAGAATGAATACGTTTGGTTGATGTTTGGCTGATACGCTGACACACTTGTGTTGTGATTCACTGAGGGATGAGTATGCCAGCATGCCAGTATCAGTATGCCAGTACCAGTACCAGTGCCAGTACACCAGAACTCCAGTGCTATATGTTGTATGTTGTATGTCGACGCCTGTAGTACAATTTGAAATTGAGGTTGAAATGGCAATGTAGCACAGAAAGCATCACATTTTAGAGAGGTCTATTGGTCTGCAGGAGAATATCAAAATTAGAGAGGCCTTCTTGTCTGCTGGTCTTCTAAATAATCTTTTGGAACGTTCTTAGGTCATTGTAGAAGCCATATTAGAGTCAGGCACTGCATAGAAGCTGATAGGCATAAGTAATCGCTCACCAAACACTCTACAAACATTGAAGCTGCAGTAAAGTAGCCCCAATCAATGGATTCCCTGTCCAACCTGGTGCAATTAGATGCTATCTGGACATTGTATTGAAGTCAGCTTCAGCTGAATAGTCAATCAGTAGTTATCCCTTCAGGCCGCCATTTTAGGACCAGGCAGACACACAAGTGTGATTTTACATGCAATTACTACATTCCTCAAACCACTCACGGTTTCTGATCCTGTAGCTCAGTGAAGTAATCTGTTCGTTCAGATGCCACAACAACGCCTTCATGATGCACCCGAGCAGGACACTCGTCACGGCTTCAGAAGCTTCGGAGGCGCAAAACTCGGTATGCGGGCTGGCAGAGAACGTATAGCAGACCGTCGTGCAACTAGTGAGTGGAGCTCTCAGTTTCTTATACTGATCGATGCCCCTAGTATTCCACAGAGATGTAGATGAGGCAGATAAGCTTAAACGCCAAGTAAAAGTGCATAAATAACATAACAGGTGTATTTGTAAAGCACACGATTACCCAAAGGTGTCCTGGCGCTGAATAACAGATGTTTATTGTTGTCCAACTCAATGGTACTCATTTTATCGACCTCAAATGGATGAAAGGACCCGCCAGGATTTGAACCTGTGACCATGAGGTCGAACACAGGCCCCTACAGGGGCTGCTTTAGTCCACTGAGCCACTGGGTCTGGTGGAGGCACGTCCACGGGAGGAGACAAAGGCTCAAGCCACCATCTTCTCCGCAATCCAAACTACACCCCACATTATCCAAATTCATGTCATGGAATGTGGCAGGACTCCAACCTAAACAAAATGGTCTTGAGTGGGAAGAATTTACTGATAGACACCAAATGATTCTAATCCAGGAAACGTGGGCCAGTGAACCACTATACAGACCTAGATACTCAACTTATTTTGCTAGTTTCAATCCATGTAGATCAGGTAGAGCCACTGGAGGCCTAGTAATTTGGATTAAAAATACAAATAATTTTAAGCTGAAAGCCTTAGTCACAGGATCAAAAGACATTCTAGGATCCTTTTGACATTTCTAAGAGCAGCCCCGATAAGGCACATAGTCATGTTTCACATCTATATACGTGCAGGACAGTGCAGAATTTTCAACTATACACGGCCTTCAGACCTTACTTGAGGATAGCGTTCAACACTCTTGGTCACCATTATAGCAGGCAACTATAATATCAAGTTTGAGCCCTAAGGAACTCTTTCAGCCCTTCTAGCAGACGAGGATGAAGAATGAGGCATTCCTACTCTTGCTAGTACGCCTGCCATGAAATGGCCAAAAGTAGAAAGTCATATACTGCACGTTTGCCTGAATCATGGCCTAGGAGCTATAACTGGCTGCACCATATCTAATTATCAACCCGCAGTGCCTTTAAAAGCTGTATTGGCTATGTCCTTCTTGATTTGAGGTTATGGTATTATATGGTTGACATGGAGGTTGTTACTTGTGTCAACAGCAACCAAGTAACAACCTCCATGTCAACCATATAATACCATAACCTCAAATGAAGAAGGACATAGCCAATACAGCTTTTAAAGGTACTGCAGAGTTGATAATCAGATATGGTGAGGCCAGTTATATGGTTGACACGGAGGCTGTCACTTGTGTCAACAGCAACCACAATCTTCTTGCTGATTTTAGCCCGGTTTTATTGTTCAAGCCTTCTGAGCCACCCACTGATATTTTTCCAACACTGTTAGCCCTCACAAATAACTGCAGAAACATAAAGTGGACTAAAATTAACAATGACACTCATGTTAAGAGTAAGATATACCAAACACTAGTAGATCATTTTTATGATTCCCATAGTTTAACCTCAGTTAGGTTATGTATTAAATATGCTGAATTTTTTGAAGGTCTTAAACAGTATTATAAGAAACAAGAATAAAATCACAGGTTAACTCTATGAGGTCTCCTTGGGTTAGTAAAGAATGCAGGGATGCAAAAGGGCACCTGATTAGGGCTATTAAGGAGGTCTCAAAACCAGGCAAACTGCAAGCCAGGAAGGCTTACAAGGCAATATTGATCAATACCAAGGCACACTGGGAGGAGGAACAGTGGGCTAACTTCTAGAGAACCTCTGGAAACAAGATCATAGAGCATTTTTGAAAATTATCACGTGGATAATCACTGCGTCCAAACCACTTTTAATGTTTTTTTCCTATTGATCAGTGGATTGACCACTTTAAAGGACCATACAGGGACTTTCCCAGTATGAGGCCTGGCTCCAAGGAGGATGCCAGTAGGGCCTGTCCTTTGACGACTCTTGACCCATTGACCGAATTCTCAATTGTACTCACCGTAGAAGAAACCAGGGAGGGTCTCTCACAAATGAAGAAGGAAAAAGCCCCTAGCCTCAACAGTATTACAGTTGATTTATTCCATTCTGAATCAGACATCTGAATCCCCTTCTTGAACATCCTAAGTAATGCCATAGCAAGCGGGGATGAGATCCCAGAGTCATCGCATGGTGCCATCATTGTTCCCATCCATAAGAAGGGCCAAAAAGACACCCCTGCAAAATATAGGCCAATTAGCTTTATTGACAATACCCAGAATATTTCTGCAGGCAAGTTTTGCTTCGCCTACAGGACTGGATGAGAAAACACCAGGTCTTGTTGCAATTAGAGTCAGGTTTCCATGAAAGTATTGGCACCATTGACCAGACATTTCACTTCAGGACCATCTAATCGAAGAATATTAAAATCAACAAAAACCATCTAGAGGTAGCCATCATGGACATGACAGATGCATTTGATCTGGTTCTGAGAAGTACTCTCTGGGGGGTCCTGGAGCATTGGAAATCCCTAATGACCGTCTTCATCTTCTTATTAAGTTATACATAGACACATATGCCCCGGTCGGATAGAATGACCAGGGGGAGTTTTCTCCCATGATTCACACACAGCTTGGGGTGAGGCAGGGGTGTGCATTGGTTCCCACATTGTTCGCTCTGTCTGTGAGTGGCATGGTTGAAGCACTAAACAATTGCCAGCATGATGCCCCCAAGATAGCTGGCACTTGTACCCCTGTTCTACTTTTGCCGATGATACCCTGCTGCTCTCTCGTACTCCTTTGGGTTTGCAGGAATTGTTAAATCATTTGTGGATTTTAGTAGGAGCAGGGGCTTAGAGATCTGGAAATCTGGGAAATCTGAGTGCATGGCTATTAATCCCCATTGCACCTTCAGGAGTAAAATGATCATGGAGGGTGTGAATATAGAACACGTCAGAAGCTTTGACTACCTAGGAGTTAAGCTCATAAAAAAGCAAATCTATACTAACACAGATCAGCAGCTATAGGAAAGAACCATAAATTATCGACTTATAAGGTAGTGTCCCCAGTCCTCAAGGTATTTAAAGCTGTGGCCACAGGTGGCACTTTATATGGGGTTCTTGTAATACTTCACAACTAGCTGTTACAGAAAATAAATTGGTTAGAGCTAGCTTGAATGTCCCTGGGAGTAAATCACTTACACCCCTAAGATGGAACCGGAACTTAGATAGGATTGACATAACTGCCTGCCTCTAAATCTTGCTTTATTGGGTCAGAATTTGGGCAATCTGGCCTGTTATGGAGCTGCCCTACAGGAGTTAATAATGCAAGCTAAGTGCTGTAGCATACCCTGGTTGGAGGCTCTTAAAGCCTTGTGCAGTCAATTAAAGCTCGAGGGCTTGTGGCAAGAACCAAGTAAGTTGAGAAGCAGCTCAGCCATGAAGATTAAGGGCACTTATTGGGAACATGTTCTCCAGAAGGTATGGCAGGAGGCGAGGTGAGATGGCCTGACAGATAATTATCTAAGAAACAAATGTAACCCACATTTTGAGTAGTCTATTGATAGAATCCCCCCTCCCCCGAGACAAAGATCTTATATATTCATTTTCGAGCTGGAACTCTACCCCTCAGGGCTTTTACCTCAAAGTGGTGTAAAGAGGGTGATGAGACAGGGAGGTGCCCTTTACGCCCTAACACCTTAGAAATGGAGGTGCATTTCCTGTTATTGTGTTACAAACATAAAACCCAGAGGTCCAGGTGGATTCTCCCATTATGTCGCAACATAGGAGAATGTCACTTTTGGCCTTGATACTGAGATCTGACACATTGGAGCCTATTGCGTTTCCTTTTTTTTAAGATTCTTACAGTGGGCATGGTCTGTTGCACTCTTTTAGGTATGACAAGAGTATGTGTTCCCCTATCTTAATTTGATGAACTCAAGAGATGGGCACTAAAGTCCTTTTATAGGAAACTGCCATTTTGTAAAGAAGATCAAGGGGCCAGAGTTACTTCTAATTGGGCCTCGTGGTGGTGGGATGTTGTATAGTCAGTGCTATGCCCCTATTGTAGATTCATTGCTGTTATACTTGGGCCAAGTGAAACTAGGAATGATGTTTAGTATACTACACTCTTATATGTGATCAAAGGGAGTGTGTATAATACATGTATGTGAGGCAACTTTTTGCTACTTGGTAAGACTTGTTGTTGGCTTCATTTGTTATAAAATGTGTCTGCAGCGGCCTAACATTTGTTTTCTGTGTATGCTTTTGGTATTGCACTTCTGTAATTAAAAAGGGGATAGCTTATTGAGATTTGTTTTTTGCTCCCATGAAAGCCTATAATCTATATATGCCATTATCATTGTACCTTCTATTTGCACTTTTTCAAGATTTTTGCCCAGCAATATTTGATTGTGTACTTTTATGTACTGGTAATCTCTAGGTCACTATCAAAATGATTATTGGTTTTGCTGCTATGTAACTCTGGAAATAATGTGTGCAGCTAAATCTGTTTTGAATTTAAAGGAAAAGATAATTGTTAATTGCCACTTGGTTTTATATTTTGTATCATCTTTTTTTCATACATTACTTCTTGTACGATGTTTTTGATTTTTTTTATGGGGCCCAATCTGATTGACCTTGCACTGACCTTCAGAAAATGCCTAAATCTATGTATGCTGCTATTGATCCAGCAAGTGCGACAGGGATGAAATACTCCACAAAATCAACAAGGTCCATACACATTTACCCAATTGTTCATCACTTTTCCCCAGTACCTGCTGGGGGTCAAGTTTTGTAATTCACTCAGATGTCGATTAGCTAGTTTCCTGTACTCTTACAGTTTCAAAACAATATGTTTATCCTAACTAATTCTTCATGAATCAACACTCTTTCCTCTGGAAGATGGACCATTAATTGAGTTAGTTGATGGTGATATTAATAACCTTGGGCGGGCAACTCCGCTCCGCCCGTGGAGTGTGCGGAGATGTGCCTGCTCTGCGTTCCACAGAGAAGGCAAATCTCCGCACACTCGGCGGCAGAGCGAAGTTGTTCAGCCCCCACCACCCACCCCCCCTATTAAGAATTGGGTAAAACGATAAAAAAACTAGTTAAAAGTATATAAAAAAGCCTTACCTGAGCTGCAGCGTCCTCGGGCTGTCCTCTTCCTCTTCATCGCGTTCTTGGCGAAAACTGCGCATACAAGCTTGCATTTCTTGTTTTTATATACTTTTAACTCGTTTTTAATAGTTTTACCCAATTCTTAATAGGGTGGTTGTACTCTACTCCGCGTAGCCCCACTATGCCCATTACGCCCAGCCTTAGATATTAAGAGTTTTCTAATTAATTCATACATCTTAGTGAAATAACCACAGACTCTGGGTAAGATTCATAAGTTTTATCTATAATTTCAGACATAAAGGTGAATGCTCTTTCAATACAAATTCACAGTGCAAATGCCTTCATGTTGACATGGGAGAGATAAATCAATTAGTAGATACAGCCAATGACACAAACTCATTCAATAAATCAATGCAAAAAGTATTGGTCAGATGAAGAGATAAAGAGTTCAGAGGCAAAAATAAATTTGCACTAAAATATGCGAAATAAGAGTGAGTGTAATATTTACCTATTTGGAAATACTGAAAAACCACCACTCTGGCCAAAGGAATGGTGGGGGTCCCTTAAGTTAGAATCAGGAGACAAAGACTATAGGAAAGGATTAGGACAGGACAGATACTTACTAGACTTCTCTATAAACCCTACATACCACGGCACATTCCTCTCTTACACTCTCTCCCTCCTCAATGTTCTTCCGGAATCTTTGAATCTAATCAGGCTGTCATTCAGATCTGAATCTTCCCAGACTGCTCTCTCCTCTCTCGACCCAAGCATCACCAACCTCCCTTCTGCGATGTTCGATGTTCCTTTAACATTCTAAAGTCACTCTACTTAAATTCTTCATTTCTGTATGTCCCACCCTCATTAGTTGCAAATATTAATAAAATCCGAAATATGATTGGACAGGGCTAGGGGAGTTTTCATCACACTACGCTGACATGTTCATTTTTATTAAGGTACCATTGTCTTGCAAACCCTTCCCCTTTAGTTCATTCATGTTTCCTTCCATATTCAAATACTGTTGCAACTTTTAATAACAATTTCAATACAGTCTTCATAGTCGAGGCATACACGTCTTCATTTTCCCAGGTCTTCTGTCCTTGATATTTGGCAGCAGTTCATTTTCTTTGGTCATTGGGTCATATTCCGAGTCTATTAAGCATGAGCAACTCATCGTCATTCAACTCTATTTTCTCTCCCTGACATATGCTAAACAGGCCCAAATGTGCACTATTGATAAACAAATCATAAACAGATGTTATTTTCTCAAATATATAATTCTCACTGTTCACCACCCACTTATACTCTCTCCCATGTTAATATTATTTTTCTGGGCCAAAGCATTAATGTAAGCGTTTTTCTTTTTAGTTCAGACAAGCCGATGCCAGCTATGCGGTTCCGCAAGACCACATGTTAGTCCTTCTTGCGCATGAGCAAAGATTTCCCTCCAAAAGAGAGTTAGGCAGGTTATCTCTGAGTAATTCTAGCTTGCACATACGCAAAGCGTTTTTACAAATAAAAACGATTTTAATCGCGTTGCACTTTATTCCACATTAATTTAAGCATGCGTAAAGTTTCTTTTCCGCGTGTCGGTGTTTGGTGTATATTAGTTTTGTCTCTTTTACAACTTTTAACCGTTAGTAAATGTTAACGAAGGTTTTGATCCGAGCAAGTTTCGTTTTCCTGAATCCTTGCTCCATCACTATCATTTATCTGCTGCACTTCTAAAGAGTCATACACATTAGAATCATTTTGATATTTTAACTGTTTGATATGAGTTGCATGATTTTTTTTTAAATGTGATGCATTGCGCTTGTTTAGATTATTTTGAAAAGAAATAAAGGATTTTGATGATGAAGTTACCGCTAGGATATGTCCTGGACTGCCTAGAGGACAGGGTACAGTGCATTTAAACAATTGGACATGTAGTTTTACATGTCCTGGTAATGAAAAACTCCCAAAACTCCAACATTAATTTTCTACTACTGCAAGGCCTACCTATCCCATAGGGTAACTTTGCAATTACGTTATTACATCTTATAAGCTGCAACTTCCAAATAGGAACAGGTAACCTGTTCATGTTTGGTGTCTTTGTAATTGTAATTGTAACAAAAATAATCCTCTCTTATGGTGAAGTCAGATTTTAGATGAGAAATTTGAAAATGCAGCTTTTAGAAAGTTGAGATTTTCCTGCCATTAGATTTCTGCAGCCTGTGTCTGGGTCACATGGCCCGGTGTAGCTGACAGGTTAGCTTTGTGAATTGGTTATGGACAATCACACACAATAGAGTCCTTAGGTGTGCGTCAATGAGCCATCATTGGAAGGATTGGAGGGCAGAGCTGTACATCCCTACTTCCACTTGAATAGGCTGTGTCCTGCTTACACACAAAGGGCTCCATACCCCCTATAGTTAGTCTTGAGTCAGGGCAGGGGAGGCATGAAACCTGTGCACTTAAGGGAAACCTCTAGAAGCTTCTTGCCCTTCAAAGGAGGCACCTGGTATAAATATTGGACTCCATCTATCAATTCTTCAGTGCACCTCTGGACCTGTGGAAGACTCTGCCAGGAAGAAGTGCTGTTGTGCTGCTGAAAGGATTGCCACTCTGCTGAACTGCTGCCTTGATCAACAGCTGTCTGTTGTGCTGACTAGCTGCCCGCGGCCCTCTTGTCTGGCTGAGAAGGGCTCAACTTGAAACCTGTACCCAAGACCACCAGAGTGACTCCCGGGGCTAGGCTGTTGTAACCAGCACCTGGACTCTGACATCTGTCCTTCCAGTTCTGCCAAGTGGTGCCACCCCAGTCCTGGACCCTTGGAAGTGGGCCTAAAGGTGCTTTGCAAACCCATCTGTGGATGAAGGGAACCGACGCATCTCCTCTGCTGCATGGCACAACCCCAATCCAGGCCTCGCATTGTAAATTTCTTGTTGACAGCAGCCTTGCCAATGATGCAGGTTATTGCATCTCAGCCTCGCAACTCCTCAGAACAGACGCATCACCTTGACTGCATGACACATCGTTAATGCCAGACTTCGCAGCGCGAGTCCTTATTGACAGGATCCTTGACAATGACTCAAGAGTTCGAATCATAGCTTCACAGCTCTGAGAAACTGACGCATTGCCTCAGCTGCACAACACCTCCTCGAAGCAGGACCTCGCAATGCAATGCAACCAACATTTTATGAACTCTTGCTCAGCAGGCCCTCTGGGTGACTGTAGCCAGGCTACGCTCCATTGAGGTTGAATTTGTGACTTTTTTCCTGGTCTGTTGCGACCAGATATCTACAGTCGGCGCTTTGTGCTTTTTGGCACTATTTTCACAGAAATCTTGTTCAGCAGGCTTTTCTGGCTCCCTGTAGCCAGCCTACGTTGCATCACCATCAACCTGAACTTGTGACTTTGTCCTGGTCCTGCGCAACCAGGTATCTACAGTTGGTGCTTTGTAGTTTCTGGTGCTATTTTTGTGAAAACTTTAAACTTGCATATCTCTGACTGTACTAATTGCATTTTTGTTGTTTTGGTCCTGTTGTAATTATGAAGAATTACTCTATTTTTCTTATCTGGTATAGGATCCCTTTTGTGGTGTATTTGCATTGTATTACTGTTTGAAGTGTTGCACCAATACTTTACATGTTACCTCTCATTTAAGCCTGACTGCTCTATGTCAAGCTAACCAAGGGATGAGAACAGGTTAATACAGGAATTGTGGCTATTGCTTCAGTAGGGTTTTACCCCCTTCAACCAGTAACTCATTTTCATACAGAAATGTTACATAAGACAATGTAAACTGCAAAGTATAGCAGTCACATATCAGCCATACTGGTAGCTGTCCATTTTAAGATTTCTAGGCCTGGAGAAGCACAAACTCAGGATTTAAAATGTAATTCAGTGCTTGGGTTTGGCCTACTAATAAGAAGGTATCTTTATTCAAACAAACCATTGTAGCAAACTTAGGATAGTGAAATACTTGAAAAAAGCGTAATGTTCTAAACCTATGTATTGCCATTTGCATGTAACTCTTTGCTCACTGTGCTATATTAGGTTTGTAACTTATGAACTACAGGTGAGAAGAGGATCTACATGGTAAAGAAGAATTCTGTGATTTGCATGGTGCATGTTCTTTGCAGCAGGTATACATTAACCACCAAAGTTGCCTTTACATTTTTATTGTTGAATGGAAATTGCTGGAAGCACAAATAGCTCTGCAGCAGGTGCATTTAAACTCATATGATATTTAAAATGGAGTGCCCCTGAGCTTGGTGCCCGGTGCAGTAGCACCGGTCACACTGATCTAAAGCTGGCCCTGAATTACAAGAGCAATCACCCTTCCTCTAGTAAAATAGGCTCTGAAGGTCCCGATAGTGAATGATGCTTGACTCCTGTAATTTCTTACACAAATTCTCAATAAAGCCGAGATCAGTAATTAAAAGTTGGGAAATTACCAGTTCATTTTGACTTTTTAACTCATCAGTGAGGATGACTTGTGAAATATGTCCATCTTCATCAATTCCCACAAGCATACTCTCCATTTGTATATTTCATCAGGTTTTTCTCCACAAATTGGCTATGGGGAAAGCCATAAAGGTTGCAAGTAATGTGGTGTTCCTGCATTACTCATATTCCTGATACGGCTAGCATATCCTGCTACAAGCCAAATCAGAATTATGAGGAAACTAGAAATCCATGTCTTAAGGTGGAGAAATAAAAGTGCAACACACAAACATAAACTCTCGGGTCTGAGCAACGTTAGAACTAGAGCATGAAAGGAGAGATACTATAGTCAAGCTGTGTCTAAAATGACAGTGAACAAATCAGAAAGGAAAGGAATCCCTTTAAGGATGAATGCCCTCACTCACCCGAAGGTGACATGCTTCATCATTTAGGCTTTCTCCTCTCAGTGGGAAAACCTAGTCCCACTGAGGGCTACAACCACCGCACTGAGAAGTGGGAGCTCAGGGATGTTTTTGTTTAAGATTTTAGGATACTCAGATCCCAAAGATGAGCACTAATGTGAGAAGAGGGCGCAGCGCAAAGAAATTCAAAAGTGAAGTGTGAGCTAAAACTGGCTAGCGCTATTGAAAAAATGATTTTTATTGACTCATTAGCCCTGCCAGAGATAAAAAAACAGTGCAAAGCAGTTACTATTGAAAACTGCTAGATGACAAGGGTCAACATGTTTCAGCCAATGACCATCTCAAAAGTATGTGTGGCTTTCATCAGGACCAAAAAACAAAGCTGCTGCTAGCAAGTGTTACACACGTGCAAATAAAGTTTGAAAAAAAGACCAAACCAGTTAATGCTTTAGCGGATACAATCTCGCTGGAACTTGTCTGAAAATAAGAAGACACATATAGAAAAAGTAAATCTCCAAACCTCATTAGTTAACAGTCAAGTCTGAAACACTGGTATATGTGGCTCAAACATAGTACTTATGTCCAAACTGTTAGAAAGCTCTAGTAAAAAGACTCACCCAATCTGTGGGACAAGTGAGCCCACCTCAACCTGGTTACAACTCAGGGAAGGGAGCCCCGCTCTGTGAAAATAAGCAAGTATAACCTAATCAGTATAATTTACTTGCTCAATAGTGCCATAAAAAGTGAAGAATATCAGTAATGTCCAACAGACTAAAACGGACTCAAAACGACATAGAGTGTTATAACGATGTCACTCCCCTTATATCCTGGAAGTGTATGTACATAAACCACTTGTTAAGATTTTACAAAAGTGGTCAAGGACGAGGGAAGTCAAGTGTCTGAAAATTACGAACTCATGTTCAAGCCAAGAATCTATACACCGAAAGACTACATCATGACCAAACACAGCAACAATTATCAATAACTTAAACCAAATCATCAAGCAGAAACTCACTAAAATGCATATCAACACACTCACCTCTCCGTCGGTACTCCGTCGATGTACAGAGATTGCAACCGGAGGAACCGACGGGGTGGGAAAAGTGAGAATAAATACCCAAACACTGATGGCTCCGAATGGAGAAATAAGGACCCCATAGGTGTCTATCCTGACTGCCTGCATTCGTGAAGGGACATAAGGACCCCATAGTCGTCTTGCTGTAATGCCTGTCTCTGGCAGGACGCTAGTGACTTAATAAAGCAGTGTACGGCAAAGCGCGCATGCGCACTCGGATGCATTTATATCATGGAGTTTTGTTAGCGAAGCCCGACCAGAGACAGCAATGATTGTTTATCTGTAGCCTAGCAACGAGAACATATAGTTTTTTCAGAAGACGATACAAACCGGAACACAAGCTTTATTAGTCAATGGGCACAACCAAATTGCTGAATGTTTAAGCAAATCGATTTGTGCATAATTAATGAAGGCCCAGTATTAGCAAAGTACAAAACCCATTTGACACAAAAATGTGTAAAAAACGCTAAGAAGGCATGTGTCGTATTTCACCACAAGTACAGGATTCAATAAATAATAGTGCCAAAGTTGACTCTACAAGTAAACAAACAATCGCTCCACAGTATAATCTCGGGAAGGATCTAGATATACCCAGTTGTTTTACGTATTTACTGTGGGAATGTTGTAATATCAAATTATTTGTTGGAATTGCTAAAGGCAATTCTCATAGATGGTATAAGGTCATAGAGACAACCAAGGAATATCCTCGTTCAAACCTATGTTGTCACTTTTTAAGCGGAACACCCACCGCTGTTCTCTTCTGAAGAGAAATTTTGAAATATCTGTGATATGCTGGGGAATGAGAGGCTGCTCCAAAATGGTCCACGACAAATAATCTGCCTGATGATTAAAATCCAGGAAGTGGTTTGTCATTTTAGTAGCCCTCCTCTTGCACCGAATGGTGCTCTTGTGTTCAAGGATTCTGGTTTTGACCTTGCGTGTAGTCATGCCCACATACTGCATGGAACAGGGGCACGTGATGAGATAAATTACATTGTCGCTATTACAATTAGTGTGTTTTTGTAACAGCCAAGGTCTACCAGTGCCAATATCCACTTGTGTCATGTGTGAAGTCTGTGGACAAGCCGCACATGAACCGCATGGGTAATGTCCTTTCACCGGTGGTAAACCCCATAATGGCTGTTGTTCACTTGTATTGTGCAAGATTCTCGGTCTGGTGTGTACAATGTGGTCTTTAATGTTGGCACTCCTTTTAAAAGCAAAAAGTGGAGGTTCTGAGGCCTCAGTACCAATGTTCAGGATTTTCCAGTGTTTGAGGATACTGCTCTTGATTTTGTTAGAGTAAGTATTGTAAGTGTTCACACAGGTGAGTCTATCAGAAGGTTCTTTGGGGCTGGGCAAATCAATCAGAGCTGCCCGATTGTTGTTTGCTGCTCTTTTTCGAGACATATGTATCACTTTCTTGGGGTAATTACGCTCCTTCAGTTGAGTGCTGAGATGTTTCGCATGCTCATTGTATTTGGCAATGGATGAACAATTCCTCCTTATTCTTAAAAACTGTCCAAAAGGAAGATTCTCCCTGAGGGATTTGGGATGGAAACTCTCAAAAGATAATAACGAATTACGGGCTGTAGGTTTGCGATATAACTCAGTACCCAACCCTCCGTTCTCTGGGAAAATTCGAATAGCTAAAAATGGTAAACTTGTATTTGAAAGTTCAACTGTGAATCTCAGGAAGTTGTTCTGTGTGTTCATCCATGTATGGAAAGCCATAATGCTGTCAGATGATCCCTTCCATACTACAAATACATCATCGATGTATCGTTTCCAGATGCTTATATGGCTCCTGAAGGGATTGTCTTCTCTGAATATTCTAGACTGCTCAAACATATGCACATACAAATTCGCTAGACTCGGCGCGAAAATGCTGCCCATAGATGTTCCCGATATTTGTAAGAACAAGTCTTTCTCAAATCTGAAGAAATTTTCCTTCATGGCCATTCGTGCACACATCATAATGAAGTGTACAGGGGTGATGCTATCACTAGATTTTGATTGTAGCAGCATCTCAACTGTTGCAAGCATTTCATCTTGTGGTATGGAGGTGTATAACGCCTCCACATCAAATGAAACCAAGAAATCTTGTTCAGGATCAAAGGGAATGTCATCCAGGAGGCGCAATAGATGTTTTGTGTCTTGAAGATATGTAGGCATCTCTAGGACCAATGGTTGCAAAAAGAAATCAACGAAAGTTGATAGAGGTTCCAACAAGGAACCTATCCCAGAGATGATTGGTCTCCCTGGAGGTGGTGATTGTCCTTTATGTACTTTTGGAAGTACATAAAACTAAAAAAGCAGCCTCATGATCAGTGATCCATCCATTGTCTTTGGCTTCATCAACCATCCCTTTAATCTCGCAGGAAAGGCGTTTGGTTGGATCCAATTTAAGCGGTCTATAGGCATCTCTGTTGTTGAGTTGTCGCATACATTCTGCTTTGTATGTGATACTATCCAAAATCACGATAGCACCCCCCTTGTCCGCAGCTTTAATCACGATGGTACCATCTTTAGCCAGCTCTTTTAGTGCTTTTTCTTCTGATTCAGGAAGATTGTGATAATGTCTTGTGTTGTGTTGAAACAACTCTTCGACATCTTTAAGGACCGCTTTTTCAAAAGTGGCGACCTGCACAGGTATCAAATGCGATGGAGGATTAAAAGTTGAACGTGGTCTAAGACCAGTATTGGTATTTTCTGTAGATGAATCAGTGGTATCTTTTGTAGAAAAAAAGGACCGTAAGCGTATTTTGCGGAAGAAACAGGCCAACTCTTGTCTAATCAAGAAAGGGTCACCAGTATTCGTGGGGACAAACCCCAAACCTTTCTTTAGCACAGACATTTCAGTAGAATTGAGCTGTCGCCTGCTTAAATTCATAATCAGGTCGTTTCCCTGCTGGTCTCTGGTTGTACCGGAGGCTGGACATTGCTGCGGAGTGTCCTGGAAGTTACTGGTGCATCCCAATGGACTGATGCCCGTTGATTTCTTCTGCGGCCTCTTGACCTTCTTGGGCCAAACCCTAAAAAAGGCTGCGGAGGAATCATACTGTTGAAAGGCTGGAATGGGTACATCGGTGATTGAAATGGTGGTTGTGGTGGATACCCAAAAGGGCCTGGCGGCCACCATTGTTGTTGTCCTTGGCCATATTGACCACCTCTTTGCCCTCTATTTCTTTTGTTGGTGTTGTTAGATCTCGCGTCTTCGAACGGGGACGTGTCCGAATCCGTCGACCCATCTTCACTAGCTGATGTAGAATAATTTGAACCATATCTCCTTCCTTTGTGGTTGAACTGGGGAGGGACGTAGGTATCGCTAGTGTATGGGTATACTTTGTCAAATTTAAACTTATCAAGATCTTTTTTGAAATTGACTATCTTGCTTGCCAAAACTGAATCCTTGAACTCTTTGTTGTTTTTATTAGTTTCTTCGGCCTGCTTCTTGTAGACAGAAGAAACCAAGACTGACTTTATTTGTGTCTCCAGTGTCTGTATTTCTATCAGTATTGTGTCCGCAATACGCTTTGCGGTACTGATTATCAAAATGAGCCAGTCTCTGGTACACCGCCAGGCAATCAGAGACCAGTCCTTTAGAAATTGCTTGTCCTGTAAGAATAAACGAGGAGCATTGGTCACAATGAGACCTGTTGGTGCGCAATTTGCTCTAAGATACTCGGTCATGATTGCCCCGTGTATATATGTGCGTGAATGTGATCTTTTAAGAACCAATAGGTTGGCCCATTCATCAGTAGGAGTTGTCCCAATGCTGGGTGTAATATCCAAAATACTAGGTGTCGATAGTATATCCCTAGCCATAGCCGCATCAAAAGCCAGACCCAAAAGTTCTGCCATTGTATACACTCTGATGCCAGTCCTGGCAGTCTAATCGTTGGAAAGAACTTAAATAGAACACAATACCAAACAGCTACTAACAGTTCATCATTGTGGTGAACCAAGTGGTAAAAGGACCCACGGCCGTGGCCGTACTGAACTGTATAACACACAAAATGGATAAGGGGGGTCCAAGGGAACAGATTTAAAGACCTGCGAGAAGTTTCATTCCCCTAATACGTAATATGCAACACACAAACATAAACTCTCGGGTCTGAGCAACTTTAGAACTAGAGCATGAAAGGAGAGATACTATAGTCAAGCTGTGTCTAAAATGACAGTGAACAAATCAGAAAGGAAAGGAATCCCTTTAAGGATGAATGCCCTCACTCACCCGAAGGTGACATGCTTCATCATTTAGGCTTTCTCCTCTCAGTGGGAAAACCTAGTCCCACTGAGGGCTACAACCACCGCACTGAGAAGTGGGAGCTCAGGGATGTTTTTGTTTAAGATTTTAGGATACTCAGATCCCAAAGATGAGCACTAATGTGAGAAGAGGGCGCAGCGCAAAGAAATTCAAAAGTGAAGTGTGAGCTAAAATTGGCTAGCGCTATTGAAAAAATGATTTTTATTGACTCATTAGCCCTGCCAGAGATAAAAAACAGTGCAAAGAAGTTACTATTGAAAACTGCTAGATGACAAGGGTCAACATGTTTCAGCCAATGACCATCTCAAAAGTATGTGTGGCTTTCATCAGGACCAAAAAACAAAGCTGCTGCTAGCAAGTGTTACACACGTGCAAATAAAGTTTGAAAAAAAGACCAAACCAGTTAATGCTTTAGCGGATACAATCTCGCTGGAACTTGTCTGAAAATAAGAAGACACATATAGAAAAAGTAAATCTCCAAACCTCATTAGTTAACAGTCAAGTCTGAAACACAGGTATATGTGGCTCAAACATAGTACTTATGTCCAAACTGTTAGAAAGCTCTAGTAAAAAGACTCACCCAATCTGTGGGACAAGTGAGCCCACCTCAACCTGGTTACAACTCAGGGAAGGGAGCCCCGCTCTGTGAAAATAAGCAAGTATAACCTAATCAGTATAATTTACTTGCTCAATAGTGCCATAAAAAGTGAAGAATATCAGTAATGTCCAACAGACTAAAACGGACTCAAAACGACATAGAGTGTTATAACAATGTCACTCCCCTTATATCCTGGAAGTGTATGTACATAAACCACTTGTTAAGATTTTACAAAAGTGGTCAAGGACGAGGGAAGTCAAGTGTCTGAAAATTACGAACTCATGTTCAAGCCAAGAGTCTATACACCGAAAGACTACATCATGACCAAACACAGCAACAATTATCAATAACTTAAACCAAATCATCAAGCAGAAACTCACTAAAATGCATATCAACAAACTCACCTCTCCGTCGGTACTCCGTCGATGTACAGAGATTGCAACCGGAGGAACCCACGGGGTGGGAAAAGTGAGAATAAATACCCAAACACTGATGGCTCCGAATGGAGAAATAAGGACCCCATAGGTGTCTATCCTGACTGCCTGCATTCGTGAAGGGACATAAGGACCCCATAGTCGTCTTGCTGTAATGCCTGTCTCTGGCAGGACGCTAGTGACTTAATAAAGCAGTGTACGGCAAAGCGCGCATGCGCACTCGGATGCATTTATATCATGGAGTTTTGTTAGCGAAGCCCGACCAGAGACAGCAATGATTGTTTATCTGTAGCCTAGCAACGAGAACATATAGTTTTTTCAGAAGACGATACAAACCGGAACACAAGCTTTATTAGTCAATGGGCACAACCAAATTGCTGAATGTTTAAGCAAATCGATTTGTGCATAATTAATGAAGGCCCAGTATTAGCAAAGTACAAAACCCATTTGACACAAAAATGTGTAAAAAACGCTAAGAAGGCATGTGTCGTATTTCACCACAAGTACAGGATTCAATAAATAATAGTGCCAAAGTTGACTCTACAAGTAAACAAACAATCGCTCCACAGTATAATCTCGGGAAGGATCTAGATATACCCAGTTGTTTTACATATTTACTGTGGGAATGTTGTAATATCAAATTATTTGTTGGAATTGCTAAAGGCAATTCTCATAGATGGTATAAGGTCATAGAGACAACCAAGGAATATCCTCGTTCAAACCTATGTTGTCACTTTTTAAGCGGAACACCCACCACTGTTCTCTTCTGAAGAGAAATTTTGAAATATCTGTGATATGCTGGGGAATGAGAGGCTGCTCCAAAATGGTCCACGACAAATCATCTGCCTGATGATTAAAATCCAGGAAGTGGTTTGTCATTTTAGTAGCCCTCCTCTTGCACCGAATGGTGCTCTTGTGTTCAAGGATTCTGGTTTTGACCTTGCGTGTAGTCATGCCCACATACTGCATGGAACAGGGGCACGTGATGAGATAAATTACATTGTCGCTATTACAATTAGTGTGTTTTTGTAACAGCCAAGGTCTACCAGTGCCAATATCCACTTGTGTCATGTGTGAAGTCTGTGGACAAGCCGCACATGAACCGCATGGGTAATGTCCTTTCACCGGTGGTAAACCCCATAATGGTTGTTGTTCACTTGTATTGTGCAAGATTCTCGGTCTGGTGTGTACAATGTGGTCTTTAATGTTGGCACTCCTTTTAAAAGCAAAAAGTGGAGGTTCTGAGGCCTCAGTACCAATGTTCAGGATTTTCCAGTGTTTGAGGATACTGCTCTTGATTTTGTTAGAGTAAGTATTGTAAGTGTTCACACAGGTGAGTCTATCAGAAGGTTCTTTGGGGCTGGGCAAATCAATCAGAGCTGCCCGATTGTTGTTTGCTGCTCTTTTTTGAGACATATGTATCACTTTCTAGGGGTAATTACGCTCCTTCAGTTGAGTGCTGAGATGTTTCGCATGCTCATTGTATTTGGCAATGGATGAACAATTCCTCCTTATTCTTAAAAACTGTCCAAAAGGAAGATTCTCCCTGAGGGATTTGGGATGGAAACTCTCAAAAGATAATAACGAATTACAGGCTGTAGGTTTGCGATATAACTCAGTACCCAACCCTCCGTTCTCTGGGAAAATTCGAATATCTAAAAATGGTAAACTTGTATTTGAAAGTTCAACTGTGAATCTCAGGAAGTTGTTCTGTGTGTTCATCCATGTATGGAAAGCCATAATGCTGTCAGATGATCCCTTCCATACTACAAATACATCATCGATGTATCGTTTCCAGATGCTTATATGGCTCCTGAAGGGATTGTCTTCTCTGAATATTATAGACTGCTCAAACATATGCACATACAAATTCGCTAGACTGGGCGCGAAAATGCTGCCCATAGATGTTCCCGATATTTGTAAGAACAAGTCTTTCTCAAATCTGAAGAAATTTTCCTTCATGGCCATTCGTGCACACATCATAATGAAGTGTACAGGGGTGATGCTATCACTAGATTTTGATTGTAGCAGCATCTCAACTGTTGCAAGCGTTTCATCTTGTGGTATGGAGGTGTATAACGCCTCCACATCAAATGAAACCAAGAAATCTTGTTCAGGATCAAAGGGAATGTCATCCAGGAGGCGCAATAGATGTTTTGTGTCTTGAAGATATGTAGGCATCTCTAGGACCAGGGTTGCAAAAAGAAATCAACGAAAGTTGATAGAGGTTCCAACAAGGAACCTATCCCAGAGATGATTGGTCTCCCTGGAGGTGGTGATTGTCCTTTATGTACTTTTGGAAGTACATAAAAATAGGGTATAACAGGATGTGATACCACTAAAAAAGCAGCCTCATGATCAGTGATCCATCCATTGTCTTTGGCTTCATCAACCATCCCTTTAATCTCGCAGGAAAGGCGTTTGGTTGGATCCAATTTAAGCGGTCTATAGGCATCTCTGTTGTTGAGTTGTCGCATACATTCTGCTTTGTATGTGATACTATCCAAAATCACGATAGCACCCCCCTTGTCCGCAGCTTTAATCACGATGGTACCATCTTTAGCCAGCTCTTTTAGTGCTTTTTCTTCTGATTCAGGAAGATTGTGATAATGTCTTGTGTTGTGTTGAAACAACTCTTCGACATCTTTAAGGACCGCTTTTTCAAAAGTGGCGACCTGCACAGGTATCAAATGCGATGGAGGATTAAAAGTTGAACGTGGTCTAAGACCAGTATTGGTATTTTCTGTAGATGAATCAGTGGTATCTTTTGTAGAAAAAAAGAACCGTAAGCGTATTTTGCGGAAGAAACAGGCCAACTCTTGTCTAATCAAGAAAGGGTCACCAGTATTCGTGGGGACAAACCCCAAACCTTTCTTTAGCACAGACATTTCAGTAGAATTGAGCTGTCGCCTGCTTAAATTCATAATCAGGTTGTTTCTCTGCTGGTCCCTGGTTGTACCGGAGGCTGGACATTGCTGCGGAGTGTCCTGGAAGTTACTGGTGCATCCCAATGGACTGATGCCCGTTGATTTCTTCTGCGGCCTCTTGACCTTCTTGGGCCAAACCCTAAAAAAGGCTGCGGAGGAATCATACTGTTGAAAGGCTGGAATGGGTACATCGGTGATTGAAATGGTGGTTGTGGTGGATACCCAAAAGGGCCTGGCGGCCACCATTGTTGTTGTCCTTGGCCATATTGAACACCTCTTTGCCCTCTATTTCTTTTGTTGGTGTTGTTAGATCTCGCGTCTTCGAACGGGGTTGTGTCCGAATCCGTCGACCCATCTTCACTAGCTGATGTAGAATAATTTGAACCATATCTCCTTCCTTTGTGGTTGAACTGGGGAGGGACGTAGGTATCGCTAGTGTATGGGTATACTTTGTCAAATTTAAACTTATCAAGATCTTTTTTGAATTTGACTATCTTGCTTGCCAAAACTGAATCCTTGAACTCTTTGTTGTTTTTATTAGTTTCTTCGGCCTGCTTCTTGTAGACAGAAGAAACCAAGACTGACTTTATTTGTGTCTCCAGTGTCTGTATTTCTATCAGTATTGTGTCCGCAATACGCTTTGCGGTACTGATTATCAAAATGAGCCAGTCTCTGGTACACCGCCAGGCAATCAGAGACCAGTCCTTTAGAAATTGCTTGTCCTGTAAGAATAAACGAGGAGCATTGGTCACAATGAGACCTGTTGGTGCGCAATTTGCTCTAAGATACTCGGTCATGATTGCCCCGTGTATATATGTGCGTGAATGTGATCTTTTAAGAACCAATAGGTTGGCCCATTCATCAGTAGGAGTTGTCCCAATGCTGGGTGTAATATCCAAAATACTAGGTGTCGATAGTATATCCCTAGCCATAGCCTCATCAAAAGCCAGACCCAAAAGTTCTGCCATTGTATACACTCTGATGCCAGTCCTGGCAGTCTAATCGTTGGAAAGAACTTAAATAGAACACAATACCAAACAGCTACTAACAGTTCATCATTGTGGTGAACCAAGTGGTAAAAGGACCCACGGCCGTGGCCGTACTGAACTGTATAACACACAAAATGGATAAGGGGGGTCCAAGGGAACAGATTTAAAGACCTGCGAGAAGTTTCATTCCCCTAATACGTAATATGCAACACACAAACATAAACTCTCGGGTCTGAGCAACTTTAGAACTAGAGCATGAAAGGAGAGATACTATAGTCAAGCTGTGTCTAAAATGACAGTGAACAAATCAGAAAGGAAAGGAATCCCTTTAAGGATGAATGCCCTCACTCACCCGAAGGTGACATGCTTCATCATTTAGGCTTTCTCCTCTCAGTGGGAAAACCTAGTCCCACTGAGGGCTACAACCACCGCACTGAGAAGTGGGAGCTCAGGGATGTTTTTGTTTAAGATTTTAGGATACTCAGATCCCAAAGATGAGCACTAATGTGAGAAGAGGGCGCAGCGCAAAGAAATTCAAAAGTGAAGTGTGAGCTAAAATTGGCTAGCGCTATTGAAAAAATGATTTTTATTGACTCATTAGCCCTGCCAGAGATAAAAAACAGTGCAAAGAAGTTACTATTGAAAACTGCTAGATGACAAGGGTCAACATGTTTCAGCCAATGACCATCTCAAAAGTATGTGTGGCTTTCATCAGGACCAAAAAACAAAGCTGCTGCTAGCAAGTGTTACACACGTGCAAATAAAGTTTGAAAAAAAGACCAAACCAGTTAATGCTTTAGCGGATACAATCTCGCTGGAACTTGTCTGAAAATAAGAAGACACATATAGAAAAAGTAAATCTCCAAACCTCATTAGTTAACAGTCAAGTCTGAAACACTGGTATATGTGGCTCAAACATAGTACTTATGTCCAAACTGTTAGAAAGCTCTAGTAAAAAGACTCACCCAATCTGTGGGACAAGTGAGCCCACCTCAACCTGGTTACAACTCAGGGAAGGGAGCCCCGCTCTGTGAAAATAAGCAAGTATAACCTAATCAGTATAATTTACTTGCTCAATAGTGCCATAAAAAGTGAAGAATATCAGTAATGTCCAACAGACTAAAACGGACTCAAAACGACATAGAGTGTTATAACAATGTCACTCCCCTTATATCCTGGAAGTGTATGTACATAAACCACTTGTTAAGATTTTACAAAAGTGGTCAAGGACGAGGGAAGTCAAGTGTCTGAAAATTACGAACTCATGTTCAAGCCAAGAGTCTATACACCGAAAGACTACATCATGACCAAACACAGCAACAATTATCAATAACTTAAACCAAATCATCAAGCAGAAACTCACTAAAATGCATATCAACACACTCACCTCTCCGTCGGTACTCCGTCGATGTACAGAGATTGCAACCGGAGGAACCCACGGGGTGGGAAAAGTGAGAATAAATACCCAAACACTGATGGCTCCGAATGGAGAAATAAGGACCCCATAGGTGTCTATCCTGACTGCCTGCATTCGTGAAGGGACATAAGGACCCCATAGTCGTCTTGCTGTAATGCCTGTCTCTGGCAGGACGCTAGTGACTTAATAAAGCAGTGTACGGCAAAGCGCGCATGCGCACTCGGATGCATTTATATCATGGAGTTTTGTTAGCGAAGCCCGACCAGAGACAGCAATGATTGTTTATCTGTAGCCTAGCAACGAGAACATATAGTTTTTTCAGAAGACGATACAAACCGGAACACAAGCTTTATTAGTCAATGGGCACAACCAAATTGCTGAATGTTTAAGCAAATCGATTTGTGCATAATTAATGAAGGCCCAGTATTAGCAAAGTACAAAACCCATTTGACACAAAAATGTGTAAAAAACGCTAAGAAGGCATGTGTCGTATTTCACCACAAGTACAGGATTCAATAAATAATAGTGCCAAAGTTGACTCTACAAGTAAACAAACAATCGCTCCACAGTATAATCTCGGGAAGGATCTAGATATACCCAGTTGTTTTACGTATTTACTGTGGGAATGTTGTAATATCAAATTATTTGTTGGAATTGCTAAAGGCAATTCTCATAGATGGTATAAGGTCATAGAGACAACCAAGGAATATCCTCGTTCAAACCTATGTTGTCACTTTTTAAGCGGAACACCCACCACTGTTCTCTTCTGAAGAGAAATTTTGAAATATCTGTGATATGCTGGGGAATGAGAGGCTGCTCCAAAATGGTCCACGACAAATCATCTGCCTGATGATTAAAATCCAGGAAGGGGTTTGTCATTTTAGTAGCCCTCCTCTTGCACCGAATGGTGCTCTTGTGTTCAAGGATTCTGGTTTTGACCTTGCGTGTAGTCATGCCCACATACTGCATGGAACAGGGGCACGTGATGAGATAAATTACATTGTCGCTATTACAATTAGTGTGTTTTTGTAACAGCCAAGGTCTACCAGTGCCAATATCCACATGTGTCATGTGTGAAGTCTGTGGACAAGCCGCACATGAACCGCATGGGTAATGTCCTTTCACCGGTGGTAAACCCCATAATGGCTGTTGTTCACTTGTATTGTGCAAGATTCTCGGTCTGGTGTGTACAATGTGGTCTTTAATGTTGGCACTCCTTTTAAAAGCAAAAAGTGGAGGTTCTGAGGCCTCAGTACCAATGTTCAGGATTTTCCAGTGTTTGAGGATACTGCTCTTGATTTTGTTAGAGTAAGTATTGTAAGTGTTCACACAGGTGAGTCTATCAGAAGGTTCTTTGGGGCTGGGCAAATCAATCAGAGCTGCCCGATTGTTGTTTGCTGCTCTTTTTTGAGACATATGTATCACTTTCTTGGGGTAATTACGCTCCTTCAGTTGAGTGCTGAGATGTTTCGCATGCTCATTGTATTTGGCAATGGATGAACAATTCCTCCTTATTCTTAAAAACTGTCCAAAAGGAAGATTCTCCCTGAGGGATTTGGGATGGAAACTCTCAAAAGATAATAACGAATTACGGGCTGTAGGTTTGCGATATAACTCAGTACCCAACCCTCCGTTCTCTGGGAAAATTCGAATATCTAAAAATGGTAAACTTGTATTTGAAAGTTCAACTGTGAATCTCAGGAAGTTGTTCTGTGTGTTCATCCATGTATGGAAAGCCATAATGCTGTCAGATGATCCCTTCCATACTACAAATACATCATCGATGTATCGTTTCCAGATGCTTATATGGCTCCTGAAGGGATTGTCTTCTCTGAATATTATAAACTGCTCAAACAGATGCACATACAAATTCGCTAGACTGGGCGCGAAAATGCTGCCCATAGATGTTCCCGATATTTGTAAGAACAAGTCTTTCTCAAATCTGAAGAAATTTTCCTTCATGGCCATTCGTGCACACATCATAATGAAGTGTACAGGGGTGATGCTATCACTAGATTTTGATTGTAGCAGCATCTCAACTGTTGCAAGCGTTTCATCTTGTGGTATGGAGGTGTATAACGCCTCCACATCAAATGAAACCAAGAAATCTTGTTCAGGATCAAAGGGAATGTCATCCAGGAGGCGCAATAGATGTTTTGTGTCTTGAAGATATGTAGGCATCTCTAGGACCAGGGTTGCAAAAAGAAATCAACGAAAGTTGATAGAGGTTCCAACAAGGAACCTATCCCAGAGATGATTGGTCTCCCTGGAGGTGGTGATTGTCCTTTATGTACTTTTGGAAGTACATAAAAATAGGGTATAACAGGATGTGATACCACTAAAAAAGCAGCCTCATGATCAGTGATCCATCCATTGTCTTTGGCTTCATCAACCATCCCTTTAATCTCGCAGGAAAGGCGTTTGGTTGGATCCAATTTAAGCGGTCTATAGGCATCTCTGTTGTTGAGTTGTCGCATACATTCTGCTTTGTATGTGATACTATCCAAAATCACGATAGCACCCCCCTTGTCCGCAGCTTTAATCACGATGGTACCATCTTTAGCCAGCTCTTTTAGTGCTTTTTCTTCTGATTCAGGAAGATTGTGATAATGTCTTGTGTTGTGTTGAAACAACTCTTCGACATCTTTAAGGACCGCTTTTTCAAAAGTGGCGACCTGCACAGGTATCAAATGCGATGGAGGATTAAAAGTTGAACGTGGTCTAAGACCAGTATTGGTATTTTCTGTAGATGAATCAGTGGTATCTTTTGTAGAAAAAAAGGACCGTAAGCGTATTTTGCGGAAGAAACAGGCCAACTCTTGTCTAATCAAGAAAGGGTCACCAGTATTCGTGGGGACAAACCCCAAACCTTTCTTTAGCACAGACATTTCAGTAGAATTGAGCTGTCGCCTGCTTAAATTCATAATCAGGTCGTTTCCCTGCTGGTCCCTGGTTGTACCGGAGGCTGGACATTGCTGCGGAGTGTCCTGGAAGTTACTGGTGCATCCCAATGGACTGATGCCCGTTGATTTCTTCTGCGGCCTCTTGACCTTCTTGGGCCAAACCCTAAAAAAGGCTGCGGAGGAATCATACTGTTGAAAGGCTGGAATGGGTACATCGGTGATTGAAATGGTGGTTGTGGTGGATACCCAAAAGGGCCTGGCGGCCACCATTGTTGTTGTCCTTGGCCATATTGAACACCTCTTTGCCCTCTATTTCTTTTGTTGGTGTTGTTAGATCTCGCGTCTTCGAACGGGGTTGTGTCCGAATCCGTCGACCCATCTTCACTAGCTGATGTAGAATAATTTGAACCATATCTCCTTCCTTTGTGGTTGAACTGGGGAGGGACGTAGGTATCGCTAGTGTATGGGTATACTTTGTCAAATTTAAACTTATCAAGATCTTTTTTGAATTTGACTATCTTGCTTGCCAAAACTGAATCCTTGAACTCTTTGTTGTTTTTATTAGTTTCTTCGGCCTGCTTCTTGTAGACAGAAGAAACCAAGACTGACTTTATTTGTGTCTCCAGTGTCTGTATTTCTATCAGTATTGTGTCCGCAATACGCTTTGCGGTACTGATTATCAAAATGAGCCAGTCTCTGGTACACCGCCAGGCAATCAGAGACCAGTCCTTTAGAAATTGCTTGTCCTGTAAGAATAAACGAGGAGCATTGGTCACAATGAGACCTGTTGGTGCGCAATTTGCTCTAAGATACTCGGTCATGATTGCCCCGTGTATATATGTGCGTGAATGTGATCTTTTAAGAACCAATAGGTTGGCCCATTCATCAGTAGGAGTTGTCCCAATGCTGGGTGTAATATCCAAAATACTAGGTGTCGATAGTATATCCCTAGCCATAGCCTCATCAAAAGCCAGACCCAAAAGTTCTGCCATTGTATACACTCTGATGCCAGTCCTGGCAGTCTAATCGTTGGAAAGAACTTAAATAGAACACAATACCAAACAGCTACTAACAGTTCATCATTGTGGTGAACCAAGTGGTAAAAGGACCCACGGCCGTGGCCGTACTGAACTGTATAACACACAAAATGGATAAGGGGGGTCCAAGGGAACAGATTTAAAGACCTGCGAGAAGTTTCATTCCCCTAATACGTAATATGCAACACACAAACATAAACTCTCGGGTCTGAGCAACTTTAGAACTAGAGCATGAAAGGAGAGATACTATAGTCAAGCTGTGTCTAAAATGACAGTGAACAAATCAGAAAGGAAAGGAATCCCTTTAAGGATGAATGCCCTCACTCACCCGAAGGTGACATGCTTCATCATTTAGGCTTTCTCCTCTCAGTGGGAAAACCTAGTCCCACTGAGGGCTACAACCACCGCACTGAGAAGTGGGAGCTCAGGGATGTTTTTGTTTAAGATTTTAGGATACTCAGATCCCAAAGATGAGCACTAATGTGAGAAGAGGGCGCAGCGCAAAGAAATTCAAAAGTGAAGTGTGAGCTAAAATTGGCTAGCGCTATTGAAAAAATGATTTTTATTGACTCATTAGCCCTGCCAGAGATAAAAAACAGTGCAAAGAAGTTACTATTGAAAACTGCTAGATGACAAGGGTCAACATGTTTCAGCCAATGACCATCTCAAAAGTATGTGTGGCTTTCATCAGGACCAAAAAACAAAGCTGCTGCTAGCAAGTGTTACACACGTGCAAATAAAGTTTGAAAAAAAGACCAAACCAGTTAATGCTTTAGCGGATACAATCTCGCTGGAACTTGTCTGAAAATAAGAAGACACATATAGAAAAAGTAAATCTCCAAACCTCATTAGTTAACAGTCAAGTCTGAAACACTGGTATATGTGGCTCAAACATAGTACTTATGTCCAAACTGTTAGAAAGCTCTAGTAAAAAGACTCACCCAATCTGTGGGACAAGTGAGCCCACCTCAACCTGGTTACAACTCAGGGAAGGGAGCCCCGCTCTGTGAAAATAAGCAAGTATAACCTAATCAGTATAATTTACTTGCTCAATAGTGCCATAAAAAGTGAAGAATATCAGTAATGTCCAACAGACTAAAACGGACTCAAAACGACATAGAGTGTTATAACAATGTCACTCCCCTTATATCCTGGAAGTGTATGTACATAAACCACTTGTTAAGATTTTACAAAAGTGGTCAAGGACGAGGGAAGTCAAGTGTCTGAAAATTACGAACTCATGTTCAAGCCAAGAGTCTATACACCGAAAGACTACATCATGACCAAACACAGCAACAATTATCAATAACTTAAACCAAATCATCAAGCAGAAACTCACTAAAATGCATATCAACACACTCACCTCTCCGTCGGTACTCCGTCGATGTACAGAGATTGCAACCGGAGGAACCCACGGGGTGGGAAAAGTGAGAATAAATACCCAAACACTGATGGCTCCGAATGGAGAAATAAGGACCCCATAGGTGTCTATCCTGACTGCCTGCATTCGTGAAGGGACATAAGGACCCCATAGTCGTCTTGCTGTAATGCCTGTCTCTGGCAGGACGCTAGTGACTTAATAAAGCAGTGTACGGCAAAGCGCGCATGCGCACTCGGATGCATTTATATCATGGAGTTTTGTTAGCGAAGCCCGACCAGAGACAGCAATGATTGTTTATCTGTAGCCTAGCAACGAGAACATATAGTTTTTTCAGAAGACGATACAAACCGGAACACAAGCTTTATTAGTCAATGGGCACAACCAAATTGCTGAATGTTTAAGCAAATCGATTTGTGCATAATTAATGAAGGCCCAGTATTAGCAAAGTACAAAACCCATTTGACACAAAAATGTGTAAAAAACGCTAAGAAGGCATGTGTCGTATTTCACCACAAGTACAGGATTCAATAAATAATAGTGCCAAAGTTGACTCTACAAGTAAACAAACAATCGCTCCACAGTATAATCTCGGGAAGGATCTAGATATACCCAGTTGTTTTACGTATATACTGTGGGAATGTTGTAATATCAAATTATTTGTTGGAATTGCTAAAGGCAATTCTCATAGATGGTATAAGGTCATAGAGACAACCAAGGAATATCCTCGTTCAAACCTATGTTGTCACTTTTTAAGCGGAACACCCACCACTGTTCTCTTCTGAAGAGAAATTTTGAAATATCTGTGATATGCTGGGGAATGAGAGGCTGCTCCAAAATGGTCCACGACAAATCATCTGCCTGATGATTAAAATCCAGGAAGTGGTTTGTCATTTTAGTAGCCCTCCTCTTGCACCGAATGGTGCTCTTGTGTTCAAGGATTCTGGTTTTGACCTTGCGTGTAGTCATGCCCACATACTGCATGGAACAGGGGCACGTGATGAGATAAATTACATTGTCACTATTACAATTAGTGTGTTTTTGTAACAGCCAAGGTCTACCAGTGCCAATATCCACTTGTGTCATGTGTGAAGTCTGTGGACAAGCCGCACATGAACCGCATGGGTAATGTCCTTTCACCGGTGGTAAACCCCATAATGGCTGTTGTTCACTTGTATTGTGCAAGATTCTTGGTCTGGTGTGTACAATGTGGTCTTTAATGTTGGCACTCCTTTTAAAAGCAAAAAGGGGAGGTTCTGAGGCCTCAGTACCAATGTTCAGGATTTTCCAGTGTTTGAGGATACTGCTCTTGATTTTGTTAGAGTAAGTATTGTAAGTGTTCACACAGGTGAGTCTATCAGAAGGTTCTTTGGGGCTGGGCAAATCAATCAGAGCTGCCCGATTGTTGTTTGCTGCTCTTTTTTGAGACATATGTATCACTTTCTTGGGGTAATTACGCTCCTTCAGTTGAGTGCTGAGATGTTTCGCATGCTCATTGTATTTGGCAATGGATGAACAATTCCTCCTTATTCTTAAAAACTGTCCAAAAGGAAGATTCTCCCTGAGGGATTTGGGATGGAAACTCTCAAAAGATAATAACGAATTACGGGCTGTAGGTTTGCGATATAACTCAGTACCCAACCCTCCGTTCTCTGGGAAAATTCGAATATCTAAAAATGGTAAACTTGTATTTGAAAGTTCAACTGTGAATCTCAGGAAGTTGTTCTGTGTGTTCATCCATGTATGGAAAGCCATAATGCTGTCAGATGATCCCTTCCATACTACAAATACATCATCGATGTATCGTTTCCAGATGCTTATATGGCTCCTGAAGGGATTGTCTTCTCTGAATATTATAGACTGCTCAAACATATGCACATACAAATTCGCTAGACTGGGTGCGAAAATGCTGCCCATAGATGTTCCCGATATTTGTAAGAACAAGTCTTTCTCAAATCTGAAGAAATTTTCCTTCATGGCCATTCGTGCACACATCATAATGAAGTGTACAGGGGTGATGCTATCACTAGATTTTGATTGTAGCAGCATCTCAACTGTTGCAAGCGTTTCATCTTGTGGTATGGAGGTGTATAACGCCTCCACATCAAATGAAACCAAGAAATCTTGTTCAGGATCAAAGGGAATGTCATCCAGGAGGCGCAATAGATGTTTTGTGTCTTGAAGATATGTAGGCATCTCTAGGACCAGGGTTGCAAAAAGAAATCAACGAAAGTTGATAGAGGTTCCAACAAGGAACCTATCCCAGAGATGATTGGTCTCCCTGGAGGTGGTGATTGTCCTTTATGTACTTTTGGAAGTACATAAAAATAGGGTATAACAGGATGTGATACCACTAAAAAAGCAGCCTCATGATCAGTGATCCATCCATTGTCTTTGGCTTCATCAACCATCCCTTTAATCTCGCAGGAAAGGCGTTTGGTTGGATCCAATTTAAGCGGTCTATAGGCATCTCTGTTGTTGAGTTGTCGCATACATTCTGCTTTGTATGTGATACTATCCAAAATCACGATAGCACCCCCCTTGTCCGCAGCTTTAATCACGATGGTACCATCTTTAGCCAGCTCTTTTAGTGCTTTTTCTTCTGATTCAGGAAGATTGTGATAATGTCTTGTGTTGTGTTGAAACAACTCTTCGACATCTTTAAGGACCGCTTTTTCAAAAGTGGCGACCTGCACAGGTATCAAATGCGATGGAGGATTAAAAGTTGAACGTGGTCTAAGACCAGTATTGGTATTTTCTGTAGATGAATCAGTGGTATCTTTTGTAGAAAAAAAGGACCGTAAGCGTATTTTGCGGAAGAAACAGGCCAACTCTTGTCTAATCAAGAAAGGGTCACCAGTATTCGTGGGGACAAACCCCAAACCTTTCTTTAGCACAGACATTTCAGTAGAATTGAGCTGTCGCCTGCTTAAATTCATAATCAGGTCGTTTCCCTGCTGGTCCCTGGTTGTACCGGAGGCTGGACATTGCTGCGGAGTGTCCTGGAAGTTACTGGTGCATCCCAATGGACTGATGCCCGTTGATTTCTTCTGCGGCCTCTTGACCTTCTTGGGCCAAACCCTAAAAAAGGCTGCGGAGGAATCATACTGTTGAAAGGCTGGAATGGGTACATCGGTGATTGAAATGGTGGTTGTGGTGGATACCCAAAAGGGCCTGGCGGCCACCATTGTTGTTGTCCTTGGCCATATTGAACACCTCTTTGCCCTCTATTTCTTTTGTTGGTGTTGTTAGATCTCGCGTCTTCGAACGGGGTTGTGTCCGAATCCGTCGACCCATCTTCACTAGCTGATGTAGAATAATTTGAACCATATCTCCTTCCTTTGTGGTTGAACTGGGGAGGGACGTAGGTATCGCTAGTGTATGGGTATACTTTGTCAAATTTAAACTTATCAAGATCTTTTTTGAATTTGACTATCTTGCTTGCCAAAACTGAATCCTTGAACTCTTTGTTGTTTTTATTAGTTTCTTCGGCCTGCTTCTTGTAGACAGAAGAAACCAAGACTGACTTTATTTGTGTCTCCAGTGTCTGTATTTCTATCAGTATTGTGTCCGCAATACGCTTTGCGGTACTGATTATCAAAATGAGCCAGTCTCTGGTACACCGCCAGGCAATCAGAGACCAGTCCTTTAGAAATTGCTTGTCCTGTAAGAATAAACGAGGAGCATTGGTCACAATGAGACCTGTTGGTGCGCAATTTGCTCTAAGATACTCGGTCATGATTGCCCCGTGTATATATGTGCGTGAATGTGATCTTTTAAGAACCAATAGGTTGGCCCATTCATCAGTAGGAGTTGTCCCAATGCTGGGTGTAATATCCAAAATACTAGGTGTCGATAGTATATCCCTAGCCATAGCCTCATCAAAAGCCAGACCCAAAAGTTCTGCCATTGTATACACTCTGATGCCAGTCCTGGCAGTCTAATCGTTGGAAAGAACTTAAATAGAACACAATACCAAACAGCTACTAACAGTTCATCATTGTGGTGAACCAAGTGGTAAAAGGACCCACGGCCGTGGCCGTACTGAACTGTATAACACACAAAATGGATAAGGGGGGTCCAAGGGAACAGATTTAAAGACCTGCGAGAAGTTTCATTCCCCTAATACGTAATATGCAACACACAAACATAAACTCTCGGGTCTGAGCAACTTTAGAACTAGAGCATGAAAGGAGAGATACTATAGTCAAGCTGTGTCTAAAATGACAGTGAACAAATCAGAAAGGAAAGGAATCCCTTTAAGGATGAATGCCCTCACTCACCCGAAGGTGACATGCTTCATCATTTAGGCTTTCTCCTCTCAGTGGGAAAACCTAGTCCCACTGAGGGCTACAACCACCGCACTGAGAAGTGGGAGCTCAGGGATGTTTTTGTTTAAGATTTTAGGATACTCAGATCCCAAAGATGAGCACTAATGTGAGAAGAGGGCGCAGCGCAAAGAAATTCAAAAGTGAAGCGTGAGCTAAAATTGGCTAGCGCTATTGAAAAAATGATTTTTATTGACTCATTAGCCCTGCCAGAGATAAAAAACAGTGCAAAGCAGTTACTATTGAAAACTGCTAGATGACAAGGGTCAACATGTTTCAGCCAATGACCATCTCAAAAGTATGTGTGGCTTTCATCAGGACCAAAAAACAAAGCTGCTGCTAGAAAGTGTTACACACGTGCAAATAAAGTTTGAAAAAAAGACCAAACCAGTTAATGCTTTAGCGGATACAATCTCGCTGGAACTTGTCTGAAAATAAGAAGACACATATAGAAAAAGTAAATCTCCAAACCTCATTAGTTAACAGTCAAGTCTGAAACACTGGTATATGTGGCTCAAACATAGTACTTATGTCCAAACTGTTAGAAAGCTCTAGTAAAAAGACTCACCCAATCTGTGGGACAAGTGAGCCCACCTCAACCTGGTTACAACTCAGGGAAGGGAGCCCCGCTCTGTGAAAATAAGCAAGTATAACCTAATCAGTATAATTTACTTGCTCAATAGTGCCATAAAAAGTGAAGAATATCAGTAATGTCCAACAGACTAAAACGGACTCAAAACGACATAGAGTGTTATAACGATGTCACTCCCCTTATATCCTGGAAGTGTATGTACATAAACCACTTGTTAAGATTTTACAAAAGTGGTCAAGGACGAGGGAAGTCAAGTGTCTGAAAATTACGAACTCATGTTCAAGCCAAGAGTCTATACACCGAAAGACTACATCATGACCAAACACAGCAACAATTATCAATAACTTAAACCAAATCATCAAGCAGAAACTCACTAAAATGCATATCAACACACTCACCTCTCCGTCGGTACTCCGTCGATGTACAGAGATTGCAACCGGAGGAACCGACGGGGTGGGAAAAGTGAGAATAAATACCCAAACACTGATGGCTCCGAATGGAGAAATAAGGACCCCATAGGTGTCTATCCTGACTGCCTGCATTCGTGTATGGACATAAGGACCCCATAGTCGTCTTGCTGTAATGCCTGTCTCTGGCAGGACACTAGTGACTTAATAAAGCAGTGTACGGCAAAGCGCGCATGCGCACTCGGATGCATTTATATCATGGAGTTTTGTTAGCGAAGCCCGACCAGAGACAGCAATGATTGTTTATCTGTAGCCTAGCAACGAGAACATATAGTTTTTTCAGAAGACGATACAAACCGGTACACAAGCTTTATTAGTCAATGGGCACAACCAAATTGCTGAATGTTTAAGCAAATCGATTTGTGCATAATTAATGAAGGCCCAGTATTAGCAAAGTACAAAACCCATTTGACACAAAAATGTGTAAAAAACGCTAAGAAGTCATGTGTCGTATTTCACCACAAGTACAGGATTCAATAAATAATAGTGCCAAAGTTGACTCTACAAGTAAACAAACAATCGCTCCACAGTATAATCTCGGGAAGGATCTAGATATACCCAGTTGTTTTACGTATTTACTGTGGGAATGTTGTAATATCAAATTATTTGTTGGAATTTCTAAAGGCAATTCTCATAGATGGTATAAGGTCATAGAGACAACCAAGGAATATCCTCGTTCAAACCTATGTTGTCACTTTTTAAGCGGAACACCCACCGCTGTTCTCTTCTGAAGAGAAATTTTGAAATATCTGTGATATGCTGGGGAATGAGAGGCTGCTCCAAAATGGTCCACGACAAATCATCTGCCTGATGATTAAAATCCAGGAAGTGGTTTGTCATTTTAGTAGCCCTCCTCTTGCACCGAATGGAGCTCTTGTGTTCAAGGATTCTGGTTTTGACCTTGCGTGTAGTCATGCCCACATACTGCATGGAACAGGGGCACGTGATGAGATAAATTACATTGTCGCTATTACAATTAGTGTGTTTTTGTAACAGCCAAGGTCTACCAGTGCCAATATCCACTTGTGTCATGTGTGAAGTCTGTGGACAAGCCGCACATGAACCGCATGGGTAATGTCCTTTCACCGGTGGTAAACCCCATAATGGCTGTTGTTCACTTGTATTGTGCAAGATTCTCGGTCTGGTGTGTACAATGTGGTCTTTAATGTTGGCACTCCTTTTAAAAGCAAAAAGTGGAGGTTCTGAGGCCTCAGTACCAATGTTCAGGATTTTCCAGTGTTTGAGGATACTGCTCTTGATTTTGTTAGAGTAAGTATTGTAAGTGTTCACACAGGTGAGTCTATCAGAAGGTTCTTTGGGGCTGGGCAAATCAATCAGAGCTGCCCGATTGTTGTTTGCTGCTCTTTTTCGAGACATATGTATCACTTTCTTGGGGTAATTACGCTCCTTCAGTTGAGTGCTGAGATGTTTCGCATGCTCATTGTATTTGGCAATGGATGAACAATTCCTCCTTATTCTTAAAAACTGTCCAAAAGGAAGATTCTCCCTGAGGGATTTGGGATGGAAAATCTCAAAAGATAATAACGAATTACGGGCTGTAGGTTTGCGATATAACTCAGTACCCAACCCTCCGTTCTCTGGGAAAATTCGAATATCTAAAAATGGTAAACTTGTATTTGAAAGTTCAACTGTGAATCTCAGGAAGTTGTTCTGTGTGTTCATCCATGTATGGAAAGCCATAATGCTGTCAGATGATCCCTTCCATACTACAAATACATCATCGATGTATCATTTCCAGATGCTTATATGGCTCCTGAAGGGATTGTCTTCTCTGAATATTCTAGACTGCTCAAACATATGCACATACAAATTCGCTAGACTGGGCGCGAAAATGCTGCCCATAGATGTTCCCGATATTTGTAAGAACAAGTCTTTCTCAAATCTGAAGAAATTTTCTTTCATGGCCATTCATGCACACATCATAATGAAGTGTACAGGGGTGATGCTATCACTAGATTTTGATTGTAGCAGCATCTCAACTGTTGCAAGCGTTTTATCTTGTGGTATGAAGGTGTATAACGCCTCCACATCAAACGAAACCAAGAAATCTTGTTCAGGATCAAAGGGAATGTCATCCAGGAGGCGCAATAGATGTTTTGTGTCTTGAAGATATGTAGGCATCTCTAGGACCAATGGTTGCAAAAAGAAATCAACGAAAGTTGATAGAGGTTCCAACAAGGAACCTATCCCAGAGTTGATTGGTCTCCCTGGAGGTGGTGATTGTCCTTTATGTACTTTTGGAAGTACATAAAAATAGGGTATAACAGGATGTGATACCACTAAAAAAGCAGCCTCATGATCAGTGATCCATCCATTGTCTTTGGCTTCATCAACCATCCCTTTAATCTCGCAGGAAAGGCGTTTGGTTGGATCCAATTTAAGCGGTCTATAGGCATCTCTGTTGTTGAGTTGTCGCATACATTCTGCTTTGTATGTGATACTATCCAAAATCTCGATAGCACCCCCCTTGTCCGCAGCTTTAATCACGATGGTACCATCTTTAGCCAGCTCTTTTAGTGCTTTTTCTTCTGATTTAGGAAGATTGTGATAATGTCTTGTGTTGTGTTGAAACAACTCTTCGACATCTTTAAGGACCGCTTTTTCAAAAGTGGCGACCTGCACAGATATCAAATGCGATGGAGGATTAAAAGTTGAACGTGGTCTAAGACCAGTATTGGTATTTTCTGTAGATGAATCAGTGGTATCTTTTGTAGAAAAAAAGGACCGTAAGCGTATTTTGCGGAAGAAACAGGCCAACTCTTGTCTAATCAAGAAAGGGTCACCAGTATTCGTGGGGACAAACCCCAAACCTTTCTTTAGCACAGACATTTCAGTAGAATTGAGCTGTCGCCTGCTTAAATTCATAATCAGGTCGTTTCCCTGCTGGTCCCTGGTTGTACCGGAGGCTGGACATTGCTGCGGAGTGTCCTGGAAGTTACTGGTGCATCCCAATGGACTGATGCCCGTTGATTTCTTCTGCGGCCTCTTGACCTTCTTTGGCCAAACCCTAAAAAAGGCTGCGGAGGAATCATACTGTTGAAAGGCTGGAATGGGTACATCGGTGATTGAAATGGTGGTTGTGGTGGATACCCAAAAGGGCCTGGCGGCCACCATTGTTGTTGTCCTTGGCCATATTGACCACCTCTTTGCCCTCTATTTCTTTTGTTGGTGTTGTTAGATCTCGCGTCTTCGAACGGGGTTGTGTCCGAATCCGTCGACCCATCTTCGCTAGCTGATGTAGAATAATTTGAACCATATCTCCTTCCTTTGTGGTTGAACTGGGGAGGGACCAGAACTCTGTCAATCTAAGTAGTGCAAGGAGGAGTGCCAATATGATGTGATTATTATCTCTACGTGGTATTTAGCCCTGCAAAATGTATTACTGCTTATCCAGATGATACACACAGACATAGCAAACTACAAGATGATATAGTTTTACCTATATGGAAATGCATGATGAGCGAAAAGGCCCTGTCGATAATTCTAAAATAGGTAATGAAAGTTACGAAAGACAACTGTAAACCTACATTTTAGCATTTCAAAACAAATTTAAAAGCACGTGGTCAGAGGAGCACACTGAATGTAAAGTGTAACAGATCCCACAGACTGGAAAAAAGAATAAAAATATTACTTACCAGTAATCCTCATTACCTAAAACCATAGCCCTTCTCTTTCCAGTCCTTACATTATGAGGAAGTGTGCCTCCACCCAGGCTATGTCATTACCATGTCCTTCTTACATGCCCAAAGTTAAACTTCCCTAACCCCCACAAAAAAGGCTCCTCATCTCGCGAAGAAATGCTTTACATATCAAGGTGCATTGAGGAATAAGGACCCAGGGTGGGACTCAGAATATTTGGACCGGGTTGGGAAGCACGCCGCTATTAGATTCCAGAAAACAAAGGTTGCCCTTTAAGGAAACGTCAACACACTTGGGATTAAGTCCGTAGTTTAATGCAGGCAGCAGGTACAAGGAGCTCATACCCCCTGCAGAGAACGCCAAACTTTTCGAGCTTCATGCCCTTGATCACTGGCAATACAAACAGTCCTGACAGCTGAGGGAACTTAAATACCAATAACACACCCCAGTGGGACATCCTGCCACATTGCTTTCTGGTTCTGGTAGTTCCATGACTTTACCACAGTGGGTGCTTACAGGGAAAGTTGTATTAAGAACTGTCCTCCCCAAGTGGGCCACTGCGGGGGAAACTCAATATTGTGACTGCCGAATATTGTACCCCATAAAAGTAGACTCCCAAATCCTCTCGTGGCACCCAGAACTCCAGGCAACACAGGTCCGCTCTTTTTCTAGCATCGGGGCCTTTCTGCGATGAGGCGCGCCACTATTAGATTCCAGAAAACAAAGGTTGCCCTTTAAGGAAATGCCAACACACTTGTGATTAAGTACGTAGTTTAATGCAGGCAGCAGGTACAAGGAGCTCATAACCCTCGCAGAGAACGCCAAGCATTTTGGGCTTCATGCCCCTGATCACCGGCAATACAAACAGTCCTGACAGTTGTGGGAACTTAAATACCAATAACACACCCCAGTGGGACTTCCTGACACATTGCTTTCTGGTTGTGGTAGTTCCACGACTTTACCACAAGGGGTGCTTACAGGGAAAGTTGCATTAAAAACTGTCCTCCCAAGTGGGCCACCGTGGGGGAAACACAACATTGTATATATATATATATATATACATTACCTACTGGCGGTCGCCAGTAGGTAGTTATAGTTAGGACCCTGTTTCCATAGGAAAACCGCAACATTCTATTTTGAATAACTTTGGCGCCGGTCGACGAATCCTCGCGAAATTTTCAAAATAGGTGGGGCGCTGCGCTCCGCTCCTACCCTGAAAGTCTCAGGGGGGATTCGTCAAGCGGGGGCTGAGATAAAAGGGGGGTCCCAAAACGCGTTTTTCCCATGCATTTTTCCATAGGACCTTTAGACACAGCTACAGCCCGAACGGCTGAACAGAGTTCCTTGAAATTTGGCAGAGAGGTAGTCTACAGGTCAAGGAAGTGCCTTTTGTAGGTTTGGTGTAAATCTGTTCAGTAGATTCTGAGAAAATAGCCTTTAAATCAATATATATATCTGAGCCAGCTTACGGTGCGCTTACGGTGCGCTTACCGTACGCGTACGGTGACGTGCGCGAGCGCGATTCTGATTGGCTGTTCGATCTAAGTAAACATTCGAATCGGCCGAAACCAGGAAGCGGCGGCCGCCATTTTCTCTCTCGCACTCTGAGGGGGGCAGCATAAACAAAGTCAAAAAACATCTAAAGGGGTAGTATATTTAGTTCTTAACCACCCAGCATCGATATAGGTGTCCCCCAACAACCCCCAAGGCCCAAAATTTTTTAAAAATATTTTTAGAAAAATCGCCGATTACGCTTACCGTATGCGTACGGTTAAAATTATAAAAAAAAAAAAATGATCCACACTTTCCCCACCCCGTGTGCAAATGGTGCCCGAAGGATGCATGGCATATATAACTCAAGGAAACTAAAAATGAATACCATTCACAACGAAGCACATAATATGTCCCCCATGTGCGCACGGTGCGCGAAGCGCATCGTGCGTACATGGCCCATCCCGCGTAACGTGCGCGCACCGCGTGACCACCGTGCGTGCACGCCACTTACTGCGTAAAGTGGGCGTGCGGTGCGCGAAGCGCACCGCGTGCTCACTGTGCGCGCACGGTGCGCGAAGCGCACCATGCGCGCACGGAACGAACTGCGTTAACTGGGCGCGCACGCCACGAATGGCGTAAAGTAACTTAGCATTTAAAAAACCGTACAAATTCACTGAAAAAACCATAGGTTTCACACACGTTATAGTTAGGAATTAGCATTTAAAAAACCTTGCAAATTCACTGAAAAAACCATAGGTTTCACACAAGTTATAGTCAGCTGTACATTTCACTCGTAAAAAAACAATGAAATTCCCCCGTTATAGTTAGTGCAGGCAACTATAACTCACGCGACCGCAATCCTCTGCTGATGACATATGTGTCTTTATGAAAAAAAAAATATTTGTAATATATGTATAGCTAAAATTTAATGGAAGAAGACATGGGCAAATAAGTGTCTAAATACAGTATTAGCATCAGCAGAGGATTGCGGTCGCGTGAGTTATAGTTGCCTGCACTAACTATAACGGGGGAATTTCATTGGTTTTTTACGAGTGAAATGTACAGCTAACTATAACTTGTGTGAAACCTATGGTTTTTTCAGTGAATATATATATACATACATATATAAACATATATATAATATGCATATCTATATAAATACAAATATAAATGCATGCATACATATACATATACATATACATATATGCATACATATGCATGTTATGTACATGAAAGTTTGAAAACCACTAATACAAGCAAAGCTAAAAAGCCACCTAATTTCAAACAGAATTCCTTTAACTTATACGAGGGTGAGAACTATTGCATTTTCAATGCTTGTTTACTTGGTTCCATCAATAAGGCATTCAGATGTATCACACATTTGCCATAAATTCTGAATGGTAGCACTCTAATTGCTCATTAGATCACTGTAGTAAAGCTATTGCTCACCAGGGAAGTCTGCTGCTGGTATTTAAAGTGCATGTTTCAGTCTGCATGTCAGAATTTTTTAATGAAATAGAAGAGGATTTGAGAAGTCAAAATGTGCCCTAATTTTTCTTTCTGCAGCATTAATCATAAATTCTATGGCAAAATGAAACCCTCATTTTGTTCCTTTGCAAATTAAATGTTTTAAGTGTTACCACTTTATTCTAATCAAGATGGCTTCAGGTGTGCCATACTTTTGTCATAAGTAAGACTGTTAGCGCTCTAGTTGCTATTTAGAACACTCTGGGACATTTTGTCATTGGACTATACTTGGGCTACATCTGGGTGATATTTGTGCTACATTTGGGCTCTTTTGTCTCTGATGGCCATCTTGGGAGACTTATTTGTTATGAAGTTTCCTAATTTCCTCATTTACTACAGTCTCCTCAGTAGGAAATACTTTCAGTTTTTTACTTTGATTCCATCAAAAAGGCATTCAGATGTGTCACACATTTGCCATAAATTCGGAATGTTAGCACTCTAGTTGCTTATTAGATCACTGTAGTAAAGCTACTGCTCACCAGGGAAGTCTGCTGCTGGTATTGAAAGTGCATGTTTCAGTCTGCATGTCAGAATTTTTTAATGAAGTAGAAGAGGATTTGAGAAGTCAATCAAAATGTGCCCTAATTTATCTTTTTTCATCACTAATCATAATTTCTATGGCAAAATGAACCCCCTCATTGTGTTCCTTTTAAATTAAACTACTGACTCTCTACTACTCACTCGCTACTACTCACTCTCTACTACTCACTCTCTCTCTACTACTGACTCTCTACTATTGACTCTCTACTACTCACTCTCTACTACTCACTCTCTACTACTCTCTACTACTCACTCTCCACTACTCACTCTCTACTACTCACTCTCTACTACTCTCTACTACTCACTCTCTACTACTCACTCTTTACTACTCACTCTCTACTACTCTACTACTCTACTACTCTCTACTACTCTCTCTACTACTCACTCTCTAGTACTCACTGTACTACTCTCTACCACTCACACTCTACTACTCTACTACTAACTCTCTACTACTCTCTCTTTACTACTCATTCTCTACTACTCTCTACTACTCACTCTCTACTACTAACTCTCTACTACTCTCTACTACTCACTCTCCACTACTCAGTCTCTACTACCCACTCTCTACTACTCTCTACTACTCACTCTACTACTCACTCTCTACTACTCTACTACTCTCTACTCTCTCTACTACTCACTCTCTACTACTCTCTACTACTCAGTCTCCATTACTCCAATACCCTCTACTACTCACTCTCTACTACTCACTCTCTACTACTCTACTACTCCCTACTACTACTCACTCTCTACTATTCTCTACTACTTGCTCTCTACTACTCGCTCTCTACTAGTCTCTACTACTCACTCTGTACTACTCCCTACTACTCACTCTACTACTCACTCTCTACTACTCTCTACTACTCAGTCTTCACTACTCCACTACCCTCTACTACTCACTCTCTACTACTCATTCTCTACTACTCTACTAGTCCCTACTACTACTCACTCTCTACTACTCTCTACTACTTGCTTTCTACTACTTGCTCTCTACTACTCTCTACTACTCACTCTACTACTCACTCTCTACTACTCCCTACTACTCACTCTATTACTCACTCTCTACTACTCTCTACTACTCAGTCTCCACTACTCCACTACCCTCTACTACTCACTCTCTACTACTCTCTCTCTACTACTCACTCTCTAATTCTCACTCTCTAATACTCTCTAATACTCACTCTCCACTACTCCACTACCCTCTTCTACTCACTCTCTACTACTCACTCTCCACTACTCCCTACTACTCTCTCTCTACTACTCACTCTCTACTACTCACTCTCTACTACTCACTCTCTACTACTCTCTCTCTACTACTCACTCACTACTACTCACTCTACTACTCTCTACTACTCACTCTCTACTACTCTCTCTCTACTGCTCACTCTACTACTCTCTACTACTCACTCTCTACTACTCACTCTGCTACTCTCTACTACTCACTCTCTGCTACTCTCTGTACTACTCTCTACTACTCATCCTCTACTCTACCTCTCTATCTCTCTACCTCTCTCTCTACTACTCTCTACCTCTCTACCTCTCTACCTCTACCTCTTTACCTCTACCTCTCTACCTCTACCTCTCTACCTCTCTCTACACGCACTCATATGCACGCACTCATATGCACATATATGCATATATATGCATATGCATTTATATATATGTATGTGTATATATTTATATTCACTGAAAAAACCAAAGGTTTCAGGGGCGTTATAGTTAGGAATTGGCATTTAAAAAACCTTAGAAATTCACTGAAAAAACCATAGGTTTCAGGAGCATTATAGTTAGCTGGACATTTCCCTCGTACAAAACCCTAGAAATTCCCCTGTTATAGTTAGTTCAGCTAACTATAACTCGCGCCCCCTGCAATGCACTGCTGATGACGTCACATATTACATCACTCATGACATGGTCAGTGACATCACTGATGACATCACTGAAAACGTGAAAAGGGGGCAGGGTAGAGAGTTCCTGACCCCCTAGCCTTTGTCAGGGGGTCCCTGAAGGACCCCGAAGGCAGAAAAAAACATTTCATTTTTTTTCAGAAAATCGCACCGTGAAAAACCCTTAAAAAAAAACCAACCTTTTTAATACGTAGTTTATTGTAGAATAAATATATAAAAAATATAATAATACATACATAACTTAGCATTTAAAAAACCGTACAAATTCACTGAAAAAACCATAGGTTTCACACACGTTATAGTTAGGAATTAGGATTTAAAAAACCTTGCAAATTCACTTAAAAAACCATAGGTTTCACACATGTTATAGTTAGGTGGACCAATGAAATTCACCCGTTATAGTTAGTTCAGATAACTATAACTCGCGTCATGCCATGAGTGATGTAATATGTGACGTCATCAGCAGTGCATTGCGGGCGCGAGAGTTATAGTTAGCTGAACTAACTATAACGGGGGAATTTCAATGGTTTTGTACGAGTGAAAAGTCCAGCTAACTATAACGCCCCTGAAACCTATGGTTTTTTCAGTGAATTTCTAAGGTTTTTTAAATGCTAATTCCTAACTATAACGTGCCTGAAACCTATGGTTTTTTCAGTGAATTTCAAAGGTTTTTTAAATGCTAATTTCTAACTATGCCTACAGAGATACGACATGTGAAGAAAGAAGAAAAAACGCACAGAAAGAAAAAAAAGAAATGCAGAAAGAAGCAACAGAAGTCCTCAACGACGAAGAAAAGTGCAGGAAGAAGGATAACGTGCAGAAAGAACAAACAGAAGAGCAGAAAGAAGCCTTATTGCAAAATCATCCTGTACCCTCAACTTTTTCAGACGGATACTGGTGGTAACTGAATCTGACTAACCAGTCCTAGAGCCAGTGCTATGTTAAACGACACTCAGAATACAGTGAAAACACCTACATACACTAGGGAACACTATGCGTTGGGGTCCCCCTATGATCAACATGGCCTCCTCTGTAAGCCCCTAGTATATAATAGGGCAGGGGATTAAAACTACCTCTTAAAATGCGCCACAGGGTGTGTTTGCACACGTCACCTCACGCCCCATCCCCTCACTTCCCCACTGTGTAAACACGCCCTGTGGCCGTTTAAGTTGGGAGATTAAGTCCCCTTGAATCCTGAGGGTCCCTAGGGTCCAACTAGACCACTAGGTACCTCCACTAAGCGCCACAGAGCTGCGTTGCAGAGAGATGTAAAAAGGGGCACGGCCTAGACCACCTCTTTGCAACGCAGCGGAGTGGTGCTTACTGGAAGCACCCGGTGGGCTAGTTGGCCCCCAGGGGCCCTCAGGATTGAAGGGGAATTATTTCCCCAACTTAAAACGCGCCACAGGGCTTGTTTGCACACGTTAACTCAGGCCCGTCCCCTCCCTTCACCACTGTGTAAAAAAGCCCTTGTGGCCGTTTTTAGTTTGGAGATTGAGGTAATTTGAATCCTGAGGGTCTCTAGGGTCCAACTAGCCCACTAGGTACCTCCAGTATGCACCACAGAGCTGCGTTGCAGAGAGGTGTAAAAAGTGGCACGGCCTGGACCACCTCTCTGCACGGGCCAAAATGCGCCACAGGGCTTGTTTGCACACGTTAACTCAGGCCCGTCCCCTCCCTTCACCACTGTGTAAACACGCCCTGTGGCCGTTCTAAGTTGAGAGATTAAGTCCCCTTGAATCCTAAGGGTCCCTAGGGTCAAACTAGCCCACTAGGTACCTCCAGTAAGCGCCACAGCTCCCTGGCGCACACTGGAGATACCTGTTGGGCTAGTTGGCCCTCAGGGACCCTCAGTATTGAAGGGGGGTGCATTTGCAGAGTGCTGCAAGGAGGGGGCGTGGCCTCCAGCGCAATGCCGGTCCTTTATTTATTTTATTTTTTTAAGAAGGAGGGCTGTGTGGCCCTCCTTCTTTTTCTAATTAATTGGCCTTGGGGACCCCATCCGCCAGGGCCTGCACCCAAATTTTTGAAAAAAATTAATTTGGCCCTCCCAAGGCCTTAATCGGCCCCGGGGACCGCAACTTCCGGGTCATGGCCTTTTTTAAAATTTAAATTCTTTAGGAGGGGGCTGCGTTGCCCCCTTCCTCAGGCCACTTACGGCTCCGGGGACCCCATCCCCCGGGGCCGGCCTTTGTTTTTTATTATTTTAAAAATATATATATTTATAGAAACACCCAGGACATGCTGGACAAACTGTATGTACCTATCACCATGACGATTTGCGTGATATTCATTAAAAGGCGACTATGCATAGAATGAGTCCACATGGAATGTATTTACACCGCTAGTGAAGCTCTGACGTGTCTGACGCCCTACCGTGCCTAATCCCAGTGCCCCCACCGGTGGGTACTCTCCAAGTAGACACCCTTGTCGTTTATTTATACAAACATGGGTAGCTATTGACGGGCACATTAAATATACACGCACACCAAGCCATTCAAAGGGGATTAGAAAAAAATTCGACCAAACTATGCAAGAAACCCCCCTCACGGTTAATAAAAAACACATCCACCGCCGACTGTGTACTACTTTTTATTTTACTCTCTGGAAAGGAGACGAACCTCACTTGAGAGTCACAGCGTGCTCCTGGCTGAGCCCAATGCTGTGTTACACCCACCAGTGCCCGTCGATTGCCTCATACCTCTGTGTTGTATTCCACCAGCTAGTGCGTATGCTATGACACTCTCTAGCCCATGTGCACTGGAACACCACCCCGTGATTATGCCACACTTGCCTTCGCATGGGTTATATTGCCCCATCTAACGTGCCTTCCTCGATGTGTATGTTATAACGCACAGCGCTATGCCATACATGTTACAATCTGGGATCCATATCTTTGTCACAGTGCATATACAACGTTACACTCCCCAGCACATATTTTATATTACAACTTTAGAGACTAGTTATGTTACACAACACTGCCCTGTGCATATTACACTCCAAGGCGCATATCGCATAGCACGCGCTAGTGCCTGTGCTATCTCGCGCTCTCCAATGAATCTGTCATTGCGCACAATGTATTACATATTATATTTCACGCCCCGGTTCATCTTATATCACACTTTTTGGTGCATAGTTTATACCATATACTACATCTAGTTTTCATTTTCAATCGTGCTCTCAGGACTATGTTCTATATAACACTGCGTCCACCTACCCTTTTCGCGGGCATTACATTTTGCGATGGGGGTGGAGGGTCAGGGGGTGTTTCTGCCAAGTGAGCCCGGAGTCACAGTCACAAAGGTCCTCTTCTTCCTGAATAAAAGTGAGATTATGCTGCATACTTGTTCATATTTTAAGTAGTTCGCACAGACACACATTTTAAAAACAATAACGTTCCTAATACCCACCTTCTCTGAACAGTTAGCTTGCTGCCCCATCCACCTCCTCCCTGTCCTCTGTTGTCTGAATCCATGGACTAGCCTCCTCCCTCCTGCCATGCATGGTCTGATGTGCTGCCACTGCCCTCCATTTAGCATGATGTACCAGTCCACTCCTCCTGCCCTCCATTGCCCAATTCTATGGCCCATCATTGACCTCCTGCTTAGCCTCTGTACTTAGCTTGCTGCCCCTATTCTCCTTCCCCCTGCCCTCCGATGTCTTTGTGCATGCCCCTGCTCCATCCTTTTTGCCCACTATGTTCCATGGACCTGCCACTCCTATCTACTCTGAGTGTTCTGTTGAGCTGCCACTCCCCTCCCACCTGCCTAGCATTGTCAGATGACTGTAACCTGTCCCTGCCACCTCCACCCTGCCTGTCCACATGCCATGCCCCTATCACCTTCCTCCTGTCCTCCATGGTCCATTTTACTGCCACACCCTTCTGCCCTTCCTGATCTGTTGTGCTGCAACTGCTCCTCCTGCCTGCCCCACGCGGTCTGTTGTGAGGCCCCTTCCCCTGAACTCTCTTGTCTGTGCCCAGGTCCTGACCCTCCCTTCTATCCTCCATGGTCCTTTGTGCATGCCCCTGCACCCTCCTTCTTGCCCACCATAGCCATTGTGCTGCCACTAACCCTCCCGCTTGCCATGCATGGTCTTCTGTGCTGCCATGGCCACTCCCACCTTCCCTGTGTGGTCAGCTAGCTGCCCCTGACCCCCTCCCACCTTCCCTCCATGGTCTGTGTGTATGCCACCATAGTCTCATTGTTGCTCTCCATGGTGTGTCTTGTTTCTAGTGCCCATCCTGCCTGACCTCCATGGTCATCTTGCTGCTCCTGCCCTGCCACCTTGCCCCCAGCCCTCTGTTTCCATGTGCAGACCCCCTATTCCCTCCCTCCTGGCTTGTCTGTTCCATTGTAATGCCCCTGATCCGTCCCTCCTGCCCTTTATGGTCTGTTATGCTGCAGCTTTCCCTCCTGTCTGTCCATTATGGTCAGCTAGCTACCAAAACTGGGGTATTGATTTTCCCCTTTGAGTTACATTGAAAAAGAGGAGATTGTAGACAGGAGACAGATCAAATAAAGCCCATTTGAGCTTAAAAACATTGGACGTTTCCTTGCTGAAACGGGTCTGTCTGTTGGCATGTATGGTTGTACTACCACTGCCTCTTCCTTCTGCCCACAATTGTCTATTATATTGCCACAGCCTCTCTTGCCAGTCCTGTATTGTTGGTTTGTTGCCCCTGCCCCCCTTTCCACTGCCCTCCATAGTCTGTTGTGCTGCCACTGCCCTTCCAGCCTGCCCAGTGTGGTCAAATTGTTGCCTCTGCACTCTCCTACCTGCCTTCAATTTTCAGAGTCCGTGCCCCTGGCCTCTGCCTCTCAACAGTATCCCAATGAACAACTAGATTGCTAACATTCTATATTATTACAAAAGTGTGGAATGCCTGACGTCATCTTGATGTAATCAAAACTGTAATACCTAGAGTATTTCCTTTAGAAATTACATATATGAGAGGGTCTTATTTGCATCAAAATTATGGTTAGTGCTCTAAAAAACTAAAATGAGGACATATTTTCTGAGTTTTCAAATAGCAACAAAGAACTTTTAAATTATTTGTAGTCTTTATGTTTTTTTATCCAGTTGACCACTTGATTAAATGTTGCACCTTGGCGAGAGGATGTGGTGTTACTTCTAGAGCTGCAGACTTTGCAACTGGGGAACCAGGTTGGAGTTTCTGCTTCAGCTCAACATTCTGTGATTGTGGTCAAATCACTTAATCTCCCAATGTCTACAACCAAAATGAATTTGGTCTTGTGTGATGTAACCAATGCTCATGTAAAGCATTCCAATACCTGACAAGTCTGCACTATATAAAACTGCAAATACACAAAAAATAAGTGTTTTGCACGCTTCTGTCATTGGGCTACATGTGGGCTACATCTGGGTGATATTTGTGCTGCATTTAGGCTCTTTTGTGTCTGGTGGCCATCTTGGGAGATTTATTTGTTATGAAGTTTCCTAATTTCCTCATTTACTGCAGTCTCCTCAGTAGGAAATGCTTTCAGTTTTTTACTTTGATTCCATTAAGAAGGTATTCAGATATGTCACACCTTTGCCATAAATTCTGAATGTTAGCACTCTAGTTGCTCATTAGATCACTGTAGTAAAGCTACTGCTCACCACGGACGTCTGCTGCTGCTATTAAAAGTGCATGTTTCAGTCTGCATATCAGAATGTTTTAATGAAATAGAAGAGGATTTGAGAAGTCACTCAAAAGGTGCCCTAATTTTTCTTTCTTCAGCACTAATCATAATTTCTATGGCAAAATGAACCCCCTCATTGTGTTCCTTTTTAAATTAAATGTTTTAAGTGTTACCAGTTTATTCCAATCAAGATGGCTTCAGGTGTGCCTTACTTGTGTCATAAGTAAGACAGTAAGCGCTCTAGTTGTTCTTAAGAACACTCTGGGACATTCTGTCATTAGGCTATACTTGGGCTATATCTGGGTGATATTTGGGCTACATTTGGGCTCTTTTGCCTCTGGTGGCCATCTTGGGAGATTTATTTGTTATGAAGTTTCCTAATTTCCTCATTTACTGCAGTCTCCTCAGTGGGAATACTTTCAGTTTGTTATTTTGATTCCATCAAGAAGGCATTCAGATGTGTCACACATTTGCCATAAATTCTGAATGTTAGCACTCTAGTTGCTCATTAGATCACTGTAGTAAAACTACTGCTCACCAGGGAAGTCTGCTGCTGGTATTCAAAGTGCATGTTTCAGTCAGCATGTCAGAATTGGTTTTTGAAATAGAAGAGGATTTGAGAAGTCAAAATATGCCCTAATTCTTTTTTTCTGCAGAATTAATCATAATTTCTATGGCAAAATGAACCCCCTCATCTTGTTCCTTTATAAAGTAAATGTTTTAAGTGTTACCACTTTATTCCAATCAAGATGGCTTCAGGTGTGCCATACTTTTGTCATAAGTAAGACTGTTAGCGCTCTAGTTGTTCATTAGAACACTCTGGGACATTCTGTCATTGGGCTATACTTGGGCTACATCTGGGTGATATTTGGGCTTCATTTGGGCTCTTCTGTCTCGTGTGGCCATCTTGGGAGATTTATTTGTTATGAAGTTTCCTAATTTCCTCATTTACTGCAGTCTCCTCAGTAGGAAATACTTTCAGTTTTTTACTTGGTTCCATCAAGAAGGCATTCAGATGTGTCACACATTTGCCATAAATTCTGAATGTTAGCACTCTAGTTGCTCATTAGATCGCTGTAGTAAAGCTACTGCTCACCAGGGAAGTCTGGTGCTGGTATTCAAAGTGCATGTTTCAGTCTGCATGTCAGAATTTTTTTATGACATAGAAGAGGATTTGAGAAGTCAAAATGTGCCCTAATTTTTCTTTCTGCAGCACTAATCATAATTTCTATGGCAAAATGAATCCCCTCATTGTGTTCCTTTATAAATTAAATGTTTTAAGTGTTACCACTTTATTCCATTCAAGATGGCTTCAGGTGCGCCATACTTTTGTCATAAGTAAGACTGTTAGCGCTCTAGTTGTTCGTTAAAACACTCTGGGACATTCTGTCATTGGGCTATACTTGGGCTACATCTGGGTGATATTTGGGCTACATTTGGGCTCTTTTGTCTCTGGTGGCCATTTTGGGAGACTTATTTGTTATGATGTTTCCTAATTTCCTCATTTACTACAGTCTCTTCAGTAGGAAATACTTTCAGTTTTTTACTTTGATTCCATCAAGAAGGCATTCAGATGTGTCACAAATTTGCCATAAATTCAGAATGTTAGCACTCTAGTTGCTTATTAGATCACTGTAGTAAAGCTACTGCTCACCAGGGAAGTCTGCTGCTGGTATTGAAGTGCATGTTTCAGTCTGCATGTCAGAATTTTTTAATGAAATAAAAGAGGATTTCAGAAGTCAAAATGTGCCCTAGTTTTTCTTTCTGCAGCACTAATCATACTTGTTATGGAAAAATGAACCCCCTCATTTTGTTCATTTTTAAATTAAATGTTTTAAGAGTTACCACTTTAATCCAAGCAAGATGGCTTCAGGTGGACTGTTAGCGCTCTAGTTGTTCTTTGGAACACTCTGGGAAGCTGCAGTAGAACACAAAGGAATCAACTGACAGTCTCTGCCCTTGTTGGATGTACATGTTTTACTGAGAATGTCAGACTTCATTCTCACATGACTGAGAAAGATAATGTGAATTTACAGAAAATATGCTCTCAGTTAGCTTATAGATCACCTTCCAAACCTCTGTGGGAAAAGCATGAGAAAATAGTTTTCTCTCAAACATGATTTATGATATCACAGCAGAAGGCATTTTCACATGGTAAAATCACCTTAGAACACACCACAATTCCTAAAATGAGTATGGTACCATCAACAAATGATTTATAATGTAACTAAAGTCTTGAAACCTTCTATGAACTGCAATGCTTTTTAATGAGGTGTTATCATGTATATTGGTCCCAAGATGGCTGCCAACACTTCTTGGATGAAGTGCTGACAGCCAATCAGATCGCACGATGAGATGTGTGGTTAGGCTCCGCCCAGATATATATGTGATTTTACTTTTGATTTACTCAGGAACTACTGAACGGATTTACACCATTTAAGCAAAAGGCACATGCCTGACCTGAGGACTACCTCTTTGCCAAATTTCAAGTAATTCTGTTCAGCCGTTCGGGCTGTACCTTCGACTAAATGTCCTATGGGAAAATGCATGGGGAAAACGCGTTTTGGGACCACCCTTTTTTCTCAGCCCGCGCTTGACGAATCACCCCAAGACTTTCAGGGTAGGAGCTGAGCGGAGCGCCCCATTAGTTTTGAAAATTTCACGAAGATAAGTCAACCGGCGCCAAAGTTATTCAAATTAGAATTTTCAGATTTCCTATGGGAACTCGGTCCTAACTATAACTATCTACTGGCGACCGCCAGTAGATAATATATATTCACTGAAAAAAACAAAGGTTTCAGGGGCGTTATAGTTAGCTGGACATTTCCCTTGTACAAAACCCTAGAAATTCCCCCGTTATAGTTAGTTCAGCTAACTATAACTCGCGCCCCCGCAATGCACTGCTGATGACGTCACATATTACATCACTCATGACATGGTCAGTGACATCACTGATGACATCACTGATGACATCTCAAATGACATCACTGATGACATCACTGATGACGTCATCCAGTGAGTCAGTGTTTCTGTAAAGTTTTAATATGTTTAATATATATAGGGAAAGGCCTGTTGAAGAATGAATCAATTTCATTAATTATGTTTTTTTGAAATTCTTTATTAACACTGTTTTTTTAACCTATTTTTTAATTTAAATATTTTCAAAATTAAAAAATATGATTTGTTTTTATTGTGTTTTTCAAACATATTTTTTTATTTTAAAAAAAATATTTTTGAACTATATGTTCAAAACTTTTTTTTATATATATTTTTCCATGTTGTTTTGGATCCGCGTACTCTTATGTGCACCATTCTCGATCCCTACGCGGAAGCATCAGCGCATGGTATGCGTTGGGTACGTGTTTAGTGCACGATCGCAATGCGACCGGTTCGCGACTCCCAGCCTATACGCGACACGTTCGATGTATGTAACGCGACGTTTGCGCGCTTCCGCAATGCGTCATCTGCGTCTATGACGCGGTAGGTGCGCGGATCCCACGAAATATTTAACATTTAAAAAAACATATATATGTATTTCATGTGAATATTAATTGAAGACAAACTCTAAACTAGTCTTAAAAGTAATATATTTTTACATCTAATTCTATATTTCTTTTTAATTCAATTTCGCGGCTGCGCGCTGGGTGCATGATGCGTAAGCGCAGGGTGCGCGGATCCCATGTGACCTGCAAAAACAGAGATTTGATTGGTTCATTACACTTCCTGTTCTAACTATTGAAAGACCCCACCCAATTCAATCATTCTTCTTTGACCTTCTTTGGAGGAGCATCTCTTTGCAGAGAAGAAGATTTTTTTAGACTAAGTTTACACTTAGCTCTAACTTTTTTCAACCAAAAATGGCTTCAGGGCAGCAGGCATCACCTGCATCTCCTCATACATCTGAGGATGAATTTTTGGAGGAGACACCACGCACACCACGTTTTTCATCTGTGGTGTGGAAATCTTTAACTTTTCCCGAGGGGCAAATGAAGACCAATGCCACCTTGGTCACATGCAAGATTTGCAAAAGAGTGCTGTCTTGAGGGGATCCTAACAAGAAATACTCTTGCGGGACGGCTAGTATGATGAAGCACCTGAGGAGCCTTCATCCTAACAATCTTGCACGAGAAGAATGCTGACGGATGAGAGACACTCCTGCTCCTGCGCCTTCTACCTCATCGCAGCCGAGCACTTCAAGAGCGCATCCATCAGCCCAAAATTTGGACATCCGTCTTCAATTTCAATGCGACTTTATGCTACGGTGAGCAGTCGATCGATCTGATCTGCCGCCGGCAAGAAAGTCACAATTGCTAGGTTTTTTTTTTGCTTTTTTTTTGTCCCCTGAAGTTTATTGATTGGTTCCTCCTGTTTTTTTTGCAAAAAAAACCCCAAAATTTAAAAATTGTTCAGAAAACCCCCCAAAAAATATAAAAGAAGAAAGAAAAAAAAAAGTTCTTCTAAGAACTAACTTTCCTGGTTTAAAAAAAGAGCAACCTTTCTTTGTTAGTGTGTGAAAGTTTAGATGAATGTATGTGTAGTACATAATGAATGCATTAGTAACGTATGGTGAATGTATAAGTGCAGAACTATGAGGAAGTGCTGCAGCATCACACAGTAACCTCTTTAACTGCAGTGTGCTGTAGTACTTCCGAAGCACAGGGACGCAACATATGTACATAAATATGTTGCAAATCTATGCTTCTCTCTGCACGGCTGCTTAAACTGCAGCCATATGGTGACACAGGCACCCTTGCACCATAGTGCAAGTATATCTGTGTCATGTGCTGTTTGTTTTTCTGCAGGAAGACACGCCTTCCTGCACAAAAACAATCAGAAAACACATTTTTCTCCTTCAATGTATGCTGAACAGTTTAGCATGCATTGAAGATGTAAAAATGTGAAGAAATGAAAATAATTCTACTTGTTGTGCTTTCCTACACCAATTTTAGAATGGTGCAGCATTCACACACATATCGAGATTTATGATTTCTGATAAATCTAGAGATGTGTCTTGTTCTATGAGTATTCAGTGCAATCATGCACAACAACACTAATAGAACACCCTTTCAACGCAAAGTGGTGTGTATGATGGCGTTGTATTTACATGGAGTAGAAAATGTGCACAGAGTGCCTTTTCCTCTCTTTGTAAATATGAAAGACTGTCTTGCACAATAACTATGTTACAAAAAGTAACATATTTCTGTTTTTAAAATTGCTTGCGAATGATAGAAGGTAAGCACAGAGTTTTGTCTGCAAAGATGCTCAAAGAAGAATGATTGAAATGATTGCGGTCCTTCAATAGGTACAATGGGAAATATTATGAACCCCTCAAATCTCTTTTTTTGCAGGTCACATGATATCTGATTATGGTCAGATTTTAAAACTACATAGGTATAAACAGAGTGTTTTTAGAAACGTGTTTCAACGTTGTAGCTTCTTGCAGACCTCCTCAGTCTGCATATTGAGACTTAGTTAAACTTACCTTCACAGTAATAGGAATAAAAAATGGTATACATTTTTTCAAGATTTTCATTGCAATCTAAATTGATATAAATTGCTTATTTTAAAATTTGGATCTGTGAAAGAAAAAAAAAAAAAATTATGACATGTAATAATACATTTTTTACAACACAGCTTAATTTCCACAAAGTAATTTGTTTGCCTTTTTTGCTGTTCTCAGAATATATTGAATTTCACTAGAAATAGTGATTTCAATCGTACTCATCACTTAACAGCGGGCAAAAACAAAAACAATCAGAAAGATTGTTAAAAAAAAACCAACATGCTATTCTCAGTAAAATACCCGAAAATACAAATCACACATATATGAAATGCTTACGACTTAACACATTTAATAACTTTAACTTATAAAAACTGTAAATATGGCCGCTTTAAAATATTCACCGAATCAATGACCACCAAAAAGTCCATAATTCAAAAATATACCTTTCCTTGAGGCCAAATGGTATTTTTGCACTCCTTCTTTATGTAAATTGTCCAATGGTAGTCCTATAAATTATAATAATAAATTCCTCAGAGAATGAATGATCTTCCTAAAACTTTGACTTTAAAAATATTAGGTAGGAATTTTGTAATTCCCTAGGCAAACGCTGTTTAAAAACCAACTGAGAATCATTACAAAGTGTCCAGCCTTTGTCACATTTTAGATAGGCAGTGTAATGTCCAGATGTGGTGGAAGGACCATCATGGAAAGTTATAGCAATTGCTACAAAAGTCCTTCCTGATATTGATAGTTGTGCTGCTATAAATTGCTTTATTAAAGTATCCAATTTTCTTCCGTCAGCTGTACAACGTTGCATCATTAAAATTATGTATTTTCCATATTTTGTTAAGAATAATGTGGATAACATTTCTGATTTACATTGCCTACACTCCATGTTTTGATTTGCACCTTTAACTAATTTATTGAAAGATACCGATTTACAGTATGGTAATGTTAAATACAGAAATCTCTCACTGTCTACATTGGTGCTACATGTATACATGCAATTTTCACAATCATGTTCCCATTTGTAAGAAAGGCCAAAAATATTTTCTATTTCTACACCTTCATTTTCAAAAATGGTAAGCATATACATTAAGAATTCCTGAGCATCTTGTTGGATATTTTGGGAAAATTGTGTAGAACCAGAATACACATCCAAAACACTACGAACATCTGAAACAGATTGTATTTTACTTGTATCTGTTGTCAATTTTTCAGAACAGAATGCAACAGAGAACAAAATCTTTTTTGCCGATTCTGCATAATTTGTTCTCGCAAACCTTCCAGATAAAAAACAACATTGACCACTACATTAGCATAGCAGTTGACACCTGAACTATTTTCAAACTGATAACCAACAATCTCTTCAACAGTGTCCATTTTTTTTACCTGCAATCACAACATTATCTTGTTCTTTTCCCTTCTTGACATCTTCAGTACAGATATTCTCAAACCTTCTTTTTCGACCAACCACATGCGTTTCAAATACAGCATATCGACCTAAATTGGGAGCATACACCCTTCTTAACCTATTTTACTCTTTTACACAGTTTGCATCTGCAGTAACCTTCGTCTCATCAAAATCAATCAAAAACAAACCAGATAATGTTCTGACTCGTGACAAAGCAACATATGCCATACCCTCTCGATATCGTCGACAGTCATACAGACTGTTGGAGTTACGGCTATCTACCGACTCCTGCGTGACGTGCTGAGAACCCTGACGATTGGACGAGGGGTCCCGCAAGATAACCGTAATCACAGCGTAAATGGCCAGTACAGGAGGAAGAGTGTGTTCACATGGTGATTCGTGTGCTTCATAGGTGCCCATCTGGGGGCGCAATATGAAAAAGAACATTGGCATACAGCTAAAGAATCATATATTTAACAATGTCGAAGTACGCCGACGATATGTGAAATCTGAAATGGGGCATTGCCATTGGCCCATGATCGTCCACTCCCCTATCCTGTCACTGTGCAGGGACCAATGAAGATCCAGGTATGAACTTAAAAGCACAATCATGCTAGTGATGTTTTATTTATGAAGCAAGCAGAAGAAGGCATACAGCCGAAACGCGTCCTTGCAAATAAAGTTATTTTAAAAGGGACCCCGTGAGTGCAGCAAGTTTCTTTGAAACTGGAGCGTTGATATTTGGCATGGGCCCACCTCCGTGCGTGCATGCAACCCGTCGTGAAGAGTGTAGCTGCGCCTTAAGGTGGACTATGGAGCAAAGTATTATATACATGGCGTCTTGCACCGCCTGAAGGGAATCCTGGCATGAAACGTCGATATCGTCGACAGTCATACAGACTGTTGGAGTTACGGCTATCTACCGACTCCTCCGTGACATGCTGAGAACCCTGATGGTTGGACGAGGGGTCCCGCAAGATACCCATCACCACAGCGTAAATGGCCAGTACAGGAGGAAGAGTGTGTTCACATGGTGATTCGTGTGCTTCAGACGTGCCCATCTGGGGGCGCAATATGAAAAAGAACATTGGCATACAGCTAAAGAATCATATATTTAACAATGTCGAAGTACGCCGACGACATGTGAAATCTGAAATGGGGCATTGCCATTGGCCCATGATCGTCCAATCCGCTCTCCTGTCACTGTGCAGGGACCAATGAAGATCCAGGTATGAACTTAAAAGCACAATCATGCCAGTGATGTTTTATTTATAAAGCAAACAGAAGAAGGCATACAGCCGAAACGCGTCCTTTCAAATAAAGTTATTTTAAATGGGACCCCGCAAGTGCAGCAAGTTTCTTTGAAACTGGAGCATTGATATTTGGCATGGGCCCACCTCCGTGCGTGCATGCAACCCATCGTGAAGAGTGCAGCTGCGCCTTAAGGTGGACTATGGAGCAAAGTAATATATATATATATATATATATATATATATATATATATATATATATATATATATTCACTGAAAAAACCATAGGTTTCAGGGGCGTTATAGTTAGCTGGACATTTCCCTCATACAAAATCCTAGAAATGTCCCTGTTATAGTTAGTTCAGCTAACTATAACTCGCGCCCCCGCAATGCACTGCTGATGACGTCACATATTACATCACTCATGACATGGTCAGTGACATCACTGATGACATCACTGATGAGATCTCAAATGACATCACTGATGACATCACTGATGATGTCATCCATTGAGTATGTGTTTCTGAACAGTTTTATTATGTTTAATATATATAGGGAAAGGCCTGTTGAAAAATAAGTGGGTGTACAAGTGTGTGAATGGATGATTTTCTAGGTGCGTAACTGAGTCTATAAGTGAGTCATTAAATGTATCTTACTGCAGACTAGTGACTAAACTGTGTTAATGTCTGTATGTGTCTGTGTGTTGGTGTATAAGTGGTTGCATGGTTTTGTGAATAGCTATATGAGTGTCTATATGGGTTATTGATTGGTTGTCTGAGTATCTGTATGGGTGCCTAAGTGTTTGTGTGGGTAGGGTGTGTGTGACTCTGTGACTAGATGTGTGAGTGGGTGATTCAGTGGGTGCATGTTTTTATGAGTGTATCTGTGATGGACTGTATGCTTGGGTGAGTGTATGTATAGGTGTGTTAGTGATTGAATGTATATCTCAGTGGTACATGTGTGAGTAACTACATATGTGAAAGGCAGTATATATGTGTAAGAGTATATAAGTGGGTATATGTGAGAGTGTGTGATTGTGAGAGTGGCTGTATGGATGAGTGTGTGCTTGTATCAGTGATTATATAAGAGCGTAAGAATGTGGTACTATTTTTATGAGTAAGTGAACTTGTGTGTGTATAACTGCATAGGTGAGTAAATGGGAGTGTGATTAATTATTTGCATGACTGACTAGGTGTATGTCTATGGATGATTGGCGGTGTCTGAGTGTCTATATAGGAATATAAATGCATATGATAGTCCTGTACTGAGTGACTGTAAGTATGAGTGTCTCTACAGGTAAGTGAGTGGAGGTGTGTGTAGACCTAAGAGTCAATGAGTGTGTATGTAGTTATTGGTATTGGAGTATCTATGGTTTTGAGAATGGAAGTCTGAAATTTTGAGTCGGTGTATCAAAGGTTATATTAGGGTGTGAGAAGATGCACTAATTTATCACATGGATGACGTCATCAGTGATGTCATCAGTGATGTCATTTGAGATGTCATCAGTGATGTCATCAGTGATGTCACTGACCATGTCATGAGTGATGTAATATGTGACGTCATCAGCAGTGCATTGCGGGGGCGCGAGTTATAGTTAGCTGAACTAACTATAACAGGGGAATTTCTAGGGTTTTGCACGAGGGAAATGTCCAGCTAACTATAACGCCCCTGAAACCTATGGTTTTTTCAGTGAATTTCTAAGGTTTTTTAAATGCCAATTCCTAACTATAACGCCCCTGAAACCTTTGGTTTTTTCAGTGAATTTCAAAGGTTTTTTAAATGCCAATTCCTAACTATAACATGCATGAAACCTATGGTTTTTCAGTGAATTTCAAAGGTTTTTTAAATGCTAATTCCTAGCTATATCAGGCCTAAACCCTATGTTTTTTTCAGTGAATTTCAAAGGTTTTTTAAATGCTAACTCCTATCTATAACTTATCTCTGAAGATATCATGTTTAATGATTTTGATTGGATTTCTATATTTTTCAAATTCAGTGTGTCATTTCATTAGGTACATTTTTGTTAAAATACTTTTCTATCACCATTTTTAAATGTATTTTTTCAATGAATTCTTTTAAAAATTACAAAATATTATTTGAACTTAATGGGTTTTTCAAACATATATTTTTATATTTTTCAAAATATTTTTTTAACTATATGTGCAAAACTTTATTTTATATATTTTTTTCAATGTTTTTGGATCCGCACACCCTAAGCGCACCATTCTCGATCCCTACGTGATTGCATCCGCGCATGGTATGCGTCGGGTACGTTGTTAGTGCGCGATTTCAATGCGTCCGGTACGCGACTCCTAGCCTATACGCGACACGTTCGATGCACGTAACGCGACATTTAAGCGCTTCCGCGATGCGTCACCTGCGTCTATGACGCGGTAGGTCCGCGGATCCCGCGAAAAATGTAACATTTAAAAAAACATATTTATGTATTGCATGTGAATATTAATTGAAGACAAACTCTAAACAAGTCTTAAAACTAATATATTTTGAGATCTAATCCTATATTTCTTTTTAATTCAATTTCGCGGATGCGCACTGGGTGCGTGCTGCATAAGCGCACGGTGCACGGATCCCATGTGACCTGCAAAAAAAGAGATTTGATTGGTTCATTACACTTCCTGTTCTAACTACTGAATGACCCCACCCATTTCAATCATTCTTCTTTGAGCTTCTTTGGAGAACCACCTCTTTGAAAAGAAGAACATTTTTTAGACTAAGTTTACACTTAGCTCTAATTTTTTTCAACCATAAATGGCTTCAGGGCAGCAGGCATCACCTGCATCACCTCAAACCTCTGACGATGAACTTTTGCCGGAGTTACCACGCAAAGAACGTTTCTCTTCAGTGGTATTTAAATTTTTTACTTTTACCGAGGGGCAGAATAAAACCAATGCCACCTTGGTCACATGCAAGATTTACAAAAGAGTCCTATCGAGAGGGGATCCTAACAAGAAATACTCTTGCGGCACGGCAAGTATGATGAAGCACATGAGGACCCTTCATCCAAACAATCTTGCAAAAGAAGAGTGCCGACGGATAAGAAACACTCTTGCTCCTGCGCCATCCACCTCATCGCAGCCGAGCACATCAAGAGTGCATCCATCAGACCAAACCTTGGACATCCGTCCTCAATTTCAATTTTTAAAAGTGCTCTGCACTAAGTGCAATAACACTTAAGCTTAATCTTTATCTCCCAACAATTTAATTTTTCTTTCCTTCGATCCGCAAACCCACCGCATGAGGATCCGTGCATCCAATGCGATAGGATGTGCGCACCGTGCGTGCATTTTGCCGTTTTTTTTTTTTTTAAAGGGGGCCCCAGGGGGTTCTTCTGGGACCCCCTAAGCACCTCTAGAGGGTCAGAGTATTTCCACTCGGCCCCCTTTATATGTTTTACACACTTATTCCACTTGCTTCTTCAGCCTCGCTTCTACCGAGGCAGAAAATGGCCGCCAACAGTTCCTGGTTTCGAATGTAGAGAGACACTCGACAGCCAATTAGCATTCAGCGCGCGATCGGAAGGGTGCGCGCTCGGTTCGGGGAGGTTGCGCTTACGGTGCGGGTACGGTCCGCGGATCCTCCCCGGCCACAGATATCACTAACTATTTTACCTTAATTTTCTCAGGAACTACTGAACAGATTCACACCATATATGCAAAAGGCACGAGTCCAAACTGAGGACTACCTCTTTGCCAAATTTGATGTCATTCCGTTCAGCGGTTCGGGCTGAAGCTGCGACAACAGATCCTATGGGAAATTGCAAGGGGAAAATGCGTTTTGGGACCCCCCTTTTTTCTCGGCCCCCGCTTGACGGATCACCACAAAACTTTCAGGGTAGGAGCGGAGCGGAGCTGGCCAAAAGTTTGGAATGTTTCGCGAGGATTCGTCAACCAGCGCCAAAGATATTCCCAATAGAATGTTGCGGATTTCCTATGGAAAATAGGTCCTAACTATAACTATCTACTGGCGACCATAGATGTGATCAAGCCCGGTTGAATCCGGGCGAAACGCGTCATGTTGCTGTAAAGGGGAAATAAAACTTGCACTTTGAAGAAACTTATCTGCGTGGTGGTCCGTTCCTGGTTGTGTTTGACACAACTTTTAAAAATCAAGGATTGTGGTTGTAATATATATCACATCGATTGTTCAACTTATGAAAGGTATCCTCCAAACCACTTAATTTCATCACATAGCTTATCAGAAAGGCACTAGTCTTCTATTGATAATTCAACACAGTCAGCAATGCACTCTTGCGCAAATCACTGACTCTACACTGGTACAAACAATCAATGAAAAAAAATTGTATTGTCACGAAATTACCTGTGTCATTTGAATTGTATTTTGTAATTTGAATTAATATGATTTGTATCACTGTATGGAGTAATCCATCACTTAAGTATTTCTTGTAAGTCTATGAAAAAAGTGCACTTACCTTGTATAAAACTGTGTAATGGAGACAATAGTCATGTGACCAAGACCACGGACGTGGTCGAAACGCGTCGTCCTCTTCTGCCTTTTGAAAAATAAACTGCTACACTGATCGAGCGGGCTCGTGTGGATTCTTTTCCGACTGGGATCGACATTGTGTGAAATAATTTGGCGGCGGCGACCGCCAGCGAAGCCCCGACTCGCGAGGAAGGGTGCTCTCCTTCCGTCCATCCTTCGATTGGTCTTCCGAGAAAAGTGAGCACCCGCCGGCTGATTTGCAAGTTTGAGTGGCGAAAAGTACTAACTGCGGCAAGATAAGTAAATTGACCGGCAACTACGGAGCCCAAGCAAGGTAGCGGTGCACTTTGTTGTGCGAGCACTTCCTGGAGTCCTGCTTTGTCTGTCTCGACAACCGGGGAGAGGAGGCAAGGTGCTGCGCGCTCTCGTGTGCGGCCCCTTCCGCGTACCCTGTCCCCTTGACAACCGAGAACAGAAGCAGATAGCGCATCGGCGCTTCCGTCTCTCTAGTCTCTGAATCTATCTGGAACTACGCTGCAACTTGCACAGGCCAGAGTTTACATGAGCCATCGGGCTCAGAAACGTACGATCAGTGACAAAGCAGTGTGCAAACAACGCACTTTCTCTATATCGTTTAAACCATGGCAGATGAGTTTATGAAAGGGCGTGAAGAATCCGCCAAGGCATTCTTTAGTAAAATACAGTCCGATGTACAAGCAGGCAATGCCAAGACCGATACCACACAAACCAACTTGAGACAAAAGGGCAATATTCTGGAACGTCTAAGGCGGAAAGAGATCCGTAGGTGGTGGGAAGCGACTGCCTTGCAAAACTATGTAGATGTTAATCGCATTCCCCGAGGACTGCGGATTATCATCACCCCCACATTATCAATACCTAAACCACAGGTATTAAGAGTCTGGATTGACAATACAACAGCTTGCTCAAAGCGGATGTTGGAGATACTGATAATGAATGCCTGGGATGAACATAAGGATTTACTAAAACAAATCCAGGACTTAATGGAGGATCTCAAGAAAGAAACCGATCAAAAGGAAGCTGATGAAATGATAAAATCGGTTGATGATCGGATGAAAAACTTTGAAAAGGACGTCATAGCAAGGAAACAACGGAAGTTTACACGTGATGAAAGAGACTATGCGTCAGGGCGAATTCTAACTTTTGCTAAAAAATACGACAAAATGAGAACGGACCTTGCAAAGGATCAAACATTAAGTCTTCTTGAATCAAGCAGAGAAGGATCTACAACTGACCTTAGTTCAGACCAGGAATCCTCTGGAAGTATCGCTTCAACCAGTACCGACCAACAGGTTTTTTCCAAGGAGTTACGCCTCCTCCAAAAGGCGAAGGAACAATCCAACCATGGGAGACCGAGAAGAAAAAGACAAGAAAGCTCAGGAAAAACTACAAAAGAAACATCAGACGTAGGAAATGCAAGAATAGCTGGAATGGGAACAAGAGGCCAGAAGACATCAACATTGTAATGGAGGACAATACACCAAAGATGACGGTAATTAATTTCACAAAAAAAGTACTTAACAATGATGAAATCAGTGTACTTGAATTAGGCCTGTCCTTCTGTCCAGAGATGCGTTTTGATTATGCACAAGCGCGAGTTGACTTGTATAAATTTGAAAGGAAGCTTAAATTGTGTAAAATGCATGCCAACAAAAAGACAGAGATAACACCTAGATCTGTGACAATTGGAAATATAGGCCTATCTATTGGTGATATACCCACACTACATGCCATGACTACTCTTGAACAGCTGAGACCTTCCGCAGCTGTCAGTGAAACTTTGGATCCCCTTGATCGTGCCCAGATGTCCCAAATTGTAACTACCCTTGATTTAGACATCAGAGAAACCACTTGCACAGGCTTTAAAGCCAAATCCAAGTATATTCCAACTCTAGCCAAAGACAATATTGATGTTTTTAGTGACTTGGTAGCACAAGATTTTCTTGAGCTCCTTAAGAGAAAGAATACACAGAGTAATAATTTGACCAAAACTCAGTGGGGGGCGGTTAACAGTTTACAAAATGATCAAGAAATAGTGATTAGGAGGAGGAGCCTAGCGCGCATCCAAGATGGTCGCGTGAGCACAGGGCTCCCCGGACCCTTTCTGCTCCTCGGAATTTATCCTGAGAATATCCTGATGTGGTTTATGGAATCTGGGAGATGAAGACCAGCTGAACACATATCTCTTTTCAAAAATCAATTCGGACCTGGGAATCCTGAGTTGTCGTCGTCGGAACTTTTGGGACCCACCCGACGGAGGTGACCGGGGTGAAGGCGACCCGTGGGGCCGGGCTGCAATTGAACAACAGCGGCTTCAGCGCGGTACCAGTTGCCGATCCACCACTTTCGGTTTCGGTTTTGGACTTCAGGAGACCAGCTGGCGGGTGCGCTCGGGGTGGAGAGGTGCTTCCTGGGCCTCTGCACGAGGTTTTCCTCCACCTGCCACTAGAGTGCCTATAGCCTCGGACCCCCTATACAGACATTTTGAGGTCTTCTTGCTGGCGCCCTTACACCTCTTGGTTGGAGGTCCCCTTGAGTGGCCGTGTTCACATGGGGGGCAAAGGGGGTCCCGAGGGGCGCAAGACCAAGGCCTCCCTCCGCGGGGGAGCGGTCCAGAGCAACAACATGGACCGCTACACCCAGGGCAGAGGGTCCCCTGGCGCTGCTGGCCTCCCCCCGGACGCTGCAGGGGGAGGCACGAACGTCTCTACGGAACTTTCCCTGCAGGACATTATGGGCGCCATTGCTGGCATCAGGGAAACCATCGCCACGCAATACGAGGCCCTGGCCCGTAAGATCGACACCGTCGCGGTTGATGTCACCCTGATCCGGGCCGACCTCTCCAAAACAAACGAGAGGGTCCAGGCCCTCGATACACGGACCTCCACCCTCGGTGCGGAGGTGTCGGATCTGCGGGCCGCGCTTGGAGACATCAGGGTGGTCAACGATCATATGGCCTGGCGGCTTGAGGACTTCGAGGGACGGGCCCGACGCAACAACATCCGCGTCATAGGTGTACCGGAGTCCTCCGACGGCCGCCCGGTTGACCTCGTGGTCGAGGAACTTATCCTGCAACAGTTGTCCCCGGCTGGCCTAAGTAAGTTCTTTGCCGTGGAGCGGGCCCATCGAGTTCCGGGCGGTCGGCCACGGCCGGGGGCCCCCCCGAGGCCTATCGTGGCCAAACTATTCCACTACAGGGACCGCAACGCTATTCTGCAGGCCTCACGGACCCACGGCCCGGTTCGCCATGAGAACTCGACCATCAATTTTTACCCGGACTTCACGCAACTGGTCCAGAAACAGCGGATGGGATTCCAAGGGGTGAAGCGTCGTCTCCGCGAGCTGGGCCTAAAGTATTCGATGCTCTACCCTGCAAAACTCCGAGTGGAACATGGGGATCGGACAGCCTTTTTTGACTCTCCTGTGGCCGCAAGTGACTGGCTAGACTCGCTGCCGGACGGAGGTGGCCATCCCGGACCCTCTGCGGGCACCGCAGGTGACGGGTCCCCTTTAGAATGACTTTTGGTCCTTGATTTTGCCGTTTTGTACTGTTCAGTTGGGTCTTACTTCTTTTGTATATTGTGTTTCATTAGGACCTGTGAGGGGGGCGGGCGGGGACGGGTCCCTTTCCTCCTCCGGGGTCTTTTCGTAGAATGGGGTTAGTGGGGCGACAGGCACACTGCAAGTTGGGGGGGTTTTTTGGCCCGCAGGGGTGCAGGGTGGGGGGAGTTGGACTTGGGGTGGGGTTGGGGGGGAGGTGGGGTTGTTTTGTTGTGTGTTTTTTGTTTACAGGGCGAGGTATTGATTTTTGTCCACATCTGGGAACTGTGCTGCAGGCTGGGGGACCCTTGATTTATTGGGGGGGATGGGGGGGGACGGGTTGAGGCTTATGTCATGGAACGTCAATGGGTTGGGGGACCGTATCAAGCGGGGTGTAGTGCTGCAATATTTGCGTCGTTTGACTCCTGATGTGGTGTTTCTCCAGGAGACGCATCTGGTTGGCAATGTTTGTCATGCAATGAACAGGGGGGATATCGCCTCGTAGCCCATTCTGGTTTCACAACTGGTTCCAGGGGGGTGGGCATTCTCCTGCGAACCTCCCTTCCGGTGGAGATCACTAAGATAGTCTCGGATGACAGAGGGCGCTATGTGTGTTTGATTGGGAGGTGGGAGGGGCAGCCCCTTACCCTGGTTTCAGTTTACGTCCCCCCGGGCCTCCAGAACTCCACCTTCACTGACTTGGGTCGAATGCTGCTTGACCTTCCGGACGGCCTCCTGCTCATGGGCGGGGACTTTAACTCTGTGGTTTCGGGTGAACTAGATCGTCACCCACTAAGGACCCTCCCCGCTGCCCAGGCATGGCTGGGTGGGATGTTGGAGACCTTCGGCCTGGTGGATAGCTGGAGATTAATGCATCCGACCCAATGTCAGTTCACCTTTCACTCGGGGGCGCATGGGAGTCTCTCTAGGCTAGACTACTTCCTTATGCCCGCGGCGCAGACTGGTCGGATTAGAGAGGTCAGGCACCTGGCGCGGGGTATCTCCGACCATTCTCCGCTGTGGCTTCTTTTTGACACCGGGTCGCGGTCTGCAGGGCGGATCGCTCCCATTAACCCATGGTACCTGCGAGACCCTACGACTCGCGACAGCCTGGTTAAGGCTATGGACCAATACTTCCATGATAACGAGGGGTCGGTGTCGTCTGCAATGTCCCTGTGGGAAGCCTTTAAAACCGTGATCCGCGGACACGCCCTCTCCCAGATAGTGGTGGCTAAGAAGGTCAAGAGTGAGGCAGTGGTGAGGCTGGAGACTGACATCTCGGGGCTGGAGTCGGCCTTGGAGGCGAATGTCACTCCGGACGGGCTCCATGCCCTTAGCCTGAAACAGTTTGAATATAGGTCCCTGGTCACTGACGCGGCCAAAACTATGTATAGGGAGCAGCAGGGTCGGCTGTACGACGCCGGGGACAAGGCGGGAAAGTTGATTGCGTGGCTGGACAAAAAGGAGAGAGTGAATCGTGTGGTCCCGGAGTTCGTGCTGCGGATGGTGTGTGTGTGACTGAGCCGGATGAGATTGTGGACTGTTTCGCCGACCACCTCCGGGCTGTGTACTCCCCAGTGACTGACAGAGATGAGGACGACTCTCGCCTTCTACTGAGGGATATTGCCTTGCCCGGCCTGTCCGTTGAGGACCGTGAGCGGCTGGACGCCCCCTTGTCGGCGGATGAAATAGCGACCGCGATCCGCTCCCTTCGCTCGGGCAAGGCTATGGGTCCCAACGGTCTGCCCATTGAGCTATATAAATTGCGCCCTGATAAGCTTGCGCCCTTCCTCAGTCGCATGTTCCGTGAGTCTCTTGCGGCGGGTTCCCTTCCGGCTGACCAGCGTTTGGCTACGATAGTCGTGATCCCCAAGGAGGGCAAGCCGCGAGACCGTTGTACTTCTTACCGGCCTATTTCACTGCTAAATGCTGAGCCTAAAATTCTGGCGAAAGTCCTTGCCAATCGTTTGTTGAGCGTCGTGTGCGATCTTATTCATCCGGACCAATGCGGCTTCATCCCGCATCGCAACACCGCTCTTAACTTGCGGCGTCTTCACGGCGCCCTGGCCAGGGCGGAGCTCCTCTCCGAACCGGCCGTGCTGGTTTCTTTGGATGCCACGATGGCTTTTGACACCATCGAGTGGCCATTCCTCTGGGCTGTCTTGGCTAAATTTGGCTTTGGGGAAGGATTTATTGGCTGGGTGAAGCTTCTTTACACGGGACCCATGGCTCAGGTGGTGGTGAATGGGCGGGTCTCTCGGCCCTTTGCCCTCGGCAGGGGCACGAGGCAGGGGTGCCCGTTGTCCCCTTTGCTCTTTGCTCTCGCCCTGGAGCCACTCGCTGCTTGGCTCCGCTGGGAGCCCTCGCTTAGAGGGATCCGGTGGGCCCCGGGCTTCGAAGATCGGGTCTCGCTGTATGCGGACGATATTCTCCTGTATCTCACCTCACCGCGGCAGTCGCTCAACGTCCTCTTTGACGTTCTGACTTCCTTTGGGTACAATTCGGGTCTCACGATCAATTGGTCTAAATCCTGCGTCTATCCTATCTCTGGTGGTCCTCCTCTCCTGCCGCCTCGGCTTCCGATCCAAATAACTCTGAGCGGCTTTAAGTACCTGGGGATATACGTTTCGCTGGACCCGGTGGCTCGCTATGAGCAGAATCTCCTGCGTCCACTCCGGCGATTGCGGGAGGACACGGCCCGGTGGTGCAGGCTGCCCCTGTCCCCGCTGGGTCGGGCCGCGCTGTTCAAAATGATGTCCCTTCCCAGGTTCCTCTATGCACTCCAGAACTCCTTCGACGTTATCCCAGTGGCCTACTTTCGGGAGGTGGAGAGCCTGCAGAGGAGACTGGTGTGGGACGGGCGGGCGCGTATTGCTCTTGCTAAGCTTACTCTCCCCTGGTACGACGGGGGCATCGCGCTTCCTGACATTCGCAGGTACTATTGGGCCTCGCAGCTAGCGGCCATTAACCATGCCACGTATGCGCCTGGCTTGAATCCGGCGTATGAGATGGACAAGTTCCTGCTTCCCGGCGGGAACTATAACAGGGCACTTTACTCCCGCTCGGCTGGCCGGACCCTTACGGGTCCTACTAAGATTGCGGTGCGGACCTGGAGGGCTGCCACTGCGGCCACGGGCTGGAGTGAGCGACTAACATGTGCTACTCCTTTGTTTGCCTCCGACCGCCTGGGCAGCCTCTGGACTACGAAGGGGTTTGACCAGTGGGATACGATTGGTATCAGCAAAGTGGGAGACCTGTGGCATAAGGGCACGGTTAAGACTTTCGCGGTGCTCCAGGCCGAATACGAGCTTACGGACAGGGAGTTCTTCCGCTATGCCCAGGTTCGACACGCCCTGCTCTCGGTCTTTGGGGAGGGGACCAAGATCCCGGTTTCCTCGCCCCTCGAGGACCGCATACTTGACGGACATGTCCCTGACAGTACTATTTCTTTAACTTATAAAAAACTGATTAATCATCGGGCTGACCTCTTTGTGCGCCTCCGGGAGGCTTGGACGGGGGACGGGGTGGAATTGGATGACGAGGACTGGCAGTCTGCACTGTCGTCCCCCAAGGAGGTCGCCATTCCGGCCCGTCTCCGGTTGGTACAGCTCAAGATTCTTCACCGGGTGTATGTGACGGGTCCTCGCTTGGTCTCGATGGGATTTTCCGACGACGGGCTCTGTAAGCGGGGTTGTGGGCTCAGCGCCACCTTTCTCCATATCCTGTGGGAGTGCCGCGAGGTGGCGGACTACTGGCGCCTGGTCCATATGGTTATGGGACAGGTCACTGGGGTTGTGCTGCTGCCGGAGGTGCGTCGCTGTGTCCTGAATGTGTGGGAGCCCAATGATTACAGCGCGGCTCAGACTCGGTGGGCGGCCCTAGGGAACATGATTGCCAAGAGAGATATAGCGCAGCTTTGGGGCGCCCAACGGCCGCCCACCGTGTCAGTATGGAAGGAGAATATGGACTGGTGTATGTTCAGGGAGAAGACTGTGTATGTGGCCCGTGGTAAGCCGGGGGCATGGGGTAGAATCTGGGGGCAATGGAATGCGTATCGCGGGGGTATCTGTACGCCCCCCCTGGTGGACACCGATATCGCCATGTCCCCCTGACCCCTGATGGTTCCTGGCACCTTCTGGAATAACTACATATGGATGTTCATCTCCCTTGACCCCCCCCCCCGTCCCCAGCCTCCCGGTACTCCTTCCTTTTGCCGGCTGCTTAATGGTCTGCACTGGAGTTCCCCGGAGGAAGCCTGATCCGCACTGTTTGCCCTTATGCCTCGCCTTTTGTTTTTCTTTTAGTTTTTGGGTCTGTTGGACTTAAGTCTCCTGTTCCTTTAGAACTATCCGGAGCCACTACGGGGCTGCGCCCCGGGACTTGACTGCAGCCATGATAAATGTATATTTCATTCTGTACCTAGCGGCCGGCCCTGGTGGTTGTAGGCCCGTGCGTGTAACCGAATTATTGTTCAATAAAAATTTAAAAAAAAAAAAAAAAAAAAAAAAGAAATAGTGATTAAACCCTCTGACAAGAGAGGTAATGTTGTCATCATGACGAGGGCCATGTATACACGAGAGGCACTACGCCAACTTAATGACCCCACCTGCTATGGTAAAGTAGACAGAAAATATATAAGTGAACTAAAGAACATCTATCATGATAAACTTCAGGTATGGCATGACAAGAGCCTATTATCGTGGGATGAGAAGCAATTTCTCAAAAACAATACTCCCACTATCCCAACACTCTACCTTCTTCCCAAGGTACATAAAGACATTAATGAGCCTCCAGGGAGACCCATTGTCTCCTCAAAAAATAGTCTGCTTGAAAACACTAGCACGTATGTCGATCATTTCTTATTCCCTTTTGTGAAAGATCTCTCGTCCTACCTCAGAGATACCACCGACTTCCTACAAAAAATTAGGGATGTGAAATTGGGAGCATATCACTGGATGGTATGTTTGGACGTTGAGGCATTGTATACTAGTATCAGACATGATGACGGTATAAAAGCTTGCAAATTCTTTCTCAAAAAACGTAGAGTCGAATTTTTGGAACATACTCTTATGCTTTTAGACATGATAACGATCTGTCTGAAGGAGAATGTTTTTATGTTTGAGAGAGAGTTTTACAAGCAATTACAAGGTACTTCAATGGGCACCTGCTTCGTTCCCAGCTACGCCAACCTCATGGTGGGCTGGTGGGAGAAGCAGGTGCTCTGGAACAATCAAACTGAACATTGGACTTTATGTGTATCTAAATGGCTAAGGTACATTGATGACATCTTTTTTGTATGGGAAGGAACTGAGAATGAACTCAATTTGTTTATTAACTGTCTAAACCAGAATGATGTCAATTTAAAATTCACTAGACATTATAGCCAGGAATGTGTTGATTTCCTAGATCTGAAACTCAGGAATGACAACGGCAGAATCAGTACAAACCTTTTCAGAAAAAAGACAGCAGGAAATTCTATCCTGCATGCCGCCAGTTCTCATCCACCAAGTTTCAGATGGGGAATCCCTTATAGTGAATTTTTGAGAGCGAAACGCCATTGCAGCACTACCGCAGCATATGAAATCACGAAGCAAGAAATGAAAATAAGATTCAGGGAAAGAGGATACTCTAAGAAAGCAGTATCTCAGGCTGAAAAAAGAGTGGAGAGCCAATCAAGAGATGAGATTCTCAACAAAGCCGAGCATACCAAGACTAATAAGATTACTCCCAAAAAAACAGTGAGGTTCATTACCAAATACTGCAATCAATCTAACCAAATGCGTAACATCCTGAAAAATAGATGGGATATCCTAAAACAGGACCCAATTCTAAGAAATGAGATAGGGGCTACTCCATCGGTAAC